>NW_027362764.1:452571949-453928584 GCF_046119375.1 Phyllobates terribilis | reverse complement strand
GGCATAATTCTGCCAGCGAAATTCAACCTTCCCAACAGGGATTGCAACTCCTTCAACGTTACCTTACACAAGCTCCCCACCCTGTTCACCTCCTGCTTCAGCATGAGCAATTTATCCTCCTATAAACGACATTCCGTCTTTTCTGAATCAATCAGAATACCTAAGAAACTCAACACAGTACAAGGCCCTTCTGTTTTTTGCTCTGCTAGCGGAATGCCAAAAAGGTTAGCCACCCAAAACATAGGTGCCAACAAGTTACCACAAACTAACTATTCTGGAGGACCTATAAACAAAAAATCATCCAAATAATGAATGACCGACAGTACACCTGCAACGTTCCGTACTACCCATTCCAAGAAAGTGCTAAAAGTTTAAAAAAACGAATAAGAAATTGCACAACCCATGGGCAAACATCTATCTAGGTAGTACTCCTCACACCAAAAACACCCTAACAACGGAATGCTCTCCGGGTGCATATGAAGCAATCTGAATGCCGACTCAATGTCGGTCATAGCCAACAATGACCCAGGCCCGTACCTGCGCACCCATTTTACTGCCGCATCAAATGATGTATACCCCACCGAACATAGATCCTGATATATACCATCATATACCAGCCCTTTTGGATATGACAAGTGCTGGATCAGGCAAAATTTATTTGGTTCCTTCTTTGGCACAACTCCCAAAGGAGAAATAATCACACCCTCACCCGACAAACGCTGAAAAGGACCAGCCATACGACCCAACTCCACCTCTTTACACAACTTTGCACTTACCACGTCCGGATGCAACTGGGCCGACCTCAAATTCTTAAGTGAAATAGGAACTTTATGTGCGGGTGGAGGAATCCTAAAACCTTCTAAAAAACGTGACTAATAACATCTGCTTTTTCCGGATCTGGATATCTACTTAGAAGGGGGGCCATCCCGGGAAGTTTCACTGGAATCTCCCCCTTGACCGGGACCCACTAAAGGCTTCCCTTTTTCCTTCTTGAAACATCTAGAGGCACCGTGGGAACTACCATTAGAATGGGAACACACGTGTTAGAACTTAGAGCTGTTCCCGTACTTGCATTGGCTGTCATTAAACTGCCAACACGTTCCCGATATTTCTTTTCCACCCTGCGCCACCGCGTTACCCCCCCCGAGTCCAGACGATTGACTACCGCTGCCTCCGCTCCCATGAAAGGACTGCCTGTACCTGGCCGGAGCCATTACCTTAAGCCACAATCCTATGTCCTTCTGATCCCACTTAATTTCTGGCCTTACCGCCTTCCTCTACTTGAACTGCTCGTCATAACGTAACCATGCCTGCCCCCTGTATGTACAGTGGGCCTTCCCTATGGAGTCCAAATAACAAAATAAACTGGAGCAATTTTCCGGAAACTTCTCCCCGATAACGCTAGCCAATATTGCAAATGCTTGCAACCAATTTACAAACGTTTTGGGAATCAAACGCCACCACCTCCTCCTTCTTGCTATCGTCCTTCTTTCCCTTATCTAAATTGAACTTTTCCAAGGGGAGGAGGGAGAAAATTTCGACATACTCATCCCGACTAATTTTTTCCCTTACCTCTTTTTTTAAATGTGCCCCCAAAAGCCCCTCAAAACACAAGTACACTTCACCCCTTGCCCTGTCATCCAGCTTTACCTTATCTCCTTTTTCTTTCTCGGTTTGCATCGATACCGAAACCCCAGAGGACACCTCCCCGCTACCAAATATTGATCTGACCGCTTCAGGCCCAGCCCGCTGCGCTGCCGCCTGCCCAGGCAACCAAGCTATCATGGGCGAGACATCCGTCTCACCTGCTACCCCGCCGTCTAACCTCAGCAAGAATTGCGACATAGTGCATAAAATATCACTAAGCCCCGGTACTTGTGCCCCACTCGGCCCACCGACATTCCTCACGTCATACCCCACCAATTGACTATTTGCTATCCCTTGTGATATAGCCCCTGCAGGCAACAAAAAAGACATATAATCATACTCATAATCATAATCAGGTGCTGTGTCCCCGCCAGCCGACAATCCTGAGTCCTGCCGATCCCGTGAGTTGTCGGTTCCTTATTCCAAATCCGATCCTTCCGATAGGCGGCCATGCTCCAGGCCCACGCCCCCGGCCTCATTGTCATCGGGGGGGAGCCGAGTGCCTGCCGCAGCCGCTGATGCTCCCATGCCTGGAGTTTGCCTCCCGCTTGTCCTCACTCTGCTCCGCTTAGTAGGCCTGTGACCCCGATCGCCCCCAGACCCGGACCGGCCGGCCCGGCCCGTGCTGGATTGGATGTGACTACCATGCAGCTCCACTTTGCCGCCCACTGCAGACTGAAGAGCTGGGCCTGCCAGTGCTGCTTATCTCTGCTGCTGCCTGCCCTCCGATCACCGCCGTATGGTGAGTCTCCAGCTTCGTCTGGCAGGTACCACGACAGGAGCATCGCCAGGGATACCTGCCGTTCCAGATGTCTGTCCCGCCTGCTCCACCGCTGTGCACCTCCGATCTCCAATTTTTTGCTGTATGCAGGCAGATCTGCCTGATGCAGGGATGCCCCTGCAAGGCGCTGCCCTGACTTGCGGTCCGGGCTGCGCTGCAGACGCCGGCTGTACTTCCTGTGTGGCCTGCACTTCCTGTGCAGCCTGCACCTTGGCGCCGGTCCACGATCTACGCCGTCCAGGGCCCGCAGGCCAGCTGTGTGGATTCCTAACAGTGCGAGCATGGCGGCATGGCACCGCACTGTGTTGCTTGCTACCCGTAGGGTCCGTGAGGGGCTCCGCAGCCGCTACCTGCTGCCCGCAGATGCTCCATGCGACAGCCGCTCTGGAGGTGGTGATCTTCGAGGTGTCCCTCTAGGTCCCAGTGCGTGGTCCGCCGCACATGCTGCCCCCAGCAAGGCTGACAGCTGGGACGCCATCCAGCCTCCATCCATATAACGGGCCATATCCCACAGCTGGGCCACCAATGAATCCACTGACTCCATAGAGGTACGGATTTGTGCTATGGGTCTTCCCTGTACCGAGTCCTATAGGAGAATAGCCCTTCCCACACTATTCCCCATAAACCACCCCTCAACTCTTATAATGTCGGCCCCCATACTTCCTCACTCAATCCTAAACCCCGGCATCTTCCAAACTCAAAATCCTCCCGGCCAATCCCAGCCATGGGGGGCTTCCCTCTAGCTACACCCGACTCCAGCCCCCTCCTCACACATTGTGTGTGCCGTATGCACCACACAAACACACAGTGTATACGATGTACGCACCACACACACACTGTATACACCATATGCATCATACACACTGTGTACGCCGTAGGCACCACACATGCGCACACACTCTATATGCCGTACACACCACATACACACTGTATACGCCGTACACACCACAAACACACAGACATGGTATACACCGTACGCATCACTCACACACACACTGTGTACGCCGTATGCACCACACACACACTGTATACGCCGTATGCAACACACATACTCTGTATATGCCGTACACACCACACACACACTGTATACGCCATAAGCACCACATACACACACACTGTATAATCTGTACGCCCCACACACACATACACACACACTCTGTATATGCCGTAGACAACACACACTGTATATGCCGTACGCACCACACACACACACACTGTATACACAGTATGCACCGCACACACTGTATACGCTGTATGCACCACACACACACTATATACGCCGAACGCACCACACACACACACTGTATACGCCATATGCACCACACACACACACTGTATATGCCGTACGCACCACACAAACAATACACAACGTATGTGACGCGCCCCCTGGGCCAGTGCTGTAGGGGATACCCGGAGCCGGATCTCGATGGGGGTAGTAGTCCTTGTGGCGGTGACCCGGTCCGTGCCCAGGGTGTCAAACTAAGTGGCAGTCTATGGCAGTAGATGTTAACTTGATTGTCGACTACGCCACCCGTTGAGTGCGGCTTTGAAGCCGCCGCTGCAGAGCAGTCCACTGAGGCCGGTGGTATATGTGCAGCAGTGATGGTATAACCCCCAACGGGAGGGGTATGGCCTCAGGGCAGCAGGTGTAGATGATGGGGGTATGGCAGACGGTGGTTGGCCCGGCCGGCTAGGCCGCATTGTAGCACACTGAGCTTCCCACTGCAACTTATGCTTCATGTCCATGTGCCGGTTCATGCATGAAGTACTCAAACTATGTATTTTTTGGCCTCTACTTAGCTTTTGCTGACAAATGTTACAGATAACACGAGTTGGGTCATCTTTATCGATCTGAAAAAATGCCCAGGCTATGCAAGGCTTAGCACCCATGCGACCTGAAGAACCACCACGACTTGTGGTGAGAGGCAGAGTTGTGTTTGAGGATGCAGTTGTTGACGTGCTTCCAGTACTACGTCTCTGTCCAGGAAGGCGCAACCTGACCTCGTCGTCACTAGCATCTTCCTCCACCTCCTCTGCTGACCTCATCTCTTGGCTGACTGTGGGTTGACAGTAAGTGGGATCTCCAACCTCATCATCATCACCCTGTGTGTTATCACACCCGTCGTCCTCAGAGCCAACCTGTTCCTGCCCTGACAAAAAACTAAAGTTGTCGCTCCAATCAGGTATTTGAGTCTTATCATCGTCTTCCTCATTGTTTCCACCAACAGGAGTTACAGTTTGGGAATGAGGGTCTACATTATGGTCAGAACCTTCTGCGTCTGGTCCTGGATCCGACTCATAAAGATTCTGGGCATCAGTGCAGATCATTTCCTCGTCTGGATTCACAGAAGCGCTGGAGTCGACCTCTGATTCCCAGGCTATAGTATGAGTAAACAGCTCTGCAGACTCAACCATCTGTTCTACCTCATACTCAGACGGGCAGCTGGAGATTTGGGAGCTGTGAGGAAGCAAGTGCGATTGGGGTGACACCTTTGAGGACTGGAGTATTTGTGATGTTGAAGTTGATGTGGAGGAGAGCCCACTTAAAGGAGCACTTGATATCCATTGAAGCACCTGCTGTTTTTGTGCCTCATCTGGAATTTGTAGCGATTGGCGTGGCCGTAAGAAAGGGATCTTATCACATTGTCCGCTAAAAGAAGTAGACATTTTAGTTTGGCTGGAAGATGGTCTTTCTTCTGCAGATGTTACTGTTGCTTTAGCACCTACCCCACGGACACAACCTTTTTTCCCCTTCCCAACACGCCTATTCCCCTTTCCACCAGCAGCAGGCCTTTTTCCACTCATTTTGGTGGTTAACTAATTCACAACTCTGGAGTTGTTTGCACAAAAAAACAATGGATGGTAACCGAGCAGAGTTGAGTGGCCAAACTGTGGTATTAGGCCAAAACTATTGGCTGGGTTAGATGCAGAAAAAAATATATTCAGTTTGCAACCTGATGGAGGTCAGTATAGATGGACTAATAGAGAAAGTCCGACACACTGCTACAAGGCCAAATATTTTTCCAGAGGTAGATGCAGAAAAAAATTATATTCAGTTTGCAACCTGATGGAGGTCTGTATAGATGGATTAATAGAACAAGACCCACACACAGCTAGAAGCCCAATATTTTTTCAGAGGTAGATGCAGAAAAAAATATATTCAGTTTGCAACCTGATGGAGGTCAGTATAGATGGACTAATACAACAAGTCCCACACACAGCTAGAAGCCCAATATTTTTTCAGAGGTAGATGCAGAAAAAAATATATTCAGTTTGCAACCTGATGGAGGTCAGTATAGATGGACTAATACAACAAGTCCCACACACAGCTAGAAGCCCAAATATTTTTTCAGAGGTACTGTAGATGCAGATACAAATTATTTTTAATTTGCAACCTGATGGAGGTCAGTATAGATGGACTAATACAACAAGTCCCACACACAGCTAGAAGCCCAAATATTTTTTCAGAGGTACTGTAGATGCAGATAAAAATTATTTTTAATTTGCAACCTGATGGAGGTCAGTATAGATGGACTAATAGAGAAAGTCCGACACACTGCTAGAAGGCCAAATATTTTTTCAGAGCTAGATGCAGAAAAAAATTATATTCAGTTTGCAACCTGATGGAGGTCAGTATAGATGGATTAATAGAACAAGACCCACACACAGCTAGAAGCCCAATATTTTTTCAGAGGTAGATGCAGAAAAAAATATATTCAGTTTGCAACCTGCTGGAGGTCAGTATAGATGGACTAATACAACAAGTCCCACACACAGCTAGAAGCCCAAATATTTTTTCAGAGGTACTGTACATGCAGATAAAAATTAGTTTTAATTTGCAACCTGATGGAGGTCAGTATAGATGGACTAATACAACAAGTCCCACACACAGCTAGAAGCCCAAATATTTTTTCAGAGGTACTGTAGATGCAGATACAAATTATTTTTAATTTGCAACCTGATGGAGGTCAGTATAGATGGACTAATACAACAAGTCCCACACACAGCTAGAAGCCCAAATATTTTTTCAGAGGTAGATGCAGAAAAAAATATATTCAGTTTGCAACCTGATGGAGGTCAGTATAGATGGACTAATACAACAAGTCCCACACACAGCTAGAAGCCCAAATATTTTTTCAGAGGTACTGTAGATGCAGATACAAATTATTTTTAATTTGCAACCTGATGGAGGTCAGTATAGATGGACTAATACAACAAGTCCCACACACAGCTAGAAGCCCAAATATTTTTTCAGAGGTACTGTAGATGCAGATAAAAATTATTTTTAATTTGCAACCTGATGGAGGTCAGTATAGATGGACTAATAGAGAAAGTCCGACACACTGCTAGAAGGCCAAATATTTTTTCAGAGCTAGATGCAGAAAAAAATTATATTCAGTTTGCAACCTGATGGAGGTCAGTATAGATGGATTAATAGAACAAGACCCACACACAGCTAGAAGCCCAATATTTTTTCAGAGGTAGATGCATAAAAAAATATATTCAGTTTGCAACCTGATGGAGCTCAGTATAGATGGACTAATACAACAAGTCCCACACACAGCTAGAAGCCCAAATATTTTTTCAGAGGTACTGTAGATGCAGATAAAAATTACTTTTAATTTGCAACCTGATGGAGGTCAGTATAGATGGACTAATACAACAAGTCCCACACACAGCTAGAAGCCCAAATATTTTTTCAGAGGTACTGTAGATGCAGATAAAAATTATTTTTAATTTGCAACCTGATGGAGGTCAGTATAGATGGACTAATAGAGAAAGTCCGACACACTGCTAGAAGGCCAAATATTTTTTCAGAGCTAGATGCAGAAAAAAATTATATTCAGTTTGCAACCTGATGGAGGTCAGTATAGATGGATTAATAGAACAAGACCCACACACAGCTAGAAGCCCAATATTTTTTCAGAGGTAGATGCAGAAAAAAATATATTCAGTTTGCAACCTGCTGGAGGTCAGTATAGATGGACTAATACAACAAGTCCCACACACAGCTAGAAGCCCAAATATTTTTTCAGAGGTACTGTACATGCAGATAAAAATTAGTTTTAATTTGCAACCTGATGGAGGTCAGTATAGATGGACTAATACAACAAGTCCCACACACAGCTAGAAGCCCAAATATTTTTTCAGAGGTACTGTAGATGCAGATACAAATTATTTTTAATTTGCAACCTGATGGAGGTCAGTATAGATGGACTAATACAACAAGTCCCACACACAGCTAGAAGCCCAAATATTTTTTCAGAGGTAGATGCAGAAAAAAATATATTCAGTTTGCAACCTGATGGAGGTCAGTATAGATGGACTAATACAACAAGTCCCACACACAGCTAGAAGCCCAAATATTTTTTCAGAGGTACTGTAGATGCAGATACAAATTATTTTTAATTTGCAACCTGATGGAGGTCAGTATAGATGGACTAATACAACAAGTCCCACACACAGCTAGAAGCCCAAATATTTTTTCAGAGGTACTGTAGATGCAGATAAAAATTATTTTTAATTTGCAACCTGATGGAGGTCAGTATAGATGGACTAATAGAGAAAGTCCGACACACTGCTAGAAGGCCAAATATTTTTTCAGAGCTAGATGCAGAAAAAAATTATATTCAGTTTGCAACCTGATGGAGGTCAGTATAGATGGATTAATAGAACAAGACCCACACACAGCTAGAAGCCCAATATTTTTTCAGAGGTAGATGCATAAAAAAATATATTCAGTTTGCAACCTGATGGAGCTCAGTATAGATGGACTAATACAACAAGTCCCACACACAGCTAGAAGCCCAAATATTTTTTCAGAGGTACTGTAGATGCAGATAAAAATTACTTTTAATTTGCAACCTGATGGAGGTCAGTATAGATGGACTAATACAACAAGTCCCACACACAGCTAGAAGCCCAAATATTTTTTCAGAGGTAGATGCAGAAAAAAATATATTCAGTTTGCAACCTGATGGAGGTCAGTATAGATGGACTAATACAACAAGTCCCACACACAGCTAGAAGCCCAAATATTTTTTCAGAGGTACTGTAGATGCAGATAAAAATTATTTTTAATTTGCAATCTGATGGAGGTCAGTATAGATGGACTAATACAACAAGTCCCACACACAGGTAGAAGCCCAAATATTTTTTCAGAGGTACTGTAGATGCAGATACAAATTATTTTTAATTTGCAACCTGATGGAGGTCAGTATAGATGTACTAATAGAGAAAGTCCGACACACTGCTAGAAGGCCAAATATTTTTTCAGAGCTAGATGCAGAAAAAAATTATATTCAGTTTGCAACCTGATGGAGGTCAGTATAGATGGATTAATAGAACAAGACCCACACACAGCTAGAAGCCCACATATTTTTTCAGAGGTAGATGCAGAAAAAAATATATTCAGTTTGCAACCTGATGGAGGTCAGTATAGATGGACTAATACAACAAGTCCCACACACAGCTAGAAGCCCAAATATTTTTTCAGAGGTACTGTAGATGCAGATAAAAATTAGTTTTAATTTGCAACCTGATGGAGGTCAGTATAGATGGACTAATAGAATGATGCTATGCCCAAAAGATTTTACTTCACTAGGTGCAGTAAAAAAATTGGTATTCTATACACAGGTGGTATATCTTGCAGCACAGATAGGCTACTCAACTGACTAACACACTCTGCAATAGGCCAAAAAGGATTAGCTTTGCTAGATTCAGCCAAATGCTGTGAAAAAAACTTGCACAGCACTGGCACAGACCTGCCTGGCAAAAACTGATAGGAACTGATGTAACCTAGTCCTGAAAAGGACTCCAATTACAATTAGTCTTTACTCCCACAACCTATCTATTTAAGAGCACAGACCTCGCTGATAAAAGTCGTAGGAAATGCTGTAACCTAGTCCTTAAAAGGACTGCAATCACAACTATTCCCTACTCCCAAGCTATCTGTATATTTGTGCGAAAATTGGCTTGAAATTAACAAGGTATAGCGCACACAGCAACAGCGGTGCCGTCTAACATGCAGCTGCAGCAGTGAGAAAATGGTGGTGACGGGGAAAATGGCTTGGTCTTATAGGGCAAGGACATGTGACATACACTACCAATGACACATGCCCTTGCTTGTGTGAAAAAAAGCACTTCGCTCCGTGTGTGCGCTGCTGATAGGCTGACAGATTGCACCTCCCCACTGCAAATGCGGGAAAGAGAAAAAAAAATGGAGATCTTCATTGTTCCTGCAGAGATCCATCCCCTGCCCCTCCCCCCACCCCGCTGTACACTCAAACTGCGTATTAACATTAATTTTCATCATTACTGAGAAAAAATCCAGTTATGATTTTGGTGCACGAACAGTTATCGAACATAACCTCGAACAGCCGAATTTTTATCAAATTGTTCGTGTTCGCCGAACGGCTCGAACACCGCCCAAAACAGCTCGAATTTGAGATTGGCGAACAGTTCGAGTAGAACAACGCTCATCTCTAGTGCTGACAGATAAGCGCACGCGGCTCTCCACTGATAATGTAGACAGACTCACGTTCATAAAGATGAACAAATCATGGATCCGAAACGACTTTTCTACCCCTGTGTCATCCTGGGGAGAGTAAAAGCTTGATGATTGGTTAAAATCACCCTACCAACCGTTTTAAGCTTTCAAATTACTAATCATGTTTATCTGTATCTTGGCTGGAAAATAATTTGGGCTTTGTAGCAGTGTGCAGCACTGATTCTATTAGGCCATCTATAATAAGCTCCACCAGATTTAAAATTACTAATCATGTTTATCTGTATCTTGACTGGAAAATAATTTGGGCTTTGTAGCAGTGTGCAGCACTGATCCTATTAGGCCATCTATACTAAGCTCCACCAGATTTAAAATTAAAAATAATTTTTAGCTGCATCTAGCCCGGAAAATAATTTTGGGGCTCCGAGATGCGCAAGACACATAAGTGCCTTCTTGCTGCACTACCTGCAACATGACCCTCATATTGTCAGAATTCGAAGTAATCATGACTACTGGGTTGCCACACTCTTAGATCCCCCAAACTTTTCGATCAACCTTTTCATTTTAATAAAGACCAAAAAAATGGTCATTTTTGAAATTATAAGCATTAGCAGGTTATTAGAAACTGAAATCAAACAGTTTTCAACTCAAAACTTTATTCTAGGTGATGTTACATTTTCATATAGGACCCCTTGTTCGAAAGGAGCTTCTGAACTCTCTCGTCCATTGAATTTGTCAGGTTTTGGATGGTTTCTACTTCAATTGTTTTGCATGAGGACAGAATACCCTCCCAGAGCTGTTGCTTAGATGTGAACTGCCTCCCGCCATCATAGACACTCCTTTTGATGATGCTCCAGAGGTTCTGAATGGGGTAGAGGTCAGGGGAGCATGGGGGTCACACTATAAGTTTGTCCCCTTTTATGCCCATATCAGCCAGAGATGCAGATGTTTTATGTGCAGCATGAGATGGTGCATTATCATGCAAAAAAATGATCTTGCTGTGAAATACACGGTTCTTCTTCTTGAACCATGGCAGGAAGTGCTGTTTGAGAAAATCCACATACATTATGGAGTTCATCTTTAGCGCCTTCAGGGATCCTAAAGGGGCCGACAATCTCTCTCCCCATGATTCCAGCCCAAAACATTACTCCACCTCCTCCTTGTTGGCGCTGTAGCCGTGTTTGCGTGGGGTGTCCATCAACCAGCCATCCTCCACTCCATCCATCTGGACCATCGAGCGCTGCACGGCACTCATCGGTGAACAAAACAGTTTTCAAATCAGTCTTCATGTAATGTTTGGCCCACTGGAGCCGTTGCTGCTTGTGTGAAGTGGATAGAGGAGGTCGAGAGGATGGCGTATGCACAGCTGCAAACCTCTGAAGGACCCTGCATCTTGTTGTTCGGGGGACGTTGGAGGCACCAGCAGCTTCAAAAACTTGTCTGCTGCTATGACAAGGCTTTTTTGCCGCTGCTCTTTTAACCTGACGTAATTGCCTGTAGGAAAGAGTCCTCAATTTGCCCTTATCAGCACGCACACGTGTGTACTGTGAATCAGCTACATACTTCTTGATTGCCAAGACACTTCATCCTGATCATCGCACAATGTTGATTGTAGTCCTGCCTTGACCTAAACACTCCACAATTTGTTGCTTCTCAGCAGCCGACACATCCTTTTTCTTTCCCATTTTGGCAGAAAATGTAGGCTGCTTAATAATGTGAGACAGCCTTCTTAAGTAGTCTTGCCTTTCATTGAACACACCTGCCAAACTAATTAGCACAGGTGTCTGCAATTGCTTACAGTGATATAAAGAGCCCTGACACACATCACCATCAATGAGTTTAACTGACAAACAAACAAATTCTTCCCTTATCACTCCTAAACACTTTTTGCATAATAATTTGGAACACAGTGTACATGTGCTTTTCCACAAAACACCAGTGGTTCACGTAGTGAGTCTTACAGTTCTAACTTGCCAACCGTGGTCTGTATGGAGTTGTTCAATAAAGGGCCCACAATTAAGATAACATAGATGGGAGAGGTCTCTATGAATAGGAATTCCTAAGTATTTGATACCCTGTGAGGGCCAGGCAAAGGGAAAGTTGGACTGGATGGAATCCTATATGGATTTGGGGAGGGAGACATCGAGGGCCTCAGACTTCGCTGCATTGATTTTAAAATTTGACCATGTAACAAAGTGATCTATTTCAGCCATAACAGCATGGATGGATATATGTGATTGAGTGATATATACTAGGACATCATCAGCAAATAGAGAGCACTTGTACTCGGTGCCTCCCACCTCAATCCACCTAATATTGGGGTTATGGCGAATTGATGAGAGCAGATGCTCCATCACTAGGATGTATAAGAGAGGGGACAGAGGACATCCCTGCCTTGTCCCATTGGTGATTGTGAAAGGTGATGAAAATGTTCTGATGCACCCCCTGGGCCTTGGGACACCCGGAGACGGACCCTTTTTGGTGGATGCTGGTGGTTGTAGTCTTCGTGGCGGTGACCCTGTTCCGTGGCTAAGGGTGGTCAAGCCAGTGGCGGAACTATTTATGTGGTTTTGATGTTTAAATGTCCGACTACGCCACCCGTGGATTGCGGTCAGAGTGAACCGCCGCTGCAGGGCAGACCGCTGAGGCTGGTGTTGTGGGTGCAGCAGAGCGTAGCATAACTCCCCACGGGAGGAGTATAGCCTCAGGGCAGTGTATGCGGAGGATGGGGGTGATGGTGCAGGGCAGCAGCAGTAACGACACGGAGTCAGTGATGCAGTCCAGGGCCTTTACTCACAGTTCTTATTATCCAGACCACGTCTGCAGGTAACCGCTGCCCACGTCGTACTGTGCTCACCAGGTGAGGGGCTCAGACAACTCCCAGATAACTTTGGAGCGCTTCACAGGACCCCCTTTGTGTGTCCTTTGTCTGGCCTTTCTTACCAACCCTTCTGTCCGGCTGCCTCGGGCCTCCTCTTGGTAAACTTGGCGCCAGTTTCCCTGACCCTATGTGGTGCCTTCCTAGCGGGTGTAGCGAGGGGCTGTGACACATAAAATGTCACAGCCTCCGGATTCTAGCTGAGGGTCGTTTCCTGCCTCCACTAGTTTCGGGGACCGGTCTCCCCCTTTGGCCTGACCCCTCCACGCAGGTGGATTCGGGCGTGCGGTGGCGACTCGCCCGTCCGCACCCCTGGGTTCCCTTCATTCCTCGTTCCTGGAGCCTTCTCCGCTCCTCTTCCTTCCTTCTCCCTCTTCCAGGCCTGGGCCTCTGTTACTAGGCCCGCCTCTGGAGCAGAGCTCATGCAGAGCCCCTGCTCCCTGCCACTTATGCTCAGACTTCTCTGCACTGAACTAAGATGGTGCCCATCTTTTATACTCCCTTCTCAATGCACCCAGGAACTGCTTCCTCCCTGCTCCTGCACTACAGGGTTCCCCTTCCTCAGTGTTCCCTCCCCCCACTCCAGCCAGGGACAGGGACTGTCGTGCCCATCTCAGAGGCATATTGGTCGCCCTGCCCCACGGCAATGTGGTGTAATGCATGTAGGTGTCGGGTCCTTATCCACACTCCATCCTTACCTGAGAGTGAGATATCACACCTCAGGGTGCTACAGTTCCATTTATCTTCAGCCTAGGTGACGTATTGTGATACAGGGCCGTAATTTTGGCTATAAAAGGGTCCCCTAGACCCCTACCCCAAGCTTTTTAAGAGAATCATATATGGCGTGCCAGACTCTATGGAATGCTTTCTCAGCATCCAACGAGAGTATCTAATTACAAATTTTTAACTGCATCTAGCCCAGGAAATACTTTGTGCCTAGTAGCAGTGTCTGCTAGTCAGCGGATTATCCCGGCTGTTAAGCAAGCTACACCACCTGTAGTTTGGACACTTAATTTTTTCAAAGGAAATGCTTCGGGACCACGGGATACTCAGTGAAGAGCATCAGGAGGCACCCCAAGGCATAGGGGCTGGGACTGGCAGTAGGATGCCTTGCGGTGGACAGCCGAGCTCGATCCTTATAAAAGCTTTTTAACTGCAGCAGCTTTAGTGGATGCTACTGGAGCTGGAATTACGCGGCTGCTGGCATGAGACTTGCCCTCCAATAGATCCTTGTAAATGGATTTAAAGTGTATTCATTCAAATTAGAGAGACAATTTAAATTAAAAAGCTTAGAGCTGCTTCCACCACAGGGGGGCTCGCTCGACCCACCAGCGGACAGGCACCAGTATTGGGAGAGGGGGGCTGGCCGTCAGGGTTCACCGCGGCTCTGGCACAAACCCGGCGACACGGAGGTGGCACGGGCAGGAGCGGACTGAACGTGTCGGCTTCTCACTTTTTGGATTTTAGAAGGGCATGACATGCCTATATCTGTGTCTCCCCCTCCTTTTACTCCTCCACCTCTTTTCTTTTCGCATGACTATATGTACTTGTCACTTTTCCATGTGTTAGTTGTGTCTTCTGAGCAGTTTGTCAGCTTTTGGACACCTTTGAAGGTGTTTTCTATGTGTTTCTATGTGTTTTTGTTTGCCTGCCATTGGTTTTAACGGTGTTCGAAGGTGTTCGACGAACAGTTCGACGAACAGTTCGGCGAACACATGGGTGTTCGACGAACCAAACCAAACTCGAACACTACGGGGGTGGCTCAACACTATTAATCACAGCCGCCACACCCATATTATCGCAGTGAAACCTGACTCTCCGATTCAAGAAAAACTCACCCCAAATCGAAACCGCGACTACAATTGGGAATAATTCCAGAAGAGCAAGATTCTTTGTAAGACCCTTCTCCTTCCACGAATCAGGCCATTTACCAACGCTCCGCTTTCCCTTACAAAAAGTCCCATAGCCAACACTGCCAGCAGCATCCGTGTAAATCTCACAATCAAAGCTGTTCAAAAACTCCTGGTGAATCAATGACTTGCCGTTGTAATTGTCCAAAAAACGCTTTCACACCAACAAATCCTCTCTGTGCTCTCTATTCAAGCGAATAAAAAGATGCGATGCCCACACACCTGCTGTTGCCCTTGACAACCTGCGACAAAATATTCTGCCCATAGGCATAATCCTATACGCAAAGTCACCTTGCACAATTTACCGATTCTCTCGACCTCCTGCCTGAGCAATGACAATTTATCCTCGGGCAATCGACACTGCATTCTTTCCGCATCAATCAGTATTCCCAAAAAACTCAATACAGTACAAGGACCTTCAGTTTTTTCTTTTGCCAAAAGAACAACAAAATGTTCTGCCACCCACACCATGGCTGTTAACAAATTACGACAAACCAACGAATCTGGAGGACCTATGAACAAAAAATCATCCAGGTAATGAATAACGGACTGCACACTTGCAACCTGACGACCCATTCCAGAAAAGTACTTAAAGTTTCAAACAATGAAGATGAAATTGAGCAACCCTTAGGCAAACACCTATCCAGATAATAACCTTTGTTCCAAAAACAACCCAATAACGGAATGCTAGCCGGGTGAAACGGGAGTAACCTAAAAGCTGATTCAATGTCGGTTTTAGCTAACAATGACCCAGGCCCATACCGGCGCACCCATGACACCGCCGTATCAAATTATGTATATTCTACCGAAAATAATTCTGGCGCGATACCGTCATTGACCGTAAAACCTTTCGGATACAACAAATGCTGAATCAAGCGAAATTTATTCGGCTGCTTCTTAGGCACTACCCCTAGAGGAGAAATGATCACCCCTTCAACCGGCAGTCTCTCAAACAGCCCAGGCTTACAACCTAACTCAACTTCCTTTGACAACTTAGCACTGACCACCTCCGGATGTAACAAAGCAGACCTCAAATTCTTAACAGAGAAAGGAACTTTATGATCAGGTGGCGGGATCCTGAAACCTTCCAAAAAACCATTACCAATAACTGTAGCCTTCAATTGATCAGGATATCTACTTAGAAAGGGGGCCGTGCCTAGCAGATTCACTGGATTCACCCCCTTGACCGGTACCCACAGAAAGCTTTCCTTTTCCTTTTTTGAAGCATCTTGAGGCCCCATGGGAGCTCCCATTACAATGGGAACAAACATGTTTAAACTTACAACTGTTCCAGTATTTGCACTGTCCATCATTACATTGCCAGCACGTTCCAGACTTCTCTTTTCCTCCCTGTGTTCCCTGACTACCGCCCCCCTGTCCTGACAGTTGACTCCTGCTCCCTCCGCTCCCATGAAAGGACTGCCCATACCTAGCCGGGGCCAACACTTTCAACCAAAGACCAATATCCTTCTGATCCCACTTAATCTCAGGCCGCACCACCTTCCTCTGCCTGAATTGCTCGTCATACCTCAACCATGTCTTACCCCCGTAAGTACGATGTGCTTCCCCAATAGTATCTTAATAACAGAATAAACCCGAGCAATTCTCATGAAACTTCTCCCCAATGACCCCGGCCAATATAGCAAACGCTTGAAGCCAATTTACAAATGTCTGAGGGATCAAGCACCACCTTTGCTTCTCCTCCTCCTCCTTTTTGCTATCATCCTTCTTCCCTTTGTCTAAATTAAACTTCTCCAAGGGAAGGAGGGAGAAAATTTCGACATATTCATTATGCCAAATTTTCTCTTTCACCTCTTTTTTTAAATGTGCCCCCAGTGGCCCCTCGAAGCACACATACACCTCACCCTTTGCCCTGTCATCCAGCTTCATCGTATCCCCCTTGTCTTTTTCCATCAGAACCGACACTGAAATACCCATAGATGCTACCTCTGTGCCTGCCGCAGACCCAACCACACCGTAACTAGACTGTGGCAACACATCCTGACCTGGCAACCAGGCTCCTACGGGGGATGTCCTTGACCCACCCGATGCTCCGCCCTCCATTCTACACAAAATTTGTGACATACTGTGCAAGATATCCCTAATCCCCGCTAACTTGGTGCCCCCGGGACCGCCTAAAGTCCTCCCACCTTGCCCTGCAAACTGACCACTACATTCCCCACACAATACAGCCCCTGCGGGCGACAAACCAGACATAGAATCATACTCACGCAGCTGCGCAGGTGCTGTCCCCACCAGCCGGAAATCCTGAGTCCTGATGCTCTCTTCCTCCGTCACGGTCGCCATTGGAATCTGATCCCTCTGAATCCATTCGCTGCTCAAGGCCCGCGCCCCTGGCCTCCACGTCACCAGGGGGGATCTGAACAGTCACGGATGATGCAGCCGGGATTCTCACCAAGGATCGCCTCCCGCCGGACCTCTTTGCGCTCCTGGATGCAGCTCTGGGCCTTCTCCGACTACCAGACCCAGATGCACGGGCCTGGTCGGCGCTGACGGGACGAACGCTGCTGGGCAACGCGGTGTCGCAGCCCGCCTCAACCTCTGCTCTGTGTCCTCCAAATGAGCCAGGCAGCAGGGGTTTCCTGGCCTGCTGCCTGCCCGCAGATGCTTGCCATCCTGATCTCCTGGTGCTCCTCCCAGCAGGCACCCCGACAGGAGCATCGCCAGTGGTGCCTGCCGCATGGTGTGCTCCTCCCTCGTTCCTCCTGGTCCCTCTCCTGAAATATTGGCCCCCACCATGATTTTCAGCAGGCCTGCTCGGCCCAGCAGCAGCGCGCATGTGCCGGTCTGCCGGGGTCCAGACCTCCGGCACCGGCAGCGCTGCTCCCGCAGGCCGCACATCCGGTGCGGCCCTCACTTCCGCCACGGGCCGCGATCCCCACTGTGCTGCGCCCACAGGCCGGCTGGATAGATTCCTGCCGGGGCGAGCACGGCAGGAAGGGACCGCACCATCACTCTCGCCTCCTGCAGGGCCCCCGGAGGGGCTCCGGAGCCTGCACCTGTTGTGCGTGGTTACCTCCGGTGACAGTCCTCCTGCTCCTTCTCCCCGCTCCTGACGGCAGCTCCGGATTCCCAGCTTCTCCAAGCAGAGCAGAAAGCTGGGCCTGAAGCCATTCACCGCTGAGTGACCGGGCGACGTCTCTCAACCAGACCACCAGGGATTCCACGGACTCCATTTTCTGGTAAATTCTCGTCTGCTGCTCCTCAAGGAATGGCAGTTTTGCCTATATAACAGCCTCTCCCACTGCCCCCCCCACAACTTCCCACTATCCAATTACCATAACCACAACTTTTAAAAGGGGAAACCTCCCGGCCAATCCCGGTCATGGGGGGCTTCCTACTAGCAATGCCTGCCTCCAGCCCCCTCCTGTATGTGCCGTGCGCACATCACACACACACACACACACTGTATATGCCGTAGACACCACACACACTGTATACATTGTAGTCATCACATACACACACACTCTGTATACGCTGTACGCAACACACACACACTGTATATGCCATACGCACCACACACACACACACTGTATACGCCGTACACACCACACACACATTGTATACGCCGAACACACCATACACGCACACACTGTATACGCCGTATGCACCACATACACACACTGTATACGCCGTACGCAGCATAGACATACACACTGTATATGCGAATGCACCACACACACACACACACACACTGTATACGCCGTACGCACCACCACACACACACACTGTATACGCCGTACGCACCATACACACACACTGTACACGCCGTATGCACCACACACATTGTATACGCCGTACGCACCATACACACACACACTGTATACGCCATATGCACCACACACACACATACTGTGTATGCCATATGGTCCACACACACACTGTATACACCGTACGCAACGCACACACACACTGTATATGCCGTACACACCACACACACACTGAATACGCGATATGCACGACACACACAGACACTGTATACCCCATACGCACCACACACACATTGTATACGCCGTAAGCACCTCATACACAAACACGCTGTATACGCTGTACGCACCACACACAATGTATACAGCGTACGCACAACCACACACTCTGTATATAAACACTTCAACACTGGATTCTTTGGATAACTTTTGGCCACAGCGGCCATTTTATTAACAAACAAACATTAACATATTAACAAAAATAATAATACCAGATAAATTAAGAGGGGAGGGTTCTTGGAGCTAATAAGTCTGGCTTTTATAACACAAAAGAAATCCAACTGTCATCTTACCCTCAGCCGTGCACCACCAGCTCGAGGGCACCATACTTTCACAATACATGAAAGATTAATCACCTAAGAGCTCCCAGGGTAAAAACCCCTTCCAGAGCCCTGACCAAAAATTGCCAGACCACCCCCAATGTAACTTCAAATTACCCGGAATTCTCGCAAATTCCTTGTACCAACAAATCCGTACCAACTCTAAGAACCCCACCCCCCGCCAACCACTCACGGCCCTGACAACTCAGGCTCGCGAGTGCCCCAACCCCAACAATTCCCTTTAAATCCCATCCTGTATTGCCAAAGCCCAGAGATCAATTCCGATGGAATTCAAATGAACAGCGTCCGCCTCCAAAAAATTTCCCGTTCCAGACTCTAAATCTAAATGTCTAATACTTATACCTCCATTCCTGGATACAAAGACACCTATAGCCCTATTCATCTTCACCCTCGCTCTATTGATCCCTTTTAACAATCTCGCCACCCTCCACTTCTGTCTAGGCACAATATCTGACCAAAAAATCAAACCGAATGTCGCAAATTAATTCCCTAACTGGCCTTGTTCCCAAATCGTTCCCACCTATGTGAACCACCAAGATATCAGGTGCTCTATCCCACCGTGCCACTTTGTGGAATTCGGACATAAACCGACTCCACACCATCCCCCTAAAACCCAGCCAGCGAACAACAATCTGCTCCCTATCAAAACCCAGTTGCCTACCGTCCGGCCCTTAGTCGGCACGCAGTGCCCCCCAATGTACGAACGAATGTCCGAAAATCCAGGCTAACAATGGACCAGCACCTAAAATGATTAACGAAGAACATATTAACCAACTTGACAAACCACTTTTTCCATTGCCTTATCATAATTAATACCTCACATATGTAAGATAGCGGTCAGAATTCCACCTGCCGATGCACTTTATCACCTCAGCACCCAAACCGCACCTATCTGCCTCTGACGCTGCTCCAATCCTAATTGAATGTGAGCCATATAATTCGGGGCTAAGCCCCAACTTGAGAATCCCTTTTTTAAGTACTGCAGTAAATTGAAAACGGGACAAAATCGTTCCGTCTTCATGGCATAGAAGCGGGCCAGCTCTACCCGACCATACTTGCCAATATTCTTCCAAATATCTCCTTGGGCACATCATTTCCCTGTCCACCTTGCCCAACACCACATGCCTGCCTTTTCCAGCTTGATCCGTCTTAGAGTGTCTTAACCAAAAATCAATGCCCCCAACCCAATATCCCACATCCTCAGCCCGCAGTCCCCCCGCCCAGCTTTTACTTGGAGCCACCAATTCCCCAACTCACATAGCGCCAAAGAAAGCTAACGAAAAAGCCAGCCTAAACAATGCCAACTCAAAACTAGAACTACAAATCGTCCTTAGTACTGCACCAAAACCCTCTAACGTCGTAAACGACACAGGTCTCCATTTGTCTGGCATGTGTCTGCCCCTCCTAAAACCCTTTAATGCCTGCCTGACTAAAAAGGATTTTGTAGCATCCCCTACTCCCTGCAATTTAAAACCGAATGCTAGCCCAGCCATGAGCTTACTAACCCTTGACCCGGACCACCCAATCTCTGACGCCTTACCAATCAGAAACAAAACCGGCAAACTTCTATCCTCGTTACTTACAATTAGCCCCCATTCATCCACCCAAGTTTGCCATACTCGCCGTGATTCCTCGTAAGCAGACCAGGTATTACTCGCTATAGATTCCCAAATTAGCCTTCCTGCTCCTCCGTAATCAGTTGCCACAAGTGGTAAGGGCATTAGTCTTCCACGTCCTCTGCTTCTGGAGCCAGAGCCCGGAAATGGTCTCACTGAAAACGAGACAATGCATCTGCTATAGACTTCTGAACACCCGGAACATGTACAGCTGAAATCCAAGCATTCAATTCAAGACACCTGAGCATGAGTTCCCTGAGCAGCTTAATGACCAGAGGGGATGAGGCTGACAAACTATTAATAACCGCCACCACTGCCATATTATCGCAATTTAAACGTACCCTCCTATTCCAGAAAAATTCCCCCCAAATAGAAACCGCCACCACTATTGAGAACAACTCCAACAAGGCCAAGTTTTTTGTGTAACCCAACTGTTTCCACGACGTTGGCCACGCTCCAACACTCCACCTCCCCTTACAGTATGCTCCGAAACCTGCCCCACCGGCTGCATCCATATAGATTTCGCAATCAAAGCTCTCCATGAAATCCTGCTGAATTAACAACCTCCCATTGTAATTCTCCAAAAAACATTTCCACACTTCCAAGTCACCTCTGTGGTCCCTACTCAAACGAATGAAATGGTGCGGTGCCCTAACACCTGCAGTCGCGCCGGACAACCTGCGACAAAAAATTCTGCCCATAGGCATAATTCTGCCAGCGAAATTCAACCTTCCCAACAGGGATTGCAACTCCTTCAACGTTACCTTACACAAGCTCCCCACCCTGTTCACCTCCTGCTTCAGCATGAGCAATTTATCCTCCTATAAACGACATTCCGTCTTTTCTGAATCAATCAGAATACCTAAGAAACTCAACACAGTACAAGGCCCTTCTGTTTTTTGCTCTGCTAGCGGAACGCCAAAAAGGTTAGCCACCCAAAACATAGGTGCCAACAAGTTACCACAAACTAACTATTCTGGAGGACCTATAAACAAAAAATCATCCAAATAATGAATGACCGACAGTACACCTGCAACGTTCCGTACTACCCATTCCAAGAAAGTGCTAAAAGTTTAAAAAAACGAATAAGAAATTGCACAACCCATGGGCAAACATCTATCTAGGTAGTACTCCTCACACCAAAAACACCCTAACAACGGAATGCTCTCCGGGTGCATATGAAGCAATCTGAATGCCGACTCAATGTCGGTCATAGCCAACAATGACCCAGGCCCGTACCTGCGCACCCATTTTACTGCCGCATCAAATGATGTATACCCCACCGAACATAGATCCTGATATATACCATCATATACCAGCCCTTTTGGATATGACAAGTGCTGGATCAGGCAAAATTTATTCGGTTCCTTCTTTGGCACAACTCCCAAAGGAGAAATAATCACACCCTCACCCGACAAACGCTGAAAAGGACCAGCCATACGACCCAACTCCACCTCTTTACACAACTTTGCACTTACCACGTCCGGATGCAACTGGGCCGACCTCAAATTCTTAAGTGAAATAGGAACTTTATGTGCGGGTGGAGGAATCCTAAAACCTTCTAAAAAACGTGACTAATAACATCTGCTTTTTCCGGATCTGGATATCTACTTAGAAGGGGGGCCATCCCGGGAAGTTTCACTGGAATCTCCCCCTTGACCGGGACCCACTAAAGGCTTCCCTTTTTCCTTCTTGAAACATCTAGAGGCACCGTGGGAACTACCATTAGAATGGGAACACACGTGTTAGAACTTAGAGCTGTTCCCGTACTTGCATTGGCTGTCATTAAACTGCCAACACGTTCCCGATTTTTCTTTTCCACCCTGCGCCACCGCGTTACCCCCCCCGAGTCCAGACGATTGACTACCGCTGCCTCCGCTCCCATGAAAGGACTGCCTGTACCTGGCCGGAGCCATTACCTTAAGCCACAATCCTATGTCCTTCTGATCCCACTTAATTTCTGGCCTTACCGCCTTCCTCTACTTGAACTGCTCGTCATAACGTAACCATGCCTGCCCCCTGTATGTACAGTGGGCCTTCCCTATGGAGTCCAAATAACAAAATAAACTGGAGCAATTTTCCGGAAACTTCTCCCCGATAACGCTAGCCAATATTGCAAATGCTTGCAACCAATTTACAAACGTTTTGGGAATCAAACGCCACCACCTCCTCCTTCTTGCTATCGTCCTTCTTTCCCTTATCTAAATTGAACTTTTCCAAGGGGAGGAGGGAGAAAATTTCGACATACTCATCCCGACTAATTTTTTCCCTTACCTCTTTTTTTAAATGTGCCCCCAAAAGCCCCTCAAAACACAAGTACACTTCACCCCTTGCCCTGTCATCCAGCTTTACCTTATCTCCTTTTTCTTTCTCGGTTTGCATCGATACCGAAACCCCAGAGGACACCTCCCCGCTACCAAATATTGATCTGACCGCTTCAGGCCCAGCCCGCTGCGCTGCCGCCTGCCCAGGCAACCAAGCTATCATGGGCGAGACATCCGTCTCACCTGCTACCCCGCCGTCTAACCTCAGCAAGAATTGCGACATAGTGCATAAAATATCACTAAGCCCCGGTACTTGTGCCCCACTCGGCCCACCGACATTCCTCACGTCATACCCCACCAATTGACTATTTGCTATCCCTTGTGATATAGCCCCTGCAGGCAACAAAAAAGACATATAATCATACTCATAATCATAATCAGGTGCTGTGTCCCCGCCAGCCGACAATCCTGAGTCCTGCCGATCCCGTGAGTTGTCGGTTCCTTATTCCAAATCCGATCCTTCCGATAGGCGGCCATGCTCCAGGCCCACGCCCCCGGCCTCATTGTCATCGGGGGGGAGCCGAGTGCCTGCCGCAGCCGCTGATGCTCCCATGCCTGGAGTTTGCCTCCCGCTTGTCCTCACTCTGCTCCGCTTAGTAGGCCTGTGACCCCGATCGCCCCCAGACCCGGACCGGCCGGCCCGGCCCGTGCTGGATTGGATGTGACTACCATGCAGCTCCACTTTGCCGCCCACTGCAGACTGAAGAGCTGGGCCTGCCAGTGCTGCTTATCTCTGCTGCTGCCTGCCCTCCGATCACCGCCGTATGGTGAGTCTCCAGCTTCGTCTGGCAGGTACCACGACAGGAGCATCGCCAGGGATACCTGCCGTTCCAGATGTCTGTCCCGCCTGCTCCACCGCTGTGCACCTCCGATCTCCAATTTTTTGCTGTATGCAGGCAGATCTGCCTGATGCAGGGATGCCCCTGCAAGGCGCTGCCCTGACTTGCGGTCCGGGCTGCGCTGCAGACGCCGGCTGTACTTCCTGTGTGGCCTGCACTTCCTGTGCAGCCTGCACCTTGGCGCCGGTCCACGATCTACGCCGTCCAGGGCCCGCAGGCCAGCTGTGTGGATTCCTAACAGTGCGAGCATGGCGGCATGGCACCGCACTGTGTTGCTTGCTACCCGTAGGGTCCGTGAGGGGCTCCGCAGCCGCTACCTGCTGCCCGCAGATGCTCCATGCGACAGCCGCTCTGGAGGTGGTGATCTTCGAGGTGTCCCTCTAGGTCCCAGTGCGTGGTCCGCCGCACATGCTGCCCACAGCAAGGCTGACAGCTGGGACGCCATCCAGCCTCCATCCATATAACGGGCCGTATCCCACAGCTGGGCCACCAATGAATCCACTGACTCCATAGAGGTACGGATTTGTGCTATGGGTCTTCCCTGTACCGAGTCCTATAGGAGAATAGCCCTTCCCACACTATTCCCCATAAACCACCCCTCAACTCTTATAATGTCGGCCCCCATACTTCCTCACTCAATCCTAAACCCCGGCATCTTCCAAACTCAAAATCCTCCCGGCCAATCCCAGCCATGGGGGGCTTCCCTCTAGCTACGCCCGACTCCAGCCCCCTCCTCACACATTGTGTGTGCCGTATGCACCACACAAACACACAGTGTATACGATGTACGCACCACACACACACTGTATACACCATATGCATCATACACACTGTGTACGCCGTAGGCACCACACATGCGCACACACTCTATATGCTGTACACACCACATACACACTGTATACGCCGTACACACCACAAACACACAGACATGGTATACACCGTACGCATCACTCACACACACACTGTGTACGCCGTATGCACCACACACACACTGTATACGCCGTATGCAACACACATACTCTGTATATGCCGTACACACCACACACACACTGAATACGCCGTACGTACGACACACAGACACTGTATATACCATACGCACCACACACACACTGTATACGCCATAAGCACCACATACACACACACTGTATAATCTGTACGCCCCACACACACATACACACACACTCTGTATATGCCATAGACAACACACACTGTATATGCCGTACGCACCACACACACACACACTGTATACACAGTATGCACCGCACACACTGTATACGCTGTATGCACCACACACACACTATATACGCCGAACGCACCACACACACACACTGTATACGCCATATGCACCACACACACACACTGTATATGCCGTACGCACCACACAAACAATACACAACGTATGTGACGCGCCCCCTGGGCCAGTGCTGTAGGGGATACCCGGAGCCGGATCTCGATGGGGGTAGTAGTCCTTGTGGCGGTGACCCGGTCCGTGCCCAGGGTGTCAAACTAAGTGGCAGTCTATGGCAGTAGATGTTAACTTGATTGTCGACTACGCCACCCGTTGAGTGCGGCTTTGAAGCCGCCGCTGCAGAGCAGTCCACTGAGGCCGGTGGTATATGTGCAGCAGTGATGGTATAACCCCCAACGGGAGGGGTATGGCCTCAGGGCAGCAGGTGTAGATGATGGGGGTTGTGATGATGCAGAAAGAAGATTCAGAGTCAGGAGATGCAGTTCAGGGTTTTTACTTACTGGTGTTCTCTTGGTCACTCTGGCCTTGAGTGACCACCCGAGCCGTGCTGCGTCCACCAGGTCCTGGACTCGGCCAACCCCCAGGCAATTCCGGAGCGTGGTCCTGAGCTCCTTTCTGACTCTCCCTTCCTCTGGCCGTTCCCACCAGGGATCCACTTTTGGCCGGCTCCCTCGGGTCTCTTGGTGGTCAAGCCTCCTTTGGGCTCCCTGACCCTATACTCGGTGTGCCTTTCTAGTGGATTTGGTGAGGGTCGTGGCAGATCCTGACCACGACCTCCGGTTCCTGGCTAAGGTTGGTTTTGGCCTCTGCCAGCTTGGGATCCGGTACCCTTGTCCGCCAACCCTTCACCCTTTTGTCTTTATTCTGGGATCTTGTGGTTCCCTTCTTGTCTCCTCTCTGGGTCCTTCTTTTCTCCTCTCTCCTCTGCAGGCTCTGCTCTGGAGCTGGGCCCAGCCGGAGCCACAGCTCCCTGTCAGCCCTCCTGGCTGAGCTCCTCTGCTCTGCTCCTCAGGCTAAACTCTGACCCTGTTCTAAGATGGTGACCACCTTATATACTCCCTCTATGTGTGAGCTCAGGTGACCAGCACCCAATGAGCTCCTATCTTTACCCAGACTACTCCCCCTATCTGCCCCTACACTACTGGGATGTTCCACCCCCCTCCCACTCCAGCCAGGGACAGACGCTGTCGTACCTGCACATAAACTGGTGGGAGTACCGTCGTTCTGTCCCCCGGAAATGGGATGTATGTAGTGCATGCAGCCTACTAGCTCAGTTCCACACTCCATCCTTACCCGGGAGTGGAATACCACACCTCTGGCGTGAGGTGTAATACCCCTGTAGCAGCCGAATCCTCAGGGTGCTACATTCCCCCCTGGTAAATCACAGCACGTCCTCGGGCTGTAAAAGAATAAACATCCAAAAACATACAATTTTTTTCAAAACATCATAAACATATAAAACATTATAAACATTATCCTTCAATCATCCCTTTATGGGAGGTACTTCTTACTTATAATGTTACCAGCATCAAATGTTACGGACACATCATATAATAATATTAACTCTTTCAGCATAATAAAACTTTTCCTATAAAACATTTTTGACCTCTGGCCACTTGTGCAAATTGTGACCAGGGAAGTGCCACAGTCTCTTCAAGAAAAACACAGCTTTCCTATAAAACCAGTAGGGGGCGCCTTAGAAAGCGCAACTATATACAAGGGGAGGTATGGCCGCTCTCAGTCCTCGGCCAGTGGGGAAAAGTTATGGCTGCTCACAGTCCTCAGCCTGTGGGGAGATGGGACACACTGGAACAGTTCACACTTGTCCCAACGGGGAACATATTTAAATTAGCAGCATGGCAGATACCCTTACAGGTAACTATTTTACAGTTTCAGTTCACCTCTTAATGGTGACGATGCCCTCCTGCTCCTTCCTGAGGGTAGGCTTCAGACCCGTCCGGGTCCTCTTGACCTTCCTCACACCGCAACTCCTCTTCCGTCAGGCGATGTACATGAAGTGCATAGGGTCCTTTGGCACACTGGTGCCGGGTAAAGGTGACCTCATCACCCAGGTAAAGGTCACGACCTCTGTGTCCCTCTGGTAGGTGGGACTCGACATCTCTTCTGGTCACAAAGACGTCGCCGGGGGTGTGATGATCTCTGATGAAGCCCCAACCGTGCTGCAGTTGGAATTTGATTACAGTCCCGGTGGCACGGGGACCGTGGGCTGCACGGGGGTTCCTTCGGGTCCGGCTCTTTTGTTCTGCACTCTTTACTTGCAGCCGCTCCTCGCGGACCCGTCTCTCTCTTCTTTCTCGGTCAAAGGCTTCCAACTGCTGGCGGCAGCACTCTGCACGCTCCGCTGCAGCCGCCCGGGTTTCTTGAGTGAACCCGATGAGGTCTCCTCCTTCGGGGTCCCACTCAAACTGCGCCTCCTCTAACGAGAGCGGGGTCATCTTGACGGGCGCCGGAGCCGGGATCAGGGGCTCATCCAGAGATCTTTCTTTCCGGAGTCGGGGATGGTGGAACTCCGGTGGCCACACAAAGGGCTGCCCATCCGGGCATGTGTGCTGGGCAAATAGGTCTTCACCCAGGTGTGGCGCTGTGGACGTTGAGGGCGCTGTTGTGGTGGCGGCGCCCGGGTTCACCAGGCCTTGCGACCAGGCTTGGGGCACCCTGAATGTAAAGGGCACCGTGAAGACGGCGGCGCCCGGGGTTACTTGGCCCAGCGACCAGGCCGGTGGCGTCTCCTGCTTGGCCGCGCTCAGGGTTGAGGCGCGTGATGTCACAGGGGGCGTGGTCGCGGCTCCTGCCGCTTGAGGCCTAGCTTGGAGCGGTGACGATGCAGCAACGTGAGTGGTGAGTGGGGTCTCGGGCTCTGCGACGGGGAGTTGGGGCAGGCTTGCGACCATCGGGCACGGGATGTTGTCGTCCCCATTACCTGCTCCCTTTTCTTCAACTCCCTCCGCGGCGTCGTCTCCGGCCGTCGTTCCTCCTGCACCGTCCTCAGAGGCGGACATGCTCCTTGTTGTGGGTGGCGTGCTTCGCTGGCGGGTTCCAGCCTGCTGGGCCATCTCTCTGCTCCATGCGGCCAGTACGTCCCGCTGCACTCGGGCCATCCTCTGAGCCAAGCCCTCCAGTGCGGTCCGTGCATGCTCCCGATCTCTGGGGAGCTGCGCCAGGATCTCCACCAGGCCTTCTGGGGTTGTCGCTTGCAACAGGCTCCTGACCACTGGGTCGGTGCTGCCTGCCTCTCCCTCCATCTCCGGGTACGGCTCCTCCAGACTCCTCTCCAGACTACTCCAGGCTGCACCCATCTTCTCTCTTTTGTTCTGTATACGCCCATACTGAGGGCGGTCCTGGGGTAACTTGGTGATTGTCAGTTCCAGGGGCAGTCCCCTCACGCTGATGGACATCTCTAACATCACAGTCTCTGCTGGTGGGGGCGGTTTCCGCTTTTGGCGCCATTCCTTGACCTGGCCCACGATGGGAGGTGGCCTCTTGCCACCCTCCGGCACGCCCATAATGGCGTCCGCTCTGCCAGGGCGGGAAATCTTCTGAAATGGCGGGAATCGTCTCCCAGTGGCGGGAAACTCCGTGGATGGCGGGAATCTTCACCGATGGCGGGAAGAAGGCTGAAGATGGCGCCGGATGGAGGGAATCTTCACCACAGGTAAGTTTAAAAGTCTCTTTTTCAGGCACGCAGTACCCGGTGGTTGCGGGCACGTGATCCTGCCGACTACGCCAAAAGTTGACACGCCCCCTGGGCCAGTGCTGTAGGGGATCCCCGGAGCCGGATCTCGATGGGGGTAGTAGTCCTTGTGGCGGTGACCCGGTCCGTGCCCAGGGTGTCAAACTAAGTGGCAGTCTATGGCAGTAGATGTTAACTTGATTGTCGACTACGCCACCCGTTGAGTGCGGCTTTGAAGCCGCCGCTGCAGAGCAGTCCACTGAGGCCGGTGGTATATGTGCAGCAGTGATGGTATAACCCCCAACGGGAGGGGTATGGCCTCAGGGCAGCAGGTGTAGATGATGGGGGTTGTGATGATGCAGAAAGAAGATTCAGAGTCAGGAGATGCAGTTCAGGGTTTTTACTTACTGGTGTTCTCTTGGTCACTCTGGCCTTGAGTGACCACCCGAGCCGTGCTGCGTCCACCAGGTCCTGGACTCGGCCAACCCCCAGGCAATTCCGGAGCATGGTCCTGAGCTCCTTTCTGACTCTCCCTTCCTCTGGCCGTTCCCACCAGGGATCCACTTTTGGCCGGCTCCCTCGGGTCTCTTGGTGGTCAAGCCTCCTTTGGGCTCCCTGACCCTATACTCGGTGTGCCTTTCTAGTGGATTTGGTGAGGGTCGTGGCAGATCCTGACCACGACCTCCGGTTCCTGGCTAAGGTTGGTTTTGGCCTCTGCCAGCTTGGGATCCGGTACCCTTGTCCGCCAACCCTTCACCCTTTTGTCTTTATTCTGGGATCTTGGGGTTCCCTTCTTGTCTCCTCTCTGGGTCCTTCTTTTCTCCTCTCTCCTCTGCAGGCTCTACTCTGGAGCTGGGCCCAGCCGGAGCCACAGCTCCCTGTCAGCCCTCCTGGCTGAGCTCCTCTGCTCTGCTCCTCAGGCTAAACTCTGACCCTGTTCTAAGATGGTGCCCACCTTATATACTCCCTCTATGTGTGAGCTCAGGTGACCAGCACCCAATGAGCTCCTATCTTTACCCAGACTACTCCCCCTATCTGCCCCTACACTACTGGGATGTTCCACCCCCCTCCCACTCCAGCCAGGGACAGACGCTGTCGTACCTGCACATAAACTGGTGGGAGTACCGTCGTTCTGTCCCCCGGAAATGGGATGTATGTAGTGCATGCAGCCTACTAGCTCAGTTCCACACTCCATCCTTACCCGGGAGTGGAATACCACACCTCTGGCGTGAGGTGTAATACCCCTGTAGCAGCCGAATCCTCAGGGTGCTACATATGCACCACACACACACACATTGTATACGCCGTACGCACCACACACACACTGTATACGCCGTACGCACAACCACACACACACTGTATATGCTGTACGCACCATGCACACACTGTATACGCTAACGCACCGCCACACACACTCTGTATACGCCATACGTACGTTTTGTCCTTATGTGGATACAATGTAAACTAAAGCACCTTTGTCATAAATTTTTCCATGTTAATAAAATGTTACTTTTACCTACTTTGATTTCATTTTAACACAGGGGAAGAGGTGAGTGCACATAGGAAAAAAGACACATAGGGGGGAGATAGCTAAAATGAGAAAACACATGAGGGAAGAAGACAGCACAGGTGTGGAGAGAGAGAGAGCAGACAAGGGGGAGAGCACATGGGGTACACAGGTCAAAGAAGAGATCACATGAGAGGAGAAGACAGCAGATGGGGAGAGAGAAAGTGCACAGGGGGGAGACAGCTCAAACGGGACAGCAGAATGATGATCTTTGCCTGTTCTAATGGGAGTAGCATTGTTGTTGCCCTTAAAAAGAACATTGAATGAGGTTTTGAATGATGACTGGGAAAACAAGTTCATCAAGTGCTCATAAAAGACATGGACACGAAAACGTCATCTAGGGACTGTTGGACTTGCACTCACAGTCTTGAATATGTCAAGAGTCTAAGTGGGGTGGCTCTCAATGTGTGACGGGTGTGTCAGATGCGACAGACAGTCTCTCTGCAACTGTCTGCAGAAGGTCACTTTGTTTGGCATTACAGACAAATTCTTAAATCCTTCTGACTTTAGGACCCAGCGGCTGTCTCCCTCCTGCTCTGATTGGCACCCTGGAATGGGTGTTGAAATAGTTTCACTTTTGCTGCAGGGAGGTGCAAGTGATATTCACATATTCCCTTCTGAAGGCTTGGAGTTATAGCTGTCAGCATATTTCCTCTCTGGTGCTTTGGAGGATGTTTGGTGCAATCTCTCTGAAGTCTGCTCAAGCTAAGTGTCTCCCCCTGTGTTTGTCACCCTTGATGTCTTTAGTTTATAGTGGGGACTGACCAGTGCTCATCCCCTGCTTCCCTATCTAGGGTCTAGCAGCTGGGGATTTACAGGGCTTAGGAATTCTGTTCGGCGATTTGTACGGAACCAATATGGGGATGGTAGGGAATCCATCCTCCATCCTAGAATAAACACCAGGCCGGAGATGTGGCGCAATGGTGATGCAAAAAAAAAGGAAAGCGAGTAGGGAGCATTGAGGGTGGCCTGAAAATAGAGCAGTAAGGTGAGTTATTTTTTTTAACCTTTTGCCATCCCTCTACTGTTCAGCAAGATGCAGCTGCAGCAGACCACCATTTTTCTGAGTTTACATGCAGAAAATTACAAAAAAATCCATATTTTCCAGAATGGCCGATTTACGTAAAATGTGAGTTGAATTCAATTCCACTTGAATAAAGTAAGCCATCTGCAGTAGGCATGCTATATTTATTTATTCTCAGATTTAGACATAACAAATATATTTCTGCGTTTCATGCAAATGTCTAAAAATGTAGGAATGTAATACTTTGGTACAGAGAAATCTCACTCTAAATTCAGGGTCCAATGTAACCCATACCAATAGGGCTCTTTTTTGCAAATCATTCATTACTGAATCAATATGGTTGGCTTCTGACATGTTTATAAGTTGGATCCTTGCAGGTGCATACCCAAGAGCAGCTATAGTAGGTGTCTAGTGATGAGGAAGCAATAAAAGGCTCGGTTACTCGTTGCTCGGGTCGAGCAAATTGGAATGCTCTAGTGCTCAGTCCGAGTAACGAGCCCGATGTAAGTCCATGGGAAATTCGAGCATTTTTCCACTCAAGCAGAGTGCCTAAAAATTTCCCAAATCGATGAGAACAGTGACTCAAGGGACATGGGAACAGCATGGGGAAGACCTCTGTAAGAATCTTTGACTCCCAGGTCCCTGCTGTCAACAATGTTGTCAGAGATGTTATGCCACTTTTACGGACTCATATCCTTTCCAGGGTAATGACTTGTATGTAAGGCAAAATAAATAGCCAAAAACAAAAATGCTCCTCCACAACTTGGGCTATCTTCACACGTAGCATTTTTGATGTGTTTTTGCACTTTTGTATTGCTTTCAACGGTGAAAATACATTCACTGGTAAATGTCATTTTAACATTTTACAACCTTATCTTGCCATGTGGTGTGTGAGACACGATTAGACACATCCTGTTTCATTTATGAAGGAGGGACTCTGAAAGTCACAAACACTATTTTTATAGGGCCATCAGGTGGCCCTTACTATTCTTAAAGGGCCAGCAGTCGGTTATGCTTTATTGTTCCCATTATTAAAGCGTTTGTCTACTATACTGTTATTGGGTATGCAATGACTGCAAGGGCTGCCAAAAATTTGGACTCACCTCAACACCCCTTTGAAGAGATGTAGAGGAGGGCCTCAGTAAAAAATGTTCCCATTATAAAGGAGTGGGTCTCCTATAGTGGTAATGCCCATGCAATGACCCAAAAAACAAATTAAAGACACATAGAGGTAGGCCTCAGTAACGACATGTTAACATTAGAAAGGAGCGGGTCTGCTATCCAGTTTATAGGGTATGCAGTGAGTCCAATGGCTGCCAAAATTTAGGAAATACCCCAATGACAATTTAAAGACAAATAGAGCTGGGCCACAGTAACAAAATGTTCCCATTAGAAAGGAGTGGGTCTCCCATACTGTTTGCCTATGCAGTGAATGCAAAGGCTGCCAAAAATTTGGAGCAACGCCAATGCCTCTTGCAAAAGACGAAGAGGTAAGAGAGCTTCCTGAAAACAGTATTCCCATTATTAGGAAGTGTGTCTTCCATACTGTTTGCCTATACAGTAAATGGAACAGCTCCCAAAAATTTGGAGGAACTCAATACCCCTTGCTAGAGACATAGAGGTCGGAGAGCCTCCTGAAAACAATGTTCCCATTATTAGGAATTGGGTCTCCCATACTATTTGCCTATGCAGTAAATGCAACAGCTGCCAAAAATTTAGAAGAACTCCAATGCCCCTTGCAAGTGACATAGAGGTCAGAGAGCCTCCTAAAACCAATGTTCCCATTATGAGGAAGTGGGTCTCCCATACTATTTTCCTATGCAGTGAATGCAACAGCTGCCAAAAATTTAGAAGAACTCCAATGCCCCTTGCAAGAGACGTAGAGGTCGGAGGGGCTCCTGAAAACAATATTTCAACTATTAGGAAGTGGGTCTCCCATACTCTTTGCCTATGCAGTGAATACAATGGCTGTCAAAAATTTGGAGGAACTCCAATGCCCCTTGCAAGAGATGTAGAAATGGTGATATGGTAGATATTGTGGTGATATGGTGGTGGAGGATGAGGAGAAGGAGGAGGACAAGAGCAAATAGACAAAATCAGGAAGCACATACCCCTGTCTGGGTGTGAAGACATGGGAATAGAGTTAGACCCCCCAAAAAAAGATACTGGATTTGAGGTTATGTTAGGCTACTATCATTCGATGGTATTAAGAAGTCTTGCTCAATCCAGCCCTTGTTCATTTTTATAAGTCATCATTTTCAGTTAACAGGCTGATGCGCCTATCAGTTATAATTACACCAGCGGCACTAAAAACCCACTCTGACAAAACCTTTGCAGCAGAGCAGGCCAGGACCTCCAAGGTGTAGAGAGCCAGTTCATGCCATGTGTCCAGTTTGGATACCCAATAATTATAAGGCACAGAGGAATCATGGAGGACATTGGTACAGTCAGCAAGGTACTCCCTCAGCATCTTCTGAAACTTTTCCCTTCTTGTGAGAGTACCCCATGCCTCAGGGCCTGTGCGATTGGAAAGTCTGAGAAAACTGTCCCAAAACTTTGACAGTGTTCACCTGCCTCTGCTGGATTGCATTTGTGTCTCTATCACCTGTACTCCTTGGTTGTCCAATGAACTGTGACCTCTGCTGCCAGCATTTTCAGATGGGAATTTTTTTAATAATTCCGCAACAGGAGCATTCTGATACTGCCCCAATTTTTTAGGCTTGTCCGGCGTGGGAATAAGAGACAGAAAGTTCTCCTTGTAGAATGGGTCTAGAAGTGTCACCAACCAGTAATGACTGTCACCCAAAATTTGGACAAAGCAAGGGTCACGGGAAATGCAGCGTAACATAAACTCAGCCATGTGTGCCAAACTGCTAACAGGTAAGACTTTTGTGTCCTCACCAAAAGGCGACTGACCATGCTATCCTCCTCATCCTCCTCCTTCCTGTCCTCAGGCCGTCCACTCTGGACAGACGGTATGACAGTAGAGATGAGCGTTGTTCTACTCGAACTGTTCGCCAATCTCAAATTCGAGCTGTTTTGGGCGGTGTTCGAGCCGTTCGGCGAACACGAACAATTTGAGAAAAATTCGGCTGTTCGAGGTTATGTTCGATAACTGTTCGTGCACCAAAATCATAACTGGATTTTTTCTCAGTAATGATGAAAATTAATGTTAATACGCAGTTTGAGTGTACAGCGGGGTGGGGGGAGGGGCAGGGGATGGATCTCTGCAGGAACAATGAAGATCTCCATTTTTTTTTCTCTTTCCCGCATTTACAGTGGGGAGGTGCAATCTGTCAGCCTATCAGCAGCGCACACACGGAGCGAAGTGCTTTTTTCACACAAGCAAGGGCATGTGTCATTGGCAGTGTATGTCACATGTCCTTGCCCTATAAGACCAAGCCATTTTCCCCGTCGCCACCATTTTCTCACTGCTGCAGCTGCGTGTTAGACGGCACCGCTGTTGCTGTGTGCGCTATACCTTGTTAATTTCAAGCCAATTTTCGCACAAATCTACAGATAGCTTGGGAGTAGGGAATAGTTGTGATTGCAGTCCTTTTAAGGACTAGGTTACAGCATTTCCTACGACTTTTATCAGGCAGGTCTGTGCTCTTAAATAGATCGGTTGTGGGAGTAAAGACTAATTTAATTGCAGTCCTTTTCAGGACTAGGTTACATGAGTTCCTATCAGTTTTTGCCAGGCAGGTCTGTGCCAGTGCTGTGCAAGATTTTTTCACAGCATTTGGCTGAATCTAGCAAAGCTAATCCTTTTTGGCCTATTGCAGAGTGTGTTAGTCAGTGGAGTAGCCTATCTGTGTTGCAAGATATACCACCTGTGTATAGAATACCAATTTTTTTACTGCACATAGTGAAGTAAAATCTTTTGGCATAGCATCATTCTATTAGTCCATCTATACTGACCTCCATCAGGTTGCAAATTAAAACTAATTTTTATCTGCATCTACAGTACCTCTGAAAAAATATTTGCGCTTCTAGCAGTGTGTGGGACTTGTTCTATTAGTCCATCTATACTGACCTCCATCAGGTTGCAAACTGAATATATTTTTTTCTGCATCTACCTCTGAAAAAATATTGGGCTTCTAGCTGTGTGTGGGTCTTGTTCTATTAATCCATCTATACTGACCTCCATCAGGTTGCAAACTGAATATATTTTTTTCTGCATCTACCTCTGAAAAAATATTTGGCCTTCTAGTAGTGTGTCGGACTTTCTCTATTAGTCCATCTATACTGACCTCCATCAGGTTGCAAATTAAAATTAATTTTTATCTGCATCTACAGTACCTCTGAAAAAATATTTGGGCTTCTAGCAGTGTGTGGTACTTGTTCTATTAGTCCATCTATACTGACCTCCATCAGGTTGCAAACTGAATATATTTTTTTCTGCATCTACCTCTGAAAAAATATTTGGCCTTCTAGTAGTGTGTAGGACTTTCTCTATTAGTCCATCTATACTGACCTCCATCAGGTTGCAAACTGAATATAATTTTTTTCTGCATCTAGCTCTGAAAAAATATTTGGCCTTCTAGTAGTGTGTCGGACTTTCTCTATTATTCCATCTATACTGACCTCCATCAGGTTGCAAATTCAAAATAATTTTTTTCTGCATCTAACCCAGACAATAGTTTTGGCCTAATACCACAGTTTGGCCACTCAGCTCTGCTCGGTTACCATCCATTGTTTTTTTGTGCAAACAACTCCAGAGTTGTGAATTAGTTAACCACCAAAATGAGTGGAAAAAGGCCTGCTGCTGGTGGAAAGGGGAATAGGCGTGTTGGGAAGGGGAAAAAAGGTTGTGTCCGTGGGGTAGGTGTTAAAGCAACAGTAACATCTGCAGAAGAAAGACCATCTTCCAGCCAAACTAAAATGTCTACTTCTTTTAGCGGACAATGTGATAAGATCCCTTTCTTACGGCCACGCCAATCGCTACAAATTCCAGATGAGGCACAAAAACAGCAGGTGCTTCAACAGATATCAAGTGCTCCTTTAAGTGGGCTCTCCTCCACATCAACTTCAACATCACAAATACTCCAGTCCTCAAAGGTGTCACCCAAATCGCACTTGCTTCCTCACAGCTCCCAAATCTCCAGCTGCCCGTCTGAGTATGAGGTAGAACAGATGACTTGAGTCTGCAGAGCTGTTTACTCATACTATAGCCTGGGAATCAGAGGTCGACTCCAGCGCTTCTGTGAATCCAGACGAGGAAATGATCTGCACTGATGCCCAGAATCTTTATGAGTCGGATCCAGGACCAGACGCAGAAGGTTCTGACCATAATGTAGACCCTCATTCCCAAACTGTAACTCCTGTTGGTGGAGACAATGAGGAAGACGATGATAAGACTCAAATACCTGATTGGAGCGACAACTTTAGTTTTTTGTCAGGGCAGGAACAGGTTGGCTCTGAGGACGACGGGTGTGATAACGCACAGGGTGATGATGATGAGGTCGGAGATCCCACTTACTGTCAACCCACAGTCAGCCAAGAGATGAGGTCAGCAGAGGAGGTGGAGGAAGATGCTAGTGACGACGAGGTCAGGTTGCGCCTTCCTGGACAGAGACGTAGTACTGGAAGCACGTCAACAACTGCATCCTCAAACACAACTCTGCCTCTCACCACAAGTCGTGGTGGCTCTTCAGGTCGCATGGGTGCTAAGCCTTGCATAGCCTGGGCATTTTTTCAGATCGATAAAGATGACCCAACTCGTGTTATCTGTAACATTTGTCAGCAAAAGCTAAGTAGAGGCCAAAAAATACATAGTTTGAGTACTTCATGCATGAACCGGCACATGGACATGAAGCATAAGTTGCAGTGGGAAGCTCAGTGTGCTACAATGCGGCCTAGCCGGCCGGGCCAACCACCGTCTGCCATATCTTGTGCATCCGCGGCCTCTTCATCCTCTGTGACTGGGGGGACAGCAGTCACACCTGTTTTGGGGCGCAGACCTGCCACCTCTTTACCCGCAACAGCCAGCGTGATTGGCAGGTCATCATTTTCTTTGGAGGTGGTAACACCAGCTGGTGTTGAGCGCTGTCCGACATCGATAGCACCACCTTTGGATCAAGGCAACCTAACATGTCCGCCTGCATCTTCCTCACAGACCGGCAGTTTGCCGGGGACACCCTTATCAACCCCGTCTAAGCACAATAGCCAGCCCTCGGTCCCTCAGATGTGGACAAGTAAAAGACCATTTCCTCCTAGCCATGAGAAAGCTAAGAGGTTGAATTTCACCATCTGCAAGCTCTTGGCTACAGAAATGCTGCCTTTCCGCCTGGTGGACACAGAGGATTTTCGAGACCTTATGTCCGTCGCAGTGCCCCAGTACCAAATGCCCAGTCGGCACTACTTCTCAAAGAAAGGTGTGCCTGCGCTCCACCAGCATGTCGCACACAACATCACCGCTTCTTTGAGAAACTCTGTGTGTGACAGGGTGCATTTCACCACAGACACTGGGACGAGTAGGCATGGACAGGGGCGTTACATGTCGCTGACTGGGCACTGGGTAACTATGGTGACAGCAGGACAAGGGGCTGCTGTCCAAGTCTTGCCGTCCCCACGAGTTGTGCGTCAATCCTCTTTATGTCAATGTTCCTCCACTGCTTCTGCCTCCTCAACCTCCTCTCGGTCTTCCACCTGCACCCAAAGCCTGTCTGGTCATGCCACAAGCTTTCTAACTGCGCAGAAGGGATCCTGCACACCTCCTTACTATGCTGGCAGTAGGGCTCAACGTCATCAGGCGGTTTTTACATTGAAATGTCTGGGAAATGTGAGTCACACAGCTGAGGAGTTGTGGTCAGCTCTGGAGAACCAATTTCATGAATGGTTGTCTCCACTGGACCTGAAACCAGGGAAGGCCGTGTGCGACAATGCTGCAAACCTGGGTGCGGCCCTTCGCCGGGGCAATGTCACACACGTGCCTTGTATGGCTCACGTGTTGAACCTGGTTGTCCAGCAAGTTTTAGCCCACTATCCCAGACTAGATGGCCTTCTGCAGAGGGCACGGTCGCTGTGTGCTCACTTCTGCCGTTCGCATCCCGCAGCTCAGCGACTTACATCTCTACAGAAGTCGTTGGGCCTGCCACTTCACCGGCTAAAATGCCATGTGCCTACCCGGTGGAATTCAACTCTGCACATGTTGCAGCGACTGTGGCAGCACCGACAAGCCCTGGTGCAATACGTTCTGACGTATAGCCTGGGCCAACGAGATTCAGAGGTGGGGCAAATCACGCTGGAGGAGTGGTCTCAGATCAGGGACCTATGCACCCTTCTGCACAGTTTTGAAATGGCGACGAAGATGTTTAGTGCTGACGATGCCATTATCAGCATGACTATTCCAGTGATTTACATGCTGGAGCACATGTTAAACAGAATTCGGAGTCAGGTGGTGGCACAAGAGGAGGTGGAGGAAGTAGAGGAGGAGGAGTTGTATGCGGAAGGGCTAACATCTGCAAGGTCCAGAAGGTCGGCAGCACCAAGGCGGCAGGCATGTGAGGGTGGGGGAGATGGTTTTACCAGGGCGCATGGTAGCAGCCAAACTAGTGAGGAAGGTGCAGGAGCCCAGGAAGAAGTGGAGGACGAACTGATGGAAGACTCATCAGATGAGGGAGACCTTGATCACATTTCTGTTGTGCGAGGTTGGGGGGAGAGGACAGAGGAAGGAAGCATGATTGTTACCTCACCACCAACCCAACAGGGACTTGGTGCTCCTGGATGCGCAACACACATGAGTGCCTTCTTGCTGCACTACCTGCAACATGACCCTCGAATTGTGAGAATTAGAAATAATCCTGACTACTGGGTTGCCACACTGTTAGATCCCCGGTACAAAAGTAAATTTGCAGAAATTATTCCTGCCATAGAAAGGGATGCACGCATGCAGGAGTATCAGCAGAAACTGTTGCAGAATCTTACATGTGCTTTTCCACAAAATACCAGTGGTGCACGTAGTGAATCTCACAGTTCCAACTTGCCAACCGTGGGACCGTCAAGTGTTCAGCACTCAAACCGTAACAGAACCACAGTATCTGGTGGTAACATCAATTTTGCGGAATCATTTCACCACTTTTTTAGCCCATCCTTTGCAAGGCCACAGGAGACAAGAAGTCTGACACATAGTCAACGCCTAGAGATGATGGTACAGGAGTATCTCCAAGTAAACATTGAAGCCACGACTGTGTCACTGGACCCTTGCTCTTTTTGGGCTTCCAATCTGGATAAATGGCCGGAGCTAGCCACTTACGCCTTGGAGATCTTGTCATGCCCCGCAGCCAGCGTTCTGTCTGAACGTGTGTTCAGCGCTGCTGGTGGTGTGCTGACAGATAAGCGCACGCGGCTCTCCACTGATAATGTAGACAGACTCACGTTCATAAAGATGAACAAATCATGGATCCGAAACGACTTTTCTACCCCTGTGTCATCCTGGGGAGAGTAAAAGCTTGATGATTGGTTAAAATCACCCTACCAAACGTTTTAAGCTTTCAAATTACTAATCATGTTTATCTGTATCTTGACTGGAAAATAATTTGGGCTTTGTAGCAGTGTGCAGCACTGATCCTATTAGGCCATCTATAATAAGCTCCACCAGATTTAAAATTAAAAATAATTTTTAGCTGCATCTAGCCCGGAAAATAATTTTGGGGCTCCGAGATGCGCAAGACACATAAGTGCCTTCTTGCTGCACTACCTGCAGAATGACCCTCATATTGTCAGAATTCGAAGTAATCATGACTACTGGGTTGCCACACTCTTAGATCCCCCAAACTTTTCGATCAACCTTTTCATTTTAATAAAGACCAAAAAAATGGTCATTTTTGAAATTATAAGCATTAGCAGGTTGTTAGAAACTGAAATCAAACAGTTTTCAACTCAAAACTTTATTCTAGGTGATGTTACATTTTCACATAGGACCCCTTGTTCGAAAGGAGCTTCTGAACTCTCTCGTCCATTGAATTTGTCAGGTTTTGGATGGTTTCTGCTTCAATTGTTTTGCATGAGGACAGAATACCCTCCCAGAGCTGTTGCTTAGATGTGAACTGCCTCCCGCCATCATAGACACTCCTTTTAATGATGCTCCAAAGGTTCTGAATGGGGTAGAGGTCAGGGGAGCATGCGGGTCACACCATAAGTTTGTCCCCTTTTATGCCCATATCAGCTAGAGATGCAGATGTTTTATGTGCAGCATGAGATGGTGCATTATCATGCAGAAAAATGATCTTGCTGTGAAATACACGGTTCTTCTTCTTGAACCATGGCAGGAAGTGCTGTTTGAGAAAATCCACATACATTATGGAGTTCATCTTTAGCGCCTTCAGGGATCCTAAAGGGGCCGACAATCTCTCTCCCCATGATTCCAGCCCAAAACATTACTCCACCTCCTCCTTGTTGGCGCTGTAGCCGTGTTTGCGTGGGGTGTCCATCAACCAGCCATCCTCCACTCCATCCATCTGGACCATCGAGCGCTGCACGGCACTCATCCGTGAACAAAACAGTTTTGAAATCAGTCTTCATGTAATGTTTGGCCCACTGGAGCCGTTTCTGCTTGTGTGAAGTGGATAGAGGAGGTCGACAGGATGGCGTATGCACAGCTGCAAACCTCTGAAGGACCCTGCATCTTGTTGTTCGGGGGACGTTGGAGGCACAAGCAGCTTCAAAAACTTGTCTGCTGCTATGACAAGGCTTTCTTGCCGCTGCTCTTTCAACCTGACGTAATTGCCTGTAGGAAAGAGTCCTCAATTTGCCCTTATCAGCACGCACACGTGTGTACTGTGAATCAGCTACATACTTCTTGATTGCCAAGACACTTCATCCTGATCATCGCACAATGTTGATTGTAGTCATGCCTTGACCTAAACACTCCACAATTTGTTGCTTCTCAGCAGCCGACACATCCTTTTTCTTTCCCATTTTGGCAGAAAATGTAGGCTGCTTAATAATGTGAGAGAGCCTTCTTAAGTAGTCTTGCCTTTCATTGGACACACCTGCCAAACTAATTAGCACAGGTGTCTGCAATTGCTTACAGTGATATAAAGAGCCCTGACACACATCACCATCAATGAGTTTAACTGACAAACAAACAAATTCTTCCCTTATCACTCCTAAACACTTTTTGCATAATAATTTGGAACGCGGTGTACATGTGCTTTTCCACAAAACACCAGCGGTTCACGTAGTGAATCTTACAGTTCTAACTTGCCAACCGTGGTCTGTATGGAATTGTTCAATAAAGGGCCCAAAATTAAGATAACATAGATGGGAGAGGTCTCTATGAATAGGAATTCCTAAGTATTTGATACCCTGTGAGGGCCAGGCAAAGGGAAAGTTGGACTGGATGGAATCCTATATGGATTTGGGGAGGGAGACATCGAGGGCCTCAGACTTCGCTGCATTGATTTTAAAATTTGACCATGTAACAAAGTGATCTATTTCAGCCATAACAGCATGGATGGATATATGTGATTGAGTGATATATACTAGGACATCATCAGCAAATAGAGAGCACTTGTACTCGGTGCCTCCCACCTCAATCCACCTAATATTGGGGTTATGGCGAATTGATGAGAGCAGGTGCTCCGTCACTAGGATGTATAAGAGAGGGGACAGAGGACATCCCTGCCTTGTCCCATTGGTGATTGTGAAAGGTGATGAAAATGTTCTGATGCACCCCCTGGGCCTTGGGACACCCGGAGCCGGACCCTTTTTGGTGGATGCTGGTGGTTGTAGTCTTCGTGGCGGCGACCCGGTTCCGTGGCTCAGGGCGGTCAAACCAGTGGCGGAACTATTTATGTGGTTTTGATGTTTAAATGTCCGACTACGCCACCCGTGGATTGCGGTCAGAGTGAACCGCCGCTACAGGGCAGACCGCTGAGGCTGGTGTTGTGGGTGCAGCAGAGCGTAGCATAACTCCCCACGGGAGGAGTATAGCCTCAGGGCAGTGTATGCGGAGGATGGGGGTGATGGTGCAGGGCAGCAGCAGTAACGACACGGAGTCAGTGATGCAGTCCAGGGCCTTTACTCACAGTTCTTATTATCCAGACCACGTCTGCAGGTAACGGCTGCCCACGTCGTACTGTGCTCACCAGGTGAGGGGCTCAGACAACTCCCAGATAACTTTGGAGCACTTCACAGGACCCCCTTTGTGTGTCCTTTGTCTGGCCTTTCTTACCAACACTTCTGTCCGGCTGCCTCGGGCCTCCTCTTGGTAAACTTGGCGCCAGTTTCCCTGACCCTATGTGGTGCCTTCCTAGCGGGTGTAGCGAGGGGCTGCGCCACATAAAATGTCAGAGCCTCCGGTTTCTAGCTGAGGGTCGTTTCCTGCCTCCACTAGTTCGGGGACCGGTCTCCCCCTTTGGCCTGACCCCTCCACGCAGGTGGATTCGGGCGTGCGGTGGCGACTCGCCCGTCCGCACCCCTGGGTTCCCTTCATTCCTCGTTCCTGGAGCCTTCTCCGCTCCTCTTCCTTCCTTCTCCCTCTTCCAGGCCTGGGCCTCTGTTACTAGGCCCGCCTCCGGAGCAGAGCTCATGCAGAGCCCCTGCTCCCTGCCACTTCTGCTCAGACTTCTCTGCACTGTACTAAGATGGTGCCCACCTTTTATACTCCCTTCTCAATGCACCCAGGAACTGCTTCCTCCCTGCTCCTGCACTACAGGGTTCCCCTTCCTCAGTGTTCCCTCCCCCCACTCCAGCCAGGGACAGGGACTGTCGTGCCCATCTCAGGGGCATATTGGCCGCCCTGCCCCACGGCAATTTGGTGTAATGCATGCAGGTGTCGGGTCCTGATCCACACTCCATCCTTACCTGAGAGTGAGATATCACACCTCTGGGTGAGGTGCAATACGTCTGTAGCAACCGAGCCCTCAGGGTGCTACAGTTCCATTTATCTTCAGCCTAGGTGACGTATTGCGATACAGGGACGTGATTTTGGCTATAAAAGGGTCCCCTAGACCCCTACCCCAAGCTTTTTAAGAGAATCATATATGGCGTGCCAGGAGACTCTATGGAATGCTTTCTCAGCATCCAACGAGAGTATCTAATTACAAATTTTTAACTGCATCTAGCCCAGGAAATACTTTGTGCCTAGTAGCAGTGTCTGCTAGTCAGCGGATTATCCCGGCTGTTAAGCAAGCTACACCACCTGTAGTTTAGACACTTAATTTTTTCAAAGGAAATGCTTCGGGACCATGGGATACTCAGTGAAGAGCATCAGGAGGCACCCCAAGGCATAGGCGCTGGGACTGGCAGTAGGATGCCTTGCGGTGGACAGCCGAGCTCGATCCTTATAAAAGCTTTTTAACTGCAGCAGCTTTAGTGGACGCTACTGGAGCTGGAATTACGCGGCTGCTGGCATGAGACTTGCCCTCCAATAGATCCTTGTAAATGGATTTAAAGTGTATTCATTCAAATTAGAGAGACAATTTAAATTAAAAAGCTTAGAGCTGCCTCCACCACAGGGGGGCTCGCTCGACCCACCAGCGGACAGGCACCAGTATTGGGAGAGGGGGGCTGGCCATCAGGGTTCACCGCGGCTCTGGCACAAACCCGGCGACACGGAGGTGGCACGGGCAGGAGCGGACTGGCCGTGTCGGCTTCTCACTTTTTGGATTTTAGAAGGGCATGACATGCCTATATCTGTGTCTCCCCCTCCTTTTACTCCTCCACCTCTTTTATTTTTGCATGACTATATGTACTTGTCACTTTTCCATGTGTTAGTTGTGTCTTCTGAGCAGTTTGTCAGCTTTTGGACACCTTTGAAGGTGTTTTCTATGTGTTTCTATGTGTTTTTGTTTGCCTGCCATTGGTTTTAACGGTGTTCGAAGGTGTTCGACGAACAGTTCGACGAACAGTTCGGCGAACACACGGGTGTTCGACGAACCGAACCGAACTCGAACACTACGGGGGTGGCTCAACACTATATGACAGTAGTGCAGGTAGTACCGTCTATAGCATAGGAAACTAGCTCCTGTTCTGTTCTTCCTCCTCCTCTTCCTCATTGTCACCCAATCCACGTTGGGATGAGATGAGGCTAGGCTGTGTGGAATCACCCTGTATGGTTCCTTGCTCCATCTCATCATGCTCCACCTGCAATGCATCCTCTTTAATTGTGAGCAGAGAGCATTTCAGAAGACAAAGAAGCGGGATGGTGATGCTAATTATAGCGTCATCGCCGCTCACCATCTTGATGGAGTCCTCAAAATTTTGGAGGATGGTACATATGTTTGACATCCATGTCCACTCCTGAGGTCATATGTGTGGAGTCTGACCTGAATACCGATGGCATTGTCAATGCTGGTAGTCAACATCTGCCCTCTTGTGCTCACAAATCCTTCCCAACATCTGCAATGTACAGTCCCAACGCATGTGGACATCGCACACCAATCGGTGAGCTGGAATCTGCAAACGCTGCTGAAGCACGGCAAGCACTAACAGTCTATTCAGTAAGACTATCAGCTGTATATCCACCAGACTTCTGCACAACACAACTGATTGTCCCAACCCCATTTATAAGGCAAGAAATCCCACTTATTAAACCTGACAGGGCACACCTGTGAAGTAAAAACCATTTCCGGTGACTACCTCTTTAAGCTCATCAAAAGAATGCCAAGAGTGTGCAAAGCAGTCATCAAAGCAAAAGGTGGCTACTTTGAAGAACCTAGAATATAAGACATATTTTCAATTGTTTCACACTTTTTTGTTAACTATATAATACCACATGTGTTAATTCATAATTTTGATGCCTTCAGTGTGAATGTATAATTTTCATAGTCAAGAAAATACAGAAAAATCTTTAAATGAGAAGGTGTGTCCAAACTTTTGGTCTGTACTGTATATGAAGTCTTCTTCGAATTTATGCATATAAGCATTAGCCCATTGCTGTTCCGCGTTCCTGCATATAAAAGTCGTCCCTGAACAGAAAATAATTCTCATGGAGAACTAGATAGAGCAGTGTCAGGCAGAATTGGATGGATAAGAGTGACAGGTTAGATTGTAGTAGGAGATGGGAAGTGGCCTCTAGTCCTTTCTCATGTGAAATTAACATGCACAGGCTATTTACGTCCAGGGTCACAAGCCAGCTTTCTGTCACTGTGTTTGGGAGGTTCTTGACAATACCGAGAAAAGCACTAGTGTCCAGCAGAAAGGCGCGTGTTTTTTTGACCAGTGGTGTCAGAATTTTTTCTAGGTAAATAGCCGGAGGTGAAAGGATCGAGTCGGTGGAGGCTACAATTGGTCGACCAAGGGAGGTGGTTAAGGACTTGTGTATTTTGGATAGGATGTAGAAGACTGGAGTTATAGGGTGGGGGTAGGTGAGATATGTAGCTGTTTTGGAGTCAATGACCTGCAGGTCCAGATATGTAGATAGAACGGATTGGATTTTAGACCGAATGATGTTGGAAGGGTCAGTATTCACATGTCTGTAAGTGTCAGAGTCCCCTAGCTGACTTAAGATCTCATTCGTGTAAGCTGTCTGGTCCATAATGACCATGGCACCACCTTTGTTGGCTGGTTTAATTACTATGTGTTTGTTCTCCTGCAGACTTTTAATGGCTCTTTTCTCATCTAGGATGAGATTTTGGTGTGTGGGAAAGAAGCCCAGATGCTGTTGGCGTATTAAGCTCTTGACATCTCTGTCAATGAGGGCTATCGTTGTCTCCGTGGCATGGTTGGAGTGAGGAGGATTAAATGCACTTACGTTGCGGAGACCCAATGAGGAGATAGAAAGCTCCAGTACAGGGTTGCAGGCCTGTTCCATCAGCACCTCTCTACTCTAACTGAGTGCACGCTAATTATCTACGCAAGTGTGGGATCAGTTGTCATCGGGCACTTGTCATGGTGGGAGGAAGTAGGATCAGGGTGAGGGATATGCGGTCCAGTCTCACGGCTACTAAGTCTTGACCGTGTGGAAGACAGGATGGTGGTGGCGGTGGCAAAGCACTGGAAGCATTAACTGCTATCCAACCAACAACCTTTTGAAACTGCTCTTTGTTCAATAGTGGTGTTTTGTGGTCCCCTAGTAATAGAGACAGGAAGGTCAAGCGAGAAGATGTGAGTTTTTGTTGCGGCACAATTTCAGCTTGCCCATGGACATGCCCTTGGCCTCGGCCTCTGCATGCACCATCACGTCCACTTCACTGTCTGATTTTGGAACACAGCTATATGTGATACATCTGACAGAGAACCATGGTTTTAAATATCAGGCCTGTAGTTTACTTATACTATTCTTCACAAAGACCTAGTGTGAATAGCTTGATTGACAAACTGCAGCGAAATGAAAATGGAAGCCAGAAAAGGCTGATTTTGGAATGCAGTTATATGTGATACATCTGACAGAGAACCACAGTTTTAAATAGCAGGCATGTAACTTACTAATACTATTTTTCACAGAGACCTAGTGTGAATAGCTTGACCGACACACTGCAACGAAATGAAAATGGAAGTCAGAAATGGCTGATTTTGGAACGCAGTTATATGTGATACGTCTGACAGAGAACCATAGTTTTAAATAGCAGGCCTATAGTTCACTAATACTATTCTTCATTGAGACCTAGTGTGAATAGTTTGACCGACACACTGCAATGAAATGAAAATGCAAGACAGAAATGGCTGATTTTGGTATGCAGTTATATGTGATATGTCTGACAGAGAACCACGGTTTTAATTAGCAGGCCTGTAGTTTGTTAATACTATTCTTCACAGAGTCCTAGTGTGAATAGCTTGATTGACACACTGCAACGGAATGAAAATTTTAGCCAAAGACAGCTGATTTTAGAACGCAGTTATATGTGAAATGTCTGACAGAGAACCACGGTTTAAAATAGCAGGCCTGTAGTTTACTAATGCTATTCTTCAAAGAGACCTGGTGTGAATAACTTGACCGACACACTGCAACGAAATGAAAATGAAAGCCAGATATGGCTGATTTTGCAACGCAGTTGCATGTAACACGTCTGACAGAGAACCGCAGTTTTAAATAGCAGGCCTATAGTTCACTAATACTATTCATCACAGAGACGTCGTGTGAATAGCTTCACCGACACACTGAAACAAAATGGAAATGGAGGCCAATATTTTGCACGTTTAGTTTAAATTTCTGGATTTTTATCGCTGTAATATGGAAAAGATCTGGCTGTATTTTGCAGTTCTAACAAGCAAATGGAGTAAAAAAATGTTGTACTCTGGATTACTTTTTAAGCAAATAACCAGGATTAAGATAAAAAAAAATTGCTCTGGCCCCTGATACCTGGGGTTATGTCTACAAATATTTGTCACAGCAGGATCAGTCAGAAGTTGAACATGCAATGGACCCTCTTGTGCTGTATCATGCACTGCAGTCTGTCACATACCCTGCCTGCCTTCCTAACTCCTGTTATCACCTTCACCACTGAAAATACGCAGCTCGATTAGTCCTCAGAAGGACTGTTAGTTCAAATGGATATATATATACAGTATATATATATATATATATATATATATATATATATATATATAATGTATGTTGTGGAATACCTATGCTAACCATAAACAAGCAAATCTCTCCCTGACTCAGCAGCAGCTCTCCCTACTCTGCCTGTTTCCAGGGTAGACTGTGACGAGCATAGCGGATCCAAGTCTTATATAGACCTGATGATGCTGTGCGGCCAGCAAATCACTGTAATGCCCACAACCAACATGGCTACGGCATTACAGTGTGTGGCAAGCAATCCCTGCATGTTCATTGACGCTCTAAAGAGTGCCAAACATGCATGGCGGGGAGCCAAGATCCCGCCCGAGCAACCCCGAAATACTAGCCGAGCTTGTCGAGCACCGTGATGCTCGGGCAAGTACTGAGTAGTGGCGAGCACATTCGCTCATCATTATAGGTGTCACATTAACAATTTTACCTGGAATTCAGTGCCTTATCGAGCCAAAGGCTTCAGTGCCACATAAGAACAACCTAGTATTATTGCGGCTCATAGTAGGGAATTAGTCCTAAAATCTAATTTGTATTCGGCTTTCAATATGTAATGTAAAGGCAGGGTTGGTATTATCTCTGACAACACTAGTCCCTGCATAACACTGTACAAAACAAGGTAGGCTTTAAAAATGTAAATTAAAATGTCTCGCAATGACATACCAATTTAATAAAGAAAGATTTAATAAAAACAACATTGTTTTTTTACCAAAGTTAATAGCATATTCATTCAATCCAATTTGGTGAATCTCCACCAAAACAAAATCTATCAACTCATTTATAGTGTGATAAAGACTATTTATGTTAGATTATTTACCACTGGGAGATTATCGAGTCTTAAATCCTAACCAACAAATACTTTATTTAAAGTCTTAAAAAAACTCCAATAGATAATGGGTCAAAGTTTAACACTATAGAACTGGAATTAGTTATTTTTGCCATTCATGCTAATAAATACTGGATTTGTAGAGGTCAGCTTCATGTTAGAAAGTTCTTCATTGATCTAATTTAGCTGTTAAGTAATTTGAATATTTTTTATTCTCTCTTTAAAGTGTAATGAAAACAGCATCTTTGAAAAGCATTAAACTGTTATTGTTCTTAGCTGGAAAATACCTCCTATTGTGAACCCACACATTTAAGTGCTTGTAGCTCTTGTTAGTTTACAGATGAGCATAGCTGTGAGAACAAGTTGAAAAATATAATTATCTCCCCAATGTAATGATTCAAGTCAACTATTTTACAGCTTTAATTTCCCAAGAAAATTAGGAAACAAATATGTATGATCAAAGTCTAAAAATCTGGGCTAGAAAGTAGTAAATATAAGACAGACATCACTCACTAATGAAAAAAGAACAGTTTTAAAAGCAATACCGTACTCTTTATTGTCTGTTATATAACAGATTAGTCATATATTTTAAAATGCGTACTTATGTCTCAGAAAATTTCAATATGTATAAAGCATAAAATGACAACATTCATATATGCCATAGAATTTTGCAGTTTAACATTGATAATTGATACATAATATACTTAGCTAGAAACCCACAGTTTATTGCTGGTGCATCATGCTGACAAAATGACGGTAGGGACTAAATATGGAAATTAAATAGAAGCACACTATTGCCAATGGTGTTTTTTTGACAAATACTTTATTATTCACATTACAAAACTTTCACATGATAAAACAAAGAAAATTTTTTGCTTCGGATTGAAGTGTAGAAAGTGTTGAAATCCAGAGCAAATTTGGGGGGACATTTCTACACTGCCCCCCAAATTTGAAAGCCATATCTACATATGATGAAAACCACATCTACATATGAAAACCATTTTGAAAACCACATCTACATGTGATGAAAAAAGTTAGCACAGAAAATCGAAAATGCTGCGGCTTATAAAATCCACCTATGTCACTAGTGTTGCAGATTTATGGCTTTCCCTTCTTTAGTTTGTTGGGATGAAATCAGCAGTCAAGCTATAGTGTATTCCATTTGAAGACAATCCACAAAACAAAGCGAGTTGATTCAACACTTCAGGAACATGAAAATGCAAACTTTATTTCATTAGTAACCCATCAGAAAAAACATGATTCAAAGGAAAATCCGCATAATTAAAAATGGATAAATGTATAATTCGAGGAGAAAGTCATGGTTGATGTGTTTCGAAGTGATACTTCTTATTCATAACCAGAAGGAGGTGAGTAAGAAGTATCACATTGAAACGCATCAACCAGGATTTTGAAATTTCCTTTGGGACTTTCTCCTCGGATGATACATTTATCCATTTTTAATGATGTGTATTTTCCTTTGAATCATGTTTTTACTGATGGATTACCAATGAAATAAAATTTTCCAGGAGTGCTGGATCAACTTCTTTTTGTTGACTGTCTTTCCTTGGATTTTGGATCCTATGCACTCGTGGATGGGTGAGCCTATCACTTATTTTTTATTAGTGCAATCCATTTGCAACACGTGCATATTTTGATGTGGAAATTTAAAATGTAAGTCACAACTTATGCCATACACAAAATTCTTTTCTTGTTTAGTCATTATTTAGCTGTATAGATGTTGGATTTCCAGTCAGACATTTTAGAGAACCACGATACTCACATAATTAAATGCAATAGTAAAGAGCTAGATCATCCTTGTTCCAAATGTGCCACATGAATGGAGGTTTCATTCCTAGTGCTAGGAGGAAATTGTGCCATCTCTAGTTAATGAATGCTAAATATAGCATCAAACAATAAAAAGTCAAATTTTATAGCATCCTCAGGTTCAGGTGAACTCAAACAATTTACAATTTGATTTGAGCAAATCACCAAAGAAAATGCCCACTGACATTTTACATATCGCAGAAGATTACATTAGGCACAGAAGGATCACATTACCTCAGGTTGGAGGGCCTATCAAAGCCTGTATAAAAGCTTAGGCAGGGAATGCAACGACCATTTTAGGATGATTTAATATAGTGAGAGGATATCAGAGCTCACAGCCCAGCAATAAAGATTGTAAGAGAAAGCCATAAGCATTGGACAAAAACTCCAGACATTAGTAAACTGTATTATACAACTCAAAAAATATTCCAGATATAAAGTATAGAAGCAATTAATCTTTATTGAAATAGTTTATTGAATATAAAAAGAAAAAAAAAACAGATATGGGGTAACATACAGCAAAGGAAGAGTAAGAATGCAAAGAATGGCTACAGTAATTAAGATGCATATGAAAATACAAAATTGTAAGTAAACATAGCCAAGTAGATCTTATATAAATTGCTGGTGAAATGAAAACACTGAATAAAACCCATCCAATTCACACAGGCAAATAAATAAAACCATAATGTCTATAAATTGATTGTTGTAGGAGTTGCTCTGTCTTAATCCGTGCAAAGCTTCCTAGACCTTCAGGTTGAACACATACAGGCCATGTTTACACGTTCAGTATTTGGTCATTATTTTACATCAGTATTTGCCAAAATCAGGAGTGGAACAATTAGAGGAAAAGTAAAATAGCATCATGTGCATCACTTCTATATTTTTACCCACTACTGATTTTGCTTTATATATACTGATGTAAAATACTGTCCTAATCCTGAACATGGGAACACGGCCAAACACAGACTAGTAAGCTCTCACAGCCTACTTTCTTCATATAAAGATTAGTGATGAGTGAGCACTAAAATGCTCGGGTACTCGTTCTTCGGGTCGAGCAACAGCATGGGGAAGACCCCTGGAAGCATCTCTGACTCCCAGGTCACGGCCTAAAAGTGTGCCCATCATAAGTGATCCTTGGCATATGCGAAAATGCCTCCCTATATGCACCTGTCATTGCAGACTTGCCACAATCACCGTCCTCGTCCTTGTCCCAGCGCAGCGTTCAGTTGTCCCTACCCCATTCCTTGGAATGCAAGCGCAAGTATGCAGCCATCCAGACCCGAGTATCATGGTACCTGTTAAAAAAGAATTTAAATTAAAAAATAAACACATACTCACCTTCTGATGTCCCTGTCACATGACTAAATGACGTCATGAAAGGTCTTTTCACACCACCGCGAGTCGTACAAGAGACCAGATGCAGCGGAGAAAAGACCGGGGGCCATCGGAAGGTGAGTATAATGTTTTTTTTTTATTTTTTTCCATTTTTATTCTTTTTTTCAACTATTAACTTGGTCAACTATATAAATCCATGCAGGTTGCATGGATTTATATAGTGTGACCAAGTTGTCAAGCACTTTTCCATGTGATGTTAAAATCGCTTGGAAAAGCGCTTGATAACCCGCATGCAGAAATGCATGCAAAAACGCTTGACAAACACTTCTGCCTGGCAGGAAAAACGCATGTAAAATCCCCATGCGTTTTTCCTGCCAGGGAGATGCGGAAAAAATATGCAGCGTTTCTGCATCGATGTCACTTAGCCTAAATGTGGTATTACTGTATTCGTACTGACCCGAGAAATAAAGTTGTTTAATCACTTTTATCACACTGTGAGTGGTATTAAAAAAAAAAAGTGAATTTGTGAATTGCTGTTTTTTGTTCATTCTGCCCCCCAAAATATTGTAATAGAAAGCGATCAAAAAATGTTATGTGCCCTATCATGGTACCAATAAAAACGTCACCTCATCTCTCAAAATACAAACCCTCGCATGACTCTCAAAAATTGTGATTTGTAAAAATGTGTTTTTTATAGTTTGTGATAGCAGCCAAACATAGAAAAAACTATATAAATCTGGTATCGCTGTAATTTCACTGAGCCGAAGAATAAAGTCATCTAATCGCTTATACCGCACCAAGAATGACATAAAAAATATATACAGAACAAATTCTTCACCTGCTGTTGATTAGTTTATTCTGCCTCCAAAAGATCGCAGAAAGGCATACTTATCCTGCCCACTGCGCTGAGCGCTTACACCGGGGCTTACGTGTAAATCTCTGAAATATGTGATTCAGACGGAACCCCCAGCAGAAGATACCCTATAAAGAAGCAAATGGAGACACTGTGGATTCTGTCTGACCTATGATCCGAAGGTGTCTATCTTGTCAAGTGTGCATAAAAGTGCGGTTGGACACAGTTTGTAAACCTCTTTAAAGCCGGATACCACTGAACGAAAGCCCCTCAGACTCCAGAGCATCTATGCCACTCTATACACTCCATCAGCTCATGAAATGGCATCACCTGTTCAAGTGGGGAAAGTAGCCAGACAAGCAAGATGATAAAGGCTCAAGCGGTACTTTGCCTCTTAATGTTCATTTTTCTGGCAACCAGTCTACACCCACAAGTAGTTCATTGTCGTTGTCATCAGCCTGATTATCATTCTCATCTATTGCATTCCATGCGCTGCCTTCTCTCCCTCTAGTGAGTGTACATCAGTTACCCTTATGTGTGCCCAAGAAGCATGCGTTCAGTACATTTGTGTGGAAACTGAACTCAAAAATATCCACATTCACCACAGTTGATTCCAAACTACGTTAATTGTACAGGCCTTTGCAAAAGCACTTAGCCTCAAATAAAGATATCTAGCTGCCATTATTTTAAGAAAAAAGTAATGCCTAATAGGTTTTGACAAAAAATAAAAACTTTATATATATAAAAACAATGAATTGGCATATGATTTAATCCTTACATGAAGCTTATCAAGGTCTACTGTAGATGACATACAGTATATTGTATGAAATTTACAACTTATTTTTTTAGGGACCTATTCAATTTTGAAGTGACTTTGTTAATGTAATGTGCAATTGATCAAGAAAGGTAGAACTTGTACTTTCTTCAATCTGTGTAACTTTGTAACTATATGTAACTATTTAATTTAATAACAGAATAATTAAATAATTATTATTTTGAAAGTGCCATTCACGACCAGAGCACTATACGTACGAAATACAAAGGGGTTTAAATACATAAAAAAATAAGTGAAAGAAAAAAAATAACAAGGAAGTACAATAAACAGAAACTAATTGAGTGACAGACTAATACAGAAGATGAGAGGACATTTCTGGCAAGGAATTATTTAAATGAGAAAGCTAAGGTCAAATGTTGCATACAGTATATACAGTAGTTGTGTAGGGAGACAGGACTATTGTAAATTGTAGGGTTTTATGTAATCGTGGCTTTTGATAGTTCGGATGCAAAGAGAGAGTCTGATGTGTTGGATTAATGAGTGCCAGATTATGATTAAAGCGCAGGAATAATCTTGAAGATGGTGTGAGAAGAAGAAAACACAGTCTTGTGAGAAACTTGCAAGAGAACAATGCAGAGATGGATAGAGCCGAAAGGTTGTGGACAGTTTTTATGTGGTTGACAATATATACAGTACAGACCAAAAGTTTGGACACACCTTCTCATTTAAAGATTTTTCTGTATTTTCATGAATTTGAAAATTGTACATTCACACTGAAGGCATCAAAAGTTTGAAATAACACATGTGGAATTATATACTTAACAAAAAAGTGTGAAACAACTGAAAAAATGTCTTATATTCTAGGTTCTTCAAAGTAGCCACCTTTTGCTTTGATGACTGCTTTGCACACTCTTGGCATTCTCTTGATGAGCTTCAAGAGGTAGTCACCGGAAATGGTTTTCACTTCACAGGTGTGCCCTGTCAGGTTTAATAAGTGGGATTTCTTGCCTTATAAATGGGGTTGGGACCATCAGTTGTGTTGTGCAGAAAACTGGTGGATACACAGCTGATAATCCTACTGAATATACTGTTAGATTTTGTATTATGGCAAGAAAAAAGCAGCTAAGTAAAGAAAAACGAGTGGCCATCATTACTTTAAGAAATGAAGGTCAGTCAGTGCGAAAAATTGGGAAAACTTTGAAAGTGTCCCCAAGTGCAGTTGCAAAAACCATCAAGCGTTACAAAGAAACTGGCTCACATGAGGACCGCCCCAAGAAAGGAAGACCAAGAGTCACCTCTGCTTCTGAGGATAAGTTTATCCGAGTCACCAACCTCAGAAATCACAGGTTAACAGCAGCTCAGATTAGAGACCAGGTCAATGCCACACAGAGTTCTAGCAGCAGACACATCTCTACAACAACTGTTAAGAGGAGACTTTGTGCAGCAGGCCTTCATGGTAAAATAGCTGCTTGGAAACCACTGCTAAGGACAGGCAACAAGCATAAGAGACGTGTTTGGGCTAAAGAACACAAGGAACGGACATTAGGCCAGTGGAAATCAGTGATTTGGTCTGATGAGTCCAAATTTGAGATCTTTGGTTCCAACCACTGTGTCTTTGTGCGATGCAGAAAAGGTGAACGGATGGACTCAACATGCCTGGTTCCCACCGTGAAGCATGGAGGAGGATGTGTGATGGTGTGGGGGTGCTTTGCTGGTGACACTCTTTGGGATTTATTCAAAATTGAAGGCATACTGAACCAGCATGTCTACCTCAGCATCTTGCAGCGGCATGCTATTCCTTCCGGTTTGCGTTTAGTTGGACCATCATTTATTTTTCAACAGGACAATGACCCCAAACACACCTCCAGGCTGTGTAAGGGCTATTTGACCAAGAAGGAGAGTGATAGGGTGCTACGCCAGATGACCTGGCCTCCACAGTCATCAGACCTGAACCCAATCGAGATGGTTTGGAGTGAACTGGACCGCAGAGTGAAGGCAAAAGGTACTAAGTACTAAGCATCTCTGGGAACTCCTTCAAGTTTGTTGGAAGACCATTTCCGGTGACTACCTCTTGAAGCTCATCAAGAGAATGCCAAGAGTGTGCAAAGCAGTCATCAAAGCAAAAGGTGGCTACTTTGAAGAACCTAGAATATAAGACATATTTTCAGTTGTTTCACACTTTTTTGTTAAGTATATAATTCCACATGTGTTAATTCATAGTTTTGATGCCTTCAGTGTGAATTTTACAATTTTCATAGTCATGAAAATACAGATAATCTTTAAATGAGAAGGTGTGTCCAAACTTTTGGTCTGTACTGTATATATATATATATTTTTAAATTTAATGATGTTGCACTTTGTTAATTAGTAAAAATAAACTATTGTTGTATAGTATTAATACATTAATTTTGAAAGTTTTTTTTGCTTTGCAGCATGTTTTCCACACCTGCCAGACAAATGTTTTCAAGAAATGTGCTTACTTCTATCCTTGTAGCAATATTTCATAAGGTACACTAGCAAGATTTTTTCACTAATATTTAGTAAAATGTCATTACAATAATGATGTATTGTAAATAGTAAGATGCTGTTAGGTGCATACATAGTAACATACATAGTTTTTAAGGTTGAAGGAAGACTAAGTCCATCTAGTTCAACCCATAGCCTAACATGTTGATCCATGTGGCAAACACTAAGCTCCACATTGGGGAAAAAAACTTCTTCCCGACTCCATACGGCAATCAGACTTGTTCCCTGGATCAACGCCCTATCAAGGAATCTAGTATATATAACCTGTAATATTATACTTTTCAAGAAAGGCATCCATGCCCTTCTTAAATTTTTACAGTGAATCACTCATTGCAACATCATGCGGCGGAGAGTTCCATAGTCTCACTGCTCTTACAGTAAAGAATCCCCATCTGTGATTATGATTAAACCTTCTTTCCTCCAGACGTAGAAGATGCCCCCTTGTCCCCGTCTCAAGCCTCAGAGTAAAAAGATCAGTAGAAAGGTCTTTGTACTGTCCCCTCATATACTTGTACATAGTAATAAGATCACCCCTAAGCCTTCTTTTTTCCACAGTAAATAACCCCAAGTGTAATAACCTGTCTTGGTATGGCAGACCCCCCAGTCCTCTAATAACCTTGGTCGCTCTTCTCTGCACCCTCTCTAGTTCAGCTATGTCTTTCTTATACACCGGAGACCAGAACTGTACACAGTATTCTAAGTGTGGTCACACTAATGACTTGTATAGAGGTAAAATTATGTTCTCCTCATGAGCATCTATGCCTCTTTTAATGCATCCCATTATTTTATTTGCCTTTGCAGCAGCGGCCTGACACTGGCCACTAAAGGTGAGCTTGTCATCCACCAATACACCCAGGTCTTTTTCAGTTACAGTTTTGCCCAGTGTTTTACAATTAAGCATATAATTATACATTTTATTTCATCTGCCCAAGTGCCATTACCTTACATTTATCCCCATTAAAGCTCATTTGCATTTATCAGCCCAAGCTTCTAGTTTACATAGATCCTCATGTAATATAAAATTGTCCTCCTCTGTATTGATTACCCTGCAGAGTTTAGTGTCATCTGCAAATATTGAAATATTACTCTGTATGCCCCCTACAAGGTCATTAATAAATATGTTAAAAAGAAGAGGGCCCAATACAGTGGGATAAAATATAGAGCAAACTTACCATATATTAACTTTGTCAAACTTACATTTGCCTAGGAGTTAATATAGTCTCTATAAATTGCAAACAATTATCATTTGCTGCACATAGTATAGACAAGGTCAAACAAAATATCAGTATAAATATCAAATAGATGTATAACTTACTCTTATGTGGTAATGCACTAATCCTTCTCACTTATTTACATGTTTACTAGCACAATACAAGCCATTCTTCACTTTTCCTCTTTGTCTTTTTTGATTAGTTACTCCCAAAGTCACTTCAATCAATCAGAAGAGACAAGACTTTCCTTCCCCCTAGCAACTTTGATTTAAAGCTTTAAATGGGGCTAATTTGCTTACCTCAGGCAAGTCTTTCCTGGCATGGGACCAAATTTAAAAAATTCTAGCTGTGCCAGTAAATTTCTGCACTCTTGGCAAAATACCCAGAGTTAATGTACATTTCAGCTGTCTTTTTATTGTACTGACAGAGACTGTTTAAGATAATTATATCAACCACAGTATGATTTTTACAGGTGAAATATTATAGGCATGATCACATTACATATTAAAAATGATGCACGGAAACATAAAATTTTAGTAATAAATCCTACTGTTTGTCATTACCAATACATTTTGTTCTTATTCACTGCAGAAGTGTTAGTCACAGTGGTGTCAGTTAATGCAAGCTTCATTCATAAGTGGACTCTGATTAATGGCCCTGCAAGTTTCTGCTATGTTATTGTGGAACCTTTAGTGTGTTTGTAAATTAAGTCAAAATTGTTCTCGTATATATATAATATATATATACAGTGCCTACAAGTAGTATTCAACCCCCTGCAGATTTAGCTGGTTTGATAAGATGCAAATAAGTTAGAGCCTTCAAACTGCAAACGAGAGTAGGTTTTATGAACAGAAGCATATATCTTACAAACCAAAAAGTTATGTTGCTCAGTTGAATTTTATTAAATTTTAAACATAAAAGTGTGGGTCAATTATTATACAACCCCTATGTTTAATATTTTGTGGAATAACCCTTGTTTGCAATTACAGCTAATAATCGTCTTTTATAAGACCTGATCAGGCCGGCACAGGTCTGTCGAGTTATCTTGGCCCCTCCTCCATGCAGATCTTCTCCAAGTTATCTAGGTTCTTTGGGTGTCTCATGTGGACTTTATTCTTGTGCTCCTTCCACAAGTTTTCAATTGGGTTATGGTCAGGAGTAGAGATGAGCGTTGTTCTACTCGAACTGTTCGCCAATCTCAAATTCGAGCTGTTTTGGGCGGTGTTCGAGCCGTTCGGCGAACACGAACAATTTGAGAAAAATTCGGCTGTTCGAGGTTATGTTCGATAACTGTTCATGCACCAAAATCATAACTGGATTTTTTCTCAGTAATGATGAAAATTAATGTTAATACGCAGTTTGAGTGTACAGTGGGGTGGGGGGAGGGGCAGGGGATGGATCTCTGCAGGAACAATGAAGATCTCCATTTTTTTTTCTCTTTCCCGCATTTGCAGTGGGGAGGTGCAATCTGTCAGCCTATCAGCAGCGCACACACGGAGCGAAGTGCTTTTTTTCACACAAGCAAGGGCATGTGTCATTGGCAGTGTATGTCACATGTCCTTGCCCTATAAGACCAAACCATTTTCCCCGTCGCCACCATTTTCTCACTGCGTGTTAGACGGCACCGCTGTTGCTGTGTGCGCTATACCTTGTTAATTTCAAGCCAATTTTCGCACAAATCTACAGATAGCTTGGGAGTAGGGAATAGTTGTGATTGCAGTCCTTTTAAGGACTAGGTTACAGCATTTCCTACGACTTTTATCAGGCAGGTCTGTGCTCTTAAATAGATAGATTGCGGGAGTAAAGACTAATTGTAATTGGAGTCCTTTTCAGGACTAGGTTACATCAGTTCCTATCAGTTTTTGCCAGGCAGGTCTGTGCCAGTGCTGTGCAAGATTTTTTCACAGCATTTGGCTGAATCTAGCAAAGCTAATCCTTTTTGGCCTATTGCAGAGTGTGTTAGTCAGTGGAGTAGCCTATCTGTGTTGCAAGATATACCACCTGTGTATAGAATACCAATTTTTTTACTGCACCTAGTGAAGTAAAATCTTTTGGGCATAGCATCATTCTATTAGTCCATCTATACTGACCTCCATCAGGTTGCAAATTGAATATAATTTTTTTCTTCATCTACCTCTGAAAAAATATTGGGCTTCTAGCTGTGTGTGGGACTTGTTCTATTAATCCATCTATACAGACCTCCATCAGGTTGCAAACTGAATATATTTTTTTCTGCATCTACCTCTGAAAAAATATTTGGCCTTCTAGCTGTGTGTGGGACTTGTTCTATTAATCCATCTATACAGACCTCCATCGGGTTGCAAACTGAATATATTTTTTTCTGCATCTACCTCTGAAAAAATATTGGGCTTCTAGCTGTGTGTGGGACTTGTTGTATTAATCCATCTATACTGACCTCCATAAGGTTGCAAACTGAATATAATTTTTTTCTGCATCTACCTCTGACAAAATATTTGGCCTTCTAGCTGTGTGTGGGACTTGTTCTATTAGTCCATCTATACTGACCTCCATAAGGTTGCAAACTGAATATAATTTTTTTCTGCATCTACCTCTGAAAAAATATTTGGCCTTCTAGCTGTGTGTGGGACTTGTTCTATTAGTCCATCTATACTGACCTCCATCAGGTTGCAAACTGCATATATTTTTTTCTTCATCTACCTCTGAAAAAATATTGGGCTTCTAGCTGTGTGTGGGACTTGTTCTATTAATCCATCTATACAGACCTCCATCAGGTTGCAAATTGAATATAATTTTTTTCTGCATCTAACCCAGCCAATAGTTTTGGCCTAATACCACAGTTTGGCCACTCAGCTCTGCTCGGTTCCCATCCATTGTTTTTTTGTGCAAATAACTCCAGAGTTGTGAATTAGTTAACCACCAAAATGAGTGGAAAAAGGCCTGCTGCTAGTGGAAAGGGGAATAGGCATGTTGGGAAGGGGAAAAAAGGTTGTGTCCGTGGGGTAGGTTTTAAAGCAACAGTAACATCTGCAGAAGAAAGACCATCTTCCAACCAAACTAAAATGTCTACTTCTTTTAGCGGACAATGTGATAAGATCCCTTTCTTACGGCCACGCCAATCGCTACAAATTCCAGATGAGGCACAAAAACAGCAGGTGCTTCAACGGATATCAAGTGCTCCTTTAAGTGGACTATCCTCCACATCAACTTCAACATCACAAATACTCCAGTCCTCAAAGGTGTCACCCCAATCGCACTTGCTTCCTCACAGCTCCCAAATCTCCAGCTGCCCGTCTGAGTATGAGGTAGAACAGATGGTTGAGTCTGCAGAGCTGTTTACTCATACTATAGCCTGGGAATCAGAGGTCGACTCCAGCGCTTCTGTGAATCCAGACGAGGAAATGATGTGCACTGATGCCCAGAATCTTTATGAGTCGGATCCAGGACCAGACGCAGAAGGTTCTGACCATAATGTAGACCCTCATTCCCAAACTGTAACTCCTGTTGGTGGAGACAATGAGGAAGACGATGATAAGACTCAAATACCTGATTGGAGCGACAACTTTAGTTTTTTGTCAGGGCAGGAACAGGTTGTCTCTGAGGATGACGGGTGTGATAACGCACAGGGTGATGATGATGAGGTTGGAGATCCCACTTACTGTCAACCCACAGTCAGCCAAGAGATGAGGTCAGCAGAGGAGGTGGAGGAAGATGCTAGTGACGACGAGTTCAGGTTGCGCCTTCTTGGACAGAGACGTAGTACTGGAAGCACGTCAACAACTGCATCCTCAAACACAACTCTGCCTCTCACCACAAGTCGTGGTGGCTCTTCAGGTCGCATGGGTGCTAAGCCTTGCATAGCCTGGGCATTTTTTCAGATCGATAAAGATGACCCAACTCGTGTTATCTGTAACATTTGTCAGCAAAAGCTAAGTAGAGGCCAAAAAATACATAGTTTGAGTACTTCATGCATGAACCGGCACATGGACATGAAGCATAAGTTGCAGTGGGAAGCTCAGTGTGCTACAATGCGGCCTAGCCGGCCGGGCCAACCACCGTCTGCCATATCTTGTGCATCCGCGGCCTCTTCATCCTCTGTGACTGGGGGGACAGCAGTCACACCTGTTTTGGGGCGCAGACCTGCCACCTCTTTACCCGCAACAGCCAGCGTGATTGGCAGGTCATCATTTTCTTTGGAGGTGGTAACACCAGCTGGTGTTGAGCGCTGTCCGACATCGATAGCACCACCTTTGGATCAAGGCAACCTAACATGTCCGCCTGCATCTTCCTCACAGACCGGAAGTTTGCCGGGGACACCCTTATGAACCCCGTCTAAGCACAATAGCCAGCCCTCGGTCCCTCAGATGTGGACAAGTAAAAGACCATTTCCTCCTAGCCATGAGAAAGCTAAGAGGTTGAATTTCACCATCTGCAAGCTCTTGGCTACAGAAATGCTGCCTTTCCGCCTGGTGGACACAGAGGATTTTCGAGACCTTATGTCCGTTGCAGTGCCCCAGTACCAGATGCCCAGTCGGCACTACTTCTCAAAGAAAGGTGTGCCTGCGCTCCACCAGCATGTCGCACACAACATCACTGCTTCTTTGAGAAACTCTGTGTGTGACAGGGTGCATTTCACCACAGACACTTGGACGAGTAGGCATGGACAGGGGCATTACATGTCGCTGACTGGGCACTGGGTAACTATGGTGACAGCAAGACAAGGGGCTGCTGTCCAAGTCTTGCCGTCCCCACGAGTTGTGCGTCAATCCTCTTTATGTCAAAGTTCCTCCACTGCTTCTGCCTCCTCAACCTCCTCTCGGTCCTCCACCTGCACCCAAAGCCTGTCTGGTCATGCCACAAGCTTTCTAACTGCGCAGAAGGGATCCTGCACACCTCCTTACTATGCTGGCAGTAGGGCTCAACGTCATCAGGCGGTTTTTACATTGAAATGTCTGGGAAATGTGAGTCACACAGCTGAGGAGTTGTGGTCAGCTCTGGAGAACCAATTTCATGAATGGTTGTCTCCACTGGACCTGAAACCAGGGAAGGCCGTGTGCGACAATGCTGCAAACCTGGGTGCGGCCCTTCGCCGGGGCAATGTCACACACGTGCCTTGTATGGCTCACGTGTTGAACCTGGTTGTCCAGCAAGTTTTAGCCCACTATCCCAGACTAGATGGCCTTCTGCAGAGGGCACGGTCGCTGTGTGCTCACTTCTGCCGTTCGCATCCCGCAGCTCAGCGACTTACATCTCTACAGAAGTCGTTGGGCCTGCCACTTCACCGGCTAAAATGCCATGTGCCTACCCGGTGGAATTCAACTCTGCACATGTTGCAGCGACTGTGGCAGCACCGACAAGCCCTGGTGCAATACGTTCTGACGTATAGCCTGGGCCAACGAGATTCAGAGGTGGGGCAAATCACGCTGGAGGAGTGGTCTCAGATCAGGGACCTATGCACCCTTCTGCACAGTTTTGAAATGGCGACGAAGATGTTTAGTGCTAACGATGCCATTATCAGCATGACTATTCCGGTGATTTACATGCTGGAACACATGTTAAACAGAATTCGGAGTCAGGTGGTGGCACAAGAGGAGGTGGAGGAAGTAGAGGAGGAGGAGTTGTATGCGGAAGGGCTAACATCTGCAAGGTCCAGACGGTCGGCAGCACCAAGGCGGCAGGCATGTGAGGGTGGGGGAGATGGTTTTACCAGGGCGCATGGTAGCAGCCAAACTAGTGAGGAAGGTGCAGGAGCCCAGGAAGAAGTGGAGGACGAACTGATGGAAGACTCATCAGATGAGGGAGACCTTGATCACATTTCTGTTGTGCGAGGTTGGGGGGAGAGGACAGAGGAAGGAAGCATGATTGTTACCTCGCCACCAACACAACAGGGACTTGGTGCTCCTGGATGCGCAACACACATGAGTGCCTTCTTGCTGCACTACCTGCAACATGACCCTCGAATTGTGAGAATTAGAAATAATCCTGACTACTGGGTTGCCACACTGTTAGATCCCCGGTACAAAAGTAAATTTGCAGAAATTATTCCTGCCATAGAAAGGGATGCACGCATGCAGGAGTATCAGCAGAGACTGTTGCAGAGTCTTACATGTGCTTTTCCACAAAATACCAGTGGTGCACGTAGTGAATCTCACAGTTCCAACTTGCCAACCGTGGGACCGTCAAGTGTTCATCACTCAAACCGTATCAGAACCACAGTATCTGCTGGTAACATCAATTTTGCGGAATCATTTCACCACTTTTTTAGCCCATCCTTTGCAAGGCCACACGAGACAAGAAGTCTGACACATAGTCAACGCCTAGAGACGATGGTACAGGAGTATCTCCAAGTAAACATTGAAGCCACGACTGTGTCACTGGACCCTTGCTCTTTTTGGGCTTCCAATCTGGATAAATGGCCGGAGCTAGCCACATACGCCTTGGAGATCTTGTCATGCCCCGCAGCCAGCGTTCTGTCTGAACGTGTGTTCAGCGCTGCTGTTGGTGTGCTGACAGATAAGCGCACGCGGCTCTCCACTGATAATGTAGACAGACTCACGTTCATAAAGATGAACAAATCATGGATCCGAAACGACTTTTCTACCCCTGTGTCATCCTGGGGAGAGTAAAAGCTTGATGATTGGTTAAAATCACCCTACCAACCGTTTTAAGCTTTCAAATTACTAATCATGTTTATCTGTATCTTGACTGGAAAATAATTTGGGCTTTGTAGCAGTGTGCAGCACTGATCCTATTAGGCCATCTATACTAAAGCTTCACCAGATTTAAAATTAATAATAATTTTTCGCTGCATCTAGCCCGGAAAATAATTTTGGGGCTCCGAGATGCGCAAGACACATAAGTGCCTTCTTGCTGCACTACCTGCAGCATGACCCTCATATTGTCAGAATTCGAAGTAATCATGACTACTGGGTTGCCGCACTCTTAGATTCCCCCAAACTTTTCGATCAACCTTTTCATTTTAATAAAGACCAAAAAAATGGTCATTTTTGAAATTATAAGCATTAGCAGGTTGTTAGAAACTGAAATCAAACAGTTTTCAACTCAAAACTTTATTCTAGGTGATGTTACATTTTCACATAGGACCCCTTGTTCGAAAGGAGCTTCTGAACTCTCTCGTCCATTGAATTTGTCAGGTTTTGGATGGTTTCTGCTTCAATTGTTTTGCATGAGGTCAGAATACCCTCCCATAAGTGTTGCTTAGATGTGAACTGCCTCCCGCCATCATAGACACTCCTTTTAATGATGCTCCAAAGGTTCTGAATGGGGTAGAGGTCAGGGGAGCAAGGGGGTCACACCATAAGTTTGTCCCCTTTTATGCCCATATCAGCCAGAGATGCAGATGTTTTATGTGCAGCATGAGATGGTGCATTATCATGCAGAAAAATGATCTTGCTGTGAAATACACGGTTCTTCTTCTTGAACCATGGCAGGAAGTGCTGTTTGAGAAAATCCACATACATTATGGAGTTCATCTTTAGCGCCTTCAGGGATCCTAAAGGGGCCGACAATCTCTCTCCCCATGATTCCAGCCCAAAACATTACTCCACCTCCTCCTTGTTGGCGCTGTAGCCGTGTTTGCGTGGGGTGTCCATCAACCAGCCATCCTCCACTCCATCCATCTGGACCATCGAGCGCTGCACGGCACTCATCCGTGAACAAAACAGTTTTGAAATCAGTCTTCATGTAATGTTTGGCCCACTGGAGCCGTTTCTGCTTGTGTGAAGTGGATAGAGGAGGTCGACAGGATGGCGTATGCACAGCTGCAAACCTCTGAAGGACCCTGCATCTTGTTGTTCGGGGGACGTTGGAGGCACAAGCAGCTTCAAAAACTTGTCTGCTGCTATGACAAGGCTTTTTTGCCGCTGCTCTTTCAACCTGACGTAATTGCCTGTAGGAAAGAGTCCTCAATTTGCCCTTATCAGCACGCACACGTGTGTACTGTGAATCAGCTACATACTTCTTGATTGCCAAGACACTTCATCCTGATCATCGCACAATGTTGATTGTAGTCATGCCTTGACCTAAACACTCCACAATTTGTTGCTTCTCAGCAGCCGACACATCCTTTTTCTTTCCCATTTTGGCAGAAAATGTAGGCTGCTTAATAATGTGAGAGCCTTCTTAAGTAGTCTTGCCTTTCATTGGACACACCTGCCAAACTAATTAGCACAGGTGTCTGCAATTGCTTACAGTGATATAAAGAGCCCTGACACACATCACCATCAATGAGTTTAACTGACAAACAAACAAATTCTTCCCTTATCACTCCTAAACACTTTTTGCATAATAATTTGGAACGCAGTGTACATGTGCTTTTCCACAAAACACCAGTGGTTCACGTAGTGAATCTTACAGTTCTAACTTGCCAACCGTGGTCTGTATGGAGTTGTTCAATAAAGGGCCCAAAATTAAGATAACATAGATGGGAGAGGTCTCTATGAATAGGAATTCCTAAGTATTTGATACCCTGTGAGGGCCAGGCAAAGGGAAAGTTGGACTGGATGGAATCCTATATGGATTTGGGGAGGGAGACATCGAGGGTCTCAGACTTCGCTGCATTGATTTTAAAATTTGACCATGTAACAAAGTGATCTATTTCAGCCATAACAGCATGGATGGATATATGTGATTGAGTGATATATACTAGGACATCATCAGCAAATAGAGAGCACTTGTACTCGGTGCCTCCCACCTCAATCCACCTAATATTGGGGTTATGGCGAATTGATGAGAGCAGGTGCTCTGTCGCTAGGATGTATAAGAGAGGGGACAGAGGACATCCCTGCCTTGTCCCATTGGTGATTGTGAAAGGTGATGAAAATGTTCTGACGCACCCCCTGGGCCTTGGGACACCCGGAGCCGGACCCTTTTTGGTGGATGCTGGTGGTTGTAGTCTTCGTGGCGGCGACCCGGTTGCGTGGCTCAGGGTGGTCAAACCAGTGGCGGAACTATTTATGTGGTTTTGATGTTTAAATGTCCGACTACACCACCCGTGGATTGCGGTCAGAGTGAACCGCCGCTACAGGGCAGACCGCTGAGGCTGGTGTTGTGAGTGCAGCAGAGCGTAGCATAACTCCCCACGGGAGGAGTATAGCCTCAGGGCAGTGTATGCGGAGGATGGGGGTGATGGTGCAGGGCAGCAGCAGTAACGACACGGAGTCAGTGATGCAGTTCAGGGCCTTTACTCACAGTTCTTATTATCCAGACCACGTCTGCAGGTAACGGCTGCCCACGTCGTACTGTGCTCACCAGGTGAGGGGCTCAGACAACTCCCAGATAACTTTGAAGCGCTTCACAGGACCCCCTTTGTGTGTCCTTTGTCTGGCCTTTCTTACCAACACTTCTGTCCGGCTGCCTCGGGCCTCCTCTTGGTAAACTTGGCGCCAGTTTCCCTGACCCTATGTGGTGCCTTCCTAGCGGATGGAGCAAGGGGCTGCGCCACATAAAATGTCAGAGCCTCCGGTTTCTAGCTGAGTGTCGTTTCCTGCCTCCACTAGTTCGGGGACCGGTCTCCCCCTTTGGCCTGACCCCTCCACGCAGGTGGATTCGGGCGTGCGGTGGCGACTCGCCCGTCCGTACCCCTGGGATCCCTTCATTCCTCGTTCCTGGAGCCTTCTATGCTCCTCTTCCTTCCTTCTCCCTCTTGCAGGCCTGGGCCTCTGTTACTAGGCCCGCCTCCGGAGCAGAGCTCATGCAGAGCCCCTGCTCCCTGCCACTTCTGCTCAGACTTCTCTGCACTGAACTAAGATGGTGCCCACCTTTTATACTCCCTTCTCAATGCACCCAGGAACTGCTTCCTCCCTGCTCCTGCACTACAGGGTTCCCCTTCCTCAGTGTTCCCTCCCCCCACTCCAGCCAGGGACAGGGACTGTCTTGCCCATCTCAGGGGCATATTGGTCACCCTGCCCCATGGCAATGTGGTGTAATGCATGCAGGTGTCGGGTCCTGATCCACACTCCATCCTTACCTGAGAGTGAGATATCACACCTCTGGGTGAGGTGCAATACGTCTGTAGCAACCGAGCCCTCAGGGTGCTACAGTTCCATTTATCTTCAGCCTAGGTGACGTATTGTGATACAGGGCCGTGATTTTGGCTATAAAAGGGTCCCCTAGACCCCTACCCCAAGCTTTTTAAGAGAATCATATATGGCGTGCCAGGAGACTCTATGGAATGCTTTCTCAGCATCCAACGAGAGTATCTACTTACAAATTTTTAACTGCATCTAGCCCAGGAAATACTTTGTGCCTAGTAGCAGTGTCTGCTAGTCAGCGGATTATCCCGGCTGTTAAGCAAGCTACACCACCTGTAGTTTGGACACTTAATTTTTTCAAAGGAAATGCTTCGGGACCACGGGATACTCAGTGAAGAGCATCAGGAGGCACCCCAAGGCATAGGGGCTGGGACTGGCAGTAGGATGCCTTGCGGTGGACAGCCGAGCTCGATCCTTATAAAAGCTTTTTAACTGCAGCAGCTTTAGTGGACGCTACTGGAGCTGGAATTACGCAGCTGCTGGCATGAGACTTGCCCTCCAATAGATCCTTGTAAATGGATTTAAAGTCTATTCATTCAAATTAGAGAGACAATTTAAATTAAAAAACTTAGAGCTGCCTCCACCACAGGGGGGCTCGCTCGACCCACCAGCGGACAGGCACCAGTATTGGGAGAGGGGGGCTGGCCGTCAGAGTTCACCGCGGCTCTGGCACAAACCCGGCGACACGGAGGTGGCACGGGCAGGAGCGGACTGAACGTGTCGGCTTCTCACTTTTTGGATTTTAGAAGGGCATGACATGCCTATATCTGTGTCTCCCCCTCCTTTTACTCCTCCACCTCTTTTCTTTTCTCATGACTATATGTACTTGTCATTTTTCCATTTGTTAGTTGTGTCTTCTGAGCAGTTTGTCAGCTTTTGGACACCTTTGAAGGTGTTTTCTATGTGTTTCTATGTGTTTTTGTTTGCCTGCCATTGGTTTTAACGGTGTTCGAAGGTGTTCGACGAACAGTTCGACGAACAGTTCGGCGAACACACGGGTGTTCGACGAACCGAACCGAACTCGAACACTACGGGGGTGGCTCAACACTAGTCAGGAGACTGACTAGGCAACTCCAACACCTTGACTTTTTCCCTATTGAACCAGGCCTTGGTTTTCTTGGCTGTGTGCTTTGGGTCGTTGTCTTGTTGGAAGATGAAATTACGACCCATCTTAAGATCCTTGATGGAGGAGCGGAGGTTCTTGGCCAAAATCTCCAGGTAGGCCGTGCTATCCATCTTCCCATGGATGCTGACCAGATGTCCAGGCCCCTTGGCAGAGAAACAGCCCCACAGCATGATGCTGCCACCACCATGCTTGACTGTAGGGATTATATTCTTGGGGTCGTATGCAGTGCCATCCAGTCTCCAAACGTCACGTGTGTTGTTGGCACCAAAGATCTTGATCTTGGTCTCATCAGACCATAGAACCTTGAACCAGTCTGTCTCAGAGTCCTCCAAGTGATCATGAGCAAACTGTAGACGAGCCTTGACATGACGCTTTGAAAGTAAAGGTACCTTACGGGCTCGTCTGGAACGGAGACCATTGCGGTGGAGTACGTTACTTATGGTATTGACTGAAACCAATGTCCCCACTGCCATGAGATCTTCCCGGAGCTCCTTCCTTGTTGTCCTTGGGTTAGCCTTGACTCTTCGGACAAGCCTGGCCTCGGCACGGGAGGACACTTTCAACGGCTGTCCTGGCCGTGGAAGGCTAACAGTAGTTCCATAAGCCTTCCACTTACGGATGATGCTCCCAACAGTGGAGGCAGGTAGGCCCAACTCCTTGGAAAGGGTTTTGTACCCCTTGCCAGCCTTGTGACCCTCCACGATCTTGTCTCTGATGGCCTTGGAATGCTCCTTTGTCTTTCCCATGTTGACCATGTCTGAGTGCTGTTCACAAGTTTGGGGAGGGTCTTAAATAGTCAGAAAAGGCTGGCAAAAGAGATCTTTAATCCACACATGTGAAGCTCATTATTCTTGGTGCCTGAACTACTTCTTAATACTTTAGGGGGACCAAACAGAATTCTTGTGGTTTGAGGGGTTGAATAATAAATGACAATTTGAATTAACTTTTTACGCTTTAAAAAAAAAATAGAAAAAAAAAAATTTGCTGCAGTGCATTTCCCACTTCCAGGCTGATCTACAGTACAAATGTCACAATGCCAAGTTAATTCCGCATGTGTCAACCAGCTAAATCTGCAGGGGGTTAAATACTACTTGTAGGCACTGTATATATATATATATATATATATGTGTATATATACATATATATATATATATATTGTGCTCCTCACAAAATTAGAGTATCATCAAAAAGTTAATTTATTTCAGTTCTTCAATACAAAAAGTGAAACTCATATATTATGTAGCGTCATTACAGACAGAGTGATCTATTTCAAGTGTTTATTTCTGTTAATGTTGATGATTATGGCTTACAGCCAATGAAAACACAAAAGTCATTATCTCAGTAAATTAGAATACTTTATAACAACAGTTTTAAAAATGTTTTAAAATATGAAATGTTGGCCTACTGAAATGTATGTTCAGTAAATGCACTCAATACTTGGTCCAGGCTCCTTTTGCATCAATTACTGCATCAATGCGGTGTGGCATGGAAGCGATCAGCCTGTGGCACTGCTGAAGTGTTATGGAAGCCCAGGTTGCTTTGATAGAAGCCTTCAGCTTGTCTGCATTGTTGGATCTGGTGTCTCTCATCTTCCTCTTGGCAATACCCCATAGATTCTCTATGGGTTAAGGTCAGGCGAGTTTGCAGGCCAATCAAGCACAGTGATATTGTTGTTTTTAAACCAGGTACTGGTACTTTTGTCAGTGTGGGCAGGTGCCAAGTCCTGCTGGAGAATGAAATTTCCATCTCCAAAAAGCTTGTCGGCAGAGGAAAGCATGAAGTGCTCTAAAATGTCCTGGTAGACGGCTGCGCTGACTTTGGTCTTGATAAAACACAGTGGACCTACACCAGCAGATGACATGGCTCCCCAAACCATCACCAATTGTGGAAACTTCATACTAGACCTCAAGCAGCTTGGATTATGTGCCTCTCCACTCTTCCTCCTGACTCTGGGACCTTGATTTCCAATTGGAATGCAAAATTTACTTTCATCTGAAAATAACACCTTTGCCCACTGAGCAACAGACCAGGTATTTTTCTCCTTGGCCCAGGTAAGATTCTTCTGGCATTGTCTATTGGTCATGAGTGGCTTGACACAAGGAATGTGACACTTGTAGCCCATGTTCTAGATACGTCTGTGTATGGTGGCTCTTAAAGCAATGACTCCATCTGCAGTCTACTCCTTGTGAATCTTCCCCAAATTTTTGAATGGCCTTTTCTTAACAATCCATTCAAGGCTGCGGTTATCCCGGTTGCTTGTGCACCTTTTTCTACCACCCTTTTTCTACCACTGAACTTTCCATTAATATGCTTGGATACAGCACTCTGTGAACAGCCAGCTTCTTTAGCAATGACCTTTTGTGGCTTACCCTCCTTGTGGAATGTGTCAATGACTGCCTTCTGGATATATGTCTAGTCAGCAGTCTTCCCCATTATTAAGGAAGCCTACAGAAACAGACTAAGGGACCTTTTTAAATGTGTAGGAAGCCTTTGCAGTTGTTTTTTATAATTATTCTAATTTACTGAGATAATGACTTTTGTGTTTTCATTGGCTGTAAACCATAATCATCAACATTAACAGAAATAAACACTTGAAATAGATCACTCTGTTTGAAATGACTATACAATATGAGCTTCACTGTTTGAATTGAAGAACTTAAATAAATGAACTTTTTGATGATATTCTAATTTTGCGAGAAGCCCCTGTATAGGTACACACACACTGCTCAAAAAATAAAGGGAACACTCAAATAACACATCCTAGATCTGAATGAATGTAATATTCTTATTGAATACTTTGTTCTGTACAAAGTTGAATGTGCTGACAACAAAAGCACACAAAAATCATTAATGGAAATCAAATTTATTATTCAATGGAAGCCTGGATTTGGAGTCACCCCCAAAATTAAAGTGGAAAAACACACTACAGGCTGATCCAACTTTGATGTAATGTCCTTAAAAAAGTCAAAATGAGGCTCAGTATTGTGTGTGGCCTCCACGTGCCTGTATAACCTCCCTACAATGCCTCGGCATGCTCCTGGTGAGGTTGTGGATGGTCTCCTGTGGGATCTTCTCCTAGACCTGGACTAAAGCATCTGCCCACTCCTGGACAGTCTGTGGTGCAACGTGACGTTGTTGGATGGAGCGAGATATGATGTCCCAAATGTGCTCAATCGGATTCAGGTCTGGGGAATGGGCAGGCCAGTCCATAGCATCAATGCCTTCATCTTGCAGGAACTACTGACACACTCCAGCCACATGAGGTCTGGCATTGTCCTGCATTAGAAGGAACCCAGGGACAATTGCACCAGCATATGGTCTCACAAGGGGTCTGAGGATCTCATCTCGGTATCTAATGGCAGTCAGGTTACCACTGGTGAGCACATGGAGGGCTGTGCGGCCCTCCAAAGAAATGCCACCCCACACCATTACTAACCCACTGTCAAACCGGTCATGCTGAAGGATGTTACAGGCAGCAGATCGCTCTACACGGCGTCTCCAGACTCTGTCACGTCTGTCACATGTGCTAAGTTTGAACCTGCCTTCATCTGTGAAGAGCACAGGGTGGCAGTGGCGACTTTGCCAATCCTGGTGTTCTGTGGCAAATGCCTGCACAGTGTTGGGCTGTGAGCACAACCCCTATCTGTGGACGTTGGGCCCTCATACCACCCTCATGGAGTTGGTTTCTAACAATTTGTGCAGACACATGCACATTTGTGGCATGCTGGAGGTCATTTTGCAGGGCTCTGACAGTGCTCCTCCTGTTCCTCCTTGCAAAAAGGCGGAGGCAGCGGTCCTGCTGCTGGGTTGTTGCCCTCCTATGGCCCACTTCACATCTCCTGGTGTACTGGCCTGTTTCCTTTAGCGCCTCCAGCCTCTGGACACTACGCTGACAGACATAATAAACCTTCTTGCCACAGCTCACATTGATGTGCCATCCTGGATGAGCTGCACTACCTGAGCAACTTCTGTGGGATGTAGATTCCGTCTCATGCTACCACGAGTGTGAAAGCACAACCAACACTCAAAAGTGACCAAAACATCAGCCATAAAGCATTATTACTGAGATGTGGTCTGTGGTCCCCACCTGCAGAAACACTCCTTTATTGAGTGTGTCTTGATAATTGCAAATAATTTCCATCTATTGTCTATTCCATTTGCACAACAGCATGTGAAATTGATTGTCAATCAGTGTTGCTTCCTAAGTGGACAGCTTGATTTCACAGAAGTTTGATTTACTTGGAGTTATATTCTGGTGTTTAAGTGTTCCCTTTATTTTTTTGAGCAGTGTACAGTGGTGGCCAAAAGTATTGGCACCCCTGCAATTCTGTCAGATAATACTCAGTTTCTTCTTTAGTATTATTATCTTCGTTTAATTTGCTTGCAAGAAAAAAACACAAAAGAGAATAAAGCAAAAATCAAATCATTGATCATTTCACACAAAACTCCAAAAATGGGCCAGACAAAAGTATTGGCACCCTCAGCCTAATACTTGGTTGCACAACCTTTAGCCCAAATAACTGCAAACAACCGCTTCCGGTAACCATCAATGAGTTTCTTACAATGCTCTGCTGGAATTGTAGACCATTCTTCTTTGGCAAACTGCTCCAGTTCCCTGATATTTGAAGTGTGCCTTCTCCAAACTGCCATTTTGAGATCTCTCCACAGGTGTTCATAATGCCATGCACATGGTCAAGCAGTCCAGTGCCAGAGGCAGCAAAGCAACCCCAAAACATCAGGGAACCTCTGCCATGTTTGACTGTAGGGACCGTGTTCTTTTCTTTGAATGCCACTTTTTTTCCTGTACACTCTATGTTGATGCTTTTTGCCAAAAAGCTCTACTTTTGTCTCATCTGACCGGAGAACATTATTCCAAAACGTTTTAGGCTTTCTCAGGTAAGTTTTGGCAAACTCCAGCCTGGCTTTTTTATGTCTCAGGGTAAGAAGTGGGGTCTTCCTGGGTATCCTACCATACAGTCCCTTTTCATTCAGACGCCGACGGATAGTATGGGTTGACACTGTTGTACCCTCGGACTGCAGGGCAGGGTGAACTTATTTGGATGTTAGTCGAGGTTCTTTATCCACCATTCGCACAATCTTGCGTTGAAATCTCTCATCAATTTTTCTTTTCCGTCCACATCTAGGGAGGTTAGCCACAGTGCCATGGGCTTTAAACTACGTGATGACACTGCGCACGGAAGACACAGGAAGATTCAGGTCTTTGGAGATGGACTTGTAGCCTTGAGATTGCTCATGTTTCCTCACAATTTGGTTTCTCAAGTCCTCAGACAGTTCTTTGGTCTTCTTTCTTTTCTCCATGCTCAATGTGGTACACACAAGGACACAGGACAGAGGTTGAGTCAACTTTAATCCATGTTAACTGGCTGCAAGTGTGATTTAGTTATTGCCAACACCTGTTAGGTGCCACAGGTAAGTTACAGGTGCTGTTAATTACACGAATTAGAGAAGCATCACATGATTTTTCAAACAGTGCCAATACTTTTGTCCACCCCTTTTTTAGGTTTGGTGTGGAATTGTATGCAATTTGGCTTTAGGACAATTCTTTTTGTGTTTTTTCATTGAAGACAAATTAAAAGAAGATAATAATAACAAAGAATTTGTGATTGCAATCATTTTCAGGATGAAACTGAGTATTATCTGACTGAATTGCAGGGGTGCCAATACTTTTGGCCACCACTGTATATACTATTTGATGGTGTATATATATCTATATCAAATAATATTTGCTTAATCTTCTTTACAGTAAATTGTAAACCAGATTGAAAAGGATCAGCACAATATGTCCTATTGGGATGTGGACGACTTTGACACCCCCAGGTTTAGAATACTTTCTGTGATCTAGAGAGGTCTAGCTGGGCTGTAAGAACCACATACACTCTGGCAAACTCAAACAGTCCATGTATTACATAGATGGATGTTCCTCTGGCTGCCATGATATACAACGCTTCTCCTAAAGAGGATGCAGCAAGGGAAGTGTTTGACTGACTGCAGCTCCCCCAATAAAATCAGCTGTTGACACTGAGGCTACCAGGAAGATTTGTGGCAACCCCAATATAAAATGTGTCTGTGTTGAGACAACGTCCTTTGACTTACAAATCTTAAGTTGTAGCTGTATGTACCTGGACACGATCAGATGCCATGTAGACTATTTGTAATATTCTTCAATAGGCTTTTAATTATTTTATTTTAATTTCCATCATGGAAATGAAGTCTAATATATAATCATGTCAATAGCCAGAACCTGAGACTAAGAAGAGGAGAGTGAATTATTCAGTCTAGTCTTGGGCCTGAGTATATATATTATATTCAGATATTTGCATACTTTTGACCATGTAATGAATATATTATATATGTATAAATATACAAGGGGTACCCAAAAAAATGAAAATTATTTTCTGTGGGCAAGTGGGTTAGCAGTGCTGCCCTCTGCCACTAGGTACACTTACTAGACACTGCTCAATTGGCCTTTTAGCGTTCCTGAGAAACCATTGCAGCGGACAGAGGGATTGTTTTATTAAGCCCCTCCCAAAGATCTCAGCAATTTTAAGATGACAAACTTTAAGGACAATAGTGCGGCGGTGTTCACACTGTGCAGTAATGAGGCAGTGAACCAGAAAAGGTCAACTTAAATGTCTTTATTTTCCAAAAACTCAAGTATAGGTAACGGTATCTTCCGGATCGCAGCTGGGTCATAACACAGTCCATCTTAAAACCCATTACCACGGGTGACTGCACCGCCGTGCCATGCTGAGGAGTGCCAGGAGTTTTTCTTTCTTTGACTCTGTGTTTGCGTCACAGAGGCTAGTGTTGCAAAGCCATCTGCTCTGCAGCTTGCAGGCAAAACAATGACACACCCAAACATTTGCTGCAGGTTTTTAAATGGAATCTGTGGCCATGAGACACTTGTAAGACACGGCAAGAGGGAGTGAACCGCCCCACTGCCACCTGTAGTTCACTCCCAAAATAAAAGCCCATGCCAGGTTTTTGTAAATCCAACTTAGCCAAATTGCTTGACCAAGTTCAAACATTGCTTTTATGCTGCACTGCAACCACAGCTGTGTTGTGATTGCAATGCACTCCAGCGGGTTGAATGTGCCTCTATGCACATCCTAGGAGACACATACCGTCTCTCGCATATGATCCCTCTCACTGCCTCAAAGGACCAGCATCAAATTCTGTTTCATGTTTTGGAAAACAGCTGCAGAAACAGTTTCAATACTTCGGGAAGCTTATGCGAAGGAAGCTCTAAGCCAGGCAAGAATTTATGAGTGGTTTGCCCAGATCAGAAGTGGCCAAATGTCACTTAAAGGTGAACCCCTTTCAGGTCACCCCTCAATGTCCAGACCACATGAAAATGTTCATAAAGTGCGCTTTGCCATTATGTTTGATCATTGCAAATCAATGTCAAATTGGAGGAAATAACTGGAATTTCCTGGAGTTAATGCCAAAGAATCCAAATTAAAGATCTGAACATGAGATGCTTTTCCGATGACCAGAGGGTGAACCGTCTGAGATTGTCAGGAATTGAAAGAACAGGCACAAACTGACCCTGATTTTTTGTCAAAAGTCATCACATGGGATGAATCTTGGTGTTACTTCTAAGATCTTGAAACAAAACAGCAGATGAGCCAGTGGAAGAGAGCTTCATCGCCCATGCCAAAAAAAGCATGGCAAGTAAAATTAAATTTGAAGTCCATGACGTTTTGGTCTTTTTATATCAAAGGAGTTGCTAACATTGAATTTTTTCCTGATGGCAAAACAGTGAACCAACATTATTATCTGCAAGTGCTTAAGCGATTGCATGAGGCAGTGAGAAAAAAACACCTTAATTGGGGTGGTCGTGGGACTGGCTGCTTCATCATGTAAATGCTCCTACCCACATAGCATTGAAAATCAAGCATGAAATTAGTTCCTCACGCTCCTTACTCTCCTGACCTAGCCCCCTGCAACTTCTCCTTTTTCCCAAGAATGAAGAAAAACCTAAAGGGAAAGAGTTTTTAGGATATAAAAGATGTTAAGAAAAAATAGCTGGAGGCAGTTAACAGCATTAGTTCAGAAGAATATAAAAAACATTTAAACAGTGGAAAAAACGTTGGGAAGAGTGCATATCATCAAATAGACAGTAATTTTGAAGGGGATTAATGTTTTCAGAATGTTATCTTGAATAAATAAATTTTAAATAAGTAATTATTGTTTTTTTTTGGGTACCCCCTCCTATTTGAAATGAGGAGGTTTAGATCTTTGTTTACCTCTTCATGAAGTAACCCCATGTACATTTTAAATATCACATGCAAAACACAATAAATGCGAATCAATAGGCCTGATTTATAAATGAGAAAGTATAAGAGAAAATGGGATTAAAAATTAAGCAGCATTAAATTCCATTAGCAACATGATATCCATCTCATCCACATCTATAATGCTGAAATGCTAAACCTCATAATACACAACTAAATGACTTGATTAGTACTTAACTAGCATCAAAGATCAAAGGAGAAGATCAAAGTGAGCAATAAATTGAAATAATTAGTAACAGTAAAGCAAAATGTGACACTCGGTATATGAGTAAACCACTTGATTAGTAGTGAAAAAATATCCTCTTGAAAGGAATAAATTCATTTTGTTTTAATGTGTGCATTTTGGATATAAGATGATAACAAAATAAACAATGCAAAATGCATTTCATTATGCAATATGTATTGGCCCTACACATACTTACAATTTAATTGCTACAATGAAGTCTCTCCACAACAAAATGATTATAGTGCGGGTTTTGCTTTTTTTTCTGTGCTTACTAAAAAATTAATGGAATCTAGTACAATAAACATGGAAAAACAATAGTAAGTAGAAGACCAAAGATGAAGAAATAATAGAAGGGTATACAGTTTAGCACAAGATAGACAGTATATATGATGTTACACCCGCGCCACTCAGATATTAGGAAATGGGGAGTTCTTATGCAACAAGTGGACAGTACACTCCTGTCATAAGTGTACAATGTTAGTGAAGAACGGAAACATATGAATAATTAATAAATAAGCGGGGGTTCTGATTTGCCTCTGTAGCAATTCTATGAGCGGCTCTCACTGAAATGTTGCTTGCTCCTCCGGACCTTATCTTGACCTCCACTATTCCTGTTAACTGCCATTTCATAGAATCATAGAAACATAGAATGTTAGAGTTGAAGGGGACCTCCAGAGTAATCATGTCCAACCCCCTGCTCAATGCCGGATTCACTAAGCCATCTCCAACACATGTCTGTCCAGCCTCTGTTTGAGGACTTCCATTGAAGGAGAACTCACCACCTCTCGTGGCAGCCTATTCCACTCATTGATCACCCTCACTGTCAAAAATTTTTTCTAATATATAATCTGCATTTTCTCCCATTCAGTTTCATCCCATTGCTTCTAGTCTTTATTTGTGCAAATGAGAATGAAGCTGACCCCTCTACAGTGTGAAATCCTTTTATTATGTCTCCTCTCAGTCTTCTCTTTTGCAAGCTAAGCATTCCCAAATCATCTAACCGTTCCTCATAGGACATTGTTTGAAAACCGGTCACCATCCTGGTAGTTCTTCTCTGAACTTGCTCAAGTTTTTCGATGTCTTTATGGATACTGGACACAGTATAAAAGATAAGGTCTGATGAAAGAGGAGTAGAGGAGGATAATTATGTCACATGATCTAGACTATATGCTTCTGTTAATGCAATCCAGAATTGTGTTTGCCTTTTTTGCTGCTCCATCACACTGTTGACTCATGTTCAGTCTGTGATCTAATAGTATATTCAAATCTTTTTCACAAGTGCTTGTTGCTTAGCCGTATTCTTCCCATTCTGTATATGCATTTTTCATTTTTCTTGCCCAGATGTAGGACTTTGCGTTTCTCCCTGTTAAAAACCATTCTGTTAGTTGCTGCTCACAGTTCCAGTTTGTTTAGATCTTTTCGAGTCCTCTCTAACTCTTCTCTAGTATTAGCTATCCCTCCTAACTTTGTATCAACAGCAAATTTAATCAGTTCACCCTCAATTCCTTCATATAAATTGATAAAGATGCTGAACAACACAAGGCCCAGGACAGAGTCTTGTGGTACCCCACTTGAGACATTCTTCCAACTGGATGTGCAACCACTTATGACCACTCTTTGGGTCCAATCACTAAGCCAGTTATGAATGCACCTAACAGTTGCCTTGTCCATTCCATAGTTGGTCATTTTTTCAATAAGGATGGTATGAGATACTTTGTCAAATGCTTTGCTGAAGTCGAGATATATTATATGTACTGTGTTTCCCTGATCCACCCAGTCAGTGATTCTGTCATAGAAGGAAATTAAAGGAAACCTGTGACCATGAAAATGCAGTATAATCTGCAGGCATCATGCTATAAAGCAGGGGGAGCTCAGCAGATTGATGTATAGTGTTGTGAGAAAAGACTAGATATAACCTATATTTTTATCATTTAATTCTCTGCTCTTTATGGCATTTTTTGTCCAGTGGACTGGGCTATCAATAACTGACAGCTATCTTTATATAACTGTGAATACAGAAATAACTGTCAGTTATTGATAGGACCACCCCCTGGACCGGAAACCCATAAAGAGCAGAGGTATAAATTAAAGATTCACAGGTTATAAGGAATCTTTTCTCAAAAAATCACATTTCAGTCTACTCACCTCATACTTCTCTATAACATGGTGCCCGCAGATTGCATTAACTTTTCTTGGCGACAGGTTCACTATAAGTTAGTCTGACATGACTTATTAGCTACAACCCCATGATGGCTCTGGTTAATCACTTCATTCTCATAAAGGTACTTGTATACATGTTGTTTAATATTTTTTTCACAAATCTTTCCTGGTTTAGAAGTAAGGCTCACAGGCCTATAGTTCCCTGGGTCCACCTTCTTCCCCTTTATGAAGATAGGGAAAACATTCGCTGTTCTCTAGTCTTCTGGGATTTTTCCAGTTCTCCAAGAATTTTTAAAGATTTCTTAATTACATTTCGAACTTTGAACATTTAGAGGAAAGGTCAACTTGAAAATACTCTCGTATTTTCTTATAACCTTCTCCTGCTTTGTGGGCCTCCATCATTTTCATTTTCAGAGTACTAGTCAACTGGATAGAAGAACCCATAGCTGCTATTTCTTGGCAAAAGGTTATAGGAAGCCGGGTTTTTATAAAGATGGCAAATTTTCATCACCTGGCCTTTCCTAACGATGATAGTGAACAGGCCATAACCTTAACAGGATAATTAAAATCTGAAGCCTTGGTAAAAGTTATCTGAGCACACAATTCTCTAAGGGTGCCCAAACTTTTGCATAGGCCAATTTTCCTTTTGGTAATTTTTAAAATATAAAAAATGACTATATATATATATATATATATATATATATATATATATATATATATATACAGTACAGACCAAAAGTTTGGACACACCTTCTCATTTAAAGATTTTTCTGTATTTTCATGACTATGAAAATTGTACATTCACACTGAAGGCATCAAAACTAAGAATTAACACATGTGGAATTATGTACTTAACAAAAAAAGTGTGAAACAACTGAAAATATGTCTTATATTCTAGGTTCTTCAAAGTAGCCAACTTTTGCTTTGATGACTGCTTTGCACACTCTTGGCATTCTCTTGATGAGCTTTAAGAGGTAGTCACCGGAAATGGTTTTCACTTTACAGGTGTGCCCTGTCAGGTTTAATTCATAGTTTTGATGCCTTCAGTGTGAATGTACAATTTTCATAGTCATGAAAATACAGAAAAATCTTTAAATGAGAAGGTGTGTCCAAACTTTTGGTCTGTACTGTATATACAGGGGGGAAGTACGTATTTGATACACTGCCAATTTTGCAAGTTTTCTCACCTACAAAGAATGGAATGGTATGTAATTTTTATTGTAGGTACACTTCAACTGTGAGAGACAGAATCTAAAAATAAAAAACAGAAAATCACATTGTATGTTTTTTAAATAATTAAATTGCATCTTATTACATGAAATAAGTAGTTGATTACCTACCAACCAGCAAGAATTCTGACTCTCACAGATCTGTTAATTTTTCTTTAAGAAGCCCTCCTACTCTGCACTCATTACCTGTATTAATTGCATCTGTTTTAACATGTTACCTGTATAAAAGAAACCTGTCCTCACACTCAATCACTCTCCAACCTCTCCACCATGGCCAGGAACACCAGGAACAAAATTGTAGACCTGCACAAGGCTAGGATAGGCTACAGAACAATAGGCAAGCAGCTTGGTGAGAAGGCAACAACTGTTGGCACAATTATTAGGAAATGAAAGAAACACAAGATGACTGTCAATTTTGTTCGGCCTGGGGCTACATGCAAGATCGCACCTCGTGGGTTAAGGATGATTCTATGAAAAGTCATGTATTAGCCCAGAACTACATGGGAGGACCTGGTCAATGACCTGAACAGAGCAGTCTCAAACATTACCGTTAGTAACACACTACGCCAGCATAGATTAAAATCATGCAGGGCACGCAAGGTCCCCCTGCTCACGCCAGCACATGTCCAGGCCTGTTTGAAGTTCACCAATGACCACCTGGATGATCCAGGTGAGACATGGCAGAAGGTCCTGTGATCAGATGGGACCAAAACAGAACTTTTTGGGATAAACTCCACTCACCATGTTTGGAGGAAGAAGGATGAGTACAACCCCAAGAATTCCATCCCAACTATGAAGCATGGTGGGAGAAACATCATACTTTGGGTGTGCTTTACTGCAAAGGGGACAGGACAACTGCACCGTATTGAAGGAAGGATGGATGGGGTCATGTATCGTGAGATTTTGGCCAACAACCTCCTTCCCTCAGTAAGAATATTTAAGATGGGTTGTCGCTCTGTCTTCCCGCATGACAATGACCTGAAACACACAGCCAGGGCATCTAAGGAGTGGCTCTGTAAGAAGCATTTCAAGGTCCTGGAGTGGCCTAGCCAGGCTCCAGACCTGAACCCAATAGAAAATCTTTGAAGGGAGTTGAAACTCAATGTTGCCCAGCGGCAGCACTGAAACCTGAAAGATCTGGAGAAGATCTGTATGGAGGAGTGGGCCAAAATCCCTGCTACATTGTGTGCAAACTTGGTCAAGCACTAAAGGAAAAGTCTGATCTCTGTAATTGCAAGCAAAGGTTTCTGTACCAAATATTAAGTGCCGTTTTTCTATTGTATCAAATAGTTATTTCAAGCAATAAGATGCAAGTTAATTATGTAAAAATGTCATTTTCTGTTTTATATTTTTAGATTCTGTCTCTCACAGTTTAAGTGTGCCTATGATAAAAATAACAGACCTCTCCTTTCATTGTAGGTGGGATAACTTGCAAACTCTGTAGTGTATCAAATACTTATTTTCTCCACTGTATATATACATTTGCCTAAAATACAAAGGAAATGTGTCATCTTTAACTTTAGCCCTTTTAGAGATCATTTCATCTTCAACTTACTTAACTGTTCACAATAACAGTAATTTTGACCAGGAGTGCCTAAACTTGTTCATACCACTGTATGTATCTTTAACTGCTATTTGTAGCTAAATAAGGAAGTGGTCACAACTAATTGACCTTCATTCACTTTCAATTAAGCAGCATCTATCATGGTTGCTTGCTACCAGTGTTTTCTACATGTGCAGTAATTGTTATTTTGGCTACCTTTTAGCACAGTGGTTTATTTATACAAGATAGACAGTATTAACATGTATTAATGTATAGACATTCAGATAACATTATATTATTTTAAAGTGTAGACACTCGTTAGTGACATACATTACTGGAGTGGATCAAATAAAAATAATAAACATTTCTAAAGATCAGTGTATCATCATATTACATATTTAAAGGCACCATCTGCTTCTTCAGTAGCTTTCCAAATGGCCATATCTCCATTTATATTGGTTGTGAAAAAGACACCCATGTTATGCTCCAGAGAGTCCAGTTTTAGAATGAGAGGCAAAAGAAAATTTCTCACACTACCCACATAACTGATCAATAAATTTTTTTTTTAGAATCTTAGATTTAAGTTTATTAACAGCAAAAAATCATGGGTCCAGGAAAAAAGAACAAATCTAATAATGATTATCAAGTAGGTACTTGAATAGACTGCCATGAAAAAAAATAACTATAGATCACTATTCCCTCCTCTTTTTCCAAGTAACAATAAGCAGGAGACACACAAGATTGATGTGTAAAGGTTGGCTAAAGCTATTTTTATTACTTCTCCTTTTCCATTTCTTCTAAATAACATTATTGTGACATCTGTATCGGTGCCTGCCTTTCCTGTCTTTGCTTCTCTTGCTGGGAGGTGCTGCACTTTTGTTGCTGGAGATTCTAGGCGACAATGCTTATCGAGTGCGATCCCATGCTGTCCTGTCTGTATACTCTTTTGCTCAACCTCCCTGCCCAGGAGTTGTAGTATGATCAGACCATGTTGATGTACAGTCAGACACAGTCATTATACAGTACACTGCAGGGGCACATTTATAAGATTATCTCATCACAGCAACATTTTTAAACACATCCAATTGTGGAACTCATTTTTATTACAAGATCCATCTATTAAAAAGTACCTTGTTTGTTGGACAACCTCTTTATGTTTTCCCTTCAATGATGAGACATAAGTCAACCCACGAAAAAAGAACCACATAGAATTTTCCATTCTCCACCAAACTTCACAGATGACACAATGCAGTAAGCCAGGTAACATACCCTTGTATTCACCAAACTCAGATGCCAGTGGCGACAAGCCCAATACCACTCTATCCGTCTATCTGATATTTGGCATGGTACTTGGCGATGTCAGGCTTGAATCCATAACTTTAGAAGTAAAGACATCAACCACAATTCATCCAAGCTTTTTTGCCCCAAAAACTAGTATAAAGCTTTGAAAAGTTGCAAACCTCATGTGCAACGCAAGGCTGTGCAAAAATGAAACAACTTTTGGAATTTCTAAACCATTTTCACCAAGCTTCAACAAAATAGGCAGAACTGGAGTGAGACAGGGCCATGATGTTTCACGGCATTACCTTTTTATCAAATTCATGATAAGCGATGGAATATTTTATGCCACAAAACTTACTCCAGTGACTGGAGTAAGATTTGTGGTGAGATGCACCTAGAGGTAGATGTTGCTTCATGTCTCACCTAATTTCCTAAGAGGTATCCGCCTTTTAATGAAGTAGCTGCCTCTCACTCCACTTTACCACCTCATCAAAACCGGTATGAAAGACACCAGTCTTGATGAGTTGGGGCCATAGACCACACATTCAAATCCTATACTGTACATTTATCTACTATATTGCGAATAAGAAAAATTTAGAAAACTGAACCCGAGGTTCGTAGTTAACATTATGATGAGAATGTGTGATCCCCCAGCCACATCACTGCAAACCTCTTAGTGGGTCCCTTACTAGTCAGGCTTTAATGCAGCTGCTTGGACATGAAAACTCATGCCAGGAAGGTCCTGTTGCACAGTTTTTATGCTGATGTTAATGCCAGGAGAGTTTTGGAACAGCAGTTATTGAGTCAGCTGAGCTTTGGCAAGTTTTATGGACTATGCACTTAGCACAAGGCAACCCCTTTAGTAACTCTACATTGTCTGTGGTATATACTTTATATGGGTACTATATGAATATAATTGGTCTAATGCTATTAATAAACTAATAAAGTATAACAGTGGGGTCTAGAAGTATTATTGCAGTAAAACAAAGCAATTAAGATGATACTGAATTGTAGAATATCAGCTTTAATTTAAGGAGTTTAACAAAATAGATAAGGCATGCAGTCATTTTACCTGGCTCAAAATAGGTTGGACTAATGCACAGCTTTGTGGCTGTATGTGACCAATGCAATAAGTAATTGGATGCAAATTGTATTTCCTACAATAGTACATCAACTTTCAAAAATGGTGGGGGAAATGTTATGGCATAGTCATGTATAGCTGCCAGTACAGCTGGGTCAATAGTGTTTGCTGATAGTGTTTCACTGACGAACCAATAGCCCAAAAACAATAAGCAATTGAAAGCTGTAGAAAATATATCTCAAAGGAGGAAACCCAATATCTGGTGATGTCTGTGTATTTAGACTCTTATTGACTGCAAAAAAATTCAAAATAATTATTTATATTTATGTCAGCTGGTCTGATTAGTTTTTCATTTGTGAAAACAGAAGGACTATTCAAAGCTATAGTTACAAAATATTTTGTGCAATATTTTGTTACAATCCTTGTATTAAAGCAGAAAATCTTCACCTAAAAGGGAGCATTACAGAAGATTCACATAGAATCACATACAGGCATATAGGGAGAGAACTGTCAGGCAAGAGGAGTGGAGAGAAGAGAAACTGGGGATCGGCATCTTGGACAAGGCATTCAAGCCTCAAAGTTCTTGGTCGGTTTTCAATTTACTGTATATTTTGCCTGATTATATTTTGCTGCATTTCAGAGTAAAGCATGCTATGCTGCAATCGCGCAACCATGCTCTGATTTATACTTCTTGTGGTTTGGTCACCGTGAATCTCATGACAGGTTTCATTTAATTACATTTTAATTGCTTTGTTTCAAATCCTGGTTTGCAATGACTAAATATATAAAATATTTCCAGATTCAGTTGTACCTTGAGTTTTTGGGATTTACCATGTCATTTCTTCGAGAGGCACTTAGACCAAACAGTTTTTTTGAACAAACATGTAAATGTACAGTATATGTATTGTAATTATTCTAATGTATGCTGCTCTTCTTCTGGGTCACGTGAAGGCTGTTCCAACTTTCCAGATCACACTGTCGTCTATGTGTGATCCAGAAGTCACTTTTAAAATGTACATCTATGAACCATCAGAACGGAACACCATAGACTTGCATTGTAAAAGTGACCTCCGGATCACACATAGACCCCAGTGTGATCCAGCAAGCCAGAATAGCTGTCCTGTGACCCAGAAGATGACCAGAGCAGCAAAGGAAATCATAGAATATGATGATCAGTGAGTATATTACCACACCTAAACTGAACTCTATATACACTGTGTTCCAAATTATTATGCAAATACTATTTTCTCAGATTTTCCCAAATAACCTACAGTATATGAATTGCAGTTGACGCGCCCCTGGGCCTGTGTCGCGCTGCGGTGCGCACGCGGGAGCTTACCCGGAGCCGGATCCGTGGAGGGTTGTAATCTCGTGGCGGTGACCCGGTCCGTGCCCAGGGAGTCAAACTAGACGGCAGTCTATTAGTAGTAAATAGTTGATGACTACGCCACCCGTTGAGTGCAGCCAGGAAGCTGATGCTGCAGGGCAGACTGCTGAGGCCGGTGGTAGGATTGTGCAGCGTGATAGTATAACCCCCAACGGGAGGGGTATGGCCTCAGGGCAGCCGACGTGGATGATGGGGGTAGCAGGAACCACTCAGAGACGGTACGGTGTAGTTCAGGGTCTTTACTGGTAACAACGACAGACCCTCCCGGAGTACTTGCTAGCAAACGGGGCCTGGTCAGTCTTTGAGCAGATGGGATCTCCCCTGGCCAGGCGTAGTTGTAGGCCTCCCAAACTGACTGTACTCTTCTGGCTACCTTGCTAGAAGCTGATGTAAGTAGCCCACGTCCCTGAGTGTACCGTGTGGTGCTCACCCGTATGGCCGGTGACTCGGGGCCTTCTAATGACTTCCGCTCCACGATGGCGGTGCTGGTCCCACGCGTGTGACCGTGCCTTCAGGCTTCTGGGCCAGAGGACCTGAAATCCCCTGCCCGACGGATTCTGCTGCTGGGTAGGAGTTAGTCCCCACAGCCTCGGACTCCGGGTCCGGTAAAGAATCTTCTTAGTCAGGGCGAGCTCTGTAGCTGCCAGCCCCTGACTCCTTGTAACTCTGCTGTTTCCTATGCTGCTTCTCTTCTCCACTCTCCTTGTCTGACTCACCCTGCCTCAGCCCCGGGTTTATACAGGGGAAGTTCTTCCCCTCCCAAAACTGGGCAGGAGGTGTGGCATGCACAGGATCCCTGACCAAAGGACCTCCCACCTGCTCTCAGACATAATATCTCTATCACTGTGGCAACCAGACCCCTGGGGTGTCACATTCCCCCCTAGTGAAATTTAGTACTCCGGGACTAAACACATTTAGAAAAACATAACAAAGTATAACAATAACAATACTATAAGAAAAACACATAAGATGGTTACGGCGTGTCCGCAACCGGATGCAGTCTTTGAAGAAAAGCAAAGGTGTCCATTTCACCAACACAGGGAGACGTAACCAGGTGGGGGTCTGTCCTACCCCGAGTCCTTAACAGTCTCTAGTCCATCCTGGGTTACGCTCCAACTATATACAAGGATTCCCGGTAAATCCACCAAGGTTTCCTAAAAATAACTAGAAACACAAAATTATACACAAGCAACAAGACACAGAAAAACATAGATAAAACAATTTATACACTTTAAATTCTCCAGCGTGCGGGTAACTGGCCTCTAGTGGCCCGAGTGGACCTACGGAGCTGACTGTCTGGCCCTGAACTACAGGGTGTAGGAGCTGTCAAGGGTAAACTGGGCAGCTGTCTACCGGCTCTTTGTCTCACTAGGGGTACGGCAGGCTCACTATAAGCAGAGGGTTGATTCTCCTGTTCTGCTTGTGTGGAGTCTTCTGCCTCCTGGACCGGCTGTTCTTCCAGCTCTACCCGTTGCTCCGTAGGTTCTTGGGATGATGGTTGGAGGAAGGTGAGTACGGGTACCACAACTGCACCATTGACTTGAGTCCAAGACTGAGGAAAGTCCCCGAGCACGGTACTAACCATATCTTCCCTTTCTTCCACGGGTCGATGGTCTTCTTGTTCCTCTTCAGGGTTCCTCAGTTGTTCGGGACACTTCTTCAGGTGGTCCCGGGATACAATGGCTGTGGTTTCCCCTCCGTCTTTACTGATGGTACAGACCTTCGGGTTCTCGTGGCTTGAGGGCAGTACGGTGTACGGGTCCTTCTCCCACTGGTCGTCCAACTTGTGGAGCCGTCTCTTCCTCTTCAAGACCTGCTCTCCGGGTACCAGGGGAACAGCGGGAGCATACTGGTTGTAAGTTTTCTCTTGTCTTTCCCTAGCCTGACAGAGACTTCGCTCCACGCTCTCCTGTACTCTCCGGTACTGCTGCTGCCTCTCTGTGTCCCAGTCTGTTTCTGGTGAAGTGTCCTCGGGGGTCAGGACTCCCATTTCCAGGTCAACAGGTAACTTACCAGGTCTTGCCCGCATTAGGTAAGCCGGGGTACAGTTGGTGGAACCTACCGGGATGTGGTTGTATAGGTCCACCAGATCGGGCAACTTTTCAGGCCACAGACTGCGTTCTTCCAGGGGCAACGTTTTTAGAAGATCCATTACCACCTGGTTCATTTTTTCACAAAGTCCATTAGTCTGCGGATGGTAGGGTGTCGTCCTTATCTTCCGGCAGCCATACAGATTGCAGAATTCCTGAAAGACCTCCGCTTCAAAGGCAGGTCCCTGGTCCGTCAGCACTTGGTCCGGGTACCCGTGTGGACAGCAGAAGTGCTGCTGGAAGGCTCTAGCTGCTGTTTGAGCCGTTAAGTCCTTGACGGGGACGACAACCAAGAACCGGGAGTAATGATCCACGATGGTTAACGCGTAGACGTAGCCACTTCTGCTTGGGGTCAGTTTTACATGATCCAAGGCTACCAGTTCCAACGGTTGCCGGGTGACGATGGACTGCAGGGGAGTCTTCTGGCTGGCTCGGTCCTTCCTTCTCAGGTTGCACGGGCCACAATCTCTGCACCACTTCTCGATGGTTCCCCTCATGCCTACCCAGTGGAACCGCTCGCGCAGCAGGAACTCCAGCTTTTTCCACCCAAAGTGTCCAGCTCCGTCGTGGTATGCCTCCATCACCATGGCTGCGTCTCTTCGTGGCACCACTACTTGCCAGAGTAATTCATGCGTCCCGGAGTTAACCATTCTGCGGCACAACTTCCCTTTGTAAAGGAACAGTCGACTCTTCTCTGCCCATAGTTGTTTGGCTTCCTCCGGAGCGTCTGGTTCAAGGCGAGCCTCCGGCCGAGTCAGCATCTCCTTCACCAGTCGGACGGCAGGGTCGCTGTCTTGCGTTTCCGCCCAGTTGTAGTGGGGTAAGGGGTTCAACGTAGCAGCCTGCTTACTCCTTACCCGGTGGGAATACTGAATAGTCCCATGACGGTGGAACGCAGGGAGTTCAACTTCTTCCAGTCCCTCCGGATCTTCTCCTCCGTCCGGCAGGTTGGGCATCCTGGACAGGGCGTCCGCGTTGGTATTGGAGCGTCCTGCCCGGTATTTAATTGTGAACTCGTAGTTGGACAGACGGGCCATCCACCTCTGCTCCAGGGCACCGAGTCTTGCCGTGTCCAGGTGTGTCAGCGGGTTGTTATCCGTGTACACGGTGAACCGGGAAGAAGCGAGGTAATGCTTAAAGCGCTCAGTGATTGCCCATACTACGGCCAGGAACTCTAACTTAAATGAGCTGTAATTCTCGGGGTTCCTTTCGGTGGGTCGCAGTTTTCGGCTGGCGTAGGCGATTACTCGTTCCTTCCCCTGCTGGATCTGGGACAGTACGGCTCCTAGCCCGATGTTACTGGCGTCGGTGTAGAGGATAAAGGGCTGGCTATAGTCCGGGTACGCCAGGATTTCGTCCCCCGTGAGGGCCATCTTCAGCTGGCGGAAGGACTCTTCTTCCAGTTCTTCCCATTTGAAGGGCGGCTTCTGGTTCTTGGCCTTCCGGGACTGGCCTATCAGGAGGTCCTGCATAGGTGCTGCCTTTTTGGTGAAACCGGGAATAAACCTTCGGTAGTAGCCTACCAACCCGAGGAACTGCCGCACTTCTTTTACGCTGGAGGGGCTTGGCCATCCCTTAATTGCGGTGATCTTATCGGGGTCGGGAGCCACTCCGTCAGCGCTCACCACGTGTCCCAGGTACTGCACCTTTGGTTTCAGGAGGTGACACTTGGAGGGTTTCACCTTTAGGCCGTAACTCGCCAGAGCCTCGAACACTTCCGCCAGGTGTTTCAGGTGGTCCTCATACGTCTTGGAATATACGATGACATCGTCCAGGTACAACAGGACCGTCTCGAAGTTTCTGTGGCCCAGACAACACTCCATTAGGCGTTGGAAGGTTCCTGGTGCGTTGCAGAGTCCGAACGGCATGCAGGTGAACTCGCTAAGTCCCATCGGGGTGGTGAATGCGGTCTTCTCCCGGTCCGCCTCTGCTACAGGAACCTGCCAGTACCCGCTAGTGAGATCCAAGGTAGAGAAGAAGTTAGCAGATCTTAAAGCAGCCAATGACTCCTCTATCCTTGGTAAGGGGTACGCATCCTTGTGTGTGATACGGTTGATTTTCCGGTAATCTACACACATCCTCATGGTGTTGTCTTTCTTTTTGACTAAAACTAATGGGGCTGCCCAGGGGCTACAACTATCCCGGATTACCCCAGCCTCCTTCATATCTCTAAGCATCCCCTTGGCGTGTTGGTAATGTGCAGGGGGTACGGGTCGATACCTCTCTTTTATGGGAGGATGATCTCCCGTGGGGATGCGATGTTCTACCCCCTTGACTCGCCCGAAGTCTAACGGGTGTTTACTAAACACTCTCTCATACTCTTGAACCACCCGATAGACTCCTTGTTTCTGATGTGAGGGAGTGGAGTCAGTACCCAAATGTAGTTGCTGACACCAGTCCTCCATGTCTTTCTTAGAGCCGTTACCTTCCTCCGGGTGAGATGGAGGCAAGGGTTCCACAGATTGTATAGAACTTTGATTAGTGGTATATAATTTGGCTAGCGTGGCATACCGGGGCAGGTACACTTCCCTCTCCCCGATATTTATTATGCGAATGGGCACCCTCCCATGGCGTACATTGACCACCCCCCGTGCTGTCAAAATGGTGGGCCTACTGTCTGAGTAAACTGGTTCTACCATTGCCTGGTAATCTCTACCTCTCAGACCAATAGCTGCCCGGCACCAAATCATCATTTCACTTTTTGGGGGCATGGCAATAGGAAAAGGGTCACACATTCTTACGCTACCAATCTCACCGCCGGAGAGTTCCACTTGTTGCCGTTGCATCAGTGCCCGGATCTCTTTCTGGAGCACCCGCTGCTCGCCGGAGCTGGCATTCTTGGCAACCTGCTGTAAAAGGAAAATCACCTCTGCAAGACAATTTTCAATTACATTAGTTCCTAGAGTTATTTTTGGGTGACTCTCATGTTTATCGATATCTACAATGATCAGTCCCTGTGCGGCCAGTTCGACTCTACCAATTTTGATGGTCACCTCTTTAAATCCGATCTGTGGCACGGGCTGACCATTGCTGGCGATGATACTCAAGTCGTCGTCGGGGTAGCGGGTAATATCCAAGTCATTCCAGTACTGCTTGAAGAGCACGTACGGGATGGTGGTGACCTGTGACCCGGTGTCCAGTAGGGCACTCATGGGAATGCCATCCAGTACCACAGGCAAGACTGGACGTCCTCCCACATATCTGTCGCGCCAGTTCGATGGGCCTGGTGATCTTTTTCCTGGGGGTTGGCCCTCTACCCCAGGTTGTGCCCGTTTAAAGAACAGTACCTTGCCATATGTCCGGGTTGATTGCAGCGGCGGCAGATGGGTCGTCCGTCCTCACTGTATCGGTCACTGGGTCTTCCTCTGGCCGGTGGGGTCCTCCTTGGTCGACGCCACGGGATGTCCTCCGGTCCGGATGCCAGCTGGATCTTCCCTGGGGTGGAAACCTGTAAAGACTGCACAGTTCGGGTTAGCGCAGCAACGCTCTTAGCTAGCTCTTGGACCTGATGGTGTAGGTCTGGAGCCGGGTCATTGTCCAAAGCCTGCGCATCAGCTCCCACAGGCCCTGCTGACAAGGGCGCCGCCTCCTGGTAGTAAGTGGTAGTGGGGCGTCTGTGGGTCACAACGCCACCTGGTGCCGGTTCTCGGAGCACCCGGATGGCTCTGTCCTTGAACTGTGCAAAGTCCAGATGGGGATCCTGTAAGGCCATTGCCCGCAACTGGGTTCGGTGGGCATTGCAATATAAACCCTCTATAAATTGTTCAGTCAACAGCCTGTCCTCGTTTCCCACCCCATCAGGGTCGGTCTGCTTTATGGCCCTCAGGGCCTCTTGTAGGTTTAGTGCATAGTCCCTTATACTCTCATGCGCTCGCTGCTTGCACCCGTAGAATCTAAGCTTAATCTCGGCTGAGGTGCGGGTATCAAAGGTGTCCTTCAGCCGGGTTAGTATCCCTGCGACAGTCTTCCTCCCAGGTGGCCAGGATTTTACTTCCCTTTTGGCTGCCCCGGTTAGTTGGGCCACCAGGATGCTCACTTTTTGCTCTTCTGTGAGGGGGTACACCTGGAAGAGGCTATCCAGCTTTTCTCTAAAGTCATGCAGGGTATGTGACTCCCCTGAGTACTGGGGTAGCCAAGCTGCTCCCGGGATATAGGGCATGGTGAAGGGCATAACTGCAGCAGCGGTAGCGCTGGCGGGGGTTGAGGCAGTGAAGCTCTCCTCCGTATCCGACATCTTCCTCCCCCCTAGTGGACCGTGGCCTACCTTGCGATGATCCTCTTCCGTAGGCCGCGGCTCCGCAGTGGATCGTCAGGGTTGAGGACCTTCCGTCGCGCTCCTGTGACGTCGGCGTCTGCTGGGCTCCTTCCAGGACCTTACGCAACGTCCGGACGTGAGGCGGGGCTTCAGTTCTCGCGCGCTTTCGGAGTCCACGCCCCTCTTCTTCCCGCGCGGCGTCCTCAAGATGGCGTCCAATGGCGGGAAAACTCCACGGATGGCGGGAAGAAGGTCGAAGATGGCGCCGGATGGCGGGAAAACTTCGCGGATGGCGGGAAGAAGGTAGAAGATGGCGCCGGATGGCGGGAAACCTTCACCACTGGTAAGTTTGAACAGTCTTTGCTTTTCAGGCACGCAGTACCCGGTGGTTGCGGGCACGAAATCCTGCCGACTACGCCAAAGTTGACGCGCCCCTGGGCCTGTGTCGCGCTGCGGTGCGCACGCGGGAGCTTACCCGGAGCCGGATCCGTGGAGGGTTGTAATCTCGTGGCGGTGACCCGGTCCGTGCCCAGGGAGTCAAACTAGACGGCAGTCTATTAGTAGTAAATAGTTGATGACTACGCCACCCGTTGAGTGCAGCCAGGAAGCTGCTGCTGCAGGGCAGACCGCTGAGGCCGGTGGTAGGATTGTGCAGCGTGATAGTATAACCCCCAACGGGAGGGGTATGGCCTCAGGGCAGCCGACGTGGATGATGGGGGTAGCAGGAACCACTCAGAGACGGTACGGTGTAGTTCAGGGTCTTTACTGGTAACAACGACAGACCCTCCCGGAGTACTTGCTAGCAAACGGGGCCTGGTCAGTCTTTGAGCAGATGGGATCTCCCCTGGCCAGGCGTAGTTGTAGGCCTCCCAAACTGACTGTACTCTTCTGGCTACCTTGCTAGAAGCTGATGTAAGTAGCCCACGTCCCTGAGTGTACCGTGTGGTGCTCACCCGTATGGCCGGTGACTCGGGGCCTTCTAATGACTTCCGCTCCACGATGGCGGTGCTGGTCCCACGCGTGTGACCGTGCCTTCAGGCTTCTGGGCCAGAGGACCTGAAATCCCCTGCCCGACGGATTCTGCTGCTGGGTAGGAGTTAGTCCCCACAGCCTCGGACTCCGGGTCCGGTAAAGAATCTTCTTAGTCAGGGCGAGCTCTGTAGCTGCCAGCCCCTGACTCCTTGTAACTCTGCTGTTTCCTATGCTGCTTCTCTTCTCCACTCTCCTTGTCTGACTCACCCTGCCTCAGCCCCGGGTTTATACAGGGGAAGTTCTTCCCCTCCCAAAACTGGGCAGGAGGTGTGGCATGCACAGGATCCCTGACCAAAGGACCTCCCACCTGCTCTCAGACATAATATCTCTATCACTGTGGCAACCAGACCCCTGGGGTGTCACACAGTCATTGTAATTTTCCAGTCAAATAACTATTAGAGTACAATTGAAAGGTTTTTGTACAAACTGCCTATGATAACAGTATATTTAAAAAAAAATAAAAAACTCAAACTGCACTAAAAATGCATGTTGCAAATTATTATGCACAACAGAGTTTTCAACCTTTTCATTTTAATAAAGAACAAAAAAATGGTCATTTTTGAAATTATAAGCATTAGCAGGTTATTAGAAACTGAAATCAAACAGTTTTTAACTCAAAACTTTATTCTAGGTGATGTTACATTTGCACATAGGATCCCTTGTTCGAAAGGAGCTTGTGAACTTTCCCGTCCATTTAATTTGTCAGGTTTTGGATGGTTTCTGCTTCAATTGTTTTGCATGAGGACAGAATACTCTCCCAGAGCTGTTGCTTAGATGTGAACTGCCTCCCGCCATCATAGACACTCCTTTTGATGATGCTCCAGAGGTTCTCAATGGGGTTGAGGTCAGGGGAGCATGGGTGCCACACCATAAATTTGTCCCCTTTTATGCCCATAGCAGCCAGAGGTGCAGATGTGTTATGTGCAGCATGAGACGGGGCATTATCATGCATGAAAATGATCTTGCTGCGGAATGCACGGTTCTTCTTCTTGAACCATGAAAGGAAGTGCTGTTTGAGAAACTCAACATACATTATGGAGTTCATCTTTACCCCTTCAGGGATCCTAAAAGGGCCGACAATCTCTCTCCCCATGATTCCAGCCCAAAACATTACTCCACCTCCTCCTTGTTAGCGCTGTAGCCGTGTTTGCATGGGGTGTCCATCAACCAGCCATCCTCCACTCCATCCATCTGGACCATCGAGATCATTTCATGCATGATAATGCCCCTCTAAAACCCACAAAATACCGCCATCGGCCTGACCACCCTGAGCCACGAGACCGGGTCACCGCCATGGATTCTACAACCCCCAGAGACCCGGCTCCGGGTATCCCACACACGTCCACACTAGGCCCAGGGGGCGAGTCATATGCATACTGTGATTGCACATGGAACGTTAAGATTCTAACATGGTTATAGGCACATTTTACCATATTGAAATTTAATGGTACATGGTTATATCTATTTTTATATTCATTGTGAGGGAGGATCGCTACTGGCTTGTGCTGTAATTGTTATTGCATATTATTCCTTATCATTAACATCAGCATCTTGCAATTATGGATACGATTTTTGTTATGTCAACTGTTTTTAATTGATTTTAGTATTTCACGTTTGTTAGTGTACATAAATAAACTTTGCAATTTTGATATATTTCTTGACTCACGGTGTGCATATCCGTGGTGCATTGTTTCTCTCCTCTTCTCATGCCATTGTGTGTTTTTTCAATGTAGGATATTGCACCCGCTATTACATGGTATACTTAGATATGGTGTATGGTGAACCCCACCATTCCATGTCACTTTATGATGTAATAACTCTGGAACGCTTCAACGGATCCCCCTGATTCTGAGATTGTTTTTTCGTGACATATTGTACTTCATCCTGATTAATCCTGGGTAGAGATTTTGAAAATGGGTGAAAAAGAGAAAGAGAATGCTACCTAAGCATAGTGAGTAAAGAATGGAAAGGTGTTTCTTAAAAAATAAAAAATTGTGCTCACCCGAGCAGGTTGTGCTGATAGGCACAACTCTGTTACAAGTCCTTATGATATTGGGATTCCCAATCCACGGTTTGCAGGTCTTCTATGGGCGGTGATGGCATGTTTGTCCTAGCCCGACAAAAGCCTCCACGTGGGCAAATTAAAACAATAGAATCCTGGAGGCGCTCCGGGTATAAGGATGAGTTCTCAAGTGCTTTCTGAGCCTTGTGATATTTTGTACGGTCCAAATGTGAATTGAACCATAAAGGGTTAAAACTTGAGGATTTTTTTAAAAAAGTGTGATCATACAAAGAACGTTGTTATGCATAAAGAAGTGGGGGGAGTTTAACAAATCACACAACTCATTTCTGCTCATAGAGTCTTCATCAGGTGTATATGAGACCTTATGGCTGGCAAAACACTTATACTCGAAATTATTACTTGTGGGTGGGGATACTCCCAAGGGTAACACCCAATAAACATCTGAATTTGCTCCTTCTTTCTTCTTCAAAGTATAAAATGTAGAAAGTAAATGTCAATTGACTTGTGTACATTGGACGTTTTCCTTTCAATTAATAACATTTGATGTTGCACAAATTATTGTCTCCATTAATATAATATAAATTGAGATCCTATTTTTTAGAGCTAATAATTTTTTTTGGAATCTATAACCTTCTGCTGTGTGTGGTCTTTTTTTTTGATAATCCCAAGACCAAATAAAGTTGATTGAATTCTTGCAAAAGAGACATCGATCTAAAAATCCATTTTATATTTTTTCTGCTATTGGACTTTGTCCTCAGACTAATTTCCTAATTGAAAAGCGCTATATATTGCTCAAAAATTTTCCCAAATATTAAATGATCTTACAAAATTATCATTTTATATAGCCCTCTCTCTATATGACATGATTTGTCTTGGGTAATTGAATCCTAACTTACATTCTAGTATATGCTCGTAGTATTTTGAACGATCACCTCCCTCACAGACACACATTGGCAGTGGTGACTAGGAAGCGGTAAATATTGTAGCAAATTTATTTGTGTCACAATCAATCCTTTTGTTTCTAGTTTATTTGCATGTATAAAAAAATTGGGGTGTTTTCTCTATAAGGAATATAAATACACCTGATGAAGGCTCGATGAGCAGAAACAATTTGTGTGATACGTTAAACTCTTCCCCCCGATTTTATGCATAACAGCATTCTTTGCATGATAGCACTTTTTTAATAAATCCTCAAGTTTTAACCCGTTTGTGGTTCATTTCACATTTGGACTGTACAAAACTTCACAAGGTTCAGAATGCACTTGGGAACTCATGCTTATTCTAGAGTGCCTCCATGATACTATTGCTTCAATTTTCCCATATTGTAATTCATGATAGTGGTAAAAACGACTTGCATAAATTTGTGTAAAAATTTTAAATTTGGCGAAAATTCGGAACATTTCGCAATTTTAAAACTTTGAATTTTTATGCCCTTAAATGAGAGTGATATGTCACACAAAATAGTTAATAAATAACATTTACCACATGTCTACTTTATATCACACAATTTTTGGAAGATCATTTTTTTTTAGGAAGTTATAAGGGTAAAAAGTTGACCAGCAATTTCTCATTTTTCCAGCACATTTACAAAATCATTATTTAGCGCCCACATCACACTTGAAGTGACTTTTGGAGGTCTATATGACAGAAAATATTCAAAAGTGGCAACATTCTAAAAATTTCACCCCTCAAGGTGCTCAAAACCACATTCAAGAAGTTTATTTATCCTTCAGGTGCTTCACAGGAACTGAAGCAATGTGGAAGGAAAAAATTAACATGAACTTTTTTTCACAAAAATTTTAATTTAGACACAATTTTTTTTATTTTCACAAGGGTAGCAAGAAAAAAATGGGCCCTAAAAATTGTTATGCTATTTCTCATTACCCGATTTGTGGGGGAAAACCACTGTTTGGACACACAGCAGGGCTCGGAAGGGAAGGAGCACCATTTCACTTTTTGAACGCAAAATTGTCTGGAATCAAGAGCAGATGGCATGTTACGTATCCAGAGCTCTTAATGTGCCTAAACAGTGGAAACCCCACACAAGTAACCCCATTTTGGAAACTAGACCCCTCAAGGAACTTATCTAGATGTGTGGTGAGCATCTTGAACCAACAGATGCTTCACAGAAGTTTATAAAGTAGAGCCATAAAAATAAAAAAATAAAATTTTTCCAACAAAAATTTTCTTTTAGCCCAAATTTTTTTATTTTCTCAAGGGTAGTAGGAGAAAATAAACCCGAAATTTGTTGTGCAATTTCTCCTGAGTGAGCCAATACCCAATGTGTGATCAAAACTACTTTTGAGGCACAATGCAAGGCTCAGAATGGAAAAAGCGCCATATTATAGTGCAGATTTTACTGTTTTGGTTCGTGGGTGCCTTGACCCACTGGGAGAGCCCCTGAGGTGCCAGGACAGCATAACCCCCAATAAGTGACCCCGTTTTTCAAACTACACCTCTCAATGAATTCATATAACTCTGCAGTGATCATATTGACAACACATGTGTATCAAAGAATTTTATACCATTGGTCAGTGAAGAAAAATAATTACATTTTTACCACAAAAAAATTGTTTTAGCCCCAGGTTTTACCTTTTCACAGGGTGAAATGGAAAAAATGGCACAGAAATTTGTCTTTCAATTTCTGCTGAATATGGCAATACCCCATATGTGGCGGTACAGTACTGCTCAGCCATATGGCAAGACTTGGGAGGGACAAAGCTCTATTTTCCTCCTGGAGCACAGATTTTCATAGAATAGTTTGCAGACTTCATATACAGAGCCCTTAAGTGCCAGATGAGCAGAATCTCCCTTAAGTTTCCCCATTTTAGAAATTATACCCCTGCCAAACATGTGGACATTAAAAATAGTAGAGGCACGCTGGGGCTCAGAAGGGAGTGGGGCATTTGGATTTGGGAGCGCAGAATTCGCTGGATTTCTTTTTGGGGCAAGGAGCCATTTCGCTTTTCCAGAGCCTTTGTGCTACCAGTAAAGTGTAAACCCCTCATATGTCCATTGACAGATGATGGACCTGAGAGGGGACTAGTGTTGAGCCACCCCCGTAGTGTTCGGGTTCGGTTCGGTTCGTTGAACACCAGGATGTTCGAGGAACTGTTCGTCGAACTGTTCGTCGAACACCTTAGAACACCGTCGAACACCGTTAAAACCAATGGCAGGCAAACAAAAACACATAGAAACACATAGAAAACACCTTCAAAGGTGTCCAAAAGCTGACAAACTGCTCAGAAGACGCTCTCTTTAAAAAAGCCGGCCGGCAATTCAGCAGCGGCATACACCGGTACCCGACAATTTAGACAAGAAGGAATAGAGCATCACACATAGATTAGATAGATAGAAACATGTCAGTCACACATATAATAAGCACAGTGACAGTGTTGCTTACTGTACTTGTCATTTAGTGTAAAGGATTTATTAAAAAAAAATATTAGTGTTTTCATGCACTGTCTCTTTAAAAAAGCCGGCCGGCAATTCAGCAGCGGTACCTGACAATTTATAACAGAAAGAATAGAGCATCACACATAGATAGATATAAACATGCCAATCACATATATAATAAGTACAGTGACAGTGTTGGTTACTGTACTTGTCATTTAGTGTAAAGGATTTATTTAAAAAAATAATAGTGTTTTCATGCACCGTCTCTTTAAAAAAGCCGGCCGGCAATTCAGCAGCGGTACCCGACAATTTAGAACAGAAAGATAGAGCATCACACATAGGTTAGATAGATAGAAACATGTCAGTCACATATATAAGAAGTACAGTGATAGTGTTGATCACTGTACTTGTCATTTAGTGTTAAAATAAAGGATTTATTAAAAAAAAAATTGGCGTGGGGTTCCCCGTAATTTTAGTCTCTAGCGGAGGTTAAGCAGATGGCTGGGGCAGATGTTTGAAGCCTGGGAAGGGGGTAATACCCACGGAGCTTCCCAGGCTACTAATATCAGCCCCCAGCTGAATACCTAGCCTTTACTAGCTATTAAAATGGGGGACCCCCCCAAAAAGATGACGTGGGCTCCCCCCTATTTAAATAGCTAGCAAAGGCTAAGCAGACAGCTGGGGGCTGATATTAATAGCCCAGGAAGGGTGCCATGAATATTGGCTCCCTCCCAGGCTAGAAACACCAGACGTCAGCTGTCCCAGAAATGGCGCATCCGTAGGATGCGCCAAATCTGGCACTTAGCCTCGCTCTTCCCACTGCCCTGTAGCGGTGGCAGTGGGGTAATAGGGCTGGGGTTGATGTCAGCTTATAATGCCAGCTGACATCAAGCCCAGGTTAGTAATGGAGAGGCGTCTATAAGACACCCCCATTACTAACCCCATAGTCAAAGTTAAAAGAAAACACAAACACCCAGAATAAAGTCCTTTAATTGAAATAAACACACAATTCTTTATTGTTCTAAATTGAACCATACTTACCATCACGCCCATTCCAGCTGAAGCCAACGATCTCCTGCAATAAAAGTAAAATAATAAACCAACATCATCCTTACCTTTCCATGGTTCCCACGACAGCTTCAGCTCTGCTGCATCGAGATGACAGGCTGGACCGCAGCAGAACGCTGCCATCCAGCCTGTCATCCCGCAGACACTGAGAAGCGCAGGCTTGCTTGCGCTCCTCAGTGTCTGGCTGTGACGGCATAAAGATGAGCCGAGGTCATTTCCAATGAGCTCGGCTCACCTCATGCACGTCATTGACAGCGTGAGGCTGATATTTAAATTTGGCGCACAAATAGGTGATTGGTCGCGGGCAGCGTCCGCGACCAATCAGCACAGTAGTGTTTAACTTTGGCGGCAAGATCAGTGATTGGTCGCGGTCAAGACGGCGACCAATCACCGATTTGTGCGGCACATTTAAATAGCGGCCGCGACCAATTGGACCCGCAGCGCCGCTCCCCGGTCCTCCCTTCACGCCCTAGCCGCATGGATGTCAGCGGTGCTGCCTGTGCGGATACTTCCGCTGCGAGAACCCGGGACATGAGCGGGCGCTCGGAGCAGAAGTATCCCGACCCGCAGCGCCGCTCCCCGGTCCTCCCTTCACACCCTAGCCGCTGATGTCCCCACAGTATCCGCATGGTGTTACAAAGGTCCGAACATTTGTGTTAAAAATCGCTGATTGGTCGCTGGCGCTGCCCGCGACCAATCACCGATTTGGGCGCCAAATTTAAGTATCGGCAGCGACCAATCACCCATCTTGGCTCCACATTTAAACACCACTGTACTGATTGGTCGCGGACGCTATTTAAATGTGGCGCCAAAATCGGTGATTGGTCGCGCCCAGCGTCGGCGACCAATCAGCACAGCGGTGTTTAAATGTGGAGCCAAGATCGGTGATTGGTTGCGGCCGATATTTAAATTTGGCGCCCAAATCGGTGATTGGTCGCGGGCAGCGCCTGCGACCAATCAGCGATTTTTAACACAATTGTCCGGATCTTTGTAACACCATGCGGATACTGTGGGGAGATCAGCGGCTAGGGTGTCAAGGGAGGACCGGGGAGCGGAGCTGCGGGTCGGGATACATCTGCTGCGAGCAGTCGCTTATCTCCTGGCTTCTCGCAGCGGAAGTATCCGACCAGGGAGCGGTGCTCCCCGGTCCTCACCAATACGATTCGCTGATTGGTCGCGCTCTCCGCACGCGACCAATCAGTGATCTTGGCGCTAAAGTTAAACACCGCTCTGCTGATTGGTCGCGGAAACTGCCCGCGACCAATCACCGATTTGGGCGCCACATTTAAATAGCGGCCGCGACCAATCAGTGAGATTGGCGCCAAATTTAAACAACGCTCTGCTGATTGGTCGCGGACTCCAGCCGCGACCAATCAGCGAGATTGGCGCCAAATTTAAACCCCGCTCTGCTAATTGGTCGCGGATGCCGGCCGCGACTAATCAGCATTATTGGCGCCAAATTTAAACACCGCTCTGCTGATTGATCGCGGTCGCCGTCCGCAACCAATCAGCAGTATTGGCGCCAAATTTAAACCCCGCTCTGCTGATGGGTCACGGTTGCCGGCCGCGACCAATCAGCGATTTTGGCGCCAAATTGAAACACCGCTCTGCTGATTGGTCGCGGCCGGCGATTGTGACCAATCAGCATTATTGGCGCCAAATTTAAACCCCGCTCTGCTGATTGGTCGCGACCGCCGGCCGCGACTAATCAACATTGTTGCCGCCAAATTTAAACACCGCCCTGCTGAATGGTCGCGGTCGTGACCAATCACCGTTATTGGCGCCAAATTTAAACACCGCTTTGCTGATTGGTCGCAACCGCAACCAATCAGCATTATTGGCGCAAAATTTAAACACCGCTTTGCTGATTGGTCGCGGCCGCGACCAATCAGCATTATTGGCGCAAAATTTAAACCCCGCTCTGCTGATTAGTCGCAACCGCCGGCCGTGACCAATCAGCGATATAGTCGCCAAATTTCAACACCGCTTTGCTGATTGGTCGCGGTTGCTGGCCGCGACCAGTCAGCGATTTTGGCGCCAAATTTAAACACCGCTCTGCTGATTGCGCCGGGTCTGCCGCATACATATTCTGGAATACCCGATGCGTTAGAATTGGGCCACTATCTAGTTTCATGAAATAATTAAAAAAAAAATTGATGTGGGGCTTCGCACCAGCTGCCTATTTGTACCTGGTTGGACACAACAATATAGGGAAGCCCTTTTTTTCTTAATTATTTCATAAATTTCATGAAATAATTAAAAAAAAAAATACGTGGGGCTTCGCCCTATTTTTGTGTCCAGCCAGGTACAACTAGGCAGCTGGGGGCTGGAATCTGCAGGGCAGGGAGGCCCAAGCTTTCTGGGTCCCCTCCCGCTGCATATTGCAGTCCGCAACCACCCCGGAAAATGGCGCGTTCATAGATGCGCCATCTTCTGGCGCTGTACCCAACTAATCCAGGGCCCTGGTGCGGTGGCTCACTGGGTAATAAAGGGCTTAAGGCCAGCTTGGCATTATCAGCTGGCCCTAAGCCCGAAATTCATGGAGTCACGCCAATATTAGACATGACCGCCATGAATTTCTAGTAAAGTATTTAAAAAAAACACAACACCCAGAATAAAGTCCTTTAATTGAAATAAACACACAATTCTTTATTGTTCTAAATTAAACCATACTTACCGTCACGCCCATTCCAGCTGAAGCCAATGTCTTCTGTAATAAAAGTAAAATAATAAAGCAACCTCATCCTTACCTTTCCATGGTTCCCACGACAGCTTCAGCTCTGCTACATTGAGATGACAGGCTGGACCGCAGCAGAACGCTGCCATCCAGCCTGTCATCCCGCAGACACTGAGAAGGGCAGGCATGCTTGCGCTCCTCAGTGTCTCGCTGTGACGGCATAAAGATGAGACGAGTTCATGTCCAATGATCTCAGCTCACCTCATGCACGTCACTGACAGCGTGGGAAAATTCTCCTGCACTCAGCACTACAGCGTGAGAATTCTCCCACGCTGTCAGTGACGTGCATGAGGTGAGCTGAGATCATTGGACATGAATGAGCTCGCCTTATGCACGTCACTGACAGCGTGGGAAAATTCTCACGCTGTAGCGCTGAGTGCAGGAGAATTCTCCCACGCTGTCAGTGACGTGCATGAGATGAGCTGAGTTCATTGGACATGAACTCGTCTCATCTTTATGCCGTCACAGCGAGACACTGAGGAGCGCAAGCATGCCTGCGCTTCTCAGTGTCCGCGGCATGGCAAGCTGGATGGCAGCGTTCTGCTGCGGTCGAGCCTGTCATCTCGATGTAGCAGAGCTGAAGCTGTCGTGGGAACCATGGAAAGGTAAGGATGATGTTGCTTTATTATTTTACTTTTATTGCAGGAGATCGTTGGCTTCAGATGGAATGGGCGTGGTGGTAAGTATGGTTTAATTTAGAACAATAAAGGAATGTGTCTTTATTTCAATTAAAGGAGTTTATTCTGGGTGTTTGTGTTTTCTTTTAACTTTGACTATGGGATTAGTAATGGGGGTGTCTTATAGACGCCTCTCCATTACTAACCTGGGCTTGATGTCAGCTGGCATTATAAGCTGACATCAACCCCAGCCCTATTACCCCACTGCCACCGCTACAGGGCAGTGGGAAGAGCGAGGCTAAGTGCCAGAATTAGCGCATCCTATGGATGCGCCTGTTCTGGGGTGGCTGACGGCTGGTGTTTCTAGCCTGGGAGGGGGCCAATATTCATGGCACCCTTCCTGGGCTATTAATATCAGCCCCCAGCTGTCAGCCTAGCCTTTGCTAGCTATTAAAATAGGGGTGACCCCACGTCATTTTTTTGGGGGGGGGTCCCCCATTTTAATAGCTAGTAAAGGCTAGGTATTCAGCTGGGGGCTGATATTAGTAGCCTGGGAAGCTCCATGGGTATTGCCCCCCTCCCAGGCTTCAAACATCTGCCCCAGCCGTCTGCTTAACCTCCGCTAGAGCCTAAAATTATGGGGACCCCCACGCCAATTTTTTTTTAAATAAATCTTTTATTTTTATACTAAATGACAAGTACAGTAATCAACACTGTCACTGTACTTCATATATATGTGACTGACATGTTTCTATCTATCTTATCTATGTGTGATTCTCTATTCCTTCTATTCTAAATTGTCGGGTACCGCTGCTGAATTGCCGGCCGGCTTTTTTAAAGAGACAGTGCATGAAAACACTATTATTTTTTTTAATAAATCCTTTACACTAAATGCTAAGTACAGTAAGCAACACTGTCACTGTACTACATATATGTGACTGACATGTTTCTATCTATCTAATCTATGTGTGATTCTCTATTCTTTCTATTCTAAATTGTCGGATACCACTGCTGAATTGCCGGCCGGCTTTTTTAAAGAGACGGTGCATGAAAACACTATTATTTTTTTTGATAAATCCTTGACACTAAATGACAAGTACAGTAAGCAACACTGTCACTGTACTTCATATATATGTGACTGACATGTTTCTATCTATCTTATCTATGTGTGATGCTCTATTCCTTCTATTCTAAATTGTCGGGTACCGCTGCTGAATTGCCGGCCGGCTTTTTTAAAGAGACAGTGCATGAAAACACTATTATTTTTTTTAATAAATCCTTTACACTAAATGGCAAGTACAGTAAGCAACACTGTCACTGTACTTCATATATGTGACTGACATGTTTCTATCTATCTAATCTATGTGTGATTCTCTATTCTTTCTATTCTAAATTGTCGGGTACCGCTGCTGAATTGCCGGCCGGCTTTTTTAAAGAGACGGTGCATGAAAACACTATTATTTTTTTTGATAAATCCTTTACACTAAATGACAAGTACAGTAAGCAACACTGTCACTGTACTTCGTATATATGTGGCTGACTTGTTTCTATCTATCTAATCTATTTGTGATGCTCTATTCTTTCTGTTCTAAATTGTCGGGTACCGCTCTATGCCGCTGCTGAATTGCCACTTTTCATGTTTCACTGTTGCCACTGTTCCCATCGATTTGGGCAATCACTGTAATGCCACAACCACCATGGCTGTGGCATTACAGTGAGTGGCAGGCAATCCCTGCATGATTGGTGCTCAAAATAGCGCCAGACATGCAGGACACGCTTTTGGTGCACGAACAGTTATCGAACATAAGCTCGAACAGCCGAATTTTTTGCAAATCATTCGGGTTCGTCGAACAACTCGAACACCGCCCAAAACAGCTCGAATTTGAGATTGGCGAACAGTTCTAGTCGAACACCGCTCATCTCTAGTGGGGACTTAATTTTTGAGGGTTGATTTGAAGCTTTTATTTGGAACATCACATTTGGGATCACATTTATAATGCGCTCTACGCTGAGCACTTATTTTGGGCTTTCCATCTAAATCTCCAAGTGACGTAATTCAGATGAAACCCCCGAGGGATCCATTTACTATAATGAGGCAGAAGAGTTACTCTAAACTCTGTCTGGCTTCTGTTCAGAATTTTACTTCTTTTCAGAGGTGCAGAAAACTGCGTCCGACAGCGCTTTTATGCCCGCCTTAAAAGCAGACACCACTAGATCACAGGCCAGACGTCGTCCACAGTGCCTGCATCTGCCTCATTATAGGGAATCTTCCACAAAGGGTTCCGTCTGAATGATGTATTTGAGAGATTTACACGGAAACTGTGGTGTAAGTGCTCAGTGTAGCGAGCAGAATAAATGTGTGCAGAGCCTTACAGCGATCTTTTGGAGGCAGAATGAACAAATCAACAGCAGGTGAAGAATTGGTTTTATTTATTATTTACGCCGTTCTTCATGCGGTATAAGTGATTAGATAACTTTATTCTTTGGGTTGGTAAGATTATAATAATACCAGATTTATATCAGGTTTTTTTGATTGGCTGCTGTCACACTCTAGAATAAGCTTTTTTTGCAAAAGCTAGTGTTTGCATCGCCATATTTTGAGAGCTATAATTTTTCCATGTTTCTGCCAACAGAGTCATGTGAGAGATTGTTTTTGTGGGACAAGCTGATGTTTTTATTGGTACAATTTTCGGAGACATAACATTTTTTGATCGCTTTCTATTCCAATTTTTGGGAGGCAGAATGAACAAAAACCAGCAACTCAAGAATTGTTTTTTTTGTTTTAATGCCTTTCCGCATGCTATAAATATGATAAGGCAGCTTTATTCTTCCGATCAGTACGACAACAGCGGTAGCTCATTTATGTAATTTTTTTTAGGTTTTGTTGCTTTTACACAATCAAAACTTTTATAGGAGCTTTATTCTGAGAGATATAACAGTTTTACTTTTCTACTGATGGAGCCTTATGGCAGCTTGCTTTTTGGAGGACTAGATGCCGTTTTCAGCAATACAATTTGTATTTACATTTTTCTTTTCGATCGTGTTATATTCCACGTTTTTCCAACAGTATGACGAAAAAGCAGTGTGCCACTTTTTTTTTTTACGCCATTCACTGAAGGGGTTACCTAGAGTGACATTTTTATAGATTGGGTTTTTCTGGACGTGGCAATACCAAATATCTGCACTTTTTTTGTTTATTTAATTTTTTTACATAAAAAGTGTGTTTATTTGTGTATTTTTTTGTATTATTATTTTGCAATTCTTTTTTTACATGCTTTCACAGTTTTTTTTTTTACTTTTTTACTTAGTTTCCTTATGGAACTTTGACTTTTTTTAACTTTGTTTGCAGGTATAATGCATTGCAATGCATTATACCTATACTTCCCCTGTTTTGTCCAACAAGAGTGGACGAAACAGGGGAAATGGTTTAGCTTCAGATGAACTCAAATAAGCACATGGCCTCAAGCTCCAGAGAGGACAAAGTACTTCTCCTGCTAAGCTTCACAAGTAGAAATGGATATAGCTGGTGACTCCCTCTCAGACACACCAGGTATATATACACCCAGGCCAGAGAGCTAATTAACAAGAGAGAGGCAGCCGCTCAGTCCTAAAGACAGCCTCTTATCTGAGAAACTGTCTGAAATGCCAAACGTAGAGATCTCCTGCAACGCACTGCATGGCGACTGTCTGTCACCTCTGACGCATCCGGACACTCAGGACCGAGTTTCTCGGGAAAAGAGGTGTGGAATGAGGGAACCAATCTGGGAGCGTTCACCTCTGGCGCTGAAACCCACATCCTCTCTTCTGGACCATAGCCTTTCTAGTGCACCAAGTATTGTAGAGAACGACGTTGGAGACGAGAATCTACAATCCACGAAATCTGAAACTCCTGATTACCATCAACCATTACTGTGGGCGGTGATAGATGTGAGAGCTCAAGAGGTTCCACATACCTTTTGAGTAAGGACCTGTGGAACACATTGTGGACCTTAAGGGCCTGAGCAAGTTCAAGATGAAATGCTGCTGGGTTAATGAGAGCGGTTATTTTATAGGGACCAATTAACCTAGGTCCCAGCTTCCAAGAAGGAACTTTTAAACTCATATTCCTGGTAGACAACCACACAAAGTCATTCACATTCAGGTCCGGACGTGGCAAGCATTTTCTGTCAGCCTTTTGTTTATACCTGTCTCCCATGGTCTTTAAATTACACAGAACACCCTGCCATACCGAGGAGAGCAACGAAGCAAACCGTTCCTCCTCAGGAACTCCTGAAGCTCCTCCCCGACTGAAGGTACCAAACTGTGAATGATAACCGTATGCACTAAAGAACGGTGACCTGTCAGTGGCTTCTAGATGATGATTATTGATAACAAATTCTGCCAGTGGTAAGTAGGATGCCCAATCCTCCTGATTTTCTGAGACAAAACACCTGAGGTGTGTCTCCAAGTTCTGATTGACACGCTTGGTCTGACCATTCGACTGAGGGTGGAAGGCTGAGGAAAAGGACATCTGCACCACCAGTTGAGAACAGAATGCCTTCCAGAACTTGGAAACAAGCTGGGTCCGCCGATCAGACACCACATGGGAGGGAACCCCGTGAAGCTTCAAAATCTCATTTATGAACACGTGAGCAAGTGTCTTGGCATTGGGAAGTGCAAGTAGTGCGACGAAGTGAACCATTTTACGGAAAATATCTACTACTATCAAAACCACTGTTTTGCCTGCAGAAACCGGTAGGTCAGTAATAAAATCCATGGACAAGTGTATCCATGGCCTACTAAGGATAGGTAGCGGAAGAAGAGTACCAAACCGACGGGTATGCGATACCTTAGAACATGCACAAATACTACAAGCAGCTACATGTTCAATTACATCCCGATGCAACCCCGGCCACCAAAAACGACGAGAGAGGAAATCCGCGGTTGCCTTACCTTCTGGATGCCCAGCAAGCACAGAGTTATAATGTTCCTTGAGTACTTTGCAGCGCATATCAGATGGTACAAATATTTTTCCTGAAGGGCAGGAGGCAGGAGCGTCCCCCTGAGCCTCCAACACCTCACGCTCCAGTTCAGGATAAAGAGCCAAAGTCACTACCCCTTTCTGTAATATCTGTGAAGGGTTCTCATGGTCACTACCACAAGGGAAGCTCCGGGACAAAGAATCAGCCTTGACATTTTGACCCCTGGATGAAAAGTGATAACAAAATTGAACCTAGTAAAAAACAGGGACCACCTGGCTTGTCTAGGGTTGAGACGTCTAGATGACTGGAGATAAGACAGGTTCTTATGGTCAGTAATAACAGTAATAGGATGGACAGCCTCCTCCAACCAATGTTTCCATTCCTTGAGCGCCAGTTTGATCTTCAAATGTTCCCTATTACCCATGTCATAATTTATCTAAGCCGAAGACAATTTTTTAAGAAAAGAAGGCACATGGATGCCATTTACCAGGGGACGAATCCTGAAACAACACAGCCCCAATCCCGACATCCGAAGCATCGACCTCCACAATAAAGGGTTGAGAAACATTGGATTGACTGAGTATAGGTGCAGTGGCAAAATGATTCTTTAAGGAAGAAAAAGCCTGGAGGGAAGCATCCGACCATTTGGAAAAAGTACATCCCTTCTTAGTCATGTCAGTAAGCGGTTTCACTAAAACAGAGTAATTTTGGATGAATTTCCTGTAAAAATTAGTAAAGTCCAGAAAACATTGTAGAGCCTTCAGCTTCTCGTGACTTTTCCAGTCAAGAACTGCACGGATCTTCTCTGGATCCATCCGAAAACCTAAAGATGACAAGTACCCCAAAAACTGCACCTCCTGAACAGCGAAAACACATTTTTCTATTTTGGCATAAAGTTTGTTTTCCCTTAATATCTAGAGCTCCTGTTTAACATTCCCCCGATGAGTCTCAAAATCATGTGAATAAACCAAAATATCATCCAGATAGACCACCACAAACCACCCCACCAAATGATGGAAAATATTCTTTATCAAATGCGGGAAGCCCGCAGTTGCATTGGTCAAACCAAAAGGTATAACCAGACTCTCGAAATGTCCTTCCGGGGTATTGAACGCTGTTTTCCATTCGTCCCCTTCTCTGATTCTAACCAGATTGTAGCTTCCCTTAAATCCAACTTGGAGAATACCTTAGCTCCAACAACCTGGCTGAACAAATCAGGAATCAGAGGAAGAGGAAATTTATCACGGATGGTAATTTGACTTAATTCCCGGAAATCTAAACAAGGACGAAGACCGCCTTCTTTTTTCTTCACAAAGAAGAACCCTGCCATCACGGGCGAAGATGAGTGTCTGATGTCCCTTCTCTAGACTTTCCACAATGAAATCCTTCATGGCTTGTCTCTCAGGGCCAGAAAGATTATACAGTCTGGACTTTGGTAGTTTAGCTCTGGGGGTTAATAGGACAGTCATAAGCACGATGAGGAGGCAAATCCTGACACCCCTTCTCAGAAAAAAACATCCTCAAAATCAGACAGAAAAGCAGGTAATATTTCTGTAGAGACAATAGCAATGGAAATATCTAGACAGTTCTCATGGTAGTAATCTCCCCATTCAATAATCTCCCCGGCTTGCCAATCCACTAACGGATTGTGTTTAACAAGCCAAGGTGTACCCAAGGCAATCGGAGTAGGAAGATTTTCCAGAACATAGTAAGGGATGATTTCACAATGAACTGACCCCACCTTCAGTTTTACATTATGTACAATCTGAGTAAATGCTTTCTATGCAAGTGGCGTCGAGTCAATGGCAAAGTTGGGAATAGGTTCAGCTAAAGCACAGCAAGCAAGACCATGGGTTTTTACAAACTCAGCATCAACCATGCTGACCCCGGCTCCACTATCAACAAACACAGAAATTTTTTTGGTTTTGCTCTCTAGCACCATCTCTGCTGTCAGAACAAAGCAGGAATTGCAGTTTGGCCATAAATGCACCCCTTTTTTTGTCCAACTCCAGACTACCAAGAGATAATCGAGTCTCCTTTTGTTTAGGAATTGAAGGACAGGTCCCAACAAAGTGTCCTTTTTTCCCACAAAAAAACAAATGCCCTTTTTCTTGCGAATCTCCAGGGAGATGTATGATGTAGAGACACCCCTTAACTGCATGGGTTCCTCCACCTCCCCCAGTACTGTTTCACCCCCAGACTACTCCCCTGGCAGAGGTACACAACCCCGGCAAGAAGGCCTCGAAGGTGGCCGCACCCATCTAATCCGAAGGTGTCTATCAAGACATATGGCTAAAGACATGGCAGACTCCGAGCACTGAGGAGTTTCACATACAGCCAAGGCATCTTTCAACCTCTCAGTAAGCCCCTCACAAAATTGACTTTTAAGGGCTGTCATTCCAGTTGGAATCCATTGCTCATCTACGGAATTCCGAACTGTATGTTTCCACTGACAGAATCCCCTGCTGAAGACGATGTAGCCTAGAGTCAGCCAAGGTGACTTGGTCAGGGTCATCATATATGAGGGCGAGAGCTCCGAAAAGCCTCTCCACAGATTGGAGACAAACCGAGTCCTGCGGTAACGAAACGCCCATGACTGAGGATCGCCCTGCAATAGAGAGATCACTTTACCGGAGGAGTAGGGACGAAGTTTAAAATACAATTTGCATGCCTCCTTAAACACAAAAAATTTGTCCCTACCTCCTGAAAACTTGTCCGGAAGGGCAACCTTGGGTTAAGGCTGGACAGACCTACCTGCAGAGACCCACATATTGGCGACCTGTAACCGCTGATGCTGCTGCTGAACCCCACAGTTGAGGTCATGCACCTCCAGGAACAGACAGCGCAACTGCTCTGAGAGCTCTGCAACTGAACCCATACCAAAGGGAGAAAGGAAAAAAAAAAGGTGCACACCCAGGAACACACAAAGCAAAAAAAAAACAATATGTCAGTTCCATTTTTTTTTTGCTTTTTAAAACATACTCGGCCGGCAATAAAGTCACGCCAGGTGTGCGGAAGACTTAGTGCAACACAGAGGGAAAAGGGAGCCCAGACACTAATGAAAGGGGGGAAGTGGAGACCTCCTAGTCTGGTATAGCGTCACCCTGTCTCAACTATCGTCCCTATATTGTCTCATCAGCAATCGCCGCATGCGTGCATCGCCCTACTCTCCCTGGCAGATAGGTACGGCTAGGGATGGAAGGAGATGAGCGCTAGTCAACCTCCACTAATCTCTATAGACAACAAGGGTGGACAAAACAGGGGAAATGGCTTAGCTTTAGGTGAACTTTTTTACTTAGTCTCTTTATGGGACTTTCACTTTTTTTACTTTGTTTGCAGGTATAATGCATTGCAATGCACCAGGATTGCAATGCATTATACCTATACTTCCCCTGTTTTGTCCAACAAGGGTGGACAAAACAGGGGAAATGGCTTTGCTTTAGATGAACTCCAAATAAGCACACGGCCTCAAGCTCCAGATAGAACAAAGTACTGCTCCTGCTAAGCTTCACAAGTAGAAATGGATATAGCCGGCGACTCCCTCTCAGACACACCAGGTATATATACACCCAGGCCAGAGAGCTAATTAGCAAGAGAGAGGCAGCCGCTCGGTCTTAAAGACAGCCTCTTATCTAAGAAACTGCCTGCAATACCAAACGTAGAGATCTCCTGCAACCCACTGCATGGCGACTGTCTTTCACCTCGGACACACCCATGACAGGTACACATCAGACACTGATGAATACTAGGAAAGTCACATCCAAAATGTGAAGTGTTTTTCTCCAAAATTCCAAATAGCAATAATGACAATACTGAGTGGCACTAAAGGTTAAGGTCAAAGTTCACTCTACATCTCTACTTGTATGAAATGTGACCAGTAGATAGGTACAAAGTATAAAAAGAGCACTCCACAGAGTGTACAGTGAAAACTACTGGCAAAAGGTTCGCAATATCAGTAAATACTCTTCTGAGATTATTTTACTTCAAATGCCCATGTAGAATTAAGTAATTAAAATACAATAAATAAATTAAAATTACAATTAAATAAAAACTTACAGAAAAAAAGTAAGGTGGTAGAAAACCATTGGGGTCAAATGAAATATGTACATAAGTCATCATTCTCCATATGTACTGTATAACATGTAAACTTTCACTGATCTGTAAAAAAAAAAATACAAACAATTCGTAATATTTCAAACACCACAAAAAAACTGGCTAAAGAATTGAATCCAAAGGATAAAACATCTATCCCATGCAATAACCTTCAATTTAACTTGTACAATGTGTTTAACTTATAAATTCCTCATTTTTTTTTTTTTTTTTTAGTTTCTGTCTCTCATAGTTAATGTGTAACTACGATAAAAATTACAGTTCTCTCCATTCTATGTAGGTGCGAAAACTTGCAAAATACTTATTTTCCCTACTGTATATACAGACTGTAAGTCAATACTAAGACTAACACCCATCCTCATATGCTAAATAAATACAGTGAGGAAAATAAGTATTTGATACACTGCCTTTTTTGCATGTTTTCCCAGCTACAAAGAATGGAGAGGTCTGTCATTTTAATCATAGGTTGACAAAACTGTGAGAGACAGATTCTAAAAATAAAAACAAGAAAATCACATTGTATTATTTTTAAATAATTACCATATTTTTCGGACTATAAGACACACTTTTTCCTCCAAAATTTTGGAGGAAAGTGGGGGGTGCGTCTTATAGTCCGAATACTATCTCTCTGTATATATTGTGGCTCTGCGTGATAGGAGGTTTTGGGGAGCAGCAGAGGGGGATCAGCGGGGCACTGGAGGCAGCAGCCAACTGCTGCAGCCTGTGCTGTGCCCGCTACTAAAGAAAATGAATATTCCCTGCTTCCCACGCCCATGGTGCGTCTTATGGTCCGGTGGGTCTTATGGTCCGAAAAATACGGTAAATTGCATTTTATTGCATGAAATAAGTATTTGATCACCTACTAGCTAGCAAGAATTCTGGCTCTCACAGATCTGTTAGTTTTTCTTTAAGAAACCCTCCTACTCTGCACTCTTTAACTGTATTAATTGCCCCTTTTTCTACTCGTGACCTGTATAAAGGACATCGGTCCAGAAAATCACATTGTATGATTTTTACATAATTAATTTGCATTTAATTGCATGAAATAAGTATTTGATACAATAGAAAAATAGAACTTAATATTTGGTACAGAAACCTTTGTTTGTAATTACAGAGGTCAGACGTTTCCTGTAGTTCTTGACCAAGTTTGCACACTCTTCAGCAGGGATTTTGGTCCATCTCCTCCATACAGATCTTCTTCAAGTCTTTCAGGTTTCGGGGCCATCGCTGGGCAACATTGAGTTTCGGCTCCTTCCAAAGATTTTCTATTTGGTTCAGGTCTGGAGACTAGCTAGGCTGCTTCAAGACCTTGAAAGGCTTCTTACGGAGCCACTCCTTAATAACCCTGGCTGTGTGTTTTGGGTCATTGTCATACTGGAAAATCCAGTCATGACCCACCTTCAATGTTCTTACTGAGGGAAGGAGATTGTTGACCAAAATCTTGCGATACATGACCCCATCCATCCTCCCTTCAATATGGTGCAGTCATCCTGTCCCCTTTGCAGAAAAGCACACCCAAAGAATGATGTTTCCCCCACCATGCTTGATGGACGGTGTTCTTGAGGTTGTACTCATACTTCTTCTTCCTCCAAACACGGCAAGTTGATACCAAAAAGTTCTACTTTGGTATCATCTGACCACTTGACCTTCTCCCATGCCTCCTCTGGATCATCCAGATGGTCATTGGCAAACTTCAAACGGGCCTAGACGTGCTGACGTGAGCAGGGGTACCTTGCGTGCACTGCAGGATTTTGATAAATGATGGCAAAGTGTGTTACTAACGGTAATATTTGGGGCTGTAGTCTCAGCATTGTTCAGGTCATTGACCAGGTCCGCTCTTCTGGGCTGCTTCCTGACCTTTCTCAGAATCATTCTTACCCCATGAGGCAAGATCTTGCATGGAGCCCCAAACTGAGGAAGATTGACAGTCATCTTCTGTTTCTTCCATTTTCTAAAAATTGTGCCAACAGTTGTTGCCTTCTCACCAAGCTGCTTTCCTATTGTCCTATAGCCCATCACAGACTTGTGCAGGTTTACAATTTTGTCCCTGGTGTCCAGCTCTTTGGTCTTGGCCATGGTGGAGAGGTTGGAGTGTAATTGATTGAGTGTATGGACAAGTGTCTTTTATACAGGTAACAAATTTAAACAGCTGTAACTAATACAGGTAATTAGTGCAGAGCAGGAGGGCTTCTTAAAGATAAACTAACAGGCCTGTGAGAGCCAGAATTCTTGCTGGTTTGCTGGTTGGTAGATGATCAAATACTTATTTCATGCAATAAAATGCAATTTAATTATTTTAAAATCATACAATGTGATTTCCTTGAATTCATTTTTAGATTCTGTCTCTCACAGTTGAAGTGTACCTACGATAAAAATTACAGACCACTCCATTCTTTGTAGGTGGGAAAACTTGAAAAATCAGCAGTGTATCACATACTTATTTTCCTCACTGTTATTATAGCCAATGTACCCAAAGATAACCTATTATGAACAATAATACCATAATTTGTTGAAATAATACATTAGAAACACGTAATAAAGATAAAGATCAGGATTAACAGTATAATAGGTAGATAGGACAAAAAATGTCTGAACACAGATTAAGCGAGGTAGCCAGAAATGAGGCACTATACAAATACTCTGACCTAATAACACCTGACTATAAATGTGCACCCAAACAGAACAAAAAGTCTTTGGCAATAAATATAAAAGGGGGAAAATTTAAAGTATCACAAAGTATAATGAGGACCAATGACTACAAGCGTATCGCCACACCACTTTTGGCTTCCACAGAGGTAAGGGTAAATGAAAATGTGAAATAGTGTCACTTACATAAATAAATTAGATAAATAAGGTTTTACTTAATTACCAGATAGGAGGCAACAGTAGCAGCCCGATGGATCAAACCGGCATCCAGAAATATTAAATGCACATGCACGAATAGTAGTATAAATAAGGTTTATTCAATAGTTGGCAATGCTCAGGCGCAAAAAGGCTGCACAGTGAATTGCATGGCCAGAACGCACACTGCGCATGTGTTAAATGAAAAGCCCAGTGGATTAATAGATTCCTTTCCAACAATGCGTAGGTGCCATCAATAAGTGCTAGCGAGGTAATGCACTGGTACATAATCTGTGCATGCGCAGACACATGAGGTCAATCTAGTTAATTTTAAAATTAAAGTTTTCACTTTCAAAAGATGACATTTTGCAGGCACATGTCCGCATGGACAAGGTCCAGCAGCAAGACACATCATATGCATTATATACATTATTGAGCTGTAGGTATGCAGGATCAGAGAAAGTTTGCAAGTAGAAGCACAAATGGTGGAGCACACTAAACATAGGACACTAGTATCCTAATCCAAAGACGCAAGTGTGTGTCTTAGTAGGCCTTAAATAGGCCTAGGGGGATGACGTAATTGAGACATGCCTGGCAATTTGCAAAATCTAACATTGAGCACAACAGAGGGCAGTGGAGCCAGGGGACAGAAGCAGAGCCCAGGATACCTGGGACAACTGCGTAACAAGTGTCAAATGGGGCAGTACCACACTCTACTTAAACTCTCAGCATAGTGATGGGAGTTGCCAATTATAAGTATACTAGATGGTGGCCCGATTCTAATGCATCGGGTATGCTAGAATATGTATGTAGCTTATTCTGTCATCCTCATTGGCATATTTTCGCTTATGACCCATTGGAAGACAGGAAGCATAAATCGTGATAGCGTCCAGTAAAGAAGTATCTGTTTAGCGCGCTGTGACTGACAGAACGTGTTCAGTAAACGTGAGTGAACTACGTGGCAGTGTGACTGACAGAACGTGTTTAGCAAACGTGACTGAACTACGTGGCACTGTGACTGACAGAACGTGTTCAGTAAACGTGACTGAACTACGTGGCACTGTGACTGACAGAACTTATTCAGTAAACGTGACTGACCTACGTGGCACTGTGACTGACAGAACTTATTCAGTAAACGTGACTGAACTATGTGGCACTGTGACTGACAGAGCTTGTCCTGTAAACGTGAGTCAACTATGTCGCGCTGTGACTGAGGGTAAAATTCCGCACCAATATCTCTGGTCGCAGCCGGCCGGGCAAGACCAATCAGCAAAGCGGGGTTTAAAGGGGTTGTCCACCACTTTAAATTAACCCCCCAATGTATCCCCCCGGGGTCCCTAATGGATTTCGTAAATACCTCATGTTGCCAATACTGCCTGTGTGCGTTGCTATCGCTAACCGCGCACAGGCAGCACGTGACCCCCGGCTGCAGCCGGCTCTTGCTTCCACTTACGTCACGACTATTTGCGGCTGGGGTCTCTTGTTCCGCGTTCCACAGTGAGTGACAGGTTGCGGGTGGGGACATAAGCGGAAGCAAGAGCCGGCTGCAGCCAGGGGTCATGTGCTGCCTGTGCGCGGTCAGTGATAGCGCCGTGCACAGGCAGAATTTGCAACATGAGGTATTTACGAAAATTATTAGGGGCCCCGGGGGGATAGATTGGGGGGTTAATTTAAAGTAGCCACGCCAATATCGCTGATTGTTTGTGGCCGGGCGCGACCAATCAGCGAAGCGTGGTTCAAATCCCACGCCAATTCGCGGCTGGACTGCGCCTGTCGCTGATTGGTCGCAGCCAGCCAGGCGCGACCAATCAGCGAAGCGTGGTTCAAATCTCGCGCCAATTGGCGACCAGACTGCGTCTGTCGCTGATTGGTCGCGGGCGGCTGGCGCGACCAATCAGTGACGCGGGATTTCCATTACAGACAGACAGAATTAGATGATTATATATATAGATACTGACCTTGGATGATTTTCCTTTTGCTCTGATATCTTACCCTTCAAACTTGATTCCTGTTGCTGAGCTTGGACTGAATTTACCTTTTGCCTGCTTGACAATTCTACCTCTTACTCTGTCCCCTTTGTTCTAACTTTGGCTACCTTTCTGACCTTGTTTCTGCAACCTAATTTTGTCCTGTGTCTGTCCTTCCTGTTTTGCTCTCATCTGCCAGCTTGCATCTCTGGCTGGCAGCTACTTTGAGGATGCAACCCCAGGGACCCTATTGCAGTTGAGATCCCCATATAGGGGTTAAGAGACAAAAAATCCAGTTTACCTCTGGTTCCTGTTAAGTGAGTGGCTTGCGCAAAGTCTGTCCTTGTAAACTTTATTAAGATTTCCCAGGTTTCCAGTTATAGTTCACTTGTACATTGTCCTGTTTTAATCCTCAGTAAATATATAATTAAGTTTACATTATGTTTTAATTATTTAAGTTTGAAAATGTGTTTCTCATTTGAATAGGTTTTTCTTAACAGGCTTCATCAGTTTCATCAGCCTGGAGTAGAAAATACATCCATCCAAAGACAGTTTACTAATGTGACTACACATACAAAACATGATATCCACACTGAGAGTAGCAGTTTCAGTCACTGCCCTTCGCAGCTGCACAACGATTTTATTCAGACATTTTCATGTTAATGAACAAATGGAGTACTTACATTTTTAGTATCTTCTTATAATTACTGTAATTAAGACATTCATACGAATGAAGCATGGCATAAATGCCAATAAGTTTCACTTTGCTAGTAAGATGAATATTTTTTTTACTGCAGTCGACATTTATTAGAGCGCAGTCCTGCAATTTTAATATCCTGCTCTAATAAATTTTTGGCTGAAAATTAAAAATAAATGATGTTTTAGCGTCTCAAAGTACAAAATGACTACTAATAGTAAAGAGTTTTATCTTTTTGTCTGGCATTATAAAACTGACACTACAGTAAATGTTGGTTAGTTTAGCCTTTCAAAATTCAATATGAAAGTGATAAATTGTTAAAATATACTGATGTTCTGCACTGCAACTCTACAGTCTTAGTTTTTTTGACGGCTTCACTAATGATGTCCCCCAGGAATGTATTATGTTATATATGGTAAGAACTAAGCAAATGTTATAAACCACATAGGCATTATCATTAAAAGTATGAAATTCAATCAAATGAAGTCTCTTAACTCCTGTAAGTCATGCTTAGCAGATTACCCTACTCATTTAATAAATGATTATATTTATTTAGATAAAAACATATGTTTATTATTGAGAGCAGATTATTAACCCCAAAGGGGTTGACCCACAGTTAGAAAAATCACTTTCTCTGTTGAATCACAAAAAGCATAACAATTTTGCAAAGGCTATATTAAAACAATAAACAAGAAAAATAAAGCATTCCATCCTAGATATCGCAGTTGCATACTGTTACTTGTTATGTCACTGTCTGAAATTGTTTCACTGTCTGGGTTTCTTTGTACAAGGATGAGAAGAATAACTCCTGCTATTCTGTTGGCCAGTCAATAAGAATCCCTGAAATTGAAACTGCTTCTTCTCTCTAGCACTGGACACATTAGATTGACATACTGAGAGCAAATCATTAGAACAGAAAGCGTCACCATAAATATAATACCAAAAATTAATTGACATAGAGGGGCAAATAATGAAACAGCAATCCATGTGGTGAGAAAATGAGCAAACTGCAATGTTTGCAATGGGGCCATTCTTAAAGGGTATCTATCAGTGGGATTGCAAACCCAAAACTTGTGCTTGTAGAGTTTTCAAAGACAAATCCATCAATACCAATACCTAGACATTCAGATTCTCTATTACTGAGAAATCGATGTTTGAATTGATATGCACATGAGGATATAAATTTTAAGCCTCTGCTACTCCAGCTCTATTCCCTGAACAGCACCACCTCATCCTCTTTGATTGATGGCTTCTTTGTTTGATGTCAAAGAGTGTAGAGGCCGTCAGTCAATCAGGAGAAGGCAGCTCAGGGCAGGGAATAGAGCTGAGTGACAGAGGCTTTAGTCTCAATTACAAAGCAATTCAAATAATAATTTATCAGTAATGGAGGAAAGGACTGGCCATGTAAAGGTATTGCTGAGCTTTTCTTTGAAAGAGATATATACAGATATATCTATATATACAGGGTGGTCCAAAACTAGGTGGACAGAAAGTGTAATAAGGTTATGAAGGGGCGGATTTATCAAACATGGTGTAAAGTGAATCTGGCTCAGTTGCCCTTAGCAACCAATCAGATTCCACTTTTTATTCCTCACAGACTCTTTGAAAAAAAAGTCTTTATTTCCAACAACATGGGGCCCCTCCACATTATTCAAGAGTACTCCGCGAGTATCTTGATGAAACATTTCCTAATAAATGGATTGGCCGAAGAGGCCCACTTGATTGGCCGGCACGTTCACCAGACTTGACCCCAATGGATTTTTTCTTTTGGGGAGTACGCAAGGACAAAGTTTATAGTTGAAAACCAAAAAGTGTCAGTGATTTTAAAAATTACATAAGAGATGCATTTCAAGAAATTAATACCCAAAGAGACTTGTGCAAAAAAGTTTGTCGAAGCATAAGAGGCAGACTTCAAAGCTGTGCAAATTATAATGGAAAATAGTTTGAGCACCGGCGTTGATAAAATGTAAGGACTTTTATATTATTGTTCAGAATAAAATTTAATTGTCAATGTTATGCTTGTGTTAGTAAATATAGTTTTATATATAAATCAAAATAAATGTTATTATTTTCTGACCACCTAATTTTGGACCACCCTGCATACAGGTGCATCTCACTAAATTAGAATATCATCAAAATGTTCATTTATTTCAGTTCTTCAATACAAAAAGTGAAACTCATATATTATATAGAGTAATTAAAAACAGAGTGATCGATTTCAAGTGTTTATTTCTGTAAATGTTGATGATTATGGTTTACAGCCAATGAAACACAAAAGTCATTATCTCAGTAAATTAAATAATTAACAAAAAACACCTGCAAAGGCTTCCTAAGCATTTAAAAAGGTCCCTTAGTCTGTTTCAGTAGGCTCCACAATCATGGGGAAGTGTTAGGCGTCGGGCTGTTGCTGGATTCAAAATAGATCCAGAACCTTCTGTGGTCTCCCGTTCCAGTCAAGCCAGGGCTGATGCTGCTCAGCATCATTGTCAGCCCCAACACCTAGCTGGTCAGCGAGATGTACAGATTGTCTCTTGGGTATTTGTGCCTAGCAATGTTAAGCATAGGTTGCGAAGGGAGACAGGGCTGTTGGAGCCTAAGTCCAGGATTCTACGCACTGAGCATGTCCGTGACCTGGCGGACCGTGATTGGTGGTTTGGCAACCACCTGACCTGGTGACCTGGCACCGCCTGATTGGTCGGGGTTGACGCCACCAATAGTGCGAAGGTGGGCAGGGCTTAGTCTTTAAAAACCTGCCCACAAACATGGAGGCGCGCTCTGATCATTGAGCAGTGATGCTGATGTGTGGACGACTGTGTTCCACGTAGTTTCCATAGGCAGGTGTAGTGGAAATAGGCAGGTAGCTCCGTCTTGCAGTCTGGCTCTGCCAAAGGGGTCGCCTAACACCCCGAGCAGCCTGCAGACATCCTGTCCGCGGCTATCGCCTGTCAGCCACGTGGAGTAATACCATTCAGTCTGGTAGAACGCCGGCTGGAGGCAGGTGCACCCGTTGGCGTAGTCACACACGCATCCTAGCGCCGCCAATGTAGTCCCTGTGTAGTTAACAGGGCTTCATCTACTTCCCCGGTCGCGCATCTTCCGTGCAGTTAATGGAGATAGAGCGAACCTCTATACCCATTCTTGTGTGCAGTAACATGGAAGGGTTTATCATTTAAGTTGGTTGCTTTCCTTTTCACCCGGAAAGTGTTAGGCAGCAGTCCACCAGGCTGCATCACGGACCCCGGGTCGATTGCGTTCCATTATAATAAAGTTGTCTGCAACTGCCCTCCTAACACGGAAGACTACTGACTTGACAGATGTCCAGAAGGAAGTCATTGACACACTCCACAAGGTCCCAGAGTTCCAATTTTCATTTGGAAATCAAGGTCACAGAGTCTGGAGGAAGAGTGGAGAGGCACACAATCCAAGCTGCTTGAGGTCTAGTGTGAAGTTTCCACAAACAGTGATGGTTTGGGAAGCCATGTCATCTGCTGGTGTAGGTCCACTGTGTTTTATCAAGACCAAAGTCAGCGCAGACGTCTACCAGGAAATTTTAGAGCACTTCATGCTTCCCTCTGCCGACAAACTTTTTGGAGATGGAAATTTCATTCTCCAGCAGGACTTGGCACCTGTCCACAGTGACAAAAGTACCAATACCTTGTTTAGAAACAACAGTATCACTGTGCTTGATTGGCCAGCAAACTCGTATTGTCAAGAGGAAGATGAGAGACACCAGACCCAACAATGCAGACAAGCTGAAGGCTTCTATCAAAGCAACCTGGGCTTCCATAACACTTCAGCAGTGCCACAGACTGATCGCCTCCATACCATGCCGCATTGATGCAGTAATTGATGCAAAAGGAGCCCCGACCAAGTAATGAGTGCATTTACTGTACATACATTTCAGTAGGCTAACATTTCGGATTTTAAAAACTTTTTTCAAACTGTTGTTATAAAGTATTCTTATTTACTGAGATAATGACTTTTGTGTTTTCATTGGCTGTAAGCCATAATCATCAACATTAACAGAAATAAATGCTTGAAATAGATCACTCTGTTTGTAATGACTCTATATAATATATGAGTTTCACTTTTTGTATTGAAGAACTGAAACAAATTAACTTTTTGATGATGTTCTAATTTAGTGAGATGCACCTGTACATATATATGTATATACAGTCATTTTCAAAAGTGTTGGCACCCTTGAACTTGTTCCAGAAAATGAAGTATTTCTCCCAGAAAATTATTGCAATTAAACATGTTTTGCTATACACATGTTTATTTCCTTTGTGTGTATTGGAACTGCACAAAAGCTGAGAAAAAAATGTAAATTGGACATAATTTCACAATAAATCCCAGACAAAATTATTGGCACCTTTCCAAAATTGTGGATAAACAATTTTGTTTCAAGCATGCGATGCTCATTCAAACTCACCTGTGGTAAGTAATCGGTTGAGGGCAATATGAAAATCACACTTGAAACCAGATAAAAAGTGGAAAAATTGACTCAATCTTTACATTGTGTGTCTGTGTGTGCCACACTAAGCATGGAGAACAGAAAGAGGAGAAGAGAACTGTCTGAGGACTTGAGAACCAAACTTGTTGAACTATATCAAAAATCTCAAGGTTACAAGTCCATCTCCAGAGATCTTGATGTTCCTTTGTCCATCTTGAACAACATAATCAAGAAGTTTACAACCCATGGCACTGTAGCTAATTTCCCTGGACGTTGATGGCAGAGAAAAATTGATGAAAGGTTGCAATTCAGGATAGTCCAGATGGTGGATAACCAGCCCCAATCAAGTTACAAAGAAATTCAAGCTGTCCTGTAGGCATTGGGTGCATCAGCATCAGCACAAACTATCTGTCGACATTTGAATGAAATGAAACGCTATGGCAGAATACCCAGCAGGACCCCACTGCTGACCCAGAGACCTAAAAAAGCTATACTGCAGTTTGCCAAAATGTACATGAGTAAGCCAAAATCATTGTGGGAAAGCATCTAGTGGACATATGAGACCAAGATAGAGGTTTTTTGGTAAAGCACATCATTATACTGTTTGCGAAAATGGAATAAGGCCTATAAAGAAAAGAACACAGTATCTATAGTCAAATGTCTTGAATGTTCAAATGTTTTGGGGTTATTTTGCTGCCTTTCGCACTGGGTGTCTTGACTGTGTGCAAGGCATCATGAAATCTGAAGATTGCCAAAGTATTTTGGGTTACAATGTAGTGCCCAGTATCAGAAAGCTGGATTTGTGTAATAGGTCATGGGTCTTCTAGCCGAAGAATGATCCCAAACATACTTCAAGAAGCAGCCAGAATTGAATGTTTATAACAAAACGTGTAATTGCAATAAATTTCTTTGAGAATTACTTCCTTTTCTGGAGCAAATTCAAGGATTTCAATATTTTTAGACTGTATAATTATTTTTAATGGCTAACAAAACTAAAATAAAATAAATTATATTATGTTAGATAAACTGGCTAATAGTTGCACAACCTTTTTTCCTTTTGGGCTCCTAGGACACGTGCCTTGATAGCCTACCATTAATTACTACAGGTACACTCGTGTTCATGTCCCTGTTAGAGATGAGCGAACCTTTCTAGGTTCGATTTGTTTCCGATTGATGAATTTCCCGATGTTCGCCGAACAGTTCGATAAACAATTCGTCGAACACATCCGAAACCCATTGAATTCAATAGGAGGCAAAACCAAATGCATAGACAACACCTTCAGGAGGGCTCACAAAGTGCCAATACAGCTCAAATTAGGGGAAGACACCAGGAAACATAGCATCAATTGACCCACAGTCAAAATTGTATAATGGCACAGCAGCAGTCAGCCATGGGTCATGCATGAGGTATCAGGGTCTGGGCCAGCATTTACAGCTTTGAATTTAACTTCAAATTAAGACAAGGTAGGTGAGGGATCAGTCTACTGTGCTGGGAGCCCTGATACCTCATGCAAAAACTCAAGCTGTTTTTCTGCTCAGCCAAACTCAGGTGGCACAAACATCAGTTTCATAGACTACTATTGGTAGAAAAATTTAAGGATAGTAACACAGGTAGTTGACTGATTGTCCTGCACCATCATCTCCAGTCGTTCAGTACGTGTCATCCTTGTACTCTGTTCTGCTGGTGCACAGGCTGGTCTAAAAAATATATGAAACGACTCACAGAAATTGCTTCTGCCACTTACATTGCTGCTGCTAATGTTTTTGCATTAATGTTACCGGGGTTGGAAGTCGACAACTACGATACACACTGTGTGCTTCACTGATGTCTTGGGAAAAAACACTCTTAAGGTTGTCTACAAGCATGCTTTGGTACTCCAGCATGTGCGGGTCCCTTTCCAAGGGGGGAAGCATCGGGCAAAATTTACTCTTGTAACTTGGATCTAACAGAGTGGCAACCCAGTAGTTAGAACTATTTTGAATCCTAACTATATGAGGATCATGTTGCAGATAGTGCAGCAAGAAAGCGCTAATGTGTCAGGCTCTTCCATGAGGTCCAAGTCCATGGTATGTTGGTGGTGGGGTAACACTGAAGCTTGCTTACTCCGTCCCCTCCCGCCAACCACGGACAAAATAGAGGGGATCGTTAACCTCTTCATCTCCTGACTGTTGAGTGCCTTTCACCTCTTCCTCCTCGTCCTCTTCCATTTGTTCATGCACCTTCACTAACAGTTTCTCTGGTACCATGAGCCCCTCTCGATCGCTGTAATCCACCCTCCCTTGTCACCCGCCTGTGCGATGACAGTCTGGAACTTAGAGAAATCGTTATCCCTTCTGCATCGTCCTCTGCTTCCTCCTCTTCGTCTGGGACCACCACCTCCTCCCACAGACTATTCAAAGTGTACTCCAGCATGTAGATAACTGGAATAATGATGCTGATGATGGCATTGTCAGTGCTAACCATCTTTGTAGCCATTACGAAACTGTGCAGAAGAGTGGAATGGTTCTTCATCTGTGCCTAGTCCGCAAACGTGATTTTCACTACGCTCGTACTGCATTGGCCCAGACTGTGCAAAATGAGATACTGCGCCAGGGCTCGTCGCTGCTGTCACAGTTGCTGCAATATGTGCAGAGTGGAATTACACTGCGTTGGCACATTGAATATCAACCAGTCAACCGGTAGGGCTAAAGACCTCTGTATCAATGCAAGTCGATGATCCGCAGGGTGTGAACAGTGGAAGTGAGCACACAGCAACCGTGCTTTCTGCAGCAGCTCATCCAGGCCAGGATAGTGGCGGAGAAATTGCTGTACCATTAGGTTGAGAATGTGAGCCATGAAAGGCACGTGTGTGAGGTTTCCTCGACGTAGGGCCACCACCAGGTTCGCCCTGTTATCGCTCACTACCTTCCCTGGCTCAAGTTCAGTGGAGACAGCCATTGATGAAACTCAGCCTGGATAGCTGTCTACAACTCTTGAGCTGTGTGACTGCGATCTCCAAGGCATATTAATTTTAACACTACCTGATGACGGTGAGCCCTGGCTGTGCATTAAAGAGGTGGGGCGATTCTCTCTGCACTGTTGGAATGCATGTCTTATCAAGGCACAGGTTGAGGGGGCAGGTGGAGGCCTTAGAGGAGGGGGAGGAGGCAGAAGCGGTGGAGGAATTGTTAAATACAGAGGTTTGTCCTGCAAGCCTTGGGGATCCCAAAACTTGTGGAGCAGCCCCTTCCCCGTGTATCCCCACAGCCACCTGAGTCATTCAATGCCCAGTAAGCGAGACATAATGCCTCTGGCCATGCTTGCTCATCCAGGTGTCTGTGGTGAAATGCATCCTGTCAGACATAGATTTTTTCAAGGAACATGTGATGTTGTCTGCGACATGCTGGTGTAGCACAGGCACAGCTTTCTTAGAGAAATAATGATGACTGGGCAAATGGTACTGGGGGACTGAGACGGTTATCAGCTTTTGGAAACAGTCTGTATCAACCAGTCAGAAAGGCAGTAGAGATGAGCGGTGTTCGACTAGAACTGTTCGCCAATCTCAAATTCGAGCTGTTTTGGGCGGTGTTCGAGTTGATCGACGAACCCGAACGATTTGCAAAAAATTCGGCTGTTCGAGGTTATGTTCGATAACTGTTCGTGCACCAGAAGTGTGTCCTGCATGTCTGGCACTATTTTGAGCACCAAACATGCAGGGATTGCCTGCCACTCACTGTAATGCCACAGCCATGGTGGTTGTGGCATTACAGTGATTGCCCAAATCGATGGGAACAGTGCTCACAGTGAAACATGAAAAGCCTGCAATTCAGCAGCGGCATACACCGGTACCCGACAATTTAGAACAGAAAGAATACAGAATCACACATAGATTAGATAGATAGAAACATGTCAGTCACATATATATGAAGTACAGTGACAGTGTTGCTTACTGTACTTGTCATTTAGTGTAAAGGATTTATTAAAAAAAATAATAGTGTTTTCATGCACTGTCTCTTTAAAAAAGGGGGCCGGCAATTCAGCAGCGATACCCGACAATTTAAAATAGAAGAAATAGAGAATCACACATAGATTAGATAGATAGAAACATGTCAGTCACATATATATGAAGTACAGTGACAGTGTTGCTTACTGTACTTGTCATTTAGTGTAAAGGATTTATTAAAAAAAATAATTGTGTTTTCATGCACTGTCTCTTTAAAAAAGCCGGCCAGCAAGTCAGCATCTGTACCCGACAATTTAGAATAGAAGGAACAGAGAATCACACATAGATTAGATAGATAGAAACATGTCAGTCACATATATATGAAGTACAGTGACAGTGTTGATTACTGTACTTGTCATTTAGTGTTAAAATAAAGGATTTATTTAAAAAAAATTGGCGTGGGGTTCCCCTTAATTTTAGTCTCTAGCGGAGGTTAAGCAGACGGCTGGGGCAGATGTTTGAAGCCTGGGAAGGGGGTAATACCCACGGAGCTTCCCAGGCTACTAATATCAGCCCCCAGCTGAATACCTAGCCTTTACTAGCTATTAAAATGGGGGACCCCCCCAAAAAAATGACGTGGGGTCCCCCCTATTTTAATAGCTAGCAAAGGCTAGGCAGACAGCTGGGGACTGATATTAATAGCCCAGGAAGGGTGCCATGAATATTGGCCCCCTCCCAGGCTAGAAACACCAGCCGTCAGCCGCCCCAGAAATGGCGCATCCATAGGATGCGCCAATTCTGGCACTTAGCCTCGCTCTTCCCACTGCCCTGTAGCGGTGGCAGTGGGGTAATAGGGCTGGGGTTGATGTCAGCTTATAATGCCAGCTGACATCAAGCCCAGGTTAGTAATGGAGAGGAGTCTATAAGACACCCCCATTACTAACCCCATAGTTAAAGTTAAAAGAAAACACAAACACCCAGAATAAAGTCCTTTAATTGAAATAAACACACAATTCTTTAATGTTCTAAATTAAACCATACTTACCACCACACCCATTCCAGCTGAAGCCAACGATCTCCTGCAATAAAAGAAAAATAATAAAGCAACCTCATCCTTACCTTTCCATGGTTCCCACGACAGCTTCAGCTCTGCTACATCGAGATGACAGGCTGGACCGCAGCAGAACGCTGCCATCCAGCCTGTCATCCCGCAGACACTGAGAAGCGCAGGCATGCTTGTGCTCCTCAGTGTCTGGCTGTGACGGCATCCAGATGAGTCGAGGTCATGTCCAATGAACTCGGCTCACCTCATGCACGTCACTGACAGCGTGGAAGAATTCTCACGCTGAAGCGCTGAGTGCAGGAGAATTTTCCCACGCTGTCAGTGACGTGCATGAGGTGAGCTGAGTTCATTGGACATGAAGAGCTCACCTCATGCAGGTCACTGACAGCGTGGGAAAATTCTCACGCTGAAGCGCTGAGTGCAGGAGAATTTTCCCACGCTGTCAGTGACGCGCATGAGGTGAGCCGAGTTCATTGGACATGAAGAGCTCACCTCATGCAGGTCACTGACAGCGTGGGAAAATTCTCACGCTGAAGCGCTGAGTGCAGGAGAATTTTCCCACGCTGTCAGTGACGTGCATGAGGTGAGCCGAGTTCATTGGACATGACCTCGGCTCATCTGGATGCCGTCACAGAGAGACACTGAGGATCGCAAGCATGCCTGCGCTTTTCAGTGTCTGCGGGATGACAGGCTGAATGGCAGCGTTCTGCTGCGGTCCAGCCTGTCATCTCGATGTAGCAGAGCTGGAGCCGTCCTGGGAACCATGGAAAGGTAAGGATGATGTTGCTTTATTATTTTTCTTTTATTGCAGGAGATCGTTGGCTTCAGCTGGAATGGGCATGACGGTAAGTATGGTTTAATTTAGAACAATAAAGAATTGTGTGTTTTTTTCAATTAAAGGACTTTTTTTCTGGGTGTTGTGTTTTTTTTAAATACTTTACTAGAAATTCATGGTGGTCATGTCTAATATTGGCGTGACCCCATGAATTTCGGACTGAGGGCCAGCTGATAATGCCAAGCTGGCCCTAACCCCTTTATTACCCAGTGAGCCACCGCACCAGGGCACTGGACGAGTTGGGTACAGCGCCAGAAGATGGCGCTTCTATGAACGCGCCATTTTCCGGGGTGGCTGCGGACTGCAATTTGCAGCGGGGGGGGGGGGCAGAAAGCTTGGGCCTCCCTGCGCTGCAGATTCCACCCCCCAGCTGCCTAGTTGTACCTGGCTGGACCCAAAAATAGGGCCAAGCCCCACGTATTTTTTTTTTAAATTATTTTATGAAATTCATGAAATAATTAAGAAAAAAGGGCTTCCCTATATTGTTGTGTCCGGCCAGGTACAAATAGGCAGCTGGTGGTTGGGGGCAGCCCGTTCCTGCCTCCTGTACCTGGCTGGACACAAATATAGTGAGAAGACCCACGTCAATTTTTTTTTAAATTATTTCATGAAACTAGATGGTGGCCCGATTCTAACGCATAGGGTATTCTAGAATATGTATGCGGCAGACCCGGCGCAATCAGCAGAGCGGTGTTTAAATTTGGTGCCAAAATCGCTGACTGGTCACGGCCAGCAACCGCGACCAATCAGCAAAGCGGTGTTGAAATTTGGCGACTATATCGCTGATTGGTCACGGCCGGCGGTCGCGACTAATCAGCAGAGCGGGGTTTAAATTTTACGCCAATAATGCTGATTGGTTGCGGTCGCGACCAATCAGCAAAGCGGTGTTTAAATTTCACGCCAATAATGGTGATTGGTCACGACCGCGACCATTCAGCAGAGCGGTGTTTAAATTTGGCGCCAAAATCGCTAATTGGTCGCGGCCGGCATCCGTGACCAATCAGCAGAGCGGGGTTTAAATTTGGCGCCAATACTGCTGATTGGTCGCGGCCGGCAACCGCGACCAATCAGCCGAGCAGGGTTTAAATTTGGCGCCAATACTGCTGATTGGTCGCGGACTGCGACCGCGACTAATCAGCAGAGCGGTGTTTAAATTTTGCGGCAATATTGCCGATTGATCTCGGCCAGCGACCGCGATCAATCAGCAGAGCGTTGTTTAAATTTGGCGCCAATAATGCTGATTAGTCGCGGCCGGCATCCGCGACCAATTAGCAGAGCGGGGTTTAAATTTGGCGCCAATCTCGCTTATTGGTCGCGGCTGGAGTCCGCGACCAATCAGCAGAGCGTTGTTTAAATTTGGCGCCAAGCTTGCTGATTGGTCGCGGCCGCTATTTAAATGTGGCGCCCAAATCGGTGATTGGTCGCGGGCAGCGTCCGTGACCAATCAGCAGAGCGGTGGTTAACTTTAGCGCCAAGATCACTGATTGGTTGCGTCCGGAGAGCGCGACCAATCAGCGAATCGTATTGGTGAGGACCGGGGAGCGCCGCTGCCTGGTCCGATACTTCCGCTGGGAGAAGCCGGGAGATGAGCGACTGCTCGCAGCAGAAGTATCCCGACCCGCAGCGCCGCTCCCCGGTATTCCCTTCACACCCTAGCCGCTGATGTCCCCACAGTATCCGAATGGTGTTACAAAGATCAGGACATTTGTGTTAAAAATCGCTGATTGGTCGCTGGCGCTGCCCACGACTAATCACCGATTTGGGCGCCAAATTTAAATATCGGCAGCGACCAATCACCGATCTTGGCTGCACATTTAAACACCGCTGTGCTGTGCCGCACAAATAGGTGATTGGTCGCGGTCTTGACCCGCGACCAATCGCTGATCTTGCCGCAAAAGTTAAACACTCCTGTGCTGATTGGTCGCGGACGCTGCCCGCGACCAATCACCGATTTGTGCGCCAAATTTAAATATCGGCCGCGACCAATCACCTATTTTGGCGCCACATTTAAATAGCGTCCGCGACCAATCAGTACAACGGTGTTTAAATGTGGAGCCAAGATGGGTGATTGGTCGCGGCCGATATTTAAATTATGCGCCCAAATCGGTGATTGGTCGCGGGCAGCGCCCGCGACCAATCAGCGATTTTTAACACAAATGTCCGGACCTTTGTAACACCATGGTGATTGACCCGCGACCAATCACTGATCTTGCCGCCAAAGTTAAACACTACTGTGCTACTCATGCACGTCACTGACAGCCTGGGAAAATTCTCACGCTGAAGCGTTGAGTGCAGGAGAATTTTCCCACGCTGTCAGTGACGTGCATGAGGTGAGCCGAGTTCATTGGACATGACCTCGGCTCATCTGGATGCCGTCACAGCCAGACACTGAGGAGCGCAAGCATGCCTGCGCTTCTCAGTGTCTGCGGCATGGCAAGCTGGATGGCAGCGTTCTGCTGCGGTCCAGCCTGTCATCTCGATGTAGCAGAGCTGAAGCTGTCCTGGGAACCACGGAAAGGTAAGGATGATGTTGCTTTATTATTTTTCTTTTATTGCAGGAGATCATTGGCTTGAGCTGGAATGGGCGTGATGGTAAGTATGGTTTAATTTAGAACAATAAAGAATTGTGTCTTTATTTCAATTAAAGGACTTTATTCTGGGTGTTTGTGTTTTTTTTAACTTTGACTATGGGGTTAGTAATGGGGGTGTCTTATAGACGCCTCTCCATTACTAACCTGGGCTTGATGTCAGCTGGCATTAGCTGACATCAGCCCCAGCCCTATTACCCCACTGCCACCGCTACAGGGCAGTGGGAAGAGGGAGGCTAAGTGCCAGAATTGGCGCATCCTATGGATGCGCCATTTCTGGGGCGGCTGACGGCTGGTGTTTCTAGCCTGGGAGGGGGCTAATATTCATGGCACCCTTCCTGGGCTATTAATATCAGCCCCCAGCTGTCTGCCTAGCCTTTGCTAGCTATTAAAATAGGGGGGACCCCATGTCATTTTTTTGGGGGGGTCCCCATTTTAATAGCTAGTAAAGGCTAGGTATTCAGCTGGGGGCTGATATTAGTAGCCTGGGAAGCTCCGTGGGTATTACCCCCTTCCCAGGCTTCAAACATCTGCCCCAGCTGTCTGCTTAACCTCCGCCAGAGACTAAAATTACGGGGAAGCCCCCGCCAAATTTTTTTTTTATAAATCCTTTATTTTAACACTAAATAACAAGTACAGTAATCAACACTGTCACTGTACTTCATATATATGTGACTGACATGTTTCTATCTATCTAATCTATGTGTTATGCTCTATCTTTCTGTTATAAATTGTCTGGTACTGCTGCTGAATTGCCGGCCGGATTTTTTAAAGAGACAGTGCATGAAAACACTATTATTTTTTTAAATAAATCCTTTACACTAAATGACAAGTACAGTAACCAACACTATCACTGTACTTATTATATATGTGACTGACATGTTTCTATCTATCTAATCTATGTGTGATGCTCTATTCTTTGTGTTATAAATTGTCCGGTACCGCTGCTGAATTGCCGGCCGGCTTTTTTAAAGAGATGGTTCACGAAAACACTATTATTTTTTTTAATAAATCCTTTACACTAAATGACAAGTACAGTAACCAACACTGTCACTGTACTTATTATATATGTGACTGACATGTTTCTATCTATCTAATCTATATGTGATGCTCTATTCCTTCTTGTCTAAATTGTCATGTACCGGTGTATGCCGCTGCTGAATTGCCGGCCGGCTTTTTTAAAGAGAGCATCTTCTGAGCAGTTTGTCAGCTTTTGGACACATTTGAAGGTGTTTTCTGTGTGTTTCTATGTGTTTTTGTTTGCCTGCCATTGGTTTTAACGGTGTTCGACAGTGTTCTAAGGTGTTCGACGAACAGTTCGACGAACAGTTCCTCGAACATCCCGGTGTTTGACGAACTGAACCCGAACACTACGGGGGTGGCTCAACACTAAAAGGCAGCATTTCTGTGGCCAACAGATTTTAGATGGTGGAGGTCAAGCTCTTAGCTTTGGCATGTGTAGGAGGAAACAATCAGCTGCTGTGCTCAGAGAGGGTGGGGTAGTGTGAACACGACAAACTACTTGACTGTGAGTAAGGTGCAGGTGGAGATGTTATGCTGGATTGGGAAAAATGGGGTGTGCTCGGTGAAACAAAACTCGCAGGCATGACCACTTCCGTAACAGCTGATGGGCTCTCACTCACCCTGACTATAGCGGGTAAACAAGTGTGAGGCTCTGCGGCTGGAGACCTCTGTGAGAACACTTACCACGGTGATGGAGGAGGTATAAGCAGCAGATATGGTTGATGGGGCAGCCGGTGGTTGGTGGGGTTCACTAGTCAGCATTTTAACGCAGTGAGATTTCCAGACTAACACATGTTGATCGCACATGTGCCGGTTCATGCATGTAGTAGTCAAATTATTTAAATTTTTGCCTCTACTGAGTCATTTTTTACAAAGTTGGCAGATATCATGAGTTGGATCATCCTTTGCAGTCTCATAAAAGGACCAGACTAGGCAACCCTTGCCACCCCTGTGAACTGCAGACCTGTGACGGCTGCTGGCCACAGCCACAGTTGTGGCTGTGGATGCAGTTCTTGTCATGGTTGCATCACTCAGTGTCTGTGCGGGAAGCTAATACGTAACCTCCTCGTCTTCCTTCTCCATCTACTCTGCTGAGATACTCAGCTGCGTGCCTCTGGGTTCACACCAAGTGAGATCTACAACCTCATCATCTTCCTCTCTGTTCTCTCACTCCTTGTTAAACTCAAAGTAAATCCACAATAAGAAGAATTAAAAATTCCCCAAAATTCAAGAAAAAAACACAGCAAAAAAGGCAAGAGTGTTTACCTGCCAGATCTCAGAACTAATGCACTCAGGATGTAGCAAACCCATATAGTAAAGATGGAGGCAGCACAGGTGCAAAATTCTGATGAGAAAATAACTCATAACCTACCATTTCATGGAGGGGGTGATTGCTTAGTATTAAAATTGCAAAAAAAAGTGTCCGGCTTGTAGCCTATTAGTTACACCGGTGCTATTAGATTAGGTGGGCTGCCCGGTACTATCTAAGTGCACCCCATGAGAACAGACACCCCAGTTTACAATGCCAGCACTAATGGGCCAGTGAGCACCCTGGAATAAAAAAGTGCAAAAAATATATATATATATACTGTATATATTATATATATATATATATATATATATATAGTATATATATATGTACATATATATAATATGAGGTATTAGTCCATATTTCGGCCAAAATACTAAAACTCGCAACCCGCTTGAAGGGTCCTCATTGCTTGCGAGTCCCTACACTAAACTCAAAGCTAAGCCACAATAAGAAGAATTAAAAATTCCTCAAAATTCAAGAAAAAACACAGCAAAAAAGGCAAGAATGTTTACCTGCCAGATCTCAGAACTAATGCACTCAGGATGCAGCAAACCCATATAGTAAAGATGGCAGCAACACAGGTGCAAAATACTGATTAGACAATCACTCACAGCCTACCAGGTGTAAGCAGCACCCTATACAAGCTTTTTTGTGTGCAATTTTAATACTAAGCAATCACCCCCTCCATGAAATGGTAGGTTGGAGTGATAGTTCTGAGATCTGTCAGGTAAACACTCTTGCCTTTTTTTCTGTGGTTTTTTTTCAATCCTCGCCCTGAAAGTCACCCTCCTCCCCTTACTACCCTGACAGCACAGTACAGTCCACGTGCGCCTCAGGTATTTGAGTTTCATCGGGATCACCTCCACCCTGGGGGTTAACATCTGGTGACGAGGGTCTGGATTCTGCTCTCACCCTACTTCGTCCTGCCCCGGATCCAACTGAAAAAAATTTTGGGCATCAGTGCAGATGCTTTCCTCCTCATGAGACTGTGAATCTTTGGAGCAGATCTCTGATGCCCATGGCATAGAATGTGTGAACAGCTCTGCAGACTAGCTTATCTGTGGTTCCCTACAGTCAGTTGGGCGGTTGGAGAGTTGTGACACGGGGGGAAACAAGGGTAATTGGACTGCCACCTCTGAGGACTGTACTGTGTGTTATGTTGAGGTGGAGAGGTCACTTGATGCAGCGCTTGCCATCCACAGCAGCACATGCTCTTTCTGGCCCTCATCTGCAAGTTGTACTGCCGTGCGGCTGCCAAACTAAGGGAGTGGAGAAGCCCGTCCAATATCAGGAGTTGTCATTTGTCTTTGGATAGGACAAGACTGTGTTTATTCAGTAACATTACCACCTACCCCACATACACCTTGAACACCAAGCCTATTCTCCCTTCCACCACGACCTTTGCTTCCCCACTCATATTGGATGTAACCTTCCTGTCTTTTAACCAGCTGTTTCACAAACCTAGGCCCAGACCTTTCAGTCACCTGTCACTAAATTATCAATCAGTATTTATTTGCTGAGATAGGCTGGCTGGAGCACGCTATTAGCAACAAAAATATAGGTTTTGAAATGTAGACTACTGGCTGAAGCCAAACTAGTAGCACAAGATATTTATATGCAGGAATGTAGCCTGTTTTCTGTAGCACGATAGTAGCACAAATAATTTATATTTTGAAATGTGGACTCTTGGATGGGGCACAATATTGGCACAAAACATTTAAAAGCTGAAATGTAGCCTGATTTCTGTTGCACGCTAGTAGCAGAAAGAATTTAGATTTTCAAATGTGGACCCCTGGATAGAGCACAATATTAGAGCAAAATAATTAAAAGTTGAAATGTGCTTGGTTTCAGGACCACACTATTAGCAGAAAGAATTTCGATTTTCAAATGTGGACTCCTGCCTGGCCAAAAAAATGACCAGCACCAAATATTACTATGCACAAATGTGGCCTTGTTTCAGCACAATGCTAGTAGCAGAAAGATTTTAGATTTTTAAATGAGAACTTCTGTCTGGCCAAAATAATTGCCAGCACCAAATATTTCTATGCACAAAAGTGACCTTGTTTCAGGAACAAGGTATTAGCAGAAATAATTTAGAGTTTCAAAGGTGGACTCCTGCATAGAGCACAATATCAGCAGCACAACAGAGTTATATGCTGAAATGTGGCCTGGTGTCTCTGGACCACACTATTAGTAAAAAGGATGGAAGGTGAGTATCCCAGCCACACAGGAACCTATCTATCTGAACTAGCTGATGAATCAACCGCCTAGCCAACTATCTCACTATCCAGTAGCAGCTGCAGGAGCAGTCTCTCTATGCTGTTACACTGAAAAAAATGTCGCCAAAATGACATGTCCGCTCTTTATATGGAGAGGGATATTTGACTTTGGCAGTCAATGATATAAACCCTTCTGTCTACATGTTTTGGATGGTTCTTGAACCCTGATTGGCTGCTGGAATCTCCACACATTAAGTTAAGAAAAGAAAATTAAGAATAACAGTCTGCCACTCCTCTGACCTCTCTCCACTCACACCCATCATTAAAGACGTCCCCCCCCACTCATCATACAGCACCACTATCCTAGCCAAAGTCCTAAAAAAAACACTAACGGAAATGTGATCAATTACCGCACTTTGGCCGAATTTTGCTGATTTTGAGTAAAAACGCTCAGGGGTACCAACACAAATCCAAATGTGCAAAGTTTGTGCCAAATTTGAGATTGGCAAAGGTTTTACGAACAAGTTTGCTCATCTTTAGTCCCTGTGCCTTCTCGGAACAGCATACTTGTACCACCATTTGCTCCCTGGGTAGTAGCAATGCTAATGGGTCAGTGATAACAAAGGAGAACATCAATAATAAAATTAATGTTTAAAATTGATCACTAATTATGATAATGTGAAAATAATTGGTACCAGTAGCACTGTTAACGGAAATCTGGGTTGCCTAGTGAACAGCCTGGTCCTGGTGTTCAGTGGTGTGGATTGTGCTTCCCATCACGTAGTCTACAGTCATGGCCAAAAGTATTGAGAATGAGACAAATAGTAATTTTTCCAAAGTTTACTGCTTCATTTTTTGTAATGGCAATTTGCATATACTCTTGAATGTCAAAGAGTGATCAGCTTAACAGCAATTACTGTACTTGCAAAGTCAATATTTGCCCAGAAAATGATCTTTAACCCCCAAAACACATTTCAACATCATTGCAGTCCTGCCTTAAAAGGAGCAGCTAACATCGTTTTAGTGATTGATCCATTAACACAGGTGTGGGTGTTGATGAGGACAGGGCTGGCGATCAATCAGTCATGATTAAGTAAGAATGACATCACTGGACACTTTAAAAGGAGGCTGGTTCTTGGTATCATTGTTTCTCTTCAGTTAACCATGGTTATCTCTAAAGAAACACGTACAGCCATCATTGCACTGCAAAAAAATGGCCTAACAGGGAAGAGTATCGCAGCTACAAAGATTGCACCTCAGTCAACAATCCATAGCATCATCAAGAACTTCAAGGAGAGAGCTTCCATTGTTGTCAAAAAGGCTCCAGGACGCCCAAGAAAGACCAGCAAGCGCCAGGACCGTATCTTAAAACTGTTTCAGCTGCGGGATCGGACTGCCAGCAGTGCCGAGCTTGCTCAGGAATGGCAGCAGGCAGGTGTGAGTGCTTCTGCACGCACTGTGAGGCGGAGACTCTTTGAGCAAGGGCTGGTTTCAAGGAGGGCAGCAAAGAAGCCACTTCTCTCCAGAAAAAACATCAGGGACCAACTGATATTCTGCAAAAGGTACAGGGAGTGGACTGCTGAGGACTGGGGCAAAGTCAGTTTCTCTGATGAATCCCCTTTTCGATTGTTTGGGACATCTGGAAAACAGCTTATTCGGAGAAGAAGAGGTGAGCGCTACCACCAGTCTTGTCTCATGCCAACTGTAAAGCATCCTGAAACCATTCATGTGTGGGGTTGCTTCTCAGCCAAGGGAATCGGCTCACTCACAGTCTTGCCTAAAAACACAGCCATGAATAAAGAATGGTACCAGAATGTCCTCCAAGAGCAACTTCTCCCAACCGTCCAAGAGCAGATTGGTGCCCAACAATGCCTTTTCCAGCATGATGGAGCACCTTGCCATAAAGCAAAGGTGATAACTAAATTGCTCATGGAACAAAACATAGAGATTTTGGGTCCATGGCCTGGAAACTCCCCAGATCTTAATCCCATTGAGAACTTGTGGTCAATCATCAAGAGACGGGTGGACAAACAAAAACCAACAAATTCTGGCAAAATGCAAGCATTGATTATGCAAGAATGGACTGCTATCAGTCAGGATTTGGTCCAAAAGTTGATTGAGAGCATGCCAGGGAGAATTACAGAGGTCTTGAAGAAGAAGGGGCAACACTGCAAATATTGACTTGCTGTATTAACTGATTCTAACTGTCAATATAACCTATTGGTACTCATAATATGATTGCAATTATATTTCTGTATGTGATATAAACATCAGACAAACACTAATAAAAACCAGAGGCCAGAAGATCATGTGAAAATATTATTTTGGTGTCATTCTCAAAACTTTTGGCCATGACTGTACAGAAAAGTGTCAATCTGCAGTGGGAGGGCAGAGGAGTAACCACATAATGAACACATCAAACATTGAACAAAACCTATTAAAAAGTGAGTTTAAAGAGGTTGTCTCCTTTCAGAAATTCTTGGTCCACAGGCTTAGTTTGTTTTAAAAACCAAACCGCATTTTACTTACAATCTGCAGGCCAGCGATAAGTCAATGCTGCTTGTCATGGAGAAAAGTAAAATGCTTACAGAGATGAGAGAGAAGAGCTTGCACTCTCCTCTGTGTAGCTGACCCCCTCCTTTGGAATTAGGTAACCACCGATGCTCCAATGGCTAAACAGATGGAGCTTCTGGAATGTGGATCAGATTTACGACCGAGATAAGCGTTTTAGGAACATAAAAATCTAAGATTCTCCTTTGTGTGCTTACTAGAAAAGTAAGAAGGGAGGTTTGCATGATCTGCGTCGATCCAATATATAGGAAAATCATATTTTCGGAAACGTGATGATGATGAAGTGATGAATTCAAAGTTTGAAGTCGCTGAGCGATGACCAGAATCCTGTCAAATGAATATGGGCCAGAAAGAAGAGGCTACACCTGGCATATTTGGTCTCTATGCAAAGATAAAATCATGCTACATAATGATGTCGATATTGAGTACATGTAAGTCTCCAAAGCAAAGATATAGTCCATTTAGGAAATCCCATAATTTTCTGAAGTTGAAAAGTCCACCCCATGAAGGGGTGGTGTGTTGGTGTAACTTATGAGCTAATTAAAAGCAAATGCCAACTTTTGGGCATCGTCAGTACTTGGAGGAACAGTTCACTGTAGGTGCTGTACGTTTTTCTGGAGAGCCTCCCTCCATATACCTTAAGCTATTTCTGTGACGACAGGTCTAGTAAGTTTTCTTGGTTTATCTGTTTTATTTTTTGTAACTGTATATTCTGTATTGTTTGGTCCCCTTTGTAAAATCTTTGGTACATTTTTATAATCACTGTCTATCGTTCTGGATTAAATATAAAATTTAATAGTTCTGCTCCTTTTGTTCTGTAAACTGCACCCTGAAGCCATACGCTACCAGAACCAGAACCAGGTGTCCAGTCAGAATGTATAAAACTCAACTCGTGGTGGCAGCTAATAATCTTTCTAGGGTTATCGTGAAGTTAGCAGTGATCATACGGGGGTATATATAGATATTCTATGTTTTGGAATCCAGAGGTATATATACCATACACATTGTTAGTTTTCCAATAACTGGCCTGTTAATGCAAACAGCCTACAACCTCCTATGTTAATCATTGGCCAATCGTGTAATTGTCTAGACCATAGGGGGCAGCCGAGTGCTGTTTACAAAAGAGATCAGAGCGGGTGGTGCTGCGTGACCTTCCCGGACTGCGATAATTTTGACACTGCTGATGCCAGTGTCCAGAATTGACTGGTGCTGATGTCACATCGACCATGCTGCAGCCAATCGGTGAGCTCAGAATCTCTGCCATTGTAAATGGAACAAGCTAATCAAAGCCGATGAACTCACTGAATGGCTGCTGAGCTGATATCAGGGCCACAGCAAATACCAGACAGCGGGAGCAGCAGGAAAGAATCAGCAGTAAACCGGGATGGTGATAAAGTGTTTTATGTTCTTTTTTTATAACAAACCTTGCCCTGGAACCAAGATTTTTTTGAAAGGAGGCAAACCAAGTGCATATAAATCAAACTTAACAGATGCTGCAGAAATCAGGGCGACTGTCACTACTTCGTGCAGCATAAATATGATGATGAATTCTCATTACTCAATAACCTGTTGACACATGCATTATGAGGGAGGTCCCTACACTGCTGCTATGGTGTTAAAATGGATAATGACTGTTTTTTAAGAATATAACTGTAAAAAAACACTTTCAGCAGGCAAGCAAAAACTAAAGATTTTAGGTAGTGCTCACTACCTGTGAATATTGATTGAGGCAGTGAGCCAGTCTCATAGGTAGTCATGCAGTTATTGCTTGCAATCAAGTTCCAGCACTGCTTCCATCACTAGTAACAGGTAGCATGTGTTAACTTAAAGTGTACCTCTAGTTTCACAAGAAAATGAATATAGTGCAGGACTAAATTACACTATTAGCGATTTTTGCTGATGGCCCACAGCACGGACGGCCCAAAGTTTGTGCTGCAGGCTCCAATATAAACAGCTTTCTTTTCCTGCTGCTAGGCTACAGTCTTCAGTGTTGGAGCAATGATTATAGGATTTTACAGTCCAAACTACTACACTAAAGACAGTAGCTTAGAGCAATGAGCAGGACGCTGCTTAGTTTAGTGTCTACAGAACAAACCTCACGCTGTCCAGACTGTCGGTTATCAACAAAAATCACTAATAGAATGATTTAGAAAATTGAGTACGCTGCAGAGTCCTGTACTAAAACAATTAACTTTTGTAACTAGAGTTAAAATATAAAGCTTTACTTTTTTCTTCATTTATGCTATCGGTAACATTTTAGGGATCAAAGTCTCTACTAGTCTGCAATTAATCTATATAATGCTATGGTGGCACTGTAAGGGCTTTATATCTGAAGACAACTGACCTTAAAGAAGTGAAGAAATAATTCTAGTCAAAGGTACATTATTAAATACTCCTAAAAAAATAAATAACATACATATATACAGTATGTGTTTATGTATATATACAGTATATATATATATTGTAGGGTTTGGTACTCACTTACCCGCGTTAGAGGTAGACACAGGATACTGTTTCTTTAAAAATGTCCAAGGCAGGTTTATTATGCCTGCATAAACCGCACTTTTAGAAGTAAACAAAAGAAAGCCTTGTCCGGCACAGTGTAACAAAAACAGAAAATAAACAGTCCACACAATATCGCGGGTTCGCCCACTCACGGTCGGTGTCCTTTTGCACAAACACTCTGGAGGCCTCTGTGTCTACCTCTAACGTGGCTAAGTGAGTACCAAACCCTACAATTGGTGCAAGAAGCACGGGCACGAATCCCAAGGGGCAGTGTGATTGCTACAAGAAACCGTTTATGTCCTGGGTGAAGGCCATCAGCCAGCCAGGGACGTCCAGCAACATGGAGGAGCTGATAAAGCAACTCGTGCAGGCTAATCTCCATCAGCATCAACAGCAGCAGCAGGCGCAGCAGCCACAGTGGCAACAGCAGCAGCAGATGAAGCAGCTGCAGCACAAGCAGCAGATGGATCTTCTAGCCGAGGTGATCCATGGCAGGGCAACCACCCCACCCCCAACTCCAGGTGATGACTCTCATTTGAGGAAATGGTAAGAAGAGCATTACAAAAGATGGCCCTGGGTGATGATGCAGAGGCATTCCTGACTGTCTTTGAGAGGGTGGCAAAGCGGGAGAAATTGCCTCCAGAGCAGTGGGCAGAGGTTTTGGCGTGATATTTAACAGGTGAGTTGCAGAAAGCCTATTATGACTTGGCCTTGCAGGACACAAAATAGTATGCAAAATTAAAAACGGGGCGCTTGAGAGTAACTCTGACTGTCAGGTCACAACGAGTGCACTACTGGGCCTATTGCAGTGACAAACCTCCCCGGTCCAAAATGTTCGACTTACTACACCTGGTCCAAAAGTGGTTGCAACCTGAATCTTCCTCCCCAGCACAGATGGTGTAGAGGGTAGTTTTAGACAGGTTCACACTCTCTTCCAAGGTTGATGCAATCCTGGGTTGCCCAGGGAGATCCCCATAATACCGATGACTTGGTGGGGTTGGTGGAAAGGTACCAGGCGGTTGAGAGTTCCTTGGGGAAATAAGGGATCATAGCCTCTCCATACTGGGGTTCCCAAAAGGGGGCGGACACCCAAAAAAGGGGAGCTAGAGCCTCACCTGAGGGACAACCTAGAGTTCAGGAGGGGTCTGAGTTGCTGCCCAAAGTCCTGCCCCATACCGTAGTGTGTTGGAGATGTCATATCCCAGGTCACATAGCCGCCAGTTGCCCCATGATAAACCAGCCAATGGACTGCAGCGCAAGACGGCGTTGCTCATATTTTGCATATCCTGCCTGGAGTGCTGTCCCTCAAACAGGAGAGGGACCGCAGGCATGCTCCATATTGGTGAATGAAATGCAAGTGACTGCTCTGATAGACTCGGGGAGTCTGGTAACCCTAGTGTGGGCCACAGTTCCTCATCAACTAGTTCCGGGAAAAATGGTCAGCGTCCGTTGTATCCATGGGGACACTAAGGACTACCCTGTGGCCCGAGTGGTCATAGACACAAACTGTGGCGCCGAGGCCCATGAGGTGGGCGTAGTCAAGGACCTGTTGCACCCTGTTATAATAGGGCGGGACTTTGCATTGTTTTGGGACTTATGGGAGAAAGGGATGAAGCCAGGTTGTCTGGACAACAACCAGGTCACTCCGGAAGAAAGCTCATCACAGGCCGCCGCTGCTGGCTTTCCTTTTTGTGTGCTAGTTGGGGATGAGGATGAGGCAGCATCCCTGGAGACCAACATCCCTGAGCTGCAGGTGTCCGGGGGAAACTTTGGAACCGCCCAGCTCAGAGACTTGACTCTAACAGGGCCGTTTGATAATGTCACTGTTCTTAATGGTGTTGCTCAGGAGCCGGGGGCTGACACCCGATATCCGCACTTCGCCATAAATGGGGAGTTACTATATCGGGTCACCAAACTCAGAGGGGAGGTAATCGAGCAGTTACTAGTGCCAGGGCCGTACAGACGCAAGGTGTTAGATATGGCCCATGCACATGTCTTAGGTGGTCATCTGGGGATAGAAGAAACCCAAGAAAGGATCCTTCAAAGGTTCTACTGGCCCGGGAGTCACCGAGAGATAGTGAATTACTGTAGGTCCTGTCCCACCTGTCAACTGACCTCCCCTGTGGCTCACTTCCGTAGCCCTTTAGTGCCTCTGCCTATCATTGAGGTCCTGTTCGACCGCATCAACATGGATTTAGTGGGACCCCTGGTCAAGTCTGCCGGAAGACATTAGTACATCCTGGTGGTACTGGACTATGCTACATGGTATCCGGAGGCCATAACACTCCGAAACTCCTCCTCTAAGTGTATAGCCCGGGAGTTGTTTCATATCTTTTCCAGGACGGGGTTGCCTAAAGAGATCCTAACGGACCAAGGGACTCTGTTTATGTCAAAGGTAATGAGGGAGTTGTGCAAGATCCTGCAGATCACACAACTCAGGACCTCAGTCGACCACCCACAGACACATGGCTTGGTGGAGAGGTTTAATAAAACCTCCAAGGCCATGTTGAAGAAGGTCGTAGAGAAAGACGGCCAGGACTTGGACTGTTGTGGCGCCCTGCTGCGCATGGTGCCACAGAACCCAGAAGGTTGCACGGATGGAATTCTCCACAAGAGGCCCTCGCTACATGCAAACACCTCCACCTTCCACCTCATACCAGCAGAGGGAGCCCTGATAGGGATATATAAAGGGAAGGTGGAGCCAGGCAGCTAAGTCAGTCAGTAGCTAAGTCTAAGTTGAGTCTAAAGTTAGTGTTCGGAGAGGAGCATGCAGGCTTCTGTGTGAGGCAAGCTAGGCCTCCAGCAGCACTGAAGCCTAGTGAGGGCCCCGAGCGAAGTAATGTTGAGCCACCCCCGTAGTGTTCGGGTTCGGTTCGTCGAACACCGAACACCTTAGAACACCGTCGAACACCGTTAAAACCAATGGCAGGCTAACAAAAGCACATAGAAACACATAGAAAACTCATAGAAAACACCTTCAAAGGTGTCCAAAAGCTCACAAACTGCTCAGAAGACACTCTCTTTAAAAAAGCCGGCCGGCAATTCAGCAGCGGCATACACCGGTACCCGACAATTTAGAACAGAAATAATAGAGCATCACACATAGATTAGATAGGTAGAAACATGTCAGTCACACATATAAGAATTACAGTGACAGTGTTGGTTACTGTACTTGTCATTTAGTGTTAAAGGATTTATTAAAAAAAATAATAACTTTGACTATGGGGCTAGTAATGGGGGTGTCTTATAGACGCCTCTCCATTACTAACCTGGGCTTGATGTCAGCTGGCATTATAAACTGACATCAACCCCAGCCCTATTACCCCACTGCCACCGCTACAGGGCAGTGGGAAGAGTGAAGCTAAGTGCCAGAATTGGCGCATCCTATGGATGCGCCATTTCTGGGGCGGCTGACGGCTGGTGTTTCTAGCCTGGGAGGGGGCCAATATTCATGGCACCCTTCCTGGGCTATTAATATCAGCCCCCAGCTGTCTGCCTAGCCTTTGCTAGCTATTAAAATAGGGGTGACCCCACGTCATATTTTGGGGGGTCCCCCATTTTAATAGCTAGTAAAGGCTAGATATTCAGCTGGGGGCTGATATTTGTAGCCTGGGAAGCTCCTTGGGTATTACCCCCTTCCCAGGCTTCAAACATCTGCCCCAGCCGTCTGCCTAACCTCCTCTAGAGACTAAAATTATGGGGAACCCCACGCCAATTTTTTTTTTAATAAATCCTTTATTTTAACACTAAATGACAAGTACAGTAATCAACACTATCACTGTACTTCTTATATATGTGACTGACATGTTTCTATCTATCTAATCTATGTGTGATGCTCTATTCTTTCTATTCAAAATTGTCGGGTACCGATGCTGAATTGCCGGCCTGCTTTTTTAAAGAGACGGTGCATGAAAACACTATTATTTTTTTTAATAAATCCTTTAACACTAAATGACAAGTACAGTAACCAACACTGTCACTGTACTTCTTATTTATGTGACTGTCGGGTACCGGTGTATGCCGCTACTGAATTGCCGGCTTTTCATGTTTCACTGTGAGCACTGTTCCCATCGATTTGGGCTACCACTGTAATGCCACAACCACCAAGGCTGTGTCATTATAGTGAGTGGCAGACAATCCCTGCATGATTGGTGCTCTAAATAGTGCCAGACATGCAGGATAAGCTTTTGGTGCACGAACAGTTATCGAACATAACAGCCGAATTTTTTGCAAATCGTTCGCTTTCGTCGTACGACTCGAACACCGCCCAAGACAGCTCTAATTTGAGATTGGCGAATAGTTCTAGTCGAACACCGCTCATCTCTAGAAAGAAGTGATAAAGGGGGCAGAGGAGCATACCAGGCTCACCCAAGTATATACACCGGACACCGGGTCCGAGCCTACAGGGACCCTTCACACCCAGTAGGGTTAACCGGAATCCCAGGAGGACTACAAGTCCCTGGCAAACCTGAAGCTAGACACGTACAGGACCAGGTACTACGAAGGCCCCGACGTCCAGGGAAAGTGGTCACCAACCGGAGGTCCTATTTCAGAGCAACAGGTAGAGTAACAAGCAAGACACATAAGCTAGGCACAGTTGCAGGCTGGCCAAGAGCTTAAACAGAGGCAGACGCGGATCAGGAGGCCTTATACCCACTCCCTGGGGAGAAGTCCGAAAGTGCGCCTTTCACCTAGAGTACCCTGGACCATATCTCCCAGCTGTACCAGTAAAGGTAATGAAGCAAAACCGCCTGTCTATGTCCGTTACTCCGGCCACACCATTATATCTCTACCTGCACCACAACGCCAAGTGCACCCACCATCTATCTGTCTACACTGCCCTGAGGCCCGCTCCACCTGTGGGGACGTGGCAAAGGAGACCTGAGAGGTGGAATCCACATCCCACCGGAGTGTAATCAAACATGTGGCTCAGATGCAAGAGAGGATTGCAGAGGTGATGCCCATTGTGAAAGAACACCTCCTCAAAGCACAAGAGGTGCAGTCGAAGCTGTACAACAAGTCGGCGAGGGTGAGACACTTCAACCCTGGGGATCGGGTACTGGTGCTGGTACCTTCGGTGGAGAGCAAACTCCTGGCCAAGTGGCAGGGCCCCTATGAAGTGGTTGAAAAGGTTGGCGATGTCAACTATAGGGTCCACCAACCTGGGAGAAGGAAGCCCTACCAGGTGTACCACGTCAACCTGATAAAGCCCTGGTGACTTAGGAAGCCCGTGGAAGCTCAGTGTTGGTGGCCAAGACAGAAGCTGACGTGGAAGACATCAAGGTGGCAGAATCGCTGTCACGTGCCCAGAAGCAACAATGCCAAGGGTTGCTGCAATGGAACAAAGACCTGTTCTTGGATTTACTGGGGTGTACTCAGATAGTAGAACATGAGATGCTTACGGAGCCTCTTGTCCAAGTGAACCTAAAGCCATATAGGATTCCTGATGCCTGCTGAGTAGTGATGAGCATTTCGATACTGAAATATCGGGTATCGACCGATATTCGCTGTATCGGAGTTCCGATACTGAGTTCCGATACTTTTAGAATATCGAATACTGGAATCGGAAGTTCCCATAATGCAATGAGCCAGTTTGATTTTATTCAGCCAATGAGGATGCTAAGAAGTGTGGGCACATCCCATTAGGCATGTTAGGCATGTTAACTAATGGCATGTCTGTGATTGGCTGCTGAAATGATGTCATGATGCACTATAAAAGCCGCCGCCATTTTGGGTTCACTCTGCTGTGAATTCAGTTAGGGACAGGACGCTGCTGTTCTGAGGGACAGTTTGAGCTGGCGATTTGCTTTATTGTGCTTTACCCAGGCTACTTTATAAACCACTGTGCGAGAAGCTTTCTTTTGCCTTGCAGCCCTAGTGCACAGTTCTCTGCACTGTTCACAGCTGTCTGCGAGGTCTCTGTGTGTGAGTGCAGCTCACGCAGTAGTGTGTTCTGCAGCCACGTCCAGTTGTAGTCCGCTCAGCGTGCGTCACTGCCTCATACATTGTCCTTTTTTGCATTAGTGATGCTCATTTTTCCTGATTTCTCCTATTAGTGTGGTTCCATCCGTATCCAGCTAGATTGCTTGCAAACAAACTATATAGCAGTCTTTCTGCAGCCTTGTGCCCTGCATCCCCAGGCAGATTAGTATTAGCCTATTTTTTGCAGCCTCATCTATTGCATTGTAGGTTACCTTCCTGCATTGTAATAGCTACAAAAGGTTTGTGATACTATCGGTTTTACATCTTTGGGCACATCCAGTGTCTTTTTGTGAAAAAAAAAAACGTAAATAAAGTTCACCAAACACTCCACTTTACAGTTCTGTAGGCCACATTAGCTCATATTAAAGTCTAGTCCACACTTTAAAAAATGAGTGTTTCTTATACCTGTTAGCAGCTGTTCAGGAATAAGCACACTAAGCCCTTAGTACTTTTCTGCCTATCTTTATCAGTCTACCAAGATGAAGAAGGCAGGGAGTAAGGCATGTGTTCGTGGGCGTGGAGTTTCTGCAGGGAGAGAATGTGGGGATTCTGTGCCTGCTGCGGGCACCAGTGACTCAGCATCCCCCAGTTTTACCAGGGAACAGTCCTTTATGCGCAGCTTTGTAGGAGCTCGCCACTGCTGCAGGAGGACCAAATTGAAGCCGCTGTCGGATGGATGGCAGCTAACGCATCGACTTCAATTAGTTCCAGATCCTCTCATGTCCTGAGCACTAAAGAGCACCCATCTGTCTCTTCACCACCTGCCAAATTGCCCAGGCAGTCAGAGAGCCCTGGACAGGAGCCATCTCTACTTCTGTTCTCTGAATCTCTTGGCTTGGAAAGAGGGGGCCAGCCAAACAGAATTCTAGAATTTGAAGAAAAGGTAGTATGCAGTGATGCGCAACCGCTTTGTCACTCTGAATCTGAAGAGGCGGGTGAGCCAGTGCCTATGGTCAGCACACCTCAGTACGCATCTGATGATGAGACTCAGGTGCCACTTTCTGCTGCGTACTGTGCTCTTGAGACTACACAGGAGAAGCAGTTGTTTGAAGAGAGTAGTGTAGATGATGAAGTACTTGACCCATCATGGCGTGAGGTACAGGAAGGTGCTGGGAGAAGCTCTGAGGAAGAGATTCCCCGAACGGCCCAAAAAGGAGGGAGAGGGAGGGGGCAGACTTGGTTTCCTGTAGCCTCCACTTCGGCACCCATTAGGACCATGCATCTTCCAAAACCCAAAACGGGGGCTCCCAAGACTTGCAGTGCCTGGTCCTTTTTTGACACAGTTGCAGGTGACATTTGCTTTGTCAAATGCAAGTTGTGTAATCAGAAAGTGAAAAGAGGGAAAAGTGTCAGCAACCTCAATACCACAAATATGTGGAAACATGTGCGGCCCAAGCACGTGGTGGAGTTACAAAGACACACTGAAGACCTAGGCCAACCTACAGCGACACCTACCACCTCTTCAGCTCGTGTTGTAGCCTCTTCCTCCAGCTCACACATAGCTGATTTGGTTTCCTCACAGGATCGCCATGGAAGAACTTCTGGCAGTGTTGTACAGAGACACAATGTCATTCCACCCACAGCACCACGTTCCCTGTCATCCTCACACTCCCAGGCCAGTCTACAGCCATCGTTAGCACAGGCATGGGAGAAAAGGCGCCCATACTCGGCAAACCACCCCCGAGCACAGGCTCTGAATGCTGGCATTGCAAAACAACTGGCCCTTGAAATGCTATCATTCAGGCTGGTGGAGACTGACACCTTCCGTAACTTGATGGCATTGGCAGTCCCACAATACAGCGTGCCCAGCCGCTTTTATTTCAGCAGGCAAGCCGTCCCTGCCCTGCAACAGCATGTGGAGGGAAAAATTAAACATGCGCTACAAAACGCCGTCAGTAGCAAGGTACACCTGACCACGGATGCGTGGACCAGTAAGCATGGACAGGGACGATACCTTTCCCTCACTGCCCATTGGGTAAATGTTGTGGAGCCGGGTACAGATCTTGAGAGTGGCGCTGTACGTGTTCTGCCAACTCCAAGGATTGCAAGAATCCTGTCTGTACACATTAACTCCTCTTCATACTCCACTTCCTCTGAATCAGCGCTGCAGGAGCCGTCACGGTCTACCTCCACATCGACCCGTGAACGGTTACCTGTTATGATGACGGATATGAGCACAGCCGTGGCAAAACGTCAACAGGCCACATTGAAATTAATTTCTTTGGGGAATCAAAGCCACACAGCGCAGGAGCTCTGAAATGCCATCAAGCAGCAGAGCGAGGTGTGGTTTGTGCCAGCGAATCTCCAGCCAGGCATGGTAGTGTGTAACAATGGCCAAAATCTGGTGGCAGCTCTGGGCCTAGGCAACCTCACTCACATCCAATGTCTGGCACATGTGCTCAACTTGGTCGTGCAGTTTTTTGAGGGACTATCCGGATCTTGATGCACTGCTGCACAAGGTCCGCATAGAGTGCGCTCACTTGCGGCTTTCCAGCAACACAAGATCGCGCATTGCAGCTCTGCAGCGCCGATTACGCCTCCCGGAACATCGCATCATATGTGACCTACCCACCAGGTAGAATTCAATGTTACATATGTTGGAGAGGTTGTGTGAGCAGCAGGCAGCAGTAATGGAGTACCAGCTGCAGCAGGCGCAAACAAGTCGCACTGCGTGCCGTTCACACTTCACCACCACTGAGTGGGCCTCTATGAAGGACATCTGCCACGTTTTGCTTGCCTTTGATTATTCCACGTGGATGGCGAGTGCAGATGATGCACTAGTCAGCATGACTATCCCCCTTATCTTCCTGCTTGAAAAAACACTGTAAGCACTAAGGGAGGAGGTTTTGGAAGAGATGGAGGATGAGGAGTCACAAATGCCATCTGCTTCTGTACAGTCTGCGCAACGTGGTTCCTCAGAAAAGGCCTAGGCAGGGGACACTTTGTGAGGAGGAGTCAATAGAGGAGGAAGACATCTGTCCAGAGGAGGGAGGTACACAATGCTCTAGTAGTCAGTATCTAGAGCGAGGGGGCGGTGATGCAGAGCAGGCAGAGATCACGCCTCAAGCAAGGGACAGCGTTTCTTGGCCAGTTGGCAGTCTGCAGAACATGGTTGATTTCATGCTGCAGTGCCTGAGAAACGACCGCAGCATTGCCCACATTCTCAACACGGCTGATTATTGGGTGTCCACCCTCCTAGATCCTCGCTACTGGGACAACTTACAAAGCCTCATAACACCATTGAACTGGGAGCGTAAAATGCGGGAGTACCAAAACACACTGGTGCATTCCATCATGTTCTCCATTCCACCCGAGAGCAGTGCTGCTAGTGCTTTACAAAGCAGCTCAGTGCATCGAGGCAGTGGAGGAAGCTTTGTACAAAGAGGGAGCAGAAGCAGCGCCTCAGCACAAGGCAAGACCAGTATGGCCCAAATGTGGCAAAGTTTTGTGTCCCCGCCACAAATGTCTACACCATCACAGACAGCTCCAGTCAGCAGGAGGCAACGTTTCCATCAGATGGTGACAGACTACATGTCTTGCCCTCTCAGTGTGCTCCCAGATGGCTCTTCCCCCTTCAAGTTTTGGGTCTCTAAGCTGGATACATGGCCAGAGCTTAGCCAGTATGCATTGGAGGTGCTGACTTGCCCTGCTGCTAGTGTATTATCGGAACGCGTCTTAAGTGCCGCAGGTGGTTTACTAACAGACAGTCGCATCCGACTATCCTCTGATAACGTTGACCGGCTTACTTTTCTGAAAATGAACAAGGCCTGGATCTCACATGAATTTGCCAGTCCTCTTCCAGATTAGATAATTGGTTGGCAACAGTATCCAGGTCTCCTGTTGTGTTCATGTTTCTACCACTTGAACTGTAATCCCTGGGCTCCAACACCGCCAGTTGCTGCTAAGAAGTGCCATCTGCACAGTCAACACTTGCTCCAGTGTTATTGAGGTTCAGTAACGTCAGCTGATCCCCTGCTGTGTGTCCGGCAATTTCTCCTGCTCGGTCCACATTGACACTACTACTGATTTTAAACTAGCTCCAATTAGGCCTCTGGCTCCACTCTGTTTTTAGTATTTACCCTGGGTTACAGCACCGCCAGCTGTTTCCCAGCAGTGTCTTTGGCACAGGTACTCCCTCCTGCCCAGCCTGGTTCCAGCACGCCAGTTGTTTCCGGGTAGTGTCAACGTCACTTTGCCTCCAATACGTACGTCCTGCCATGTTGCGGTCGGGTTAGCCGACTCTATGGTGCCTGCAGTTTAGGTGACTCCTATGTGGGCTGCAGGATCTGCCAATGAAGGCTGGTTCCATACTGCCAATAGGACAAGCACCCCCTGTAGGACTGTGGGTTTCGGTAACTCCGGCCGGCTCGCGGCCTTGAAACTTTTTTTTTCATGTGTACCTTCTGCTGCCTATCTGAGTTCCAGTACCATTAGCTGGTTCTTTGGAAGTCAATCTTGAATATGTTCCCCTGCGCTCCAGCACCGCCAGCTGTTTCCCAGCAGTGTCTTTGGCACGGGTACTCCCTCCTGCCCAGCCTGGTTCCAGCACGCCAGCTGTTTCTGGGTAGTGTCAACGTCACTTTGCCTCCAATACGTTGTCCTGTCGTGTTGCGGTCAGGTTAGCCGACTCTATCGTGCCTGCAGTTTAGGTGACTCCTATGTGGGCTGCGGGATCTGGCAATGAAGGCTGGTTTCATAGTGCCAATAGGACAAGCACCCCCTGTAGGACTGTGGGTTTCGGTAACTCCGGCCGGCTCGCGGCCTTGCAACTTTTTTATTCATGTGTACATTCTGCTGCCTATCTGAGTTCCAGTACCATTAGCTGGTTCTTTGGAAGTCAATCTTGAATATGTCCCCCTGGGTTCCAGTAACATCAGCTGGTTCCAGGCAGTGCCTTTGGCTTAGGTGCTTCCTTCTCGGTATCCGAGTTCCACAAACATCTGCTGGTCCTTGATAGTGCTTTCTGGCACAGGTACCTCCTGCTTAGTAACCGGGTTCCAGTACCATCAGCTGGTCCTTGGTAGTTCCATTGGTTCTTGTACCTTATGCTACCCATCCGGGTTCCAGTATCGTCAGCTGGTTCTCAGCAGTTCCTCAGCCTTCTTGTACCTTCTGCTACATTTCCAAGTTCAAGCTTTTTTAAATGTTTTTTGGTAATCACTCTGGATCTCCCTGACGACGACCCTGAAGACGACGACCCTGAAGACCACCCCGAAGAAGACGAGGACCCCGAAGACGATGACTCTGAAGACGATGACCTTGAAGACCACCCCGAAGAAGACGAGGACCCCGAAGACGACGAACCTGAAGACAACGACCCTGAAGACCACCCAGAAGAAGACGAGGACCCCGAAGACGAGGACCCTGAAGGACCCTGAAGATGACGACCCTGAAGACCACCCCGACGAAGACGAGGACCCCGAAGACGACGACCCTGAAGACCACCCCGAAGAAGACAAGGACCCCAAAGACGACGACCCTGAAGACAACGACCCTGAAGGCTACCCCAAAGAAGACGAGGACCCCGAAGACGACGACCCTGAAGATGACGACCCTGAAGACCACCCCGAAGAAGACAACGACCCCGAAGACGACGACCCTGAAGATGACGACCCTGAAGACCACCCCAAAGAAGACCAAGAAGATGACCCTGAAGAAGATGACTAAGAGGACAAAGAACAAGAAGACAACCACCAAGATACAGAAGAACAAGAGACAGAAGACCAAGAAGCAGAAGAACAAGAAGCTGCAGAACAAATGCAGAAGAACATTAAGCATAAGACTAAAAATCAGAGCAAAAGATATTATCTAAATTATAAGCAGAAGAAGACTAAGCAGTGTATGGGGGTGAGTCCGTTCCTCCTCGTGGTGCCCCTGGAAAATACCTGCTGCTACAGGCCAAACTGAATGCGGACAAATCCTGTTGTAAATCTTTTGTGACAGGCAGAACGGAAGGTGTAATCTTCAAACTTTTATAGATAACAACTGCAGAATTGCCTGTCACAAATAAGAATATGATGAAGAAGAAGAATATGAAGAAGATGAAGAAGTAGAATATGAAGAAGAATAATAGTTGAATAAGAAGAATATGAAGAATGTAAACAAAAAGAATAATAGGAAGAAGGTGAAGAAGAAGATGAATAAGGTGAAGAAGAAGTTGATGAAAAAGATGTTGCTGCTGAGGATGATGAAGGAGAAAGTGTGGGAGAAGTAAAAAAGAAGGTGAAGAGCATGGAAGTAGTGAAACATAAATATCTGACAAAATATAAAAAAGCTTAACATAGTCAATATCTTTGTAACTCCGAACGTCTTAAAAAAAATATTAATTCCTGCTATTCCATTTTATTGGGCTAAACCTCTATGCCTTTAATGTCTCCTCCACCTCCCCCAATACATTCTACATTATTCTTAGTTGTTTTCCTTCATGTAGAATTAACCTACAAGGAAAGAAAGGGTTTATTTTCATTCTGATATTTGTGTCCCATTGACTTGCATTGGTTTCCGGTATTGGAATCGGCGAAATCCGATATTTTTTGGGTATCGGTCCGATCCAATCCGATCCGATATTTCCTGATATCGGAAGGTATCGCTCAACACTACTGCTGAGAGGTAATCTCGAAGGAGGTGAAGCGCATGCTAAATCTGGGAGTCATTGAAGAGTCCAAGAGAGGCTGGTCCAGTCCCATAGTCTTAGTGCCGGAACCAGATGGAGAGTGGTGCTTCTGCAATGACTATAGGAAACTGAATGAGGTCTCTAAGTTTGATTCGTACCCAATGCCTAGGGTAGATGAACTAATTGAGAGGCTAGGGCCGGCCAGGTACATCACCACCCTTGAATTCACAAAAAAGTATTGGCAGATCCCTATGTGCCAAGAGGCCAAGGAGAAGACGGACTTTTCAACACCAGATGGGTGTTTGTAATACACCAGAATGCTGTTTGGGTTGCAAGGAGCACCAGCTACCTTCCAGAGAGCCATGGATCGGATCCTAGCTCCCCACAGGAAGTATGCAGCTGCCTACCTGGATGATATTGTGATCTACAGCCTGGATTGGGAAAGCCATCTGAGTAAAGTCAAGGCGATATTCAATGCTCTACGGAAGGCAGGGTTTTCCATCAACCCGAAGAAATGCGCCATGGGCATGGAGGAAGCCAGATATTTGGGCTATGTCGTAGGCAGAGGCGTGATAAAGCCCCAAATAAATAAAATTGAAGCGATCCAGGGTTAGCCACAACCTCTCTCAAAAAAACAGGTCATAGCCTTCCTGGGCATCTTTCCTTTCTCTGGCCTCTCGTGCCCCACCAGTGACCAAACTTCTGTCCAGCTGCCGCGGATCTATGCGGGCAAACGTGGGCCGCGTTTCCCACTCTCCTATATGGTGCCTTCCTAGAAGGTTTGGTGGGGGGTCGCACCAATCGATGATCACGACCTCCGGCCTTTGGCTGAGGGATGATTTACTTCCACCAACTTGGGACTCCGGTACCCTTATTCTGCCTGACCCTTCACCCGATATCTCGTGGGTTCTTAGGGTCCCTTCTGCCTTCTTGTTTCTGGAGCCTTTCTGCACCTCTTTCTCTCCACCTTTCTTCCTTCATTCTCCTTCTCCTCTTCTCCCTTCTGGCTCCGGCCTTTTCTCTAGGCCTGCCTCGTGGAGCTGAGCTCAGGCCGAGCCTGTCAGCTCTCTCTCCCTTTATGCTCTGACTGAACTCTGCTGGACTGAACACTCTCCTAAGATGGCCCCCACCTTTTATCTGCTTCTCTGTGTATGAGTTCAGGTGACCTGCAACCAATGAGCTCCTTCCTATGCTCCAGAAACCATCCCCTTCTGCTCCTTCACTGGGTTCTCTCCCCCCTCCCCACTCCAGCCAGGGACATGGTCAGTTGTGCCTGCATATATATAAATGGGAGCACCGTCAAGCTGTCCCCCGGAAATGGGGTGAGTGTGTGTATGCAGCTAACTGAGCCCTGGTCCATAATCCATCCTCACCTGGGAGTGAAATATCACACCTCTGGTTGAGGTGCAATACCCCTGTAGCAACCGAACGCCGGGCCGCTACACATGTGTCTGCACAAACAGTTAGAAGCCAACTCCATGAGGGTGGTATGAGGGCCCGACTTCCACAGATGGGGGACACCGTGCAGGATGCTTGGCATTTGCCACAGAACACCAGGATTGACAAAGTCGCCACTGGTGCCCTGTACTCTTCACAGATGAAAGCAGGTTCACACTGAGCACATATGACAGACGTGACAGAGTCTGGAGTCACCGTGGAGAGTGATCTGCTGCCTGCAACATCCTTCAGCATGACCGGTTTGGCAGTGGGTCAGTAATGTTGTGAGGTGGCATTTCTTTGGAGGGCCGCACAGCCCTCCATGTGCTTGCCAGAGGTAGCCTGACTGCCATTAGGTACCGAGATGAGATCCTCAGACCCCTTGTGAGACCATATGCTGGTGTGGTTGGCCCTGGGTTCCTCCTAATGCAGGACAATGCCAGACTTCATGTGGCTGGAGTGTGTCAGCATTTCCTGCAAGATGACGGCATTGAAGCTATGGACTGGCCCGTCCATTCCCCAGACCTGAATCCAATTGAGCACATCTGGGACATCATGTCTAAGCATCAACATAGAGTGTACAGGAAAAAAAAAGAGGCATTCAGAGAAAAGAACACGGTCCCTACAGTCAAACATGGCGGAAGTTCCCTGATGTTTTGGGGTTGCTTTACTTCCTCTTTCACTGGACTGCTTGACCGTGTGCATGGCATTATGAAGTCTGAAGACTACCAACAAATTTTGCAGCATAATGTAGGGCCCAGTGTGAGAAAGCTGGGTCTCCCTCAGAGGTCATGGGTCTTCCAGCAGGACAATGATCCAAAACACACTTCCAAAAGCACTATAAAATGGTTTTAGAGAAAGCACTGGAGACTTCTAAGGTGGCCAGCAATGAGTCCAGACCTGAATCCCATAGAACACCTGTGGAGAGATCTCAAAATGGCAGTTTGGAGAAGGTATCCTTCAAATATCAGGGACTTGGAGCAGTTTGCCAAAGAAGAATGGTCTACAATTCCAGCAGAGCATTGTAAGAAACTCATTGATGGTTACCGGAAGCGGTTGTTCGCAGTTATTTTTGCTAAAGGTTGTGCAACCAAGTATTAGGCTGAGGGTGCCAATACTTTTGTCTGGCCCATTTTTGGAATTTTGTGTGAAATGATCAATGATTTGATTTTTGCTTCATTCTCTTTTGTGTTTTTTCCTTGCAAGCAAATTAAATGAAGATGATAATACCAAAGAATTTGTGATTGCAATCATTTTCAGGAAGAAACTGAGTATTATCTGACAGAATTGCAGGGGTGCCAATACTTTTGGCCAACACTGTATATATATGGGAAATAAGTTTTTGATACACTGCCTATTTTCCAAGATTTCCCACCTACAAAGAATGGTCTGTAATTTTTGTTGTAAGTACACTTCAACTGTGAGAGACAGAATCTAAAAATAAAAACAAGAAAATTATACTGTATGATTTTTAATTAATTAAATTGCATTTTATTGCATAAAATAAGCATTTGATCACCTGCCAAACCAGCAAGAATTCTATCTCTCACAGACGTGTTAGTTTTTCTTTAAGAAGCCCCACTACTCTGCACTCATTACATGTATTAATTGAACCTGATTGAACTCTTTACATGTATAAAAGAAACCTGTCAACTGACTCAATTAATCACACTCCAACCTCGCCACCACGGACAATACAAAAGAGCTGTCTAAGGGACACAAGGGACAAAATTGTATATTCACACAAGGCTGGTATGGGCTACAGGACAATAGGCAAGAAGCTTGATGTGAAGGCAACAACTGTTGGCACAATTATTAGAAAATGGAAGAAACACAAGATGACTGTCAATCTTTCTCGGTCTGGAGCTCCATGCAAGATCTCGCCTCATGGGATAAGCATGATTCTAAGAAAGGTCAGGAATCAGCCCAGGACCAGGGGCGGACCTACCGCCGGTGCAGCCAGTGCAACTGCACCGGTGCCTGGCGGTTCAGGGGGCCCTTGCCGGGCGGCTATTGATGAGGGCAATCAGGCTTGCTTCCTGGAGCCCCCGGCTCCGAGAGACCCCCATGGCCAGATTGCCCTCATCATATGCGGCGGGCAGGGAGCGATCCCTCCAGCTCTGCTGCTGACAGGAGGAAAATGGCAGCGGAGCTGGAGGGATCTGTCCTCTCCTCTGCGTCCTGCTCGGCGCTTCCTCCCTGACAGAGGCTTGCGCTGCTTGATGATGTCATCATGCAGCGTGGGCCTGTGTCAGAGAGAAAGTTACCAGAGATGAGGATGATGCTGCAGTGGAACCAGGAGAGAGGTAAGTTGTGTATTTTTTTATACTGATACACTGGGAGAGGAACAAGAGAATGAGGGGAGGTGGGGTAGACAAATGATGGGGCTGGGAAGAGCAATGATGGGGAGAGCAATGATGGGGGTGGGGAGAGCAATGATGGGGCTGGGGAGAGCAATGATGGGGATGGAGAGAGCAATGATGGGGCTGGGGAGAGCAATTATGGGGCTGGGGAGAGCAATGGTGGGGATGGGGACAGCAATGATGAGGATGGGGAGAGCAATGATGGGGATGATGGGGATGGGGAGAGAAATGATGAGGATGGTGGGGATATGGAGAGCAATGATGGGGCTGGGGAGAACAATGATGGGGCTGGGGCGAGCAATGATGGGGATGGAGAGAGCAATGATGGTGATGGGGAGAGCAATGATGGAGCTGGGGAGAGCAATTATGGGGATGGTGGGGATGGTAAGAGCAATGATGAGGATGATGGGGCTGCGGAGAGCAATGATGGGACTGGGGAGAACAATGATGGGGATGGTGGGGATGGGGAGAGCAATGATGAGGATGGAGAGATCATTGATGAGGATGGGGAGAGCAATGATGAGATGGTGGGGCAGGGGAGAGATGATTGGGGATGGTGGGGATAGGGAGAGCAATGATGGGGCTGGAAGAGAGCAATGATGGGGTGCTTGGAGAGAGCAATGATGAGGGTGCTGGGAAAAAGCAATGATGGGGGTGCTGGGAGAGAGCAATGATGGGGGTGCTGGGAGAGAGCAATGATGGGGGTGCTGGGAGAGAGCTATGATGGGGGTCTCTTTGCTTGTACTGTAAACCTTGTATATTTTTTGCGAGTACATAGCCTTACAGTTAATTGGGGAGAGTCACAGAGACTGAATAATTTAAATTATGGACCAATGGAGATTATAGTTAAAGGGGACACAATGCTGCTTATCACTTTATATTTTGATTTCAAAGTGGCTAATAGTATATTAATGTGGGGTGTATGGGTTTGTACTCACTGAGCCGCGTTGGAGGTAGGCACAGGTTCACAAAGTGATGCAGTCCGCGGGTTCAAGCAAACTGGTGGTTTATTTAGTGTCCATACACCAGTGAGGAAACAAAAGTAACAGCCTTTCCTGACACAAAAAAAGGAATAACAGAACAAAGCTCAAAATAACAAGTCCATGCATCACGGCCTCAGCCGTTTAAACAAAGTGCCTTCCTCTACCTCCTGCAGAGTCTAAGAAGCACATGCAAGGTCTGCTCACCTTGCCCAACACACACAGACAGACTGAGACAGGCGCAGTTGTCTTAAATCAGCCTTCCAAGACCTGGACTGGAGGTAAGAGGTAAGTGAGCAGCTGTTCCCCCCAGCTCTTTCAGCTGCTCGTAAAACCTTGCCCTGTAATCTGGGCCCATTAAATTTCTCTCAGCACTATGTGTGCTAGAGCCTGCTTCTCCGGTTCCTATATAACCGAAGCTTGGTAATTACGGGGACACATACCTCCCATCCACGACCTGTCCGGCAGCCACCTTACAGGGGGTACATATCTGTAGTCAGGGATGCAGTGTGGGGGAGACACATGTATATATACAATATATGTGACCTAGTTATTTTCTAGGCTGGAGATCATTGTGACCAGATGAGACGTGGCTGGGAGATGTCACCGTGAAGGTCTGACCAGATGGAGAAGAAACAGCAGAAACCGACTCTGATCACATGAGACGTCAGGGATAAGTGCTTGGATGTAAATATTATTCTGTATCTGCACTGTGTGATTGGAGTGATAATGTTATCTGTAAAATCGCTTAGTCTGCATTCTCACATTTGTGTGAAATGTCCGTGTGCTGCCAAAATTTTTTATCGGATGGTCCACGGACTCGTAGAGTTTCATAGATGCATTCACACATCCATGAAAATCACGGATCTGAGAATGAGATCTGTGAAGGTCAGGGAATGACCTGTTCTGATCTGATTTTGAGGATCAGAATAGGACATGCTGAATGCGTCTATAAAAGCAGGCAGCACACCGACACTGAACACAGATGCAGGAATGTAACCTTATTATGTATACACAGTTCCTTCGCATATAGTGTTCTCACCTATTATGTATAGCGCCATCCTTACTTATATAGTTTCATCTTTTATTATGTATAACACCCTCCTTTACTACGTACCATCCTCTATAGATATATATGATGCCGTCTCTTATTATATGGCTTGCTCTCCTGTTATGTACAGTGCTGTCCCTTACATAGCATATTCTTGTTATTTTTGTCTGTCACAGCGCCCCCTTTTATTACATAGTCGTCTCTTGTTAGATATAAAATGGCTGCTAACGGAGCAGCCGGTGACCAGAAGACCAGTTCATCAGCTCATCCATTAGAAAAGAAGCTTTCCCATGCTCATTGCATTATCTATCTAACAAGAGAGAAAGCTATGTAATAAAGACAGTAGGCTAGAAATAATCCAATATGTAAGGGATGGTGCTGTACATAACAAGAGAGGGCACTGTGTAATAAGGGATGGCAATATACATAATAAAGGAGAATATGTAAGAGGTATATATGTTTGTGTGGCTATATATGCATCTGTAGCTTTGTCGCCATAAAAGGTGGGGGGCCCAGACACATTTCTTGCACAGGGGCCCCAAGCAGTCAGTGTCCGTCCCTGCCCAGGACTACATGTGAGGACCTGATTATTGACCTGAAGAGAGATGGGACACAGTCTCAAACATTATCATTAGTAGTGTTGAGCCACCCCCGTAGTGTTCGGGTTCGGTTCGGTTCGTCGAACACCGGGATGTTCGAGGAACTGTTCGTCGAACTGTTCGTCGAACACCTTAGAACACCGTCGAACACCGTTAAAACCAATGGCAGGCAAACAAAAACACATAGAAACACATAGAAAACACCTGCAAAGGTGTCCAAAAGCTGACAAACTGCTCAGAAGACACTCTCTTTAAAAAAGCCGGCCGGCAAATTCAGCAGCGGCATACACCGGTACCTGACAATTTAGACAAGAAGGAATAGAGCATCACACATAGATTAGATAGATAGAAACATGTCAGTCACACATATAAGAAGCACAGTGACAGTGTTGGTTACTGCACTTGTCATTTAGTGTAAAGGATTTATTAAAAAAAATATTAGTGTTTTCATGCACTGTCTCTTTAAAAAAGCCGGCCGGCAATTCAGCATCTGTACCCGACAATTTAGAACAGAAAGAATAGAGCTTCACACATAGATTAGATAGATAGAAACATGTCAGTCACATATATAATAAGTACAGTGATAGTGTTGCTTACTGTACTTGTCATTTAGTGTAAAGGATTTATTTAAAAAAATAATAGTGTTTTCATGCACTGTCTCTTTAAAAAAGCCGGCCGGCAATTCAGCAGCGGTACCCGACAATTTAGAACAGAAAGATAGAGCATCACACATAGATTAGATAGATAGAAACATGTCAGTCACATATATATGAAGTACAGTGATAGTGTTGGTTACTGTACTTGTCATTTAGTATTAAAATAACGGATTTATTATTAAAAAAATTGGCGTGGGGGTCCCCTTAATTTTAGGCTCTAGCGGAGGTTAAGCAGACGGCTGGGGCAGATGTTTGAAGCCTGGGAAGGGGGTAATACCCACGGAGCTTCCCAGGCTACTAATATCAGCCCCCAGCTGAATACATAGCCTTTACTAGCTATTAAAATGGGGGACCCCCCCAAAAAAATGACGTGGGGTCCCCCCTAATTTAATAGCTAGCAAAGGCTAGGCAGACAGCTGGGGGCTGATATTAATAGCCCAGGAAGGGAGCCATGAATATTGGCCCCCTCCCAGGCTAGAAACACCAGCCGTCAGCCGCCCCAGAAATGGCGCATTCATAGGATGCGCCAATTCTGGCACTTAGCCTCGCTCTTCCACGCTGCCCTGGTGCGGTGGCAGGGGGTAATAGGGTTGGGGTTGATGTCAGCTTATAATGCCAGCTGACATCAAGCCCAGGTTAGTAATGGAGAGGCGTCTATAAGACACCCCCATTACTAACCCCATAGTCAAAGTTAAAAAAAACACAAACACCCAGAATAAAGTCCTTTAATTGAAATAAAGACACAATCCTTTATTGTTCTAAATTAAACCATACTTACCATCACGCCCATTCCAGCTGAAGCCAACGATCTCCTGCAATAAAAGAAAAATAATAAAGCAACCTCATCCTTACCTTTCCATGGTTCCCACGACAGCTTCAGCTCTGCTACATCGAGATGACAGGCTGGACCGCAGCAGAACGCTGCCATCCAGCCTGTCATCCCGCAGACACTGAGAAGCGCAGGCTTGCTTGCGCTGCTCAGCGTCTCTCTGTGACGACATCCAGATGAGCCGAGTTCATGTCCAATGAACTCGGCTCACCTCATGCACGTCACTGACAGCGTGGGAAAATTCTCACGCTGAGGCGCTGATTGCAGGAGAATTTTCCCACGCTGTCAGTGACGTGCAGGAGGTGAGCTGAGTTCATTGGACATGAGCTCACCTCATGCACATCACTGACAGCGTGGGAGAATTCTCCTGCACTCAGCACTTCAGCGTGAGAATTTTCCCACGCTGTCAGTGACGTGCATGAGGTGAGCCGAGTTCATTGGACATGACCTCGGCTCATCTGGATGCCGTCACAGCGAGACAGTGAGGAGCGCAAGCATGCCTGCGCTTCTCAGTGTCTGCGGGATGACAGACTGGATGGCAGCGTTCTGCTGCGGTCCAGCCTGTCATCTCGATGTAGCAGAGCTGAAGCTGTCGTGGGAACCATGGAAAGGTAAGGATGAGGTTGGTTTATTATTTTTCTTTTATCGCAGGAGATCGTTGGCTTCAGCTGGAATGGGTGTGATGGTAAGTATGGTTTAATTTAGAACAATAAAGAATTGTGTCTTTATTTCAATTAAAGGACTTTATTCTGGGTGTTGTGTTTTTTTTAAATACTTTACTAGAAATTCATGGCGGTCATGTCTAATACTGGCGTGACCCCATGAATTTTGGGCTTGGGGCCAGCTGATAATACCAAGCTGGCCCTAACCCCTTTATTACCCAGTGAGCCACCGCACCAGGGCCCTGGATGAGTTGGGTACAGCGCCAGAAGATGGCGCTTCTATGAACGCGCCATTTTCCGGGGTGGCTGCGGACTGCAATTTGTAGCGGGGGGGGCCCAGAAAGCTTGGGCCTCCCTGCGCTGCATATTCCAGCCCCCAGCTGCCTAGTTGTACCTGGCTGGACACAAAAATAGGGCGAAGCCCCACGTACTTTTTTTTTAATTATTTCATGAAATTCATGAAATAATTAAGAAAAAAAGGCCTTCCCTATATTGTTGTGTCCGGCCAGGTACAAATAGGCAGCTGGTGGTTGGGGGCAGCCCGTTCCTGACTGCTGTACCTGGCTGGACACAAATATAGTGCGAAGCCCCACTTCAATTTTTTTTAATTATTTCATGAAATTCATGAAATAATTAAGAAAAAAAGGGCTTCCCTATATTGTTGTGTCCGGCCAGGTACAAATAGGCAGCTGGTGGATGGGGGCAGCCCGTTCCTGCCTGCTGTACCTGGCTGGGCACAAATATAGTGCGAAGCCCCACTTCAATTTTTTTACATTATTTCAGGAAATTCATGAAATAATTTAAAAAAAATTGACGTGGGGCTTCGCACTATATTTGTGTCCAGCCAGGTACAGCAGGCAGGAACGGGCTGCCCCCAACCACCAGCTGCCTATTTGTACCTGGCCGGACACAACAATATAGGGAAGCCCTTTTTTTCTTAATTATTTCATGAAATAATTTAAAGAAAATTGACGTGGGGCTTCGCCCTGTTTTTGTGTCCAGCCAGGTACAACTAGGCAGCTGGGGGCTGGAATCCGCAGCGCAGGGAGGCCCAAGCTTTCTGGGCCACCCCCGCTGCAAATTGCAGTCCGCAGCCACCCCGGAAAATTGCGCGTTCATAGAAGCGCCATCTTCTGGCGCTGTACCCAACTTATCCAGGGCCCTGATGCGGTGGCTCACTGGGTAATAAAGAGGTTAGGGCCAGCTTGGCATTATTAGCTGGCCCTAAGCCCGAAATTCATAAGGTCACGCCAATATTAGACATGACCACCATGAATTTCTAGTAAAGTATTTAAAAAAAACACAACACCCAGAAAAAAGTCCTTTAATTGAAATAAACACACAATTCTTTATTGTTCTAAATTAAACCATACTTACCATCACGCCCATTCCAGCTGAAGCCAACGATCTCCTGAAATAAAAGAAAAATAATAAAGCAACATCATCCTTACCTTTCCATGGTTCCCATGACAGCTTCAGCTCTGCTACATCGAGATGACAGGCTGGACCGCAGCAGAACGCTGCCATCCAGCCTGTCATCCCGCAGACACTGAGAAGCGCAGGCTTGCTTGCGCTCCACAGTGTCTCTCTGTGAGGGCATCCAGATGAGCCGAGTTAATGTCCAATGAACTCGGCTCACCTCATGCACGTCACTGACAGCGTCGGAAAATTCTCCTGCACTCAGCGCTTCAGCGTGGGAGAATTCTCACACTGAAGCGCTGAGTGAAGGAGAATTCTCCCACGCTGTCAGTGACGTGCAGGAGGTGAGCTGAGTTGATTGGACATGAGCTCACCTTATGCACGTCACTGACAGCGTGGGAAAATTCTCCTGCACTCAGCGCTTCAGCGTGGGAGAATTCTCACGCTGAAGCGCTGAGTGCAGGAGAATTCTCCCACGCTGTCAGTGACGTGCAGGAGGTGAGCTGAGTTCATTGGACATGAGCTCACCTTATGCACATCACTGACAGCGTGGGAGAATTCTCCTGCACTCACCGCTTCACCGTGAGAATTTTCCCACGCTGTCAGTGACGTGCATGAGGTGAGCCGAGTTCATTGGACATGAACTCGGCTCATCTGGATGTCGTCACAGAGAGACGCTGAGCAGCGCAAGCAAGCCTGCGCTTCTCAGTGTCTGCGGGATGACAGGCTGGATGGCAGCGTTCTGCTGCGGTCCAGCCTGTCATCTCGATGTAGCAGAGCTGAAGCTGTCGTGGGAACCATGGAAAGGTAAGGATGAGGTTGCTTTATTATTTTTCTTTTATTGCAGGAGATCGTTGGCTTCAGCTGGAATGGGCGTGACGGTAAGTATGGTTTAATTTAGAACAATAAAGGATTGTGTCTTTATTTCAATTAAAGGACTTTATTCTGGGTGTTTGTGTTTTTTTTAACTTTGACTATGGGGTTAGTAATGGGGGTGTCTTATAGACGCCTCTCCATTACTAACCTGGGCTTGATGTCAGCTGGCATTATAAGCTGACATCAACCCCAACCCTATTACCCCCTGCCACCGCACCAGGGCAGCGTGGAAGAGCGAGGCTAAGTGCCAGAATTGGCGCATCCTATGAATGCGCCATTTCTGGGGCGGCTGACGGCTGGTGTTTCTAGCCTGGGAGGGGGCCAATATTCATGGCTCCCTTCCTGGGCTATTAATATCAGCCCCCAGCTGTCTGCCTAGCCTTTGCTAGCTATTAAATTAGGGGGGACCCCACGTCATTTTTTTTGGGGGGTCCCCCATTTTAATAGCTAGTAAAGGCTATGTATTCAGCTGGGGGCTGATATTAGTAGCCTGGGAAGCTCCGTGGGTATTACCCCCTTCCCAGGCTTCAAACATCTGCCCCAGCCGTCTGCTTAACCTCCGCTAGAGCCTAAAATTAAGGGGAACCCCACGCCAATTTTTTTAATAATAAATCCTTTATTTTAATACTAAATGACAAGTACAGTAACCAACACTATCACTGTACTTCATATATATGTGACTGACATGTTTCTATCTATCTAATCTATGTGTAAAGCTCTATTCTGTCTGTTATAAATTGTCGGGTACCGCTGCTGAATTGCCGGCCGGCTTTTTTAAAGAGACGGTGCATGAAAACACTATTATTTTTTTTGATAAATCCTTTACGCTAAATGACAAGTACACTAAGCAACACTGTCACTGTACTTCGTATATATGTGGCTGACATGTTTCTATCTATCTAATCTATGTGTGAAGCTCTATTCTGTCTGTTATAAATTGTCGGGTACCGCTGCTGAATTGCCGGCCGGCTTTTTTAAAGAGACGGTGCATGAAAACACTATTATTTTTTTTGATAAATCCTTTACGCTAAATGACAAGTACAGTAAGCAGCACTTTCACTATACTTCGTATATATGTGGCTGACATGTTTATATCTATCTAATCTATGTGTGAAGCTCTATTCTTTCGGTTCTAAATTGTCGGGTACCGGTGTATGCCGCTGCTGAATTGCCGGCTTTTCATGTTTCACTGTTGGCACTGTTCCCATCGATTTGGGCAATCACTGTAATGCCACAACCACCATGGCTGTGGCATTACAGTGAGTGGCAGACAATCCCTGCATGATTGGTGCTCTAAATAGTGCCAGACATGCAGGACACGCTTTTGGTGCACGAACAGTTATCGAACATAACCTCGAACAGCCGAATTTTTTGCAAATCGTTCGGGTTCGTCGAACAACTCGAACACCGCCCAAAACAGCTCGAATTTGAGATTGGCGAACAGTTCTAGTCGAACACCGCTCATCTCTAATCATTAGTAACACACTACACCTTCCTGTATTAGAATCCTGCAGGTCACTCAAGGTCCCCCTGCTAATGCCAGCACATGTCCAGACGTATTTGAAGTTCACCAATGACCATCTGGATGATCTAGTGGAGGCATGGACAAAGATCACATGGTCAGATGAGACCAAAATAGAACTTTTTAGTATCATATTGGTGGAGGAAGGTTGAGCTTGATGGACCTAGGTCTTTTTTCATCCTATGTAACTATGTAAATCCACTCGCCGTGTTTGGATGAGCACAATCCCAAGAACACCATCCCAACTGTGAAGCATGGTGGGGGAAACATTATACTTTGGGGGAGCTTTTCTGCAAAGAGATAAGGACGACTGCAGAGTATTGAAGGGAGGATGGATTGGGTCATGTATCGCAAGATTTTGGCAAACAACCTCCTTCCCTCAGTAAGAGCATTGAAGATGGGTCATGGCTGTGTCTTCCTGCCTGACAATGACCAGAAACACATAGCCAGGGCAACTAAGCAATGGCTCTGTAAGCACCATTTTTAGGTCCTGAAGTAGCCTGACCAGTCTCCAAAACTGAACCCAATAGAAAATCTTTGAAGGGAGCTTTAACTCAATGTTGCTCAGCGGCAACCCCGAAACCTGAAAGATATGAAGGAGATCTTTATGGAGGAGTTGGTCAAAAGGCCTGCTGCATTGTGTGCAAGCTAGATCAAGAAGTAAATCAAAAGTCTATATCATTATTTTCTGTTTTTCCATTGTATCAAATAATTATTTCATGCAATAAAATGGAAATTAATTATGTAAAAATCATACAGTGTGAGTTTCTGTATTTTTTTTTTAAGATTCTTTTTCTCAAAGTTGTAATGAACATAAGATAAAAATTACAGACTAGAGATGAGCGGTGTTTGACTTGAACTGTTCGCCAATCTCAAATTCGAGCTGTTTTGGGCGGTGTTCGAGCCATTCGGCGAACAAAAACAATTTGAAAAAAATTCGGCGGTTCGAGGTTATGTTCGATAACTGTTCGTGCACCAAAATCATAACTGGATTTTTTCTCAGTAATGCTGAAAATTAATGTTAAGATGCAGTTTAAGTGTACAGCGGGGCGGGGGGAGGGGCAGGGGATGGATCTCTGCAGCAATAATGAAGATCTCCATTTTTTTTTCTCTTTCCCGCATTTACAGTGGGGAGGTGCAATCTGTCAGCCTATCAGCAGCGCACACACGGAGCGAACTGCTTTTTTTCACACAAGCAAGGGCATGTGTCGTTGGCAGTGTATGTCACATGTCCTTGCCCTATAAGACCTAGCTATTTTCCCCGTCGCCACCATTTTCTCACTGCAGCAGCTGCGTGTTAGACGGCACCGCTGTTGCTGTGTGCGCTATACTTTGTTAATTTCAAGCCAATTTTCGCACAAATCTACAGATAGCTTGGGAGTAGGGAATAGTTGTGATTGCAGTCCTTTTGAGTACTAGGTTACATCATTTCCTGCGACTTTTATCAGGCACGTCTGAGCTCTTAAATAGATAGGTTGGGAGTAAAGACTAATTGTAATTGCAGTCCTTTTGAGGGCTAGATTACATCAGTTCCTATCACTTTTTGCCAGGCAGGTCTGTGCCAGTGCTGTGCAAGTTTGTTTCACAGCATTTGGCTAAATCTAGCAAATCAAATCCTTTTTGGCCTCTTGCAGTGTGTGTTAGTCAGTGGAGGAGCCTATCTGTGTTGCAAGCTACACCAACTGTGTATAGAATACAATTTTTTTACTGCACCTAGTGAAGTAAACCTTTTGGGCATAGCATCATTCTATTAGTCCATCTATACTAACCTCCACCAGGTTGCAAATTCAATATAATTTTTATCTGCATCTAGCTCTGAAAAAATATTTCGACATGTAGCAGTGTGTGGGACTTGTTCTATTAGTCCATCTATACTAACCTCCACCAGGTTGCAAATTCAAAATATTTTTTTTCTGCATCTAGCTCTGAAAAAATATTTGGGCTTGTAGCAGTGTGTGGGACTTGTTCTATTAGTCCATCTATACAAACCTCCACCAGGTTGCAAATTCAATATAATTTTTAGCTGCATCTAGCTATGAAAAAATATTTGGGCTTCGGCTTGTAGCAGTGTGTGGGACTTGTTCTATTAGTCCATCTATACTAACCTCCACCAGGTTGTAAATTCAATAAAATTTTTATCTGCATCTAGCTCTGCGAAAATATTTCGGCTTTTAGCAGTGTATGGGAATTGTTCTATTAGTCCATTAATACTAACCTCCACCAGGTTGCAAATTCAATATAAATTTTATCTGCATCTAGCTCAGAAAAAATATTTGGGCTTCGGCTTGTAGCAGTGTGTGGGACTTGTTCTATTAGTCCATGTATACTAACCTCCACCAGGTTGCAAATTCAATATAATTTTTATCTGCATCTAGCTCTGAAAAAATATTTGTGCTTCGGCTTGTAGCAGTGTGTGGGACTTGTTCTATTAGTCCATCTATACTAACCTCCACCAGGTTGCAAATTCAATATAATTTTTAGCTGCATCTAGCTCTGAAAAAATATTTGTGCTTCGGCTTGTAGCAGTGTGTGGGACTTGTTCCATTAGTCCATCTATACTAACCTCCACCAGGTTGCAAATTCAATATAATTTTTAGCTGCATCTAGCCAGGAAAATTTTTTTTCTTCCCAATAGTGGTAGCAATAGAAATATGGGGCGCCCTCCTGGCTAACAAAAATATACGTTTCATAACAAAAAACATCAGCCTAGCGCACTGCATGAATAAGATGGCATCATCGTCTCTCCCGTCTACGCTGGCTAGCATTCCTGTGCCTAAAACACAATGCATGGGTCCGCGCTAGCCACGATGCTGAGGGGTCTAAAGCTGCTGTTAATGCTTTATCACAATTCAATTGGCAGATTTTCACAGAGCTCCTCCCCAACGCCCACCCATCGGTCAACATTTGCCCACCCTCCCTATGGGATCTAGTGGTGAATAGTTGATGCCATTAATCCGAGCGTCAGTTGCCCCGTCGACGTGGCAAGCATACGGTAAAGCATGGGAAGAGTGGACACGACTAGTAGCAGGCAGACGGGTTGACCAATGTGAATAAGCCAGATTACAAGTCACCATAGAATTTCTCCACCAGCTAATGATGAAGGGCATATCAGGGGCGTCAGCGCAGCGGTGTCTGAACGGAGTAGCATTTCACTTCCAACTACTGAATTGGGGAGATGTGACAAAGAGATACATCTTCAGACAATCCATAAAAGGGTGGAAAAGGGGTCAGCTAAGTCAGGAGTGTAGACGTCCCCTCCCGTGTCACTAAAACTGATTTCTCACATCATTTCCCTAACACCATTAACATGAAACTCACAATTTGAAGCAACACTACTGTCTACTGCATTTGCAATCGCCTTCTTCGGGGCGCTATGCATAAGCGAATTAGTCCCTCAATCCAAAATTACCACCAGTGGAGGCTTATTACACCAGGACGTAGTCATAGCCAATAATGCAATACGTCTACGCATACGCAAATCGAAAACGGTTCCAGCGGGCAGGGGCACTTGGGTACTTCTACAACCCACAAACGGTACACTGAGTTGGGTAACAATAGTAAAAACATATATAAACATCAGATCACAAAGTAATTTCTTCCTATCACACATTGATGGAACGCCATTATCAAGATACCAGTTCCAAGCTATATTTAATAAATGCATAACATTGGCAGGAAACCACCCCAAAGATTACGGGACACACTCATTCCGCATAGGCGTGGCCACGGAAGCAGCAAGAGCAGGACTGTCAGAAACGGAAGTTCAGAGGATAGGGAGATGGCGATCAACGTGTTTGGCGAGATACATAAGACCGGACTTGTTATCCTAACGTGGTTTGTTTCTTTTACAGGTGACGCTAAGCCAACAGTGTGGGTGATAGGCCACTCGTATATATATTGGGCAGAAAAAAGGGCGAAAGTCCGCCCAGGCAGGAGGAAATTAGAGTTTCATAACACATATTTCAACTGGAGAGGTATTAGAGGCCTGCTTTGGCCACAGGTACTAATGGAGGTAATCAAGGTAGCAAGAGAGGCAAGAGGTCCGGTCATCTTAGTTATACAGGCCCGGGGAAACGACCTAGGTCATCACAAGAGCGCATAACTAAAGGCAATAATGAAACTAGACACTGAGCACTTCAGAGAATTTTTCACAAAACTAACTATAGTATGGTCAGAGATTGTGCCGACAGCGGTATGGCAAGGTGCGCGAGACATCACGGCCATCGAACGGACAAGGCGGGTAATAAATATTCGGATGGCAAAATTTAGAAGAGACAGAGGCAGTGCAGTGATATAACACCGACAACTGGAGGGAGATAAAGCAGGCCTCATACGGCCCGACGGTGTTCACTTAAGGGATATTGGACTGGACATATTCCAGTCAGGACTCCAGGACGGAGTGGAACAAGCATTAAGAGTGATGGATGGGGGTCAGAGTCCTGCATACGAGTACACAGGATCCTCCGTGGCCTGGAAATAGAAAGGACATGTTGGAGAGTTACACTTGTTGGCCAACTTGCTGGTGTGGAGACCTAGGGCATGCTGCAACAAGCTGAATTATTTTAGAAATAAAATGTATTTCTAATGGAATGAATATAAAGAGTTAATAAAGCTGTGACCGATCCTCACCCATCCAGTTGTATGAGTTACATTATTGTATTGTCAAGGAAAGGGGGGCGGTAGGGGGGCTGAGCGTCTGGGTTTGGTTGGGGGTCCCCACAGTCTGCCTAGGCTAGATGCATTTAAAAATTCTTATTAGATACACAGGCGGTGCAGCTTGCTTCGCAGCTGGGCTACTACGTCCAAAGTATTATAATAACCCAGTAAAACATGAAGTACCAAAATAATTTTAAAATAAATATTTTATTTTAGACACGTTAAAATCCAGAATTAAACCATAAAAAAAGAAAGGTACCAAACATGAGGAGGCCGGAGAAACAATATTAAAATCTTTAGGAAAGCTTGAGTAGTCTTATAATGATTTAATTATGCTGTGGATGAAGCACTCATCATAAAGAAAGAGGTATAGTAGTGTTATATGTAACAGCATGGAGTGTCAAAAAGGAATCAATTTATGCCACACATTGGACCGAATCAACAGGGCAGCAGTGCTATAGCATACTGGTGTTCTCGTGCACAAAGGTGCATAGATCAGCACTATTTATTAATTGCATGACCAGCACCTGCGGCCGAAGTGATCGATCCAGTGCATATAAATATATAGAAATCTCCTGCTGTCACCAACACCTAATACTAAATGAGTACATTCAATACATAGGCATATCTAAACAGTAAAGTGTAAAGTACTTATTCCATACCAATGTAGATACTCCTGCTTCCTGCCCCGACGCGCACGTTTCGCATTAGCTTCTTCGGGAGGCGTGTCACACTAAGGGGTGTGCTCGTTTTTTATGCGGCAACCAGCCAATGAGGGGATAGTGGGCGGAGACGAAACAAATGATGCTAACAGCGTGGAACCAATGGCGCGTGCGAAGACTGAGGCGGCATCCAGGAAAGGAGTCCCGTGACCAGCGGTCACATGCTGGATGACGCTCTCGTCCCCAACAGTAAGTGAAAGCGAGGCGTGATCCGCATTAAAAGACCACGGTACTCAGGACTCGGGGCCGCAACAGTCCGCGCACGCGCACTTACCACATGAAGAGCAGATCATAGATTGGAACGATAAAGAATGAAGTGAATGAAGTAGAAATAAGAACAAATAAAAGAAAAATTAATAAATAAATAAAAGGGGAATGATATGAAGCTGAATAGATGTGTATATAGAAATAAAAGAATATATAAAAATAAAGATAAAAGAATAATAATGAATAAAATAAAAAAAAAAAAAAAAAAGGAGAAAAGCATAAACTCAAAGCGAATGTGGCTTAAATACTTATACCGCGAATGAATGTGCAAATAATCAGCAGATAATAATCTAGCTGATAGATTAATAACACGGATGGTGGTATAAAGTGACAGTGCGAACTAAAAAAGTATAGATAAGTGCTGATGTCATAAAGTACATATTGCTGATGTCATAATGTACATATATAATCATATACTTGGAAATCGAATGCTATGACTACATAAAGTGACTGTACATTACTCACATAAAGTCAACATTATAAAGTGGCAATGTGTTACTCACAACACCTAGACATTATAAAGTGACAATGTGAAATAAATTAATTGCAAAGTAGATAATATAAAGTGACAGTGCAAACGTAAACAGATGAATAAATGCTGATATTGTGATATACGTATGTATAATTTTATACAAAAATAAAGTGCAATGACAATATAAAGTGACTATACCATAATCACATCACATAAACATTATAGGGTGACGATGCAAAAACGCCAATCAAAAGGTATATTAAAAATAGTCCAAAGAAAAGGTTTATAATAATTTATTCTATCCAGATTCTTCATCGTTTCGTACATCAACAATGGTTGGCATCTGCGCATCACAGTCTCATCTCCATCCATATTTGCTAAACCCCAGGTACCAAATACTAAAGATTAAAAAAATAAAAATTAAAATCAAGACAAACAGCACACATCAAATATACGGTTTCAAATCTCATATATCTCAAATAACTCATATAACTCACAGGAAGATCCCAAATCCAAAACTCTCATTCAAGCCTTGAGGGGCCAGAGAACCCAACCGATATATCCATCTACTTTCGGTTTTTGCTAATCTTTTGTGTAAATCACCCCCTCTAATGCCCATAGTGACTACGTCAATGCCCCTAATTTTTAATAAATGAGGATTACAGTTGTGATACCTCTTAAAATGTTTGGGGATCGTTTTAAGAAGGGAGTCATTAGTGTTAGTTTTGGCTTTCTCAATGTCTAAGCAGTGCTCACGAGTCCTTACCTTGAGTTCTCTACTGGTCAGCCCAACATAGATTTTATTGCAGGGACATTCGGCCAGATAGATGACACCCTTGGATGCACAGGTGATATGGTGGCGAATTTCAAATGTCCGAGACCCATCATGGTTTCTGAAGTTTGTTGTTTTGATTAAATTGCCACAAGCCTTGCATAGACCGCAAGGAAAAAAGCCATTTTTGTATTTAGATGTCTTCTGGGCCTTTGGTTCATAATGGCTATGGACCAGAATGTCATTTAAATTACGAGAGCGTTTAGCAATAATCTGTGGTGAGTCAGGTAGGATTCGTTTGAGAATTGGGTCAGTGGAGAGGACATCCCAATGCTTCAAGATTATGTTTTTAAATTCCGTCCATTGAGAGTGGTAATTGGTAATCAGGCGTACTTGATTGTCAGCCACAGATGATTTTTTGCTGAGTTGATTATTATAGAGCAAAGAATTCCTAGGAGTGATTTTGGCACGTTGGTAGCCTCTCCTAATTGCTCGATGGCTATATCCTCTGGCCCTGAACCGTTCCGATAGTTCATGTGATTGTATTTCAACTTGTTCGTCATTTGAACAGATCCTTTTAATGCGTAAGAATTGTCCAATTGGAATGCCATTGATGGTAGATTGTAGATGTGATGACGATGCATGAAGCAAGGAATTTGTTGCTGTGGATTTCCGGAACAAAGTGGTGGATAACTGGCCATCTGGGTTAGTAGAAATAAGAATATCTAAAAATTCAGCAGTTCTGCCAAATTTATATGTGAGCTTGATATTGTATTCATTGCAATTCAGGCTATCCATAAATACTTTCAATTCATCGCTGGAACCCTCCCAAATGAACATAAGATTGTCAATATAACGAAGCCAGTTGTGGATTTTGTCGATACCAGGCCTTGTTTCGTCTTGCAATATTTGACGTTCCCAAAACCCCATAAATAAATTAGCGTAAGCGGGAGCACAAGATGCCCCCATGGCGGTCCCCTGTAGCTGTAAATAGGTTTTATTGTTAAAAGTAAACACATTGTGAGTTAGTATGAATTCCAGCAAAGCCAAAATTAATTTAGTTAGAGAGTGATCAATATTGCTGGATTGAAGAAACCAGGAGACCGCCATGAGGCCATCACTGTGTCTTATAGAGGTATACAAGGCCTCTACATCTGCTGTCACAATCAGCATATTGTCATTTAGTTGTATATTGTCAAGGCGACGTAGGACCATGGTAGTATCCTTAACAAATGAAGGTAATTCAGAAACAAGTGGTTTAAGATAAAAATCCACAATCTTGCCTATAGTCTCACAGAGACTTTCATTTCTGGAGACAATCGGTCTCCCTGGAGGGTCCAGCGTGTTTTTGTGTATCTTAGGAATCAAGTATAGTGTAGCCAATCTAGGGTTCAGATTCTTATACAGATCCAGAAGTTTCTTGGGGATGATGTGGTCCTCAAAGGCTGATGACAAAAGGCCAAGAAGTTCAGAGTGAAATGCGGTGGTAGGGTTAAAGGTCAATTCTTTGTAGCATTTACGATCCCCAAGTAATTTATTGGCTTGTTTCTCATACATTGAGTTAGGCCACACCACCACATTACCACCTTTGTCAGCCATTTTGAAGACCACATCATCCCAACCCTTCATTTCATCTATAGCTTTTCTTTCTCTAAAACTCAAATTAGACTGGCCTCTAGATTTAAGGGACAGTTTTTCAAGATCATGTGATACTATTTTAGTAAAAACTTCAACCGCCGGTACAAGAGATAGAGCCGGGAATTTTTTAGTTTGACCTACCAGATGTATAGGGAAGGCATTCACATCTGCAGAACTTTCTTCAGCTAAAGATTGCAAAGTAGCTAAAGCCTCCTGTTCTTCCATACTTGGGAACATATCAAAAACATCAGTTTTATAGTGAAATTTCTTCAGAATTAATTTGCGGGCAAATAGATGTATGTCCTTTATGGCCGTAAATGTGTCTAGATGAAACGAAGGAGAGAACGTTAAGCCTTTCTGTAGGACAGACATTTGAGTTTCAGATAAGGAATGAGAAGACAGATTAATTACCTTTAAAGAGTCCTCACGGGAGTTTTTATTGTAGGTTCTTGTATTCGGTCTCCTCTTTTGAAATTGTCTTGAATTAGATCCCGTTTCAGAATCAGTTTCAGAGCTGAAGTCCCCCGGATAGGAGGACAGAGACTGACTGGATATGCTTCTAGGTAGATTCCTTTTATTCGTATTTTTCCTTAGCTGCCATTTAAAGATAGTACCACTCTGAAAATCATTAATGTCCCGTTCATACTTTTTGTGCTTATCTAGACTAATATTTTTCTCCCATTTTTCAAAATCCTTGTCTAAGTTTTTTAGGATTTCCTGAAAAGTGTCACTTGCCATCTCTTGTTGTAATTTTCGTTGAAGAGCCTCAATCTCTTCCTCGGTGGATTTAATTGTTTGATCATTTTTATCAATTATAAGTTGGATAAATTGTAAAGAGCATGTGTAAAAAAAATTCTTTGTGGTAATAATTGAGTGTTCGGAAGTACTATTAATTTATCAATTTGGACACTTCTTGTGAAATGTCCAAAGTATTGCCTAGGCTAGATGCAGTTAAAAATTCTACGCTGACTAGCAGACACTGAAGCTTTGGAGCAGACCTCAGAGTAAACAGCTCTTCAGACTCAACCATCTGTGTTACCCCAAGCCATAGTGTATGTAGTTTCTGACAGTTAAAAGGGGGTCACGTAAAACACAGCAAGGGGACTCCAAAAAGAGTCTCCATTTTTTCCAAAAATTGTGGCACAGACACCACTTAAGTGGCATCAATTGGCATCAATTGCCCCAGAGTTGCTTAAAATGGTTGGTGAGGTGATTTTACCAAATCCTCAAGCTTTTAGTCTCCCCAGGATGACACAGGGGTTGAAAAGTCCTTGCTGATCCATGGTTTGTTCATCTTTATGAACGTGAGTCTGTCTACATTCTCAGTGGACAGCCGCGTGCGCTCATCTGTCAGCACACCACCACCAGTGCTGAACACACGTTCAGAGAGAACGCTGGCTGCAGGGCATGACAAGTTCTCCAAGGCGTGAGTGGCGAGATACGGCCATTTTTCCTGATTGGAAGCCCAAAATGAGCAAGGGTCCAGTGACACAGTCATAGCTTCGATGTTCACTTGGAGATACTCCTGTACCATCCTCTCTAGGCGTTGACTATGTGTCAGACTTCTTGTCTCCTGTGGCCTTGCAAAGGATGGTCTAAAAAAGTGGTGAAACGATTCCACAACATTGCTGTTACCAGCAGATACTGTGTTACTGTTACGGTTTGAGTGATGAAGACTCGACAGTCCCACGGTTTGCAAGTTAGAACTGTGAGATTCACTACGTGCACCACTGGTGTTTTGTGGAAAAGCACATGTAAGATTCAGCAACAGCCTCTGCTGATACTCCTGCATGCGTGAATCCCTTTCTATGGCAGGAATTATTTCAGCAAATTTACTTTTGTACCGGGGATCTAAGAGTGTGGCAGCCCAGTAGTCGGGATTACTTCGAATTCTGACAATCCGAGGGTCATGTTGCAGGTAGTGCAGCAAGAAGGCACTCTTGTGTCTTGCGCATCCAGGAGGACCAAGTCCTTGTTGTGTTGGTAGCGAGGTAAGAATCATGCTTCCCTCCTCTGCCCTCTCCCCCCAACCTCGCACAACAGAAATGTGATCAACGTCTCCCTCATCTGATAAGTCTTCCATGCCCGTGGCCAGTTCGTCCTCCACTTCTTCCTCGGCTCCTGCACCTTCCTCAACAGTTTTTTCTGCTACCATTCGCCCTGGTTAATCCCTCTCCCGCACCCTCCCATGCCTGCCGCCTTGGTGCTGCCGACCGTCTGGACTTTGGAGATGTTATCCCTTCCGCATACGACTCCTCCTCTACTTCCTCCACCTCCTCTTGTCCCACCACCTGACTCTGAATTCCGTTTAAAGTGTGCTCCAGCATGTAAATCACAAGAATAGTCATGCTGATAATGGCATCGTCGTCAGCACTAAACATCTTCGTCGCCATTTCAAAACAGTGCAGAAAGGTGTGTTTTGCCCCTGAGGATTCAGTCACCACAGAGGTACTGCATCTCACCCAGAGGTGTGGTATCTCACCCTCAGGTAAGGAAGGAGTATGGCTCGGGACCCTAACAACTGCATCCAACACATACCCGCTGTGGGGGTAGGGCGAGATTGCTCCTAAGGGAGAGCACAGTCCCAGGTCCCTAGCTGGTGGGAGGGTCGCCCTGGGTCACGGACCGGGTCACCGCCACAGTGACTACAACCCTCAGCGTCTACCGGCCCGGCTCCGGGTACCCCACGGCCCAGGGGGCGCGTCAACTTCATAGGTCCCTGATCTGAGACCACTCCTGTAGCGTGATTTGCCCCACCTCGGGATCTCGTTGGCCCAGGCTATACATCAGAACTTATTGCACCAGGGCTTGTCGGTGCTGCCACAGTCGCTGCAACATGTGCAGAGTTGAATTCCACCGTGTCGGCACATCGCATTTCAGCAGGTGAACTGGCAGGCCAACGACTTCTGTAGAGATGTAAGTCGTTGAGCTGCGAGATGCGAACGGCGGAAGTGAGCACACAGCGAACGTGCCCTCTGCCGAAGGCCATCTAGTCCGGGATAGTGGGCTAAAAATTGCTGGACAACCAGGTTCAACACATGAGCCATACAAGGCACGTGTGTGACATTGCCCGGGCGAAGGGCCGCACCCAGGTTTGCAGCATTGTCGCACACTGCCTTCCCTGGTTGCAGGGCCAGTGTAGACAACCATTCATGAAACTGGGTCTCCAGAGCTGACCACAACTTCTCAGCTGTGTGACTCACGTTTCCCAGACATTTCAAAGTAAACGCCGCCTGATGCCGTTGAGCCCTGCTGCCAGCATAGTAAGGAGGTGTTCAGTATTCCTTCTGCGCAGTTAGAAAGTGGGTGGCATTACCAGACAGGCTTTGGGTGCAGGTGGAGGACGGAGAGGAGATTGAGGAGGCAGATGCAGTGGAGGAACTTCTAGATAAAGAGGATTGATGTACAACTCGTGGGGACGGCAAGACTTGGACAGCAGCCCCTTGTCCTGCTGTCACCATAGTTACCCAGTGCCCAGTCAGTGACATGTAACGCCCTTGTCCATGTCTACTCGCCCAAGTGTCTGTGGTGAAATGCACCCTGTCACACACAGAGTTTCTCAAAGAAGCGGTAATGTTGTGTGCGACATGCTGGTGGAGCGCAGGCACACCTTTCTTTGAGAAGTAGTGCCGACTGGGCATCTGGTACTGGGGCACTGCGACGGACATAAGGTCTCGACAATCCTCTGTGTCCACCAGGCGGAAAGGCAACATTTCTGTAGCCAACAGCTTGCAGATGGTGAAATTCAACCTCTTAGCTTGGTCATGGCTAGGAGGAAATGGTCTTTTACTTGTCCACATCTGAAGGACCGAGGGCTGGCTGTTGTGCTTAGACGGGGTTGAGTAGGGTGTCCCCGGCAAACTTGCCGGTCTGTGAGGAACATGCAGGCGGAAAAGTTAGGTTGCCTTGATCCAAAGGTGGTTCTCTCGATGTCGGAGAGCGCTCAACACCAGCTGGTGTTTCCACTTCCAAATGAAATGATGACCTGCCAATTACACTGGCTGTTGCGGGTAAAGAGGTGGCAGGTCTGCGTCCAAAAACATGTGTGACTGCTGTCCCCCCAGTCACAGAGGATGAAGAGGCCGCGGATGCACAAGATGGGGCAGATGGTTGTTGGCCCGGACCGCTAGGCCGCATTGTAATACAGTGAGCTTCCCACTGCAACTTATGCTTTATATCCATGTGACGGTTCATGCATGAAGTACTCAAACTATGGATTTTTTGGCCTCTACTTAGCTTTTGGTGACAAATATTACAGATAACATGAGTTGGGTCATCCTTATCGATCTGAAAAAATGCCCAGGCTATGCAAGGTGTAACGGGTCTGGGAGGCGGAACCTCTGAGCAACTATACAAGGGGGCTGTCCTTGTAAGGAAGCGGGTGGCTCCTAGGGAAGACGGGCAGGTAGTCACGGCAAGTGACAGGGACAGTCTCTGGTAGAAGGGCAGGTAGTCACGGCAAGTGACAGGGACAGTCTCTGAGTAGAAGGACGGGTACTCACGGCAAGTGACAGGGACAGTCTCTGGGTAGAAGGACAGCAGGCTGGTGGCTGGTGAGCGCTCCCAGATGAGCGGGCGAGAGTCTTTGGACAGGCAGGTGGTCACGGCAAGTGACGGCAGAGCCTCCAGGTAGGCTAGCAGGCAGGTAGCAGGTGAGCGCTCCGAGGTGAGCGGGCAAGAGTCTCTGGACGGGCAGGTGGTCACGGCAAGTGATGGCAGAGCCTCCAGGTAGGCTAGAAGACAGGTAGCAGGTGAGCACTCCCTGGTGAGCAGGCAAGAGTCTCTGGACAGGCAGGTGGTCACGGCAAGTGACGTCGGAGCCTCCAGGTAGGCTAGCAGGCAGGTAGCAGATGAGCGCTCCCAGGTGAGCGGGCAGGCTGATCCATAGACAGACTGACAGGTGTGGGAAGGCAGACCGTCGGACCACAGGCTTGCAAGCAGGTAAACGGATATCAGGCAGGTATCAAGCAGGAATCTGGCAGGTGACTGGCAGGTAACAGGCAGGAATCTGGCAGGTGACTGGCAGGTAACAAGCAAGAATCTGGCAGGTGACTGGCAGGTAACTGGTAACGGGACCTGAGGGCTGAAGCAGAGTGAAGGCTTTGCAACAACATTGCTCGGGCACCTCCATTTTGGGGGAGGTGCCTTATATATGGTGAAGTCCTCCGGCCATTGGCCGGGGACTCCTTAGGACGGCGCGTGCGGCTCCTTTAAGAGAGAGGAAGCGCGCGCGCGCCCCCTAACCACCGTGGCCGGGAAGCAGTGCGCGCTGCCAGCAGGGCGGGAGGAAGACGCAGGGCTCGGAGCGGAGAGGTGAGGGGAACAGCGTCCCTGCCTAGCAGGAGGCAGGGACGCCAACGCTACACAAGGCTTAGAGCCCATGCGACCTGAAGAGCCACTACGACTTGTGGTCAGAGGCAGAGTTGTGGTTGAGGATGCAGTTGTTGACGTGCTTCCAGTACTCCGTCTCTGTCCAGGAAGGTGCAACCTAACCTCGTCGTCAATAGCATCTGTGACGACCAGCTGCGCTTGGTATCACAGATCCTAGAAGGGTGCATTGATGGAATCCTCCACAAGAGGCCTCCATAAACATTCACCCATCTCCACCTTCCACCTCAGACCAGCAGAGGGAGCCCTTTAGGGATTTAAATAGGGAAGGTGGAGCTAGGCAGTTCAGTTACTCTGAAGAGTTCCTGCAGTAGAGAAGCCTAAGAGAGGTCAGTCTGCAGTGGAGCTCAGTCTAGTCTAGAGAACTCAGTTAATAGTTCAGCAGTGGAGCACGAGGCTCCTGTTAGCCAAATTCAGGGAGCCCAGTTAGAGCTTAAGGTGTGCCGGAGCCATAAGATCGGTGAAGCGCGGCAAGCTGCCTTTAGTGTGTATAGCCTAGTGAGGGCCTGAGTAGGCCGAAGGCGAGTGGAGAGTTAGTACATAGGGGGCAGAGGAGCTTAACCAGCTCACCCCGAAGCATTTACCGGACACCGGATCCAAGCTTACCGGGATCTCTATGACCCAGTAAGGCATAACCAGAATCCCTGGAGAACTACAAGTCCCAGGATCGCTAAGGTGCTGATATGTAACAGAGCCAGGAGACGCTTAGGCCCCGCATACTGGGAGCGTGAACTCCAAGACAAGGCCCTACCACAAGGTCAGCCAGCGCAGGACAGAGACAAAGTTAGGCCTAGCTCCAGGCAGGTCAGAAACTTACTAGAAGAGGCAAGAAACAGGAGGCCCTACACCCGCTCATTGCGGAGGATCCTGATATGCACCCTTCACCCTACAGTGCTCCAGGATGTGCCTGAATTTCCACCAGTAAAAGGTACTGAAGTGACTACCGTGTCCGTTCCCGTTCTTACTCTGACCTAGCTGGGTCTCGCCTGTCCTGCATTCCCCCTGCATACGCTTTTCTGAGGCCTAGCTCCACCTGTGGGGAGCTATACCATTGAGCTGCCTTATCACCGGCCTCAGTGGACTGCTGCAGCGCTGGTGCTTCTCACCAGATACCACAGTGGCATCACGAACTCTTATAAAATTAATAATTATCCACCCTTTTAAAGAGTGACCCCAGGCTACGGTCCCGGGAGCCGACCACCGCGACATCCCCAAGGCCAGGCAAAGGCCCGGGTACCGAGTCATCCCCATCCCCTGGGCTAGTCACATCCTCCTCCACCTCCTCTGCTGACCTCATCGACTGGCTGACTGTGGGTTGACAGTAAGTGGGGTCTCCAACCTCTTCATCATCACCCTGTATGTTCTCATACCCGTCGTCCTCAGAGCCAACCTCTTCCTGCCCTGACCGAAAAGTCAAGTTGTCGCTCCAATCAGGTATCAGGTATGTAGACGAGGGTCTACATTATGCTCAGAACCTTCTTCATCTGGTCCTGGATCCGACTCATAAAGATTCTGGGCATCCGTGCAGATCATTTCCTCGTCTGGATTAACAGATGCTCTGGAGCAGACCTCCGTTTCCCAGGCTATAGTATGAGTAAACAGCTGTGCAGACTCAACCATCTGTGTTACCCCATACTCAGACGGGCAGCTGGAGACTTGGGAGCTGTGAGGAAGCAAGTGCGATTGGGGTGACACCTCTGAGGACAAGAGTATTTGTGATGTTGAAGTTGAGGTGTAGGAGAGCCCACTTGAAGGAGCACTTGATATCCGTTGAAGCACCTGTTGTTTTTGTGCCTCATCTGGAATTTGTTGCAATGGGAGTGTCCGTAAGAATGGGATCGTATCACATTGTCCACAAAAAGAAGTAGACATCTTAGTTTGGCTGGAAGATGGTCTTTCTTCTGCAGATGTTACTCCCCCCCCACCAGACAGGCACCAGTATTGGGAGAGGGGGGCTGTCCGTCAGGGTCCACCGCGGCTCTGGCACAAACCCAGTGACACGGAGGTCGCACGGGCAGGAACGGACTGGCTGTGTCGGCTTCGAACTCCAGCGTAGTCCCTCTGCCCGCTCGCGCCCGTAACCTCAAAGGGATGCGCAAGCGGCTTTTCTTCCCAAGGCTGTTCCCCGCCAGCAGGAACGTGGGGGAGCTCAGGTCGGCCTTACACTGTACTCCCTTACCTCCCTCACCCACTTTCCTTCTTCCGTTCTCCATCTAACCCCTCGGCTCTGTGGCGTCCGCTCTCCCTTCAGCTCTCTCCTTCTCACAGGTGGACTACCGCGTGTATTCACACTGTGGCTAATCTTTCGGGCCCAGGCATATGAAGTTGTCAAGGTAATGGATAATATGTGCCCCCTTAGAAACATCCATTACAACCCATTCGAGGAAGCAACTAAACGCCTTAAATAGTGAGCAGGATCTGGAGCACCCCATGGGCAAACAGCGATCTATATAGTATGCTCCTTCCCAGAAGCAGCCCAATAGGTGGACACTATTTGGAGGCACAGGTAGTAAGTAACCGGAACGCCGCATCAATGTCTGTTTTGGCCATTAGGGTGACCCTTCCCAACTTCTTGATCCGCCTGATTGCCTTGTCAAAGGATGAACAGTATATACTACTGTACTTGGTTCTGCGTCGATGTTGTCGTTTACGGACCTGCCCCTTGGATATGACAAATGGTGGATTAGTCCGAATGTATTGTTTTCCGTTTTTGGCACAACTCACAATGGGGATACCACTACGTCTTGTAAGTAAAGTGTTCTGAATGGAACCGCCATTCTACCTAAAGATATTTATTTTTTTAATTTTCTTGTCACGACGTCTGGGTGTTGGTAGGCTGATTTTAGATTTTTACTCCAGCCTTTCTTGATTTTAGAAGGGCATGACATGCCTATATCTGTGTCTCCCCCTCCTTTTACTCCTCCACCTCATTTCTTTTCGCATGACTATATTGTCACGGGTGTGTCGCCACGAAGATCGTCACGATTACACAGCCTGACTTCTCGCAGCTGACTTTTTGGTGCTTTGTGTTTTTCGGCAGTGAGGGAGTTAATTCTCTCTCTCTCTGTGCTTGATGAGGTCCAGCCTCGCCCAGCTGAAATCAATGCTGCTGTAGTGAGACTCCTTCAAATGCCTGCTGGTCTGTTAGGGAAGTGTCGGTGAAAGCATTTCATGCAGACTAACAGAGCGGATCGTGGTATTTGGAGTTTCAGAGATAAGTGTATTTGGAGCGTTTTTTCCCTTCCTCGCTTTATCATTTATCTCCTTTCCCGTTGGTGTTCCCTCTGTTGTAGTTGTGTAGTTTTTGTATGCAAGGTGGTTTTGGTTTTTCCCTTGTACTGTCTCGTTCGTCTAAGTACTGTGTGTGGGCATATTATTACTTGTCCCCTTTTGTTGTGATCGGAGTCCTTCTCAGGACTAGATTACTTAGGTGCAGGGATCCTCAGGAGGTAGGGGTTACGCTGGCGGCCTGGACCTCTGTACCTTTAACAGTACCTCCAGGTTGAGGGATTAGTCAGGGCCCCAGCTTAGGGTCAGCTTAGGCCCCCTACCTCCAGTATACAGAGACAGCGTGACATTTTCACCGACCACTTAGTTTTTCTCCAGCTACCATGGATCCAGTAGCCGGTCTAGCTCGGCAGTTGCAGAGTTTGTCCATGGAGCTGGCGGACGTTAGGTCCAAGGTTTTGTATCCTCAGGAGCAAGCCGGACCAGAACCTAAAGTAGCTCTCCCTGACAGGTTCACTGGGGGGCGGGACAAGTTTTTTGTTTTCCGGGAGGCATGCAAGTTGTACTTTCGGCTGCGGCCTCGCTCATCGGGGAGTGAAGAACAAAGGGTGGGAATTGTCATCTCGCTCCTACAAGGGGACCCACAATCTTGGGCGTTCTCTCTTCCCCCGGGCTCCCCGGCTCTCCAGTCAGTGGATAGGTTTTTCGCTGCTCTGGGACTCGTATATGATGACCCAGATCGGATCTCCCTTGCTGAGTCTAAGTTACGTAGGATTCAGCAGGGAGATCGTCCGGCGGAGGAATTCTGTTCGGAGTTCCGTAGGTGGACCACGGACACCCAGTGGAATGACCCGGCTCTTAGGAGCCAGTTTTGTCAACGTTTATCCGACAAATTACAGGATGTGTTGGCACAGTATGACTCTCCCGCGTCACTGGAAGCCGCTATGGCCCTTGCTATTCGCGTTGACAGACGGCTTCGGGAGAGGTGCGGGATAACTCCACCCCCTGTGATGACTCCACCTCCTACAAGGTCCCCTCATATGGTGGTTCCCCTGGTCAGTCCAGAGGAGCCTATGCAATTAGGAGGGACATCATTTCGGGGGAGGGGACCGGTGGTGCGCCATAAGACAGGAAGGTGTTTCTTCTGCGGGAGAAAGGGACATTTTATTGGGGGGTGTCCATCCCGTCCCTTGCAGAGTGAAGAGTCGTCGGAAAACTGTTGATCCCAGGTTGTGTGGTGGACGGCAATCTGGGAGTAGGTATTTCGTCCCTAGGTTCGTCTCAGTTTCTCGTACCGGCGGAGGTGGTGGTGGGTACGAGAACTGAGAGGATATCTGTTCTTCTGGATAGTGGGGCCGGGGCTAATCTGGTTGATGCTCGGTTTGCCCGGGTTCAAGGTATGCGATTGAGTGAGTTGGCTAAACCCATCCCCATATTCTCGATCGATGCCAGGCCTCTCGGTCAGGGAAGTTTTTTGCAAGCTGTGCATGACGTAAAACTTCAGGTGGGGGCGATACATAAAGAACTGTTGTCTTGCTACGTGTTGGAGGGTCTTCCCACTCCTATAGTGTTGGGCCTTCCTTGGTTAACTAAGCATAACCCGGTTATTAATTTGCAAACCAGAGAGATAAGCCAATGGAGTAAATTCTGTAATAAAAACTGCATGAACACGGTCATCGGTGCGGTTACTCCTTGGGTCTTACCTCCATTTCTGGCGGACTTTGAGGATGTATTCTCGGAGAAAGGGTGTCAGGAACTACCTCCTCATCGCGAGTATGACTGTTCTGTAAAACTGCTCCCTGAGGCCAAGTTACCTAAAGCTAGGTTGTATAACCTTTCTGGTCCTGAGAGGCAGGCCATGAAGGATTATATTTCAGAAAGTCTGGCTAAGGGGCATATTAGACCTTCATCTTCACCGGTGGCTGCGGGGTTCTTCTTTGTTAAGAAGAAAGATGGAGGCCTACGCCCTTGCCTGGATTTCCGTGAACTTAATCGGATTACGGTCCGAGATCCGTATCCGCTCCCACTTATTCCCGATCTCTTTAATCAGATCGTGGGCGCCAAATGGTTCTCTAAGTTGGATCTCAGGGGGGCGTACAATCTGATTAGGATGAAGGAGGGGGATGAGTGGAAGACAGCGTTTAACACTCCGGAGGGGCATTATGAGAACCTTGTCATGCCATTCGGTCTGACTAATGCCCCGGCGGTGTTCCAACACTTTGTTAATGACATTTTTCGCCGCCTGGTGGGACAGTTTGTTGTCATATATCTGGATGATATCTTAATTTACTCGCCGGATCTGGTGTCTCATCAGGAGCACGTTAGGCAGGTGTTACAGATCTTGCGGGATAATAAACTGTATGCCAAATGGGAAAAGTGTGTGTTCGCCGTACAGGAACTCCAGTTTTTAGGCTTCCTGGTTTCAGCGTCCGGTTTTCGTATGGACCCTGGGAAAGTGCGGGCAGTTCTTGAGTGGGATCGGCCAGAGAATCTTAAGGCACTACAACGTTTCCTGGGGTTTGCTAATTATTACCGGAAGTTCATTCGTAATTTCTCGTCCATGGTTAAGCCTCTCACAGACATGACTAAAAAGGGGACGGATTTTTCTAGGTGGTCTGACAAGGCTTGTCAAGCATTCTCCTCCTTGAAAAAATGTTTTGCCTCGGCACCCATACTCATTCAACCTGATGCGTCACAGCCATTCATTGTAGAGGTAGACGCTTCCGAGGTAGGGGTGGGAGCAGTATTGTCACAAGGTTCGTCCCCTGGTAAGTGGCATCCGTGCGCCTTTTTCTCTAAAAAATTGTCGTCCGCTGAGAGGAATTACGATGTCGGCAATAGGGAACTCTTGGCCATTAAGTTAGCTTTTGAGGAGTGGCGCCATTTTTTGGAGGGGGCAGTCCATCCGGTCACCGTCATCACCGATCACAAGAACCTGCTATATCTGGAGTCCGCGAAACGTCTGAATCCCAGACAAGCTAGGTGGTCATTGTTTTTTACCAGGTTTAATTTTGTCGTTACATATCGTCCTGGGTCAAAAAATGTAAAGGCGGATGCCTTATCTCGTAGTTTCCCTGGGGCCGGGAATACGGACGACCCAATTCCTATCCTTCAGGAGGGGGTGGTGGTTTCGGCAGTATGCTCTGAGCTGGAGGAGGAGGTATTGGAGGCTCAGGGGGACGCCCGTGTTGGACCTCCGGGGAGACTGTTTGTTCCAGATCAGTTGCGACAAAAGGTGATCGAGGCACACCATAACTCAGTTTTTGCAGGACACCCGGGGAGTAAAGCAACTGTGGATCTCCTCTCGCGTCGGTTTTGGTGGTCTAACTTACATAAGGAGGTGGTAACTTTTGTCGCGTCCTGTGGGGTTTGTGCGCGCTCTAAGACCTCACATACCCGTCCGTCTGGGGCCCTCTTACCTTTGAAGATCCCGGAGCATCCTTGGACTCATCTGTCTATGGACTTTATTACGGACCTCCCTCCGTCTTCGGGTAAAACGGTCATACTCGTTGTAGTGGACAGGTTCAGCAAGATGGCACATTTTATCGCTCTTCCTGCTCTCCCTAATGCTAAAACTCTTGCGCAGGTGTTCATTGGGGAGATTGTGAGGCTTCACGGGGTACCCTCCGAGGTGGTGTCTGATCGGGGGTCTCAGTTTGTGTCCAAGTTCTGGAAGGCGTTTTGTGCACGGCGGGGGATGCATTTGCCGTTCTCATCGGCTTTTCATCCTCAGACCAATGGTCAGACGGAACGAATGAACCAGAGCTTGGAGACATATCTCCGGTGTTTTGTGTCAGAGAACCAGGAGGACTGGGCTTCTTTCTTACCTCTGGCAGAGTTTGCTCTTAATAATAGGCGGAGCGAGTCCACTGGTAAGTCCCCGTTTTTTGGGGCATATGGTTTTCACCCCCAGTTTTGTACTTTCAGTAGGGGGGGCTCTTCGGGGGTTCCTGAGGAGGAACGATTTTCCTCATCACTCGCTTCAGTATGGAGAGGGGTACTGAATAATCTGAGTACTATGGGGAACCGTTACAAACGTATGGCTGACAGGAGGAGAGTGTCTGGTCCGGACCTAAGTGTGAACGATCTGGTATGGTTGTCTACCAGGAATATAAAACTTAAGGTTCCCTCCTGGAAACTGGGTCCCAGGTTCATCGGGCCGTACAGAATCAGTTCTATAATTAATCCGGTGGCATTCCGTCTTGACCTCCCCCCTACGTTTAAAATTCACAACGTGTTCCACAGATCGTTGCTTAAGAGGTATGTGGCGCCGGTGGTACCGTCACCTTTACCTCCCCCTCCAGTGGTGGTCAATGGTAACTTGGAGTTCCAGGTATCGAGGGTCATCGATTCACGCTTTAATCGCCGGTCCCTTCAGTACCTGGTTCATTGGAAAGGGTATGGTCCTGAGGAGAGGATGTGGGTTCCTGCGTCGGATATTAACGCAGACCGATTAGTTCGGGCCTTCCACACGACTCACCCGGATAAACCTGGCCCTGAGGGTCCGGAGGCCCCTCGTAGAAGGGGGGGTACTGTCACGGGTGTGTCGCCACGAAGATCGTCACGATTACACAGCCTGACTTCTCGCAGCTGAATTTTTGGTGCTTTGTGTTTTTCGGCAGTGAGGGAGTTAATTCTCTCTCTCTCTGTGCTTGACAAGGTCCAGCCTCGCCCAGCTGAAATCAATGCTGCTGTAGTGAGACTCCTTCAAATGCCTGCTGGTCTGTTAGGGAAGTGTCGGTGAAAGCATTTCATGCAGACTAACAGAGCGGATCGTGGTATTTGGAGTTTCAGAGATAAGTGTATTTGGAGCGTTTTTTCCCTTCCTCGCTTTATCATTTATCTCCTTTCCCGTTGGTGTTCCCTCTGTTGTAGTTGTGTAGTTTTTGTATGCAAGGTGGTTTTGGTTTTTCCCTTGTACTGTCTCGTTCGTCTAAGTACTGTGTGTGGGCATATTATTACTTGTCCCCTTTTGTTGTGATCGGAGTCCTTCTCAGGACTAGATTACTTAGGTGCAGGGATCCTCAGGAGGTAGGGGTTACGCTGGCGGCCTGGACCTCTGTACCTTTAACAGTACCTCCAGGTTGAGGGATTAGTCAGGGCCCCAGCTTAGGGTCAGCTTAGGCCCCCTACCTCCAGTATACAGAGACAGCGTGACATATATGTACTTGTCACTTTTCCATGTGTTAGTTGTGTCTTCTGAGCAGTTTGTCAGGTTTTGGACACCTTTGAAGGTGTTTTCTATGTGTTTCTATGTGTTTTTGTTTGCCTGCCATTGGTTTTAACGGTGATCGAAGGTGTTCGATGAACAGTTCGACGAACAGTTCGGCGAACACATGGGTGTTCGACGAACTGAACCGAACTCGAACACTACGGGGGTGGCTCAACACTATTACAGACCTCTCCATTCTTTGTAGGTGGGAAAACATGCAAAATCGGTAGTGTATCAGATATTTATTTTCCCCACTGTATATATATATATATATATATATATATATATATATATATATATATATATATATATATATACCGTAATGGGGCTACGCTGTGCATAGTTAGTATAATTTTTTTTATTTTGTTTTCCATCTGCTTTTAATGCTCTGGGGGTCTAAAGACCTCAAAGCATTTTACTGCACATTTGTTATTAAGTAAATTTGATGTACCGGTAAATTGTATTTTGAATTGTGCCAAAAAGTGATGACCGAGCATGTTCGCTACTGCTCGGTGCTCGCCAGAGCATCTCACTGCTCGAGATCCTCGAGTATTTCCAGTGTTGCTCGGCGGGAGCTCGGGTCTCCTCCCTGCATGTTTGGCGCTCTTTAGAGCGCCAATGAACATGCAGGGATTGCCTGCCACTCACTGTTATGCCGTAGCCTTGTTGGTTGTGTCATTACAGTGATTGGCTGGCCGCACAGCGTCATCGGTCTATATCAGACCTAGCGCCGCCATTCTTGTCACAGTCACTTCGGAATCAGACAGTGTAGTGAGAGGTGCTGTTAAGCTAGGGAGAGATTTGCTTGTTTCTAGTTAGTGTAGGTGTAGCAAACTATATTAGAGACACATATCCATCTCAACAAACAGTCCTTCTGAGGACTAATCCATCTGCAGAGATATCAGGCAGGCAGTGTATGTAGGCAGGCAGGCAGTGTATGTAGGCAGGCAGGCAGTGTATATAGCACAAGAGGCTCCATTCCAGGCAGTGTATATAGCACAAGAGGCTCCCTTTTTTGTATCTAAATCCTCATTATTTGCTTAAAAAGCAATCCTTATAACACAGTTTTTCTGCGCCATTTGCTTGTTGGCACTGCAGAATACAGCCAGGTCCTTTCTATATTACAGCGCTAAAAATCCAGCTTTTTAAAACTGTGGTTTGTCTGTTACACGGATCACATATAATTGTGCAGAAAATACTGCCATTTTTGGCCTCCATTAAAAAAATTTTCAGTTTGTCAGTGAAGCAATTGACACCAGTTCGCTGTTCAAAATAGTTACCTACAGGCCAAGTATTTGAAACTGTTTTCTCCGTCACACGGATCACATATACGTTTTCAGAAAAAAATGCCACTTCTGACCTCCATTAAAAAATTGTTTCAGTGTGTCAGTGAAGCAATTTACAGCAGTTTGCTGTTCAAAATAGTTACCTACAGGCCAGGTATTTAAAACTACGTTTTCTTCGTGACACGGATCACATATACGTTTTCCGAAAATACTGCAATTTCTGACTTCCATTAAAAAAATTTCAGTATGTCAGTGAAGCAATTGCCATCAGTTTGTTGTTCAAAATAGTTACCTACAGGCAAGGTACTTAAAACTGTGTTTTTTTCCATCACAAGGAACACATATATGTTTTCAGAAAAAACTGCCATTTCTGACCTCCATTCAAAATTTGTTTCAGTGTCTCAGTGAAGCAATTGACACCAGTTTGCTGTTCAAAATAGTTACCTACAGGCCAGGTATTTAAAACTGTGTTTTCTCCATCACTCGGATCAAATATACGTTTTCAGAAAATACTGCCATTTTTGACCTCCATTAAAAATTTCTTTCAGTGTGTCAGTGATGCAATTTACACCAGTTTGCTGTTCAAAATAGTGACCTAGAGGCCAGGTATTTAAAACTGTGTTTTCTCCGTCACTCGGATCACATATACGTTTTCAGAAAATACTGCCATTTCTGACGTCCATTAAAAATTTGTTTCAGTGTGTCAGTGAAGCAATTGACACCAGTTTGCTGTTCAAAATAGTGACCTACAGGCAAGGTATTTAAAACTGTGTTTTCTCCATCACACGGATCACATATACGTTTTCAGAAAACACTGCCATTTCTGACCTCTATTAAATAAATTTTTCAATCTGTCAGCGAAGCAATTGACACCAGTTTGCTGTTCAAAATAGTTACCTACAGGCCAGGTATTTAAAACTATGGTTTCTCCGTCACACAGTTCACATATAAGTTCGCTCCAAACTCAGTCATTTGTAGTGAGCGTCCTACTTGTAGAGATTGTCCTTCATTTAAAATGGGCAAGGCACGTGGCAAGGGACGGGGAACTGGATGATGGTCCATGCAGAGACCGAGGCCATGGGCAAGCTGAAATTGAGCCAAAACAAACACCCATATCTTTTCGCTCGACCTTCCTGTCCCAATTAATAGGGGACCGCAGAACACCATTATTGAACACAGAGCAGTGTCAAAAAGTTATTGGCTGGATAGCAGATAATGCTTCCAGTCACTTAGCCACCACTACCACCACCATGTCTTCCACTTGGTCAAATCTCAGTAGTTGTGAGTCTGGACCGCATTTTTCTCACCCTGGGCCTCCTTCCTCCCACCATGACGAGTGCCCAGAGACAACTGCGGGTGGCACCACTGCTTCTTCTGCTGTTGTGCATGCAACCTAACCACGGACACGTGGACAAGTGCTTGTGGGCAGGGACGGTACATCTTGCTGTCGGCACACTGGGTTAACATAGTGGAAGCCGGGACCCAGTTGGACCTTGGGACAGAGCACGTCCTCCCGAAGTCAAGGATTGCAGGCCCTAGGTCAATCAGGGCTGCCCCCATAGTCTACAGCTTCTGCACCTCATCCTCCTCAGCCTCCTCTTCCTCTTCAGTCTCCATCTCCGAAATGATAACATCAGTCACAAGCTGAAAGCACAGCAGCACTGCCTTGGCCAAGCAGCAGCAGGGTGTGCTGAAGCTAATATGCTTAGGTGAAAAACCGCACAATGCAGAAGAGTTGTGGACAGCTTTTAAAGAGCAGGCAGATCTGTGGCTCACACCGCTGAGCCTAAAGCCAGGCATGGTCATGTATGACATTGGCCGGAACCTGGTGGTGGTTCTGAGGTGAGCTCACACACGTACCATGCCTAGCCCATGTGCATAACCTCATGTTTAAGCGGTTTCTCAAATCCTACCCAGAGCTGCCGGATCTGCTTGTTAAAGTATGCCGCCTGTGTGCCCATTTTAGAAAGTCACCTACAGCTTCCGCCACCCTTGCCGTGTTTCAGCCGCGTTTGCAGCTTCAGGCTCACAGACTGGTATGTGATGTACCCATGTGTTGGGACTCTACACTGCAGATGTTGTGAAGGATTTGTGAGCAGAAAAGGGCAGTTGTTGAGTACCAGGATCAACAAGGCCATCGGTATTCAGTTCAGACTCCACACATAAACCTCAGGAGTGGACATGGATGTCAGACATATACCATCCTCCAAAACTTTGAGGACTCCACCTAGATGGTGAGCGGCGATGACGCCATTATTAGCATCACCATCCCACTTCTCTGTCTCCTGAAACGCTGTCTGCTCACAATCAAAGAGGATGCATTGCAGGCGGAGCATGATGAGATGGAGCAAGGAGCCATACAGGGTGATTACACACAACCCAGCCTCATCTCATACCAATGTGGATTGGGGGACAATGAGGAAGAGGAGGAGGAGGAGGAAGAACAGGAGCTAGTTTCATGCGCTATAGACGGTACTAACTGCACAACTGTCACATGGTCTGTTCAGCATGGATGGCCAGAGGACAGAGAGGAGGAGGAGCAGAGCATGGTCAGTCATCCTCTTCGTGAGGACATGGAAGTTTTGCCTGTTAGCAGTCTGTCACGCATGGCTGAGTTTATGTTACGCTGCCTTTCCCATGACCCTCGTGTTCTCAAAATTTTGGGTGACAGTCATTACTAGTTGGTGACACTTCTAGACCCATGCTACAAGGAGAACTATATATCTCTTATTCTTGAGGCGGACAGGTCTACAAAAATAGGGCATTACCAGAAGGCCCTTGTTGCGGAACTATTAAAAAAACTCCCATCTGAAAACGCTGGCGGCAGAGGTCACAGTTCGTTGGACAACCAAGGAGTTCAGGCGAGAGACACACGTTCTATCCAGCAGCGGAACACTGTTAAAGTTCTGGGAGAATTTTCTCAGCCCCTCCCATCGCACAGGCACTGAGGTGCAGGGTACTCTCACAAGGAGTGCAAAGTTTGGGAATATGCTGAGAGAGTACCTTGCCGACGGTACCAACGTCCTCCATGATTCCACTGTGCCTTATAATTATTGGGTATCCAAGCTGGATACGTGGAATGAAGTGGCTCTCTACACCTTGGAGGTTCTGGGCTTCCCTGCCGCCAGCGTTTTATCAGAGCGGGTTTTTAAAGCCACTGGTGGAATTATAACTGATAAGCGCAATCGCCTGTCAACTGAAAATTCTGACAGGCTGACTCTTATAAAAATGAACAAGGGCTGGATTGGGCCAGACTTCTCAACACCACAGAATGATAGCAGCATAACATAAACTCAAATCCAGTGTCTTTTTTTGGGAGATATATTCCCATGCACCTTTTTACACCCACACATGGGTATACGCTTTGCTTCCTGATTTTGGCTATTTTCTCTTGTCCTCCTCCTTCTCCTCATCCTCATCCTCCACCACCATATCACCAGGGTGACCGTAGTCCGTGATTCAACACCCACATCAGTTTTTTAAAGGGTGTTTATGATGCACAAAGGAAACAGTATGTTCATGTATACCACCCAGGGGTAAATGTTTGTCAGCCCATACACTTGCATGGGCAAAACAAGTATAGGATACCCAATCCTTTCTAATGGGAACATTTTTTTATGAGGCCCTCTATGTCTCTTCCAAGGGTCATTGGAGTGCCTCCCAATTTTTGGCAGCCCTTGCATTCACTCCATAGGCCAACACAATGGGATACCCTCTCCTTTCTTATGGGAATTTATCGTTACTGTGGCCCTGCTCTCTGTGTCTTTAAATTGTTATTGGGGTTTTCCCTAAATTTGGTCAGCCATTGGACTCACTGCATACCCTATAACTGTATAGCAGACCCTTTCTTTCTAATGGGAACATGTCATACTTGTTACTGTGGCCCTGCTCTATGGGTCTTTAAATTCTTAGTGGGGTTTTTCCTAAATTTGGTCAGCCGTTGGACTCACTGCATACCCTATAACTGTATAGCAGACCCTTTCTTTCTAATGGGAACATGTCGTACTTGTTACTGTGGCCCTGCTCTATGTGTCTTTAAATTCTTAGTGGGGTTTTTCCTAAATTTCGTCAGCCGTTGGACTCAATGCATACCCTATAACTGTATAGCAGACCCTCTCCTTTCTAATAGGAACATGTTATACTCGTTACTGTGGACCTGCTCTATGTGTCTTTAAATTGTTAGTGGCAGCCCTTGCAGCCACAGCATGTGCATTACCACTATAGGAGACTCTCTCCTTTATAATGGGAACATTTTTTCACTGAGACCCTCCTCTATGTCTCTTCAAAGAGGTATTGGGTTGCGTCCGAATTTTTGGCAGCCCTTGCAGTCACTGCATATGCAATAACAGTATAGGAGACCCACTGATGGCTCTCTAACAATAGCAAGGGCCGACTTCTGGCCTTTTAAGAATAGTAGATGGCCGTATAAAAATAGGTATTGTGACTTTCAGAGTCCCTCCATCATAAATGAAACAGGATGTGTCTGATGATGTGTCACACACCACATTGCCAGATAAGGTTGTAAAATGTTAAAATGACATTTCCCGGTGAATGCATTTGTCTTAAAAAATAACGTAAAAAAGCCAAAACAATAGGATCTTTCATTAGTATTTAAAACAGAGTCGCCAATATAACCTCAAATTAACCTCAATGTAACCTCAATTTAACCTCAAATTAATCACAGCTCCAGCACCTCCTCTTACATCTCCGAAATGATAACATCAGTCACAAGCTGAAAGCACTGCAGCACTGCCTTGGCCAAGCGGCAACAGGCTATGCTGAAGATAACATGCTTAATGCTTAGGTGATAAACCGCCCAGTGCTGCAGAGTTGTTGAAAGCTGTAACACAGCAGCCTGATCTGCGGCTCTCACCGCTGAACATACAGCCCAGTATGGTCGTGTGTGACAATGGGCGGAACCTGGTGACGGAGAAATGACAGTCAGAGTAGATACGGTTTCCCTCTATGCCAGTCCTTTCACCAAGGTAAAGAATATGGCTGTGGTAAAGTACAACTCCCACTGAGAAGCTGTTTCAGATTGAAAAACAATCACCAGAGGATTTTATTCTGAGGGCTCACCTTTTTTCCCGCTCAAGTGCTCCATAGCAGCAGCAAAGTTAGCGCTATCATGAACTCACCTGATGTAGAAGCCAGGGCACATTAGAGGATTCTCTGGTGGGACCATCCAACCCTGCCGAGATGCAGTCCTGGCTAAGAAAAGTGTGTGGGAAGGTTCTCGGACACTCTATGGCTGTTTTTTTACAGAGGTGGAAACCCACGCAAACACGGGGAGAGCATGAAAAATCCTTGCAGATGTTGTCCTTGCTGGGATTTGAACCCAGGATCCGAGAGCTGCAAGGCTTCAGTGCTAACCACTGACTCAATGTGCTGCCGTTCACCCTCTAATATTTAACAGGCTGGAGAAACTTGCACCTACTGCCACTCTATCTTCAGCTCCTTTGTGAGAAACTAATGTATTTGGGCAGCCACCCAGTCTACCAAATAAAATTCCTGAGAAGGAAATTGGGGGTGGCTTCGCCACTGGAACTGGGGGCAGTGCTAATACCATGGCGTCGTACCAGTTTACTGGAAATATTCCAGGCTGGTAGGAGGTAAGCAAATTCCCACAGAAAAGTTACAGCAGTAATGTTCAGGGACCCGCGCTTGTAGAAGGCAGAGACAACACTAGGAGAAATAGTGACAGCTGGGGACCGAGTATGGACACGTGGCATGAGGCATGAGGTTGTGAAAAGCTTCCGCCTCCACGAGCCTATAAGGCCAGATTTCAAGTGCACGCAGCTGCCCAGAAATCTGGCAGTTTAGTATTGCGGCCTGTGGGTGGGTGGCTGGCTGGCTTCATACTTGCGCTTGCATTCCAAGTAGCAGAAAACTAAGCAGATGGTGGCCTCTATCATTATCATGGCCTAACCTTGGCACTATGAACTCTCCTGAAGGAGAAGCCAGGGCCCACCGGAGGAGTCTCTGATTTTCTGGTGGGTCTGTCCAACCCAGCCAAGAAGCAGCCCTGGCTAAGAACAGTGTGGGGGAAGGTTCCTGGACATTCTATGGCTGCTTTTTTAATGTGGATCACCAAGCTAAATAATATGGCTGTGGTGAAATACAACTAGAGATGAGCGGTGTTCGACTAGAACTGTTCGCCAATCTCAAATTCGAGCTGTTTTGGGCGGTGTTCGAGTTGTTCGACGAACCCGAACGATTTGCAAAAAATTCGGCTGTTCGAGGTTATGTTCGATAACTGTTCGTGCACCAAAAGCGTGTCCTGCATGTCTGGTGCTATTTAGAGCACCAATCATGCAGGGATTGTCTGCCACTCACTGTAATGCCACAGCCATGGTGGTTGTGGCATTACAGTGATTGCCCAAATCGATGGGAACAGTGCCAACAGTGAAACATGAAAAGCCGGCAATTCAGCAGCGGCATACACCGGTACCCGACAATTTAGAATAGAAGGAATAGAGAATCACACATAGATTAGATAGATAGAAACATGTCAGTCAGATATATATGAAGTACAGTGACAGTGTTGATTACTGTACTTGTCATTTAGTGTAAAGGATTTATCAAAAAAAATAATAGTGTTTTCATGCACCGTCTCTTTAAAAAAGCCGGCCGGCAATTCAGCATCTGTACCCAACAATTTAGAATAGAAGGAATAGAGAATCACACATAGATTAGATAGATAGAAACATGTCAGTCACATATATATGAAGTACAGTGACAGTGTTGCTTACTGTACTTGTCATTTAGTGTAAAGGATTTATTAAAAAAAATAATAGTGTTTTCATGCACCGTCTCTTTAAGAAAGCCGGCCGGCAATTCAGCATCTGTACCCGACAATTTATAACAGACATAATAGAGCTTCACACATAGATTAGATAAGATAGAAACATGTCAGTCACATATATATGAAGTACAGTGACAGTGTTGATTACTGTACTTGTCATTTAGTGTTAAAATAAAGGATTTATTATTAAAAAAATTGGCGTGGGGTTCCCCTTAATTTTAGTCTCTAGCGGAGGTTAAGCAGACAGCTGGGGCAGATGTTTGAAGCCTGGGAAGGGGGTAATACCCACGGAGCTTCTCAGGCTACTAATATGAGCCCCCAGCTGAATACATAGCCTTTACTAGCTATTAAAATGGGGGACCCCCCCAAAAAAAATGACGTGGGTCCCCCCTAATTTAATAGCTAGCAAATGCTAGGCAGACAGCTGGGGGCTGATATTAATAGCCCAGGAAGGGAGCCATGAATATTGGCCCCCTCCCAGGCTAGAAACACCAGCCGTCAGCCGCCCCAGATATGGCGCATTCATAGGATGCGCCAATTCTGGCACTTAGCCTCGCTCTTCCACGTTGCCCTGGTGCGGTGGCAGGGGGTAATAGGGCTGGGGTTGATGTCAGCTTATAATGCCAGCTGACATCAAGCCCAGGTTAGTAATGGAGAGGCGTCTATAAGACACCCCCATTACTAACCCCATAGTCAAAGTTAAAAAAAACACAAACACCCAGAATAAAGTCCTTTAATTGAAATAAAGACACAATTCTTTATTGTTCTAAATTAAACCATACTTACCATCACGCCCATTCCAGCTGAAGCCAACGATCTCCTGTAATAAAAATAAAATAATAAAGCAACCTCATCCTTACCTTTCCATGGTTCCCACGACAGCTTCAGCTCTGCTACATTGAGATGACAGGCTGGACCGCAGCAGAACGCCGCCATCCAGCCTGTCATCCCGCGGACACTGAGAAGAGCAGGCTTGCTTGCGCTCCACATTGTCTCTCTGTGACGGCATAAAGATGAGCCGAGGTCATGTCCAATGAACTCGGCTCACCTCAGGCACGTCACTGACAGCGTGGGAGAATTCTCCTGCACTCAGCGCTTCAGCGTGAGAATTTTCCCACGCTGTCAGTGACGTGCATGAGGTGCGCCGAGTTCATTGGACATGAACTCGTCTCATCTTTATGCCGTCACAGCCAGACACTGCAGAGCGCAAGCATGCCTGCGCTTCTCAGTGTCTGCGGGATGACAGGCTGGATGGCAGCGTTCTGCTGCGGTCCAGCCTGTCATCTCGATGTAGCAGAGCTGAAGCTGTCGTGGGAACCATGGAAAGGTAAGGATGATGTTGCTTTATTATTTTTCTTTTATTGCAGGAGATCGTTGGCTTCAGCTGGAATGGGCGTGATGGTAAGTATGGTTTAATTTAGAACAATAAAGGATTGTGTCTTTATTTCAATTAAAGGACTTTATTCTGGGTGTTTGTGTTTTCTTTTAACTTTGACTATGGGGTTAGTAATGGGGGTGTCTTCTAGACGCCTCTCCATTACTAACCTGGGCTTGATGTCAGCTGGCATTATAAGCTGACATCAACCCCAGCCCTATTACCCCCTGCCACCGCACCAGGGCAGCGTGGAAGAGCGAGGCTAAGTGCCAGAATTGGCGCATCCTATGAATGCGCCATTTCTGGGGCGGCTGACGGCTGGTGTTTCTAGCCTGGGAGGGGGCCAATATTCATGGCACCCTTCCTGGGCTATTAATATCAGCCCCCAGCTGTCTGCCTAGCCTTTGCTAGCTATTAAATTAGGGGGGACCCCACGTCATTTTTTTGGGGGGGTCCCCCATTTTAATAGCTAGTAAAGGCTATGTATTCAGCTGGGGGCTCATATTAGTAGCCTGGGAAGCTCCGTGGGTATTACCCCCTTCCCAGGCTTCAAACATCTGCCCCAGCTGTCTGCTTAACCTCCGCTAGAGACTAAAATTAAGGGGAACCCCACGCCAATTTTTTTTAATAATAAATCCTTTATTTTAATACTAAATGACAAGTACAGTAACCAACACTATCACTGTACTTCATATATATGTGACTGACATGTTTCTATCTATCTAATCTATGTGTGAAGCTCTATTCTGTCTGTTATAAATTGTCGGGTACAGATGCTGAATTGCCGGCCGGCTTTTTTAAAGAGACGGTGCATGAAAACACTATTATTTTTTTTAATAAATCCTTTACACTAAATGACAAGTACAGTAAGCAACATTGTCACTGTACTTCATATATATGTGACTGACATGTTTCTATCTATCTAATCTATGTGTGAAGCTCTATTCTGTCTGTTATAAATTGTCGGGTACAGATGCTGAATTGCCGGCCGGCTTTTTTAAAGAGACAGTGCATGAAAACACTATTATATTTTTTAATAAATCCTTTACACTAAATGACAAGTACAGTAAGCAACACTGTCACTGTACTTAATATATATGTGACTGACATGTTTCTATCTATCTAATCTATGTGTGAGGCTCTATTCCTTCTTGTCTAAATTGTCGGGTACCGGTGTATGCCGCTGCTGAATTGCCGGCCGGCTTTTTTAAAGAAAGCGTCTTCTGAGCAGTTTGTCAGCTTTTGGACACCTTTGAAGGTGTTTTCTATGTGTTTCTATGTGTTTTTGTTTGCCTGCCATTGGTTTTAACGGTGTTCGACGGTGTTCTAAGGTGTTCGACGAACAGTTCGACGAACAGTTCCTCGAACATCCCGGTGTTCGACGAACCGAACCGAACCCGAACACTACGGGGGTGGCTCAACACTAAATACAACTCAGCAAAAAAAGCTGTGGACTGGCTTCATACCATCCCTGACCACATTCACCTGTCCACGTGTTTGTGGTTAGGCGGTCCTTCCCAGTAAGTGCACTGGGGAGGGCACGGGTAATGTTGTGGGACCTGTGCTTGTGGAAGGCAGAGACGACACCGGGAGAAATAGTGATGGCTGGGGACCGAGTATGGACACCCAGCCGCTGCCAGCATGAGGTCATGAAAAGCTTTTGCCTCCACAAGCCTAAAAAGCCACATTTCAAGTGAAAGCAGCTTTAGAGGACTTCCTGGGAGAAATGACAGCTGGGTATATATGGTTTCCCAAGTCCTTTCACCATGCTAAAGAATTTGGCTTTGGTGAAATACAACTCAGCAAAAAAAAGCTGTGAACTGGCTCGAAACCATCCCTGGCCACATTCACCTGTCTACGTGTTTGTAGTTAGGTGGTCCTTCCCAGTAAGTGCACTGGGGATGGCATGGGTAATGTTGTGGGACCCGTGCTTGGGGAAGGCGGAGACTATACCGGGACAAATAGTGGCGGCTGGGGACCGAGTATGGATACCTGGTCGGCGTCGCCATAAGATTTTGGACAGCTTCTGCCTCCACGAGCCTAAAAGGCCACATTTCAAGTGCAAGCAGCTGTCAAAAATTTGCAGTATTGCAGCCTGTGGGTGGGTGAGTGGCTGGCTGCATACTTGCACTTGCATTCCAAGGAATGGGGTAGGGACAACTGAATGATGCATTGGGACAAGGACTTGTATGTTGATTGTTTCAACTCTGCAAAGACAGGGGCACGGCGGGAGGCATCATCGCATGTGCCAAGGATCACTTATGATGGGCACACTTTTAGGCAGTGACCTGGGAGTCAGAGATGCTTCCAGAGGTCTTCCCCATGCTGTTCCCATGTCTTTTCAGCACTGTATGCATGTGTCTGATGATGTGTCACACACCACATGGCCAGATAAGGTTGTAAAATGTTAAAATGACATTTCCCAGTGAATGCATTTGTGTTGGTTGAAAACAATGCAAAAGAGCAAAAATGCATCATAAACGCTATGTGTGAACATAGCCCAAGGTGTGGAGGAGTATTTTTGTTTTTGGTTATTTATTTTGCCTTATATACAAGTCATTACCCTCGAAAGGATGTTCCTTAACATTTTTTTCCCAGGAAAATCCATTTTGTTTTCGTTTTTGTATGTTTTATTGTAAGTCCGTAAAAGTAGCGTAATACTCTGACAACTTTGTTCACAGCAGTGATCTGGGAGTCATAGATGCTTCCAGGGTCTTCCCCATGCTGTTCCCATGTCATTTGAGCACTGTTCCCATCGATTTGGGCAATTTTTAGGCCATCTGCAGACCCCCGGGGGAAGCAGCATGAAAAATGCTCGAGTTTCCCATAGACTTACATTGGGCTCGTTGCTCGGGTCAAGCACCCGAGTATTCCTCTTTGCTCGACCCTATTTTTATAGGCCTTACTATTCTTAAAGGGCCAGCAGTCGGCCCTCACTATTTTTAGATAGCCGGATATGCTTTGTTGTTCCCATTATTAAAGAGTGGGTCTCCTATACTGTTATTGCATATGCAGTCACCGCAAGGGCTGCCAAAAATTTGGACACACCCCAAAACCCTTTTGAAGAGACATAGAGGAGGGCCTCAGTAAAAAAAATGTTCACATTATAAAGAAGTGGGTCTCTTATAGTGGTAATGCCCATGCAGTGACGGCAAGGGCTGCCTAAATTTGGGAAATACCCCAATACCAATTTGAAGACACATAGAGCTGGGCCTCAGTAACGACTTGCTCCCATTAGAAAGGAGCAGTTCTGCTAAAAAGTTATTGCATATGCAGTGAGTACAACGACTGCCTGAATTTGGGAAATACCCCAATACCAATTTAAAGACACATAGAGGAGGGCCTCCATAACAACATTTTCCCATTAGAAAGCAGCTTTTCCGTAATGACCCAAAAGGGGCCATTACAAACATTTTTGCATTCATAGGAGTCTGTGGAATCATTTATGCTTTGATGTATTAGCTTGTGTCATTCTGTTAAATTACATGTAAATTGTTGCTCTGTAATATCACTGGAGACCTGTAGGTGGTGGCATAAGGGTTGGCAATGGACTGTATTTGAGGATGTCTAATCAACATCCTGTATAGTCTGGTCACTATGGTGACCAGGGGTAGTTGGCAGGTGGTGGTTAGAGAGTGTCAAGCCTGTCTAGAGGTGAGGCATAGGATACAAGGGCTGCTAGGATTAACTATCTTGCCAGAAAATCTTTTTAGAGCCCATCGCAGCAAGTCCAAACCTTTTCTCATATCAGAGTATCAGTCTTGTTGCCATACAGCTGGCACCTGTATGGAAAACCAATATTGCAACTAATTTCTGAAGAACCTGCAATGGAGAATTGCATTGCTGAAGAACCTGCAGTGGAGAATTGTATTGTTGAAGAACCTGCAGTGGAGAATTGCATTGTTGAAGCAGAAGAGCCTGCAGTGGGGAATTGCATTGTTGAAGCAGAGGAGCCTCCAGTGGATAATTGCATTGTTGAAGCAGAAGAACCTGCAGTGGAGAACTACAATTTTGAGGCTGAAGAATCTACAATGGACAATTGCAATGTTGAGCCTGAAGAATTTACAATGGAGAATTTTGCTGTAGTAGCAGAAAAAACTATAATGGAGAATTGCGATGTAATATGAGAAAAGAAGAACCTATAATAGATAGTTCATCATCATCATCATCATCATCATCAGAAGAAGAAGAATTGATAAATGAAAACATTGTTGAACCAGAGATCCTTAAAGAAGTGATGTCTCCTCAAGATAACCGCTTAATATCACCGTCTTTTGAAGATGTATCTGACAGCATTGAGCAGAACGCATCTCCAAAACTTCCTGATATTTGCTTTTTAGTAAATACAGGAAGTATAAGTAAAATGAACAGTATGGTCTGAAACTTCTGATGACGATATTGAATACGTTCACAGTTTACTTGTAATTTAAAGAAAATTTTACGAAAGTCGTTGAAAGAAAAGTACATATATGGACCTCATTTTCAGACTATGTTCGACTTCAGGAGGATTCCTAGCTGTTCACATTCTACAATGAAGTGTAGAAATCCTCTGCTTATCACTGTGCATTGCCCATACCGCAGGACAGACTTTAGGAGACCAGACACTCAAGCACATACAATACTTTACCCTACTATGAGGATGAATTATGGGATGAACCAGTTACCTATTCAAGGACTATAAGAAAAGTTAGAGCTCGAAGATATTCTCCCTTTCACTTCAGTTGATTAAGGTATGAAATGAAATGCCATCGGACAAATCAAATTCTGACATCTCCGTCATCCTTAATAATGCCACAACTGTGCGCTTTTCAAAGTAATAATGCCTCATTAGTGCCATCTAAATGGTAAAATTTCTCCCTTGAAAAGATTAATGTCCTGTGAAAATGCCCTAGAAGTGTCCACATTTTGCCCATTTGATGGTTACAATACTCTGAGTGCCCTATATCAATAATGCTTAAGTGCCCACTTAACATTTAATAATGTCCACTGGGTTCCCCAATATACAGCATACCATAAGCTCCCTTATACAGAGTATGATGTCCCCACAGCTCTCTATATACAGTATGATGGGCCCGGCCCATAGCTCCCTGTACACAATATAATGCCCCACAGCTGGTGGGCCAACAGCTCACCTATACACAGAACAACCATCAGTACATGAAAGCAGCACCATAACCACTTTTAGTAATTTAATGCAGTGCCAGAACCACGTCAGTAGATAAATACAGCACAAGAACCACACTTCTTCCCCACTGCATACTGCCCACACAGTGTTGTGCCTTCACATTAACATCCCTCATATACAGTATATATAATAAAAAGTCCCTATAACCTTCAGCTCAATAAGGCACTTACCTTTCCCACATCGGCAACAGGGTGACAGCCATAGTAGGGAGCCAGTGGCAGAAAGGTGACTGCCTCAGCCGGAGGATGACCTCTGATCAGTTATGTGTTACACACACACCGCTAGGTTCAGATAGGGCGAGACAGGTTTCATGAATTCTTTGGAATCCTGGGGGAACCATTACTCAGGGCAACCATAGGCTGCTCCTTCTCTCAGGCATACAATAGATTCAATTGCTGACCAGACATACCTGACAAGAGTCTTTTTTAACAGTTTGACAGTGGAATTTAATCTGAAGCACGGCCAGTGCAATTCAGGGATATTACAGCAATTATCTTCATTACAGTACAGTCTGAGTTTCTTGAGCAGCCGGCTCCAGTAACAATACAGTAGTTTCTTCACAAGGCACAGTATTACAGTTTCTTCAGTAGCATAATTCAGCATAGATTAGATCTTTTAGCAGCACACTTATGTGCATACACAACCACAGGCTTTTCCATCACAAGGACACAATAGTACACAGCATTCTTTATCCTGCATGGAAATGGAGGGGGGGAGGGTTTGATGAGGGAGATGATCCCTGTGACACAATTCCATCCAGTCCTTGTCTTCCTGTCCGATAATACTCTGCACTGTTAGTTCAGGGAGTTTATCTGACCTGTGTTTAGTTTCTCTCCTGATCTGAATCCTGTTCAGTTGCCTTCTTTCAGATGCAGATAACACAACACCTTTGTCTTTGGCTTCAGCCAGACTACAAAAACAAGTTTCCCACAATCCCCCTGGGGCTCTGCTAAAACACTCCCTGTCTCCTGTGACTGTGTTAACACCGCTAGTTGCTGGATGCTTCTGAAGCAAAAGCACTACTTCTGCATGTCACACTCTTCTCTCCTTTTTGAATGTTGTTCTCGACATTCAATTTAATTGGTCAATCTGACCAATTCCGAGACAGTGGTGAAAGCTTATTAATAATATATATAAATTTGTCGTTGTGAAATTGGTATAACATTTATAAACATTGATAACAACCTATTCTTACGACCTTTTTCTTACAAGATTCCAGTAAGAAATAAACAATTAACACAATTAAAACTCTCAGCATCTCTTCCGCTGGAGCTTTTCGTATGTCTTCAACCAGCTCTCTCTCTCACTAGGCCAAAACAAGTCTTTCCACCAGGTAACATTGTCCATTCTGTCTCTCGGTGGTGAATACCACTCAAGTGGGCTTACCTGGTCCGCAGGCAAAGATACCTGTTTCAAGTCAACAGTCCTTGGCACTTGACTCGGTTCTCCAAGTGTCTCGTACGTCAGCATCACGGGCCTCCTCACTTCTTGAGTTGACATCCTACTGCTGGGTTGTTCCTCAGATCCACGGGTTCTCTTACCGGAGTTTCTTTTGCCGCATTCATTTCTTGTACTTCCTCAGATGATCTAGGAACTGCCTCTGTAAGTTCTTGTACTTCTCTTAAATGTTTTTTTCCACCTGGTCTGGTAATTCTGCTACTCCTAAGTGTCGATCGGTCTCTTCAGTGACCGGTGTTCGATCATCAGATCTGAATTGGACTTCATCTGTACTCCTTGGTAAAAATTCTGGAGCCTCGGGACTTAGTTCACTCTCCGATGGGCTATTCTGATTTTCTTGTCCCCTCTTTCCAATTGTATTTCATACACTGGACTGTCATCGGCTTTCCTCTTTACAACCACATACACCTTGTCTTACCAGTACAAATTAAGTTTTCCTGGACCACCTTTCTCATGTAAATTTTTGACTAGAACCCGGGTTCCCGGTGCCAATTCTGCTCCATAACATTTTTTATCATAGTACTCCTTACTCTTGCTCTGTCCTTGCATAACCTTTGGACAGTATGTTGTATGCCTCTGCCATCCATTCCTTCCATTTCCGAACGTACTCTGGATACGTTCTGTAAGTCTCTGACCAACTTTTGACAGAGAACTCTTCCAGTCTTTCTTCTCGTCAGCTGTTAAAGGGCGCAACATTGACAATAATGTTCGGTTAAAACCTTCCACTTGTTCATTACCCTCTGGGTGATAGGGCATTGTGTGGGATCTCTGAATTCTACAGTACTTTCCTAGATTGGCAAAGAGCTGGTTCTCAAATTTTCTTCCTTGGTCATGGTGTAACCTTGTAGGGAGCCCAATCCTCAAAGCAAAATCATTGAAGATCTTCTCTGCCGCTGTTCGACCAGCTTTATTGGTGGTGGCATATGCTTGGGCAAATCAAGTAAAATGGTCCATCACCACCAATATGTATTCATAACCACCTTTGCACGTCTCAAGATGTAGAAAGTCTATTGAGACCATCTCAAACGGATACGTAGTTTGGATGTTTCCCTTAGGTGCCCAGGTTGATGTGTTGGGACGTTTATCTTTCAGACACCCACAATCCCTGGCCACGTACCTCCCAATATCTCTATGCATGTACGGCCAGAAGAAAAGTTCACAGATCAAGTTGGTTGTCCTTTCCACTCCCAGGTGTCCCTTCATGGAGTTCTTTGAATGCCAACCTGCGTAATACTCAGGGTAGTACCAACTGCCGGTTTTGTCCTCCTTTACGATACAGGATACCGTCTTCACGGAAGTAGAGCTTCGTCCATTCTTTAACAAAACAGATACTGCTGTTGACTCTCTCCCATTTACTTGGAAACTGATTTTGGTCCACATAAAGTATTATTCTACCAATTATCTGATCTTCCTGTTGTGCTCTATGGATTTTTCTTTTTGGTAGTTGTTGAATAGACAGGGGGTGATGTTGTTCTCTCGCTTTTATGGTGGTTTCCACTGTCAACGGACACCACAATTGTGTGTCTTCCTCTCGATAAGCTTGCACTGCTTGGGTAGTGCTCTCAATTGCTTCCAGACTGACTTCCTCCAAAAATTCTTGCATAAACTCCTCAGGCTCTAGTGGCATTTTCGACAATCCGTCAGCATCCACATTGCATTTTCCTGGCCTGTACTAGATGCTGAAATTGAAGTCAGCTAGTTCCGCAACCCATCTCTGACCCGTTGCATTCAGTTTGGCTGTAGTAAGGACATAGGTCAAAGGGTTGTTGTCAGTGTATACCTCAGACTGTTTGCTGTAGTAGAAATAATCTCTAAATCGTTCACAGATATCCCATTTCTATGCCAGGAACTCCAATATTCCGGAATGTAGATGGTAATTCTTCTCAGGGTCTGTCAGCGTTCTAGAACCATAACCGATGACTCTCAATTTTCTATCTTAATTCTGATACAGGGCAGCTCCCAGTCTAACTTGAGAAGCATCACAATGAAGAACAAATAGTAAGGTGAAATCAGGATATCCCAAGATGGATGGTTTTACCAGGTAGTCTACTAGTTCTTCCAATACCTCCTGGTGGTCTGCTATCTGGAGAATGGTCTGTTGGGACGAAACGGCATTGTTTCTTTTAAGCCCGGTCCTACCCGTGTTCTTCTTTTTCTCTATTGGTGTTGTTGACTCTGTCTTCCCACCAAAAAGGAGGTATAGTGGGGCGGCAATCCTGGAGAAGTTCCGAACGTAAGTACGACAGTAGGAGAGGAATCCTAAGATCTGCCTCAACTCCCGACAGTAGAGGACCACTTGTCTTTTAAGGCCAGTACCAAAGCGATTTCTGCTGGGTCCATGGTATATCCTTCTCCAGACACAATTTTTCCTAGAAATCGGACTTGCCTTTTGAACAGTTCACACTTCTTTGGGATCAACTTAATTCCGGTTGTTGATACCGCTGTAATACGGTCCTCACATGTTCAACATGCTCCCAGAAGGATTTGCTGTGTACCACATTGTCATCCAAGTATGGCTGGCAGATATCGTCCCTCAATCCTTCCAAACAAGTCTCCATACTCCTCTGAAATTCTGCTGGAGCTGAACTGAGCTCAAATGGTGTGCGAATCCACTCATATAACCCCCACGGTGGGATGAATGCTGTCAAGGGTCTACTGGACTCTTCAACAAACCCTTGATGGTATGCTTTACCCTGAGCGAGGACAGAGAACCAGGTACTTCCTGATAGGCTATCCAGCATATCTTAAATCTTTGGTATTGGGTGCCGATCAGGTACTGACTTTCGGTTTAGTTCCCGGTAATCACAGCAGAGTCTCACCGTACCGTCCTTCTTAACACAAACAATAGGAGAGGGATATGACGACTTTGACTTTTGAATCCAACCTCTGTTGATTAGATCTTGTAAATAATCTTTCACTTCACGGTGGAATGGTTTCGGCACAGACATGTCACTTCTGGTTACTGGGGTTGTGTCTTTCAAATTGATTTTCAATTGCAATGACGGGATACAGCCTATATTAGAGTCATCTTTAGAGAATGCATGACACTCTTCTCTCAGAATCTGTTTTGCTATCGCTATATCTTCAGCAGACAAGTGTTCCAGGGATACTAGGGGATCCCAGGACTCTGAGGTGGGTCGTGCAATTTCCTCCCCTGGGCAACTCCTGTTCCTTGGTGGAGAGACTGAATTCATGGTAGACCTCTGGGCGGGTCTCACACTGGCTGGATATACCAATTTAACAGTTTAAATGTGGCCTAATACAGTCTTTGGATCCAGTCTAATTTTGTGTTTCGTAGTATTCATCACCGGTACTGTCACTCAAGCAAACCCACCAGTAGGAATCGTAAGCACACTCTCACCTTGAACTAGGCCTTCCAAAAGTTCTGAGAAGTCTTTTGGCATGGACAGTCTTTTCCGCACTTTTCTTCCCGGTTCTACCCGGACTCCATACCTCACCCACACCATTTGGTTTGCAGGGATGATGGTTGGGCACCAGCCTACCTTGACTTATTTTAGGTACATTGTATTCTGTGCTTTCTTTACTCTATGAATCACATTTTCCGCCACAACGTTGGGTATGGCAAGTGATGTGACAATTGCATCCACCACCAGCATCCCTGACTTGTGTTTTGTGATGACCTCACTGATTACATTATAACCTAGGATAGGATCCTTTGCAACCTTCTGATCACTGGTCAGAAGAAAAGTATCAAAAGCTCAATGGTGTTGCTCTTCTTCGTAGCCCTCAGTTGGAAAGTCACCTCCACCCAGCCTATGAAAGGGATTTTGGTCTGCTTGACAGCTTTGCTGTGAATTTCCACTGGTCCTAAGAGTTCTTTTAGCGACCGAAGGAAGGAATGTGGCAGGTAGCGCCTTCTCCATTCATCATTTAAAAGGCTCGCATGGGCTCCTGTGTCCCACAGTGCTTTTACCAGGAGTCCATCTGGCACTGTAAAAAGCACCATTCACCGATTAGGCTGATGAGGCTATATTTACTGACCGAGGAATCCTCCTCCCAGGAGTACTCCGCTTGACCTCCGCACTGGGAATTAAGTAACTGATGCCCCTGTCTCTCTTGCAGCTGTTGTGGATGGGAACACACTTGGGGATAGTACTGACGCAGCCATTTTACCTCATGCGCCGTTCTGGGGTTTGGTGAGATTTGGATTTGCTTCTGGGGCCTCCTCCGTGTCCCGGTTACCAATCGCCCCGCACTGGAAACCTCCTGTCTTTCAACCCAAACGACCGTGACCATTGGCATTCCTTGGCATAATGTCCTTCCTCACCACATCTTAGACAATGGACACACTGTACTCTAATTTGATGAATGGCACGCTTCACAAGCTGGTCATCTTCTGTTTTGAAACCCACTCCTGGGTCTGAGGGAAACAGGTTCTGGCCTGGAATGAATAAACTTTTTCACCTCAATCAACTCTGCTTGCAGTTCTCCTATTACTTCCTCCCAGTCAGCGCTGGCAGTCCTCTCTTTTGTTGGTGATTTAAGGTTCCCTCTCGGAGGTGGCACTGGAGGGTCTCCAAGATGATCTTCGGACTGGCTACCGGGGGTCTCTAACTTTAGCTGACTCATTTTGGTGATTTTAGGAGTAGAGCCTTTCTTTAACTTCTGTTCGCTTTCTGACTCCAAACTAGCTGCCTCATTCATTTTTTCAAATAGGACTTCATCTAGAATGCCAGGATCTTCTAGGTACTGTTTCAGCTGCAAATTCTTCATGACTAGTCCAGCATCAAACTTCTCCTCCACTTCTACATCTCTGGATGCAAGCAACAGTCTATCCTTCAGTTCAATTGCTCTGAGCAAGAAACTTTGGGGTGATTCATTATTTTTCTGTGAGAGGTTAAGGAGTTGGTGGAACTTCTTTATAGTGCCCTTTTAAAATCATCTTCAGCTGTTGCAAGGTCAATTGACTATTAATTTCTAGCATACTATGGAGGTTCAATCCTGGTCTGATCGCTTTCACCACCTCCTCGACGATCTCATCTGGCTGGTAGCCTTTCTGTAAGCCTCCATCGATCTGGTGCAACAGGTTCATATAAGACAGTTTCGCTTTCTGTTCACACTCTCCAATCTGTCCCAAGATCTTGAATTCTTTCCTTGTGGTGATTTGTGGTGTTAGAGAGGACTGTCTTCCTGATTTATCTAACCCGAGCAGGATAAAGGTTTTGTCTGAGTCTGTCATCCATTCAGAGGTTTTGGTCGATTCTTGCAGGGCTGTTGTTAGGGCTTTTAATTGTTCTTTAAATTTCTGTAGTTCTGTCTGCGGACGGAGATTCCCACTTTTGGTAATTGGTGCCGCCCCTCCATCTTCCAGCTTCAAACTGGTTAGAAACTGTGTTAGCTTCTGGAGGAACGTCCCCATGACGTCTTAAGCTTCTTTCTCCCCCAGCTCATTTTTGCATTAATGGCAGCTAACAGTTGCCTGCAGTTGTATGCTTTAGAAATCTGTTTGTCTGACATCTTTATATGTTCTGCTACTGTTCTAAATGCTTCACAAGTTAACTGAAGAAGCAGCTCACTAATTCTGTCCATTTGTATTTCCATATCCATTGCTGCTAGTGAGTTTTCTTTAGGTCTGGTCTCTTTTAACTGGTGTAGCAGAGTTGAATTAAGGTGAAGTGCTGCAGTGTTTTTCCAGACACTTTACCTCTTCTACCTCTACATGCTAAATCCGGCTCAGGATTCCCAGTATGGGCTACCAATATTACACGCACGCCGCTAGGTTCAGTTAGGGCGAGACAGGTTTCATGAATTATTTGGAATCCTGGGGGAACTGTTACTCAGGGCGACCATAGGCTGCAGCTTCACTCAGGCACACAATAGGTTCAATTGCTGACCAGACACATCTTGCAAGAGTCTTTTTTCAATAGTTTAACAGTGGAATTTAATCTGAAGCATGGCCAGTGCAATTCAGGGATATTACAGCAATTATCTTCACTACATTACAGTCTGAGTTTCTTGAGCAACCGGCTCCAGTAACAATACAGTAGTTTCTTCACAAGGCACAGTATTACAGTCTCTTCAGTAGCATAATTCAGCATAGATTAAATCTCTTAGCAGCACACTTCTATGCATACACAACCACAGGCTTTTCCATCACAAGGACTCAATAGTACACAGCATTCTTTATTCTGCATAAAGATGGAGGGGAGAGGGTTTGATGAGGGAGATGATCCCTGTGACACAATTCCTTCCTGTCCATATTGTTCTGCCTGATAATACTCTGCACTGTTAGTTCAGGGAGTTTATCTGACCTGTGTTTAGTTTCTCTCCTGATCTGAATCCTGTTCAGTTGCCTTCTATCAGTTCCAGATAACACACCACCTTTCTCTTCGGCTTCAGCCAGACTACAATAACAAGTTCCCCACAATCCCCCTGGGGCTCTGCTAAAACACTCCCTGTCACCTGTGACTATGTTAGCTCCTCTAGTTGCTGGATGCTTCTGAAGCAACAGCACTTCTTCTGCATGTCATATATGGATTGGTACATTTGTACATGATTAGCACCACGGTCAGCACATGAATCCATTACCAGAGCCACTGTCATAACATGAATCCAACTTCTCCATACTGTGCCCCCACCTTTTCATATTGTCCCCAAAGCTCTCATCTCTCCATACTGTCCCCCCATGCTCCCATCTCTAAACCCTGTTCCCCCAGTTCTCCATATTGTTCCCCATGCTCTCACCTCTCCATACTCTTCCCCCACACTTCCATCGCTACATACTGTTCCCTTACTTCTCCATACAATCCCCTCACACTCCCACTTCTCCATATTGTCCCTACATGCTCCAAATTCTCCATCCTGTACCCCCATTTCTCCATATTGTCCCCTACGCTCCCACCTCTCCATACCGACCACCCACTTCTTTATATTGTACACCCACTTCTCCATATGATCCACCCACGCTTTCATTTCTCCATACGGTCCCCCCACACTCCCACCTCTCCATAATGTTCCCCACCTCTCCATATTGTCCCCCCATGCCTCCAAATTTACCAACACTTCTCCATACTGTGCTCCCACTTCTCTATATAGTCCCCCCACACTCCCACTTCTCCATATGGTCCTCAGACACTCCCAAATCTCTATTATGTCCCCCACATTGTCCTTTATGCGCCAACCTCAACATACAGTGCCCTTATTTCTTCATTTTGAGCAACCACTTCTCCATATGATCCCCCCACGCTCCCATTTACCCATACGGCCCCCCAACCTCTCAATAATGCCCCCCACTTCTTCAAATGGTCCCCCACTCCTCTATATTCTCACCCATGCTCTCTCCATACTGTCCCAACACTTCTTCATATGATCCACTGACCCCCACACTGTTCCCTCTCACAATTTTCTCCACTGCCCCATCATATGCAAGTGCGACACATCCTTGCCACTTCTGAGGCTCAGTGATCACAGCAGCAGAGTGATGAGGTCAGCATTGTGTGACCTCATCACTCCACTGCATTTCAAGGAGGGGAGACGACGAGCGCTATTCTATCTCCCAGCACTGCAGTGTTGCTCGGATGTAGTCATGTCTAAGATTCTGATCAGGATCTTACTTTAATCTACAATTTTTTGTTTGTACATCAAACTTGGCATGTTGCTTAATTTTTGCTTCAACACAATGTTCTTCAAGCTTGTGTCACCCACTGTACTCCAAACCTGCTTGAAGACATGGACAAGTAAGATTTAGTTTGCTGTTTATATTCTCTAAAAACAATTTTCTAATACTGAAATGTGTCTATAGTGTCTGCAATGTAATTCTCACTTCCTAAAGGCTTTAACCAATAGTTACCAATGTTCCTGCTGCATAAAAGCTCCATTTGGTATTGTAAAGCTTTATAGGTGATGCTTTATCCTGAAGCCTAATCTAAGTATTATTAGAGTAAAAAAATAGGTATTCATATTATTTGCATACTATACTAAAACGGTGTCATTGAGGTAAAACTTAGATCAAAGTTGTATCTATATATTGTCACTGGCATCCTGTCTGATGACTGTCTGCAGATTTTCTCTCTATAGACAATCAACGATTACCCTGTCAATCTCTAATACTGTACATTACAAGCTTGAGTCTTGAGATAATAGGATGTAATGAGTTTTTGCTTTGCAAATGTGTTTGAAGATGCAATAAGTAAACATTAACATTTGAAAGTGCACCTGTGAGCAGGATGGTGCTCAGTAAACTACACACACTGTCAGGTGGGTGACATTACACTGATTAAAATTGATACTTGGGTTGATTAAATCCATCCTGCGATTCTTGTGTAATCTTTACTTTCAATTTGGAGATAATGATATGCTTATGCTCCAGGGCGGCCTGTATACACTCTGCATACATATTCATCTGTATGCTCTTATGACAGCTCATTGTGCCTGTAGTGCCGGCGTCCCTGCCCTCTGCTAGGCAGGGACGCTGCTCCTCTCACCGCTCTGCTCCGTGCCCAGCATCCTCCCTCCGCTCTGCTGTCAGCGCGCGCTCCGTCCCGGCGTCCTCCTCCTGCTCTGCTCTCAGCGCGCGCTCCTTCCCGGCCCCTGTGCTTAGGGCGCGCGCGCGCGCGCTCCCCTCCTCTTAAAGGGGCCGCGCGCGCCGCCCTAAAGAGTCCCCGGCCAATGGCCGGAGGACTTCATCATATATAAGGCACCTCCTCCAAAATGGAGGTGCCCGAGCAATGTTGTTTGCACCTGTGTCTCACCTGTGCTTCAGCCCTCAGGTCCCGTTGCCAGTTACCTGCCAGTTACCTGCCTGATTCCTGCCAGTTACCTGCCTGATTCCTGCCTGAATACTTGTTACCTGTCTGCCAGTCTGAGGTCCGACGGTCTGCCTTACTACTCCTGTCAGTCTGTCTAAGGACCAGCCTGCCCGCTCACCTGGGAGCGCATATCAGCTACCTGCCTGCTTGCCTGAGGTCCGACGGTCTGCCTTACTACTCCGGTCAGTCTGTCTATGGACCAGCTTGCCCGCTCACCTGGGAGCGCTTCTCCGTTACCTGCCTGCTTGCCAGCCCGGAGGCTCCGTTGTCACGTGCTGTGACCACCAGCTATCTCAGAGACTCTTGCCCGCTCACCTGGGAGCGCATCTCCGTTACCTGCCTGCTTGCCAGCCCGGAGGTCCCGTTGTCACGTGCGGTGACCACCAGCTATTCCAGAGACTCTTGCCCGCTCACCTGGGAGCGCTTCTCCGTTACCTGCCTGCCTGCCAGCCCGGAGGCTCCGCCGTCACGTGCCGTGACCACCTGCTATTCCAGAGACTCTCGCTTGCTCACCTGGGAGCACCCATCTACCATCTGCCTGCTAGCCTACCCGGAGGCCCTGCCATCACAGGTCGTACCTACCCCTTTCCCAGAGACTGCCCTGATCACTTGCCGTATCTCCCTGTCCGTTCACCCAGAGACTGCCCTGATCACTTGCCGTATCTCCCTGTCCGTTCATCCAGAGACTGCCACCCGCTCCCTTACAAGGGCCGCCCCCTTGTATAGTAGCTCAGAGGTTCCGCCCCCCGGACCCGTTACAGTGCCTTCACTGACCTGCCTCCTATTTTACATATTGCATCTAGTACTGTGGGGCTAGGTAAAATAGAAGGCAGGTCAGTGAAGGCACAGTGAGCTGCCATAAGATCATACAGATGAATATGGAAGCAGAGCACCAGATAGAGCGCCCCCCACAGGCCGCCCCGAAGAATGAGCATATCATTATCTCCAAACTGAAAGTAAAGATTACACAAGAACCACAGGATGGATTTCATCAACCAAGGTATCATATTAATCAGTGTAATGTCACCCACCTGACACATTCCTGTAGTTTACATAGCACAATCTTGCTGACAGGAGCACTTTAACAGGTTGTATCTTGGAGTTTACACAACAAAGAATTTGACAATATTACGGCTTCAATGGACTTCAGTTCCTTAAAGGCAACCTGTCATGTCCCCTAACCTGCAGAGATAGGATTAATCAGCAGGTTAATAGCATTTCAATTTGTCCAGCCACTATACTGAAAGATCGGTTGCTGGGAGGAAATGAACTTTGTTTTTCCAGGGAGATGCTGGCTTTCAGTCATAGAGGCGTGCCAAAGTGGTTTCAGTCACTGCTCTGTTCTCAGTGAGTGGCAGCTGTAAGCTTGCACCAACAGCTCACTCTGAACATATATATTTTTCAGAGTGGGCAGTAAATCTAAATGCTAGGGTGTGCTTACAGTCATTGCTCACTGTGTATTGAGCGGCGACTGAAGCTGCCTAGTGAATGCCTTTATGACTGAAAGCCGGTGGCTCCATAGAGGCATAAAGTGCATTTTCGGTAAGTTGGTCTGACAACACTGTAAGACTATTTAACTGCAGATTAACCCTATATCTGCAGGTTAATAGTCATTTGGGGACATGACAGGTTCCCTTTGAAGCTTGTTACTTCTACATTTTTACAAATAGTCAGTTAAATCAATTAGTAAGATCACAGCAAATATTCAGCATCTCTATATGAAGCACAGTAAGGAGCGTTGTACGGTGTTTTGGTTCTCTATAACTTATAGGTTGTACAGAACTTTAAATAGCAATGAGCATAGGGACTTGTGACTGGAGTTAACATTTACAATATTTCTTTACTACTCCTCCCTGGAGTACTAGGAAATCTTTAAGTGATAATTGGAAGAATATAGCATAGTATTAACAGTCCAGCTGGTTTCAGATATTTAGTATATTAATGCTCCAGTTTTGTAAGTTACTGAAGCATTTATACTTGTAAAATGTTTTCTATTAACCCTAGAACGCATACCTGGGGCCTCGCAGGCCTGCCCTGTTAATTGTTTTCTATTTTCTGCAAGAATACTTTAGTTAAAATTTTGAAACTCTAGGTATTCCTCAGGTATATAGTTGTTTGTCATTTTTGTTTGAGTTATTCCATGTTATTTGCACAAGGGCCTAAAAGGCCCCAGGTATGTGAAAGTATAGATTTTTATGGTCATGCGTTCTAGGGTTAAATGGGTTGCCTCATAAATGTACTCCTACTTGTTCATACGCCCCATTGGAAGAATATATGGCAATTGGTTGCTCTTTATAAGCTATATAGTGCCCAAATTGTATTCAAATATGTCAAAATATTGAGTCAGGATACTCGATTGACAATATTTTATGTGAATAATCTTTTAAAAATAATTTTATAAAGCTATTTCTTGAGCTTCTCTGTTAATTAAACATTAATACTTTTTTTTGTTTAGTTGTGTCGTATGCGTTTTCTTATAGTCATGTATGAAGTTAAAGTGATGATACCTTTCTGATGAAAATTATGATCAATTACTGATAAGTCTATGAGAAGACCATTGAAAATATTTACTTGGATCTTCAATTACAGGATCTGCAAGCACAAAGTATTATAAAAGATGTTGATCGGGATGTTTAAAAACTGGCCAACTGCAAATGTGTAAGAATAATAAATTAACTATTTTTTACATATTCAATTAATCATCGCTCCAGTATTCCCAATAGGTGATGATGTAACATCCATTATTCATCTGACTTTTGCAGCCAGTCACCGACCATAGCAATGTGTTAACAATGCAAAACCTATTTCATAAAGCATGTGGTCCAGACAAAAAGGCGCTCATAGGGTGAGTATTTTAAGAAAAGGTCTTACAGTGTACTGATATAAAAGCTCAACTTTGGAAGTTGTGCTGTGGACACAACAAAAAATCAGGCATGGAAAATGTGGAGATCCAGAGGTGATCGCTGCCAGTGTCCTGAATCCTTAGTTGGGTGTGCGAGACCTCACAGGGGGATAAGTAGACCTTCTATGTGGTGGGGAAGAAACGCTCAATTTGGTGCTGATGACCAGATCGTGTGAAGTATGGATGCAAATTCCTTTTTTTTGAGATAACAAGAGGTATGATATGTTTCTAGGATCCTGGGCCTCAAGGATCATTATAAAGTAATAGAAATACCTGCAGGATTGGCACGAACCATAGAAGTCACAACACTGGAGTGGTGGGGGATTAAAAACATAAGTTATGATTATTTTAAAATATTAACATATTTTTTTTAGTTTTTAAAAGTCACAGAGAATTCCATTATTTTGGTTTGGTGCCAGTTAGCATTCTATCAATTCACAGGGCCCCAGTACATCAGTAATCTATGGCCTGAGAATCGCCTATTACCTTCCAGCGTCCACAGCACCGCTTTTGATTAGCTTGTGAGGCTGAAGATGAGTGTGTTAAAATCTGTGCTGCCAGTAGTCCAGAGATGAGCAGGAGATGGGAATAGTAGAAATGCGGTTTATTGGTAAACACAATTCGACGTGACACAATTCTTCATCAGGAAAAAACACAATCATTTTGGTTCATTGTGGATCATTGTGGTTTGTCCTGAGGAAGAAGTGCATCACTTCAAAATGCATTAACCTATTAACCGCATTTCTACTTTTTCCATCTCCTGCTCATCCGTGGTCTACTGGCAGGCAGATTTTAACCCACTCATCTCCAGCCTCACAAGTTTCTCCAGAACGTGGATCTGCAACAGCCTTTTTCTAAGCTTGCGTAGGGGTTGTGACTCTCACAACCCCCCCAGGTGAGCAGAAATTGTTTTTTTCTCTGTTTTTACTCGGATAAGACGCTATTGTGCTTATTAACTTTCCTGTTTTTCCATTTGCTTGTTTCTTTTCATTAGCCGGCATGGTGTATCGTCATCATTGCGGCGTGACACACATGATGTCGTGACAGGTCGATTAATCAGAAAAAGAGCAGCAGATCAGGTAGGACGTTTACTGATGACTGATGTGGCTGGTGAACGGGGCTGTGCAATTTGATTTGCACCAATTTTTATGCTAATTTGTCACTTTGCAACATTTCACAATATGGATCTAGAATCTTATGGGGATACTTCATTCGTTTTACAATGCTCAGGCATAAAAAAAATCTATTTTCGTTACCATAGTTAATGTCCTTGCACATAATAAAGTATATCAAAAATGGTTTGCCAAATTTATTATTTTGCAAGCTGTTTTCTTAATAATTATATTCTGTGCATGCACTTAATTCTGCCTGATAAACCTCTTATTGGAACCAGACTGCTCACTGTGTTGTGTCAGTTAATATTTGTTTTAGCCTGTACTACTTCTGTTCTTCAGTGGTTAATATAATTAATTGGCTGCCCTTTCACGCAGGAAATTGCTTGCAGGGAGAAAGCTTCCAGATTGGATTGCCTGTATTTTTAAGGTTTTCATATATAATATAGAGAAAAGTTTCCATTGACAAGCTGCTAATAAAGTTGCTCAGTCAATATTTGATGGATAAAATGGAGCATTTGCTAGCACGTCTGGAGTCATTTCGAAATGTGGTAATGGACAATAATCTAATTATTTTATGAACTGTCCTTTTATAAGGTGATATACAGTGGAGACTTCATCAATCAATTTTGTTGAGTAACTGAAACTAAAGCAGTGCCATAAGATGATAAAAAAAGTGAAAATTAAAATCATACTGATTCGTGGTATTAATAATAGCAGAATGTTAATATAATATATGAAGGAGTTTTCTGTGCTCATTCTTTTATTCCATAGGCTATACTTAATTATTGATGCTCCAAAGTTGCCTCTCTGCTGCTGCCAGTCTTTTTTAAAAGGCTGCTGCAGTGACATCACAACATTACGTGTGACCTTTGCAACAAATTCCTGGATGGCTCAAGACCGCTGAGTTCAGTGGCAGGTTGCAGTGCAATGCAATGTAATCATGACATCACGGCTGCACCCTGTCGACAAAAAAAAGTGGCAGTGTCGAAGTGACATTACTGGAGCAGCGATGAGTGAATATGGCAAATTTTGTTATTTTACCTTCCCTAGTTCAGAAAATAAAAAATAAAAATTCATGAAAACCCTTTTTAAACATATATCAACATCTTTTTCTGAAACGTTTTTCCATGATCATTGTTTTTATTTTATGGGCTTAGGCAAAGCTGAATGTGTCATTTAAAATGTTAGAATGTAGTAGAAGAAATCCAGGTCAATGGTTGAAAATCTTCAACTTTATTTGTATATGAGTTAAACATCTCCACATGCATCATTCGTCCATAGATAGGAATATCAACGCTTTTCTGGTGTACTCAGCACATTTACACTATAGTATATTGTTCTGAGTGCACCAGAAATGCATTGATGCTCTTATAAGATAAGATAATTATTAGTGATGAGCGAACCTGCTCGTCACTGCTCGGTACTCGCCCGAGCATCATGGTGCCCGACAAGCTCGGCGAGTATTTCCGGGTTGCGAGGGTGGGAACTCGGGTCCCCGCCCGACATGTTTGGCACTCTTTAGAGAGCCAATGAACATGCAGGGATTGCCTGCCACGCACTATAGTGCCGTAGCCATGTTGGTTGTGGGCATTACAGTGATTGGCTGGCCGCACAGCGTCATCAGGTCTATATAAAACCTGGTGCTGCTATGCTCGTCACAGTGTACCCCAGAAACAGGCAGAGTAGGGAGAGGTGCTTCTGCATAAGAGAGAGATTTGCTTGTATATAATTAGTATAGGTATTCCACAACATATATATATATATATATATATATATATATATATATTCATCTGAACTAACAGTCCTTCTGAGGACTAATCCAGCTGCATATATTCAGTGGTGATAGCAGGAGTCAGGCAGGCAGGCAGTGTATGTGGCAGACAGCAGTGCATGATACAGAACAAGAGGGTTCATTGCACGCTCTGTCTGCTGCTGCTGTTCTTACAGATATTTGTAGACATAGCCCCAGGTATCAGGGGCCAGAGCAAATATTTTTTTATCTTAATCCTGATTATTTGCTTAAAAAGCAATCCAGAGTACACCATTTTTTTCTGCTCCATTTGCTTGTTAGCATTACAGAATACAGCCAGATCTTTTCCATATCGCAGCGATAAAAATCCAGAAATTTGAACTGAATGTGGAAAATATTGGCCTCCTTTTCCATTTTGTTGCAGTGTGCCAGTAAAGCTATTCACACTAGGCCTCTGTGAAGAATAGTATTAGTAAACTACAGGCCTGCTATTTAAAACCGTGGTTCTCTGTCAGACGTATCACATATAACAGGGTTCCAAAACAGCCATTTCTGCCTTCCATTTTGTTGCAGTGTGTCAGTCAAGCTATTCACACTAGGTCTCTGTGAAGAATAGTATTAGTAAACTACAGTTCTGCAATTTAAAACCATGGTTCTCTGTCAGACGTATCACATATAACAGCATTCCAAAATCAGCAAATTCTGCCTTCCATTTTGTTGCAGTGTGTCGGTCAAGCTATTCACACTAGGTCATTGGGAAGAATAATATTAGTAAACTACAGGCCTGATCCTCCTTCCTCCCACCATGTTGACAACTGATCCCACACTTGGACACTCAGATGAGCTGTTCACTTTTCCATTTGTAGATTCGGGCCTCTCACCTGGCCATCTTCAAGCAAGTCAGGAGGAGAACGAATGTAGAGATGCCCAATTATTTGAGTAGCCACGTTCATACGAAGTCAACGGTTTGAAAGTGCAATTATTGTCGCAAGAGGTGGATGATGATGATGAGACACAATTGCCATAAAGTCAGGAGGAGGACAAGGATGCGGAAGTGGGAGACGAGGTGATGGATGATATAGTAACTGACCCAACCTGGCAGGGGGTCGTGCAGAGCGAGGAATGAAGCACACAGGGGGAGGGAGGCGTAGCACAACAACAGGCAGGAAGAAGCAGTGGCCACAGAAACAAGGCGGGAAAGCGTTCCCCTAACACGAACACGACGGAAGTTGCCAGTGCAATTGTTATGTCTTCCCGAGTCGGGTTGTTTTTTACAGACTCTGCAGATAACCCCAAATAGGGCATTTCCACCACCTGCCAGGCCAGCATCAACAAGGGTAGCAAAATTAGCAGCCTAACCACCACCAGCATGATCAGGCATATGGCAAAGTGCCTGACTAAGTGGGCCGAATCCCAGGTTCCAGAAACAGTGTCTGTGGGTGACACCACTGCTTCTTCCGCTGTTGTGCGTGCCAATCCCCTGTCCGTGGTGCATGCAAAGATGCCTCCCGCCCTGCACGTGTCATTACAAACTCTCAACTAGCACCTTCAGCAAGCGTGTCCACGTCCTTGTCCCAGCACAGCATTCAGATGTCCCTACCCTAGTCCTTGGAACGCAAGCGCAAATACTCAGTCAACGCCCCACTGGCCACTCTACTAAATTCACACATTTCACAAATGCTTGCGCTCAAAATGATGCTTTTCAGTCTTGTGAAAACAAAAACTTTCCGCGACCTGATGGCGGCGGGCATCCCTCAGTAATCGGTCCCCAGCAGCCACTATTTCTCCCGGTGTGCCGTCCCCACATTACACGAGCATGTGTCCCAGAACATTAACGGTGCCCTCCACAGCGAAGTTACTGGAAAAGTCCACCTAACCATGGACAAGTTGGCAGGGACGGTACATCTCGCTGATGGCACACTGGATTAATATAGTGGAAGCCGGGACCCAATTGGACCTTGGGACAGAAGACATCCTTCCAACACCGAGGATTGTGTGCCCTGGGTCAATCAGGGTTGCCCCCACATTCTACAGCTGCTGCACCTCCTCAGCCGCCTCCTCTTCAGCCTCCATCTCCAAAATGACAACATTAGTCACAAGATGGAAGCACTGCAGCACTGCCTTGGCCAAGCGGCAAAAGGCTGTGCGGAAGCTAATATGCTTAGGTGACAAACCACACAACGCTGAAGAGTTGTGGACAGCTCTGAAAGAGCAGGCAGAACTGTGGCTGACACTAATGACCCTACAGCCAGACATGGTTTGTGTGTGACAATGGCCGGAACCCGGTGGCGGCTTTGAAGCTAGGTGAGCTCATACACGTACCATGCCTGGCCCATGTGCTTAACCTCATGATTCAGCGGTTTCTCAAAACTTACCTGGATCTGTCGGATCTGCTTGTCAAGGTACACCATGTTTGTGCCCATTTTAGAAAGTTATCTATTGCTTCCACCGCCCTTGCCGTGCTTCAGCAGCGTTTGCAGCTTCCAGCTCACCGACTGGTGTGCGATGTCCCCATGCATTGGAACTCTACATTGCAGATGTTGGGAAGGATTTGTGAGCAGAAGAGGGCAGTTGTTGACTACCAGCATCAACAAGGCCGTCGGTATTCAGGTCAGACTTCACACTTAAGACCTCAGTGAACAAGGATGTCAGATATCTGTAACATCCTCCAAAACTTAGAGGACTCCACTAAGATGGTGAGTGGCAATTACGCCATAAGTTGCATCACCATCCCGCTTCTCTGTCTTCTGAAACGCTCTCTGCTCACAATTAAAGAGGATGCATTGCAGGCGGAGCACAATGAGATAGAGCAAGGAACCATACACGGTGATTCCACACAGTCCAGCCTCATCTCATCCCAACGTGGATTGGGTGACAATGAGGAAGAGGAGGAGGGGGAGGAAGAATAGGAATTAGTTTCCTGTGCTATAGACAGTACTACCTGCACAACTGTCATACTGTCTGTTCAGCGTAGATGGGCTGAGGACAGGGAGGAGGAGGATGAGGAGGAGAGCATGGTCAGTCGTCCTCTTGGTGAGGACACAGAAATCTTGCCTGTTAGCAGTCTGGCACACATGGCTGACTTTATATTATGCTGCCTTTCCCGTGACTTTTGCGTTGTCCAAATTTTGGGTGACAGTCATTATTGGTTGCTGACACTTCTAGACCCACGCTACAAAGAGAACTTTCTGTCTTATTCCCTTGCAGGACAGGCCTAATAAAATGGGGCAGTACCAGGAGGTCCTTGTTGTCCTTGTTGCGGAATTATTTAAAAAATTCCCATCTGAAAACACTGGTGGCAGGGTTCAGAGTTTGTTGGACAACCAAGGAGTACAGGCGAGAGAGACATAAATGCAATCCAGCAGAGGCAGGGGAACACTGTCAAAGTTCTGGGACAGTTCTGGGACAGTTTTTTCAGACCCTCCCTGCACAGGGCCTGAGGTGTGGGGTTCTCTCGCAAGGAGGGAAAAGTTTTGGAAGATGGTGGCATCAGTGGGGGCATGGTGGCGCAATGGTTAGCACTGCTGCCTTGCAGCACTGGGGTCCAGGGTTCAAATCCCACCAAGGACAACAACTGCAAGGAGTTTGCATATTCTCCCTGTGCTTGCATGGGTTTCCTCCAGGTTCTCCAGTTTCCTCCCACACTCCAAAGACATACTGATAGGGAATCTAGATTGTGAGCCCCGATGGGGACAGCAACAATAATGTATGTAAAGCACTGCAGAATATGTTAGCTCTATATAAAAATAAAGATTATTATTATTATGGTGAGGGAGTACCTTGCTGACAGTACAAACATCCTCTGTGATTCCTCTGTGCCTTATAACTATTGGGTATCCAAGCTGAACACGTGGCTCTCTACGCCTTGGAGGTCCTGGCCTGCCATACCACTACCTTTTTGTCAGAGCAGGCTTTTAGTGCCACCGTTGGAATTATAACCGATAGGTGCATCCGCCTTTCAACTGAAAATGCTGCCAGGCTGACTCTTATAAAAATGAACAGAGGCTGGATTGGGCCAGACTTCTCAACACCACTGAATGATAGAAGCATAACATAGACTCAAATGCAATGTGGTTTTTTTGGGAGGTCTAACTCTATTGCCACGCACCGTAAAATAAACTCCCACGCACCTCTGTCTTCACACCCAGACATGGGTATACGCTTCCTGATTTTGCCTATTTGCTCTTGTCCTCCTCCTTCTCATCCTCCACCACAGCATCACCACCATATCTACCATATCACCATATCTACGTCTCTTGCAAGGGACATTGAAGTTCCTCCAAATTTTTGGCAGCCATTGCATTCACTGCATAGACAAACAGTATGGGTAACCCATTTCCTAATAATGGGAACATTGTTTTCAGGAGGCCCTCCGACCTCTGCATCTCTTGCAAGGGACTTGGAGTTCCTCCAAATTTTGGGCAGCCGTTGCATTCACTGCATAGGCAAACAGTATGGGAGACCCACTTCCTAATAATGGGAACATTGTTTTCAAGAGGGTTTCCGACCTCTACGCCTCTCGCAAGGGACATTGGAGTGCCTCCAAATTTGTGGCAGCCCTTGCAGTCACTGCGTACACAATAACAGTATGGAGACCCACTCTTTAATAATGGGAACAACAAAGCATAGCCGACTGCTAGCCCTATAAAAATAGTGTTTGTCACTTTCAGAGTCCCTCCTTCATAAATGAAACAGGATGTGTCTGATGATGTCTCACACACCACATGAAAAGATAAGGTAGTAAAATGTTAAAATGACATTTCCCGGTGAATACATTTTCACCGTTGAAAGCAATTCCAAAGTGCAAAAATGCATCAAAAACGCTACGTGTGAACATTGCCCAAGGTGTGGAGCAGAATTTTTGTTTTTGTATATTTATTTTGCCTTATGTACAAGTCATTACCCTGGAAATGATGTTCCTTAACATATTTCCCAGGAAAATCCATTTTGGTTTCGTTTTTGTATGTTTTATTGTTAGTCGGTAAAAGTGGTATAATACTCTGACAACATTGTTGACAGCAGTGACCTGGGAGTTAGAGATGCTTCCAGGGATCTTCCCCATGCTGCTCCCATGTCATTTGAGCACGGTTCCCACCGATTTGGGCAATTTTTAGGCTTTCTGCAGATCGCCGGGGGGAGCCGCTGGAAAAATGCTTTAGTTTCCCGTAGACTTACATTGGGTTCATTGCTCAGACCGAGCACTCGAGCATTTCAATTTGCTCAACCCGAGCAACTAGTACCTGAGCATTTTAGTGCTCGCTCATCACTAATAATTATCTATAGAATAATGATCCATGTGAAGGTGTTTTAATCAAATAAAGTGGAAGATTTGCTACCATCGAGCTTGATTTATTCTACTTCATTCTCATCATCATCGTCGGTGGAAGTGATGTACATTCAGTGCTCCGAAGAGATTAGGTAACTGCGGTGAACTGGCTTTTTTTTTTTACCTTTTTCCAATTTAAAATGTAAGCCAAACTTAGCACCATGCTATTTGGTTGTCCAAAATTCAATGCTTCTTTATTTTATAACAGAGTATATATTTATATTGTTTGGAAATAAATTTTTCAGATACAATATTGTACATTTTTAAATTCCCTCCACACAAATATATAATGAATTGGTTACATTTTGTCTGAAGTAATAACCACTAGGAGGAGCATAGGAGTTATAAAAGTCAATAAAGGGAATCTGTCACCCCCTGGCATGTATTTGATCTACTAAAATGGGCATAAAGGTGATAGAAATGTTAAACTGGTCCTACCTGTATGCCTCATATTAGCGGCCTTGTTGTTGAGAAATCGTATTTTATTTCATTATACTAATAATTTCTTCCAAGCTCTGGGGCATAGGGTGCCTGGTAGAAATCCCAGCCTCCTCTCTTCATTATAATACCACCCACCTCCCATGCACATCACAGTGCCCCATGACAAGCAGTTGTGGAGTAGGAATCCCACGCCTGCGCCTTGCACTCCCTCCAAAATCCATATTTTTTCCTCCCGTCTATGGGTAGTGTATTCAGGGATCTTCTGTGCAGTCACTGTGACTTTTGCTCCAGTGACATACGACATGCGCGACTATAAGGTGCTCTCCCCATTTTCACCCTGCATAGTCATCGCTGGGAACCATGTTTATATGTATATAAATATATACCGTATATACACTGTAAGGTTGCAGGATAGGTCATGGACGGGAGGTATGTGTCCCCGAGGTGCCAAGCCTCGGTGATGTAGGATTTGGAAAAGCATGCTCCAGCACACACAGTGCTGAGAGGTTTTTAATGGGCCCGCATAATGGGGCCGGGTTTTACGAGCAGCTGAAAGACCTGGGTGGGATAAGCTACCTCCAGTCCAGGTCTTGGAAGGTCTGATTTAAGGCAACTGTGTCTGTCTCACTCTGACTGTGTGTTTTGCAAGGTGAGGAGGCCTTTGCATGTGCTGCTCAGACCTGCTGAAGTCTGAGGAAGAACACTTACTTTAAACGGTTGAGGCCATGCTACATATGGGCTGGTTATTTTGAGTTTTGTTCAGTTATACCTTTTGTGCCGGAAAAAGGCTGTTTTGTGTTTTGTTTCCTGAGCAGTTTATGCTGTCTAAATAAACCAGCCTGGATTTCTAACGAAAACGCTTACTGTGCCTACCTCAACCGCAGCCGAGCGAGTACCAAAGTCTACAACACATATATGCATATACAAATGGTTCCTAGAGATATGTATATGTACACTGCTCAAAAAAATAAAAGGAACACTCAAATAACACATCCTAGATCTGAATGAATGAAATATTCTCAATGAATACTTTGTTCTGTTCAAAGTTGAATGTGCTGATAACAAAATCACACAAAAATCAACAATGGAAATCAAATTTATTAACCAATGGAGGCCTGGATTTGGAGTCATCCCCAAAATTAAAGTGGAAAAACACACTACAGGATGATCCAACTTTGATGTAATGTCCTTAAAACAAGTGAAAATGAGACTCATTATTGTGTGCGGCCTCCACATGCCTGTATGACCTCTATACAATGCCTGGGCATGCTCCAGATGAGGTTGCGGATGGTCTCCTGTTGGATCTCCTCCCAGACCTGGACTAAAGCATCCGCCAACTCCTGGACAGTCTGTGGTGGATGAAACGAGACATGATGTCCCAGATGTGCTCAATCAGAATGGGCGGGCCAGTCCATAGCTTCAGTGCCTTCATGTTGCAGGAACTGCTGACACACTCCAGCCACATGAGGTCTGGCATTGTCCTGCATTAGGAGGAACCCAGGGTCAACCTCACCAGCATATGGTCTCACAAGGGGTCTGAGGATCTCATCTCGGTACCTAATGGCAGTCAGGCTACCTCTGGCGAGCACATGGAGGGCTGTTCGGCCCTCCAAAGAAATGCCAACCCACACCATTATTGACCCACTGCCAAACCAGTCATGCTGAATGATGTTGCAGGCAGCAGATCACTCTCCACGGCATCTCCAGACTCTGTCACGTCTGTCACATGTAGAGATGAGCGTTGTTCTACTCGAACTGTTCGCCAATCTGAAATTCGAGCTGTTTTGGGCGGTGTTCGAGCCGGTCGGCGAACACGAACAATTTGAGAAAAATTCGGCTGTTCGAGGTTATGTTCGATAACTGTTCGTGCACCAAAATCATAACTGGATTTTTTCTCAGTAATGATGAAAATTAATGTTAATACGCAGTTTGAGTGTACAGCGGGGCGGGGGGAGGGGCAGGGGATGGATCTCTGCAGGAACAATGAAGATCTCCATTTTTTTTTCTCTTTCCCGCATTTGCAGTGGGGAGGTGCAATCTGTCAGCCTATCAGCAGCGCACACACGGAGCGAAGTGCTTTTTTTCACACAAGCAAGGGCATGTGTGATTGGCAGTGTATGTCACATGTCCTTGCCCTATAAGACCAAGCCATTTTCCCCGTCACCACCATTTTCTCACTGCTGCAGCTGCGTGTTAGACGGCACCGCTGTTGCTGTGTGCGCTATACCTTGTTAATTTCAAGCCAATTTTCGCATAAATATACAGATAGCTTGGGAGTAGGGAATAGTTGTGATTGCAGTCCTTTTAAGGACTAGGTTACAGCATTTCCTACGACTTTTATCAAGCAGGTCTGTGCTCTTAAATAGATAGATTGTGGGAGTAAAGACTAATTGTAATTGGAGTCCTTTTCAGGACTAGGTTACATCAGTTCCTATCAGTTTTTGCCAGGCAGGTCTGTGCCAGTGCTGTGCAAGTTTTTTTCACAGCATTTGGCTGAATCTAGCAAAGCTAATCCTTTTTGGCCTATTGCAGAGTGTGTTAGTCAGTGGAGTAGCCTATCTGTGTTGCAAGATATACCACCTGTGTATAGAATACCAATTTTTTTACTGCACCTAGTGAAGTAAAATCTTTTGGGCATACCATCATTCTATTAGTCCATCTATACTGACCTCCATCAGGTTGCAAATTAAAAATAATTTTTTTCTGCATCTAGCTCTGAAAAAATATTTGGGCTTCTAGCAGTGTGTGGGACTTGGTCTATTAGTCCATCTATACTGACCTCCATCAGGTTGCAAATTAAAAATAATTTTTTTCTGCATCTAGCTCTGAAAAAATATTTGGGCTTCTAGCAGTGTGTGGGACTTGGTCTATTAGTCCATCTATACTGACCTCCATCAGGTTGCAAATTAAAAATAATTTTTTTCTTCATTTAGCTCTGAAAAAATATTTGGGCTTCTAGCAGTGTGTGGGACTTGTTCTATTAGTCCTTCTATACTGACCTCCAGCAGGTTGCAAATTGAATATAATTTTTTTCTGCATCTAGCTCTGAAAAAATATTTGGGCTTCTAGCAGTGTGTGGGACTTGGTCTATTAGTCCATCTATACTGACCTCCATCAGGTTGCAAATTAAAAATAATTTTTTTCTGCATCTAGCTCTGAAAAAATATTTGGGCTTCTAGCAGTGTGTGGGACTTGGTCTATTAGTCCATCTATACTGACCTCCATCAGGTTGCAAATTGAATAAAAAAATTTTCTGCATCTAGCTCTGAAAAAATATTTGGGCTTCTAGCGGTGTGTGGGACTTGGTCTATTAGTCCATCTATACTGACCTCCATCAGGTTGCAAATTAAAAATAATTTTTTTCTGCATCTAACCCAGCCAATAGTTTTGGCCTAATACCACAGTTTGGCCACTCAGCTCTGCTCGGTTACCATCCATTGTTTTTTTGTGCAAACAACTCCAGAGTTGTGAATTAGTTAACCACCAAAATGAGTGGAAAAAGGCCTGCTGCTGGTGGAAAGGGGAATAGGCGTGTTGGGAAGGGGAAAAAAGGTTGTGTCCGTGGGGTAGGTGCAGAAGAAAGACCATCTTCCAGCCAAACTAAAATGTCTACTTCTTTTAGCGGACAATGTGATAAGATCCCTTCCTTACGGCCACGCCAATCGCTACAAATTCCAGATGAGGCACAAAAACAGCAGGTGCTTCAACGGATATCAAGTGCTCCTTTAAGTGGGCTCTCCTCCACATCAACTTCAACATCACAAATACTCCAGTCCTCAAAGGTGTCACCCAAATCGCACTTGCTTCCTCACAGCTCCCAAATCTCCAGCTGCCCGTCTGAGTATGAGGTAGAACAGATGGTTGAGTCTGCAGAGCTGTTTACTCATACTATAGCCTGGGAATCAGAGGTCGACTCCAGCGCTTCTGTGAATCCAGACGAGGAAATGATCTGCACTGATGCCCAGAATCTTTATGAGTCGGATCCAGGACCAGACGCAGAAGGTTCTGACCATAATGTAGACCCTCATTCCCAAACTGTAACTCCTGTTGGTGGAGACAATGAGGAAGACGATGATAAGACTCAAATACCTGATTGGAGCGACAACTTTAGTTTTTTGTCAGGGCAGGAACAGGTTGGCTCTGAGGACGACGGGTGTGATAACGCACAGGGTGATGATGATGAGGTCGGAGATCCCACTTACTGTCAACCCACAGTCAGCCAAGAGATGAGGTCAGCAGAGGAGGTGGAGGAAGATGCTAGTGACGACGAGGTCAGGTTGCGCCTTCCTGGACAGAGACGTAGTACTGGAAGCACGTCAACAACTGCATCCTCAAACACAACTCTGCCTCTCACCACAAGTCGTGGTGGCTCTTCAGGTCGCATGGGTGCTAAGCCTTGCATAGCCTGGGCATTTTTTCAGATCGATAAAGATGACCCAACTCGTGTTATCTGTAACATTTGTCAGCAAAAGCTAAGTAGAGGCCAAAAAATACATAGTTTGAGTACTTCATGCATGAACCGGCACATGGACATGAAGCATAAGTTGCAGTGGGAAGCTCAGTGTGCTACAATGCGGCCTAGCCGGCCGGGCCAACCACCGTCTGCCATATCTTGTGCATCCGCGGCCTCTTCATCCTCTGTGACTGGGGGGACAGCAGTCACACCTGTTTTGGGGCGCAGACCTGCCACCTCTTTACCCGCAACAGCCAGCGTGATTGGCAGGTCATCATTTTCTTTGGAGGTGGTAACACCAGCTGGTCTTGAGCGCTCTCCGACATCGATAGCACCACCTTTGGATCAAGGCAACCTAACATGTCCGCCTGCATCTTCCTCACAGACCGGCAGTTTGCCGGGGACACCCTTATCAACCCCGTCTAAGCACAATAGCCAGCCCTCGGTCCCTCAGATGTGGACAAGTAAAAGACCATTTCCTCCTAGCCATGAGAAAGCTAAGAGGTTGAATTTCACCATCTGCAAGCTCTTGGCTACAGAAATGCTGCCTTTCCGCCTGGTGGACACAGAGGATTTTCGAGACCTTATGTCCATCGCAGTGCCCCAGTACCAGATGCCCAGTCGGCACTACTTCTCAAAGAAAGGTGTGCCTGCGCTCCACCAGCATGTCGCACACAACATCACCGCTTCTTTGAGAAACTCTGTGTGTGACAGGGTGCATTTCACCACAGACACTTGGACGAGTAGGCATGGACAGGGGCGTTACATGTCGCTGACTGGGCACTGGGTAACTATGGTGAAAGCAGGACAAGGGGCTGCTGTCCAAGTCTTGCCGTCCCCACGAGTTGTGCGTCAATCCTCTTTATGTCAAAGTTCCTCCACTGCTTCTGCCTCCTCAACCTCCTCTCGGTCTTCCACCTGCACCCAAAGCCTGTCTGGTCATGCCACAAGCTTTCTAACTGCGCAGAAGGGATCCTGCACACCTCCTTATTATGCTGGCAGTAGGGCTCAACGTCATCAGGCGGTTTTTACATTGAAATGTCTGGGAAATGTGAGTCACACAGCTGAGGAGTTGTGGTCAGCTCTGGAGAACCAATTTCATGAATGGTTGTCTCCACTGGACCTGAAACCAGGGAAGGCCGTGTGCGACAATGCTGCAAACCTGTGTGCGGCCCTTCGCCGGGGCAATGTCACACACGTGCCTTGTATGGCTCACGTGTTGAACCTGGTTGTCCAGCAATTTTTAGCCCACTATCCCAGACTAGATGGCCTTCTGCAGAGGGCACGGTCGCTGTGTGCTCACTTCCGCCGTTCGCATCCCGCAGCTCAGCGACTTACATCTCTACAGAAGTCGTTGGGCCTGCCACTTCACCGGCTAAAATGAGATGTGCCTACCCGGTGGAATTCAACTCTGCACATGTTGCAGCGACTGTGGCAGCACCGACAAGCCCTGGTGCAATACGTTCTGACGTAGAGCCTGGGCCAACGAGATTCAGAGGTGGGGCAAATCACGCTGGAGGAGTGGTCTCAGATCAGGGACCTATGCACCCTTCTGCACAGTTTTGAAATGGCGACGAAGATGTTTAGTGCTGACGATGCCATTATCAGCATGACTATTCCGGTGATTTACATGCTGGAGCACATGTTAAACAGAATTCGGAGTCAGGTGGTGGCACAAGAGGAGGTGGAGGAAGTAGAGGAGGAGGAGTTGTATGCGGAAGGGCTAACATCTGCAAGGTCCAGACGGTCGACAGCACCAAGGCGGCAGGCATGTGAGGGTGGGGGAGATGATTTTACCAGGGCGCATGGTAGCAGCCAAACTAGTGAGGAAGGTGCAGGAGCCCAGGAAGAAGTGGAGGACGAACTGATGGAAGACTCATCAGATGAGGGAGACCTTGATCACATTTCTGTTGTGCGAGGTTGGGGGGAGAGGACAGAGGAAGGAAGCATGATTGTTACCTCGCCACCAACACAACAGGGACTTGGTGCTCCTGGATGCGCAACACACATGAGTGCCTTCTTGCTGCACTACCTGCAACATGACCCTCGAATTGTGAGAATTAGAAATAATCCTGACTACTGGGTTGCCACACTGTTAGATCCCCGGTACAAAAGTAAATTTGCAGAAATTATTCCTGCCATAGAAAGGGATGCACGCATGCAGGAGTATCAGCAGAGACTGTTGCAGAATCTTACATGTGCTTTTCCACAAAATACCAGTGGTGCACGTAGTGAATCTCACAGTTCCAACTTGCCAACCGTGGGACCGTCAAGTGTTCAGCACTCAAACCGTAACAGAACCACAGTATCTGCTGGTAACATCAATTTTGCGGAATCATTTCACCACTTTTTTAGCCCATCCTTTGCAAGGCCACAGTAGACAAGAAGTCTGACACATAGTCAACGCCTAGAGACGATGGTACAGGAGTATCTCCAAGTAAACATTGAAGCCACGACTGTGTCACTGGACCCTTGCTCTTTTTGGGCTTCCAATCTGGATAAATGGCCGGAGCTAGCCACTTACGCCTTGGAGATCTTGTCATGCCCCGCAGCCAGCGTTCTGTCTGAACGTGTGTTCAGCGCTGCTGGTGGTGTGCTGACAGATAAGCGCACGCGGCTCTCCACTGATAATGTAGACAGACTCACGTTCATAAAGATGAACAAATCATGGATCCGAAACGACTTTTCTACCCCTGTGTCATCCTGGGGAGAGTAAAAGCTTGATGATTGGTTAAAATCACATTACCAACCGTTTTAAGCTTTCAAATTACTAATCATGTTTATCTGTATCTTGACTGGAAAATAATTTGGGCTTTGTAGCAGTGTGCAGCACTGATCCTATTAGGCCATCTATAATAAGCTTCACCAGATTTAAAATTAAAAATAATTTTTAGCTGCATCTAGCCCGGAAAATAATTTTGGGGCTCCGAGATGCGCAAGACACATAAGTGCCTTCTTGCTGCACTACCTGCAGCATGACCCTCATATTGTCAGAATTCGAAGTAATCATGACTACTGGGTTGCCACACTCTTAGATCCCCCAAACTTTTCGATCAACCTTTTCATTTTAATAAGGACCAAAAAAATGGTGAACTGCCTCCCGCCATCATACACACTCCTTTTAATGATGCTCCAAAGGTTCTGAATGGGGTAGAGGTCAGGGGAGCATGGGGGTCACACCATAAGTTTGTCCCCTTTTATGCCCATATCAGCCAGAGATGCAGATGTTTTATGTGCAGCATGAGATGGTGCATTATCATGCAGAAAAATGATCTTGCTGTGAAATACACGGTTCTTCTTCTTGAACCATGGCAGGAAGTGCTGTTTGAGAAAATCCACATACATTATGGAGTTCATCTTTAGCGCCTTCAGGGATCCTAAAGGGGCCGACAATCTCTCTCCCCATGATTCCAGCCCAAAACATTACTCCACCTCCTCCTTGTTGGCGCTGTAGCCGTGTTTGCGTGGGGTGTCCATCAACCAGTCATCCTCCACTCCATTCATCTGGACCATCGAGCGCTGCACGGCACTCATCCGTGAACAAAACAGTTTTGAAATCAGTCTTCATGTAATGTTTGGCCCACTGGAGCCGTTTCTGCTTGTGTGAAGTGGATAGAGGAGGTCGACAGGATGGCGTATGCACAGCTGCAAACCTCTGAAGGACCCTGCATCTTGTTGTTCGGGGGACGTTGGAGGCACAAGCAGCTTCAAAAACTTGTCTGCTGCTATGACAAGGCTTTTTTGCCGCTGCTCTTTCAACCTGACGTAATTGCCTGTAGGAAAGAGTCCTCAATTTGCCCTTATCAGCACGCACACGTGTGTACTGTGAATCAGCTACATACTTCTTGATTGCCAAGACACTTCATCCTGATCATCGCACAATGTTGATTGTAGTCATGCCTTGACCTAAACACTCCACAATTTGTTGCTTCTCAGCAGCCGACACATCCTTTTTCTTTCCCATTTTGGCAGAAAATGTAGGCTGCTTAATAATGTGAGAGAGCCTTCTTAAGTAGTCTTGCCTTTCATTGGACACACCTGCCAAACTAATTAGCACAGGTGTCTGCAATTGCTTACAGTGATATAAAGAGCCCTGACACACATCACCATCAATGAGTTTAACTGACAAACAAACAAATTCTTCCCTTATCACTCCTAAACACTTTTTGCATAATAATTTGGAACGCGGTGTACATGTGCTTTTCCACAAAACACCAGTGGTTCACGTAGTGAATCTTACAGTTCTAACTTGCCAACCGTGGTCTGTATGGAATTGTTCAATAAAGGGCCCAAAATTAAGATAACATAGATGGGAGAGGTCTCTATGAATAGGAATTCCTAAGTATTTGATACCCTGTGAGGGCCAGGCAAAGGGAAAGTTGGACTGGATGGAATCCTATATGGATTTAGGGAGGGAGACATCGAGGGCCTCAGACTTCGCTGCATTGATTTTAAAATTTTACCATGTAACAAAGTGATCTATTTCAGCCATAACAGCAGGGATGGATATATGTGATTGAGTGATATATACTAGGACATCATCAGCAAATAGAGAGCACTTGTACTCGGTGCCTCCCACCTCAATCCACCTAATATTGGGGTTATGGCGAATTGATGAGAGCAGGTGCTCCGTCACTAGGATGTATAAGAGAGGGGACAGAGGACATCCCTGCCTTGTCCCATTGGTGATTGTGAAAGGTGATGAAAATGTTCTGACGCACCCCCTGGGCCTTGGGACACCCGGAGCCGGACCCTTTTTGGTGGATGCTGGTGGTTGTAGTCTTCGTGGCGGCGATCCGGTTCCGTGGCTCAGGGCGGTCAAACCAGTGGCGGAACTATTTATGTGGTTTTGATGTTTAAATGTCCGACTACGCCACCCGTGGATTGCGGTCAGAGTGAACCGCCGCTACAGGGCAGACCGCTAAGGCTGGTGTTGTGGGTGCAGCAGAGCGTAGCATAACTCCCCACGGGAGGAGTATAGCCTCAGGGCAGTGTATGCGGAGGATGGGGGTGATGGTGCAGGGCAGCAGCAGTAACGACACGGAGTCAGTGATGCAGTTCAGGGCCTTTACTCACAGTTCTTATTATCCAGACCACGTCTGCAGGTAACGGCTGCCCACGTCGTACTGTGCTCACCAGGTGAGGGGCTCAGACAACTCCCAGATAACTTTGGAGCGCTTCACAGGACCCCCTTTGTGTGTCCTTTGTCTGGCCTTTCTTACCAACACTTCTGTCCGGCTGCCTCGGGCCTCCTCTTGGTAAACTTGGCGCCAGTTTCCCTGACCCTATGTGGTGCCTTCCTAGCGGGTGGAGCAAGGGGCTGCGCCACATAAAATGTCAGAGCCTCCGGTTTCTAGCTGAGGGTCGTTTCCTGCCTCCACTAGTTCGGGGACCGGTCTCCCCCTTTGGCCTGACCCCTCCACGCAGGTGGATTCGGGCGTGCGGTGGCGACTCGCCCGTCCGCACCCCTGGGATCCCTTCATTCCTCGTTCCTGGAGCCTTCTCCGCTCCTCTTCCTTCCTTCTCCCTCTTGCAGGCCTGGGCCTCTGTTACTAGGCCCGCCTCCGGAGCAGAGCTCATGCAGAGCCCCTGCTCCCTGCCACTTCTGCTCAGACTTCTCTGCACTGAACTAAGATGGTGCCCACCTTTTATACTCCCTTCTCAATGCACCCAGGAACTGCTTCCTCCCTGCTCCTGCACTGCAGGGTTCCCCTTCCTCAGTGTTCCCTCCCCCCATTCCAGCCAGGGACAGGGACTGTCGTGCCCATCTCAGGGGCATATTGGTCGCCCTGCCCCACGGCAATGTGGTGTAATGCATGCAGGTGTCGGGTCCTGATCCACACTCCATCCTTATCTGAGAGTGAGATATCACACCTCTGGGTGAGGTGCAATACGTCTGTAGCAACCGAGCCCTCGGTGCTACAGTTCCATTTATCTTCAGCCTAGGTGACGTATTGTGATACAGGGCCGTGATTTTGGCTGTAAAAGGGTCCCCTAGACCCCTACCCCAAGCTTTTTAAGAGAATCATATATGGCGTGCCAGGAGACTCTATGGAATGCTTTCTCAGCATCCAACGAGAGTATCTACTTACAAATTTTTAACTGCATCTAGCCCAGGAAATACTTTGTGCCTAGTAGCAGTGTCTGCTAGTCAGCGGATTATCCCGGCTGTTAAGCAAGCTACACCACCTGTAGTTTGGACACTTAATTTTTTCAAAGGAAATGCTTCGGGACCACGGGATACTCAGTGAAGAGCATCAGGAGGCACCCCAAGGCATAGGGGCTGGGACTGGCACTAGGATGCCTTGCGGTGGACAGCCGAGCTCGATCCTTATAAAAGCTTTTTAACTGCAGCAGCTTTAGTGGACGCTACTGGAGCTGGAATTACGCGGCTGCTGGCATGAGACTTGCCCTCCAATAGATCCTTGTAAATGGATTTAAAGTGTATTCATTCAAATTAGAGGGACAATTTAAATTAAAAAGCTTAGAGCTGCCTCCACCACAGGGGGGCTCTCTTGACCCACCAGCGGACAGGCACCAGTATTGGGAGAGGGGGGCTGGCCGTCAGGGTTCACCGCGGCTCTGGCACAAACCCGGCGACACGGAGGTGGCACGGGCAGGAGCGGACTGGCCGTCTCGGCTTCTCACTTTTTGGATTTTAGAAGGGCATGACATGCCTATATCTGTGTCTCCCCCTCCTTTTACTCCTCCACCTCTTTTCTTTTCGCATGACTATATGTACTTGTCACTTTTCCATGTGTTAGTTGTGTCTTCTGAGCAGTTTGTCAGCTTTTGGACACCTTTGAAGGTGTTTTCTATGTGTTTCTATGTGTTTTTGTTTGCCTGCCATTGGTTTTAACGGTGTTCGAAGGTGTTCGACGAACAGTTCGGCGAACACACGGGTGTTCGATGAACCGAACCGAACTCGAACACTACGGGGGTGGCTCAACACTAGTCACATGTGCTCAGTGTGACCCTGCTTTCATCTGTGAAGAGCACAGGGCGCCAGTGGCGACTTTGGCAATCCTGGTGTTCTGTGGTAAATGCAAAGCATCCTGCACGGTGTTGGGCTGTGAGTACAACCCCCATCTGTGGACGTCGGGCCCTCATACCACCCTCATGGAGTCGGTTTCTAACCGTTTGTGCAAACACATGCACATTTGTGGCCTGCTGGAGGTCATTTTGCAGGGCTCTGGCAGTGCTCCTCCTGTTCCTCCTTGCACAAAGGCGGAGGTAGCGGTCCTTCTGCTGGGTTGTTTCCCTCCTACAGCCCCCTCCACGGCTCCTGGTGTACTGGCCTGTCTCCTGGTAGTGCCTCCAGCCTCTGGACACTACGCTGACAGACACAGCAAACCTTTTTGCCACAGCTCGCATTGATGTGCCATTTTGGATGAACTGCACTACCTGAGCAACTTCTTTGGATTGTAGAGTCCGACTCATGCTACCACAAGTGTGAAAGCACAACCAACATTCAAAAGTGACCAAAACATCAGCCAGAAAGCATTGGTACTGAGATGTGGTCTGTGATCCCCAACTGCAGAGCCACTCCTTTATTGAGTGTGTCTTGATAATTGCCATTAATTTCCAGCTATTGTCTATTCTATTTGCACAACAGCATGTGAAATTGATTGTCAATCAGTGTTGCTTGATTTGATTTACTTGGATTTGGATTTGATTTACTTGGAGTTATATTCTGTTGTTTAAGTGTTCCCTTTATTTTTTTGAGCAGTGAATATTACAGTCTGAAGACTCTAATAGTTTAGAGGTTTGTTATGTGGCATGAACTATGCTGTCCTGGGATCAGAATATATTTAAGGGCTTGATCTGGTATTTAAATTATTTATGGGGATTAATCTAAAATTTGTTATAGTTTAGAGGTCTGTTCCAGAGTCAGGAATAGAGATGAGAAAATCTGAATTTCATATTTGCAGATTCACCCAAATTCTGCCAGGAAATTTGATTTGAATGAAATAAATTAGGCAATAATTGAATTGACAGGGAAGAGGTTAACAAACCACTCTAAATTCCAATTGTCATCTCTCTTCTGTCTTCGGTAATCTATTTTAACAGGTTTTCCGCCTTGCTGCTCTTCACTAGACTCCATGATGTCACATGATGTGACACACGACTGGCCTGGAGGTAAAAGAAGATAGAAGAAAAAAGAAAGAGGAGCTTCTTGGAGGACTTGTTGAGGTAGGAGAACTATGGGAAGGTTCAAAGTGTAGTGAATATAGGATTTTCTTTTAAAGGGAATCTGTCGGTAGGATCAACCCTTCTAAGCTGTCTTTATTGACATGCAGGACATAGGAAGTTGAATAAAATGATACCTTGATATCTGCAATGTGATGTCTTATTTCAGAGAAATCCATGTTTTTCTTATATGTAAATGAGCTCTTCCAGGCTATGGAGATGATGTTGCCTGAAAGAAAACCGTGCATCCAGAATTTATTTTAAATAAAAGGAGGAGTTACCAGTGTGAGAAATGAAACTAACACAGAACAGGAGAAATTAAATTTGTCTTCTTGCAAACAAATTTTTTGCAGCTCTCTGAGCTCTGCTGTATTGTTGCAATATTACAACCCTATTCCCTGTGAGATGGATGCTGAAGCTGAGAGGAACCTGCAGATGTGTCAGGTATAATCACACACAGCTCTGCAGTGAGATCAGGAGAGCAGAGAACGGCCATAACACATCACACTGGTAACTCCCCCTTCATGTACAGTAAGCACTGGAAGCAGAGTTATCTTCCAGGCAACATCCTCCCCATAGCCTGGAAGAGATCATTTATATAAAGTGATAAAAGATGATTTCTCAACAAGAACACATCTGATATGAGACATACAGGGATCACTCTCCTCAGTAGTCTATAACCTGCATGACTAAATTAGTAATTTAGATAGGTCAAATGTGGTGACAGATTCCCTTTAAGACATTTTATTCCCTTCGCCTAAAGTACAGCAAATATAATTCCTTCTAGTGAAAACAAATAATGGAGTACAGAAGGAAAACTATTTTTGTTCACAGAATAGATAAACTATAGTAAAGTTGAAGCACCATTTGTCTTTTTATAGTAAGTTATTTGTTCATTTTTTTTCATAGTGGAAATTTCTTCAAGGATATCTTTCATTGCATCTTTATATTGCAGAGAGATGATGGGAGTAGTGGGCGGATTTTCTAGGGCACCACGCTCAGATACAGAAGACTAGCCGGATAAGTGAACATAATGATTTAATAGGCACAATTCATTTCTGGGATGAGCCATCCCCTTCGTCAGGTGAGTATGGAATAAACACTTATCTCAGTGCTTTAAATAAACCGGCACTGGTGTGATTTGTTGATTAATCAAATATGTATAAAAATTAAAACATGCATAAAATGACATGGATACAAATGCATAAAAGAGATCAATTAAAAGAAAAGATATAGACATAGATAAATACTTAATGTAATCACACCTCTCCTTGGGGGCCCCCTTTCGGCCAGAGCACAAGATAAAATATTTGTTTCTAATGTATTATTGAACAAAACCACATGTATTATTATTAACAATACAATTCCTTAATATCAAAGATACAAAGTTATGCTAATATGTGTGTTCAATAATGATACTTTAACCTTCTGGATGTAAAGTAGCCAATTTGAATATCCAGAAGGATTTATTGTTTAGCCTCTGTAAGCAATCTGGACTGGTCACAGGTATATGCTCCAGAATAGTGAGGTGCAAATTCTTGGGATTTTTTTTATGGTATATTGGGAAATGCCTAGATAGACTGTGCTTAGTTATCCCACGTTTTACATTATACCTGTAGCTGTTTATTCTCTTGTTGATGGGCTGCATAGTCCATCCCTCGTATTGGAAACAACAATCACATTCCTACAGGTAGACGACGAAGGGCGTGCTACAGGTCAGATATTGGTTGACATTAAAAACTTCTCCTGTCACCTTCAGTTGGAAATTCTTACTACTATGCCTCAGCATGGTGCAACAAAGGTATTTTATGTTCCCACACCTATGTACCCTATTATGTTCAGAGGATGATACAAGGGAATTGGAGGATTTCTCCCCACCAATGACTTGGGTAGGGGCGATGCCATTTTTTATACTCATATTCTTCCTAAATACTATAATGTGGTTCTTAGGTAAATCTACAGAGAGGACAGGATCGTTCCCAGGATGAACCAATATTTTTTTAATAGATTCCTAACAGCTCTATGGGATCTACTGAATGTTGTAACAAAACACTATCTATACTTATAGTCTTTATGTCTTTAACAGATTTTTTATCCACTTGGGGAATGTCTGCTTGTGTAGTCTAGATAACTATTCACATCCACCTTTTTGAAATAGGTGGATGTATATATCTACCCATTGCCTTATTTGGAGATAGTTACATCCAGGAATTCAATGTAGTCTTCCGCAAATGTGGATGTGAATTCAAGCACCCATGCATTTTTGTTTATATTGTCTATGAAGATTTGAGCCTCAGCCCAAGTACCATTCCAGATAAACATCAAATCATCAATAAATCTTTTGTAAAGGAGTAGGAGGGACCACCAATATGAAGGGACTCAAATCACCCCATAAAAAGATTCGCTTAGACAGGCCGAATCTCGATTCCATGGCTCAGCCCCTGGTCTGCCGGTAGGTCACACCCTCAAAACAAAAGATGTTATGGTTAAGTATGAAGTCAATGCCCATTACCATCTGGTAATCAGAAATATCCCTCTCCTGACCTAAATAGAATTCTACCTCAGCCAAACCCAATTGGTGATCAATATTGAAGTATAACAAACTCATATCCAACATGAAAAAAATACACTGTAGCATAGATGGAAGATTTTTAAGCTCCACTATCAAATTCGATGAATCCTGGATGTGGGAATCAAGTTGTGTGACATATTTCGGTAGAAAAAAGTCGATAATGGGACAAATCGGCTATAATAGATCTAATTCCCGAAATAATAGGACATCCAGCGGGATGTGATAAACTCTTGTGAATCTTGGGTATAAAATAAAAATAGGGCATCTAAAAATGTTTGACACTCAAGAAGTCATTCTCCTTCTTGTTCAGGATGTTCCCACCAATGGCGTTCTTAACCATTTCATAATACCTAACCAAATATTGGGGTGTTGGATCTGAATTAAATTTGCAATAATATTTAACATCACTCGGAATACGCAAAACTTCCTCCACATACCAAGTTCTATCCATAATGACTCCCCCCTTTTGTTCTGATTACAATTTGTGGGTTGGATCTGAGTGATCAGAGGGCTTGACGTTTAGTTGCGGTAAGATTGTCTTTTCCTATGACTTTGGGAAATGCTCCAAGCTCCTCTAGCAATAGATGGTAGAATGTGTCAAGATGGCTTCCTTGATGGTATATAGGGTATGTTGAGGGTCACCTGCCACATTAACAGAGTGGTCGCCTCCATTTTGGTCAGGCTGTTAGATTTGATTTCCTTCTACTCCCACCTTTCTCTAATCCAGTAATAAAAAGTGTCTTTTTAAAGTAAGTTTGCATACAAACTTGTTAATGTTTAGAAAAAAATCAAATGTATTTGCATCAGCAGTTGGACAGAAAGATAGTCCCTTTTTCAACAGTTGGATTTCATTAAATGAAAGAACATATTTCGACAAATTAAAAATGCCTAGATTCTGTTCCTTTTTGGGTGACTGGGTAAATGTATTAGGGTAGCTAATGGGTCTGCCCCATTTTCCCCTTCCTTGTTTACCCCTGTGTTTTCTTTTCACTTTGCACATTTTGGATGAGCTGCCACCATCCAGGGGATTAATGTGAAAAATGTTGTGTTTTTTTTTACATACCTGCATGGTTCCACATTTACTTGAACCGGGGGGGATACCTTGTTATTTTCCCCCCAAAAAGGGGGTAATGTAAGAAAAGATGTGACTTCATCCCTTGATATTTTCTATATTTAGTTATCTATCCCTGTAACGGAATTGGGGGCTTATATCAATCTGGACTCACCACAGGTACTAACTGGAGACAGGTTATCTGGGGTGTGAGGACTGTCCAGATGAAAAGTAAATATTGAGGAATCCAATAGTCCCTCATAAAAAGGGGGGAACCCGATCTCTTTGTCACCCGTAGGGTTGACATCAAAGGCCTTGCTGGCTAGAGGACTCTGCTATATTTCATCTTTTGTTTTCACGTAAACCCCAAGAGGGACTGTTTATTTTTATGGGACGCTGCTGGAGTTTATTCGTAGGAATTTTATCCAAACTGTGTGTCCTGTGTCTGCCTCTGGAGAGCCAAGCAAGTCGCTTTACCACAGTTGGTGTGAGAGTGCTGGCAAAGATCCAGGAACACGTGTACTTGCCACAGAGAACGGTGGATGTCCTGGGTGAAGGCCGTCAGCCAGCCAGAGATGTCCAGCAACATGGAGGAGCTTATAAAGCATTTAGTCCAAAGCTAGCAGCAGCAACATCAGCAGCACCTGCAACAATTGCAGCAACACCGAGAGCTACAGCAGCAGCAGATCCTGCAGCAGCAGCCAGCTCAACAGGAGATGACCAAACTGTTACTACAACAGATCCAGTTGCAGCAAAAGGCACAGCAGCAGCACCAGCCAGTGCAGCAACATCAGATACAGCTTCTTGCGGACGCCATCCAGGGCAGAGCGACCGCCCCAACCCCAGGGCCGATTGATGACTCCCACATCAGGAAGGCGATAAGACGGGCCATGCAGAAGGCACCCAGGGATGATGTAGAAGCATTTCTGACAGTTTTTGAGAGGGTGGCTGATCGGGTTTTGACACCATATTTGTCGGGGGAACCCAAAAGGCATATTATGACTTGGCACTGCAGGATGCCAAGGAATTCGCCAAGCTAAAGACAGAGATCTTAGCACACCTGGGAGTAAATATGGCAGAGAGAGCCCAACGAGTCCACCACTGGGTGTATGCCAGCGACAAACCCCCTCGCTCGCAGATGTTTGACCCATTGCATCTCGTTCAGAAGTGGTTGCAGCCGGAGTCCTCCACTCCGGCCTAGATGGTCAAACGGGTGGTAATTGAAAGATTCATGCACTCCCTTTCCAAGCCAGTACCGACTTGAGTTGTCCAGGGCGATCCCCAGAACACAGATGACTTCATCGGCCTGGTAGAGAGGTACCAGGTGGTTGAGAAATCCCTTGGGAAACCGGATATACAGTCACTTCTCCATACTGGGATACCCAAAAGGGGGCAGGTTCACCACGGAAGAGGTCTAGAGCCACCTCCGGTGGATATCCCACTCCCACTGAAGTTGCCACAAGGACTGTTGCAAAAGTTATACTCTGTTGGCGTTGTCACAACCCTGAACCCTCGTAGCCGCCAGGTGTCATATGTCCCATGAGCCCATAGACTGAAGCCTAGGCAGGTCTTCTATTATGTTTATCCAGCCTGCAGTGTGGAATGTCGACCCAGCGAGGGGCCGCAAGCGTGTGCTGTATCCGTTAATGGGATAAAGGTGCTTGGACTGTTGGACTCTGGGATTCTGGTGACCTTAATCAGAGTTACCCATCCTCACCAGTTGATCCCTTCCAAAACTGTGGGCATTCGGTGCATCCATGGGGACACCAAGGATTATCCCGTGGCCACAGTGACAGTGGGAACAGACTGTGGTGCCAAGTCCCGCAAAGTCGGGGTGGTTAAGGACATGATACATCCCGTCATACTGGACCATTATTTTTCTTTATTTTGGGACTTGTGTGGGAAGGGAACTGGACTAAGTAGCATGGGCAAAAGCCAGGTCCCTGGAGAAGAACCTCCAACAAAGTCTCAGGTGGATGAGTTCCCATTCTGCGTCCTTGCCGGAGACGAGGGCGAGATGGTGATCGAGGAGGCCAACCTCCCTGCAGTTAGATATGTCTGGAGAGAACTTTGGGACAGCTCAAATTCGAGACCTGACCTTAAAGGGGCATTTGACCAGGTTACTGTATGTAATGGGATTGCCCAAGAGCCTGAGGCTGGCATCAGGTTCCCCCACTTTGCAGTGCAGGGGGAGTTGCTATATCGGGTGACCAAGCTAAGGGGTGGTGAGATAGTGAAACAGCTGTTAGTGCTGGGGCCATACAGATGGAGGGTACTAGATATGGCCAATTCACAGGTTCTTGGGGGATACCTAGGGGTCGAGAAAACTCAGGAGAGGATAATGAGAAGGTTTTATTGGCCAGGGTGTTACTGAGAAATTCAGAACTATTGTAGGTCCTGCCCAACCAGCCAAATAATCGTTCCCTCTTCCTACTTCCGTGGTCCATTAGTTCCACTGCCGGTGATAGAGATCCCCTTTGAGAGGATTGCTATGGACTTAGTAGGGCCCTTAGTCAAATCAGCCCGAAGCCACCAATATATCCTGGTGATCATGGACTATGCGACCAGTTATACCGAAAGCAGTGCCGCTTAGGAACTCATCGAGTAAATGCATAGCCAGGGAGCTCATCCATATATTTGCCAGGATCGGTCTGCCGAAGGAAATCCTAATGGACCAAGGGACCCCGTTCATGAGCAAGGTAATGAAGGAGCTGTCCTATCTATTTAAGAGCACAGACCTGCCTGATAAAAGTCATAGGAAACGCTGTAACCTAGTTCTTAAAAGGACTGCAATCACAACTATTCCCTACTCCCAAGCTATCTGTAGATTTGTGCGAAAATTGGCTTGAAATTAACAAGGTATAGTGCACACAGCAACAGCGGTGCCGTCTAACACGCAGCTGCAGCAGTGAGAAAATGGTGGCGATGGGGAAAATGGCTGGTTCTTATAGGGCAAGGACATGTGACATACACTGCCAATGACACATGCCCTTGCTTGTGTGAAAAAAAGCACTTCGCTCCGTGTGTGCGCTGCTGATAGGCTGACAGATTGCACCTCCCCACTGTAAATGCGGGAAAGAGAAAAAAAAAATGGAGATCTTCATTATTCCTGCAGAGCTCCATCCCCTGCCCCCCCCCCCCCCTCCGCCCCGCTGTACACTCAAACTGCGTATTAACATTAATTTTCATCATTGCTGAGAAAAAATCCAGTTATGATTTTGGTGCACGAACAGTTATCGAACATAACCTCGAACAGCCGAATTTTTTTCAAATAGTTCGTATTCGCTGAACGGCTCGAACACCGCCCAAAACAGCTCGAATTTGAGATTGGCGAATAGTTCGAGTCGAACAACGCTCATCTCTAGTCTCCAGGCTGTATGTGGCTGATGCCAGAGAGCAACACCGGAGGACTGGTGTTGCTGAAACTTCACAGGACTATCTGCAGCCGGCAAAGGCCTTGCTGGCTAGAGGACTTTGTTATATTTCATCTTTTGTTTTCCCTTTAACCCCAAGAGGGACTGTTTAATTTTATGGGACGCTACTAGAGTTTGTGCCGCACAATAAACCCTCAGGAAGTTTACCCAAACCGTGTGTCCTGTGTTTGCCTCCGGAGAGCCGAGCAAGTCACTTTAGCACAACCTGTAGATTGAGGAAAGGTTCAGTGTATACATGAACAGTCATTGAATGATCGGCAAGCATTTACTCATTTTGCCGATCTAACGTTTTATGACGGCCAAAACATGGTCAATTGTCAGCCATACATATTCCAAAGCTCAGTTTAAGTACCAGAACTGTATCCGAACTTGAACTAGAACCCAAATTCCATTGAAAACAATGGGGATCTGAACTTTTGAGCTTGAAAATCCTCTCTCTGCAACGGACTTCCCCTGGAAATCCGAACACTGCAACAAACTTCCGGGAGAAGTCTGTTCGGCATTTAGCACCGGATACTTGCTTGCTGTTATTTTGATATAATCACTGTGTATACAGATCTAGCAGTTATCTGAATGTTGAGCTCTGTATAACCACACCCATACGACTTATTAGCAGCTGTGTACAGTGTGCAGAAAAAGCTGTCAATCAGTGGTGGGGGCAGGGTTAGACAGAGCTCATGAATATGCTTGAATACCTGGCAGAATGTTTACTAGTCTTCTGTTGATAATTTCCTGCTATTAAATCATTGATTTTATCAAAACTAAACTAAGCAGCCCAGTAAGTGACACATTGCTGGAATCAGGGTCTCTGCTCCTAAATTATGCTTCTTTAAGATTAGGAGGCAAAAACCTGGTGAAAGATTCCCTTTAAAGCTCGCTTTATGGCTACAAAACCCCTTTATATAGGACCTTTGAATTCATTGAATGCTTTTTTGGTCCTCTTTATTGATGAGCGAGCATGCTCGCTACTGCTCGGTGCTCGCCCGAGCATCTCACTGCTCGAGATGCTCGGCGCTCGCTGAGTATTTCCGGGTTGCTCAGGCGTGAACTCGGGTCCCTTCCCTGCATGTTTAGCGCCCTTTATAGAGCCAATGAACATGCAGGGATTGCCTGCCATGCACTGTAATGCCGTAGCCATGTTGGTTGTGGGCATTACAGTGATTGGCAGGCCGCACAGCGTCATCAGTAGTGTTGCGCCACCCCCGTAGTGTTCGAGTTCGGTTCGGTTCGTCGAACACCCGTGTGTTCGCCGAACAGTTCGTCGAACTGTTCGTCGAACACCTTCGAACACCGTTAAAACCAATGGCAGGCAAACAAAAACACATAGAAACACATAGAAAACACCTTCAAAGGTGTCCAAAAGCTGACAAACTGCTCAGAAGACACAACTAACACATGGAAAAGTGACAAGTACATATAGTCATGTGAAAAGAAAAGAGGTGGAGGAGTAAAAGGAGGGGGAGACACAGATATAGGCATGTCATGCCCTTCTAAAATCCAAAAAGTGAGAAGCCGAGACGGCGAGTCCGCTCCTGCCCGTGCCACCTCCGTGTCGCCGGGTTTGTGCCAGAGCCACGGTGAACCCTGACGGCCAGCCCCCCTCTCCCAATACTGGTGCCTGTCCGCTGGTGGGTCGAGAGAGCCCCCCTGTGGTGGAGGCAGCTCTACGCTTTTTAATTTAAATTGTCCCTCTAATTTGAATGAATACACTTTAAATCCATTTACAAGGATCTATTGGAGGGCAAGTCTCATGCCAGCAGCCGCGTAATTCCAGCTCCAGTAGCGTCCACTAAAGCTGCTGCAGTTAAAAAGCTTTTATAAGGATCGAGCTCGGCTGTCCACCGCAAGGCATCCTAGTGCCAGTCCCAGCCCCTATGCCTTGGGGTGCCTCCTGATGCTCTTCACTAAGTATCCCGTGGTCCCGAAGCATTTCCTTTGAAAAAATTAAGTGTCCAAACTACAGGTGGTGTAGCTTGCTTAACAGCCGGGATAATCCGCTGACTAGCAGACACTGCTACTAGGCACAAAGTATTTCCTGGGCTAGATGCAGTTAAAAATTTGTAAGTAGATACTCTCGTTGGATGCTGAGAAAGCATTCCATAGAGTCTCCTGGCACGCCATATATGATTCTCTTAAAAAGCTTGGGGTAGGGGTCTAGGGGACCCTTTTATAGCCAAAATCACGGCCCTGTATCACAATACGTCACCTAGGCTGAAGATAAATGGAACTGTAGCACCGAGGGCTCGGTTGCTACAGACGTATTGCACCTCACCCAGAGGTGTGATATCTCACTCTCAGATAAGGATGGAGTGTGGATCAGGACCCGACACCTGCATGCATTACACCACATTGCCGTGGGGCAGGGCGACCAATATGCCCCTGAGATGGGCACGACAGTCCCTGTCCCTGGCTGGAGTGGGGGGAGGGAACACTGAGGAAGGGGAACCCTGCAGTGCAGGAGCAGGGAGGAAGCAGTTCCTGGGTGCATTGAGAAGGGAGTATAAAAGGTGGGCACCATCTTAGTTCAGTGCAGAGAAGTCTGAGCAGAAGTGGCAGGGAGCAGGGGCTCTGCATGAGCTCTGCTCCGGAGGCGGGCCTAGTAACAGAGGCCCAGGCCTGCAAGAGGGAGAAGGAAGGAAGAGGAGCGGAGAAGGCTCCAGGAACGAGGAATGAAGGGATCCCAGGGGTGCGGACGGGCGAGTCGCCACCGCACGCCCGAATCCACCTGCGTGGAGGGGTCAGGCCAAAGGGGGAGACCGGTCCCCGAACTAGTGGAGGCAGGAAACGACCCTCAGCTAGAAACCGGAGGCTCTGACATTTTATGTGGCGCAGCCCCTTGCTCCACCCGCTAGGAAGGCACCACATAGGGTCAGGGAAACTGGCGCCAAGTTTACCAAGAGGAGGCCCGAGGCAGCCGGACAGAAGTGTTGGTAAGAAAGGCCAGACAAAGGACACACAAAGGGGGTCCTGTGAAGCGCTCCAAAGTTATCTGGGAGTTGTCTGAGCCCCTCACCTGGTGAGCACAGTACGACGTGGGCAGCCGTTACCTGCAGACGTGGTCTGGATAAGAAGAACTGTGAGTAAAGGCCCTGAACTGCATCACTGACTCCGTGTCGTTACTGCTGCTGCCCTGCACCATCACCCCCATCCTCCGCATACACTGCCCTGAGGCTATACTCCTCCCGTGGGGAGTTATGCTACGCTCTGCTGCACCCACAACACCAGCCTTAGCGGTCTGCCCTGTAGCGGCGGTTCACTCTGACCGCAATCCACGGGTGGCGTAGTCGAACATTTAAACATCAAAACCACATAAATAGTTCCGCCACTGGTTTGACCGCCCTGAGCCACGGAACCGGATCGCCGCCACGAAGACTACAACCACCAGCATCCACCAAAAAGGGTCCGGCTCCGGGTGTCCCAAGGCCCAGGGGGTGCGTCAGAACATTTTCATCACCTTTCACAATCACCAATGGGACAAGGCAGGGATGTCCTCTGTCCCCTCTCTTATACATCCTAGTGACGGAGCACCTGCTCTCATCAATTCGCCATAACCCCAATATTAGGTGGATTGAGGTGGGAGGCACCGAGTACAAGTGCTCTCTATTTGCTGATGATGTCCTAGTATATATCACTCAATCACATATATCCATCCCTGCTGTTATGGCTGAAATAGATCACTTTGTTACATGGTAAAATTTTAAAATCAATGCAGCGAAGTCTGAGGCCCTCGATGTCTCCCTCCCTAAATCCATATAGGATTCCATCCAGTCCAACTTTCCCTTTGCCTGGCCCTCACAGGGTATCAAATACTTAGGAATTCCTATTCATAGAGACCTCTCCCATCTATGTTATCTTAATTTTGGGCCCTTTATTGAACAATTCCATACAGACCACGGTTGGCAAGTTAGAACTGTAAGATTCACTACGTGAACCACTGGTGTTTTGTGGAAAAGCACATGTACACCGCGTTCCAAATTATTATGCAAAAAGTGTTTAGGAGTGATAAGGGAAGAATTTGTTTGTTTGTCAGTTAAACTCATTGATGGTGATGTGTGTCAGGGCTCTTTATATCACTGTAAGCAATTGCAGACACCTGTGCTAATTAGTTTGGCAGGTGTGTCCAATGAAAGGCAAGACTACTTAAGAAGGCTCTCTCACATTATTAAGCAGCCTACATTTTCTGCCAAAATGGGAAAGAAAAAGGATGTGTCGGCTGCTGAGAAGCAACAAATTGTGGAGTGTTTAGGTCAAGGCATGACTACAATCAACATTGTGCGATGATCAGGATGAAGTGTCTTGGCAATCAAGAAGTATGTAGCTGATTCACAGTACACACGTGTGCGTGCTGATAAGGGCAAATTGAGGACTCTTTCCTACAGGCAATTACGTCAGGTTGAAAGAGCAGCGGCAAAAAAGCCTTGTCATAGCAGCAGACAAGTTTTTGAAGCTGCTTGTGCCTCCAACGTCCCCCGAACAACAAGATGCAGGGTCCTTCAGAGGTTTGCAGCTGTGCATACGCCATCCTGTCGACCTCCTCTATCCACTTCACACAAGCAGAAACGGCTCCAGTGGGCCAAACATTACATGAAGACTGATTTCAAAACTGTTTTGTTCACGGATGAGTGCCGTGCAGCGCTCGATGGTCCAGATGAATGGAGTGGAGGATGGCTGGTTGATGGACACCCCACGCAAACACGGCTACAGCGCCAACAAGGAGGAGGTGGAGTAATGTTTTGGGCTGGAATCATGGGGAGAGAGATTGTCGGCCCCTTTAGGATCCCTGAAGGCGCTAAAGATGAACTCCATAATGTATGTGGATTTTCTCAAACAGCACTTCCTGCCATGGTTCAAGAAGAAGAACCGTGTATTTCACAGCAAGATCATTTTTCTGCATGATAATGCACCATCTCATGCTGCACATAAAACATCTGCATCTCTGGCTGATATGGGCATAAAAGGGGACAAACTTATGGTGTGACCCCCATGCTCCCCTGACCTCTACCCCATTCAGAACCTTTGGAGCATCATTAAAAGGAGTGTCTATGATGGCGGGAGGCAGTTCACATCTAAGCAACAGCTCTGGGAGGGTATTCTGTCCTCATGCAAAACAATTGAAGCAGAAACCATCCAAAACCTGACAAATTCAATGGACGAGAGAGTTCAGAAGCTCCTTTCGAACAAGGGGTCCTATGTGAAAATGTAACATCACCTAGAATAAAGTTTTGAGTTGAAAACTGTTTGATTTCAGTTTCTAACAACCTGCTAATGCTTATAATTTCAAAAATGACCATTTTTTTGGTCTTTATTAAAATGAAAAGGTTGATCGAAAAGTTTGGGGGATCTAAGAGTGTGGCAACCCAGTAGTCATGATTACTTCGAATTCTGACAATATGAGGGTCATGCTGCAGGTAGTGCAGCAAGAAGGCACTTATGTGTCTTGCGCATCTCGGAGCCCCAAAATTATTTTCCGGGCTAGATGCAGCTAAAAATAATTTTTAATTTTAAATCTGGTGAAGCTTATTATAGATGGCCTAATAGGATCAGTGCTGCACACTGCTACAAAGCCCAAATTATTTTCCAGTCAAGATACAGATAAACATGATTAGTAATTTGAAAGCTTAAAACGGTTGGTAGGGTGATTTTAACCAATCATCAAGCTTTTACTCTCCCCAGGATGACACAGGGGTAGAAAAGTCGTTTCGGATCCATGATTTGTTCATCTTTATGAACGTGAGTCTGTCTACATTATCAGTGGAGAGCCGCGTGCGCTTATCTGTCAGCACACCACCAGCAGCGCTGAACACACGTTCAGACAGAACGCTGGCTGCGGGGCATGACAAGATCTCCAAGGCGTAAGTGGCTAGCTCCGGCCATTTATCCAGATTGGAAGCCCAAAAAGAGCAAGGGTCCAGTGACACAGTCGTGGCTTCAATGTTTACTTGGAGATACTCCTGTACCATCGTCTCTAGGCGTTGACTATGTGTCAGACTTCTTGTCTCCTGTGGCCTTGCAAAGGATGGGCTAAAAAAGTGGTGAAATGATTCCGCAAAATTGATGTTACCAGCAGATACTGTGGTTCTGTTACGGTTTGAGTGCTGAACACTTGACGGCCCCACGGTTGGCAAGTTGGAACTGTGAGATTCACTACGTGCACCACTGGTATTTTGTGGAAAAGCACATGTAAGATTCTGCAACAGTCTCTGCTGATACTCCTGCATGCGTGCATCCCTTTCTATGGCAGGAATAATTTCTGCAAATTTACTTTTGTACCGGGGATCTAACAGTGTGGCAACCCAGTAGTCAGGATTATTTCTAATTCTCACAATTCGAGGGTCATGTTGCAGGTAGTGCAGCAAGAAGGCACTCATGTGTGTTGCGCATCCAGGAGCACCAAGTCCCTGTTGTGTTGGTGGCGAGGTAACAATCATGCTTCCTTCCTCTGTCCTCTCCCCCCAACCTCGCACAACAGAAATGTGATCAAGGTCTCCCTCATCTGATGAGTCTTCCATCAGTTCGTCCTCCACTTCTTCCTGGGCTCCTGCACCTTCCTCACTAGTTTGGCTGCTACCATGCGCCCTGGTTAAACCATCTCCCCCACCCTCACATGCCTGCCGCCTTGGTGCTGCCGACCGTCTGGACCTTGCAGATGTTAGCCCTTCCGCATACAACTCCTCCTCCTCTACTTCCTCCACCTCCTCTTGTGCCACCACCTGACTCCGAATTCTGTTTAACATGTGGTCCAGCATGTAAATCACCGGAATAGTCATGCTGATAATGGCATCGTCAGCACTAAACATCTTCGTCGCCATTTCAAAACTGTGCAGAAGGGTGCATAGGTCCCTGATCTGAGACCACTCCTCCAGCGTGATTTGCCCCACCTCTGAATCTCGTTGGCCCAGGCTATACGTCAGAACGTATTGCACCAGGGCTTGTCGGTGCTGCCACAGTCGCTGCAACATGTGCAGAGTTGAATTCCACCGGGTAGGCACATCGCATTTTAGCCGGTGAAGTGGCAGGCCCAACGACTTCTGTAGAGATGTAAGTCGCTGAGCTGCGGGATGCGAACGGCGGAAGTGAGCACACAGCAACCGTGCCCTCTGCAGAAGGCCATCAAGTCTGGGATAGTGGGCTAAAAATTGCTGGACAACCAGGTTCAACACGTGAGCCATACAAGGCACGTGTGTGACATTGCCCCGGCGAAGGGCCGCACCCAGGTTTGCAGCATTGTCGCACACGGCCTTCCCTGGTTTCAGGTCCAGTGGAGACAACCATTCATGAAATTGGTTCTCCAGAGCTGACCACAACTCCTCAGCTGTGTGACTCACATTTCCCAGACATTTCAATGTAAAAACCGCCTGATGACGTTGAGCCCTACTGCCAGCATAGTAAGGAGGTGTGCAGGATCCCTTCTGCGCAGTTAGAAAGCTTGTGGCATGACCAGACAGGCTTTGGGTGCAGGTGGAAGACCGAGAGGAGGTTGAGGAGGCAGAAGCAGTGGAGGAAAAATGACATAAAGAGGATTGACGCACAACTCGTGGGGACGGCAAGACTTGGACAGCAGCCCCTTGTCCTGCTGTCACCATAGTTACCCAGTGCCCAGTCAGCGACGTGTAACGCCCCTGTCCATGCCTACTCGTCCAAGTGTCTGTGGTGAAATGCACCCTGTCACACACAGAGTTTCTCAAAGAAGCGGTGATGTTGTGTGCGACATGCTGGTGGAGCGCAGGCACACCTTTCTTTGAGAAGTAGTGCCGACTGGGCATCTGGTACTGGGGCACTGCGACGGACATAAGGTCTCGAAAATCCTCTGTGTCCACCAGGCGGAAAGGCAGCATTTCTGTAGCCAAGAGCTTGCAGATGGTGAAATTCAACCTCTTAGCTTTCTCATAGCTAGGAGGAAATGGTCTTTTACTTGTCCACATCTGAGGGACCAAGGGCTGGCTATTGTGCTTAGACGGGGTTGATAAGGGTGTCCCCGGCAAACTGCCGGTCTGTGAGGAAGATGCAGGCGGACATGTTAGGTTGCCTTGATACAAAGGTGGTGCTATCGATGTCGGACAGCGCTCAAGACCAGCTGGTGTTACCACCTCCAAAGAAAATGATGACCTGCCAATCACGCTGGCTGTTGCGGGTAAAGAGGTGGCAGGTCTGCGCCCCAAAACAGGTGTGACTGCTGTCCCCCCAGTCACAGAGGATGAAGAGGCCGCGGATGCACAAGATATGGCAGACGGTGGTTGGCCCGGCCGGCTAGACCGCATTGTAGCACACTGAGCTTCCCACTGCAACTTATGCTTCATGTCCATGTGCCGGTTCATGCATGAAGTACTCAAACTATGTATTTTTTGGCCTCTACTTAGCTTTTGCTGACAAATGTTACAGATAACACGAGTTGGGTCATCTTTATCGATCTGAAAAAATGCCCAGGCTATGCAAGGCTTAGCACCCATGCGACCTGAAGAGCCACCACGACTTGTGGTGAGAGGCAGAGTTGTGTTTGAGGATGCAGTTGTTGACGTGCTTCCAGTACTACGTCTCTGTCCAGGAAGGCGCAACCTGACCTCGTCGTCACTAGCATCTTCCTCCACCTCCTCTGCTGACCTCATCTCTTGGCTGACTGTGGGTTGACAGTAAGTGGGATCTCCGACCTCATCATCATCACCCTGTGCGTTATCACACCCGTCGTCCTCAGAGCCAACCTGTTCCTGCCCTGACAAAAAACTAAAGTTGTCGCTCCAATCAGGTATTTGAGTCTTATCATCGTCTTCCTCATTGTCTCCACCAACAGGAGTTACAGTTTGGGAATGAGGGTCTACATTATGGTCAGAACCTTCTGTGTCTGGTCCTGGATCCGACTCATAAAGATTCTGGGCATCAGTGCAGATCATTTCCTCGTCTGGATTCACAGAAGCGCTGGAGTCGACCTCTGATTCCCAGGCTATAGTATGAGTAAACAGCTCTGCAGACTCAACCATCTGTTCTACCTCATACTCAGACGGGCAGCTGGAGATTTGGGAGCTGTGAGGAAGCAAGTGCGATTTGGGTGACACCTTTGAGGACTGGAGTATTTGTGATGTTGAAGTTGATGTGGAGGAGAGCCCACTTAAAGGAGCACTTGATATCCGTTGAAGCACCTGCTGTTTTTGTGCCTCATCTGGAATTTGTAGCAATTGGCGTGGCCGTAAGAAAGGGATCTTATCACATTGTCCGCTAAAAGAAGTAGACATTTTAGTTTGGCTGGAAGATGGTCTTTCTTCTGCACCTACCCCACGGACACAACCTTTTTTCCCCTTCCCAACACGCCTATTCCCCTTTCCACCAGCAGCAGGCGTTTTTCCACTCATTTTGGTGGTTAACTAATTCACAACTCTGGAGTTGTTTGCACAAAAAAACAATGGATGGTAACCGAGCAGAGCTGAGTGGCCAAACTGTGGTATTAGGCCAAAACTATTGGCTGGGTTAGATGCAGAAAAAAATTATTTTTAATTTGCAACCTGATGGAGGTCAGTATAGATGGACTAATAGACCAAGTCCCACACACCGCTAGAAGCCCAAATATTTTTTCAGAGCTAGATGCAGAAAATTTTTTTATTCAATTTGCAACCTGATGGAGGTCAGTATAGATGGACTAATAGACCAAGTCCCACACACTGCTAGAAGCCCAAATATTTTTTCAGAGCTAGATGCAGAAAAAAATTATTTTTAATTTGCAACCTGATGGAGGTCAGTATAGATGGACTAATAGACCAAGTCCCACACACTGCTAGAAGCCCAAATATTTTTTCAGAGCTAGATGCAGAAAAAAATTATTTTTAATTTGCAACCTGATGGAGGTCAGTATAGATGGACTAATAGACCAAGTCCCACACACTGCTAGAAGCCCAAATATTTTTTCAGAGCTAGATGCAGAAAAAAATTATTTTTAATTTGCAACCTGATGGAGGTCAGTATAGATGGACTAATAGAACAAGTCCCACACACCGCTAGAAGCCCAAATATTTTTTCAGAGCTAGATGCAGAAATTTTTTTTATTCAATTTGCAACCTGATGGAGGTCAGTATAGATGGACTAATAGACCAAGTCCCACACACTGCTAGAAGCCCAAATATTTTTTCAGAGCTAGATGCAGAAAAAAATTAATTTTAATTTGCAACCTGATGGAGGTCAGTATAGATGGACTAATAGACCAAGTCCCACACACCGCTAGAAGCCCAAATATTTTTTCAGAGCTAGATGCAGAAAAAAATTATATTCAATTTGCAACCTGCTGGACGTCAGTATAGAAGGACGAATAGAACAAGTCCCACACACTGCTAGAAGCCCAAATATTTTTTCAGAGCTAAATGAAGAAAAAAATTATTTTTAATTTGCAACCTGATGGAGGTCAGTATAGATGGACTAATAGACCAAGTCCCACACACTGCTAGAAGCCCAAATATTTTTTCAGAGCTAGATGCAGAAAAAAATTATTTTTAATTTGCAACCTGATGGAGGTCAGTATAGATGGACTAATAGACCAAGTCCCACACACTGCTAGAAGCCCAAATATTTTTTCAGAGCTAGATGCAGAAAAAAATTATTTTTAATTTGCAACCTGATGGAGGTCAGTATAGATGGACTAATAGACCAAGTCCCACACACTGCTAGAAGCCCAAATATTTTTTCAGAGCTAGATGCAGAAAAAAATTATTTTTAATTTGCAACCTGATGGAGGTCAGTATAGATGGACTAATAGACCAAGTCCCACACACCGCTAGAAGCCCAAATATTTTTTCAGAGCTAGATGCAGAAAAAAATTATATTCAATTTGCAACCTGCTGGACGTCAGTATAGAAGGACTAATAGAACAAGTCCCACACACTGCTAGAAGCCCAAATATTTTTTCAGAGCTAAATGAAGAAAAAAATTATTTTTAATTTGCAACCTGATGGAGGTCAGTATAGATGGACTAATAGACCAAGTCCCACACACTGCTAGAAGCCCAAATATTTTTTCAGAGCTAGATGCAGAAAAAAATTATTTTTAATTTGCAACCTGATGGAGGTCAGTATAGATGGACTAATAGACCAAGTCCCACACACTGCTAGAAGCCCAAATATTTTTTCAGAGCTAGATGCAGAAAAAAATTATTTTTAATTTGCAACCTGATGGAGGTCAGTATAGATGGACTAATAGACCAAGTCCCACACACTGCTAGAAGCCCAAATATTTTTTCAGAGCTAGATGCAGAAAAAAATTATTTTTAATTTGCAACCTGATGGAGGTCAGTATAGATGGACTAATAGACCAAGTCCCACACACTGCTAGAAGCCCAAATATTTTTTCAGAGCTAGATGCAGAAAAAAATTATATTCAATTTGCAACCTGCTGGACGTCAGTAAAGAAGGACTAATAGAACAAGTCCCACACACTGCTAGAAGCCCAAATATTTTTTCAGAGCTAAATGAAGAAAAAAATTATTTTTAATTTGCAACCTCATGGAGGTCAGTATAGATGGACTAATAGACCAAGTCCCACACACTGCTAGAAGCCCAAATATTTTTTCAGAGCTAGATGCAGAAAAAAATTATTTTTAATTTGCAACCTGATGGAGGTCAGTATAGATGGACTAATAGACCAAGTCCCACACACCGCTAGAAGCCCAAATATTTTTTCAGAGCTAGATGCAGAAAAAAATTATATTCAGTTTGCAACCTGATGGAGGTCAGTATAGATGGACTAATAGAATGATGCTATGCCCATAAGATTTTACTTCACTAGGTGCAGTAAAAAAATTGGTATTCTATACACAGGTGGTATATCTTGCAACACAGATAGGCTACTCCACTGACTAACACACTCTGCAATAGGCCAAAAAGGATTAGCTTTGCTAGATTCAGCCAAATGCTGTGAAAAAAACTTGCACAGCACTGGCACAGACCTGCCTGGCAAAAACTGATAGGAACTGATGTAACCTAGTCCTGAAAAGGACTCCAATTACAATTAGTCTTTACTCCCACAATCTATCTATTTAAGAGCACAGACCTGCCTGATAAAAGTCGTAGGAAATGCTGTAACCTAGTCCTTAAAAGGACTGCAATCACAACTATTCCCTACTCCCAAGCTATCTGTATATTTGTGCGAAAATTGGCTTGAAATTAACAAGGTATAGCGCACACAGCAACAGCGGTGCCGTCTAACACGCAGCTGCAGCAGTGAGAAAATGGTGGCGACGGGGAAAATGGCTTGGTCTTATAGGGCAAGGACATGTGACATACACTGCCAATCACACATGCCCTTGCTTGTGTGAAAAAAAGCACTTCGCTCCGTGTGTGCGCTGCTGATAGGCTGACAGATTGCACCTCCCCACTGCAAATGCGGTAAAGAGAAAAAAAAATGGAGATCTTCATTGTTCCTGCAGAGATCCATCCCCTGCCCCTCCCCCCGCCCCGCTGTACACTCAAACTGCGTATTAACATTAATTTTCATCATTACTGAGAAAAAATCCAGTTATGATTTTGGTGCACGAACAGTTATCGAACATAACCTCGAACAGCCGAATTTTTCTCAAATTGTTCGTATTCGCCGACCGGCTCGAACACCGCCCAAAACAGCTCGAATTTGAGATTGGCGAACAGTTCGAGTAGAACAACGCTCATCTCTAGTCATCAGGTCTATATCAGACCTGGCGCCACCATGCTCGTCACAGTCACTCTGGATCAGACAGTATAGGGAGAGCTGGTGCTGCATCAGGGAGAGATTTGCTTGTGTATTAGGTAGTGTAGGGAGAAAAAACATACATTACACATATCCATCTTAACAAACAGTCCTTCTGAGGACTAATCCATCTGCAGAGATATCAGACAGGCAGGGTGTATAGGCAGGCAGTTTATATAGCAGACTTCAGTGCATATAGCACAAGAGGCTCCATTCCAATTCTGCCTTCTGCTGCTGTTCGATATTTCTATACAAAGGCCCAGGTCTCAGGGGCCAGGAATACTTTTCTTTGGATCTTAATCCTCATTATTTGCTTAAAAAGCAATCCAGAGAACACCGTTTTTCTGCACTATTTGCTTGTTGGCACTGCAGAATACAGCCAGGTCCTTTCCATATTACAGCACTAGAAATCGAGCTATTTAAAACTGTGTTTTCTCCGTCAAACGGATCACATATACATTGTCAGAAAATACTGCTATTTCTGGGCTCCATTAAAATTTTCCTTTAGTGTGTCAGTGAAGCAATTCACAGCAGTTTGCTGTTCAAACTACTTACCTACTGGCCAGGTATTTTAAACTCTGTTTTCTCCGTCACACGGATCACATATACGTTGTCAGAAAATACTGCCATTTCTGGCCTCCATTAAAAATTTCCTTTATTGTGTCAGTGAAGCATTTTACAGCAGTTTGCTGTTCAAACTACTTACCTACAGGCCAGGTATTTAACACTCTGTTTTCTCCATCACACGGATCACATATACGTTGTCAGAAAATAATGCCATTTCTGGCCTCCATTAAAAATTTCCTTTAGTGTGTCAGTGAAGCAATTCACAGCAGTTTGCTGTTCAAACTACTTACCTGTGGTGTGTTAGATTCTTGGGCTTCTTCCTCCAAATTATTGTATAAGGTGACATTGTCCTTCAGAGCATCCGTGGTTACTGCCAAGGCGTGGGTGGATTCTGGCGCCAATGGAAACTTTTTGTCATCTACGTTTGCCCAGAGGCATGCCATCCCTATAGAGTTACTGCCAAGACCAATGAACATTAGGGTAGTCAACGGTTCACTCCTGGACATGCAAATCACCCACCAGTCGATTCCCCTCACCATGTCATTTCCTCAGGGTCACCGGGAGGTTATTTCCTTTCTTATTATTCCCAGTGGATTAGATGAGGTGTTATTGGGTCTTCCATGGTTACTTTGTCACACTCCACACATTGACTGGAATACATGGAGAATTTCTTCCTGGAGTGAGAATTGTGTGTCTCAGTATATGGTTACAGTCACCCGGAGGGTTCTCTCTGACCCTTCTACAAATGTGGCCGCCGGCACAGATCCTCTGTCTGTCCCCAAGACCCAGGTCTTTTCAGATTATGTCAAAAAGAACCCTCGGGTAGACCTTTTGTCCCAGTCTATTGATACGGCTGAGGACGATGACGAGCCCAGGCTCACCGTTCCTTCGGGAGGTATGCGGAGGGTGGCTGCAGTGTCCTTAAACCAGGTTCCTTCAGGGAGGTCATTCGTTACCCCTAATCTACAAAATGAGGTGCTCTCCTGGGCTTATGCCCCTAAGATCGGAGCCCATTTTGGTGTCAAACGTACCACAAAGTCCCTTCAACGGTCCTATTGGTGGCCCCGGTGGCGGCAGGACGTTAAGGAATATGTTCTTGCGTGTGCCTTCTTTGCGAGAGATAAATCATCCCATCAAAGTCTGGCTGGCCTTCTCCACCCGTTACTCGTGGCGGACTCCACAGATAGTGAGTCGGCTGACACTCTTAGTCGTCCTGCTCCCGTATTCTATCCGGGCGACAGAGTGTGGCTCACAGCTCGCAATACTAAAGTACGCGGGGAATCTGCTAAGTTTGCCCCCCACTTTATTTTGGCCCAAGTAAACTCTGTAATGTACCGGTTACAGTTGCCACGACATCTGAGGAGTCACGACACTTTCCATGTGTCGCTCCTTAAACCTGTTCACCTGACAAAACTCGCTGAACCCCAACCTGTTACAGACACCAGGGGTGATAATCTCGTGGTGCAGGCTATTATGGGGTCTAAGATGGTTTGTGGGAAAAAAGGTTACACAGTACACTCGAGGGGCCATGGATCTGAGGATCATCCCTGTGAACCGGTGGACCACATTCTTGCTCCCCTGCTCGTTGAGGAAAATGAGTGTCAAGTAGAGGGGGATAATGTTAGGCGTTGGGCATTTGCTGGATTTGAAATGGGTCCAGAGCCTTCTGTGGTGTCCCATTCTGGTCCAGCCAGGGCTGATGCTGCTCAGCATCATCATCAGTCCCAAAGTCTAGCTGGTCCACAAGAAGTACAGGTTGTCTCTTGGGTTTTTGTTCCTAGCAACATGAAGGATAGGTTGTGGAGGGAGACAGGGCTGTTAAAGCCTAAGTCCAGGATTCTCTGTACTGAGCATGCCCGTGACATGGCGGACCGTGATTGGTGGTTGGGAGTCAGCTGATCCAGTGACCTGATAAAGCCTGATTGGTCGCGGGTGACGCCACCAATGGTGCGACGGTGTGCAGGGCTTAATCTTTAAAAAGCCCCCCCACAAACATGGCGGCGCGCTCTGATCACTGAGCTGTGATGGTGTTGTGAGGACGCTTGGTCTCTTGGGCTCCACGTGTGCTTTAGTTTTAGTTTCTGGCAGTCAGGTTTAGTGGAAATAGGCAGGCTTAGATGAAATAGGTAGGTAGCTTCATCTGACAGTCTGGCTCTGACAAAGGGGTCGCCATACACCCCGAGCCATCTGCAGACGCCTTTTTCCCGGCACCACCTGTAAGCCACGTGGAGAGATACTCCTCAGTCCGGTAGAATGCCGGCTGGGAGCACGTATACGCCGGCGTGTATCACACACGCATCCTAGCGCCTGCTATGTAGTCCCTGTGCTGTAAACTGGCCTACAGATACATTATTTATTGCACATCTCTCGTGCAGTTAACGGAGATAGTGCGAATCCCTATTGCAGTTCCGGTGTGCAGTAACATGGAGGGGATTGTTATTTCTGTTGGTTGCTTTACCTTCTTACCCGGAAGATGTTCGGCCGCAGTCCTCCAGGCTGCATCATGGACCCCGGGTTCAGTTGCTTTCCATTATTTAATAAAGTTGTTTGCAGCCGTCCCCTTAAGAGTGACATTTCCCATGTCTTTTCATCACTGTATGCATGAGTCTGATGATGTGTCACACACCACATGGCCAGATAAGGTTTTAAAATGTTAAAATGACATTTACCAGTGAATGCATTTGTCTTTGTTGAAAGCAATGCAAAAGTGCAACTTGTGAACATAGCCCAAGGTGTGGAGGAGTATTTTTGTTTTTGGTTATTTATTTTGCTTTATATACATTGTACATGTCATGGAAAGGATGTTCCTAAACATATTTCCCTGGAAAATCCATTTTGGTTTCGTTTTGGTATGTTTTATTGTGAGTCTGTAAAAGTGGCGTAATACCTGTGACAACGTTGTTGACAGCAGTGACCTGGGAGTTAGAAATGCTTCCAGGGGTCTTCCCCATGCTGTTCCCATGTCATTTGAGCACTGTTCCCATCGATTTGGGCAATTTTTAGGCCCTCTGCCGACCGCTGGGGAGAGCCACCTGAAAAATGCTCAAGTTTCCCATAGACTTACATTGGGCTCGTTGCTTGGGTCGAGCACCCGAGTATTCTAATTTGCTCGACTCGAACAATGAGTACCCGAGCATTTTAGTGCTCGATCATCACTAGTCCTCTTTAGTTAAAATTTTTATGGATGAAATTATGAGTAAAACATATTCAAATAGGGTAATATAATAAAAAATTTGGGTTGACAAATGCAAATGAAGTCATAGCAAACAGCAAAATGTTACTGGTAAAATTCGCGCATTAAATTTATATATTAATCTTGTTTCCAGTCAGTTTTTCTATGCTACTATATGACATTTTGTGCATTAGGACATGTCCCTGTGCATCAGCTCTAAATATGACTTTATTATTTACGTTAATTGTACCAGTCTAATCTAAATTTAGCTGCATCCTCATTTAATTAAATCCTCCATTTCTTCTAAGACATGAGCTAATCCAGATTCATAAATGTACTTAAGGTCAACTATGCTGGAACTTTGGGATACTTTTTACATTTGCTATTGTAGAAAATCTGTTTTTTTTAATGCAATCTATCTTTTCATCTTGTTGTACGACTTAATCTCGGGCTTTGCCTTGGTAAATGTGTCATAAATTACAAATTATGTTTTTATGGATTTTTTTCTCTTCATATTATAGAGCAACACATGAATAAACATTTAAAGCATAAATTGTACATATTTCTATATTGTCCCTCTATTAATAGGAATATAAGTTTTCTTAATGTTTTTATTTTTATATGACTTAAAAACTCCAAGACTTTGAAATCTGCAGTAATAAATTTCATAGATTTTGCTCTTAATAACTTAATTCATTTGATTTTCTTTGCTTTATTAAATTGCCCGTTTCCAAGGACAAACTCTTGGAACATGAGAATAGCAACCTTCATTCTTTCAATCAATCTTAACAGAATAGTCTGTAAAACAGAACAATATGTTAGCCCCAATAGACCTTGAAGTCTATAAACTTAGCTTCCTGTTCTCAGCTGCAAATGTAAACTATTGCACCCTAGAAACTGTATGGCAATGGCTCTTTACATGAAAGGTAGAAGAGAAACCTTGCTTGGGAGTAATGTCAACAGGAGATTCACTGAATGTCAATTCACTATATTTTTCGGAGCCATGAGCTCAGGGATACATTCCGATGTTAAAATGGATGCAATGCATAAATACTGCATGTATTGTTCTGAAGTTCCAGTAATAGGTGGGAGTAACTCAGGATATACTACTCTACAGTATGCAGTAATTAGGTTCTTGCAACACCTATGTAAGAAAAATAAACCCTGGTCATTGTAGTCATTATTGCTTGTGAATATTTTAATATTTGGTATACTTTAGTTAAGAGTTATTTAACTTCCCCAGAATTTTCATGTAAAACAATGATTTTACTTCAGCTCTTTGACAATAATAAAAAGCCAGTTTCTTTTGGGTGCTTGTCCAGATAGCATTAGTGTCCCACATGACCAAAACATATGTGCCAAAACCAGACCTAGTTTTATTGCTTGATTTTTAGTTTCAGAAATCTTCCTCAAGGTGTTTTAAAGTTCTATTCTATTAACCTGCAGATATGGGGTTAATCTGCAGGTTAATAGTGATCTGACACCGTGCGGCGCCAGCATTGAGAGCCCCACTGCGAGAATGAAATTAACTTTTCCCCCCTGGCAGAGTTGCAGTCTGTTGTCAGTCAGTGCCGATGGTGCGGTTACAGCCACCGCTCTATACACAGAACAGTGACTGAAACCATGCCGATGCCACCCCTATGACTGGAAGGCAAATTCTGCGGGGTGGAATAAAGTTAATTTCCTCCTGGCAGCGGGGCTCACAGTGCAGTGGCCACATGGTGTCAGAATGCTATTGACATGCAGATTAACCCCATATCTGCAGGTTAACAGCATTATTTTACATGACAGGTTCACTTTAAATGAGTGCAGCATGATGATTTTTGTATCTATAATTGCCCAGCTTTCTTCAAAACAGAATACCAAAAAAATTACGCTAAACAAAGAAGTAGCAGGGTTGTTACAAGTATTAGCCAGGGTATAGAAGCATAAATGATCATATATGACATATGTAGTATTTTTCATGAGTAACTATAGTTGTACGAGATGTCTGATGTGTCATAGTAGTATTTTAGTGGTTTTGATCAATGAGATGCTGAGATTCCAACCAATTACTGAAATGAAAACTGAAAAACAATTACCAGAGTGTTGAGCTTCTTTGTTTCTGTGTGTATCTCATCCTTGAACACAGGAAGGAATCTAGATTTATATGAAGCCTTTTTAAAAAAACTTTTTAATGGCTTTTTAAAGGGAACCTGACAGCTGATATGTGCTGCCGATACAAGGGCAGCATGTATCAGACACTGACTGTGTGATTTCAGCCAGGTATGTTTGACTCTGAAAGTACTGTGGTGTTTCAGAGAAAAACATACTTTAAAAGCCTCTGGGGACCAAGCTGTGTGGGAGACTAATCGAATAGGTGGGTCCCTGGCGGCTTATCTCTACTCACAATGACTTACAGGTCTCTCCCTATACACAGAGAGAGAGACCAATCACTGATCAGAATATTCCTGTACATGGATAACTTGTCCAACAGCTATCTATTGTGTCAGTTGCTTGTTTGTCAAGTGCTAGTCAGTTCTGTATCTGCCACTAGTCATTTATATTTCTAGTTCATCAACTGTGTATAAACTAGCTTTGTTCCTGAACTCTGCTCATTGAATAGCACATTGGATTTTGCCTATAACCTTTAGATCTACACCTGAATCCTGACTTTGACCTATTCTTACTTTGATGTTGCTTATTATCCATACAGATACCATGTCTACAACTAATAATTCTAGTATGCCGGATCGGACCCATGGGTCTGTCTGTCTGTCCATGTTCCTATTCTATGTTCTGCAGCAAAAGCTGCCAACCACCTGCAGCTAATAGGATACACACTCTAAAACATGCAGTAAATTAAAAGTATTAAGTTTGTATAGATACATAAAGTATTCATTTACATGTGTTTTTTATTATATTTCTGATGAAAGGCTGTTTATGGTGGGTAGAAAAAACAACCAATGCTAAAGAACAATATAAAAGGAAGCAATATACAAAGAGCATATTGCAATTCATTAGCAGGATCTTTATGTACTTCTTCAGTGGGAATAAATCCAACATAGAAGAGGGATAAAAGTCTATGTTTGTGTGTTTAGGTAAAACCAAAAGATAATCTCCCAAATTATGAAGCGGTATCAGTCCTAGCCTTATATTATATCTTACTGTAAGAATCAACTCTTGCCTTTAGCTGATGAAAGCTGCTGATTTCCAACTGCGCTGTGCAGAGGGACCCAGGAAGGCTGACACCAAACCAGCAATGGCACAGCCACAGATGCACTTGGCAGAAGCTGCCCAGCTAGGCGAGCCCTTGAGGGCAAGGAATACTCTTTACCCAGTTCCCAGTAAATGGAAGGGGGACTTTGGCAGAGCCCTTCCCAGGCCCACTATCGCCAGACAGCTGGCGTCTGGTGACGAGGCTGGTAAATAGTCAAGAACCAGGTGAGAACCTCTGCAAGAACCTCAGAAAGTGAAACCAGAAGAGAAAATTAGAAAATCCCTGAAAGATAGGAACACTAATGCTAACACCACTCACCACCAATCACATAGGAACTGAAATAAACAGCAAAGGACTGTGCAGGGAGCAGGATTAAATAGCCCGCCTAATGGTCAGGTTTTGAATACTTCCCAATGATCCCCAGACAGCAACTCCCTGCTAGTTTGAACAGCAGAATGAACACCATCCCACTATTGCATAGTGCCAAACACCACAGCGTCCTGCATTGCCTGGCAAGTGGAGAAATCAGTGAGAGACATGCATCTTGTGTCCTCACACCATACAACACCAGAACGCGATGTTCCAAAATATTGGGACAGACTGTGCACATGTAGTAGCTCTACCTCCAGAGTCAGGACAATGGTGGCACCTGCGACCTGAGTAGCGTAGCACCGAACCTGCTCCATTCTCAGGTGGGACCACAGAGCTATGATTCCTAACATGAGTGCAGCACTCAGCATCCCCATAGGGAATGAATGGAGCAACGGTTGATCATGCGCACTGCAAGATCCCCGTTCTACTGATCGATATAGGTCCCAGCGGTCAAACAACCCCCTTATTACTAAGTTATCACTGGACAGCCCCTTTTGTGTATTTTCTAGGAAAATATGTTAACCTGTGAATATACCACCAACACTAGCTATTATATGGATCTTTCATATATAATGTTTTGTCTCACCTTGAAATAAACTCAGACTTGCTTTTACAATATCTAATCTTCCTCCTATAATTTTCTAATCATAATAATTTCAAATTATAATTATCTTTCTAAGGATTCATACTAGCTTGTATACTCAGACTTATTGAGGATGTTTATCTCATGCCGTGATAATTGAGCATTTTAAGTTCACATCTAAAATTATCATCCCTTAAAATTTTGACTCAATTATTCTATTTTTAAATTACAGACTTCTGATAGCTTGAATTCAATCATTTATATACTGTACTATATTCTGGGTCTAAAATCTTCACTATGGAAAGCATGACTCTAAGGAAACAACTCACTACACATGGCTGTATTATGGCTCTGTTTGAAAAGAGTAGTAATAGGGCTGCCATGGAGGTAAATGAGACCTCTACTATAACTCTTTATGCGTACAATTTCACATAGGTGCATACTGAACCTTTTGTCTGTCACATTCTGTACAATGGATAAAATTGTGTGTCAAGCTTCAGCACACTCCATGAGTATGGAGAAATGTGCCTAGGGGAGAAAATCTCAGAACACATGGAGAACAATGAATCCTATAAGGCAGTGTATTGGGGCTGTGTGGTTCTGTACTAAAAGCATTGTGCAAGCTCCTATCACTGATGTATCTGTTCCATGACTGTGTGAAATAATGTCAATTGCTATTTTTGCAATTTTTAATTTTTTTTCCGGGTAAAATATCTTATTTTGGCCATGCACGTATGCTCAGCAACTGTTGTGATTGGTGTAAAGAACATCTCCCAACAGCCGGTACTGCACATTCCATTTTAATTTAATCTCCACAATGATAAAAAATGGTGAAATCTGTTTATATGGTTTTCTGGCTTGCTTTCTGGTTTTCTCTCAAAATGAAATTTCTACTTCTATTGTGACAATCATCACAAAAACTTAATTTACTGTACATATAGTACATGTTTTTGTTTTGTTACAGGGTAATTATGTGACAAGCTATATAAATATATACTACAGAAAAATAGAAGTCTATGGGTGCAGAGAATTAAAAATGTAACTTTTTACATTCAATCATTCAAATTATACATTAAATATCAAGAGGTGTTACTCAAGCCATGTTAAATATCCTCCTATTGCAGAATGGCTTCTTGGCTGGCCCCTCTTTACCCAGCACCAGTAAAAGTATCCAACTATAAGTCTAGCATACCTTAAAGTTCCTGTGCCCCAAATCAGAATCTGAAACATGGTCCCCTATCTACTATGGGTGATTTTCAATTCTGGTGTAGTTTTGTATGAGAAACATTTTAGACTCTTCAAGGAACTAGAACCCTTGTGCTCCCCTTTGCACCACCACATACTTTACAATATGTTTTTTTATGGAGACTGCTCTATCATAATGAGTTCCTAATAATATTTAGTACAGCCTGAAATACTATGGAATTTTCTAATATATTTTTACATGTGTATTTATTCCCCATTTTTGATCTCCAGCCTGGAAATATGGCACAAAACAGATTTTAAAAACAATGCTTGTAAAAATAGGAGCAAAACATCAAATCATATTAAAGATTTAGGCACATTTTTGAATGAGGCCATAAAATTCTAAATACTGTTTCAGTATGCTGCTTTACCACCTATTAGTAGTAAGTATGGCAAATAAAACATGCTAGAAGAAGAGCTGCACAATATACCACTTATCCAGGTCTTGAAAAGACCTTAAAAAATATATATTTTTTTAATTATACTGGTACAAGAAAGTAAAAAATAAAGAAAGATAAAAGTTTGTAACACAGAGAATTTTTTTCCCAAAACAAGGTAATAGAGAATTTGTGGATGCCTGACAAAGCAAGCAAATCTAAACTGCTGTGTACATAGCAAATAGGAGGTCACAGTATAACTAGCTACATAAGTACTGTATTTCATAACTTTCATTTATTCAATGTACATGTACAGTGGGGAAAATAAGTATTTGATACACCCCATCCATCCTCCCTTCAATACAGTGCAGTCATCCTGTCCCGTTCGCAGAAAAGCACCCCCAAAGTATGATGTTTCCCCCATCATGCTTCATGATTGGGATGGTGTTCTTGGGGTTGTACTCATCCTTCTTTTTCCTGTAGTTCCATCTCTCTTCAGGTCATTGACTAGGTCCTGTCATGTAGTTCTGAGCTGATTCCTGACCTTTCTCAGAATCGTCTTTACCATGCGAGGCGAGATCTTGAATGGAGCCCAGACTGAGGAAAATTGACAGTCATCTTATGTTTCTTACATTTTCTAACAATTGTGCCAACAGTTGTTGCCTTCTCATCAAGCTGTTTTCCTATGGTCCTGTAGCCCATCCTAGCCTTGTGCAGGTCTACAATTTTGTCCCTGGTGTCCTTAGATAGCCCTTTGGTCTTGGCCATGGTGGAGAGGTTGGAGTGTGATTGATTGTTTGCACAGGTGTCATTTATGCAGGTAACGAGTTCAAACTGGTGCAATTGATACAGATAATGAGTGCAGAGTAGGAGGGCTGTGAGAGCCAGAACTCTTGCTTGTTGGTAGGTGATCAAACACTTATTTCATGCAATAAAATGCAATTTAATTATTGAAAAATCATGCAATGTGATTTTCAGTTTTTATTTCTTTCTCTCACAGTTGAAGTGCACATACAATAAAACTTACAGACCTCTCCATTCTTTGTAGATGGGAAAACTTGCAAAATGAGCAGTGTATCAAATACTTATTTTTCCCACTGTATCTATGTATGTAGTGAGGTCCCCCTAGTGGAAAGTGAGGCTATAATTTTATTATTGGATTCTATGGACACTATTATTAATATGGAACATTTTTCTCAAACTGTTTATTTTGTGACACTGTCTATATGGAACACTCTGCCTGCAATGATTATTCCGTGAGTCAGTGTGCCACACAGGACACCAAGGACCACCAGGTATTACACTGTTTTCAGTATCCCCTTTATTTTTGACAATGACGCAGGATTTCTATTCATCTTCATGACCCATTGTCATTGCGGATGTTAGGGTTGCTTGATTTGACACCCTGATAGGATTGCTATAGGTTATAGGTGTATAATAACACTTCCCTCCTTGCCTGTTTATTGTCTGTTCTCAGAGTAGTTTTATAAATATATATAAATATATACATAAATACAGGCTGATCCAACTTTGATGTAATGTCCTTAAAACAAGTCAAAATGAGGCTCAGTATTGTGTGTGGCTACCACGTGCCTGTATGACCTCCCTACAACATCTGGGCATGCTCCTGATGAGGTTGTAGATGGTCTCCTGTGAGATCTCCTCCCAGACCTGGACTAAAGCATCTGCCAACTCCTGGACAGTCTGTGGTGCAACGTGATGTAGGTGGATGGAGCGAGACATGATGTCCCAGATGTGCTCAATCGGATTCAGGTCTGGGGAACGGACGAGCCAGTCCATAGCTTCAATGCCGTCATCTTGCAGGAAATGCTGACACACTCCAGCCACATGAGGTCTGGCATTGTCCTGCATTAGGAGGAACCCAGGGCCAACCGCACCAGCATATTGTCTCACAAGGGGTCTGAGGATCTCATCTCGGTACCTAATGGCAGTCAGGCTACCTCTGGCAAGCACATGGAGGGCTGTGCAGCCCTCCAAAGAAATGTCACCCCACACCATTACTGACCCACTGCCAAACTGGCCATGCTGAAGTATTTTGCAGGCTGCAGATCGCTCTCCATGGCGTCTCCAGTCTCTGTCACGTCTGTCACATGTGCTCAATGTGAACCTGCTTTCATCTGGGAAGAGCACAGGACGCCAGTGGCGACTTTGCCAATCATGGTGTTCTGTGGCAAATGCCAAGCGTCCAGCATGGTGTTGGGCTGTGAGCACAAGCCCCATCTGTGGATGTAGGGTCCTCATACCCCCCTCATGGAGACACATGCACATTTATGGCCTGCTGGAGGTCATTTTGCAGGGCTCTGACAGTGCTCCTCCTGTTTCTCCTTGCATATAGGCAGAGGTAGCGGTCCTGTTGCTCTGTTGTTGCCCTCCTACGGCCCCCTCCACATATCCTGGTGTACTGGCCTTTCTCCTGGTAGCGCCTCCAGCCTCTGGACACTACGCTGACAGACACAGCAAACCTTTTTGCCACAGCTCGCATTGATGTGCCATCCTGGAGGAGATCCCACAGGAGACCATCTGCAACCTCATCAGGAGCATACCCAGGCATTGTAGGGAGGTCATACAGGCACTTGGAGGCCACACACAATACTGAGCCACATTTTGACTTGTTTTATGGACATTACATCAAAGTTGGATCAGCCTGTCGTTTGTTTTTCCTCTTTAATTTTGGGGGTGACTCCAAATCCAGGCCTCCATTGGTTAATAAATTTGATTTCCATTGATGATTTATGTGTGATTTTGTTGTCAGCACATTCAACTTTGTACAGAAAAAAGTATTCAATGAGAATATTTCATTCATTAAGATCTAGGATGTGTTATTTGAGTGTTCCCTATATATATATATATATATATATATATATATATATATAAATATATATATATATATATATATATATATATATATATTTATATATATATATATATATACTGTGTCTGCAGCATTACATGCTTGACATTTATGCTCATGCTTGAATTATGTCAGATTACTGCCTGTCTTCAGATTGATTATATATATACATGGGTCTGTAGCATTCAATGCTTGACATACAGTACAGACCAAAAGTTTGGACACACCTTCTCATTTAAAGATTTTTCTGCATTTTCATGACTATGAAAATTGTACATTCACACTGAAGGCATCAAAACTATGAATTAACACATGTGGAATTATATAGTTAACAAAAAAGTGTGAAACAACTGAAAATATGTCTTATATTGTAGGGTCTTCAAAGTAGCCACCTTTTGCTTTGATGACTGCTTTGCACACTCTTATATTATGCTTCTTTGATCCACCATCCCAGCATAAAGATTTATTACCTTGCTTTTTCTATAATATCTAATAGAAGCAAGTTTTGTAAATTTAGTTCTTCTTCACTAATATATATACCTTTAGCATATTTTGTATTCAGTTTTAGACTAGCGTACAAAAGATTAGAGATGGATGTAACAATTCTGAATCTGTGATTGACATTTACTTTCATTATAGTTTGTTGGGAAAAAAAAACATAAAAATGAAGTTCAAAGCCTGACTCAATCATTTTTCAGCAATATTTTTCAGCAAAGAAAATTAGCCCATAAATTCTGAGATATGTATTCTGTCATGATCAAAGAAGAATCTATATTATACAATTTGTGGCACGTTCATGCTTTTCTCTAGTTTCCATGCGGTAGTTTGGATTTTCAAGGCTTGTTTTATGCCATAACGGTTAATTCAAACCTAGCAAAGAGAACAAAGAACTATTGTTCTAATAAGACATTTCTGAATATCCCATGGAGCATCGTCTACATATTTGGAATATAATGTATTTATCTTCAGTAAAGAAAACAGTTAAACATGGGAACTCATTTTCTTCAGGGGGCTGATTAATGTGTCAATAGAAATCCGCATTCTGTGTATTGATTTCTGATTTTGTTTCATAAATTTATTGTAGCATATTTCCTATTCTTTTCCATATTCTTTGCAGATTCTTGTACCACTTCTTGCAGATTGCATGCTTAGCTAAGGTATTTACTTGCGAAGCATTACATTCAAGGGCATGCTTGCTCAAAATGAAACAATTACATTTAGGTAGCAAAATAGCCAAACAATAATTACTAATGTTCTAGATCAATATTACTTGCTAGAATGACATAGCTGAAATTATTTGTGGTAGAATAGAAATATATTGCAAAACCAGCTGGCTAAGTAATGCATAGGGACATTATTGTTTAATTACTGGGTATTTTCACAGTATCCTAAATTACACAACTACTAAACTAAGGAATAATATGCAGGTTTTTTTTATATATATATTCTCAATTGCCAAATCAATCCAACTGCAAGCAAGAGCAACAGCAGGATGAGAATTGCAAGCAACGAAAATGGAAAGGACAGAAGTGGGAACCAACATTTTAAAGAAGCCAATAAATACTTGAATTCCTTTATTCTCTCATTTAGCTGACATCTGTTCTGTTGCATTCTTAAGGGGGCATTCCCAAAATCACTATGTTGCTTTATCATAATGTACACATATATTAATTCACTTGTGCCAATACCAGGCCTCATTCAGCCGTCAGTTTTTCTTGTTAGAGTTCTATCCGTGTTTTTCACAGGTAGAAATTGTAGCTATTAGGAACAAAAAACCCAAATACATAGTTGGAAAGTTGTCCTAGCTCCCTTTTATCCCACTGGGGGGTCTCCTGTCCTGGGGTAAGTGTCCACTACTGGTTTCACTGTTTGTTCCCGTTCAGCACTATCTTTTAGGAGGACCACCATCTGTTGCTCCTTCTATTTGGCTCATGGCTGGCTATGGGGAATTTTAGCAGTATTTCCTGCTCCCCTTTCCTCAATTTTACCTCTAAGCAACTTTTTTGTTAGGTGGTCATGTGCTGTTATGTGGCTATATATACTTGTCAACTTTATTACGTCGCACTTCACTCCTTGGAGTGGTTATTCTGATGGGGTGTCTGCTTCTGTTCTAAGCACATTGTAGATGTTTTATTGATTCTATGTGTAATTTTACAATTTATATATTTATTCATTAAAGGATTTTTCATATTTGCATTTAAAAGCTCTTGTTGTCTCCTGCTATTATAGAAATTGTAGTTAGTATATTAAATGGAGCTGTTCACAAGTTTCAGATCAAACTCACCATGCAAGTCTTTGGGTCTGTGAAAATGTTGGACATCACTTGAATCAGAAAAAAGCAAAGAAACTTCAAGCTCCCACGAACGAAATTAAAATAATCAATGGCTTTGAATAATCCCCAAAAAATATGAACAAGACATAGAGTGTAGTTATGCTACGTGTTTCAGCTCAATTATGATCCTTCTTCATGGCATAAAAATACACAAACAATGATGTTTAAATATACACCAACCTTCATGGTCATTGGATTTCAAAATCACATGGAAAAATTCAGGTGTGGATTTAATGAACAAACCAATGAAGGGGATGTGCACACATAAAAGTTGTTATACAGTGGTGGCCAAAAGTATTGGCACCCCTGCAATTCTGTCAGATAATACTCAGTTTCTTCCTGAAAATGATTGCAATCACAAATTCTTTGGTATTATTATCTTCATTTAATTTGCTTGCAAGGAAAAAACACAAAAGAGAATGAAGCAAAAATCAAATCATTGATCATTTCACACAAAACTCCAAAAATGGGCCAGACAAAAGTATTGGCACCCTCAGCTTAATACTTGGTTGCACAACCTTTAGCCAAAATAACTGCAACCAAGCGCTTCCGGTAACCATCAATGAGTTTCTTACAATGCTCTGCTGGAATTGTAGACTATTCTTCGTTGGCAAATGGCTCCAGGTCCCTGATATTTGAAGGCTGCCTTCTCCAAACTGCCATTTTGAGATCTCTCCACAGGTGTTCTATGGGATTCAGGTCTGGATTCATTGCTGGCCACCTTAGAAGTCTCCAGTGCTTTCTATCAAACCATTTTATATATTGGAAGTGTGTTTTGGGTTATTGTCTTGCTGGAAGACCCATGACCTCTGAGGGAGACCCAGCTTTCTCACACTGGGCCCTACATTATGCTGCAAAATTTGTTGGTAGTCTTCAGACTTCATAATGCCATGCCCACGGTCAAGCAGTCCAGTGCCATAGGCAGCAAAGCAACCCCAAAACATCAGGGAACCTCCGCCATGTTTGACTGTAGGGACCGTGTTCTTTTCTTTGAATGCCTCTTTTTTTTTTCCTGTACACTCTATGTTGATGCTTTTTCCCAAAAAGCTTTACTTTTGTCTCATCTGACCAGAGAACATTCTTCCAAAACGTTTTAGGCTTTCTCAGGTAAGTTTTGGCAAAATCCAGCCTGGCTTTTTTATGTCTCGGGGTAAGAAGTGGGGTCTTCCTGGGTATCCTACCATACAGTCCCTTTTCATTCAGACGCCGATGGATAGTACGGGTTGACACTGTTGTACCCTAGGACTGCAGGGCAGCTTGAACTTGTTTGGATGTTAATCGAGGTTCTTTATCCACCATCCGCACAATCTTGTGTTGAAATCTCTCGTCAATTTTTCTTTTCCGTCCAAATCTAGGGAGGTTAGCCACAGTGCCATGGGCTTTAAACTTCTTGATGACACTGCGCACGGAAGACATAGGAACTTTCAGGTCTTTGGAAATGGACTTGTAGCCTTGAGATTGCTCATGCTTCCTCACAATTTGGTTTCTCAAGTCCTCAGACAGTTCTTTGGTCTTCTTTCTTTTCTGCATGCTCAATGTGGTACACACAAGGACACAGGACAGAGGTTGAGTCAACTTTAATCCATGTTAACTGGCTGCAAATGTGATTTAGTTATTGCCAACACCTGTTAGGTGCCACAGGTAAGATACAGGTGCTGTTAATTACACGAATTAGAGAAGCATCACATGATTTTTCAAACAGTGCCAATACTTTTGTCCACCCCCTTTTTTAGGTTTGGTGTGGAATTGTATCCAATTTGGCTTTAGGACAATTCTTTTTGTGTTTTTTTCACTGAAGACAAATTAAATGAAGATAATAATACTAAAGAATTTGTGATTACAATAATTTTCAGGAAGAAACTGAGTATTATCTGACAGAATTGCAGGGGTGGCAATACTTTTGGCCACCACTGTAGCCCAAGTTTGTAATGTTCACAAGGGGTAATAGGAGTATATTGATTGATTATTTTGTTACACAATCTCTCCTGAATGCGCTTATACTTCATATGTGGACAAAAACTAATATTTGGGAACATGGCAAGGCTCGTAAAAGAAAGAGCGCTATATTTTTGGATCACAAATTTGGCTGCGACAAATTGCAGAAGCCATGTCTCATTTGTAGAACCCTGATATATCAAAAAGGCAGAAACCACTTAGAAGTAACCCCATTTTGTGAACCAGACTGCTCAAGGAATTCAACTAGGAGTGTGTTGAGCCTTTTAACCCATAGCTTTTTTAAAATTTGTATTTGTAATTGAAAATGAAAATTTTCCTGTTAAAATATTGTTTTAGCCCCAAGATTAGAATTTTCACAAAAGGGATAATAGGAGAAAATTGAATTTTGGAGCTCAAATATTGTTGAAATAAATTCTAGATTCCATGTCGAATTTGCAGAGCCCCTAACATACCAAAACAGCAGAAACCCTTACAATGCCCCCATTTTGGAAAATATACCCTCTCAAGGAATTTATCAAGGGCTTTGTTAAGCCTTATTATCTCAGTTGATTCATGAGAACTTGTAACATTTAGATGTAAAAATTAAAAATATTTTTTTCCCAGAAAAATACTGTTTTAGCACAAAATATATAATTTTCATGAGAGGTAATAAACAGAAATTGACCACATAATGTTTTACACAATTTCTCCTGCACAGTGAACTCCCATATGCGGTAAAAAAAATGTTTGCTGATGTGGTAAAGCTCTGAAAGCAAAGTGCGCTATTTAAATTTGGAAAAGCAAATTTAGACACCAGATAACATTTGTAGACCCCTAAGGTGCCAAAAAATCAGAAACTCCCACAAGTGACCCTATTTGGCAAACTAATCCCCATATGGTATTCATTTAAGGGTGTGGAGAGCATTTTAACCCAAAAACTACATGACATAATTTTAAAAGATTTGGCCGTTAAAACGAAAAATGAAATTTTTTTTAAGCTAAAAGCTTTAATTCACACAAAGCATAATACGGATAATTGGACAGGACAATTTGCAGGGCCGGCTCCAGGTTTTTCTGGGCCCCGGGCGAAAGAGTCTCAGTGGGCCCCTTTAACACATACCACGATTCATGATGCAGAGATACGGCGGAGAAATATATATATAGTACAATGCAAAGATTTCACTTACATGAGTGATATCTATTGTAAATTCCACAATAGCTCAGAAACCGGTGAATCGCTCCACACAGAATACTGGCCCCCATATAAGGCTCTATACGGAATACTGGCCCCCATATAACGCTCCATACGGAATACTGGCCCCCATATAAGGCTCCATACGGAATACTGGCCCCCATACGGAATACTGGCCCCCATATAAGGCTCCATACGGAATACTGGCCTCCATATAAGGCTCCATACGGAATACTGGCCCCCATATAAGGCTCCATACAGAATACTGGCCCCCATATAACGCTCCATACAGGATACTGGTCCCCTTATAAAACTCCATACAGGATACTGGCCCCCATAAAACGCTCCATACAGGATACCGGTCCCCTTATAACGCTCCATACAGGATACTGGCCCCCATATAATGCTGCATGCAGGCTGTTACCCCCACATAATGTCCCATACAGGCTGTCCCCCCCTTATAATGCTCCATGCAGGCTGTTACCCCCCACATAATGCTCCATACAGGCCCCCCCTTTTAATGCTCCATGCAGGCTGTTACCCCCCACATAATGCCCCATACAGGCTGCCCCCCCCTTATAATGCTCCATGCAGGCTGTTCCCCCCCACATATTGCCCCATACAGGCCCCCCCTTTTAATGCTCCATGCAGGCTGTTACCCCCCACATAATGTCCCATACAGGCTGTCCCCCATTATAATGCTCCATGCAGGCTCTTACCCCCCACATAATGCCCCATACAGGCCCCCCCTTTTAATGCTCCATGAAGGCTGTTACCCCCCACATAATGTCCCATACAGGCTGTCCCCCCTTATAATGCTCCATGCAGGCTCTTACCCCCCACATAATGTCCCATACAGGCTGTCCCCCCTTATAATGCTCCATGCAGGCTCTTACCCCCCACATAATGCCCCATACAGGCCCCCCCTTTTAATGCTCCATGCAGGCTGTTACCCCCCACATAATGCCCCATACAGGCTGCCCCCCCCTTTATAATGCCCCATGCAGGCTGTCACCCCTACTCTTTATAATGACCCATGCAGGATGCCCCCCCTCTTTATAATGCCCCATGCAGGCTGTTCCCCACCTTATAATGCCCCATGCAGGCTGTCACCCCTCCTCTTTATAATGCCCCATCCAGGATGTCCCCCCCTCTCTTTATACTGCCCCATGCCTCCATACATTAAAAAAAAAAAATCAAATACTCACCTCCCTTCTCCTCACCTGCTACCTGCTGCCCGCTGCTTGCTGCCCGCTGCCCGCTGTCCGCTGCCCGCTGCTCGGGTCTGAACTCCAGCGTTGTCGGCGTCTTCCCGCTCAGCGCTCCCTGTGACGGCTCAGGGGAGGGCGCGGTGTAAAGGCGTCACCGCGCCCTCTGACCTGAGACGTCACAGGGAGCGCAGAGCAGGAAGACAGCTGATCTGCGGAGGCACGGGGAGAGGTAAGTATCCAGCCGCCGGGGCCCTGATTAAGCAGCGGAGAAGGGCGGGTGCTGACACCGCTCTCCTCCGCCCATAGCCCAGCGGGGTGCGCGACCGCCAGTGGGCCCCTCTGCCTGCTCAGGGCCCGGGCATTTGCCCGGGTGCGCCGGGTGCTGACGCCGGCCCTGACAATTTGTTTTGCAATTTTTTTGTTTTGAATGTGCCAGTACCCCATATGTAGTTGTATACTACCGTTTGAGCACACATTGGGAATCGGATGGTAAGGAGTGCTCTTTGGCTTTTAGAATGCAGGTGTTGTTTGAATAGATTGTGGTTTTGTGTGTAAATGCAACATTTTAGTGGTAAAAATATTTTTTTTTTCATGTGCAAATTTACACAAAAGTAATAGGTAAAACTGGACTTCACTATTTGTTGCTTAATTTCTTCTGAACGTAGGGATACCCCATATATTGTTGAAAACTATTGTTTTGCCCACTGCAGGGCTAAGAAAATTTTAGAAATTACACCTCTCGATTAATTCATCTATGGCTGCAATAATTATGCCCCCATCAAGTGTTTTCACTCTACAACATTCACTCCATACTTTTTTTCTAGAGATTTGAAAATATGCCAGCTTAGTGCACATACATTGTGTCTAGCTTCTAAATATATCATATAAATTGTTAAGTGGGCTCTCTGCTACAGCAATGTTAACCAGTGTTCACTTACTGTGGTTTAGGTATACTGTGGAGCTCAAAAGGGAAGATGTCATTTTGATTTGAAACCACAGATTTTACTGGATTGTATTTGGAGGGGTGGGAGACATGATGCTTTTAGAGAACATTTGTTCTATCAGTAACATGGAAAACCTCTAAATTTCCAAAGACAGATGATAGACCCGAGTGGGATCTTGCATTTTGTGTGATAATTAGTGTTGAGCGATACCTTCCGATATCGGGAAATATCGGATCGGATTGGATCGGACCGATACCCAAAAAATATCGGATATCGCCGATTTCGATACCGGAAACCAATGCAAGTCAATGGGACACAAATATCGGAATAAAAATAAACCCTTTCTTTCCTTGTAGGTTAATTCTACATGAAGGAAAACAACTAACAATAATGTAGAATGTATTACATGAAAAGTCGGCAATTCAGCAGCGGCATACACCGGTACCCGACAATTTAGAACAGAAAGAATAGAACATCACACATAGATTAGATAGATAGAAACATGTCAGTCACATATATAAGAAGTACAGTGACAGTGTTGCTTACTGTACTTGTCATTTAGTGTAAAGGATTTATTTAAAAAAATAACAGTGTTTTCATGCACCGTCTCTTTAAAAAAGCCGGCCGGCAATTCAGCAGCGGTACCCTACAATTTAGATTAGAAAGAATAGAGAATCACAAATAGATTAGATAGATAGAAACATGTCAGTCACATATATAAGAGGTACAGTGACAGTGTTGATTACTGTACTTGTCATTTAGTGTTAAAATAAAGGATTTATTTAAAAAAAAATTGGCGTGGGGGTACCCGTAATTTTAGTCTCTAGCGGAGATTAAGCAGACGGCTGGGGCAGATGTTTGAAGCCTGGGAAGGAAGTAATACCCACAGAGCTTCCCAGGCTACTAATATCAGCCCACAGCTGAATACCTAGCCTTTACTAGCTATTAAAATGGGGGACCCCCAAAAAAATTTACGTGGGGTCCCCCCTATTTTAATAGCTAGCAAAGGCTAGGCAGACAGCTGGGGGCTGATATTAATAGCCCAGGAAGGGTGCCATGAATATTGGCCCCCTCCCAGGCTAGAAACACCAGCCGTCAGCCGCCCCAGAAATGACGCATCCATAGGATGTGCCAATTCTGGCACTTAGCCTCGCTCTTCCCACTGCCCTGTAGTGGTGGCAGTGGGGTAATAGAATTGGGGTTGATGTCAGGTTATAATGCCAGCTGACATCAAGCCCAGCTTAGTAATGGAGAGGCGTCTATAAGATACCCCCATTACTAACCTTATAGTCAACGTTAAAAAAAAACACAAACACCCATAATAAAGTCCTTTAATTGAAATAAAGACACAATTCTTTATTGTTCTAAATGAAGCCATACTTACCATCACGCCCGTTCCAGCTGAAGCCAACGATCTCCTGCAATAAAAGTAAAATAATAAAGCAACCTCATCCTTACCTTTCCATGGTTCCCACGACGGCTCCAGCTCTGCTACATTCACATGACAGGCTGGATCGCAGCCAAAAGCTGCCATCCAGCTTGCCATGCCGCAGAGACAGAGAAGCGCAGGCATGCTTGGGCTCCTCAGTGTCTGGCTGTGACGGCATCCAGATGAGCCGAGTTCATGTCCAATGAACTCAGCTCACCTCAAGCACGTCACTGACAGTGTGGGAAAATTCTCCTGCGCTTGCAGTGAGCATGAGAGTTCTCCTGCTGAAGCGCTGAGCGCAGGAGAATTTTCCCACGCTGTCAGTGACGTGCATGAGGTCAGCTTACGTCCAATGAACTCAGCTCACCTCATGCACGTCACTGACAGAGTGGGAAAATTCTCCTGCTCAAGCGCTGAGGGCAGTAGAATTTTCTCACGCTGTCAGTGACTTGCATGAGGTGAGCTGAGTTCATTGAACATGAGCTCACCTCATGCACGTCACTGACAGCGTGGGAAAATTCTCCTGTGCTTGCAGTGAGCGTGGGAGAATTCGCTTGCTGAAGCGCTGAGCGCAGGAGAATTTTCCCATGCTGTCAGTGACGTGCATGAGGTGAGCTCATGTCCAATGAACTCAGCTCACCTCATGCACGTCACTGACAGCGTGGGAGAATTCTCCTGCACTCAGGGCTTGAGCTGGAGAATTCTCCCACGCTGTCAGTGATGTGAATGAGGTGAGCTGAGTTCATTGGACATAACCTTGGCTCATCTTTATGCCGTCACAGCGAGACACTGAGGAGCGCAAGCATGCCTGCGCTTCTCAGTGTGTGCGACATGGCAAGCTGGATGGCAGCGTTCTGTGGCGATCCAGCCTGTCATGTCAATGTAGCAGAGCTGAAGCTGTTGTGGGAACCATGGAAAGGTAAGGATGATGTTGGTTTATTATTTACTTTTATTGCAGAAGACATTGGCTTCAGCTGGAATGGGCGTGATGGTAAGTATGATTTAATTTAGAACATTAAAAAATTGTGTGTTTATTTCAATTAAAGGACTTTATTCTGGGTGTTTGTGTTTTTTTTTTAACTTTGACTATGGGGTTAGTAATGGAGGTGTCTTATAGACGACTCTCCATTACTAACCTGGGCTTGTTGGCAGCTGGCATTATAAGCTGACATCAACCCCAGCCCTATTACCCCACTGCCACCGCTACAGGGCAGTGGGAAGAGCGAGGCTAAGTGCCAGAATTGGCACATCCTATGGATGCGCCATTTCTGGGGCGGCTGACGGCTGGTGTTTCTAGCCTGGGAGGGGTCCAATATTCATGGCACCCATTCCTGGGCTATTAATATCAGCCCCCAGCTGTCTGCCTAGCCTTTGCTGGCTATTAAAATAGGGGGGACCCCACGTCATTTTTTTGGGGGGGTCCCCAATTTTAATAGCTAGTAAAGGCTAGGTATTCAGCTGGGGGCTGATATTAGTAGCCTGGGAAGCTCCGTGGGTATTACCCCCTTCCCAGGCTTCAAACATCTGCCCCAGCCGTCTGCTTAACCTCCGCTAGAGACTAAAATTACGGGGAAACCCACGCCAATTTTTTTTTTAATGAATCCTTTACTTTAACACTAAATGACAAGTACAGTAATCAACACTATCACTGTACTTCTTATATATGTGACTGACATGTTTCTATCTATCTAATTTATGTGTGATGCTCTATTCTTTCTATTCAAAATTGTCGGGTACCGCTGCTGAATTGCCGGCCAGCTTTTTTAAAGAGACGGTGCATGAAAACACTATTATTTTTTTAAATAAATCCTTTAACACTAAATGACAAGTACAGTAAGCAACACTGTCACTGTACTTCTTATATATGTCACTGACATGTTTCTATCTATCTAATCTATGTGTGATGTTCTATTCTTTCTGTTGTAAATTGTCGGGTACCGGTGTATGCCGCTGGTGAATTGCCGGCCGGCTTTTTTAAAGAGACAATGCATGAAAACACCATTATTTTTTTTAATAAATCCTTTAATAGAGATGAGCGTTGTTCTACTCGAACTGTTCGCCAATCTCAAATTCGAGCTGTTTTGGGCGGTGTTCGAGCCGTTCGGCGAACACGAACGATTTGAGAAAAATTCTGCTGTTCGAGGTTATGTTCGATAACTGTTCGTGCACCAAAATCATAACTGGATTTTTTCTCAGTAATGATGAAAATTAATGTTAATACGCAGTTTGAGTGTACAGCGGGGTGGGGGGAGGGGCAGGGGATGGATCCCTGCAGGAATAATGAAGATCTCCATTTTTTTTTCTCTTTCCCGCATTTACAGTGGGGAGGTGCAATCTGTCAGCCTATCAGCAGCGCACACACGGAGCTAAGTGCTTTTTTCACACAAGCAAGGACATGTGTCATTGGCAGTGTATGTCACATGTCCTTGCCCTATAAGACCAAGCCATTTTCCCCATCGCCACCATTTTCTCACTGCTGCAGCTGCGTGTTAGACGGCACCGCTGTTGCTGTGTGCGCTATACCTTGTTAATTTCAAGCCAATTTTCGCACAAATCTACAGATAGCTTGGGAGTAGGGAATAGTTGTGATTGCAGTCCTTTTAAGGACTAGGTAACAGCATTTCCTACGACTTTTATCAGGCAGGGCTGTGCTCTTAAATAGATAGATTGTGGGAGTAAAGACTAATTGTAATTGCAGTCCTTTTCAGGACTAGGTTACATCAGTTCCTATCAGTCTTTGCCAGGCAGGTCTGTGCCAGTGCTGTGCAAGTTTTTTTCACAGCATTTGGCTGAATCTAGCAAAGCTCATCCTTTTTGGCCTATTGCATAGTGTGTTAGTCAGTGGAGTAGCCTATCTGTGTTGCAAGATATACCACCTGTGTATAGAATACCAATTTTTTTGCAGCACCTAGTGAAGTAAAATCTTTTGGGCATAGCATCATTCTATTAGTCCATCTATACTGACCTCCATCAGGTTGCAAATAGTGTTGAGCCACCCCGGTAGTGTTCGAGTTCGGTTCGGTTCGTCGAACACCCGTGTGTTCGCCGAACTGTTCGTCGAACTGTTCGTCGAACACCTTCGAACACTGTTAAAACCAATGGCAGGCAAACAAAAACACATAGAAACACATAGAAAACACCTTCAAAGGTGTCCAAAAGCTGACAAACTGCTCAGAAGACACAACAAACACATGGAAAAGTGACAAGTACATATAGTCATGCGAAAAGAAAAGAGGTGGAGGAGTAAAAGGAGGGGGAGACACAGATATAGGCATGTCATGCCCTTCTAAAATCCAAAAAGTGAGAAGCCGACACGTTCAGTCCGCTCCTGCCCGTGCCACCTCCGCGTCGCCGGGTTTGTGCCAGAGCCGCGGTGAACCCTGACGGCCAGCCCCCCTCTCCCAATACTGGTGCCTGTCCGCTGGTGGGTCGAGCGAGCCCCCCTGTGGTGGAGGCAGCTCTAAGCGTTTTAATTTAAATTGTCTCTCTAATTTGAATGAATACACTTTAAATCCATTTACAAGGATCTATTGGAGGGCAAGTCTCATGCCAGCAGCCGCGTAATTCCAGCTCCAGTAGCGTCCACTAAAGCTGCTGCAGTTAAAAAGCTTTTATAAGGATCGAGCTCGGCTGTCCACCGCAAGGCATCCTACTGCCAGTCCCAGCCCCTATGCCTTGGGGTGCCTCCTGATGCTCTTCACTGAGTATCCCGTGGTCCCGAAGCATTTCCTTTGAAAAAATTAAGTGTCCAAACTACAGGTGGTGTAGCTTGCTTAACAGCCGGGATAATCCGCTGACTAGCAGACACTGCTACTAGGCACAAAGTATTTCCTGGGCTAGATGCAGTTAAAAATTTGTAATTAGATACTCTCGTTGGATGCTGAGAAAGCATTCCATAGAGTCTCCTGGCACGCCATATATGATTCTCTTAAAAAGCTTGGGGTAGGGGTCTAGGGGACCCTTTTATAGCCAAAATCACGGCCCTGTATCGCAATACGTCACCTAGGCTGAAGATAAATGGAACTGTAGCACCCTGAGGGCTCGGTTGCTACAGAGGTATTGCACCTCACCCAGAGGTGTGATATCTCACTCTCAGGTAAGGATGTAGTGTGGATCAGGACCCGACACCTGCATGCATTACACCACATTGCCGTGGGGCAGGGCGACCAATATGCCCCTGAGATGGGCACGACAGTCCCTGTCCCTGGCTGGAGTGGGGGGAGGGAACACTGAGGAAGGGGAACCCTGTAGTGCAGGAGCAGGGAGGAAGCAGTTCCTGGGTGCATTGAGAAGGGGGTATAAAAGGTGGGCACCATCTTAGTTCAGTGCAGAGAAGTCTGAGCAGAAGTGGCAGGGAGCAGGGGCTCTGCATGAGCTCTGCTCCGGAGGCGGGCCTAGTAACAGAGGCCCAGGCCTGGAAGAGGGAGAAAGAAGGAAGAGGAGCGGAGAAGGCTCCAGGAACGAGGAACGAAGGGATCCCAGGGGTGCGGACGGGCGAGTCGCCACCGCACGCCCGAATCCACCTGCGTGGAGGGGTCAGGCCAAAGGGGGAGACCGGTCCCCGAAACTAGTGGAGGCAGGAAACAACCCTCAGCTAGAAACAGGAGGCTGTGACATTTTATGTGGCGCAGCCCCTCGCTACACCCGCTAGGAAGGCACCAAATAGGGTCAGGGAAACTGGCGCCAAGTTTACCAAGAGGAGGCCCGAGGAAGCCGGACAGAAGGGTTGGTAAGAAAGGCCAGACAAAGGACACACAAAGGGGGTCCTGTGAAGCGCTCCAAAGTTATCTGGGAGTTGTCTGAGCCCCTCACCTGGTGAGCACAGTACGACGTGGGCAGCCGTTACCTGCAGACGTGGTCTGGATAATAAGAACTGTGAGTAAAGGCCCTGGACTGCATCACTGACTCCGTGTCGTTACTGCTGCTGCCCTGCACCATCACCCCCATCCTCCGCATACACTGCCCTGAGGCTAAACTCCTCCCGTGGGGAGTTATGCTACGCTCTGCTGCACCCACAACACCAGCCTCAGCGGTCTGCCCTGGAGCGGCTGTTCACTCTGACCGCAATTCACGGGTGGCGTAGTCGGACATTTAAACATCAAAACCACATAAATAGTTCCGCCACTGGTTTGACCGCCCTGAGCCACGGAACCGGGTCGCCGCCACGGAGACTACAACCACCAGCATCCACCAAAAAGGGTCCGGCTCCGGGTGTCCCAAGGCCCAGGGGGCACGTCAGAACATTTTCATCACCTTTCACAATCACCAATGGGACAAGGCAGGGATGTTCTCTGTCCCCTCTCTTATACATCCTAGTGACGGAGCACCTGCTCTCATCAATTCGCCATAACCCCAATATTAGGTGGATTGAGGTGGGAGGCACCGAGTACAAGTGCTCTCTATTTGCTGATGATGTCCTAGTATATATCACTCAATCACATATATCCATCCATGCTGTTATGGCTGAAATAGATCACTTTGTTACATGGTCAAATTTTAAAATCAATGCAGCGAAGTCTGAGGCCCTCGATGTCTCCCTCCCCAAATCCATATAGGATTCCATCCAGTCCAACTTTCCCTTTGCCTGGCCCTCACAGGGTATCAAATACTTAGGAATTCCTATTCATAGAGACCTCTCCCATCTATGTTATCTTAATTTTGGGCCCTTTATTGAACAACTCCATACAGACCACGGTTGGCAAGTTAGAACTGTAAGATTCACTACGTGAACCACTGGTGTTTTGTGGAAAAGCACATGTACACTGTGTTCTAAATTATTATGCAAAAAGTGTTTAGGAGTGATAAGGGAAGAATTTGTTTGTTTGTCAGTTAAACTCATTGATGGTGATGTGTGTCAGGGCTCTTTATATCACTGTAAGCAATTGCAGACACCTGTGCTAATTAGTTTGGCAGGTGTGTCCAATGAAAGGCAAGACTACTTAAGAAGGCTGTCTCACATTATTAAGCAGCCTACATTTTCTGCCAAAATGGGAAAGAAAAAGGATGTGTCGGCTGCTGAGAAGCAACAAATTGTGGAGTGTTTAGGTCAAGGCATGACTACAATCAACATTGTGCGATGATCAGGATGAAGTGTCTTGGCAATCAAGAAGTATGTAGCTGATTCACAGTACACACGTGTACGTGCTGATAAGGGCAAATTGAGGACTCTTTCCTACAGGCAATTACGTCAGGTTGAAAGAGCAGCGGCAAAAAAGCCTTGTCATAGCAGCAGACAAGTTTTTGAAGCTGCTGGTGCCTCCAACGTCCCCCGAACAACAAGATGCAGGGTCCTTCAGAGGTTTGCAGCTGTGCATACGCCATCCTGTCGACCTCCTCTATCCACTTCACACAAGCAGAAACGGCTCCAGTGGGCCAAACATTACATGAAGACTGATTTCAAAACTGTTTTGTTCACGGATGAGTGCCGTGCAGCGTTCGATGGTCCAGATGGATGGAGTGGAGGATGGCTGGTTGATGGACACCCCACGCAAACACGGCTACAGCGCCAACAAGGAGGAGGTGGAGTAATGTTTTGGGCTGGAATCATGGGGAGAGAGATTGTCGGCCCCTTTAGGATCCCTGAAGGCGCTAAAGATGAACTCCATAATGTATGTGGATTTTCTCAAACAGCACTTCCTGCCATGGTTCAAGAAGAAGAACCGTGTATTTCACAGCAAGATCATTTTTTTGCATGATAATGCACCATCTCATGCTGCACATAAAACATCTGCATCTCTGGCTGATATGGGCATAAAAGGGGACAAACTTATGGTGTGACCCCCATGCTCCCCTGACCTCTACCCCATTCAGAACCTTTGGAGCATCATTAAAAGGAGTGTCTATGATGGCGGGAGGCAGTTCACATCTAAGCAACAGCTCTGGGAGGGTATTCTGTCCTCATGCAAAACAATTGAAGCAGAAACCATCCAAAACCTGACAAATTCAATGGACGAGAGAGTTCAGAAGCTCCTTTCGAACAAGGGGTCCTATGTGAAAATGTAACATCACCTAGAATAAAGTTTTGAGTTGAAAACTGTTTGATTTCAGTTTCTAACAACCTGCTAATGCTTATAATTTCAAAAATGACCATTTTTTTGGTCTTTATTAAAATGAAAAGGTTGATCGAAAAGTTTGGGGGATCTAAGAGTGTGGCAACCCAGTAGTTATGATTACTTCGAATTCTGACAATATGAGGGTCATGCTGCAGGTAGTGCAGCAAGAAGGCACTTATGTGTCTTGCGCATCTCGGAGCCCCAAAATTATTTTCCGGGCTAGATGCAGCTAAAAATTATTATTAATTTTAAATCTGGTGAAGCTTTAGTATAGATGGCCTAATAGGATCAGTGCTGCACACTGCTACAAAGCCCAAATTATTTTCCAGTCAAGATACAGATAAACATGATTAGTAATTTTAAATCTGGTGGAGCTTATTATAGATGGCCTAATAGAATCAGTGCTGCACACTGCTACAAAGCCCAAATTATTTTCCAGCCAAGATACAGATAAACATGATTAGTAATTTGAAAGCTTAAAACGGTTGGTAGGGTGATTTTAACCAATCATCAAGCTTTTACTCTCCCCAGGATGACACAGGGGTAGAAAAGTCGTTTCGGATCCATGATTTGTTCATCTTTATGAACGTGAGTCTGTCTACATTATCAGTGGAGAGCCGCGTGCGCTTATCTGTCAGCACACCACCAGCAGCGCTGAACACACGTTCAGACAGAACGCTGGCTGCGGGGCATGACAAGATCTCCAAGGCGTAAGTGGTCAGCTCCGGCCATTTATCCAGAATGGAAGCCCAAAAAGAGCAAGGGTCCAGTGACACAGTCATGGCTTCAATGTTTACTTGGAGATACTCCTGTACCATCGTCTCTAGGCATTGACTATGTGTCAGACTTCTTGTCTCCTGTGGCCTTGCAAAGGATGGGCTAAAAAAGAGGTGAAATGATTCCGCAAAATTGATGTTACCAGCAGATACTGTGGTTCTGTTACGGTTTGAGTGCTGAACACTTGACGGTCCCACGTTTGGCAAGTTGGAACTGTGAGATTCACTACGTGCACCACTGGTATTTTGTGGAAAAGCACATGTAAGATTCTGCAACAGTCTCTGCTGATACTCCTGCATGCGTGCATCCCTTTCTATGGCAGGAATAATTTCTGCAAATTTACTTTTGTACCGGGGATCTAACAGTGTGGCAACCCAGTAGTCAGGATTATTTCTAATTCTCACAATTCGATGGTCATGTTGCAGGTAGTGCAGCAAGAAGGCACTCATGTGTGTTGCGCATCCAGGAGCACCAAGTCCCTGTTGTGTTGGTGGTGAGGTAACAATCATGCTTCCTTCCTCTGTCCTCTCCCCCCAACTTCGCACAACAGAAATGTGATCAAGGTCTCCCTCATCTGATGAGTCTTCCATCAGTTCGTCCTCCACTTCTTCCTGGGCTCCTGCACCTTCCTCACTAGTTTGGCTGCTACCATGCGCCCTGGTAAAACCATCGCCCCCACCCTCACATGCCTGCCGCCTTGGTGCTGCAAACCGTCTGGACCTTGCAGATGTTAGCCCTTCCGCATACAACTCCTCCTCCTCTACTTCCTCCACCTCCTCTTGTGCCACCACCTGACTCCGAATTCTGTTTAACATGTGCTCCAGCATGTAAATCACCGGAATAGTCATGCTGATAATGGCATCGTCAGCACTAAACATCTTCTTCGCCATTTCAAAACTGTGCAGAAGGGTGCATAGGTCCCTGATCTGAGACCACTCCTCCAGCGTGATTTGCCCCACCTCTGAATCTCGTTGGCCCAGGCTATACGTCAGAACGTATTGCACCAGGGCTTGTCGGTGCTGCCACAGTCGCTGCAACATGTGCAGAGTTGAATTCCACCGGGTAGGCACATCGCATTTTATCCGGTGAAGTGGCAGGCCCAACGACTTCTGTAGAGATGTAAGTCACTGAGCTGCGGGATGCGAACGGCGGAAGTGAGCACACAGCGACCGTGCCCTCTGCAGAAGGCCATCTAGTCTGGGATAGTGGGCTAAAAATTGCTGGACAACCAGGTTCAACACGTGAGCCATACAAGGCACGTGTGTGACATTGCCCCGGCGAAGGGCCGCACCCAGGTTTGCAGCATTGTCGCACACGGCCTTCCCTGGTTTCAGGTCCAGTGGAGACAACCATTCATGAAATTGGTTCTCCAGAGCTGACCACAACTCCTCAGCTGTGTGACTCACATTTCCCAGACATTTCAATGTAAAAACCGCCTGATGACGTTGAGCCCTACTGCCAGCATAGTAAGGAGGTGTGCAGGATCCCTTCTGCACAGTTAGAAAGCTTGTGGCATGACCAGACAGGCTTTGGGTGCAGGTGGAGGACCGAGAGGAGGTTGAGGAGGCAGAAGCAGTGGAGGAACTTTGACATAAAGAGGATTGATGCACAACTCGTGGGAACGGCAAGACTTGGACAGCAGCCCCTTGTCCTGCTGTCACCATAGTTACCCAGTGCCCAGTCAGCGACATGTAACGCCCCTGTCCATGCCTACTCGTCCAAGTGTTTGTGGTGAAATGCACCCTGTCACACACAGAGTTTCTCAAAGAAGTGGTGATGTTGTGTGCGACATGCTGGTGGAGCGCAGGCACACCTTTCTTTGAGAAGTAGTGCCGACTGGGCATCTGGTACTGGGGCACTGCGACGGACATAAGGTCTCGAAAATCCTCTGTGTCCACCAGGCGGAAAGGCAGCATTTCTGTAGCCAAGAGCTTGCAGATGGTGAAATTCAACCTCTTAGCTTTCTCATGGCTAGGAGGAAATGGTCATTTACTTGTCCACATCTGAGGGACCGAGGGCTGGCTATTGTGCTTAGACGGGGTTGATAAGGGTGTCCCCGGCAAACTGCCGGTCTGTGAGGAAGATGCAGGCGGACATGTTAGGTTGCCTTGATCCAAAGGTGGTGCTATCGATGTCGGACAGCGCTCAACACCAGCTGGTGTTACCACCTCCAAAGAAAATGATGACCTGCCAATCACGCTGGCTGTTGCGGGTAAAGAGGTGGCAGATCTGCGCCCCAAAACAGGTGTGACTGCTGTCCCCCCAGTCACAGAGGATGAAGAGGCCGCGGATGCACAAGATATGGCAGACGGTGGTGGGCCCGGCCGGCTAGGCCGCATTGTAGCACACTGAGCTTCCCACTGCAACTTATGCTTCATGTCCATGTGCCGGTTCATGCATGAAGTACTCAAACTATGTATTTTTTGGCCTCTACTTAGCTTTTGCTGACAAATGTTACAGATAACACGAGTTGGGTCATCTTTATCGATCTGAAAAAATGCCCAGGCTATGCAAGGCTTAGCACCCATGCGACCTGAAGAGCCACCACGACTTGTGGTGAGAGGCAGAGTTGTGTTTGAGGATGCAGTTGTTGACGTGCTTCCAGTACTACGTCTCTGTCCAGGAAGGCGCAACCTGACCTCGTCGTCACTAGCATCTTCCTCCACCTCCTCTGCTGACCTCATCTCTTGGCTGACTGTGGGTTGACAGTAAGTGGGATCTCCAACCTCATCATCATCACGCTGTGCGTTATCACACCCGTCGTCCTCAGAGCCAACCTGTTCCTGCCCTGACAAAAAACTAAAGTTGTCGCTCCAATCAGGTATTTGAGTCTTATCATCGTCTTCCTCATTGTCTCCACCAACAGGAGTTACAGTTTGGGAATGAGGGTCTACATTATGGTCAGAACCTTCTGTGTCTGGTCCTGGATCCGACTCATAAAGATTCTGGGCATCAGTGCAGATCATTTCCTCGTCTGGATTCACAGAAGCGCTGGAGTCGACCTCTGATTCCCAGGCTATAGTATGAGTAAACAGCTCTGCAGACTCAACCATCTGTTCTACCTCATACTCAGATGGGCAGCTGGAGATTTGGGAGCTGTGAGGAAGCAAGTGCGATTGGGGTGACACCTTTGAGGACTGGAGTATTTGTGATGTTGAAGTTGATGTGGAGGAGAGCCCACTTAAAGGAGCACTTGATATCCGTTGAAGCACCTGCTGTTTTTGTGCCTCATCTGGAATTTGTAGCGATTGGTGTGGCCGTAAGAAAGGGATCTTATCACATTGTCCGCTAAAAGAAGTAGACATTTTAGTTTGGCTGGAAGATGGTCTTTCTTCTGCAGATGTTACTGTTGCTTTAACACCTACCCCACGGACACAACCTTTTTTCCCCTTCCCAACATGCCTATTCTCCTTTCCACCAGCAGCAGGCCTTTTTCCACTCATTTTGGTGGTTAACTAATTCACAACTCTGGAGTTGTTTGCACAAAAAAACAATGGATGGGAACCGAGCAGAGCTGAGTGGCCAAACTGTGGTATTAGGCCAAAACTATTGGCTGGGTTAAATGCAGAAAAAAATTATATTCAATTTGCAACCTGATGGAGGTCAGTATAGATGGACTAATAGAACAAGTCCCACACACAGCTAGAAGCCCAAATATTTTTTCAGAGGTAGATGCAGAAATTTTTTTTATTTAGTTTGCAACCTGATGGAGGTCTGTATAGATGGATTAATAGAACAAGTCCCACACACAGCTACAAGCCCAATATTTTTTCAGAGGTAGATGCAGAAAAAAAATATATTCAGTTTGCAACCTGATGGAGGTCAGTATAGATGGACTAATAGATAAAGTCCCACACACTGCTAGAAGGCCAAATATTTTTTCAGAGCTAGATGCAGACAAAAAATTATTTTGAATTTGCAACCTGATGGAGGTCAGTATAGCTGGACTAATAGAACAAGTCACACACACTGCTAGAAGGCCAAATATTTTTTCAGAGCTAGATGCAGAAAATAATTATATTCAGTTTGCAACCTGATGGAGGTCTGTATAGATGGATTAATAGAACAAGTCCCACACACAGCTAGAAGCCCAAATATTTTTTCAGAGGTAGATGCAGATAAAAATTATTTTTAATTTGCAACCTGATGGAGGTCAGTATAGATGGACTAATAGAGAAAGTCCCACACACTGCTAGAAGGCCAAATATTTTTTCAGAGCTAGATGCAGATAAAAATTATTTTTAATTTGCAACCTGATGGAGGTCAGTATAGATGGACTGATAGAGAAAGTCCCACACACTGCTAGAAGGCCAAATATTTTTTCAGAGCAAGATGCAGATAAAAATTATATTTAATTTGCAACCTGATGGAGGTCAGTATAGATGGACTAATAGAACAAGTCCCACACACAGCTAGAAGCCCAAATATTTTTTCAGAGGTAGATGCAGATAAAAATTATTTTTAATTTGCAACCAGATGGAGGTCAGTATAGATGGACTAATAGAGAAAGTCCCACACACTGCTAGAAAGCCAAATATTTTTTCAGAGCTAGATGCAGACAAAAAATTATTTTCAGTTTGCAACCTGATGGAGGTCAGTATAGATGGACGAATAGAACAAGTCCCACACACAGCTAGAATCCCAAATATTTTTTCAGAGGTAGATGCAGAAAAAAATTATATTCAGTTTGCAACCTGATGGAGGTCTGTATAGATGGATTAATAGAACAAGTCCCACACACAGCTAGAAGCCCAATATTTTTTCAGAGGTAGATGCAGAAAAAAAATATATTCAGTTTGCAACCTGATGGAGGTCAGTATAGATGGATTAATAGAACAAGTCCCACACACTGCTAGAAGGCCAAATATTTTTTCAGAGCTAGATGCAGAAAAAAATTATATTCAGTTTGCAACCTGATGGAGGTCAGGAATTACGCGGCTGCTGGCATGAGACTTGCCCTCCAATAGATCCTTGTAAATGGATTTAAAGTGTATTCATTCAAATTAGAGGGACAATTTAAATTAAAAAGCTTAGAGCTGCCTCCACCACAGGGGGGCTCTCTCGACCCACCAGCGGACAGGCACCAGTATTGGGAGAGGGGGGCTGGCCGTCAGGGTTCACCGCGGCTCTGGCACAAACCCGGCGACACGGAGGTGGCACGGGCAGGAGCGGACTGGCCGTCTCGGCTTCTCACTTTTTGGATTTTAGAAGGGCATGACATGCTTATATCTGTGTCTCCCCCTCCTTTTACTCCTCCACCTCTTTTCTTTTCGCATGACTATATGTACTTGTCACTTTTCCATGTGTTAGTTATGTCTTCTGAGCAGTTTGTCAGCTTTTGGACACCTTTGAAGGTGTTTTCTATGTGTTTCTATGTGTTTTTGTTTGCCTGCCATTGGTTTTAACGGTGTTCGAAGGTGTTCGACGAACAGTTCGACGAACAGTTCGGCGAACACACGGGTGTTCGACGAACCGAACCGAACTCGAACACTACGGGGGTGGCTCAACACTATCCTTTAACACTAAATGACAAGTACAGTAAGCTGAGCGCTGCCATCCAACTTGTCATCCTTCAGAGACACTGAAGAGCGCAGGCATTATGGGAACTTCCAATTCCGGTATTCGATATTCTTAAAATATCGGAACTCAGTATCGGAACTCCGATACCGCGAATATCGGTCGGTACCTGATATTTCAGTATCGGAATGCTCAACACTAGTGATAATTTGAAATTTTCATTGATAACATTTTGGGGTATATAACATTTTTTGATCGATTTCTGTATATGGTTAGGATCATATTCTTGTGCACCATTCTGAGCTGTATCTATTGTCTTCTGCTGAGAGACTAATAATGTAAAACTACAAATGCCGCTCTATTGATACATATACCAGAGGATTATCTCATGTCATATGTATCAATAAATCAGCATTTCCAGTTTCACAAAAATTATGTGTAAGTAGCAGGTAACAAACACAACTCATTACCTCCATTGTAGATAAGTTCAGGAGAGTTGAGCTCTGCTAGAAACAGCTAATGATGTAAAACAACATACTGATCAGATGGCAGAAAATAAGATTGTTCAGGCAGGGTACTGTACAGAGAGTGTACAGATGTATAATGTGAATTCTACACTTTGATTAGCTTGATAATAAATCAGAGATGTAGGGCTAGTCAGGAACACACAGAAACATAGGTTGAATGGTCTTCAGCACTAAGGAGAAGCAAGGTGTTGCTGGCAAAATTAGTTTTAGCAGATAAAAATAACATTGACCATTCAGCTACATGAAGCTGGAGTCAGAGTGGGGCATATAGAGAAGAAAAAAGACACTAAGGTACAAGAAAGAAACTTAATTTTGATCTAAGCCTTAATATTAACAATAAGCATGCATTTACTGTACCTTGTGAAAAATATTGTGATTCTGGGAATAACCCTTTAAAAACATATGATAAAGACCCCAGATGAAGCAATAAGCAAATGTACGTTGGGTCGTGAGTGGCTGTCTAACCCTTACTCTACCACGACTCTGCTATGATTTGTTTTGGACATGGGCATGTAACAATTCTTTTACTTTGTATTGACATTGTTTACATGCAGTCCATGCCTGAACTTGGTTATACATACAGTACAGACCAAAAGTTTGGACACACCTTCTCATTTAAAGATTTTTCTGTATTTTCATGACTTTGAAAATTGTACATTCACACTGAAGGCATCAAAACTATGAACTAACACATGTGGAATTATATACTTAACAAAAAAGTGTGAAACAACTGAAAATATGTCTTATATTCTAGGTTCTTCAAAGTACCCACCATTTGCTTTGATGACTGCTTTGCACACTCTTGGCATTCTCTTGATGAGCTTCAAGAAGTAGTCACCGGAAATGGTCTTCAAACAATCTTGAATGAGTTCCCAGAGATGCTTAGCACTTGTTGGCCCTTTTGCCTTCACTCTGCGGTCCAGCTCACCCCAAACCATCTTGATTGGGTTCAGGTCTGGTGACTGTGGAGACCAGGTCATCTGGTGTAGCACCCCATCACTCTCCCTCTTGGTCAAATAGCCCTTACACAGCCTGGAGGTGTGTTTGGGGTCATTGCCCTGTTGAAAAATAAATGATGGTCCAACTAAACGCAAACCGGATGGAATAGCATGCCGCTGCAAGATGCTATGGTAGCCATACTGGTTCAGTATGCCTTCAATTTTGAATAAATCCCCAACAGTGTCACCAGAAAAGCACCCCCACACCATCACACCTCCTCCTCCATGCTTAACAATGGGAATCAGGCATGTAGAGTCCATCCGTTCACCTTTTCTGCGTCGCATAAAGACACGGTGGTTGGAACCAAAGATCTCAAATTTGGACTCATCAGACCAAAGCACAGATTTCTACTGGTCTAATGTCCATTCCTTGTGTTCTTTAGCCCAAACAAGTATCTTCTGCTTGTTACCTGTCCTTAGCAGTGGTTTCCTAGCAGCTATTTTACAATGAAGGCCTGCTGCACAAAGTCTCCTCTTAACAGTTGTACAGATGTGCCTGCTGCTAGAACTCAGTGTGGCATTTACCTGGTCTCTAATCTGAGCTGCTGTTAACCTGCGATTTCTGAGGCTGGTAACTTTGATAAACTTATCCTCAGAAGCAGAGGTGACTCTTGGTCTTCCTTTCCTGGGACAGTCCTCATGTGGGACAGTTTCTTTGTAGCGCTTGATGGCTTTTGCAACTGCACTTGGGGACACTTTCTAAGTTTGCCCAATTTTTCGCACTGACTGACCTTCATTTCTTAAAGTAATGATGTCCACTCATTTTTCTTTACTTATCTGCTTTTTTCTTGCCATAATACAAATTCTAACAGTCTATTCAGTAGGACTATCAGCTGTGTATCCACCAGACTTCTGCACAACACAACTGATGGTCCCAATCCCATTTATAAGGCAAGAAATCCCACTTTTTAAACCTGACAGGGCACACCGGTGAACTGAAAACCATTTCCGGTGACTACCTCTTGAAGCTCATCAAGAGAAGGCAAAGAGTGTGCAAAACAGTCATCAAAGCAAAAGGTGGCTACTTTGAAGAACCAAGAATATAAGACATATTTTCAGTTGTTTCACACTTTTATGTTAAGTATATAATTCCACATGTGTTAGTTCATAGTTTTGATGCCTTCAGTGTGAATGTACAATTTTCATAGTCATGAAAATACAGAAAAATCTTTAAATGATAAGGTGTGTCCAAACTTTTGGTTTGTACTGTATACTTATTACATATATGATGTGCTATGATGGGGCTACCCCGCCTTTTTGTCTCATTCTTGTGCAGTAGCCTTTTACATATTTTTATGTTTCTATAGCTATGGTACTGTTTTAGCTTTATACCTATGCAAATTGCGTCTGCAGAGAGAAAAAGGACTAGGACTCTAGTGCCGCCTATTGGAAGTAGCCATCCTAAAAGTCAATATCGACCCTTTAACGAGCTTTGACTTTTATCAATATTGACTTTAAGGATTGCTACTTCCAGTAGGTTGCACTTCAGTTTTAGTCCTGGTCCTCTCTTAAGAGGCAATTTGCATATTTGATTTCCCACAGAAGCAAACATGGCATGTAAGTCTCCTCACTCTAACATCCCAAGCCTTGCTTGTCACTCTCCACAAGGAGAAACGTTACCCCCTAGATCCCAGTTTAATACCTTGCACACATATAGTTTTAATGCTATTTCTTTGCCATTGTGTTTTTTGCATAACAGGCATTATAATATAGGAAAAAGATAGACCACTTTAAAACCTAGGCGTCATGAACATATTACTATTTAGTGCTAGAATTGTCTATTAAAGAAGTTGGCCACAACTCTTTATTATGCCCCCAATGTATCCCCCTGGGGCCCATAAGTATATTTGTAAATACTTTCTGTTGCAGGTGCTGCCTGTGAGCGGCGCTATTGCTGACCGCTCACAGGCATCATGTGACCCCATGCTAACGTCACAACAAGTGAGGCATGACTCAGCGCTGGGGTCCCCGCAGTGGCTGCTCGGTTGTGGGCTGGGTTTCCCCATGCTTCACACTCAGCAACTGATTCGGTCGACAGGGGTAGGGGTACTCGCATACCGGGATGGATGGGTTACTTCTGTGGGGATCACGGTTGGTCAGTTCCCGGTTCCGTGCCCTGGACCGTCAGTAAAGGGATGGGGGTCAGGATGATGGGAGTATTGTGTCCTGACGCCTCCTGTGGTAACTGGTAAAATCGGTTACCAGCGCTGTGAATTGTTGCTGAGGTGATCGGCATATGGCTTGTATGAGCGCTATAGGCAGTAATGTCAAAGTAGGCATACACACACATTAAGTCTTTGTTTCAGTACCTTTCTTTTACTGATGTCCGGTAACAGGTACAGTTCAGGAGGGTAACCAGGTTTTCGGTGCAGGTAGAGATATTCACTCTGGAGATTTGTGAGGCCTCCTCTAACAATGTGTGCGTTGTTTGGGATCAGTCCTGCCTTAAGCTGAACCTGCCACCTTTTACTTTCTTTGGGGTCCTTCTCCACAACTGACAATGAGGACCTTTCCTTGGGGCTACCAATTCTCTTTCTGGGCCCCTGGTCCTATACTTGGTCAAGTTTGGCAACTCTTTCCCCTTCTTCTTCAGGGGGAGTAGATCCTCCTGATCTGTCCGGGTTTTCTATGCCAATCCTGAATTAATAGCAATCTCGGACTCCGGTGTCCGGGTGAGCTAAAGGGATAATAGTTTTATCTCTTTCTTTCTCCTTCTAGCCTCCGTCCCTCTCTCTAGGGCGCTTTCACAACACAGACCTGTTTCCTAGTTCAGGGCTTCATTGGTCCTCAGTCAACAGCTCTCTGTCTCTCTCCTTCTTCACCCCTCTCAAGACCAACTGCCGCTTTTGCTGTCTCCCTGGAAACTGACACCTTCCCTCAGACCTGGGGTGGAAGGTGTTGTGTGTTCCCAAGTGTACATCTCTCCCTGCACCTATGGATCCTGTGGTAATCCCCCGCAGGGGTGCCACATTCCCCCCTAGTTAACTTCAGTCCTCCGGGACTGAAACATTTTTTTTTTTAACAAATTTAACATAACATTAACATTTATATTTGTAATTTGAACAGAGTCTCAAAAATAAAATTTACAATAACCAGGGAAAGTGGGAAAAACGGATAACCAGTCCATTCAACGCTAGTCGATCTGCTGCAAGCAGTTAAAGGGAAAGTGTTTTTGCTACCACCAGTCCTGTGGTTTCGGTCCATTCTTAAAAATTTTCAAAAAGTTTCAGACATCCAAACAGGTAAAGTCTCTTTAGGCTTAAAGATTCAAATAGACTTAATAATTCACAATACACAACAAAACATTTACTACATGTGCCTCGGCGCAAGGGTGCTAGGTACTGCAGGGGCCTCTCCCAGTCATAAGCACCATAGGCCCTTTGGCCCTGGGGTCACCTATTGGCCAAGATTTTGCTCTCCCTAGACAGCTTCTTACGCTAACTCTACTCACCCCTTTTTTTATGTTGTGTACCTGGTGTAACCTGTTTTGGTCTACTCATCACCCTTCTATATACTGACTTTAACTACATATTTACAATTTTGAACCTATTTACATTTCCCTTTTGTTATGGTTTAGTCCCTGTATCTGAGTGGTGGGTGTCCAAAATTAATACGTGGTGACCTCCGTAAAACTGGTATCCCACTGTTGCATAAGCCTGGTGTGAAGCGAACACTACTTACTGACTCTTGTGTTGGTCTACGTAGCACAGGTATGCCGGAGTGTCTTCCCACTCCCCTAGTGGGAATAGCAGGTACACCAATTGCAGCATTCCCTAGCTCAGCTGTAGCAGGTGGTTCTTCTGCTCTTGATCCTTCTACTGGTTGTGGGAATATCAACATGGGAATTAAATATGCTCCTTCTATTTGGGGCCAATCTGCGGGTAACTCTCCTAAGATTGTCTTAATTGTCCTTGGCGTCTCTTCTTCTGGTATGGGACAAAGGATATATTCCTTTTGTTGTAAGGGTTGAGGACACTGCTTTAAGTGGTCTCGGGACACTGTTGCTGTTGTTTTTCCGTTATCCTTGCTGATTAGACAGGTTTTCTGGTTGTCAAAATGAGATAGTAATATAGTGTATGGTTCTTCTTCCCATTGATTATCTAGCTTATGAAGTCTCTTTTTCCTTTTCAAAACCAATTCTCCGGGGGTTAAAGGGATTCCTTGTGCATTTTTATTGAAATTGGTTTCTTGTATTTCTCTGGATTTTGCTAGACTTTTCTCAACACACTCCAGTATTTTCTTGTATTGTTCTGTTCTTCTAGTATCCCAATCTGCACTTGAGTGGTCTTCCTCAGGAACTGCAATGCCCATTTCAACGTCCACTGGCAATTTTCCTGGTATCGCTCTCATCAAGTATGCTGGGGTACAATTAGTTGAGCTTACTGGAATGTTGTTATAGATGTCAATCAGATCTGGTAATTTCTCTGGCCATCTGTTTCTGTCTTCCAAGGGTAGAGTCTTCAGCAATTCTATTACCACGTGATTCATTTTTTCGCACATTCCGTTAGTTTGGGGATGGTAAGGCGTGGTACGAATTTTCTTGCATCCATACAAGCTACAGAACTCTTGAAATATTTCCGCTTCAAAGGCAGGACCCTGATCTGTCAATACCTGTTCTGGATATCCATGTGGCCTGCAGAAATAAGCTTGAAAGGTACTTGCTGCTGTCTGAGCTGTCAAATCCTTCACCGGAGCTAACACTAGGAATCTGGAATAGTGGTCCACCATGGTAAGAGCATAAGTATAGCCTGATCTACTGGGTGTGAGTTTGACGTGATCCAAGGCTACTCGTTCCAAGGGCCGTTTGGTTATGATAGGCTGGAGTGGTGCTTTCTGGTTGTTAAGATCTCCTCTTCTTAATGAGCATGGGCCATAATTTTTACACCATTTTTCTATGGAAGACCTCATGCCAATCCAATAAAACCTCTCACGTAACAGTATTTCTATTTTTCTCCAGCCAAAGTGTCCTGCTCCATTATTGTATGCTTCCAATACCATTTGGATGTCTCTCTTTGGAACCACATCTTGCCATACCATTTCATGTGTCCTTGGATTGATATACCGTCTGCACAATTAGTTTTTATAGATAAATAACCTGCTTCTTTTTTTCCTCTGGGGGAGCATTCTTCTCAAGTTTGGAATCCGGTTGGGTTACCAGCCTCTTCACTAGGCTTACTGCCGGATCACTATCTTGGTTCTCTTTCCATCCATAATGAGGCAGCGGGTTTAGTGCAACATCCTGACAGTTCTGGTAGATATGGGTTTCTGTCATTTTCCATTTTCTACTTTTATGGAAAGCTGAAAGTTCTCTTTCCTCCAAGTCATCTGCTTCTTCTTCAAGCCCTTGCAAATGTACTTGAGGGTTTATGGAGAGGGCATCAGCATTTACATTTCCACGGCCTGTTCAGTACTTGATGGTAAAGTCGTAGTTCGATAGCCGGGCCATCCAGCAATGCTCCAATGTACCAAGCTTTGCAGTATCCAAGTGTGTTAGCGGATTATTGTCCGTAAAGATGGTAAATTTTGAAGCTGCTAAGTAGTGCTTGAACCTCTCCGTGACTGCCCAGACCAAGACCAGGAACTCCAACTTAAAGGAACTGTAATTTTCCAGGTTCCTCTCGGTAGGTCGAAGTCTTATTCTGGCATAGGCAATTACTCTTTCCTTGCCTTCCTGTATTTGGGACAGCACTGCTCCCAGGCCCACATTACTTGCATCCGTGTAGAGGACAAATGGTAGGTTATAATCTGGGTACACCAAGATTTCCTCACCGGTCAGGGCCTGTTTAATTTGTTGGAAGGAGTCTTCTTGTTTATTTCCCCATTCCATCGGCAGCTCTGCAGACCTTCTCTTCTTAGCTTGGCCTACTAGAAGATCTTGTAGGGGCACTGCCATCTTCACGTAGCCCTTAATAAATCTTCTGTAATACCCAACCAAACCTAAGAACTGACGTACCTCTCTGATGGTGGTCGGCCTCTGCCAGTCCTGGATATCTGTCACTTTTTCCGGATCTGGTGCTACGCCATCCGCGCTGACCACATGCCCTAAGTATTGGACTTTTGGCTTCAGCAGGTAACATTTAGATGGTTTGAGCTTCATTCCATACTTTGTTAGAGCTGTAAATACCTCCACTAAGTGTTCCAGATGTTCTTCATAGGTTTTGCAATACACTATGACGTCATCCAGGTATAAAAGTACTGTCTCAAAATTCCGGTGTCCCAGGCAGCACTCCATGAGTCTCTGAAATGTCCCCGGTGCATTGCATAACCCGAATGGCATGCTATTGAATTCACATAGGCCCATTGGTGTTGTGAATGCTGTTTTCTCCCGGTCTTCTTCTGCAACGGAGACCTGCCAATACCCACTAGTGAGATCTAATGTGGAGAAATACTTAGCAGTCTTTAATGCAGCAAGAGACTCCTCTATCCGGGGTAACGGGTAAGCATCTTTGTGAGTGATCTTATTGACCTCTCTGTAATCCACACACATCCTCATAGTGCCATCTTTTTTTCTGACTAAGACTAAGGGGGCCGCCCAGGGACTATAGCTATCTCTTATAACCCCGGCCTCCTTCATGTCCTGCAGCATCTCTTTAGCACACTGGTAGTGGTTTGGTGGGATGGGTCTATGTCTCACTTTAATTGGGGGATTATCTCCTGTGGGTATGTGATGGCGTACCCCTTTTATCCTTCCAAAATCTAATGGATGCTTACTGAATACTTGGCTAAACTCTTGCACTACCCGGTAAACTCCTTGCTTTTGGTGGTCGGGAGTGGCATCAGTCCCTATGTGCAACTGCTAACACCACTCCTCCAGCTGTCCCTTGGGTTTGTTGTCCTCGGCCTGACTTGACGGGGGCAAGGACTCTATTTTCTGTATGTTGTTATTACTGACAGTGTACAACTTTGCTACAGTAGCATGCCGGGGTAGTTTCACTTCTTCCTCACCCTAATTCAAGACACGGATTGGTACTCTTCCCCCGCGTACATCCACCACCCCTCTAGCTGTCAGCAGTGTAGGTCTATGCTCTGAATATGCCGGTTCTACAATTGCCTGGTATTCCTTTCTTCTGATGCCCATAGATGCTCGACACCATATCATCATTTCACTGTTTGGTGGTAAAACAATGGGAAACGGGTCTGTTACCCACACACTGCCAATCTCCCCCCCAGACAGATTTACCTGTTGCTTGTGAATTAAGGCACGGATTTCTCTTTGAAGGACTCTCTTCCGCCCCATGCCAGCAGTCTCTGTAATCTGTTGGAGTAAAAACATCACTTCTTCAAGGCAGTTTTTAATCACATTAGTACCAAGCACCATGTAAGGACATTTGTTATTGGGGTCATCTTCTACCACACATAACCCTTGGCCTCTCAACTCCACCCTCCCCAGCTTTATTGTCACCTCTCTAAACCCCATCTGATTCAGTGGTTGACCATTAGCTGCTAAAATGACAAGACTAGAGTCTGGGGGGGCTAAGATCAGCATCAGACCAAAATTGCTTGTAAAGGATATGTGGGATGGTGGTGACTTGTGACCCAGTGTCCAATAGGGCCGATGTGGGGATTCCTTCTAGCATAATGTTGAGGTACGGGCGGCCTCCCACATACCGACTACGCCAGTCATATGGGCCCTGCCGTTTTATTCCTGGGGGTTGGCCCTGGGACCCAGGAATCTCGGGTTTAAACGACATCTTCTTGCAAAGTGGCCCGGTTTGTTGCAACGAAGGCAAACGGGTTGTCCTGAAGAATCCGTGTGGTCACTGGCTCTGCGTCGGAATGGTGCGTTGGTCCCCTGAATGGGCGACTTGTTGATCCCCTCCACGGGCGACATGGCTCTACATTGGAATGGTGCATTGGTCCCCTGCACGGGCGACATGAGCTTTCTCCTCATCCACGGAACATCCTCAGGGGATTCAGCTAACTGGATTTTGCTTGGTGGTTGTGCCTCCGGTCTGTTTTGCAAGAGTTTTAACACGTAGTCCATGTTTTTGGTTAGTTGTAACACCTGAATACGTAGGTCATCAGCAGATTCGGGTGCGACAGCTTGTCCTACCGCTTTTACAGAGTCTTTAGGGGTAGGCTCTAAGTTCATGTGAGAGGTGTTAACCTGCCAGGATAGGATTGCAGGATTTGCAGGTAATGGGTCTCGTAGTACAGTTATAGCACGGTCCTTTAAGGTATTATAATCCACATCGGGATGATCTAGGAACCACATGTGTACCTGCTGACGGTGAAAGTCTGATCTCAACCCATTCATAAACTGCTCTGCAAGCAATTTATCTTCATCTTGCACACTTGCTGGATCTACCTGTTTTATGGACCGGAGTGCCGCTTGTACAGTATACTTAGGGCAAAGTCTCTGATGGTATTTTGCGGTCTCTTCTTGCATTGGTGGAATAGCATTCTTAGTTCAGACTGTGTGCGTTTTTCAAAAGCAGCTTTGAGCTTATCAAAAACATTTTCTATAGAGTCTCCACCAGCATCGCTCCAAGTCTCAGCTTCTAGCTCCGCTGCACCTATTAATTGTCCCTGCACAACGGAGGCTCGCTGCTTTCCTGTCATTGCATACATGTCCAGCACTGCACACATTTTATGTTTGAAAGCTGCTAAGATACCGGGTTTGCCCTCATACGTCGGTAACCATTTGGCCCCCAGTACATACGGCAAGGCAATTGGCATTATCGGGGCCATCGCTCCAGATGCTGCGGCTCCTTCACCAGCTGAGGAACCAGCTGCTGCTGCGTCTTGGGCTTCCCTCCCTCATGGTCTCGGATATTGTTTGCTTCAATCATGATGGTGTCCCCCTAGTTAACCGTTGCCAGCCGCTACGATCAACTCCTTCAGTCACCAGTAACTCTAAAAAAAAATGGCGGGGCTATCCTCGCGCTCCTTTAGAAGTGCCCCCGCGACTTTCTCCGCTCTGTGACGCAGTTTAATTTCTCTGCGACGCAGTAATGACGGCCCGTTTTACAGTACACAAACTTTCAATAAAGTCCAATTTAAACACACAGTACCCGGTTCTACCGGGCCCGGTATCCTGTTCGTGACGCCAAACTGATTCGGTCGACAGGGGTAGGGGTACTCGGATACCGGGATGGATGGGTTACTTCTGTGGGTATCACGGTTGGTCGGTTCCCGGTTCCGTGCCCTGGACCGTCAGTAAAGGGATGGGGGTCAGGATGATGGGAGTATTGTGTCCTGACGCCTCCTGTGGTAACTGGTAAAATCGGTTACCAGCGCTGTCTATCGTTGCTGAGGTGATTGGCATACGGCTTGTATGAACGCTATAGGCAGTAATGTCAAAGTAGGCACACACACACATTAAGTCTTTGTTTCAGTACCTTTCTTTTACTGATGTCTGGTAAGAGGTACAGTTCAGGAGGGTAACCAGGTTTTCGGTGCAGGTAGAGATATTCACTCTGGAGATTTGTGAGGCTTCCTCTAACAATGTGTGCGTTGTTTGGGATCAGTCCTGCCTTAAGCTGAACCTGCCACCATTTACTTTCTTTGGGGTCCTTCTCCACAACTGACAATGAGGACCTTTCCTTGGGGCTACCAATTCTCTTTCTGGGCCCCTGGTCCTATACTTGGTCAAGTTTGGCATCTCTTTCCCCTTCTTCTTCAGGGGGAGTAGATCCTCCTGATCTGTCTGGGTTTTCTATGCTATTCCTGAATTAATAGCAATCTCGGACTCCGGTGTCCGGGTGAGCTAAAGGGATAATAGTTTTATCTCTTTCTTTCTCCTTCTAGCCTCCGTCCCTCTCTCTAGGGCGCTTTCACAACACAGACCTGTTTCCTAGTTCAGGGCTTCACTGGTCCTCAGCCAACAGCTCTCTGTCTCTCTCCTCCTTCACCCGTCTCAAGACCAACTGCCGCTTTGCTGTCTCCCTGGAAACTGACTCCTCCCCTGAGACCTGGGGTGGAAGGTCTTGTGTGTGCCCAAGTGTACATCTCTCCCTGCACCTATGGATCATGTGGTAATCCCCCGCAGGCGTGCCACACATCCATCACGCACTTTCCCAATGAATGGGGAGAGTGAGAGTGCACGGTGAGTGCTGGGTATGACGTGCAGGGAGAACCCCGCCCACAACCCAGCAGCCACCGTGCAATGTGGAAGAGGGACCCTTGGATGTAGTCTGGACTTGTCGTGATGTCAGCGGATGTCAGCGCCAGCTGCAGCCGGGGGTCATGTGATGCCTGTGAGTGGCCACCGATAGCGCCGCTCACAGGCAGTAACTGCAACAGAAGGTATTTACAAAAACACTTATGGGCCCCGGGGAGATACATTTGGGAGGGGATAATAAGTAGTGGACAACCCCTTTAAGTACCAGTGAATAGACATAATTTTCTACTGTTAGATCAGGAAAACCAGTCCCCAGAAAAGATTTAGAAAGTATTAAAATCATTTTACAGAGCAATATTTTGCCCAGTCCTTAGCACTATATAGGTACAGTATGTGGGTCATACACAGAGCATTAATATACAGCTGTATATAAATCTTTCACAAAACCATAAAACAGTATATGACCTATACATAGAGACATAATACAGCAAGTACTGTTTGTTTAAAACATTACTTATTTAATAACTACCATAAAGTACTTAAGTAACGATACAATCTAGTTTCCAACTGATACTACCAAATGAGTCTTAAATATGCAGCTTATTGCTCAATCACATCCAGAAATATATATGCACAAAATCTTCAGGTTAAAATCTCCTCAAACCTTTGCTGGTTTCGAGATTTTGCATAACATACTCTGCTATATTGATATATGTTAACTCCAGACATTGTACATTGATGTGATGTAGGGAAGCTAAGCTAGCTGTCTTCAGTTTGGGCTGATTTCACTTGCTACCAGTGGAATTGTGAATGCAGTAATTTGAAAACAACATGTTGTAATTCCAGGTTAATAAAGATATAGAAAGCAATGTTTTTAAAATATATGAAATTGTACAATCGTGCAAGGGAGGACACAGAAAAGAGGGCCACTCTGGAAGAAAATATATGGGCATTTTGTAAACGCATGGGAAGCCTTTCCAGGTGCTTTTTGTTAATTTTTCTAATTTACTGAGATAATGAATTTTGTATTTTCATTGGCTGTAAGCCATAGTCATCAACATTAACAGAAATAAACACTTGAAATAGATCACTCTGTATGTAATGACTCTATATAATATATGAGTTTCACTTTTTGTATTGAAGAACTGAAATAAATTAACTTTTTGATGATATTATAATTTTATGAGAAGCACCTGTACATAGTTAGAATAAATATTTTATTTAAATCAGATAGATATATCCAAGGCACCAAATAATCTCCTTCAAAAAAGTTTTATTGGCACCAGTGTACACACCAAAAACACACTAACATGACACCTTTCACCCACACAGGGCTTTTTTCAAGACAAACAAGAGGTGTACCAATATCAAAAGAACTAATATGGAGCATCAGGGAAAGAGATGGTTAATGGTAAAGTCCTTGTGGATTAGATAAATCATAACCTGGTGATAAGAAAGATTCAAAGCAATGCCCAAGAGGGCAGTAAAAAGTACACAAGCTCACCCACCATCTACCCGAAGCACGTTCACCCACCATCTACCCGAAGCGCGTTTCGCAACAGCTTAGTCCGCGGTGGCTGGTGGAGAGAGATCCCCTGTATATATAGGAATTGCCGACCAATCTCTTGTGTGATTGCTGCAATTACCTTCACGTAAGTCTCAGGTGTAAGAAAGATGAAGAAGTCAGAGACGGGATCGCCGAAGTATGCGCAGAACAAGTTAAGTAAATCAAGTGATATAGGGAAGCCGATCATGTGAACGGACATAATGTGAAGTCACATAAGGATCTGCACATGTTCACATCGTATATAGAACTTGGAATATATGGGAAACCTGAATGAATGATGAGAAAAAGAATACAAAAAGGTGAATGGTAGGTATAGTGAAAAACACGAATAATAATGTGAATAAAATACTATGACCATTCAAAAAAATAAAGTGACATTTGAATAAGTGAAAAAAAGACAAATAATTAGTAAAGTGAAAAAAGTGCAAGTTCTTTAATAGGAACAAGAAACTGGTCCTAAGGGTGAGAGCAATGATGTAACTAGAGTCTGATGGGCTCTGGTGCAAAAGTCGGACCTGGGCCCCCCCGTATGTTGGTCATATGTATGGGCTCTTGTAGGATTCTAAATCCTATAAGGACATATGAGTTCCCTCCATCCCCATTATGTAGTAATGTCCCCCATCCTGGGCTTCTTTCTGGTAGATATTTATCTTTTTGATCGCGTGTTATTCCATTTTTTGTTTGGCGGTATGATGATAAAGCATTGTTTTTTGCTTCGGTATTTTTTTTACCGTGTTCACTGAAGGGGTTAACTAGTGGAACAGTTTTATAGGTCAGGTCGTTATGGACACGGCGATACCAAATATGTGTACTTTTATTGTTTGTTTGTTTTTTTTTCATAATATTTATTGATGGGTACATTATATTTTTTTTTTTAGTGGATTTTTTTTTTTTTTTAATTTTTACAACTTTTTTTTTTTTTTTTTTTTTTCACTTTCTTAGAGTTTTTTTACTTTTTTACTTTGCCCCCCTATGGGACTTTCACTTTTTTTATTCTTGTCGCCTGCATAGCATAGGGATGGAGAACCATCCCTGTGCTATGCAGGTAGTCAGCGCTGCATAGTGATAAGATTGTTTGGTCATGCACTGCACATGACCAAACAATCTTCCTGCTGTCTGGTGACCCGGATGTTTTCATGACGACATCGGGTCGTCATGGCAACACCCGGGAAGCCGCGACAGACAGCTCTGGAGGCTGGAAGAGAAGGTGAGTATTCCGATCACCTCCCCATAGCCACCGCAATGCTGCGTTCGACTTCAATCGCAGCATTGCGGGGGTTAATATGCCAGGAGTGGTGCGGACCGCTCCCTGCACATAGTACCGGATGTCAGCTGTGACAATCAGCTGACACCCGGTTGCGATCGCGCCCGCACAGCCTGTATGCGCGCTGTCGTGATGACGTACTAATACGGGTCAGGCTCTTAAGTCCCAGGGCACAGATGCGTATTAGTATGTTATGGGCTTTAAATGGGTTAAACTAATGTATATGTTCCCCATCTTGGTATATATGTAATTTATCCTGGACTTCATCCAGTTATATATATCCCACATCTTGGTATATACACACGTGGTCAAAATTGTTGGTACCCCTCGTTTAATTAAAGAAAAACCCACAATGGTCACAGAAATAACTTGAATCTGACAAAAGTAAAAATAAATTAAAAATCTATGAAAATGAACAAATTAACGTCAGTCATTGCTTTTCAACCCTGCTTCCACATAATTTTTAAAAAAAATAAACTTAAGAAATAGGCCTGGACAGAAAATGATGGTTCCTCTGAAAATAATGTGACAAAAGGAACATGTTATATCAAGTTGTGTCCACTAATTAGCATCACAGGTGTCTACAATCTTGTAATCAGTCAGTGGGCCTGTATATAGGTCTACAGATACTCAGTGTGCTGTTTGGTGACATGGTGTGTACCACACTCAACATGGACCAGAGGAAGCAAAGGAAAGAGTTGTCTCAGGAGAGTAGAAAGAAAATTATAGACAAGCATGTTGAAGGTAAAGGTTATAAGACAATCTCCAAGCAGCTTGATGTTCCTGTGACTACAGTTGCACATATTATTCAGAAATGTAAGATCCATGGGACTGTAGCCAACCTCCCTGGACGTGGCCGCAGGAGGAAAATAGATGACAAATCAAAGAGATGGATAATACGAATGGTAGCAAAAGAGATCAGGATAACTTCTACAGAGATTAAAGGTGAACTTCAAGCTCAAGGAACATCAGTGTCAGATCGCACCATCCGTCGTTGTTTGATCCAAAGTGGACTTCATCGGAGACAACCAAGGAGAACACCATTGTTGAAAAAAAATCATAAAAATGCCAGATTAAAATTTGCCAAACTACTGTCACGCCAGGTGTGAGTGCAACACAGAGAGTCACGCCAGGTGTGAGTGCAACACAGAGGGGAAAGGGGAAGGGAGCCCAGACACTAGGGAAAGGGGGAAGAGGTGACCTCCTAATCTGGACTAGCGTCACCCTGTCTCCCTCTAACGTCCCTGTACAGCCTCCGCTGCTGTCGCTGATCACGTGTCTCGCCCTACTATCCCTGGCGTAAGGCTATAGCTGGGGGTGGACGGAGATGAGCACTAGTCAACCTCCGCTAGCACTCTAAAGACAAAAGGGGAAGACAACACAGGGGAACAACAACTCAGCTTTACAAGAACTCCAACAGGGCACGCGGCCTCAAAATTCCAGAGAGGACGTGATGCTGCTTCAGCCAAGTTCCAAGTTGAAAAAAGCATAACCGGCGACGCCCACCTAGACACACCAGGCATATATACACCCAAAGTAAAGGGAAGTCGTCGCTGGGTCCTAAACACAGCCTCCTATCTAGGTAGCTGTCTGCTTTGCCAAATGTGGAGATCTCCTGCAAACCATTGCAGGGCGACTGTCTGTCACCTCTGACACAACTACATGTTGACAAGCCACAAAGATTCTGGGACAATGTCCTATGGACAGATGAGACAAAAATGGAAGTTTTTGGCAAGGCCCATCAGCTCTATGTTCACATACGGAAAAATGAAGCATATCAAGAAAAGAACATTGTCCCTACTGTGAAACATGGAGCAGGCTCTGTTATGTTCTGGGGCTGCTTTGCTGCATCTGGCACAGGGTGTCTTGAATCTGTGCAAGGTACAATGAAATCTCAAGACTATTAAGGGATTCTACAGAGAAATGTGCTGCCCAGTGTCAGAAAGCTTGGTCTCAGTCGCAGGTCATGGGTCTTGCAACAAGATAATGACCCAAAACACACAGCTAAAAACACCCAAGAATGGCTAAGAGGAAAACATTGGACTATTCTGAAGTCGCCTTCTATGAGCCCTGACCTAAATCCTATTGAGTATCTTTGGAAATAGCTGAAACATGCCGTCTGGAAAAGGCCACCTTCAAACACAAGGCAACTGGAGCAGTTTGCTCATGAGGAGTGGGACAAAATACCTGTCAACAGGTGCAGAAGTCTCATTGACAGTTACTGGAATCGTGTGATTGCCTCATAAGGTTGTTCAACAAAATATTAAGCTAAGAGTAGCATCATTTCTGTCCAGGCCTATTTCATGAGTTTAGTTTTTTTTTAAATTTGTGGAAGCAGGGTTGAAAAGCAATGACTGACTTTCATTTATTCATTTTCATAGACGAAAACGTAGACATCACCCATCAAGTTCAACCTTCTTCTACCAGTTATACATTCTCTATCGCTAGATTATTTATAACCCACAATTTAGGAGAATACACTGCATGTTCAACTAAAGAACATTTTCAGAAAATTAGTCAATGCAAGCTACAGCTTATAGCTTTTGCTCCAGGCTCCAATGATGCTAATGATGATAATGAATGGTGTTCACATCCTAGATCGCAAGATCACACCAGATCTCAAAAAAGAGAAGAAGGAGTTATTTAATTGATTGTAAGTATGTACAGAGCACAGAGACTGTGGGCCCACCACCCCAGAGTTAGGAGAGGAGGAACTACAGAGCTGTGAAGACGGCAAGAGAGACATCGCAACTGGGTGTTATCAGATAATTTTCACTGAGGACCTGTTCTTGATTTCCCTGCTATCTTTTATCTGTTTTCTTGCTTTCTGATAACACCCACTTAGACTTAAAGAAAGTTAAAACATTAGTTGCCAAATATTTTGATTGCTAATGTCTCCACAACAGAGAGATAACGTAAAAAAAACTTTTATTCCACTCTCCATCTGCAATTTTATTGTATGTCCACTTCAACATGAAAAATTTGGTGGAAGGTCCTTTTGAAGCCATAGTCCAGAGTCAATTTGAAATTTATACAAATTTACCATGTGTGGGTTTGGTTTTCCCCTGAGTTGTGTCCTCAGTGTGTAATACAAACCTATTTCATACTTATTTCATACTTATTAGGATCAGCTTTTAACCTGATTGAACAATAAGGAGTGTAAGCTCTAAGACAAGAATACCATGTGTAAAACAATTACTTTTTTCTGCTGTTAATTTTCTCCAGATTTCTGTACCAAAATACAAAACAGCAAACCACTCTGATTATTGCAACTTTGTATGCATTTTCCCCTTTTTAATTTGTTATTGGTGTGAGGACCTGGCCACTTACTAAATACTTTTCCAGCGCTGAGCACCCATTTTCATCGACCTTATTTTTGTATTTTGTTAGAAATTTGCTTGATGTGTTTTGTTAGTGATTTGTTTGCTCATCAGTTCAACCTCAGGTATCTATTCCATTCAGTGACCTTATCTCAGGGGCCTTGGGTCATTGTTCTTTCAGCCAAGGGACCCCTTATGTAGATGGAAAGAGTGGACACAGTGGAGCTGTCACCACAGGTGGTCTTACATGCAGTCTCATATTAAAGTAAATGCCTAAGGGGGAGGGTGTCATCACTTCTGACCTTTGGAGGGGGCTGACACCACGGATGTAGGAGAGAGACATGTTTGGTGGGGAGTTGATGGAAGGACACTGGAGAGATAGGACCTATGGCTGTGGGAGAAGAGATGATGGATGGATGGCTTATGGAGTGTTGGAGCTCAGTTATCAACTGATCCCAGGTTGAAAACTTAAGGACTGAGAGAACTGTATTTTGGCCATTTACTTGAAATTGCTGCATTACCATGGATGTGATTAATAAAATATTGCTGCATCGATAACCTGCCTAGGTGATTACTTACAACCCACAACCTCAGATCTCTACAATTGGTGCAAATTTAATGCAGTGTCTTTTATGCATTTTAGTATGAGTCATTACAGCCCAAACCCCCAGAGGAAGCCCTTGTGATGAAACTTGTTGGAGTGACTATGTAATGATGTTTTTTAGTTAGCACTACTGTAACCAGAGTATATCCTATAAAACAGTTACTCAGTTGAGCTGATCCTAATCCATGAACTGCAGTCATGGTGGATATAATATTCTTTTGAATGTGAATCAGTGTGCTCAATTAACTATACAGGCTTTAGAGATTACAATGAGTAGAGATACAACACTGGTACCATGTTGTGTTTTTAATTTACTTACCACTTTTAAATGATATAAATAAAAGTCATGCTTTAATATATCCCTCAATTAGGGTCTATTTACCCTCTGGGTAATTTGGTAATAGTAATACTGGAAATGCACCTTTTCAATCCCAGATAAAAACTAGACTAGTCCCTGAATCAAAGTCCAATCTCCAAAATCTAATTCTCTTAAACTGTAATATTTCTTTATATTATTCAAGCCATCCAGGCCATCCTTTAACTTATTTAGTGAAATGACCATAACAACCTGTTGTGGTAGAGTTTTTTATAGGCTCGCACAGTAAAGAATTGGCTTATGATGATTATGCCTACTTTTCTCAAGATGTAGAGGATGCTCCTTGTTAACTCTGAAGGCCTAATTGTAAAGAGATCATTGGCAAGATCTTTGTATCAGTCAATCAATTATTTGTACATTTCATTAAGATCATCCATATGCTTTTGATTTTCCTAATTAAATATTCCCAAGTCTATCGCCTGTCTTGGTATTGCAGGCCAGCCATTGTGTTAATAATATTAGTCGGTCATCTCTGGACACAAACTAATTTAGCTACAGTATAGCCAAAATTATTCATAATTCAGGCAAAACTATGTTCTCATCATGAGATGAGTCTTTTCTTGAAAGTCATGATTTTATTACCTTGGCAGCAGCAGCCTGGTACTGGTGGTCCCTAAAGGTGAGTTTGTTGTCGACCAATACACCCAAGTCTTTTTGAGTTAAGGTATGTGCGGGTTATGCAGTGTCAAACCCTCAGCGGCCAGATGGTACAGCATAGTGGATGGGATTTGTAGAAATCCTATGTCCACTATGCGTCTCCGTGCACCGGTGGATCACCCGCGAACACAGACATGTGGCGCATCTTTCCAGATCGCAGCATGTCAATTTCTCTTGCGGAGTCGCTAATCTCCGCAAGAGAAATGAAATCACTACAATGTATTGAATGGGGTGAATCCACATGGTACAATGAACACATGCACATTCACCTGCATTCATATAACGCAGCGCTTTAGACACAGCATAACGTATACTGTAGTGTTGAGCGAGCACTAAAATGCTCGGGTGCTCGAAGCTCGGGCCGAGCTCGCCGTGATACTCGGGTGCTCGACCCGAGCAACGAGCCCAATGTTAGTCTATGGGAGACTCGAGCATTTTTGCGGTGGCACCCCCGGCAGTCTTTTAAAAGCCTAACAAGTGCCCAAAACGATAGTGACAGTGCTCAAATGACATGGGGACAGCATGAGGATCGCCCCAGGAAGCATTTCTGACCCCCAGGTCACTGCTGTCAACAACGTGGTCAGAGGTATTAAGCCACTTTTACAGGCTCACAATAAAATGTTCAAAAACGAAAGTGAAACTTTTTTTCCTGTGAAATATGTTAAGGAACATCCTTTCCAGGGAAAAGACTTGTGTATAAGTTAAAATAAATGACCAAAAACAAAAATACTCCTCCACACCTTCGGCTATGTTCACAAGTAGCATTTTTTATGCGTTTTTGCACTTTTGTATTGCTTTCAACTATGACAAATGCATTCACCGTGAAATGTCATTTTAACATTTTACAACCTTATCTGGCCATGTGCTGTGTGGCACATGCATAAAGTGTTGAAAAGACAAGGGAACAGCATGGGGAAGACCGCTGGAAGCATCTCTGACTTCCAGGTCACTGTCTAAAAGTGTGCCCATCATAAGTGATCCTTACCGCATCAGAAGATGCAGACTTGCAACTATTCCCATGCAAGTTCTAGTCCCAGGGCAGTGTTCAATTGTATCTCCCCCATTCCTTGCAATACAAGCTCAAGTATGCAGCCTGCCACCCACCCACCCCGAGGCTGCAATACCATACTGCTTGCTTGCTTGAACTTGAAATTGGGCCTTTTAGGCATGTGGAGGCGGAATCTGGCCACCACATCATGGCTGTGTTGGCGGCCTGGAATCCATACTCAGTCCCCAGCCACCCGGCGGCCGGGTGTCCATACTCGGTCCCCAGCCGCCCCACGGCCGGGTGTCCACACACGGTCCCCAGCCACTTGGGGGCAGCCGGTGTCCATAAACAGTCCCCAGCCGCCCCTTTTTCTCCTTGGAACATCCCCCACACACTTTTCTTAGCCCGGCCTGCTTTAGGCAGCATTGGGCGAGCCCACCAGAGAACCAGACTCCTCCAGTGGGCCCTGACTTCCCCATCGGTGGATTTGAGAGTGCCAAGGTGAGAAGCATGATGATGATGACAGAAGTTAGCATCTGCTATGTTTTCTTTTAATGCAAGTGTAAGTGTGCAGCCTGCCACCCACCCACCCCCAGACTGAAATTCCATACTGCTAGCTTGCACTTGAAATGGGGCCTTTTAGTTTGGAGGAGGATGAAGCTGGCCACTACCTCATGGCTGCTTCGGCAGCGAGGTATCCATACTCAGTCCCCAGCCGCCCATATTTGTCCTGGTGTGCCTTATACATAAGATTAAGCGCGTCTACCAAAACATTACCTGTGCCCTCCCCAGTGCATTTAGTGGGAAGGAGAGCCTATTCCGCTGTAGTGTGTGCATGCCAAACCCCTGTTCATGGTACATGTGAAGATGCCTCCCACCTTGCACCTGTCGTTGCAGACTTGCAACTATCCCCATTCAAGTCCTTGTCCCAGGGCAGTGTCCAATTGTACCTCTCCCATTCCTTGCAATGCAAGCGCAAGTATGCAGCCTGCCACCCACCCACCCCCAGGCTGCAATACCATACTGCTTGCTTGCTTGCACTTTAATTTGGGCCTTTTAGGCATGTGGAGGCGGAATCTGGCCACCACGCCATGGCTGTGTCGGCGGCCTGGTATGAATACTTAGTCCCCAGCCGCCTGGTGGCCGGGTGTCCCCGCTTGCTCCCCAGCCTCCAGGCGGTGGCCGGGTGTCCATACTCGGTCCCCAGCCACCCCTATTTGTCCCAGTAACCTTTCCCACACTTTTTTTAGCCTGGCCTGCTTTAGGGCAGCATTTTCTGAGCCCACCGGACTATCAGACTCCTCCGGTGGGCCCTGGCTTCTCCATCAGGGGAGTTGAGAGTGCCAAGGTGAGGAGCATGATGAGGATGATAGAAGTTAGCATCTGCTTTGTTTTGTTGTAATGCAAGCGCATGTATGAAGTAGCGGCTAGGCCTGAGGTGGTCAGCGTTTTGGCGCATATCCTACCTCCTCTGAGGAATGCTGGATGTTTTCCTGCTACTATCCAAGTTCTATGACTCCCGTTAAAACAAAGCTTCAGGTGATAAATGATGGATGAGGTAGTGGCAAAGGAGAAAGAGCAGGAGGAACAGGGACCATTCGCATCAATATCATGCCTGTCAACCAGATATGTCTTGTAGGATATGTTTCTGATACAAAAGGAGCGGTTCGGCTACACAGTTATAGGGCATACAGTGCGTGCAATGCCTACCAAAAATTTCGAGCCACTCCAATGCCCCTTGGAAATGACATGGAGGTCAGAGGGCGTTAACTAAACCTTTTTTTCCATTTATAGCAACTGGGTCACCCGTGCACTGTTGGCCTAAGCAGTGAATGGAAGGCTTTCCAAAAATTATGATGAACTGCAATGCCCCTTACAAGAGCCATGTGTGGCACCCCAGGGGTCTGGTCACCACAGTAACAGAGATATTACGTCGGAGAGCAAGTGGGAGGTTTCATGGTCAGGATCCCTTAAACATGCAACATCCTCCTGCCCCAATCCTGGGAGGGGAGAATTCTGCCCTTATAAACTGGATCTTGGGCGGGGTTGAGTGAGTCAGAAAACAGTCAGAGTCAGAGTGAGAGCAAGGGAAAGTAACAGCAAGGAGCTCTGTAGGAGCTAGGAGCTAAAGACCAGGGGCTGGAAGCTGAGCAGAGCTCGCCCTGGCAGAAGACAATAGGAACCGGACACAGGAGTCCGAAGCTGTGAGGACTTATATATCCAGCAGCAGAAACCAGCCGGCAGGGGATTTCAGGTCCTCTGGCCATAGAAGCCCGGAAGGCTCAGTCACAAGCAAAGGACCAGCACCGCCGTCGTGGAGCGGAGGCTAACAGAAGGCCCCAAGTCACCAGCCATACGGGTGAGCACTACACGGTACACTCAGGGACGTGGGCTACTTCTACCCGCTTACAGCAAGGTAGCCAGGAAGAGTGCAGACAGATGGGGAGGCCTACAACTCCACCTGGCCAGGGGAACTCCTGCTTGCTCACAGACTGACCAGGCCTCTTATGCTAGCCAGTACTCCCGGGAGGGTCTACCTTATAATCATCAGTAAAGACCCTGAACTGCACTGCAAAGACTCTGAGTCATTCCTGCTGCGCTCGTTCACCATCACCCCCATCATCCACACTCACTGCCCTGAGGCTATACTCCTCCCGAGGGGAGTTATCCCATTCTATGCTGCGCACACAACACCAGCCTCAGCGGTCTGCCTCGCAGCGGTGGTACTCCCTGACCGCAATCCACGGGTGGCGCAGTCGGACAATTAATCTCAAAACCTAAGAAAGACTGCCACTGGTTTGACCAGCCTGAGCCACGGGACCGGGTGACCGCCACGGAGACTACAGACCCCAGAGACCCGGCACCGGGTATCCCACACACATGTACACACGGCCCAGGGGGCGCGTCACATGCAGTACAGCATATTACAAACATAAGTCCCATTATTGGGGAGTGAGTGTCCCATAGTATTTGCTTATGCCTTGCAAGCAAAAGCTACCAAAAATTAGGACGGAGCAACTTGCAATGCCCCTTACAAGAGCCATGCAGTACAGCATATTACAAACATAAGTCCCATTATTGGGGAGTGGGTGTCCCATGGTATTTGCTTATGCTTTCCAAGCAAAAGCTGCCAAAAATTAGGACGAAGCAACTTGCAATGCCCCTTACAAGAGCCATGCAGTACAGCATATTACAAACATAAGTCCCATTATTGGGGAGTGGGTGTCCCATAGTATTTGCTTATGCTTTCCAAGCAAAAGCTGCCAAAAATTAGGACGGAGCAACTTGCAATGCCCCTTACAAGAGCCATGCAGTACAGCATATTACAAACATAAGTCCCATTATTGGGGAGTGGGTGTCCCATAGTATTTGCTTATGCCTTGCAAGCAAAAGCTGCCAAAAATAAGGACGGAGGAACTTGCAATGCTGGCACCCTGGTGGTATAGTGGTGGTGGAGGCTGAGGATAAGGAGAAGAAGATTAAACAGCCGAAACGAGGAAGCGTATACCCATGTGTGGGTGTGAAGCGGTGCATGTGAATACACCTCCCGAAATAACACAGTGGATTTGACTTTATGTTACTCTGCTGTCATTTGGTGGTGATGAGAAGTCTGGCCCAATCCAGCCCTTGTTCATTTTGATAAGGGTCAGCTTGTCAGCATTGTCAGTTGACAGGCGAGTGCACTTATCAGTTATAATTCCCACAGCGGCATTAAAAACACGCTCCGATAACACGCTAGCGGCAGGGCAGGCCAGGACCTCCAAGGCGTACAGAGCGAGTTCATTCCAAGTGTCCAGCTTGGATACCCAATAATTAAAAGACACAGAGGAATCACGGAGGACGCTGGTACGATCGGCAAGGTACTCCCTCACTATCTTTTCAAACTTTCCACTCCTTGTGAGAGTACCCCGCGCCTCAGGGCCTGTAAGCTGGGCGGGTGTCAGAAAACTGTCCCAGAACGTTGACAGTGTTCCCCTGCCTCTGCTGGATTGGAGTTGCATCTCTCTCGCCTGTACGCCTTGGTTGGGCAACGAACTGTGACCTCTGCCACTAGCGTGTTCAGATGGGAATTTTTTTAAGAGTTCTGCAGCAAGGGCCTTCTGGTATTGCCCCATTTTTGTAGACCTCTCCACCTCAGGAATAAGAGAGTGAAAGTTCTCCTTGTAGCGGGGGTCTACAAGTGTCACCAAGCAGTAATGACTGTCACCCAACATTTTGACAACGCGAGGGTCACGGTTAAGGCAGCGTAACATAAAGTCAGCCATGCGTGCCAGACTGGTAACGGGCAATATTTCCGTGTCCTCACCAAGATGACGACTGACCATGCTCTCCTCCTCCTCTTCCTCCTCCCCCCTGTCCTCAGGCCACCCACGCTGAACCGACAGTATGACACTTGTACAGGTACTACCGTCTACAACGCATGATAGCAGATCCTGTTCTTCCTCCTCCTCCTCTTCCTCCTCTCCCTCATTGTCCCCCAATGCACGTTGGGATGAGATGAGGCTGGGCTGTGTGTAATCACCCGCTACGGCTTCTTGATCCATCTCATCATACTCTGGCTGCAATGCCTCCTCTTTAATTCTCTGCAGAGAGCGTTGCAAAAGACAGACAAGTGGGATGCTGACACTAATGATGGCGTCATCGCCACTCACCATCTTGGTGGCCTCCTCAAAGTTTGTCACGATGGTACATATGTCAGACATCCAGGTCCACTCCTGAGGTCTTATGTGTGGAGTCTGACCTGAATATCGACGGCCTTGTTGCAGCTGGTACTCCACAACTGCTCTCTTCTGCTCACAAATCTTTTGCAACATGTGGAGGGTAGAGTTCCAACGTGTGGGGACATCACATACCAGTCGTTGTGCTGGAAGCTGCAAGCGCTGCTGCAACACAGCAAGGGCGGCGGAAGCTGTAGCCGACTTGCGAAAATGAGCTGACAGGCGGCGTACTTTCACGTGCAGATCTGGCAACTCGGGGTACGATTTAAGAAACCGCTGAACCACGAGGTTAAGCACATGAGCCAGGCATGGTACGTGTGGGATCTCACCTCACCTCAGAGCCGCCACCAGGTTACGGCCATTGTCACACACGACCATGCCGGGATGTAGGTTCAGCGGTCTCAGCCACAGATCTGCCTGCTCTTTCACTGCTGTCCACAACTCACAAGCAGTGTGAGGTTTATCACCTAAGCTTATGAGTTTCAGCACAGCCTGTTGCCGCTTGGCGGAGGCAGTACTGCAATGCTTCCAGCTTGTAACTGATGTGGTGATATCTGAGATGGAGGCTGAACATGAGGAGAAGGAGGAGGATGCGCAGGAGCTGTACACTGTGGGGGCAACTCTGACTGACATAGGGCCCGCAATCCTCGGTGTGGGGAGGATGTGTTCCGTCCCAAGGTCCGACTGGGTCCCGGCTTCCACTATGTTTACCCAGTGTGCCGTCAGAGAGATATACCGTCCCTGGCCACAAGCACTTGTCCACGTGTCCATTGTCAGGTGGACTCTCCCAGTAACTGCGTTGTTGAGGGCACGGCAGATGCTTTGGGACACGTGCTTGTGTAGTGCGGGGATGGCACACCGGGCAAAATAGTGTCGGCTGGGGACCGCCATAAGATTACAGAAGGATTCTGTCTCCACCAGCCTAAAAGGCAGCATTTCCAATGCATGCAGTCGTGAAATGTGCGAATTTAGGACTGTGGCCTGTGGGGCGTTAGCTGCGAATTTCCGCTTTCGTTCAAAGGACTGGGATATGGACAATTGAACGCTGCGGTGGGACGTGGACGTGGACGTTGATGCTGTTTCTTGAGAAACTGCCATAACAAGTGAAGACTGAGAGGAGGGGGCATCTTTACATGCAGTATGGACAGGGGATTGCCTTGCACACACAACAGGGGGTTCTATTGCACGCACAACAGTGGAAGAAGCAGTGGTGACACCCGCTGACACTGGTCGTGGACCCTAGGTTTCGCCCCACAAAGTCGGGTGCTTTGCTGCCATGTGCCTGATCATGCTGGTGGTGGTCAGGCTGGTAGTTTTGTCACCCCTGCTGATGCTGGCATGGCAGGTGGAACATATGGCCTTTTTGGGGTTATCAGCAGAGTCTTTAAAAAAATTCCAGACTCTTTAAGACCTACCGCTTGTACTGGCAACGTCCCTCGTGTTGGTGTTATGGGGAACGGTTGCCTTCCTTCTGTCTGCGGCCACCACACTGCTTCTTCCTGCCTGTTGGGGTACTCTGCCTCCCTCCCCCTGTGTGCTGCTGGCCTCACTCTGCATGTCCTCCTTCCACGTTGGGTCAGTTACTAGATCATCCACCACCTCCTCCTCTTCCACTTGCGCACCACGATCCTCCTCCTCACTTCCTGACAATTGTGTCTCGTCATCGTCCACCTCTTGTGACAGATTGCCAACGTCGACTTCCTGTGGCTGTGGCTGTTCAAATATTTGGGCATCGCAACATGGGATCTCCTCTTCCTCCACTTCAAGCGTATCAGGCGAGGAGCCCAAATATGGAAATGGACCAGTGAACAGCTCTTCAGAGTGTCCAAGTGTGGGATCACTTGCTGTCTGACGACACTCAGCATGGTGGGAGGAAGGAGCATCAGGGTGAGGAGGAGTATGCGGTCGAGACTCACGGCTACTAAGAGTTGACCGTGTGGAAGACAGACCGGACGTGGTGGTGCCCAGGTAACTGGAAGTATTATCTGCTATCCAATTAATAACCTGTTCACACTGATCAGTTCTCAATACTGGTGTTGTTCTGTGCATCCCTAGTAATTTGGTCAAGAAGTGGGAGCGAGAAGATGTGGCTGTTGGTTGTGGCACATTTTCACCTTGGCCATGGCCCCGTCCTCTGCACGAACCATCACCAGAACATCCACTACCACGTCCCTTGCCACGCGCCTTGCCCATTGTAAATGAAGTAAAATAGCTTACACTTGCACTATCAATGGAAAAAGGGTAATAAAGAGTAGATTAGAACCGTGGAAGAGGAAAACCACAGTTATTGTTTACTGGGGTATACTACACTTTTTTAAATAGAGATATTTGCGGCTGAACAGTGAGCGACACACTCAAACTGCTTTTTTTTTTAGATACCAAAAGCCCAAAACTGGATAGTACAGTGATTTGACCCGTGGAACTGCGAAACCACGCTGGGATGTCGGGCCTACACAAGACTATTTTCAACAGATATATTTTTGTGTCACAACAGTCAGGAGACACTACTGTTTTTCTTTACGGAAAAAACTAAAAAAACCTGAATAATAGAGATTTTTTACCGTGGGATGGCAAAACCACAGTTATTGTTTACTGGGGTATACCACACTTTTTTAAATAGAGATATTTGCGGCTGAACAGTGAGCGACACACTCAAACTGCTTTTTTTTTAGATACCAAAGGCCCAAAACAGGATAGTACAGCGATTTGACCCGTAGAACTGCAAAACCACACTGGGATGTCGGGCCTACACAAGACTATTTTCAACAGATATATTTTTGTGTCACAACAGTCAGGAGACACTACTGTTTTTCTTTACGGAAAAAACTACCAAAAGCTGAATAATAGAGATTTTTTACCGTGGGATGGCAAAACCACAGTTATTGTTTACTGGGGTATACCACACTTTTTTAAATAGAGATATTTGCGGCTGAACAGTGAGCGACACACTTAAACTGTTTTTTTTTTTTAGATACAAAAGGCCCAAAATGGATAATACAGAGGTTTGAACCGTGGAAGTGCAAAACAACACTTCTGTTTCTCTAGCCTACACCAGACTATTTTGAACAGTTATATTTGTGTCTGAAAAATCAGAGACACGCTTTTTTTTGGGGGGGGGGGGGACACCAAAAGGTTAATAAGACGGGTATTTGTGCAGTGTGAAGGAGGAAAAAAAAAGGAGGATTTAGATGAAAAAAAAAGGATTTTTCCTGGCCCCCGACACCTGGTGCTAAGTCCAGCAATTTCAGCAACAGGAGCACACAGGACTGTAATGCAGCATTTGCTGGTATAACCACTGTGTCTCCTATACAGCCTGCCTGCCTGGTATCTGGGATGGATTTTAGTCCTGAAAAGGACTGTTTGTTTGTTCTGGCAGCCTTTACAGACCCTGCACTAACTATTTCGCGGTTTATATCTCTCCCTAAATCAGCAGCTCTGTCCCTACACTGTCTAATCCGGAGCAACTGTGTCCAAGATGGTGGCGCCCCGTTTTAAATACTCGAGGTGACGCTGTGCTGCCAGCCAATCACTGTAATGCCCACAATCAACATGGCTGCAGCATTACAGTGACTGGCTGGCAATCCCTGCATGTTCATTGGCTTTGTAAAGAGCGCCAAACATGCAGGGCGGAGACCCGAGCTCCCGCTCGAGTAACCCAGAAATGCTCGGTGCTCGCCGAACATCCCGAGTAGCGTGATGCTCGGGCGAGTACCGAGCAGTGTCGAGCATGTTCGCTCAACACTAGTATACTGCATCCAAAATGCTGCCTGTCTGGATCATGTGCACGTACCCTTACAGTTTTATCCAATGTCTTACTATTTACTACATAGTTGTATATGTTGTTTTCCTCAGCCCAAAGTCATGACCTTATATTTATTCTAGATTATAAATCACTTGCCAATTTGCATCTCAGACCTCCAGCTGAAAACTGTTATATTAAATTATAATATTTTGTGTTGATTAACTTGCAGAGCTTAGTATCATTCACAAATGTTGAAACTCTAGTTTGTATGCCATAAACTAGGTGATTATATTAAAGTGAATCTGTTGTAAGGTTTTTGCTGCCCCAACTGAGAGCAGCTTAACCCCTTTACCCCCCAGGGTGGTTTGCACGTTAATGACCAGGTCAATTTTTACAATGCTGACCACTGTCACTTTAGGAGGTAATTACTCTGAAACGCTTTAACAGATCCCACTGATTCTGTGTTGTTTTTTTCATGATATATTGTAGTTCATGATAGTGGTAAAATTTCTTCGATATCACTTGCATTTATATGTGAAAAAAATGGAAATTTGGAGAAAATGTTGAAAATTTCATAATTTTCAAAATTTTTATTTTTATGCCGTTAAATCAGAGAGATATGTTGCACAAAATAGTTAATAAATAACATTTCCCACATGTCTACTTTACATAAGCACAATTTTGGAACCAAAAATGTTTTTTATTAGTGCGCTTTGTTGATCAGCCATTTCTAATTTTTCCAACAAAATTTACAAAACCATTTTTTTAGGGACCACATCATATGAAGTGACTTTGAGGAGCCTTTATGACAGAAAATACCCAAAAGTGACACCATTCTAAAAACTGCACCCTCAAGGTGCTCAAAACCACATTCAAGAAGTTTATTAACCCTTCACGTGCTTCACAGGAATTTTTGGAATGGGCAATAAAAAAATGAACATTTAACTTTTTTCACAAAAATGTTACTTTAGACCCCAATTTTTTTATTTTTGCAGGGGTAACAGGTAAAAATGGACTCCAAAATTTTTGTGCTACTTCCTCTGAGCATGCAGATACCCCATATGTGGGGAAAAAACACTGTTTGGGCGCACTGCAGGGCTGAGAAGTGAAGGAGCGCTATTTGACTTTTTGAATGTAAAATTTGCTTGAATAATTAGCGGACGCCGTGTTGCGTTTGGAGAAGTTCCTGATGTGCATAAACAGTGGAAACCCCCCACAAGTGACACCATTTTGGAAACTACACCCCTCAGGGAACTTATCTAGATGTATGGTGAGCACCTTGAACCCCCAGGTGCTTCACAGAAGTTTATAACATGAAGTCGTGAAAATAAAATTTTCACATTTTTCCCACAAAAATGTTTTTCAGCCCCCAGTTTTGCATTTTCATAAGGGTAACAGGAGAAACTGCACCGTGAAACTTGTTGTGCAATCTCTTTTGAGTAAGCCGATACCCCATATGTGGGGAAAAACCACTGCTTGGGCGTACGGCAGGGCTCGGAAGGGAAGGAGCGCCATTTGAATTTTTGAATGTAAAATTTGCTTGAATAATTAGCGGATGCCATGTTGCGTTTGGAGAGCCCCTGATGTGCCTAAACAGTGGAAACCCCCCACAAGTGACACCATTTTGGAAACTAGACCCCTCAGGGAACCTATCTAGATGTATGGTGAGCACCTTGAACTCCCAGGTGCTTCACAGAAGTTTATAACATGGAGCCGTGAAAATAACGTTTTTCCCACAATAATGTTTTTCAGCCCCCAGTTTTGCTTTTTCATAAGGCTAACAGAAGAAATTGCACCATGAAACTTGTTGTTCAATCTCTCCTGAGTAAGTCGATACCCCATATGTGGGGGAAAACCACTGCTTGGGCGTACGGCAGGGCCCGGAAGGGAAGAAGCTCCATTTGAATTTTTGAATGTAAAATTTGCTTGAATATTTAGCGGATATGCCCCTGATGTGCCTAAACAGTGGAAAACGCCCACAAGTGACACCATTTTGGAAACTAGACCCCTCATGGAACTTATCTAGATGTGTGGTAAGAACCCTTAACACCCAGGTGCTTCACAGAAGTTTAGAACATGAAGCCGTGAAAATAAAAAAATCTAAATTTTTCCACAAAAATTATCTTTTAGTCCTAAATTTTTTAGTTTCACAAGGGTAAGAGGAGAAAATGAAACCTAAAAACTTTTGTGGAATTTCTCCTGAGTACACCAATACCCCATATGTGGGGAAAATACACTGTTTGGGTGCACGTCAGGGTTCAGAAGGGAAGGAGCACTGTGTGACTTTTTGAATGCAAAATTGGCTGGAATCAAGAGTCAATGCCATGTCGCATTTCGGGAGCCCCTGATATGCCTAAATAGTGGAAACCCCCATAATTGACTCCATTTTTGAAACTAAACCCCTCAGAGATTTTATCAAGGGGTATAGTGTAGATTTTGAACCCAGAGGTATGACAGAATTTGACAACATTAGGTCATCATAATGAATAAGTTGTCATTAGTTATTGAGCGCAAGTGCTCGCTACTTGAGTTTGCATCAGGTACTCGGGTATGCACCATGTATCACGGGTGCTCGAGTGACTTGCTCGATTCCCTGCCCCGCATGTTTCACGGTTGTTAGACACCAAGAAAAACCATGCGAGGATCGCTCGTGCATGGAAGTCAATACCAGCAATGTTTTTTTTGGCCACGTAGCATATGGGGCAGAGACTCGAGCCACTCGATGTCACTCGAACACCTACGATACTCAGTGCATACACGAGCACCCGATGCAAACTCAAGTAGCGAGAACTTGTGCTCAACACTGGTTGCCATATCGTCATCATTTTTTTTCTTTACTTTTGAAAAAATCACAACCCTAACCCCAACCTAATACAACCCTAACCCTAACCCTAGCCCAACCCTAACCCTCTTCCAACCCTAACCCCAACCCTAACCCCAACCCTAACCCTAACCGCAACCCTAACCGTATCCCAACCATAACCCTACCCCAACCCTAACCCTAACCCCAACAATAACTCCAACCCCAACCTTAACCCTAGCCCAACCCTAACCCTAGCCCAAACCTAACCCTAGCCCTAACCCTAGCAAAACCCTAATTCTAGCCCAACCCTAACCCCAACCCTAACCCTAGCAGAACCCTAACCCCAAACCTAATACAACCCTAACCCTAAGCCTAGCACAACCCTAACCCTAGCGTTTACTTTTTTACACCATTATGCGTGTGGTATAAGTGATTACACAACTTTATTCTTTGGGTCGGAGTGATTACAGCAATAGCAAATTCATATCGGGTTTTTATGATTGACAGCTGTCACACACTAAAAGACGCTTTTTTTGCAAAGACTAGTTTTTGCATCACCATATTTTGAGAACTATAATTTTTCCATATTTTGGCCGACAGTCATGTGATGGCTTGTTTTTTGTGGGACAAGTTGACTTTTTATTGGTACCATTTTTGGGCATGTGCCATTTTTTGATCGCTTTCTATTCCGATTTTTGGGAGGCAGAATAAACAAAAACCACCAATCAGGAATTATTTATTTTGTTTTTTTTTATGCCGTTCCGCGTGTGGTAAAATTGATAAGGCAGCTATATTCTTCAGGTCAGTACGTTTACAGCGGTACCGCATTTATATAGCTTTTTTATGTTTTGGTGCTTTTACCCAATAAAAACTACCTTATTTTCTAGAAAAAATAATTTTTTTGTATCACTTTATTCTGAGAGCTATAACTTTTTTATTTTTGTTATGATGGAGCTGTGTGGTGGCTTGTTTTTTGCGGGGCAAGATGAAGTTTTCAGCGGTACCATTTTTATTTACATTCGTCTTTTTGAATGCGTGTTATTCCATTTTTTGTTTGGAAGTATGTTTTTTGTTTAGTTTTTTACCATGTTCACTAAAGGGGTTATCTAGTGGGAAAGTTTTATAGGTCAGGTCGTTCTGGACGCGGCGATACCAAATATGTGTACTTTTATTGTTTTTTTTTTTTTTTCATAATAAATATTGTGGGTTCAATATATTTTTATTTTTTGGGGATTATTTTTTTCATTTTTTTTTAAATATTTTTACAATTTTATTTTATTTTTTTATTGACTTTTCTACTTTTTTTTTACTCTTACACATTGTCCCACTATGGGAGTTTCACCTTTTGCAGCCTCATCGGCTGCATGGCATAAAGAGCAGCAGCTCCCTTTGCCATGCAGCCTATCAGTGCTGCACACAGAGGAGACATTACTTTGGTTATGCACTGTGCATGACCAAAGTAACATCCTGCCTCCTGGAAGTGGTGATGACATTGGGTCATCATGACAACATCCGGAAGCCGTCGCAGACATCGCTGGATGCCAGCAGAAGAGGTGAGCATAGCGATCACCCCCCCCTTTGCCACCACAATGCTGTGACCGACTTCGATCGCAGCATTGCGGGGGTTAATGTGCAGTGAGCGGTGTGGGACTTCTCCCTGCACATAGTACCGGGTGTCAGCTGTGATAATCAGCTGGCACCTGGCGGTGATCGCCTCGCACCACTTGTGTGCAGACGCGATCGCAGCACGTGTAATAGTATGTAGCTGGCCCTATAGGCCTGTGGTGCAGCTATGTACTATTACTGAAAAGGTCTCAAATGGGTTAATGTGAAGGCAGAGACCCTGATTCCTGCAATATATCACTTACTGGGCTGCTTACTGTCATTTTGATAAAATCACTCTTATCTGCTGCAGATCTAGCAGTTATCTAAATGTTGAGATTTGTATAACCCTGCCCACACCACTGATTAGCAGCTTTCTGTCCATTTACAGTGTACACAGAAAGCTGCTAATCAGTGGTGGGGATGGGGTTATACAGATATCATGAATATGCTTGACTACCTGACAGAATGTTTACTAATCTTGAAGTGATAATATAATGGTGATAAAACAGTGATTACAATAAGCAGCCCGTTAAGTGACACTTCACTGGAATAAGGATCTCTGCCCTTACATTATGCTGCTCTCAGATTACATAGCAAAAACCTGGCGACAGATTCCCTTTAAAGAGAAGGCCCAATGCTAACCCTGATTATTTTGACAGGACCGATCCCAAATAATACCACGTTGATGCCTGAGATCATTTTTATTGCCAACTCCAAGATAGAATATCATAGTAAACCCTCAAGGATTTTGCCCACAAAAGGTTAAACTTGCAAGCCTGTAGTTCCTGCTATGCACATATTGTTACAGTTATGGTCTTCTGCTCACTATTAAGATTTGTCCTGACACTTCAAATTAATTAATTTATATTCCTTCTGAATTGGTTAGCTTTTAGCTTCAGCAAATAGGACTAATGAGGACAATTCTGCAAAAAATCTGCTGCATGGCAATTTCCAGGGATAGCTCTTTATGATTAACACTGAATCTCAGTGAGAAACTCTTTAACTCTTTCATGTTTAGAAATTCTGAGAAATCCTTCAGTATGATGTTTTTACAAGGAATAGTCTCTTACATATGGGAATTAATGATGGTCTTTTTAAGCTGTTGGACAACCATGCATTCTAGCACGTGCCATCAGTAGAACGTATAGACTCTTTATGCAAATCTGTATTCTTTTTTTTTAATTTATTTGGGGCTGTAAAAAGGTCCATCTGCTCATTGTGATAACCATGCTGGCTTCAGATAGCCTTACTTATAGTCTGCTGCATACACATTTATAGAAGTTAGAAGACAGTACATTCCTCCACCAATCTGAAAGTTTGATGTTGCAATTTTTCCTATGTATAAAGTAGCATCATAACATGATATTAGGTAATTACAATTAAATGACTTGTACTAAACGCTCACTTGAATAAGAAATAAACTGCAGAACTCTGAATAGGCCACTATACAAAATACTGAATAAGGGTATTCCACTCCCAGCATTTGATGCGGGCTCTGGCGCTGAGCCCGCATCTTTCCCTGCACATGGCAGCTGATCTGATCAGCTGTCATTTGCCTCTAACAGCCGTGGGTGTATCCGCGATTCACGAACGGCTGTTAACATGTTAATTGAAGCTGTCAATTTCTAATCTGGAAGCGCGTGATGAGGCAAGCCCATCAGCCCCCCTGTCACGTGATCGCAGGAGTCCGATGGGTTGACATGACAGCTTGGTGTCTACAGAAGAATCTCCTATGAATATCGGCCTGAGGAAAAATAAAAAAATATAACAAATGTTATGGCTCTGGGAAGAAGGGGAGCAAAAATTGAAAACACAAAAATGGAAAGTTACAAGATGGTGAAGGGGTTAAATCCAGATACTTATGGACCATATATCAGCTCATCTTATAATAATGTATTTTCCTTTGCATTACTATGCCCTGTGACTGGATGGCTTCCACGCATTTTTCTGAATGGGCTACTGTTACAAGTGTGACGAGGATACTTTTTTTATGATTGGAGTTTGACCTCTCTTATCTTCCTATTAACCCCTTCAATACTGGGAATAGTGAAATCTGTATTTAATATGTGGTAGTTTTTTTATATACAGTATTTGGGATCCAAGGTATGCTCTAGTACGCTCTTGATATGTGATTTAATATGTATCGTGCCTATATAATTTTTTAATGGATTAGTGTTTGTATTTGAGGGGTGGGTAGTCCTGGGGGGTGGTGCCATGAACTCTCATAGGGTATACTATTTAAACCTACTGTATTACACTGTTTTGTATGCTTGAAAAAGACCTGTGACACACTGACAAGTCAAACCATTGCATCCTATCTGTGGCAAAATAAAGATACTTCATATTTCATCACCTTCTCGAGGCCGTCTATTACACTTTTAACTATCCTTTGCATGAGTCATTTATAGTTTGGACCTATATAAACACTTTAACCTACTTCAAGTTATTTTAAGCCTGATCTTAATTTACTGCAGAAAGCAGATAAAAATTATTGCATTTTTTTTTGTTATGGAGCATTAAAGTTCACATTTCATGATATCAACATACAAGGTTTTCATGAAATGTATCTGATTTTCCTCTGGAAAAATACATATTTAACACTATGAACCGTTTCCACATTTCTATGCCCAATTAGTAGGAAGAGGTACACTAATCCCATGTCTCAATATGTACTGTTCAACACCCCATGTAGCTCTAAGACAGCAAATTAAAATTTTAGAAGTGACTTTCATTTCTAAGTACAAGCAAAAACATGAAATCTGTCAGTAGGAAAATGGTTTCTTATCAGAGGACACCATTTAATAACTCGTTGGGGTGCTGATTGTAAGGATTTAATTATTGAATGAGTTTTGCTGTGTCAGGACAGGCCTTTATTAATTTGCAGTCCCATAATTTACTTTGTGTTGTGACCATGAAATACATTTACCATCAAAAGCTACTGTATTTCACTGTAGATTAATTAAGCCAATCCTGACATAGACAAAAGCAAAAATTATTCAACACTTACATTCATTCACACAGCTTCATAACTCAATCAGCCTCAGTTGCTACATAACATAGTCAAAGAAAGATCTCAAATACCACATGTGGATTGACTTACCAGAGTATATTAAATCCTTGTATTGAACTTAGGTTGTAACAAAGAAAAGAGTCTCCTAAGTCCAGAAGTGTTAATCTCAACTGGTGAGGTTGAATCACGAAGCCCAGGTCTAGGTGGGCTTACAGAGCCAAGGCAGGGTAAATCAAGCTGAAAGGTACATGGAACAGTAAGGACCTGGGCAAGAGGTTATTCAGAATGACAGGCAAACACATGTGATAGGACACACTGAAAGCTAAAGAACCATTGGGACAATTTGGAGGAAAATGGCAGATCTGAAGCAGCAGACAGATGTAGCAAGCAGAATTATTATTATTTATTATTATAGCACCATTTATTCCATGGTGCTTTACATGTAAAAGGGATATACATAGCACAAACAGTTACAATACATTTTAAACAATACAAGTCTGCGACTGGTGCAGGAGGAGCGAGGACCCTGCCCGCGAGGGCTCACAATCTATAGGGGATGGGTGAGGCTACAGTAGGTGAGTGTAGAGCTGGTCGTGCAGAGGTATGGTGGAGCAAGGGTAACTGCATGTTGGAGGCTTGTCGGAAGAGGTGGTCGTCAGGTTCCTTTAGAAGGTTTCCACGGTGGCGAGAGTCTGATGTGTTGGGGTAGAGAGTTCCAGAGTAGGGGAGAAATCTTGTATTCTATTGTGGGAAGAGAGGAGTAGAGAAGGAGATCTTGTGAGGGTTGTAGGTTGGCATGTAGGTAAGTATCGGGAGACTAGGTCACAGATATATGGAGGAGACAGGTGGATGGCTTTGTATGCCATGGTTAGGGTTTTGAACTGGAGTCTCTGGGCAATAGAGAGCCAGTGAAGGGATTGACAGAGAGGAGAGGAATAATGGGGGGACAGGTGGATTAGTGGGGCAGCAGAGTTTAGGATAGATTGGAGTGGTAGAAAGGAGGCCACAGAGCAGGAGGTTACAGTAGTCGAGGCAGGAGATGATGAGGGCGTGCACTAGTGTTTTTGCAGATTCGTGGTTGAGGAATGTACGGATCCGGGAGATAGTTTTGAGTTTTGAGTTGGAGGCGGCAGGAAGTGGAAAGGGCTTGGATATGTGGTTTGAAGGAGAGATTAGAGTCCAGGGTTACCCCGAGGCAGCGAGCTTGCGGGACTGGGGAGAGTGGGCAGCCATTGACTTTGATGGATAGGTCATTTGGGGGGGGAGTTGTGTGAGATGGTGGAAAGATAATGAATTCAGTTTTATCCATGTTACGTTTTAGAAATCTGTCAGAGAAGAAGGATGAAATAGCAGACAGACATTGTGGGATTCTGGTTAGTAAGGAGGAGATACCGGGTACAGAGAGGTAGATTTGTGTGTCATCAGCATAGAGGTAATACTGAAAGCCATGAGACTCTATGAGCTGTCCAAGACCGAAGGTGTAGATGTTAAAACCCTCCTGTTAGTTTTAGCTAGCTTGTGTTTTGCGGTCACTTGACCATCTGCCTAAATATTCCAGCTCCGCCCTTCTGGCTTTGCTGGACTTCAGTGTTGTTTGACTGTCTTTCTAGCCAGGTGCTTCGGTGCCTATCTCTGTCAGTTCGCTTGGTCCTCTGGGACCTCTAGTACTTTTTGTCAGTTTCTCTTTTGTGCTCTGCAACAACTTCTGTTTAGGAGGTGTCCAATTTTTGTCCCAGTCCTTAGTTCCTTTAGGGACCCATCCCTTAATTCTATAGTCTTCGTTCAGACTAGCCGAGGACTAAGGTGGGTCTGTTCACAATGAACAGGCAGCCCGCTTCATCGTAGGCATTCAGCTTAGTCTTACTGTAGGGACAGCTTTCCCCTATCTTTCCTTAGTTCATGTTGCAGATCATAACAGTAGATGGAGAAGAGCAGGGGTCCTAGGACTGAACCTTGGGAAACACCTACAGATAGGGGGTGAGAGGAGGTGGTGTGTCTGTGGGAGACACTGAATGTCCTGTTTGTTAAATATGAGGAGATCCAAGATAGGGCAAAGTCTTTGATGCCTAGAGATGAGAGCGTCTGCAGTAAGAGGGAGTGGTCCACTGTTTTAAAGGCAGATGACAGGTCCAGGAGGAGGAGGACAGAGTAGTGTCACTTGGATTTGGCAGTTAATAAGTCGTTGGTGAGTTTAGTCAGGGCAGTTTCAGTGAAGTGGTGCGGTCAAAAGCAAGATTATAAGCGGTCAAAGAGTGAGCAGGAGGAGAGGTGGGAGGACAGTTTAGAATGGATGTGTTGTTCCAGTAGTTTTGAGGCGTAAGGGAGAAGTGATATGGGGTGATAGCTAGTCAGAGGGATTGCTTTTTGAGGATGGGTGTGATCGAGGCATGTTCGAAGCATGAGGGGAGACACAAGTTGTCAGTGACAGGTTGAAAAGCAAATTATAGCGCAATGTGCATAGACTCTAACAACAGTTCTTGAGGCTTTCAGCAAATGATGGGTTTACCAGTAGGTACCAAGCGGATGGTTAATCTACAGGTCTGACAGTTTGATAACCTATTCACAAAAAAATTATAACCAAGATGTAATGAACAAATATCAATTTTATTAGAGGATAACACATTATAAAAAGGCACAGTGAGTTGTCACTAAGGCGACACATAAACAGAGGGAGGAGATAGAACAAATCTAGCTATAAGAGTATTGGATATAGCAAACTTGTAATACACTAGATGAAATGCCAAAGAAGGCCATATACACATAGAGCCAATACCATAAAATATAGTAAAATATAGCCAAGTGACAAATAAATAATCAAAAGAGTAAATGGATCATGTACCTATGTCCATCTCCTCCTGCTGTAATGGCGCCAGGTCCCAACACGTGTTTCGATGTGTAGCTTTTGTCAGGGGGCAAGGTGTCAAACCAGCTGGCGCACATTAAATAGTGGCCCCAGCCAAAAGCATCCCATCACAAAAAATAGCAAATCCGGGTCCCTATATGATGCATGCGGCAGATACAAGCCATGACAGGTCCATCCACTGCTGCGTAATCCCATGGAACCAGGAAGAGTGATGCAAGCAGGTCTGACAGTCTGTAGAAATCACGAGAGTTTCAAAAGATGAATGCAGCATAGTGATTAGTGTTGAGCCACCCCCGTAGTGTTCGAGTTCGGTTCGGTTCGTCGAACACCCGTGTGTTCGCCGAACTGTTCGTCGAACACCTTCGAACACCGTTAAAACCAATGGCAGGCAAACAAAAACACATAGAAACACATAGAAAACACCTTCAAAGGTGTCCAAAAGCTGACAAACTGCTCAGAAGACATAACTAACACATGGAAAAGTGACAAGTACATATAGTCATGCGAAAATAAAAGAGGTGGAGGAGTAAAAGGAGGGGGAGACACAGATATAGGCATGTCATGCCCTTCTAAAATCCAAAAAATGAGAAGCCGACACGGCCAGTCCGCTCCTGCCCGTGCCACCTCCGTGTCGCCGGGTTTGTGCCAGAGCCGCGGTGAACCCTGACGGCCAGCCCCCCTCTCCCAATACTGGTGCCTGTCCGCTGGTGGGTCGAGCGAGCCCCCCTGAGGTGGAGGCAGCTCTAAGCTTTTTAATTTAAATTGTCTCTCTAATTTGAATGAATACACTTTAAATCCATTTACAAGGATCTATTGGAGGGCAAGTCTCATGCCAGCAGCCGCGGTAATTCCAGCTCCAGTAGCGTCCACTAAAGCTGCTGCAGTTAAAAAGCTTTTATAAGGATCGAGCTCGGCTGTCCACCGCAAGGCATCCTACTGCCAGTCCCAGGCCCTATGCCTTGGGGTGCCTCCTGATGCTCTTCACTAAGTATCCCATGGTCCCGAAGCATTTCCTTTGAAAAAACTAAGTGTCTAAACTACAGGTGGTGCAGCTTGCTTAACAGCCGGGATAATCCGCTCACTAGCAGACACTGCTACTAGGCACAAAGTATTTCCTGGGCTAGATGCAGTTAAAAATTTGTAATTAGATACTCTCGTTGGATGCTGAGAAAGCATTCCATAGAGTCTCCTGGCACGCCATATATGATTCTCTTAAAAAGCTTGGGATAGGGGTCTAGGGGACCCTTTTATAGCCAAAATCACGGCCCTGTATCGCAATACGTCACCTAGGCTGAAGATAAATGGAACTGTAGCACCCTGAGGGCTCGGTTGCTACAGACGTATTGCACCTCACCCAGAGGTGTGATATCTCACTCTCAGGTAAGGATGGAGTGTGGATCAGGACCCGACACCTGCATGCATTACACCACATTGCCGTGGGGCAGGGCGACCAATATGCCCCTGAGATGGGCACGACAGTCCCTGTCCCTGGCTGGAGTGGGGGGAGGGAACACTGAGGAAGGGGAACCCTGTAGTGCAGGAGCAGGGAGGAAGCAGTTCCTGGGTGCATTGAGAAGGGAGTATAAAAGGTGGGCACCATCTTAGTTCAGTGCAGAGAAGTCTGAGCAGAAGTGGCAGGGAGCAGGGGCTCTGCATGAGCTCTGCTCCGGAGGCGGGCCTAGTAACAGAGGCCCAGGCCTGGAAGAGGGAGAAGGAAGGAAGAGGAGCGGAGAAGGCTCCAGGAACGAGGAATGAAGGGATCCCAGGGGTGCGGACGGGCGAGTCGCCACCGCACGCCCGAATCCACCTGCGTGGAGGGGTCAGGCCAAAGGAGGAGACCGGTCCCCGAACTAGTGGAGGCAGGAAACGACCCTCAGCTAGAAACCGGAGGCTCTGACATTTTATGTGGCGCAGCCCCTCGCTACACCCGCTAGGAAGGCACCACATAGGGTCAGGGAAACTGGCGCCAAGTTTACCAAGAGGAGGCCCGAGGCAGCCGGACAGAAGTGTTGGTAAGAAAGGCCAGACAAAGGACACACAAAGGGGGTCCTGTGAAGTGCTCCAAAGTTATCTGGGAGTTGTCTGAGCCCCTCACCTGGTGAGCACAGTACGACGTGGGCAGCCGTTACCTGCAGACGTGGTCTGGATAATAAGAACTGTGAGTAAAGGCCCTGAACTGCATCACTGACTCCGTGTCGTTACTGCTGCTGCCCTGCACCATCACCCCCATCCTCCGCATACACTGCCCTGAGGCTATAATCCTCCCGTGGGGAGTTATGCTACGCTCTGCTGCACCCACAACACCAGCCTCAGTGGTCTGCCCTGTAGCAGCGGTTCACTCTGACCGCAATCCACGGGTGGCGTAGTCGGACATTTAAACATGAAAACCACATAAATAGTTCCGCCACTGGTTTGACCGCCCTGAGCCACGGAACTGGGTCGCCGCCACGAAGACTACAACCACCAGCATCCACCAAAAAGGGTCCGGCTCCGGGTGTCCCAAGGCCCAGGGGGTGCGTCAGAACATTTTCATCACCTTTCACAATCACCAATGGGACAAGGCAGTGATGTCCTCTGTCCCCTCTCTTATACATCCTAGTGACGGAGCACCTGCTCTCATCAATTCGCCATAACCCCAATATTAGGTGGATTGAGGTGGGAGGCACCGAGTACAAGTGCTCTCTATTTGCTGATGATGTCCTAGTATATATCACTCAATCACCTATATCCATCCATGCTGTTATGGCTGAAATAGATCACTTTGTTACATGGTAAAATTTTAAAATCAATGCAGCGAAGTCTGAGGCCCTCGACGTCTCCCTCCCCAAATCCATATAGGATTCCATCCAGTCCAACTTTCCCTTTGCCTGGCCCTCACAGGGTATCAAATACTTAGGAATTCCTATTCATAGAGACCTCTCCCATCTATGTTATCTTAATTTTGGGCCCTTTATTGAACAACTCCATACAGACCACGGTTGGCAAGTTAGAACTGTAAGATTCACTACGTGAACCACTGGTGTTTTGTGGAAAAGCACATGTACACTGCGTTCCAAATTATTATACAAAAAGTGTTTAGGAGTGATAAGGGAAGAATTTGTTTGTTTGTCAGTTAAACTCATTGATGGTGATGTGTGTCAGGGCTCTTTATATCACTGTAAGCAATTGCAGACACCTGTGCTAATTAGTTTGGCAGGTGTGTCCAATGAAAGGCAAGACTACTTAAGAAGGCTCTCTCACATTATTAAGCAGCCTACATTTTCTGCCAAAATGGGAAAGAAAAAGGATGTGTCGGCTGCTGAGAAGCAACAAATTGTGGAGTGTTTAGGTCAAGGCATGACTACAATCAACATTGTGCGATGATCAGGATGAAGCGTCTTGGCAATCAAGAAGTATGTAGCTGATTCACAGTACACACGTGTGCGTGCTGATAAGGGCAAATTGAGGACTCTTTCCTACAGGCAATTACGTCAGGTTGAAAGAGCAGCGGCAAAAAAGCCTTGTCATAGCAGCAGACAAGTTTTTGAAGCTGCTTGTGCCTCCAACGTCCCCCGAACAACAAGATGCAGGGTCCTTCAGAGGTTTGCAGCTGTGCATGCGCCATCCTGTCGACCTCCTCTATCCACTTCACACAAGCAGAAACGGCTCCAGTGGGCCAAACATTACATGAAGACTGATTTCAAAACTGTTTTGTTCACGGATGAGTGCCGTGCAGCGCTCGATGGTCCAGATGGATGGAGTGGAGGATGGCTGGTTGATGGACACCCCACGCAAACACGGCTACAGCGCCAACAAGGAGGAGGTGGAGTAATGTTTTGGGCTGGAATCATGGGGAGAGAGATTGTCGGCCCCTTTAGGATCCCTGAAGGCGCTAAAGATGAACTCCATAATGTATGTGGATTTTCTCAAACAGCACTTCCTGCCATGGTTCAAGAAGAAGAACCGTGTATTTCACAGCAAGATCATTTTTCTGCATGATAATGCACCATCTCATGCTGCACATAAAACATCTGCATCTCTGGCTGATATGGGCATAAAAGGGGACAAACTTATGGTGTGACCCCCATGCTCCCCTGACCTCTACCCCATTCACAACCTTTGGAGCATCATTAAAAGGAGTGTCTATGATGGCGGGAGGCAGTTCACATCTAAGCAACAGCTCTGGGAGGGTATTCTGTCCTCATGCAAAACAATTGAAGCAGAAACCATCCAAAACCTGACAAATTCAATGGACGAGAGAGTTCAGAAGCTCCTTTCGAACAAGGGGTCCTATGTGAAAATGTAACATCACCTAGAATAAAGTTTTGAGTTGAAAACTGTTTGATTTCAGTTTCTAACAACCTGCTAATGCTTATAATTTCAAAAATGACCATTTTTTTGGTCTTTATTAAAATGAAAAGGTTGATCGAAAAGTTTGGGGGATCTAAGAGTGTGGCAACCCAGTAGTCATGATTACTTCGAATTCTGACAATATGAGGGTCATGCTGCAGGTAGTGCAGCAAGAAGGCACTTATGTGCCTTGCGCATCTCGGAGCCCCAAAATTATTTTCCGGGCTAGATGCAGCTAAAAATTATTTTTAATTTTAAATCTGGTGAAGCTTTAGTATAGATGGCCTAATAGGATCAGTGCTGCACACTGCTACAAAGCCCAAATTATTTTCCAGTCAAGATACAGATAAACATGATTAGTAATTTGAAAGCTTAAAACGGTTGGTAGGGTGATTTTAACCAATCATCAAGCTTTTACTCTCCCCAGGATGACACAGGGGTAGAAAAGTCGTTTTGGATCCATGATTTGTTCATCTTTATGAACGTGAGTCTGTCTACATTATCAGTGGAGAGCCGCGTGCGCTTATCTGTCAGCACACCACAAGCAGCGCTGAACACACGTTCAGACAGAACGCTGGCTGCGGGGCATGACAAAATCTCCAAGGCGTAAGTGGCTAGCTCCGACCATTTATCCAGATTGGAAGCCCAAAGAGAGCAAGGGTCCAGTGACACAGTCGTGGCTTCAATGTTTACTTGGAGATACTCCTGTACCATCGTCTCTAGGCGTTGACTATGTGTCAGACTTCTTGTCTCCTGTGGCCTTGCAAAGGATGGGCTAAAAAAGTGGTGAAATGATTCCGCAAAATTGATGTTACCAGCAGATACTGTGGTTCTGTTACGGTTTGAGTGCTGAACACTTGACGGTCCCACGGTTGGCAAGTTGGAACTGTGAGATTCACTACGTGCACCACTGGTATTTTGTGGAAAAGCACATGTAAGATTCTGCAACAGTCTCTGCTGATACTCCTGCATGCGTGCATCCCTTTCTATGGCAGGAATAATTTCTGCAAATTTACTTTTGTACCGGGGATCTAACAGTGTGGCAACCTAGTAGTCAGGATTATTTCTAATTCTCACAATTCGAGGGTCATGTTGCAGGTAGTGCAGCAAGAAGGCACTCATGTGTGTTGCGCATCCAGGAGCACCAAGTCCCTGTTGTGTTGGTGGCAAGGTAACAATCATGCTTCCTTCCTCTGTCCTCTCCCCCCAACCTCGCACAACAGAAATGTGATCAAGGTCTCCCTCATCTGATGAGTCTTCCATCAGTTCGTCCTCCACTTCTTCCTGGGCTCCTGCACCTTCCTCACTAGTTTGGCTGCTACCATGCGCCCTGGTAAAACCATCTCCCCCACCCTCACATGCCTGCCGCCTTGGTGCTGCCGACCGTCTGGACCTTGCAGATGTTAGCCCTTTCGCATACAACTCCTCCTCCTCTACTTCCTCCACCTCCTCTTGTGCCACCACCTGACTCCGAATTCTGTTTAACATGTGCTCCAGCATGTAAATCACCGGAAAAGTCATGCTGATAATGGCATCGTCAGCACTAAACATCTTCGTCGCCATTTCAAAACTGTGCAGAAGGGTGCATAGGTCCCTGATCTGAGACCACTCCTCCAGCGTGATTTGCCCACCTCTGAATCTCGTTGGCCCAGGCTATACGTCAGAACGTATTGCACCAGGGCTTGTCGGTGCTGCCACAGTCGCTGCAACATGTGCAGAGTTGAATTCCACCGGGTAGGCACATCGCATTTTAGCCGGTGAAGTGGCAGGCCCAACGACTTCTGTAGAGATGTAAGTCGCTGAGCTGCGGGATGCGAACGGCGGAAGTGAGCACACAGCGACCGTGCCCTCTGCAGAAGGCCATCTAGTCTGGGATAGTGGGCTAAAAATTGCTGGACAACCAGGTTCAACACGTGAGCCATACAAGGCACGTGTGTGACATTGCCCCGGCGAAGGGCCGCACCCAGGTTTGCAGCATTGTCGCACACGGCCTTCCCTGGTTTCAGGTCCAGTGGAGACAACCATTCATGAAATTGGTTCTCCAGAGCTAACCACAACTCCTCAGCTGTGTGACTCACATTTCCCAGACATTTCAATGTAAAAACCGCCTGATGACGTTGAGCCCTACTGCCAGCATAGTAAGGAGGTGTGCAGGATCCCTTCTGCGCAGTTAGAAAGCTTGTGGCATGACCAGACAGGCTTTGGGTGCAGGTGGAAGACCGAGAGGAGGTTGAGGAGGCAGAAGCAGTGGAGGAACTTTGACATAAAGAGGATTGACGCACAACTCGTGGGGATGGCAAGACTTGGACAGCAGCCCCTTGTCCTGCTGTCACCATAGTTACCCAGTGCCCAGTCAGCGACATGTAACGCCCCTGTCCATGCCTACTCGTCCAAGTGTCTGTGGTGAAATGCACCCTGTCACACACAGAGTTTCTCAAAGAAGCGGTGATGTTGTGTGCGACATGCTGGTGGAGCGCAGGCACACCTTTCTTTGAGAAGTAGTGCCGACTGGGCATCTGGTACTGGGGCACTGCGACGGACATAAGGTCTCGAAAATCCTCTGTGTCCACCAGGCGGAAAGGCAGCATTTCTGTAGCCAAGAGCTTGCAGATGGTGAAATTCAACCTCTTAGCTTTCTCATGGCTAGGAGGAAATGGTCTTTTACTTGTCCACATCTGAGGGACCGAGGGCTGGCTATTGTGCTTAGACGGGGTTGATAAGGGTGTCCCCGGCAAACTGCCGGTCTGTGAGGAAGATGCAGGCGGACATGTTAGGTTGCCTTGATCCAAAGGTGGTGCTATCGATGTCGGACAGCGCTCAACACCAGCTGGTGTTACCACCTCCAAAGAAAATGATGTCCTGCCAATCACGCTGGCTGTTGCTGGTAAAGAGGTGGCAGGTCTGCGCCCCAAAACAGGTGTGACTGCTGTCCCCCCAGTCACAGAGGATGAAGAGGCCGCGGATGCACAAGATATGGCAGACGGTGATTGGCCCGGCCGGCTAGGCCGCATTGTAGCACACTGAGCTTCCCACTGCAACTTATGCTTCATGTCCATGTGCCGGTTCATGCATGAAGTACTCAAACTATGTATTTTTTGGCCTCTACTTAGCTTTTGCTGACAAATGTTACAGATAACACGAGTTGGGTCATCTTTATCGATCTGAAAAAATGCCCAGGCTATGCAAGGCTTAGCACCCATGCGACCTGAAGAGCCACCACGACTTGTGGTGAGAGGCAGAGTTGTGTTTGAGGATGCAGTTGTTGACGTGCTTCCAGTACTACGTCTCTGTCCAGGAAGGCGCAACCTGACCTCGTCGTCACTAGCATCTTCCTCCACCTCCTCTGCTGACCTCATCTCTTGGCTGACTGTGGGTTGACACAGTTCATCATCATCACCCTGTGCGTTATCACACCCGTCGTCCTCAGAGCCAACCTGTTCCTGCCCTGACAAAAAACTAAAGTTGTCGCTCCAATCAGGTATTTGAGTCTTATCATCGTCTTCCTCATTGTCTCCACCAACAGGAGTTACAGTTTGGGAATGAGGGTCTACATTATGGTCAGAACCTTCTGCGTCTGGTCCTGGATCCGACTCATAAAGATTCTGGGCATCAGTGCAGATCATTTCCTCGTCTGGATACACAGAAGCGCTGGAGTCGACCTCTGATTCCCAGGCTATAGTATGAGTAAACAGCTCTGCAGACTCAACCATCTGTTCTACCTCATACTCAGACGGGCAGCTGGAGATTTGGGAGCTGTGAGGAAGCAAGTGCGATTTGGGTGACACCTTTGAGGACTGGAGTATTTGTGATGTTGAAGTTGATGTGGAGGAGAGCCCACTTAAAGGAGCACTTGATATCCGTTGAAGCAACTGCTGTTTTTGTGCCTCATCTGGAATTTGTAGCGATTGGCGTGGCCGTAAGAAAGGGATCTTATCACATTGTCCGCTAAAAGAAGTAGACATTTTAGTTTGGCTGGAAGATGGTCTTTCTTCTGCAGATGTTACTGTTGCTTTAACACCTACCCCACGGACACAACCTTTTTTCCCCTTCCCAACACGCCTATTCCCCTTTCCACCAGCAGCAGGCCTTTTTCCACTCATTTTGGTGGTTAACTAATTCACAACTCTGGAGTTGTATGCACAAAAAAACAATGGATGGTAACCGAGCAGAGCTGAGTGGCCAAACTGTGGTATTAGGCCAAAACTATTGGCTGGGTTAGATGCAGAAAAAAAATTTTTTGAATTTGCAACCTGATGGAGGTCAGTATAGATGGACTAATACAAATAGTCCCACACACTGCTAGAAGCCCAAATATTTTTTCAGAGGTACTGTAGATGCAGATAAAAATTATTTTTAATTTGCAACCTGATGGAGGTCAGTATAGATGGACTAATAGACCTAGTCCCACACACTGCTAGAAGCCCAAATATTTTTTCAGAGCTAGATGCAGAAAAAAATTATTTTTAATTTGCAACCTGATGGAGGTCAGTATAGATGGACTAATAGACCAAGTCCCACACACCGCTAGAAGCCCAACTATTTTTTCAGAGCTAGATGCAGAAAAAAATTATATTCAATTTGCAACCTGCTGGAGGTCAGTATAGAAGGACTAATAGAACAAGTCCCACACACTGCTAGAAGCCCAAATATTTTTTCAGAGCTAAATGAAGAAAAAAATTATTTTTAATTTGCAACCTGATGGAGGTCAGTATAGATGGACTAATAGACCAAGTCCCACACACTGCTAGAAGCCCAAATATTTTTTCAGAGCTAGATGCAGAAAAAAATTATTTTTAATTTGCAACCTGATGGAGGTCAGTATAGATGGACTAATAGACCAAGTCCCACACACCGCTAGAAGCCCAACTATTTTTTCAGAGCTAGATGCAGAAAAAAATTATATTCAATTTGCAACCTGCTGGAGGTCAGTATAGAAGGACTAATAGAACAAGTCCCACACACTGCTAGAAGCCCAAATATTTTTTCAGAGCTAAGTGAAGAAAAAAATTATTTTTAATTTGCAACCTGATGGAGGTCAGTATAGATGGACTAATAGACCAAGTCCCACACACCGCTAGAAGCCCAAATATTTTTTCAGAGCTAGATGCAGAAAAAAATTATTTTTAATTTGCAACCTGATGGAGGTCAGTATAGATGGACTAATAGACCAAGTCCCACACACTGCTAGAAGCCCAAATATTTTTTCAGAGCTGGATGCAGAAAAAAATTATTTTTAATTTGCAACCTGATGGAGGTCAGTATAGATGGACTAATAGACCAAGTTCCACACACTGCTAGAAGCCCAAATATTTTTTCAGAGCTAGATGCAGAAAAAAATTATTTTTAATTTGCAACCTGATGGAGGTCAGTATAGATGGACTAATAGACCAAGTCCCACACACCGCTAGAAGCCCAACTATTTTTTCAGAGCTAGATGCAGAAAAAAATTATATTCAATTTGCAACCTGCTGGAGGTCAGTATAGAAGGACTAATAGAACAAGTCCCACACACTGCTAGAAGCCCAAATATTTTTTCAGAGCTAAATGAAGAAAAAAATTATTTTTAATTTGCAGCCTGATGGAGGTCAGTATAGATGGACTAATAGACCAAGTCCCACACACTGCTAGAAGCCCAAATATTTTTTCAGAGCTAGATGCAGAAAAAAATTATATTCCGTTTGCAACCTGATGGAGGTCAGTATAGATGGACTAATAGAATGATGCTATGCCCAAAAGATTTTACTTCACTAGGTGCAGTAAAAAAATTGGTATTCTATACACAGGTGTTATATCTTGCAACACAGATAGGCTACTCCACTGACTAACACACTCTGCAATAGGCCAAAAAGGATTAGCTTTGCTAGATTCAGCCAAATGCTGTGAAAAAAACTTGCACAGCACTGGCACAGACCTGCCTGGCAAAAACTGATAGGAACTCATGTAACCTAGTCCTGAAAAGGACTCCAATTACAATTAGTCTTTACTCCCACAACCTATCTATTTAAGAGCACAGACCTCCCTGATAAAAGTCGTAGGAAATGCTGTAACCTAGTCCTTAAAAGGACTGCATTCACAACTATTCCCTACTCCCAAGCTATCTGTATATTTGTGCGAAAATTGGCTTGAAATTAACAAGATATAGCGCACACAGCAACAGCGGTGCCGTCTAACACGCAGCTGCAGCAGTGAGAAAATGGTGGCGACGGGGAAAATGGCTTGGTCTTATAGGGCAAGGACATGTGACATACACTGCCAATGACACATGCCCTTGCTTGTGTGAAAAAAAGCACTTCGCTCCGTGTGTGCGCTGCTGATAGGCTGACAGATTGCACCTCCCCACTGCAAATGCGGGAAAGAGAAAAAAAAATGGAGATCTTCATTGTTCCTGCAGAGATCCATCCCCTGCCCCTCCCCCCACCCCGCTGTACACTCAAACTGCGTATTAACATTAATTTTCATCATTACTGAGAAAAAATCCAGTTATGATTTTGGTGCACGAACAGTTATCGAACATAACCTCGAACAGCCGAATTTTTCTCAAATTGTTCGTTTCGCCGAACGGCTCGAACACCGCCCAAAACAGCTCGAATTTGAGATTGGCGAACAGTTCGAGTAGAACAACGCTCATCTCTAATAGTGATTAGTCTGTTAATATCAGTTCATATTGCTTACTGCAAACAATGAGTTAACCAATAGTTTTTGCGGAACAGTAGGTAATTGTGTCAGGAGATGATAGCAACGGAAGTCTTTGGATGGAGCCTAGGTCAAAACAAGCAGCAACAGAACATATTCTAATCTCAATACTCAGACACTGAAATGTGTCCAAAAGAGCCTTAATAAGCCTTGGGAGATGATATTAATAAAATGGATGAACGAACCTGAACTGTAAAATTTGGGCTTTGTACCAGACACCTAGTTTCCGGTACCAAGCCCTGAACACAGACTTCTAGTTTTTAACTAAACAATTTAAAAAAACAACATTGGGTCCCCCCATTTTTGATAAACAGCCATGGTAAAGCAGACAGCTGGGGGCTGGTATTCTCAGGCTGGGAAGGTCCATGGATATTTATCCCTCCCCAGCCTAAAAATAGCAGCTCGCAGCTGCCCAAAAAAAGGTAAATCCATTAGATGCACCAATTCTGGCGCTTTTTCCGGCTCTTTCTGCTTGCCCTTGTGTGTTGGCAAGTGGAGTATTACTTGGGCTTGATATCAGCAATGTAATGTCCTCTGACATCAAGCCCATTGGTTAGTAAAGGAGCGGTGTCTATCAGACACCCCATTACTAACCCAGTAAGTGAGTAGTTAAAAAAACAGACACACAAGAAAAAAATACTTTATTTCAATACTTATTCCCCCGCACTCCTTTGTTTACCCATTTATTAATTTAAGCGCACCTGTCTGCAGGATTTTGCTCAGTAAACTACATAGACTATCAGGTGGGCGAAATTATACTGATTAAAATGATACCTTAGTTGATAAAATCCACCCTGTGGTCCTTGTGTAAGCTTTATTTTCAGTTTGGAGATAATGATATGTCCGTGCTCCGGGGCGGCCTGTGGGGGGGGCTCTATCTGGTGCTCTGCTTACATATTCATCTGTATGCTCTTATGACAGCTCACTGTGCCTTCGCTGAACTGCCTCCTATTTTGCTTAATGCATCTTGTAGTGGGGGGCTAGGTAAAATAGGAGGTAGGTCAGTGAAGGCACAGTGAGCTGACATAAGGGCATAGAGACGAATATGTAATCAGAGCACCAGATAGAGCCCCCCCACAGGCCACCCCAAAGCACGGGCATATCATTATCTCCAAACTGAAAGTAAAGATTACACAAGAACCACAGAATAGATTTCATCAACCAAGGTTTCATTTTAATGTCACCCACCTGACAATATATGTAGTTTACTGAGCACAATCCTGCTGACAGATGTGCTTTAAAATTAAATGGAGGAAGTTCCGACAATAATCCAATAGTGAAATGTCCCGCAATGCCTATCAAATACTTTGGAGTCTGGTGAAAAAGTTCTCAGAATGAGACTTCATGCCCGTGCCTGCCGCTAACTGCTAGTAACACTATTGAACCTCACTCTCAGAGCGTTTTCAGAATGAGGCGCAATAGAGTTTCTCGCGGTCAGTGGTATGTAGTAGCGTGAGAATTTCCATGTCTGCCACTTAACGGGAGTGACCTAAGAAGTCTCGTTCTGACAAATTTCTCACAACAAGACCCTATAAGATTTGATGGGCGCCATGGGACATTTTGCTATTGGATTATCATCGGAACTTTCTGGATTTATTTTTAATTAAAAAATGGATAAATGAGGGAGTGTGGGGAGAATTTTTTCAAATAAAGTATTTTTTTGGTGTGTTTATTTATTTTTAACACTAGGATAGTAATGAGGGTGTCTGACTGACACTGCTCCAGTACTAACCCCTGAATTTGGTTTCAGCCAGCTCCTGATATTAACCCCAAAAACAATTACCTGATTGTCACAGCATCAGGGAAATTGGGAAGAGCCGAGGCTAAGAGCCAGATTTGGCGCATCAAATATGATGCGTCACTTTTGAGGTGACTGCAGGCAGATATTTGTAGGTTGAGAATGGCCCATTAACTATGGGCATTCCCAGCCTATTAATATAAGCAGCTGTGTGCTTTCCCTTAGCTGATTATTATAAATATGGGGGCCCCACGCATTTACTAATAAATAAATAAATGAATGAAGAAAATTACTTGTGGTCTCCCTATTTTTAATAACCAGCCAAGGAAAAGCAGAAAGCTGGGGCTGATATTAATAGGCTGGAATTGGCCATGGATATTGGCCCCTTTTTAGCCTAATAAAACCAGCCCTCAGTCGCCCTTGAAATGAAGCATCCATTAGATGCGCCAATTCTGGCGCTTAGCCTCGGCTCTTCCCGATTGCCCTGGTGCGGTGGCAATCAAGGTAATGGGATCGTGGAGTTGATGTCAGCCCACAAGTTAGTAATGGACAAGTGTCTATCAGACACCCTCTTTACTAACCCAGTAAGTAAAAAGTGAAGAAAACACACCAAAAAAATATTTTTTTGAAAAAACACACAGAAAAAAAATCTTTATTTGAAAATAAAAACTCCCCAATAATTCCCTTTTTTCCCCATTTATTAAAAAAAACTAATAAATAAAAAACAATAATCCACAGGGTCCACCTTAATCCATAATATGGAGGTCCCACAATGATCCAAGTCTTGTTCATCCAGTCTACGGAGCTCCGTTCAGAGAAGGCAGCTCCATAGACAGGAGCAGCAGCCTTTGCTGGGTCTCGCACTGCGCTCCGCAAGACTTGGCTGCTGTGAACTGAGGTAAGGTTGTCTCAGTTCACAGCGGCGGGCTCTTACAAGGGCAGAGCCTTTGTGAACTGAGGTAGCATGACTGACGCCACTTCAGTTCACAGATACCTGTTCTCACTAGGACAGCGCGAGTGCCGGACTAATGAGAGACCACGAATCCGGCATTTGGCTCTCTGGCACTCATCAGTCCGGCACTCGAGCTGTGGGTCTCCCTGCAGCTGTGAGGCCTGGAAACCTTAAGTTAGCCTTTAAGGCAGACTTTAAGGGTACTGGAGTTTCCCGATGTTGGAACACCTGGAGGCTGTAAACTCTAAACCTTAGTTCATAGCCTCCAGGTGTTCCAGGAGCTGGAAACTTGAGTAACCTTAAAGTCTCCCTTAAAGGCTCCCTAAAGTTTTCCGGGTATCACAGCTGCTGGGAGACCTGGTGGCTGTGAACTCTGGTAAGGTTACCGGACTTCACAGCCACTTGGTCTCGCTGCAGCTCCAGTGCCAGACTGATGAGTGCCTAGCGCTGGACTCGCGGTCACTCATTAGTCCAGCACTTGCACTGCCCTCACGAGAACCAGCCGCTGTGAACTGAGATAACCTTACTGACATCATCTCAGTTCACAGCAGCCGGGTCTTGTGAAGTGCAACGTGAGACCCGGCAGTGGCTACTGCTTCAGTCTATGGAGCTATGTTCTCTGAACGCTGCTCCATAGACTGGAAGAAAAATACGGAGATCATTGTGGGACCTCCATACTATGGATTATGGCGAACCCTGCGGATTATTAATTTTTATTTTTATTATTATTTTTTAATGCATGGTGGAAAGAGGGGAATTGTTGGGGACTTTTTTTCAAATAAACATTAATTTCTGTGTGTTTTTTTCAAAAGATTTTTTCTTTCCGTGTGTTTTCTTTCGATTTACTGGGTTAGTAATGGGGGTGTCTGATAGACACCTCTCCATTACTAAATCGTGGCCTTGATGTCAGAGGACATTACACAGCTAACATCAACCCCACAGTCCCAATTGCAACAGCACGAGGGCAATCAGGAAAACCTGAGGCTAAGAGCAAGAATTGGCACATCTAATGGATGCGCTATTTATGGGGCAGCTGAGGGCTGGTGTTATTAGCCTGGGAAGGGACTAATATCCATGGCCCTTCCCAGCCTATTAGTATCAGCCCCAGGTGGTTATTAAAAATAGGAAGGACTCCACTTCATTTTTTCAGGGCCCCCTCACTTTTAATAAACAGCAAAGGCAAAGCAGACAGCTGGGGGCTTATATTAATAGGTTGGGAAGGTCCATGGATATTGGCATCTTCCCAGAATAATAAGACCAGCTCACAGCTGTTTGCTTTCTCTTGGCTGGTTATTAGTGATGATCGAGCATGCTCATTGCTTGAGATTTACGAGCATGCTCGGGCGAGCACATATTAACTTCAGCGTGCTGGGGGTTAATTTTCGTCGCTCCGTGAACATGATTTGCGACTGTTTGACAGCTTTAATACAAGTGAGGATTGCTGGATAAACAGGCATTCCTCACATGTATTAAAGCAGTCAAACAGTCGCAAATAATGTTCATGGAGCGGCGAGAACTTAACCCCCGAGCACGCTGAAGATAATAAGTGCTAGCCCAAGCATGCTCATAAATCCCTAGTAACGAGCATGCTCGGTCATCACTACTGGTTATTAACAATAGGGGGTACCATTTTTTCATTTATTTATTTATGTATTAGTATTTTTCATTCATTTATTTATTTATTAGTAATAAATCAATAAATAAATGAAAACAATGGCATGGAGTCCCCCATATTTTTAATAACCAACTAAGGGAAAGCAGACAGCTGAAAGCTGATATTAATAGGCTGGAAATGATCATGGTTATTGGGCCATTCCCAACCTACAAATATCAGCCTGCAGCCACCCCAGAAGTGGCACATCATATTTGATACACCAATTCTGGTGCTTAGCATCAGCTCTTCCCGATTGCCCTGGCACGGTGAAAATCAGAGTAATTGTTTTTATAGTTAGTAATAGAGAGGTATCAGTCAGACACCCCCATTACTAACACAGTAGTAAAAATAAATAAACACATTCATAGAAAAAAAAAGATTTTATTAAAGACTCCCCCACACTAGCCCTTGTTCACCCATTTATTAATAAAATGATCCCACAAAGTAATCCACGTCCATCTTCTTTGTCTCCAGCACCTGTGGATAGCAGTAAATCTACCTCTACGCACAGACGACAGCTGATAAATACTCTCATTAGTGTCACCTGTTTTCGCTGATGACAGTAGTACAGTCATGGCCAAAAGTATTGAGAATGAGACAAATAGTAATTTTTCCAAAGTTTACTGCTTCATTTTTTGTAATGGCAATTTGCATATACTCCTGAATGTCAAAGAGTGATCAGCTTAACAGCAATTATTGTACTTGCAAAGTCAATATTTGCCCAGAATATGAACTTTAACCCCCAAAACACATTTCAACATCACTGCAGTCCTGCCTTAAAAGGAGCAGCTAACATCGATAAAGTGATTGATCCATTAACACAGGTGTGGGTGTTGATGAGGACAGGGCTGGCGATCAATCAGTCATGATTAACACTAGGACTACTGGACTCGTGACCCCGCCTAGAACTACTGAAAGAAGTCATTTTGACTCCTTGCTTGTTTTCGTTTATTTTTAGTTTCATTTGTGGTTATTTATTAATAATTATATTTTTTGTAATGTATTATTATTGTGAGATCCAACAGTAATGCTTTTGATTGTTTTTTTTCTGCTTTTCTTATTTTTCTACAGAAAATAACAATAATTATAATAGACGTTTTTCAAACATTTTTTTTTATTCAAGTGCACACATATAAACAACAACTGAAGAACAAAAAGCAGAGAAAATGTAGGTGGAGGAGCATAAAAATGAAAATATGGCGCAGAATTCACCTTCTAAACATTTGGTGTTTCGCATTTTAGGCATTGCCTTTGATTTATGGCAGTACATTGCCCACACAAAGACTTACCACAAGTCTTACAATTTCCGACATCTATTTTTCTTGCACTTTTCTTTGATCTGGCAAAATTTTGTTTGAACCATCACTTCTGAGCATGTAGAAACTTGGGACGTGGAACCCTTTTCCCTATCTGTGACATAAGGACCACTCAACTCTCTCACAAGCGTTTGCAAAAATGCCTTGCGTGACATTTTTTGGTGGGTAATCTCCTTGAATATTATCCATGCATTTATACCCGCAAAGTCTAAGGCATTTTCAAATGCATGAACAGGCCATCTCCTTGTGCATGTTCGTGTGGTATATTTTCGTGCCAACTGATCCACTACATCTACTCCATATTTTGTTTCATTGCAAAACTTTACCGTTTCTGGAGTTTTTTTAGCGGAATCAGACGCAACAACAACATCTGGATGGACGGAACTCAAAATGACAACATTTTTGTTGGGCTTTCCTTGATATACTGTAAGTGTAAAATTGTCTTCATTTCTAAACACTTTAGTGTTGTACAATTCCTCTTTCATGGATTTTATTTCTTTAGGCACTTCTCGCCTTATCTTGTTCAGTGTTCCCACGATGGTTGTTCCTTTGGTTTTTAGCTGTTTAGCTAATTTTACTGAAGTAAAATAATTATCGGTTGTAACATTGCGACCTTTTTTCAAAAACGGGTCCAATAACTTCATTACCACATGGTCAGCTAAACGGTCCTCAGCACGGCGTGTGTCATCTTTGCCTAGATAAGGGAAGCCATTTGCCAGATATTTGCTCCTCTTATCAACAGCTAGCCAATATTTGTGGCCATATTTATCTGGTTTGGAAGGCATGTACTGCGTGAATGGACACCTAGTTTTGCTTGGGAAAAGTTGCTCATCCACCGTTATGTATGGGCCAGGTTTGTAACACGCAATACAATTTTCAATAAACCTGTCCCACACAGTAGAAAATAGAGCAAACTTGTCCGTTTCCAGTTTCTCCGATCGAGTAGATTTCTCATCAAATCTGAGAAACCTCATAATTTCAACAAAGCGGTCCCTAGACATTGTCGCTTTGCAAAACGGTATTCCCCAGTCATTACACCAAATACTGCTAATCGAGTGACGGTTCGTGCCAGATATTCCACGAGCATAGAATATCGCAATGAATGCATCTAGCTCCTCATCAGATAGAGTAAACTGTAAATTATTGTTCCTGCATGCTTCTGCAAGCGTACAGTTCTTTATATGTGTCAATATATATGAATCAAAAAATAAACGCCATGCGCTCAAAGGACTATCGATAATGATATTTCTTCTGGCGTATCCTGTAGGGCCAGGTGCTTCTCGAAGAATATTTTGGCTGTCACGCCTACCAGGCAAGTGTTCTCCAATTTCAACAGGTTTCCATTGAATACCATCCGCTGAAACTAGTATTCCTTCAGATTCGCCTTCTCTGGTGTTTGTTGTTGCATTACCTTCGCCGCCATCGTTATCTGTTGTTCTTTCATTTCTGGGACGTTTTGCTGATTTTTTCTGTCCACGACCAGGAGGATGGTCACGAGGCAACATAACTGCATGAGCCCGATCCCCAGTTGATGTGCTTGGAATATCTGTAAAAAAGTTGATGAATATTTAGAATTTTTGTTTTGTAAGGGTCCGTGCACACTGGCTGGATTAGCGGCGGAATATCCGACCGGATATTCTCACCACAATCCGGCCCGTACCTGCCCGCTCAGGTACAGAGCAGAGTTTCATACCTGAAGCTCCGCTCCGAACCCCGGGCTGGAGCCGCTGTCTGGGACGGAGCCGTGCTCACGCGTAAGCAAGCGCTGCTCTGTCCCTGACAGCGGCTCCAGCCCGGGGTTCGGAGCGGAGCTTCAGGCATGAGCGGGCAGGTACGGCCTGTATTGCGGCAAAAATATCCAGATGGCTATTCAGACAGAATTCTGCTAGTGTGCACAGGCCCTAACTCAGTGTGTGGAAGAACAAATAAATACACATAACTACTTACCTTCTGGATTTGTTCCTTCTGAGTCTTCAGATTCACTTGATATGTTCTGAGGAATGAAATCTTCATCACTGTCAGAATCAAATACATGTTCCTGCAATTCGGATTCCGATTCATCCTCCGGTATGGATTGCAAAGTAGCCAGAATATCCTGAGGCTTTATCAAACGTCTTCTCTCCATATTCCTCACAAATTCCTTAATTCTATATAGTTCCCTGCTGAAAAATAGAAATGAAATGAAAACTAAAAGAAATAATAACTGTTCTGCCACTTTCAAAAGTAGGTGGGCTGAATCAGTTGACAGACAGCTAAACTATTTCATAACAATTCATACCTGTATGAGTCTTCAGAGCTCGTATGTCTGCGTCTGTTCTCTTTGTCTCTTCAGCTGAACTGAAAGTAAAGTTACTATCCAGAATACTGTCTCCTGCTAGGACCTTAGAAAAACACCACCCTTCATTAGCATAAGATAAGAGGCTAGAGTAAACAAGCTATTTTGTTCAGCATTACACAGTAATACAAGCAGGTAAAACACAAGGAAAATGTGAAAAGTTGACATGTAAATTGAACTACATCTATATGAACATCAGGGTAAATAAGACAGAGTGAAAAAATTATGCACAAAACTTTATAGCAACATTTAGTGACAAAAGGACCTCAAAATATAGTAGGGAGTCAAAATGACTCCCTTCAGTAGTTCTTGGTAAATTTTGAAAAAAACGCGCAAATTTTTCACCAAAATTATTTATTCTCACAAAATCTTTTTTCACATCATATTTGAGGAAAAGTCACAGAGTTTCAAGCCGGAATTCTGAAAAATGTAGTCACAGAAGAGAAATAAAAAACGAAAGGAGTCAAAATGACTCCATCAGTAGTTCTAGTGTTAAGTAAGAATGACATCACTGGACACTTTAAAAGGAGGCTGGTTCTTGGTATCATTGTTTCTCTTCAGTTAACCATGGTTATCTCTAAAGAAACACGTGCAGCCATCATTGCACTGCACAAAAATGGCCTAACAGGGAAGAGTATCACAGCTACAAAGATTGCACCTCAGTCAACAATCTATCGCATCATCAAGAACTTCAAGGAGAGAGCTTCCATTGTTGTCAAAAATGCTCCAGGGCGCCCAAGAAAGACCAGCAAGCGCCAGGACCGTATCTTAAAACTGTTTCAGCTGCGGGATCGGACTACCAGCATTGCAGAGCTTGCTCAGAAATGGCAGCAGGCTGGTGTGAGTGCTTCTGCACGCACTGTGAGGCGGAGACTCTTTGAGCAAGGGCTGGTTTCAAGGAGGGCAGCAAAGAAGCCACTTCTCTCCAGAAAAAACATCAGGGACCGACTGATATTCTGCAAAAGGTACAGGGAGTGGACTGCTGATAACTGGGGCAAAGTCATTTTCTCTGATGAATCCCCTTTTCGATTGTTTGGGACATCTGGAAAACAGCTTATTCAGAGAAGAAGAGGTGAGCGCTACCACCAGTCTTGTCTCATGCCAACTGTAAAGCATCCTGAAACCATTCATGTGTGGGGTTGCTTCTCAGCCAAGGGAATCGTCTCACTCACAGTCTTGCCTAAAAACACAGCCATGAATAAAGAATGGTACCAGAATGTCCTCCAAGAGCAACTTCTCCCAACCGTCAAAGAGCAGTTTGGCGCCCAACAATGCCTTTTCCAGCATGATGGAGCACCTTGCCATAAAGCAAAGGTGATAACAAAATGGCTCATGGAACAAAACATAGAGATTTTGGGTCCATGGCCTGGAAACTCCCCAGATCTTAATCCCATTGAGAACTTGTGGTTAATCATCAAGAGACGGGTGGACAAACAAAAACCAACAAATTCTGTCAAAATGCAAGCATTGATTATGCAAGAATGGACTGCTATCAGTCAGGATTTGGTCAAAAAGTTGATTGAGAGCATGCCAGGGAGAATTACAGAGGTCTTGAAGAAGAAGGGGCAACACTGCAAATATTGACTAGCTGCATTAACTCATTCTAACTGTCAATATATCCTAATGGTACTCATAATATGATTGCAATTATATTTCTGTATGTGATATAAACATCAGACAAACACTAATTAAAACCAGAGGCCAGCAGATCATGTGAAAATATAATTTTGGTGTCATTCTCAAAACTTTTGGCCATGACTGTAGTAATCAGTCGCCGCCTGACCGGCGGTAACCTTCTCATTGCCGGTCACAGCTGCTGGCCCACACGTTGTCCTCTGTGTGACAGCGTGGGAACCACGATACTTAGTGTCTGTCACCGGCAGTGACTTCAATAAGGTTACCGCTGGTCAGAACAGCTGTTTCCCACGCTGTCACACATAGGACAGAGTGGCAACCGCCGGATGTTCGGGCCCCCCATTTATTTGAATGTTATTTGCGTTTGGTAACAAGTTTGGGTACTGTTCTGGAACCTGAACTGAACTTTTTTTTAAAGTTCAGCCGAAGCCAAACATTCATGGAACCGCTCATCACTATTTACTAACGAACCCAGCGCCACTTGTAGGATCTGACATTGAGCACAACAAAGGGCTGCAGACATAGGGGAAGAGAGCAGAGCTCGGCCCTGAAGATCAGACAAGCGTGTAGCAAGAAGATAATAACATAGTTACTGTACATGGTTACATAGGTTGAAAAAAGATTTAGGTCCATAAAGTTTAAAGTTTCTCCACCAATTATACATTTTGTCACTAAATTATATTTAATCCACAATGTTATGTGTACTGAGGAAATCATCCAATCCTTTTTAAAAATTGTTATAGTGTCTGCCATTACTATCTCTTGTGGTAGATGTGATTATACCCCGAAGAAGTGTGTCAACATTGAAACGTGTCGATAATAAAACCGCATTTAATACAGATCTATGTATCCTAGACCAATTCATAAATTCTGGACCAAAAAGGGGCTAATGGATCGAGAAATTGAAGGTACTGTCAAGTCCAGTGGAGGAAGCCTGAATATGGGGTTGTTTTACAGTCAAAGGCGTTGGATACTTGACCAGGATCAATGGTGGTCTCAATGTTGCTCTATATGTGAGTATCCTACAAGACGAGTTACTTCATATACTCGAGTACTATGGGTATGAAAAGAACGACAGTGTTTTCCAGCCAGATACGACCCGAAGCATACATCGAGATTGGAAAGAAATGTTTCAATGAGAATGAACTAGTGGTGCTGGATTGTCCCCCAAAGTCCCCAGATCTTAACTCAGTTGAACACTTGTGGGTAGAGTTGAATAAAAAAAACTGTATACATACCCAAGTGAGTCGACCTGTATGCACCAACTTTGTGAATGTGTAGAAGAGACCTGAGATTGAGACATGTTTGAATCTGATAGAGAGTATGCCCAGAAAATTTCAGATAATGTTGAAAGCCAAAGGTTGATTTACAAAATACTAACAAAATAATAAAAATTAAAATTTAGTTTTTTAAAGCAAAACAGTAACAATGCAGTGATATGACAAGAATATGCATAACTAATCATATGCTAAATAGTTCCAAGTAAAATTTATGTATGAAATAGCCAAGAATGATAGTAGTCTCATGTTGAATGCAGTAGTGGATGGTGGGATATGGAGCCTGACAGTCAAAAGTTCAAAACATTTTTACCCTTTTGCTCATCACTAGTGTTGAGCGATACCTTCCGATATTGGCAAATATCGGATCGGATTGGATCGGACCGATACCCAAAAAGTATCGGATATCGCCGATTCCGATACCGGAAACCAATGCAAGTCAATGGGACAGAAATATCGGAATGAAAATAAACCCTTTCTTTCCTTGTAGGTTAATTCTACATGAAGGAAAACAACTGAGAATAATGTAGAATGTATTGGGGGAGGTGGGGGAGACAATAAAGGCATAGAGGTTTAGCCCAATCAAATGGAATAGCAGGAATTAATATTTTTTTAAAGACGTTCTGAGTTACGGAAATATTGACTATGTTAAGTATTTATATATTTTGTCAGATATTTATGTTTCACTACTTCCATGCTCTTCACCTTCTTTTTTACTTCTCCCACACTTTCTCCTTCATCATCCTCAGCATCAGCATCTTTTTCATCCACTTCTTCTTCACCTTCTTCATCTTCTTCTTCACCTTCTTCATATTATTCTTTTTTTTTTACATTCTTCATATTCTTCTTATTCAACTATTATTCTTCTTCATATTCTACTTCTTCATCTTCTTCATATTCTTCTTCTTCATCATATTCTTATTTGTGACAGGCATTCCTGTAGTTGTTATCTATAAAAGTTTGAACATTACACCTTTCGTTCTGTCCGTCACAAAAGATTTACAACAGGATTTGTCCGCGTTCAGTTTGGCCTGCAGCAGCAGGTCTTTTCCAGGGGTACCACGAGGAGGAACGGACTCACCCCATACACTGCTTAGTCATCTTCTGCTTATAATTTAGATATTATCTTTTGCTCTGATTTTTAGTCTTATGCTTAATGTTCTGCAGCTTTTTGTTCTGCAGCTTCTTGTACTTCTGCTTCTTGGTTTTCTGTCTCTTGTTCTTCTGTATCTTGGTGGTTGTCTTCTCTTCTTTGTCCTCTTGGTCAACTTCTTCAGGGTCATCTTCTTGGTCTTCTTCGGGGTGGTCTTCAGGGTCGTCGTCTTCGGGGTCCTCGTCTTCAGGGTCGTCGTCTTCGGGGTCCTCGTCTTCGAGGTCCTCATCTTCTTTGGGTTGGTCTTCAGGGTCCTCGTCTTCAGGGTCCTCGTCTTCAGGGTCCTCGTTTTCTTCGGGGTGGTCTTCAGGGTACTCGTCTTCTTCGGGGTGGTCTTCAAGGTCCTCGTCTTCAGGGTCGTCGTCTTCAGGGTCCTCGTCTTCTTCGGGTTGGTCTTCAGGGTCCTCGTCTTCAGGGTCCTCGTCAGGGAGATCCAGAGTGATTACCAAGAACCATTTCAAAAAGCTTGAACTTGGAAATGTAGCAGAAGGTACAAGAAGGCTGAGGAACTACCGAGGACCAGCTGACGGTACTGGAACCCAGATGGGTAGCAGAAGGTAAAAGAGCCAATGGAACTACCGAGGACCAGCTGATGGTACTGGAACTCGGTTACTAAGCAGGAGGTACCTGTGCCAGAAAGCACTACCAAGGACCAGCAGATGTTGGTGGAACTTGGATACCGAGAAGGAGGCACCTAATCCAAAGGCACTGCCGAGAACCAGCTGACGGTACTGGAACCCGGATGGGTAGTAGAAGGTACAAGAGCCAATGGAACTACCGAGGACCAGCTGACGGTACTGGAACTCGGTTACTAAGCAGGAGGTACCTGACCCAGAAAGCGCAACCAAGGACCAGCAGACGTTGGTGGAACTTGGATACCGAGAAGGAGGCACCTAATCCAAAGGCACTGCCGAGAACCAGCTGACGGTACTGGAACCTGGATGGGTAGCAGAAGGTACCCATGTAAAAAAAAGTTTCAAGGCCGCGAGCCGGCCGCAGTTACCAAAACCCACAGTCCTACATGGGGTGCTTGTCCTATTGGCACTATGGAAACAGCCTTCATTGCCAGATCCCGCAGCCCACATAGGAGTCAACAAAAAATGACGTTGACACTACCCGGAAACAGCTGGCGTGCTGGAACCAGGCTGGGCAGGAGGGAGTACCCGTGCCAAAGACACTGCTTGGAAACAGCTGGCGGTGCTGGAATCCAGGGTAAATACTAAAAACAGAGTGGAGCCAGAGGCATAATTGGAGCAACATTAAAATCTGTAGTAGTGTGAATGTGGACAGAGCAGGAGAATTTGCCGGACACACAGCTGGGGAACAGCTGACGTTACTGAACCCCAATAACACTGGAGCAAGCGTTGACTGTGCAGATGGCAATTCTGAGCAGCAACTAGCATTATTGGAGCCCAGGATAAATACTAAAAACAGAGGAGCCAGAGGTGTAATTGGAGCAAGTTTTAAATCAGTAGTACAGTGGATGTGGACAGACCAGGAGAATTTGCCGGACACACAGCTGGGGAACAGCTGACGTTACTGAACCCCAATAACACTGGAGCAAGTGTTGACTGTGCAGACGGCACTTCTGAGCAGCAACTAGCGGTATTGGAGCCCAGGGTAAATACTAAAAACAGAGGAGCCAGAGGTGTAATTGGAGCAAGTTTTAAATCAGTAGTACAGTGGATGTGGACAAAGCAGGAGAATTTCCCGTACACACAGCTGGGGAACAGCTGACGTTACTGAACCCCAATAACACTGGAGCAAGCATTGACTGTGCAGACGGCACTTCAGAGCAGCAACTAGCGGTATTGGAGCCCAGGGTAAATACTAAAAACAGAGGAGCCAGAGGTGTAATTTAAGCAAGCTTTAAATTAGTAGTACAGTGGATGTGGACAAAGCAGGAGAATTTGTCGGACACACAGCCGGGGAACAGCTGACGTTACTGAACCCCAATAACACTGGAGCAAGCGTTGACTGTGCAGACGGCACTTCTGAGCAGCAACTAGCGGTATTGGAGCCCAGGGTAAATACTAAAAACAGAGGAGCCAGAGGTGTAATTGGAGCAAATTTTAAATCAGTAGTACAGTGGATGTGGACAAAGCAGGAGAATTTGCCGGACACACAGCTGGGGAACAGCTGACGTTACTGAACCCCAATAACACTGGAGCAAGCGTTGACTGTGCAAACGGCACTTCCGAGCGACAACTGGCGGTGTTGGAGCGCAGGGATAATACTGAAAACAGAGGAGCCAGAGGTGTAATTGGAGCAACTTTAAAATCTGTAGTAGTGAGAATGTGGACAGAGCAGGAGAAATTGCCATCTGCACAGCAGGGGAACAGCTGACGTTACTGAACCCCAATAACATGGCAGGAAGTGTTGACTGTGCAGACGGCACTTCCGAGCGCCAACTGGCGGTGTTCGAGCTCAGGGATAATGCTGAAAACAGAGGAGCCAGAGGTGTAATTGGAGCAACTTTAAAATTTGTAGTAGTGAGAATGTGGACAGAGCAGGAGAAATTGCCATCCGCACAGCAGGGGAACAGCTGACATTACTGAACCCCAATAACACGGCAGCAAGTGTTGACTGTGCAGACGGCACTTCCGAGCGCCAACTGGCAGTGTTGGAGCTCAGGGATAATACTGAAAACAGAGGAGCCAAAGGTGTAATTGGAGCAACTTTAAAATCTGTAGTAGTGAGAATGTGGACAGAGCAGGAGAAATTGGCATCCGCACAGCAGGGGAACAGCTGACGTTACTGAACCCCAATAACACGGCAGTAAGTGTTGACTGTGCAGACGGCACTTCCGAGCGCCAACTGGCGGTGTTGGAGCTCAGGGATAATACTGAAAACAGAGGAGCCAGAGGTGTAATTGGAGCAACTTTAAAATCTGTAGTAGTGAGAATGTGGACAGAGCAGGAGAAATTGCCATCCGCACAGCAGGGGAACAGCTGACGTTACTGAACCCCAATAACACGGCAGCAAGTGTTGACTGTGCAGACGGCACTTCCGAGCGCCAACTGGCGGTGTTGGAGCTCAGGGATAATACTGAAAACAGAGGAGCCAGAGTTGTAATTGGAGCAACTTTAAAATCTGTAGTAGTGAGATTGTGGACAGAGCAGGAGAAATTGCCATCCGCACAGCAGGGGAACAGCTGACGTTACTGAACCCCAATAACACGGCAGCAAGTGTTGACTGTGCAGACGGCACTTCCGAGCGCCAACTGGCAGTGTTGGAGCTCAGGGATAATACTGAAAACAGAGGAGCCAGAGTTGAATTTGGAGCAACTTTAAAATCTGTAGTAGTGAGAATGTGGACAGAGCAGGAGAAATTGTCATCCGCTCAGCAGGGGAACAGCTGACGTTACTGAACCCCAATAACACGGCAGCAAGTGTTGACTGTGCAGACGGCACTTCCGAGCGCCAACTGGCTGTGTTGGAGCTCAGGGAAAATACTGAAAACAGAGGAGCCAGAGTTGTAATTGGAGCAACTTTAAAATCTGTAGTAGTGAGAATGTGGACAGAGCAGGAGAAATTGCCGTCCGCACAGCAGGCGAACAGCTGACGTTACTGAACCCCAATAACACGGCAGCAAGTGTTGACTGTGCAGACGGCACTTCCGAGCGCCAACTGGCAGTGTTGGAGCTCAGGGATTACAGTTCAGGTGGTAGAAACATGAACACAACAGGAGACCTGGATACTGTTGCCAACCAATTATTTATTGTGGAAGAGGACTGGCAAATTCATGAGAGATCCAGGCCTTGTCATTTTGAGAAAAGTAAGCCGGTCAACGTTATCGGAGGATAGTCGCATGCGACGGTCTTTTAGTACACCACCTGCGGCACTAAAGACGCGTTCCGGTAATACACTAGCAGCAGGGCAAGCTAGCACCTCCAATGCATACTGACAAAGCTCTGGCCATGTATCCAGCTTACAGACCCAAAACTTGAAGGGAGAAGAGCCGTCTGGGAGTACACAAAGAGGGCAAGACATGTAGTCTGTCACCATCTGATGGAAACGTTGCCTCCTGCTGACTGGAGCCGTCTGTGATGGTGTAGACATTTGTGGTGGCGGGGACACAAAACTTTGCCACATTTCGGCCATACTGGTCTTGCCTTGTGCTACGGCGCTGCTTCTGCTCCCTCTTTGTGCAGAGCTTCCTCCACTGCCTCGACGCATTGAGCTGCTTTGTAAATCACTAGCAGCACTGCTCTCGGTTGGAATGGAGAACATTATGGAATGCTCCAGTGCGTCTTGGTACTCCCGCATTTTACGCTCCCGGTTCAATGGTGTTATGAGGCTTTGTAAGTTTTCCCGGTAGCGAGGATCTAGGATGGTGGACACCCAATAATCAGCCGTGTTGAGAATGTGGGCGATGCGGCGGTCGTTTCTCAGGCACTGCAGCATGAAATCAACCATGTGCTGCAGACTGCCAACTGGCCAAGAAACGCTGTCCCCTGCTTGAGGCGTGATCTCTGCCTGCTCTGCATCACCCCACCCTCGCTCTAGATACTGACTACTAGAGCATTGTGTACCTCACTCCTCTGGACAGATGTCTTCCTCATCCATTGACTCCTCCTCATCCTCCTCACAAAGTGTCCCCTGCCTAGGCCTTTGTGAGGAACCACGTTGCGCAGACTGTAGAGAAGCAGATGGCATTTGTGACTCCTCATCCTCCACCTCTTCCAAAACCTCGTCCCTTAGTGCTTGCAGTGTTTTTTCAAGCAGGCAGATAAGGGGGATATTCACGCTGACTAGTGCATAATCTGCACTCGCCATCCGCGTGGAATAATCGAAGGCACGCAGAACGTGGCAAATGTCCTTTATAGAGGCCCACTCAGTGGTGGTGAAGTGTGAATGGCGCGCACTGCGACTTGTTTGCGCCTGCTGCAGCTGGTACTCCATTACTGCTGCCTGCTGCTCACACAACCTCTCCAACATATGTAACGTTGAATTCCACCTGGTGGGTAGGTCATATATGATGCGATGTCCCGGAAGACGTAATCGGAGCTGCAGAGCTGCAATGCGTGATCTTGCGTTGCTGGAACACCGCAAGTGAGCGCACTCTATGCGGACCTTATGAAGCAGTGCATCAAGATCCGGATAGTCCCTCAAAAAACTCTGCACGACCAAGTTGAGCACATGTGCCAGACATGGGATGTGAGTGAGGTTGCCTAGGCCCAGAGCTGCCACCAGATTTCGGCCATTGTCACACACTACCATGCCTGGCTGGAGGTTCGCTGGCACAAACCACACATCGCTCTGCTGCTTGATGGCATTCCAGAGCTCCTGCGCTGTGTTGCTTCGATTCCCCAAAGAAATTAATTTTAATACGGCCTGTTGACGTTTGGCCACGTCTGTGCTCATATCGGTCATCATAACAGGTAACCGTTCACGGGTCGATGTGGAGGTAGACCGTGACGGCTCCTGCAGCGCTGATTCAGAGGAACTGGAGTATGAGGAGGAGTCAATGTGTACAGACTGGATTCCTGCAATCCTTGGAGTTGGCAGAACACGTACAGCGCCACTCTCAAGATCTGTACCCGGCTCCACAACATTTACCCAATGGGCAGTGAGGGAAAGGTATCGTCCCTGTCCATGCTTACTGGTCCACACATCGGTGGTCAGGTGGACCTTGCTACTGACAGCGTTTTGTAGCACTTGTTTAATTTTTCCCTCCACATGATGTTGCAGGGCAGGGACGGCTTGCCTGCTGAAATAAAAGCGGCTGGGCACGTTGTATTGTGGGACTGCCAATGCCATAAAGTTACGGAAGGTGTCAGTCTCCACCAGCTTGAATGATAGCATGTCAAGGGCCAGTAGTTTAGCAATGCCAGCATTCAGAGCCTGTGCTCGGGGGTGGTTTGCCGAGTATGGGCGCCTTTTCTCCCATGCCTGTGCTAACGATGGCTGTAGACAGGCCTGGGAGTGTGAGGATGACTGGGAAAGTGGTGCTGTGGGTGGAATTACACTGTGTCTCTGTACAACAGTGCCAGAGATTCTTCCATGGCGATCCTGTGAGGAAGCCGAACCAGCTGTGTGTGAGCTGGAGGAAGAGGCTACAACACGAGCTGAAGAGGTGGTAGGTGGCGCTGTAGGTTGGCCTAGGTCTTCAGTGTGTTTTTGTAACTCCACCACGTGCTTGGTCCGCACATGTTTCCACATATTTGTGGTATTGAGGTTGCTGACACTTTTCCCTCTTTTCACCTTCTGATTACACAGCTTGCATTTGACAAAGCAAATGTCATCTGCAACTGTGTCAAAAAAGGACCAGGCACTGCAAGTCTTGGGAGCGCCCGCTTTGGATTTTGGAAGAGCCATGCTCCTAATGGGTGCCGAAGTGGAGGCTTCAGGCAACCAAGTCTGCCCCCTCCCTCTCCCTCCTTTTTGGGCTGTTCGGGGAATCTTTTCCTCAGAGCTGCTCCCACCACCTTCCTGTCCCTCACGCCATGATGGGTCAAGGACCTCATCATCTACACCACCCTCTTCAAACAACTGCTTCTCCTGGGTAGTCTCGACAGCACAGTACGCACCAGAAAGTGGCACCTGAGTCTCATCATCAGATGCATACTGAGGTGTGCTGCTGACCATAGACACTGGCCCACCCGCCTCTTCAGCTTCAGAGAGACAAAACGGTTGCGCATCACTGCATACTACCTCTTCTTCAAATTCTCGAATTCTGCTTGGCTGGTCCCCTCTTTCCAAGCCAAGAGATTCAGAGAACAGAAGTAGAGATGGCTCCTGTCCAGGGCTCTCTGACTGCCTGGGCAATTTGGCAGGTGGTGAAGAGACAGATGGGTGCTCTTCAGTGCTCAGGACCTGAGAGGATCTGGAACTAATTGAAGTCGATGCGTTAGCTGCCATCCATCCGACAACGGCTTCAATTTGGTCCTCCCGCAGCAGTGGGGTATGGCTAGCTCCTACAAAGCTGCGCATAAAGGACTGTTCCCTGGTAAAACTGGGGGATGCTGAGTCACTGGTGCCCGCAGCAGGCACAGAATCCCCACGTCCTCTCCCTGCAGGCACAGAATCCTCACGTCCTCTCCCTGCAGAAACTCCACGCCCATGACCACGACCACATGCCTTACTCCCTGCCTTCTTCATCTTGGTAGACTGCTAAAGATAGGCAGAAAAGTACTAAGGGCTTAGTGTGCTTATTCCTGAACAGCTGCTAACAGGTGTAAGAAACACTAATTTTATAAAGTGTGGACTAGACTTTAATATGAGCGAATGTGGCCTACACAACTGTAAAGTGGAGTGTTTGGTGAACTTTATTTAGGTTTTTTTTGTCACAAAAAGACACTGGATGTGCCCAAAGATGTAATACCAATAGTATCACAAACTTTTTGTAGCTATTACAATGTAGGAACGTAACCTACAATGCAATAGATGAGGCTACAAAAAATAGGCTAATACTAATCTGGCTGGGGCTGCAGGGCACAATGCTGCAGAAAGGCTCCTCTAACTACTCCTATATAGTGTGTTTGGAACCAATTTAGCTGAATACGGATGGAACCACCACACTAATAGGAGATATCAGGAAAAATTATGAATTGGCAAAAAAGGACAATGTATGAGGCAGTGACACACACTGAGTGCACTACAACAAGACGTGGCTGAAGTACACACTACAGGGTGAGCTGCACTCACACACACAGACCTTGCAGACAGCGGTGAACAGTACAGATGCAGAGCACTGTGCACTAGAGCTGCAAGACAAAAAAAATTCTCTATCTACTCCTATATAGTGTGTTTGGAACCAATTTAGCTGAATACGGATGGAACCACCACACTAATAGGAGATGTCAGGAAAAATTATGAATTGGCAAAAAAGGACAATGTATGAGGCAGTGACACACACTGAGTGCACTACAGCCAGACGTGGCTGAAGCACACACTACAGGGTGAGCTGCACTCACACACACAGACCTTGCAGACAGCAGTGAACAGCACAGAGAACTGTGCACTAGCGCTGCAAGGCACAGCGATTTATAAAGTAGCTTGGGTAAAGCAGAATAGACCAAATAGGTAGCTAAAACTGTCCCTCAGAACAACAGCGTCCTATCCCTAACTGAATTCACAGCAGAGTGAGCTCAAAATGGCGGTGGCGGCTTTTATAGTGCATCGTGACATCATTTCTGCAGCCAATCACAGCCATGCCATTAGTTAAGATGCCTACATGCCTAACAGGATGTGCCCACACTTCTTAGGATCCTCATTGGCTGAATAAAATGAAACTGGCTCATTGCATTATGGGAACTTCCGATTCCGGTATACGATATCGCAAAAGTATCGGAATTAAGTATCGGAATTCCGATACCGCGAATATCGGCCGATACCCGATATTTCAGTATCGGAATGTTCAACACTACTCATCACTGTACATATAAATGTGATCTCCTCTGAGATGATTTTTTCTAAGCTAAGCAAGCCCAGCTTTTCCAACCTCTCATCATATGAGAGGCCTCCCATCACTTGTAATAATCTAGTTGCCTACCTTTGAACTGACTCTAACGTCTGAATATCATTTTTAAAATGTGGAGCCCAAAACTGGATCCCATATTCTAGATGTGGCCTTACAAGTGATTTATAAAGTTAGGATCGTGGGATTTTCTCTATTTTTATACACCCTAAAATCTTGTTTGCTTTTGCCGCTGCTGCTTGACATTGTGTACTGGTGCTCAGCTTACTTGTAACCAGAATATTCAAGTCCATTCTAGTTGCATTACTCTACAGTTATCAAAATTAAATCTCATTTGCCAAGCGTTTGACCATTCAGACATTTTATCCTGATCGTTTAGTAATATTGTGCTGTCAATATCAGTTTTTAATATCCTATATAGTTTGGTGAGCTTAGTGTCGTCAGCATTGACTGATTCTTTACTCTCAATACCATCCACAAGGTCAATAACAAGAGATTAAAAAAAATCTGTTCTAGTACAGATTCCTGCGGTACCCCACTGCTGACTATATACCATTTAGAGCATGTACCATTTATGACAATTCTTTGTTTCCTGTCATTTAGCCATTTACTTACCTATCTGCATATAGTTCCCAAGTCATTGCTTCTGTAGCTTCAATACAAGGCTGTTGTATGGTACAATATCAAATACCTTTGCAAGTCCAGATAAATCACATCAGCCGCATTACCAACATCCAGATTTTCACTTACCTCCTCATAGAAACCCAACATGTTGGTTAGACACGATTTATCTTTCATGAATGCATGCTGGTTGTCATTTATTAAATTATTCTCTGCAATATACTGTATTTCTGCAGGTCATCTCTTAGAATGTCCTCAAAAACTTTGCACGCTACTGATGTCAGACGTACCGGAGAGTAGTTGCTTGGATCCACCTTCTTACATTTCTTTAATATTGGTACCACGTCAGCCATCCTCCAATCCTGTGGGACCAACCCTGTTACAAGAGAGTCCAAAAATAGAGGTACATTGGCCTATCAATTACTGAGCTCAATTCCCTCAATGTCCATGGATGAATTCCATCTGGCTCAGGGGATTTGTCAATGTACACCTTGTGTTAAACTAGTTATATCAGGTGGTGAACTTTGATTTTTGCCTTGTTGAATGATCCCTGGAACAGTCAGTTTATTGGTGAATATGGGTGAAAAGTGCCCATTTAATAACTCAGCCTTTTCTTTGTTCTCTATAATTATCTATTTAAAATCATCTTCTAAAGGGCCGATATCATCCGTTTTTTTATTTAGAATTGATATATATTTTTTTAGATTTATTTTAATAAATAACTATCACTTTGACATGACTTCAAAACCTACCAGAGCCTATTTTTCAAGTGTATATCTTATGTGTTGATTCACCAAAAAAATACATTAATTCTTATTGATAATATGTGCTTCATGTGCAGGAAGAGCTCAAGGTATAACTCAAAGAGTTCTAGCATGACAGTACAGGGGCAACTAATGAGTCTCAAAAATAAAATTTGATTTGATTCTGAGTTATATGTCGTAATTACATTATTTTACACCAATTTAAAAATTCTCACCAAAGCAAAGAGAGAACTTTTTCAGTGTGAAAAAGTAGCTGCATAGATCAAGTTATAAACAGCCATAGGCCGTAAAAATCATAGCGGCAAATCATAGATTTGGACTATCATGCATTCCAGAATTAGAACAAAGAGATTCTGGGATTGAAGTCAATTCATAAAATATTGATAGATAATACTGGTAAGAGTCCAAATTATCAAGAGGTTTAAATATACATGAATGCTAGGCAAGGAGACAACTTATAATGCTGTAAATATAATAGTTCTAAAAAGGGACTTAAATAACAGCTATAATCATCTCCTTGGCTGGACAGGCAGAAAGCATTCACATACTTTCCCTTAATCCTTACTAGTACCATTCTCTGAACACGTGCCCTTATGTGACATTCTGAGTTGCACAGAACCATGATCAATGCCCCTGGAATTTAGTGAAGGACTATTTTAACTGTAAATACAGCCATGTTTACATTGAGATTTGCAGGATAGTACTACTGAGATAATACCTGAGCCTTGCTTCAGTGGAAGAATAGCTCCATAATACACTGCTCAAAAAAATAAAGGGAACACTGAAATAACACATCCTAGAACTGAATGAGTGAAATATTCTTATTGAATATTTTGTTCTGTACAAAGTTGAATGTGCTGACAACAAAATAACACAAAAATCATCAATGGAAATCAAATTTAATAACCAATGGAGGCCTGGATTTGAAGTCACCCCCAAAATCTAAGTGAAAAAACACACTACAGACTGATCCAACTTTGATGTAATGTCCTTAAAACAAGTCAAAATGAGGCTCAGTATTGTGTGTGGCCTCCACGTGCCAGAATGACCTCCCTACAATGCTTGGGCATGGTCCTGATGAGATTGCGGATGGTCTCCTGTGGGATCTCCTCCCAGACTTGGACTAAAGCATTCACCAACTCCTGGACAGTCTGTGGTGCAACGTGATGGCAACGTGATGTTGGTGGATGGAGAGAGACATGATGTCCGAGGTGTGCTCAATCGGATTCAGGTCTGGGGAACGGGTGGACCAGTCCATAGCTTCAATGTCTTCATCTTGCAGGAACTGCTGACACACTCCAGCCATATGAGGTCTGGCATTGTCCTGCATTAGGAGGAACCCAGGGCCAACTGCACCAGCATATGGTCTCACAAGGGGTCTGAGGATCTCATTTCAGTACCTAATGGCAGTCAGGCTACCTCTGGCGAGCACATGGAGGACTGTGCGGCCCTCCAAAGGAATTCCACCCCACACCATTACTGACCCACTGCCAAACCGGTCATGCTCATGGATGTTGCAGGCAGCAGATCGCTCTCCACTGCACCTCCAGACTCTGTCACATCTGTCACATGTGCTCAGTGTGAACCTGCTTTCATCTGTGAAGAGCACATGGCGCCAGTGGCGACTTTGCTAATCCTGGTGTTCTGTGGCAAATGCCAAGCGTCCTGCATGGTTTTGGGCTGTGAGCACAACCCCCATCTATGGACGTTGGGCCCTCATTCCAGCCTCACGGAGTTGGTTTCTAACCATTTGTCCAGACACATGCACATTTGTGACCTGCTAGAGGTCATTTTGCAGGGCTCTGGCAGTACTCCTCCTGTTCCTCCTTGCACAAAGGCGGAGGTAGCGGTCCTGCTGCTGGGTTGTTGCCCTCCTACGGCACCCTCCACGTCTCCTGGTGTACTGGCCTGTCTCCTGGTAGCGCCTCCAGACTCTGGACAATACACTGACAGACACAGCAAACCTTCTTGCCACAGCTCACATTGATGTGCCATTCTGGATGAGCTTCACTACCTGAGCAACTTCTGTGGGTTGTAGAGTCGGTCTCATGCTACCACGAGTGTGAAAGCACAACCAATATTCAAAAAGTGACCAAACCAACATTCAAAAGTGACCAAAAAATCAGCCAGAAAGCATTGGTACTTAGATGTGGTCTGTGGTCCCCACTAGAGATGAGCATTGTTCGAATCGAACTGTTCGCCAATCTCAAATTTGAGCTGTTTTGGGCGGTGTTAGAGCCGTTCGGCGAACACGAACGATTTGAAAAAAATTTGGCTGTTCGAGGTTATGTTCGATAACTGTTCGTGCACCAAAATCATAACTGGATTTTTTCTCAGTAATGATGAAAATTAATGTTAATACACAGTTTGAGTGTACAGCGGGGCGGGGGGAGGGGCAGGGGATGAATCTCTGCAGGAATAATGAAGATCTCCATTTTTTTTTCTCTTTCTCGCATTTACAGTGGGGAGGTGCAATCTGTCAGCCTATCAGCAGCGCACACACGGAGAGAAGTGCTTTTTTTCACACAAGCAAGGGCATGTGTCATTGGCAGTGTATGTCACATGTCCTTGCCCTATAAGACCCAGCCATTTTCCCCGTCACCATTTTAGACGGCACCGCTGTTGCTGTGTGCGCTATACCTTGTTAATTTCAAGCCAATTTTCGCACAAATCTACAGATAGCTTGGGAGTCGGGAATAGTTATGATTGCAGTCCTTTTAAGGACTAGGTTACAGCATTTCCTACGACTTTTATCAGGCAGGTCTGTGCTCTTAAATAGATAGGTTGTGGGAGTAAAGACTAATTGTAATTGCAGTCCTTTTCAGGACTAAGTTACATCAGTTCCTATCAGTTTTTGCCAGGCAGGTCTGTGCCAGTGCTGTGCAAGTTTTTTTCACAGCATTTGGCTAAATCTAGCAAAGCTAATCCATTTTGGCCTATTGCAGAGTGTGTTATACCTTTTGGGCATAGCATCATTCTATTAGTCCATCTATACTGACCTCCATAAGGTTGCAAATTGAATATAATTTTTTTCTGCATCTAGCTCTGAAAAATTATTTGGCCTTCTAGCTGTGTGTGGGACTTGTTCTATTAGTCCATTTATACTGACCTCCATCAGGTTGCAAACTGAATATAATTTTTTTCTGCATCTAGCTCTGAAAAAATATTTGGGCTTCTAGCTGTGTGTGGGACTTGTTCTATTAGTCCATCTATACTGACCTCCATCAGGTTGCAAATTGAATATAATATTTTTCTGCATCTAGCTCTGAAAAAATATATGGCCTTCTAGCAGTGTGTGAGACTTGTTTTATTAGTCCATCTATACTGACCTCCATCAGGTTGCAAACTGAATATAATTTTTTTCTGCATCTACCTCTGAAAAAATATTTGGGCTTCTAGCTGTGTGTGGGACTTGTTCAATTAGTCCATCTATACTGACCTCCATCAGGTTGCAAATTGAATATAATTTTTTTCTGCATCTAGCTCTGAAAAAATATTTGGCCTTCTAGCAGTGTGTGGGACTTGTTCTATTAGTACATCTATACTGACCTCCATCAGGTTGCAAATTCCAAATAATTTTTTGTCTGCATCTAGCTCTGAAAAAATATTTGGCCTTCTAACAGTGTGTGGGACTTGTTCTATTAGTCCATCTATACTGACCTCCATCAGGTTGCAAATTAAAAATAATTTTTATCTGCATCTAGCTCTGAAAAAATATATGGCCTTCTAGCAGTGTGTGGGACTTGTTCTATTAGTCCATCTATACTGACGTCCATCAGGTTGCAAACTGAATATAATTTTTTTCTGCATCTACCTCTGAAAAAATATTTGGCTTCTAGCTTTGTGTGGGACTTATTCTTAGTCCATCTATACTGACCTCCATCAGGTTGCAAATTGAATATAATTTTTTTATGCATCTAGCTCTGAAAAAATATTTGGCCTTCTAGCAGTCTGTGGGACTTGTTCTATTAGTCCATCTATACTGACCTCCATCAGGTAGCAAATTCAAAATAATTTTTATCTGCATCTAGCGCTGAAAAAATATTTGGCCTTCTAGCAGTGTGTGGGACTTGTTCTATTAGTCCATCTATACTGACCTCCATCAGGTTGCAAATTAAAAATAATTTTTATCTGTATCTAGCTCTGAAAAAATATTTGGCCTTCTAGCAGTGTGTGGGACTTGTTCTATTAGTCCATCTATACTGACCTCCATCAGGTTGCAAACTGAATATAATTTTTTTCTGCATCTACCTCTGAAAAAATATTTGGGCTTCTAGCTGTGTGTGGGACTTGTTCTATTAGTCCATCTATACTGACCTCCATCAGGTTGCCATTTGAATATAATTTTTTTCTGCATCTAGCTCTGAAAAAATATTAGGCCTTCTAGCAGTGTGTGGGAATTGTTCTATTAGTCCATCTATACTGACCTCCATCAGGTTGCAAATTGAATATAATTTTTTTCTGAATCTAGCTCTGAAAAAATATTTGGCCTTCTAGCAGTGTGTGGGACTTGTTCTATTAGTCCATCTATACTAACCTCCATCAGGTTGCAAATTAAAAATATTTTTTTCTCTGCATCTAGCTCTGAAAAAATATTTGGGCTTCTAACTGTGTGTGGGAATTGTTCTATTAGTCCATCTATACTGACCTCCATCAGGTTGCAAATTGAATATAATTTTTTTCTGCATCTATCTCTGAAAAAATATATGGCCTTCTAGCAGTGTGTGGGACTTGTTCTATTAGTCCATCTATACTGACCTCCATCAGGTTGCAAATTCAAAATTATTTTTACCTGCATCTAGCTCTGAAAAAATATTTGGCCTTCTAGCAGTGTGTGGGACTTGTTCTATTAGTCCATCTATACTGACCTCCATCAGGTTGCAAATTAAAAATAATTTTTATCTGCATCTAGCGCTGAAAAATTATTTGGCCTTCTAGCAGTATGTAGGACTTGTTCTATTAGTCCATCTCTACTGACCTCCATCAGGTTGCAAACTGAATATAATTTTTTTCTGCATCTACCTCTGAAAAAATATTTGGGCTTCTAACTGTGTGTGGGACTTGTTCTATTAGTCCATCTATACTGACCTCCATCAGGTTGCAAATTGAATATAATTTTTTTCTGCATCTAGCTCTGAAAAAATATTTGGCCTTCTAGCAGTGTGTGGGACTTGTTCTATTAGTCCATCTATACTGACTTCCATCAGGTTGCAAATTCAAAATAAATTTTATCTGCACCTAGCTCTGAAAAAATATTTGGCCTTTTAGCAGTGTGTGGGACTTGTTCTATTAGTCCATCTATACTGACCTCCATCAAGTTGCAAATTCAAAATAATTTTTTGTCTGTATCTGGATCTGAAAAAATATTTGCCCTTCTAGCAGTGTGTGGGACTTGCTCTATTAGTCCATCTATACTAACCTCCATCAGGTTGCAAATTCAAAATAATTTTTTGTCTGCATCTAGCTCTGAAAAAATATTTGGCCTTCTAGCAGTGTGTGGGACTTGTTCTATTAGTCCATCTATACAGACCTCCATCAGGTTGCAAATTAAAAATAATTTTTATCTGCATCTTGCTCTGAAAAAATATTTGGCCTTCTAGCAGTGTGTGGGACTTGTTCTATTGGTCCATCTATACTGACCTCCATCAGGTTGCAAATTCAAAATAATTTTTATCTGCATCTAGCTCTGAAAACATATTTGGCCTTCTAGCAGTGTGTGGGACTTGTTCTATTAGTCCATCTATACTGACCTCCATCAGGTTTCAAACTGAATATAATTTTTTTCTGCATCTACCTCTGAAAAAATATTTGGGCTTCTAGCTGTGTGTGGGACTTGTTCTATTAGTCCATCTATACTGACCTCCATCAGGTTGCAAATTCAAAATTATTTTTATCTGCATCTAGCACTGAAAAATTATTTGGCCTTCTAGCAGTGTGTGGGACTTGTTCTATTAGTCCATCTCTACTGACCTCCATCAGGTTGCAAACTGAATATAATTTTTTTCTGCATCTACCTCTGAAAAAATATTTGGGCTTCTAACTGTGTGTGGGACTTGTTCTATTAGTCCATCTATACTGACCTCCATCAGGTTGCAAATTGAATATAATTTTTTTCTGCATCCAGCTCTGAAAAAATATTTGGCCTTCTAGCAGTGTGTGGGACTTGTTCTTTTAGTCCATCTATACTGACTTCCATCAGGTTGCAAATTCAAAATAAATTTTATCTGCACCTAGCTCTGAAAAAATATTTGGCCTTCTAGCAGTGTGTGGGACTTGTTCTATTTGTCCATCTATGCTGACCTCCATCAAGTTGCAAATTCAAAATAATTTTTTGTCTGTATCTGGATCTGAAAAAATATTTGCCCTTCTAGCAGTGTGTTGGACTTGCTCTATTAGTCCATCTATACTAACCTCCATCAGGTTGCAAATTCAAAATAATTTTTTGTCTGCATCTAGCTCTGAAAAAATATTTGGCCTTCTAGCAGTGTGTGGGACTTGTTCTATTAGTCGATCTATACAGACCTCCATCAGGTTGCAAATTAAAAATAATTTTTATCTGCATCTTGCTCTGAAAAAATATTTGGCCTTCTAGCAGTGTGTGGGACTTGTTCTATTAGTCCATCTATACTGACCTCCATCAGGTTGCAAATTCAAAATAATTTTTATCTGCATCTAGCTCTGAAAAAATATTTGGCCTTCTAGCAGTGTGTGGGACTTGTTCTATTAGTCCATCTATACTGACCTCCATCAGGTTGCAAACTGAATATAATTTTTTTCTGCATCTACCTCTGAAAAAATATTTGGGCTTCTAGCTGTGTGTGGGACTTGTTCTATTAGTCGATCTATACTGACCTCCATCAGGTTGCAATTTGAATATAATTTTTTTCTGCATCTAGCTCTGAAAAAATATTTGGCCTTCTAGCAGTGTGTGGGAATTGTTCTATTAGTCCATCTATACTGACCTCCATCAGGTTGCAAATTGAATATAATTTTTTTCTGAATCTAGCTCTGAAAAAATATTTGGCCTTCTAGCAGTGTGTGGGACTTGTTCTATTAGTCCATCTATACTGACCTCCATCAGGTTGCAAATTAAAAATAATTTTTTCTCTGCATCTAGCTCTGAAAAAATATTTGGGCTTCTAGCTGTGTGTGGAACTTGTTCTATTAGTCCATCTATACTGACCTCCATCAGGTTGCAAATTGAATATAATTTTTTTCTGCATCTAGCTCTGAAAAAATATATGGCCTTCTAGCAGTGTGTGGGACTTGTTCTATTAGTCCATCTATACTGACCTCCATCAGGTTGCAAATTCAAAATTATTTTTATCTGCATCTAGCTCTGAAAAAATATTTGGCCTTCTAGCAGTGTGTGGGACTTGTTCTATTAGTCCATCTATACTGACCTTCATCAGGTTGCAAATTAAAAATAATTTTTATCTGCATCTAGCGCTGAACAAATATTTGGCCTTCTAGCAGTGTGTGGGACTTGTTCTATTAGTCCATCTCTACTGACCTCCATCAGGTTGCAAACTGAATATAATTTTTTTCAGCATCTACCTCTGAAAAAATATTTGGGCTTCTAGCTGTGTGTGGGACTTGTTCTATTAGTCCATCTATACTGACCTCCATCAGGTTGCAAATTGAATATAATTTTTTTCTGCATCTAGCTCTGAAAAAATATTTGGCCTTCTAGCAGTGTGTGGGACTTGTTCTATTCGTCCATCTATACTGACTTCCATCAGGTTGCAAATTCAAAATAAATTTTATCTGCACCTAGCTCTGAAAAAATATTTGGCCTTCTAGCATTGTGTGGGACTTGTTCTATTAGTCCATCTATACTGACCTCCATCAAGTTGCAAATTCAAAATAATTTTTTGTCTGCATCTAGCTCTGAAAAAATATTTGGCCTTCTAGCAGTGTGTGGGACTTGTTCTATTAGTCCATCTATACTGACCTCCATCAGGTTGCAAATTAAAAATAATTTTTATCTGCATCTTGCTCTGAAAAAATATTTGGCCTTCTAGCAGTGTGTGGGACTTGTTCTATTAGTCCATCTATACTGACCTCCATCAGGTTGCAAATTCAAAATAATTTTTTGCCTGCATCTAGCTCTGAAAAATATTTGGCCTTCTAGCAGTGTGTGGGACTTGTTCTATTAGTCCATCTATACTGACCTCCATCAGGTTGCAAATTGAATATATTTTTTTTCTGCATCTAGCTCTGAAAAAATATTTGGCCTTCTAGCAGTGTGTGGGACTTGTTCTATTAGTCCATCTATACTGACCTCCATCAGGTAGCAAATTCAAAATAATTTTTATCTGCATCTAGCGCTGAAAAAATATTTGGCCTTCTAGCAGTGTGTGGGACTTGTTCTATTAGTCCATCTATACTGACCTCCATCAGGTTGCAAATTAAAAATAATTTTTATCAGCATCTAGCTCTGAAAAAATATTTGGCCTTCTAGGAGTGTGTGGGACTTGTTCTATTAGTCCATCTATACTGACCTCTATCAGGTTACAAACTGAATATAATTTTTTTCTGCATCTACCTCTGAAAAAATATTTGGGCTTCTAGCTGTGTGTGGGAAATGTTCTATTAGTCAATCTATACTGACCTCCATCAGGTTGCAAATTGAATATAAATTTTTTCTGCACCTAGCTCTGAAAAAATATTTGGCCTTCTAGCAGTGTGTGGGACTTGTTCTATTATTCCATTTATAATGACCTCCATCAGGTTGCAAATTAAAAATAATTTTTTATCTGCATCTAGCTCTGAAAAAATATTTGGGCTTCTAGCTGTGTGTCGGACTTGTTCTATTAATCCATCTATACTGACCTTCATCAGGTTGCAAATTAAAAATAATTTTTATCTGCATCTAGCTCTGAAAAAATATTTAGCCTTCTAGCAGTGTGTGGGACTTGTTCTATTAGTCCATCTATACTGACCTCCATCAGGTTGCAAACTGAATATAATTTTTTTCTGCATCTACCGCTGAAAAAATATTTGGGCTTCTAGCAGTGTGTGGGAATTGTTCTATTAGTCCATCTATACTGACCTCTATCAGGTTGCAAATTCAAAATATTTTTTTGTCTGCATCTAGCTCTGAAAAAATATTTGCCCTTCTAGCAGTGTGTGAGACTTGTTCTATTAGTCCATATATACTGACCTCCATCAGGTTGCAAATTGAATATAATTTTTTTCTGCATCTAGCTCTGAAAAAATATTTGGCATTCTAGCAGTGTGTGGGACTTGATCTATTAGTCCATCTATACTGACCTCCATCAGGTTGCAAATTAAAAATAATTTTTATCTGCATCTAGCTCTGAAAAAATATTTAGCCTTCTAGCAGTGTGTGGGACTTGTTCTATTAGTCCATCTATACTGACCTCCATCAGGTTGCAAACTGAATATAATTTTTTTCTGCATCTACCGCTGAAAAAATATTTGGGCTTCTAGCTGTGTGTGGGACTTGTTCTATTTTTCCATCTATACTGACCTCCATCAGGTTGCAAATTGAATATAATTTTTTTCTGCACCTAGCTCTGAAAAAATATTTGGCCTTCTAGCAGTGTGTGGGACTTGTTCTATTAGTCCATTTATAATGACCTCCATCAGGTTGCAAATTAAAAATAATTTTTTTTCTGCATCTAGCTCTGAAAAAATATTTGGGCTTCTAGCTGTGTGTGGGACTTGTTCTATTAGTCCATCTATACTGACCTCCATCAGGTTGCAAATTGAATATAATTTTTCTCTGCCTCTAGCTCTGAAAAAATATTTGGCCTTCTAGCAGTGTGTGGGACTTGTTCTATTAGTCCATCTATACTGACCTCCATCAGGTTGCAAATTCAAAATTATTTTTATCTGCATCTAGCTCTGAAAAAACATTTGGCCTTCTAGCAGTGTGTGGGACTTGTTCTATTAGTCCATCTATACTGACCTCCATCAGGTTGCAAACTGAATATAATTTTTTTCTGCATCTACCTCTGAAAAAATATTTGGGCTTCTAGCTGTGTGTGGGACTTGTTCTATTAGTCCATCTATACTGACCTCCCTCAGGTTGCAAATTGAACATAATTTTTTTCTGCATCTTGCTCTGAAAAAATATTTGGCCTTCTAGCAGTGTGTGGGAATTGTTCTATTAGTCCATCTATACTGACCTCCATCAGGTTGCAAATTCAAAAGAATTTTTTGTCTGCATCTAGCTCTGAAAAAATATTTGCCCTTCTAGAAGTGTGTGGGACTTGTTCTATTAGTCCATCTATACTGACCTCCATCAGGTTGCAAATTCAAAATAATTTTTTGTCTGCATCTAGCTCTGAAAAAATATTAGGCCTTCTAGCAGTGTGTGGTACTTGTTCTATTAGTCCATCTATACTGACTTCCATCAGGTTGCAAATTAAAAATAATTTTATTTGCATCTAGCTCTGAAAAAATATTTGGGTTTCAAGCTGTGTGTGGGACTTGTTCTAATAGTCCATCTATACTGACCTCCATCAGGTTGCAAATTAAAAATAATTTTTATCTGCATCTTGCTCTGAAAAAATATTTGGCCTTCTAGCAGTGTGTGAGACTTGTTCTATTAGTCCATCTATACTGACCTCCATCAGGTTGCAAATTCAAAATAATTTTTATCTGCATCTAGCTCTGAAAAAATATTTGGCCTTCTAGCAGTGTGTGGGACTTGTTCTATTAGTCCATCTATACTGACCTCCATCAGGTTGCAAATTCAAAATTATTTTTATCTGCATCTAGCTCTGAAAAAACATTTGGCCTTCTAGCAGTGTGTGGGACTTGTTCTATTAGTCCATCTATACTGACCTCCATCAGGTTGCAAACTGAATATAATTTTTTTCTGCATCTACCTCTGAAAAAATATTTGGGCTTCTAGCTGTGTGTGGGACTTGTTCTATTAGTCCATCTATACTGACCTCCCTCAGGTTGCAAATTGAATATAATTTTTTTCTGCATCTTGCTCTGAAAAAATATTTGGCCTTCTAGCAGTGTGTGGGAATTGTTCTATTAGTCCATCTATACTGACCTCCATCAGGTTGCAAATTCAAAAGAATTTTTTGTCTGCATCTAGCTCTGAAAAAATATTTGCCCTTCTAGAAGTGTGTGGGACTTGTTCTATTAGTCCATCTATACTGACCTCCATCAGGTTGCAAATTCAAAATAATTTTTTGTCTGCATCTAGCTCTGAAAAAATATTAGGCCTTCTAGCAGTGTGTGGTACTTGTTCTATTAGTCCATCTATACTGACTTCCATCAGGTTGCAAATTAAAAATAATTTTATCTGCATCTAGCTCTGAAAAAATATTTGGGTTTCAAGCTGTGTGTGGGACTTGTTCTAATAGTCCATCTATACTGACCTCCATCAGGTTGCAAATTAAAAATAATTTTTATCTGCATCTTGCTCTGAAAAAATATTTGGCCTTCTAGCAGTGTGTGAGACTTGTTCTATTAGTCCATCTATACTGACCTCCATCAGGTTGCAAATTCAAAATAATTTTTATCTGCATCTAGCTCTGAAAAAATATTTGGCCTTCTAGCAGTGTGTGGGACTTGTTCTATTAGTCCATCTATACTGACCTCCATCAGGTTGCAAACTGAATATAATTTTTTTCTGCATCTACCTCTGAAAAAATATTTGGGCTTCTAGCTGTGTGTGGGACTTGTTCTATTAGTCCATCTATACTGACCTCCATCAGGTTGCATATTCAAAATAATTTTTATCTGCATCTAGCTCTGAAAAAATATTTGGCCTTCTAGCAGTGTGTGGGACTAGTTCTATTAGTCCAGCTATACTGACCTCCATCAGGTTGCAAACTGAATATAATTTTTTTCTGCAGCTACCGCTGAAAAAATATTTGGGCTTCTAGCTGTGTGTAGGACTTGTTCTATTAGTCCATCTATACTGACCTCCATCAGGTTGCAAATTGAATATAATTTTTTTCTGCATCTTGCTCTGAAAAAATATTTGGCCTTCTAGCAGTGTGTGGGAATTGTTCTATTAGTCCATCTATACTGACCTCTATCAGGTTGCAAATTCAAAGAAATTTTTTGTCTGCATCTAGCTCTGAAAAAATATTTGCCCTTCTAGAAGTGTGTGGGACTTGTTCTATTAGTCCATCTATACTGACCTCCATCAGGTTGCAAATTCAAAATAATTTTTTGTCTGCATCTAGCTCTGAAAAAATATTAGGCCTTCTAGCAGTGTGTGGTACTTGTTCTATTAGTCCATCTATACTGACTTCCATCAGGTTGCAAATTAAAAATAATTTTATCTGCATCTAGCTCTGAAAAAATATTTGGGTTTCAAGCTGTGTGTGGGACTTGTTCTAATAGTCCATCTATACTGACCTCCATCAGGTTGCAAATTAAAAATAATTTTTATCTGCATCTTGCTCTGAAAAAATATTTGGCCTTCTAGCAGTGTGTGAGACTTGTTCTATTAGTCCATCTATACTGACCTCCATCAGGTTGCAAATTCAAAATAATTTTTATCTGCATCTAGCTCTGAAAAAATATTTGGCCTTCTAGCAGTGTGTGGGACTTGTTCTATTAGTCCATCTATACTGACCTCCATCAGGTTGCAAATTCAAAATTATTTTTATCTGCATCTAGCTCTGAAAAAACATTTGGCCTTCTAGCAGTGTGTGGGACTTGTTCTATTAGTCCATCTATACTGACCTCCATCAGGTTGCAAACTGAATATAATTTTTTTCTGCATCTACCTCTGAAAAAATATTTGGGCTTCTAGCTGTGTGTGGGACTTGTTCTATTAGTCCATCTATACTGACCTCCCTCAGGTTGCAAATTGAATATAATTTTTTTCTGCATCTTGCTCTGAAAAAATATTTGGCCTTCTAGCAGTGTGTGGGAATTGTTCTATTAGTCCATCTATACTGACCTCCATCAGGTTGCAAATTCAAAAGAATTTTTTGTCTGTATCTAGCTCTGAAAAAATATTTGCCCTTCTAGAAGTGTGTGGGACTTGTTCTATTAGTCCATCTATACTGACCTCCATCAGGTTGCAAATTCAAAATAATTTTTTGTCTGCATCTAGCTCTGAAAAAATATTAGGCCTTCTAGCAGTGTGTGGTACTTGTTCTATTAGTCCATCTATACTGACTTCCATCAGGTTGCAAATTAAAAATAATTTTATCTGCATCTAGCTCTGAAAAAATATTTGGGTTTCAAGCTGTGTGTGGGACTTGTTCTAATAGTCCATCTATACTGACCTCCATCAGGTTGCAAATTAAAAATAATTTTTATCTGCATCTTGCTCTGAAAAAATATTTGGCCTTCTAGCAGTGTGTGAGACTTGTTCTATTAGTCCATCTATACTGACCTCCATCAGGTTGCAAATTCAAAATAATTTTTATCTGCATCTAGCTCTGAAAAAATATTTGGCCTTCTAGCAGTGTGTGGGACTTGTTCTATTAGTCCATCTATACTGACCTCCATCAGGTTGCAAACTGAATATAATTTTTTTCTGCATCTACCTCTGAAAAAATATTTGGGCTTCTAGCTGTGTGTGGGACTTGTTCTATTAGTCCATCTATACTGACCTCCATCAGGTTGCATATTCAAAATAATTTTTATCTGCATCTAGCTCTGAAAAAATATTTGGCCTTCTAGCAGTGTGTGGGACTAGTTCTATTAGTCCAGCTATACTGACCTCCATCAGGTTGCAAACTGAATATAATTTTTTTCTGCAGCTACCGCTGAAAAAATATTTGGGCTTCTAGCTGTGTGTAGGACTTGTTCTATTAGTCCATCTATACTGACCTCCATCAGGTTGCAAATTGAATATAATTTTTTTCTGCATCTTGCTCTGAAAAAATATTTGGCCTTCTAGCAGTGTGTGGGAATTGTTCTATTAGTCCATCTATACTGACCTCTATCAGGTTGCAAATTCAAAGAAATTTTTTGTCTGCATCTAGCTCTGAAAAAATATTTGCCCTTCTAGCAGTGTGTGAGACTTGTTCTATTGGTCCATATATACTGACCTCCATCAGGTTGCAAATTCAAAATATTTTTTTGTCTGCATCTAGCTCTGAAAAAATATTTGGCCTTCTAGCAGTGTGTGGGACTTGTTTTATTAGTCCATCTATACTGACCTCCATCAGGTTGCAAACTGAATATAATTTTTTTCTGCATCTACCTCTGAAAAAATATTTGGGCTTCTAGCTGTGTGTGGGACTTGTTCTATTAGTCCATCTATACTGACCTACATCAGGTTGCAAATTCAAAATAATTTTTATCTGCATTTAGCTCTGAAAAAATATTTGGCCTTCTAGCAGTGTGTGGGACTAGTTCTATTAGTCCAGCTATACTGACCTCTATCAGGTTGCAAATTCAAAATAATTTTTTGTCTGCATCTAGCTCTGAAAAAATATTTGCCCTTCTAGCAGTGTGTGAGACTTGTTCTATTAGTCCATATATACTGACCTCCATCAGGTTGCAAATTGAATATAATTTTTTTCTGCATCTAGCTCTGAAAAAATATTTGGCCTTCTAGCAGTGTGTGGGACTTGTTCTATTAGTCCATCTATACTGACCTCCATCAGGTTGCAAATTAAAAATAATTTTTATCTGCATCTAGCTCTGAAAAAATATTTAGCCTTCTAGCAGTGTGTGGGACTTGTTCTATTAGTCCATCTATACTGACCTCCATCAGGTTGCAAACTGAATATAATTTTTTTCTGCATCTACCGCTGAAAAAATATTTGGGCTTCTAGCAGTGTGTGGGAATTGTTCTATTAGTCCATCTATACTGACCTCTATCAGGTTGCAAATTCAAAATAATTTTTTGTCTGCATCTAGCTCTGAAAAAATATTTGCCCTTCTAGCAGTGTGTGAGACTTGTTCTATTAGTCCATATATACTGACCTCCATCAGGTTGCAAATTGAATATAATTTTTTTCTGCATCTAGGTCTGAAAAAATATTTGGTATTCTAGCAGTGTGTGGGACTTGTTCTATTAGTCCATCTATACTGACCTCCATCAGGTTGCAAATTAAAAATAATTTTTATCTGCATCTAGCTCTGAAAAAATATTTAGCCTTCTAGCAGTGTGTGGGACTTGTTCTATTAGTCCATCTATACTGACCTCCATCAGGTTGCAAACTGAATATAATTTTTTTCTGCATCTACCGCTGAAAAAATATTTGGGCTTCTAGCTGTGTGTGGGACTTGTTCTATTTTTCCATCTATACTGACCTCCATCAGGTTGCAAATTGAATATAATGTTTATCTGCATCTAGCTCTGAAAAAAATTTTGGCCATCTAGCAGTGTGTGGGAATTGTTCTATTAGTCCATCTATACTGACCTCCATCAGGTTGCAAATTCAAAATAATTTTTTGTCTGCATCTAGCTCTGAAAAAATATTTGGCCTTCTAGCAGTGTGTGGGACTTGTTCTATTAGTCCATCTATACTGAACTCCATCAGGTTGCAAATTCAAAATAATTTTTTGTCTGCATCTAGCTCTGAAAAAATATTTGGCCTCCTAGCAGTGTGTGGGACTTGTTCTATTAGTCCATCTATACTGACCTCCATCAGGTTGCAAATTAAAAATATTTTTTATCTGCATCTAGCGTTGAAAAAATATTTGGCCTTCTAGCAGTGTGTGGGACTTGTTCTATTAGTCCATCTATACTGACCTCCATCAGGTTGCAAATTCAAAATAATTTTTATCTGCATCTACCTCTGAAAAAATATTTGGGCTTCTAGCTGTGTGTGGGACTTGTTCTATTAGTCCATCTATACTGATCTCCATCAGGTTGCAAATTGAATATAATTTTTTTCTGCATCTAGCTCTGAAAAAATATTTGGCCTTGTAGCAGTGTGTGGGACTAGTTCTATTAGTCCATCTATACTGACCTCCATCAGGTTGCAAACTGAATATAATTTTTTTCTGCATCTACCGCTGAAAAAATATTTGGGCTTCTAGCTGTGTGTGGGACTTGTTGTATTAGTCCATCTATACTGACCTCCATCAGGTTGCAAATTGAATATAATTTTTTTCTGCATCTAGCTCTGAAAAATATTTGGCCTTCTAGCAGTGTGTGGGAATTGTTCTATTAGTCCATCTATACTGACCTCCATCAGGTTGCAAATTCAAAATAATTTTTTGCCTGCATCTAGCTCTGAAAAAATATTTGTCCTTCTAGCAGTGTGTGGGACTTGTTCTATTAGTCCATCTCTACTGACCTCCATCAGGTTGAAAATTCAAAATAATTTTTTGTCTGCATCTAGCTCTGAAAAAATATTTGGCCTTCTAGCAGTGTGTGGGACTTGTTCTATTAGTCCATCTATACTGACCTCCATCAGGTTGCAAACTGAATCTAATTTTTTCTGCATCTACCTCTGAAAAAATATTTGGGCTTCTAGCTGTGTGTGGGACTTGTTCTATTTGTCCGTCTATACTGACCTCCATCAGGTTGCAAATTGAATATAATTTTTTTCTGCATCTACCGCTGAAAAAATATTTGGGCTTCTAGCTGTGTGTGGGACTTGTTCTATTAGTCCATCTATACTGACCTCCATCAGGTTGCAAATTGAATATAATTTTTTTCTGCATCTAGCTCTGAAAAAATATTTGGCCTTCTAGCAGTGCGTGGGAATTGTTTTATTAGTCCATCTATACTGACCTCCATCAGGTTACAAATTCAAAATAATTTTTTGTCTGCATCTAGCTCTGAAAAAATATTTGCCCTTCTAGCAGTGTGTGGGACTTGTTCTATTAGTCCATCTACACTGACCTCCATCAGGTTGCAAATTCAAAATAATTTTTATCTGCATCTAGCTCTGAAAAAATATTTAGCCTTCTAGCAGTGTGTGGGACTTGTTCTATTAGTCCATCTATACTGACCTCCATCAGGTTGCAAACTGAATATAATTTTTTTCTGCATCTACCGCTGAAAAAATATTTGGGCTTCTAGCTGTGTGTGGGACTTGTTCTATTTTTCCATCTATACTGACCTCCATCAGGTTGCAAACTGAATATAATTTTTATCTGCATCTAGCTCTGAAAAAAATTTTGGCCATCTAGCAGTGTGTGGGAATTGTTCTATTAGTCCATCTATACTGACCTCCATCAGGTTGCAAATTCAAAATAATTTTTTGTCTGCATCTAGCTCTGAAAAAATATATGGCCTTCTAGCAGTGTGTGGGACTTGTTCTATTAGTCCATCTATACTGAACTCCATCAGGTTGCAAATTCAAAATAATTTTTTGCCTGCATCTAGCTCCGAAAAAATATTTGGCCTCCTAGCAGTGTGTGGGACTTGTTCTATTAGTCCATCTATACTGACCTCCATCAGGTTGCAAATTAAAAATAATTTTTATCTGCATCTAGCGTTGAAAAAATATTTGGCCTTCTAGCAGTGTGTGGGACTTGTTCTATTAGTCCATCTATACTGACCTCCATCAGGTTGCAAATTAAAAATAATTTTTATCTGCATCTAGCTCTGAAAAAATATTTGGCCTTGTAGCAGTGTGTGGGACTTGTTCTATTAGTTCATCTATACTGACATCCATCAGGTTGCAAATTGAATATAATTTTTTTCTGCATCTAGCACTGAAAAAATATTTGGCCTTCTAGCAGTGTGTGGGACTTGTTCTATTAGTCCATCTATACTGACCTCCATCAGGTTGCAAATTCAAAATAATTTTTATCTGCATCTACCTCTGAAAAAATATTTGGGCTTCTAGCTGTGTGTGGGACTTGTTCTATTAGTCCATCTATACTGACCTCCATCAGGTTGCAAATTGAATATAATTTTTTTCTGCATCTAGCTCTGAAAAAATATTTGGCCTTGTAGCAGTGTGTGGGACTAGTTCTATTAGTCCATCTATACTGACCTCCATCAGGTTGCAAACTGAATATATTTTTTTTCTGCATCTACCGCTGAAAAAATATTTGGGCTTCTAGCTGTGTGTGGGACTTGTTCTATTAGTCCATCTATACTGACCTCCATCAGGTTGCAAATTGAATATAATTTTTTTCTGCATCTAGCTCTGAAAAATATTTGGCCTTCTAGCAGTGTGTGGGAATTGTTCTATTAGTCCATCTATACTGACCTCCATCAGGTTGCAAATTCAAAATAATTTTTTGCCTGCATCTAGCTCTGAAAAAATATTTGGCCTTCTAGCAGTGTGTGGGACTTGTTCTATTAGTCCATCTCTACTGACCTCCATCAGGTTGAAAATTCAAAATAATTTTTTGCCTGCATCTAGCTCTGAAAAAATATTTGGCCTTCTAGCAGTGTGTGGGACTTGTTCTATTAGTCCATCTCTACTGACCTCCATCAGGTTGAAAATTCAAAATAATTTTTTGTCTGCATCTAGCTCTGAAAAAATATTTGGCCTTCTAGCAGTGTGTGGGACTTGTTCTATTAGTCCATCTATACTGACCTCCATCAGGTTGCAAACTGAATCTAATTTTTTCTGCATCTACCTCTGAAAAAATATTTGGGCTTCTAGCTGTGTGTGGGACTTGTTCTATTTGTCCGTCTATACTGACCTCCATCAGGTTGCAAATTGAATATAATTTTTTTCTGCATCTACCGCTGAAAAAATATTTGGGCTTCTAGCTGTGTGTGGGACTTGTTCTATTAGTCCATCTATACTGACCTCCATCAGGTTGCAAATTGAATATAATTTTTTTCTGCATCTAGCTCTGAAAAAATATTTGGCCTTCTAGCAGTGTGTGGGAATTGTTTTATTAGTCCATCTATACTGACCTCCATCAGGTTACAAATTCAAAATAATTTTTTGTCTGCATCTAGCTCTGAAAAAATATTTGCCCTTCTAGCAGTGTGTGGGACTTGTTCTATTAGTCCATCTACACTGACCTCCATCAGGTTGCAAATTCAAAATAATTTTTTGTCTGCATCTAGCTCTGAAAAAATATTTGGCCTTCTAGCAGTGTGTGGGATTTGTTCTATTAGTCCATCTATACTGACCTCCATAAGGTTGCATATTCAAAATAATTTTTATCTGTATCTAGCTCTGAAAAAATATTTGGCCTTCTAGCAGTGTGTGGGACTTGTTCTATTAGTCCATCTATACTGACCTCCATCAGGTTGCAAATGAAAAATAATTTTTATCTGCATCTAGCTCTGAAAAAATATTTGGCCTTCTAGCAGTGTGTGGGACTTGTTCTATTAGTCCATCTATACTGACCTCCATCAGGTTGCAAATTAAAAATAATTTTTATCTGCATCTAGCTCTGAAAAAATATTTGGCCTTCTAGCAGTGTGTGGGACTCATTGTATTAGGCCATCTATACCAAGCTCCACCAGCTTTTAAATTAAGAATAATTTTTAGCTGCATCTAGCCCTGAAAATAATATTTCTTCCCAATAGTGGTAGCAATAGAAATATGGGGCGCGCTCCTGGCTTACAAAAATATACGCTTCATATCAAAAAACACCAGCCTAGCGCACTGCATTAATAAGATGGCATCATCGTCTCTCCTAGTGCTAGGCCTACTACCCAGGCTAGCATTCCTGTGCCTAAAACACAATGTATGGGTCCGCGCCAACCACTATGCTGAGGGGTCTAAAGCTGCTGCTAACGCTTTATAACAATTCAATTGGCAGATTTTCACAGAGCTCTTCCACAACGCCCACCCATCGGGCAACAGTTGCCCACCTTCCCTATGCGATCTAGTGGCGAATAGTTGATGCCATTAATCAGAGCGTCAGTTGCCCCGTCGACGTGGCAAGCATACGGTAAGGCATGGGAAGAGTGGACATGACTAGTAGCAGGCAGACGGGTTGACTAATGTGAACAAGCCAGATCACAAATCACCATAGAATTTCTCCACCAGCTAATGATGAGGGGCATATCAGGGGCGTCAGAGCAGCGGTGTCTGACTGGAGTAGCATTTCACTTCCAACTACTGAATTGGGGAGATGTGACAAAGATTCATCATCAGACAATCCATAAAAGGGTGGAAAAGGGGTCAGCCAAGTCAGGAGTGTAGACGTCCCGTCCCGTGTCACTAAAACTGATTTCTCATATCATATCCCTAACACCATTAACATGACACTCACAATTTGAAGCAACACTACTGTCTACTGCATTTGTGATCGCCTTCTTCGGGGCGCTATGCATAAGCGAATTAGTCCCTCAATTCAAAATTACCACCAGTGGAGGCTTATTACACCAGGACGTAGTCATAGCCAATAATGCAATACTTCTACGCATACACAAATCGAAAATGGTTCCAGTGGGCAGGGGCACTTGGGTACTTCTACAACTCACAAACGGTACACTGAGTCGGGTAACAATAGTAAAAACATATCTAACCATCAGATCACAAACTAATTTCTTCCTATCACACATTGATGGAACGCCATTATCAAGATACCAGTTCCAAGCTATATTTAATAAATGCATAACATCTTCAGGGAACCACCCCAAAGATTACAGGACACACTCATTCCGCATAGGCGCAGCCACGGAAGCAGCAAGAGCAGGACTGTCAGAAACGGAAGTTCAGAGGATAGGGAGATGGCGATCCACGTGTTTGGCAAGATACATAAGACCGGACTTGTTATCCTAACGTGGTTTGTTTCTTTTATAGGTGACGCTAAGCCAACATTGTGGGTGATAGGCCACTCGTATATATTATGGCCAGAAAAAATGGCGAAAGTCCGCCCAGGTGGGAGGAAATTAGAGTTTCATAACACATATTTCAACTGGAGAGGTATTGGAGGCCTGCTATGGCCACAGGTACTAATGGAGGTAATCAAGGTAGGGAGAGAGGCAAGATGTCCGGTCATCTTAGTTATACAGGCCGGGGGAAACAACCTAGGTCATCACAAGAGCGCATAACTAATGGCAATAATGAAACTAGACACTGAGCGCTTCAGAGAATTTTTCACAAAACTAGCTATATTATGGTCAGAGATTGTGCCGATAGCGGTATGGCAAAGTGCGCGAGACATCACGGCCATCGAACGGACAAGGCGGGTAATAAATATTCGGATGGCAATATTTAGAAGAGACAGAGGGGGTGTAGTGGTACGACACCGACAACAGATAAAGCAGGCCTCATACGGCCCGACGGTGTTCACTTAATGGATATTGGACTTGACATATTCCTGTCAGGACTCCAGGACAGAGTGGAACAAGCGTTAAGAGTGATGGGTGGGGGTCAGAGTCCTGCATACGAGTACGGAGGATCCTCCGTGGCCTGGAAATAGAAAGGACATGTTGGAGAGTTACACTTGTTGGCCAAGTTGCCGGAGTGGAGACCCAGGGCATGCTGCAACAAGCTGAATTATTTTAGAAATAAAATGCCTTTCTAATGGAATGAGTATAAAGAGATAATAAAGCTGTGACCGATCCTCACCCATCCAGTTGTAAGAGTTACATTATTGTATTGTCAAGGAAAGGGGGGCGGTAGGGGGGCTGAGCGTCTGGGTTTGGTTGGGGGTCCCCACAGTCTGCCTAGGCTAGATGCATTTAAAAATTCTTATTAGATACACAGGCGGTGCAGCTTGCTTCGCAGCTGGGCTACTACGCCCAAAGTATTGCCTAGGCTAGATGCAGTTAAAAATTCTATGCTGACTAGCAGACACTGAAGATTTGGAGCAGACCTCTGAGTAAACAGCTCTTCAGACTCAACCATCTGTGTTACCCCAAGCCATAGTGTATGTAGTTTCTTACAGTTAAAAGTGGGGGAAAGCGACCCAACCCACCTGGAATTGACGATGCCAACGTCACGTAAGACACAGCAAGTGGACTCCAAAAAGAGTCTCCATTTTTTCCCAAAATTGTGGCACAGACACCACTTAACCCTAGAACGCATACCTGGGGCCTCGCAGTCCCGCCCTGTTAATTGTTTTCTATTTTCTGCAAGATTACTTTAGTCAGAATTTTGAAACTCTAGGTATTCTTCATGTATATAGTTGTTTGTCATTTGAGTTTGCGTTATTCCATGTTATTTGCACACGGGCCTAAAAGGCCCCAGGTATATGAAAGTGTAGATTTTTATGGTCATGCGTTCTAGGGTTAAGTGGCATCAATAGCCCCACAGTTGTTTAAAACGGTTGGTGAGGTGATATTACCAAATCCTCAAGCTTTTAGTCTCCCAAGGATAACACAGGGTTAGAAAAGTCCTTGCGAATCCATGATTTGTTCATCTTTATGAACATGAGTCTGTCTACATTCTCAGTGGCTCAACACTAGTCTTTAACTTCTTAGTGGGGGTTTTCCCAAATTTTGGTCAGCCCTTGCACTCACAGCCTGGGAATTACCTCTATAGGAGACCCGCTCCTTTCTAATGGAAACATGTTATTACTGTAGCCCTGCTCTAGGTGTCTTTAAAATCTTAGTGGGATTTTTCCTAAATTTGGTCAGCCATTGGACTGACTGCATACCCTATAACTGTATAGCAGACCCTTTCCTTTCTAATGGGAACTTGTCGTACTCGTTACTGTGGTCCTGCTCTATGTGTCTTTAAATTGTTAGTGGGGTTTTAACTAAACTTGGTCAGCCGTTGGAATCACTGCATACCCTATAACTGTATAGCTGACCCTTTTCTTTCTAATGGGAACTTATCGTACTCGTTACTGTCGCCCTGCTCTATGTGTCTTTAAATTGTTAGTGGGGTTTTAACTAAACTTGGTCAGCCGTTGGAATCACTGCATACCCTATAACTGTATAGCTGACCCTTTTCTTTCTAATGGGAACTTATCGTACTCGTTACTGTCGCCCTGCTCTATGTGTCTTTAAATTGTTAGTGGGGTTTTTCCTAAATTTGGTTAGCCATTGGCTCACTGCGTACCCTATAACTGTATAGCACACCCGCACCTTTTTAATGGAAACATGTCATTACTGTGGCCCTGCTCTATATGTCTTTAAATTCTTAGCGGGATTTTTCCCAGATTTGGTCAGCCGTTGGACTCACTGCATACCCTATAACTTTATACCACACCCGCTCCTTTGTAATGGAAACATGTCATTACTGTGGCTCTGCTCTATCTGTCTTTAACTTCTTAGTGGGTTTTTTCCCAAATTTTGGTCAGCCCTTGAACTCACAGCCTGGGAATTACCTCTATAGGAGACCCGCTCCTATATAATGGAAACATGTCATTACTGTGGCCCTATTCTAGGTGTCTTTAAAATCTTAGTGGGATTTTTCCTAAATTTGGTCAGCCTTTGGAATCACTGCATACCCTATAGCTGTATAGCAGACCCTCTCCTTTCTAATGGGAACATATCATACTCGTTACTGTGGCCCTGCTCTATGTGTCTTTTAATTGTTAGTGGGGTATTTCCTAAATTTGGTTAGCCGTTGGACTCACTGCATACCCTATAACTGTATAGCACACCGCTCCTTTGTAATGGAAACATGTAATTACTGTGGCCCTGCTCTATGTGTCTTTAACTTTTTAGTCAGGTTTTTCCCAAATTTTGGTCAGACCTTGCAGTCACAGCATGGGCATTATCACTATAGGAGACCCGCTCCTTTATAATGAGAATTTTTTTTTTACTGAGACCTTCCTCTATGTTTCTTCAAAGGGGCATTGGGTTGCGTCCAAATTTTTAGCAGCCCTTGCAGTCACTGCATACGCAGTAACAGTATTAATAATGGAACAACAAAGCATAGCCAGCTGATGGCTCTCTAACAATAGCGAGGCCGACTGATGGCCTTTTAAGAATAGTAAGGGCCGCCTGATGGCCCTATACAAATAAGCTTTTTGACTTTCAGAGTCCCTCCATCATAAATGAAACACGATGTGTATGATGATGTGTCACAGACCACATGGCCAGATAAGGTTGTAAAATGTTAAAATGACATTTCCTGGTGAATGCATTTGTCTTAAAATTAATGTAAAAAAAAAACAGTAGGATCTTTCTTTAGTTTAAAAGCATCCACCAGAGTATTTGATTCTGAGGGCTCAACTTTCTCCCCTGCTCAAGAACCCCATAGCAGCTGCAAAGTTAGCGCTATCATAAACTCTCCTTAAGTAGAAGCCACGGCACACCAGAGAATTCTCTGGTGGCACCATCCAAATCTGCCGAGAAGCAGTCCTGGCTAAAAAAAGTGTGTGGGAAGGTTCCCGGACACTCTATATCTCCTTTTATCTGAGGTGGAAACCCACGCAAACATGGGGAGAACATACAAAATCCTTGCAGATGTTTTCCTTGCTGGCATTTGAGCCCAGGATCCCAGCGCTGCAAGGCTTCAATGCTAACCACTGATCCAATGTGCTGCTGTTCACCCTCTGATATCTAACAGGCTGGAGAAACTTGCACCTACTGCCACTCTATCTTCATCTCCTTTGTGAGAAACTAATGCATTTGAACAGCCACTCAGTCTACCAAATAAAATTCCTGAGAAGGAAATTTGGGATTGCTTCGCTACTGGTACTGGGGGCAGTGATAATACCATGGCGTCGTACCATAATTTACTGGAAATATTCCAGGCTGGTAGGAGGCAAGCAGATTCCCACAGAAAAATAGCAGCATTAGTGTTCAGGGACCCGCGCTTATAAAAGGCGGAGACAACACCGGGAGAAGTAGTGGTGGCTGGGGACCGAGTATGGACACGAGGCATGAGGCATGAGGTTGTGAAAAGCTGCTGTCTCCACAAGCCGAAAAGGCCACATTTCAAGTGCAAGCAGCTGCCCAGAAATCTATCAGTTTTGTATTGAGGCCTGTGGGTAAGTGGGTGGGTGGCTGGCTGCATACTTGCCCTTGCATTCCAAGTAACAGAAAACTAAGCAGATGGTGGCCTCTATCATCATCATGGCCTCATCTCGGTACTACGAACTCTCCTGAGGGAGAAGCCGGAGCCCACCAGAGGAGTCTCCGGTTTTCTGGTGGGCCAATCCAACCCTGCCGAGAAGCAGCCCTGGCTAAGAAAAGTGTGGGGGAATGTTCCCGGACACTCTATGGCTGCTTTTTTAATGTGGATCGGATGTGCTTATGCATGTTATTTCTCAAACCGCATTGCAGACCAGGCCATTGTCCAACTCTGTAGTCATGAAATTAAATGCGCAAAGAAAGATGCTTCTGTGTCAAAGCACCACCGACAAATGCGAGTTCATGTTGGACAGGCTACCATTGCTTCTGGAACAAGCTGCATTAGAAGACTTCCTGGGAGAAATGTTCCTTAAAATATTTCCCAGGAAAATACATTTTGGCTTTCTTTTAGTATGTTTTATTGTGAGTTCATAAAAGTAGCGCAATATCTCTGACAACGTTGTTGACAGCAGTGACCTGAGTGTCATAAATGCTTCCAGGGATCTTAACCATGCTGTTCCCATGTCATTTGAGCACTGTTCCCATCGATTTGAATTTTTAGGCCCTCTGCAGACTGCCAGGGGGAGCCACCGGAAAAATGCTCAAGTTTCCCATAGACTTACATTGGGATCGTTACTCGGACCGAGCACTTGAGCATTCCAATTTGCTCAACTGGAACAACGAGTACCATTTTAGTGCTCGCTCATCACTAGTGGTTATAGGTCGATAATATGGGGGTCTTTGCAGGTAGGCCTGTCCAGCCTGAACCCAAGGTTGCCCATCCGGACAAGTTTTCAGGAGGTAGGGTCAAGTTTTTTGTGTTTAAGGAGGCATGCAAATTGTATTTTAAACTTTGTCCTTACTCCTCTGGTAAAGAGGAGCCACGGGTTGGTATTGTGATCTCTCTATTGCATGGCGATCCTCAGTCATGGGCGTTTTCCTTACCACAGGACTCAGTTAGTCTCTAATCTGTGGAGGGGTTATCAGAGCTCTGGCCCTCATCTATGCTGACCCTGACCGAGTTGCCTTGGCAGAGTCTAGGCTGCGTCACCTTCAGCAGGGGATTCGGTCAGTGGAAACGTACAGTTCGGAATTCTGTAAATAGGCAACGGATTAAAAATAGAATGACTCAGCCCTCAAAAGTCAATTTTGTGAGTGGCTTACGGAAAGGTTGAAAGATACCTTGGCTGTATATGAAACTCCTCAGTCCTTGGAGTCTGCCATGTCTTTGGCCATACGTTTTGATTGACACCTTCTGGATAGACGGGTGTCACCACCTTCTTTGGGCGCCTTCTTGCCAGGGTCTGCCAGCGGAGCTATATGGAGGTGAGCCAGTACTGGGAGAGGTGGAGGAACCCATGCAGTTAGGGGGTGTCTCTACATCATACATCTCCCCGAATATTCACAAGAAAAAAAGGCGTTTGTTTATTTTGTGGGAAAAAGGGACACTTTGTTGGGACCTGTCCTTCAATTCCTAAACAAAAGGAGACTCGATTAACTCTTGGTAGTCTGGAGTTTGATAAACAAGGGGTACATTTGTGGCCATACTGCAGTTCCCGCTTTGTCCTGACATCAGAGTTGGTGCTAGAGTGCAAAACCGAAAAAAAATTCTGTGTTTGTCGACAGTGGAGCCGGAGTCAGCATGGTTGATGCTGAGGTTGTGAAAACACATGGTCTTGCTTGCTGTGCTTTAGCTGAACCTATTCCCGTCTTTGCCATTGACTCAGAAAGCATTTACTCAGATTAAACATAATGTAAAACTGAGGGTGGGGTCAGTTTATTGTGAAATCGTCCCTTGCTATGCTCTGGACAATCTTCCTACTCTTATTGTCTTGGGTATACCTTGGCTTGTTAAACATAATCCATTGGTGGATTGGCAAGCCGGGGAGACTATTGAATGGGGAGATTATTGCCATGAGAACTGTATAGATATTTCCATTGCTACTGTCTCTACGGAAATATTACCTGCTTTTCTGTCTGGTTTTGAGGATGTTTTTTTCTGAGAGGGTGTGTCAGGATTTGCCTCCTCATCGTGTTTATGACTATCCTATTAACCTGACCCCCGGAGCTAAACTACCAAAGTCCAGACTGTATAATCATTCTAGCCCTGAGAGACAAGCCATTAAGGATTTCATTGCGGAAAGTCTGGAGAAGGGACATATCAGACCCTCATCTTTGCCCGAGGAGGTAGGGTTTTTCTTTATGAAGAAAAAAGATGGCGGTCTCATTCCCTGTTTTGATTTCCGAGAATTACCATCCGTGATCCATATCCTCTGATTCCTGATTTGTTCAGCCAGGTTGTGGGAGCTAAGGTATTCTCCAAGTTGGATTTAAGGGGAGCCTACAAACAGGTTAGAATCAGAGAAAGGAACGAATGGAAGACAGCGTTCAATACCCCGGAAGAACATTTTGATATTTTCCATCATTTGATGGGTTGGTTTGTGGTGGTCTATCTGGATGATATTTTGGTTTGGTTTATTACCCTGATTTTGAGACTCATCAGGGGCATGTTAAGCAGGTGCTCCAGATATTAAGGGATAAAGAACTTTATGTCAAACTAGAAAAATGTGTTTTTGCTGTTCAGGAGGTGCAGTTTTTGGGGTACTTGTTGTCATCTTCAGGTTTTCGGATGGATCTGGAGTAGATCCGTGCAGTTCTTGACTGGGAATGTCCTGACAACCTGAAGGCTCTACAACGTTTTCTGGGCTTTACTAATTTTTACAGGAAATTCATCTAAAATTACTTTGTTATAGTGAAACCCCTTACTGACATGACTAAGAAGGGGTCTGATTTTTCCAAATGGTAGGATGCTTCCCTTTAGGCTTTTTCTTCCTTAAAGAAAGATTTTGCCACTGCACCTTTACTTAGTCAACCCAATGTTTCTCAACTCTTTATTGTGGAGGTCGATGCTTCGGATGTCAGGGTTGAGGCTGTGTTGTCTCAGGGTCTGTCCCCTGGTAATGCTCCTTCTTTTCTAAAAATATGTCTTTGGCTGAGAGAAATTATGACGTGGGTAATAGGGAACTTTTGGTGACCAAATTGGCGTTCGAGGAATGGCGACATTGGTTGGAGGGGGCTGTTCATCGTTTTACTGTTATTACTGACCATAAGAACCTGTCTTATCTCCAGTTAGCTAAACATCTCAACCTTAGGCAAGCCAGATGGTCCCTGTTTTTTACTAGGTTCAATTTTGTTGTCACTTTTCGTCCAGGGGTCAAAAATGTCAAGGCTGATGCTTTGTCCCGGAGCTTCCCTGGTGGTGGTGACCATGAGAACCCTTCCCTGATATTACAGAATGGGGTAGTCATTTCGGGTCTTTATCCTGAACTGGAGGTTGAGGTGTTGGAGACTCAGGGGGACGCCCCTGCCTCCTGCCCCTCAGAAAAGTTATTTCTATTATCTGATCTGCGCTGCAAAGTAAACAAGAAACATCATAACTATGTGCTTGCTGGGAATCCAGGTGTTTAGGCAACCACCGACCTCCTCTCTCGTCGTTTTTGGTGTCCGGGGTTGAATCGGGATGTAATTGAACACGTTTCTCAGGGGTGGATTAAGAGTAGCCAGGGCCCCGGGCAGTTTAGAAGGAGTGGCTTCCCCCGATACCTGATGTATCATGTGACATGTCACATGATCCCCTTTGATAAATCATGTGATAGGTCATGTGAGCAACACACAGGTGCTTTAGTGCATATCTGTAGACGGAAAAAGATAGAAAGCTGCGCGCTACGCGTGCCGCGCAAATTTTTCCCTTGTGTGCATAACATAGCACTAAACAAAATAGAGCAGGAGCGGGAGATCAATTTTCCCAAGGGGCCACATGAGAGACCATGACTGTTGTGGAAGCCGCACTAATTGGCTAATATTAATTCAGCACAATATTAATATTAACCCCTTTACAACCCAAGGTGGTTTGCACGTTAATGACCAGGCCAATTTTTACAATTCTGACCACTGTCACTTTATGAGGTTATTACTCTGCAACGCTTCAAACGATACCCCTGATCCTGAAAATGTTTTTTCATGACATATTGTAGTTCATGACTGTGGTAAAATTTCTTCGATATCACTTGCGTTTATTTGTAAAAAAAATGGAAGTTTGGCGAAAATTTAGAAAATGTTGAAATTTTCAAAATTTTAATTTTTATGCCCTTAAATCAGAGAGATATGTCACACAAAATAGTTAATAAATAACATGTCTACTTTAGATCAGCACAATTTTGGAACCAACATTTTTTTCTGTTAGGAAGCTATAAGGGTTAAAATTTGACCAGCGATTTCTCATTTTTCCAACAAAATTTACAAAACCATTTTTTAGGCACCACATCACATTTGAAGTCACTTTGAGGGGTCTTTATGACAGAAAATACCCAAAAGTGACACCATTCTAAAAACTGCACCCCTCAATGTGCTCAAAACCACATTCAAAAACTTTATTAACCCTTCAGGTGCTTCACAGGAATTTTTGGAATATGGAAGAAAAAATGAACATTTAACTTTTTTCACAAAAATGTTACTTTAGACCCAATTTCTTTTATTTTCGCAGGTGTAACAGGAAAAAATAGACCCCAAAATTTGTTGTGCAAATTCCCCTGGGAACGCAGATACCCCATATGAGGGGAAAAAACACTGTTTGGGCGCAATGCAGGGTTCGGAAGGGAAGGAGCGCCATTTGACTTTTTGAATGTAAAATTTGCTTCAATAATTAGCGGACGCCATGTTGCATTTGGGGAGACCCTGATGTGCCTAAACAGTGGAAACCACCCAAAAGTGACACCATTTTGGAAACTAGATCCCTCAGGGAACTTATCTAGATGTGTGGTGAGCACATTGAATGCCCAGATGCTTCACAGAAGTTTATAACATTGAGCCGTAAAAATAAAATTTTCACATTTTTCCCACAAAAATGTTTTTCAGCCCCCACTTTTGCATTTTCATAAGGGTAACAGGAGAAATTGCACGATGCAGATTGTTGAGCAATTTCTCCTGAGTAAGTAGATACCCCATATTTACGGGAAAACCACTGCTTGGGCGCACGGCAGGGTTTGGAAGGGAAGGAGCGCCATTTGACTTTTTGATTGTAAAATTTGCTTGATTAATTAGCAGATGTGCCCCTGATGTGCCTAAACAGTGAAAAAAAAACACAAGTGACACCATTTTGGAAACGATACCCCTCATGAAACTTATCTAGATGTGTGGTAAGCACGCTGAAACCCCAAGTCCTTTACAGAAGTTTATAACATGGAGCCGTGAAAATAAAAAAATCTAACTTTTTCCACAAAAATTATGTTTTAGCCCCAATTTTTTTATTTTGACAAGGGTAAGAAGAGAAAATGGACCTTAAAAAGTTTTGTGCAATTTCTCCTGAGTACGCCATACCATATGTGGGGAAAATACTGTGTTTGGGCCCATGGCAGAGTACAGAAGGGAAGGTGCACTGTGTGACTTTTTGAACTCAAAATTGGCTGGAATCGAGAGCGGATACCATGTCGCGTTAGGAGAGCCCCTGATGTGCCTAAATAGTGGAAACCCCCCACAAGTGACCTCATTTTGGAAACGACACCCCTCAAGGATTTTATCAAGGGGTATAGTGAACATTTTGAACCCAGAGGTACGACACAGAATTTGATAACATTAGGTCATCATATTGAATAAGTTGCCATTAGTCTTGAGCGCAAGTGCTCGCTACTTGAGTTTGCATCGGGTACACAGGTATGCACCATGTATCACGGTTGCTCTAGTGACATGCTCAAGTCCCCACTCGCATGTTTCACTGTTATTAGACACCCAAAAAAAACGTGCGGGGATCGCTCGTGCCTGGCAGGCAATCGCCGCAAGATTTTTTTGCCCGCGAAGCATATGGGGTGGAGACTCGAGCACCCGTGATACTCAATGCATACCCAAGCACCCGATGCAAACTCAAGTAACGAGCACTTGCGCTCAACACTAGTTGCCATATTTTTTTTTCTTTTACTTTTGAAAAAAATCCCAACCCTAACCCTAGCCCAACCCTAACCCCAACCCCAATTCTAACCCTAGATCAACCCTAACCCTAACCCAAGAGTTTATTTTTTACGCCGTTCCTCGTGCGATATAAGTGATTAGACAACTTTATTCTTTGGGTCGGTGCGACTACAGAGATACCAGAATCATATCAGGTTTTTATGATTGACAGCTGTCACACACTAAAAGACACATTTTTTTTGCAAAATCTACTTTTTGCATCGCCATATTTTGAGAGCTATAATTTTTCCATATTTTGGCTGACAGAGTCATGTGACAGCTTGTTTTTTGCGGGATAAGTTGACGTTTTTATTGGTACCATTTTCAGGCACGTGACATTTTTTGATCGATTTTTGGGAGGCAGAATAAACAAAAACCAGCAATTCAGGAATTTTTTTATTTTTTTATTCTGTTCCGGGTGTAGTAAAATTGATAAGGTAGCATTCTTCTTCGGGTCAGTACGTTTACAGCGGTATCACATTTATATCGTTTTTCTATGTTTTGGTGCTTTTACATCATAAAAGCAATTTTATAGAAAAAAATAATTTTTTGCATCGCTTTATTCTGAGAGCTATAACTTTTTTATTTTTCGGCTGATGGAGCAGTATGGCAGCTTGTTTTTTGCGGGACGAGATGACGTTTTCAGTGGTACCATTTTTATTTATATTTGATTTTTTGTTCGCGTGTTATTCCATTTTTTGTTTGGTGGTACTATGATAAAGCATTGTTTTTTGCTTCGTTTTTTTTTTTTTTTTTACTGTGTTCACTGAAGGGGTTAACTAGTGGTACAATTTTATAGGTCAGGTCGTTCTGGAATCGGCGATACCAAATATGTGTACTTTTATTGTTTTGTTTTTTTCATAATAATATTTATTGATGGGTACATTATATTTTTATTTTTGGTGGACTATTATTTTTTTTTTATTACAATTATTTTTTTTTTTTCACTTTCTGACAATTCTTTTACTATTTTACTTTGTCCCACTATGGGACTTTCACTTTTTTTATTCTGATCGCCTGTATAGCAGAGGAATGCAGCACCATCCCTGTGCTATTCAGGCTGTCAGCGCTGCACAGGAAGAAGATAGTTTGGTCATGCACATGTCATTGCGCATGACCAAACTATCTTACTGCTGTCTGGTGACCCGGATGTTGTCATGACGACATCGAGTCATCATGGCAACATCCGGAAAGCCGCTGCAGACAGCGCTGGAGGCCAGAAGTGGAGGTGAGTATTGCGATCACCTCCCCTTGCCACAGCAATGCTGCGATCGACTTCGATCACAGCATTGTGGGGGTTAATGTGCTGGGAGCGGTGTGGGACCACTCTCTGCACATAGTACCGGGTGTCAGCTGTGAAAATCAGCTGACACCCGGCGGCGATCGTGCCCGCACAGCTTGTGTGGGCGCGATTGCAAAGATGTACTAATACGTATCAGGCTCTTAAAGCCCAAGGCGCAGATATATATATTAATACGTCTTGGGCTTTAAAGGGGTTAACATATAAATTCTAAATTAATTGTATGACTTAATATTGAGCACAATTAAGTATGCTGACATCCCACTATATACAGTATGAGCCCCCTAGGTACAATATGAGCCCCCACATAATCCTCCTATATACAGTATAAACCCCACATAGCTCCCTATATATTTGAAGACATGCAGAAAAATACATTTAAAAAGCCATATCACACATACATAAACACAATCATACATGCACACAGACACACAGGGGGTACATTTGGAAGCAGGCACTCACCATCCCCCGGCTTGTCTTCGGTCCCAATCCCCTGGCATGTCTCCGGTCCAGGTACTCTCCAGTAGTAAGTACGCAGCAGTGCTGGCCGGGCGCACACTGCATGATGTCATTTCAGCAGACACGGCAGCGCACAGGGCCATGTCTGTTCTCAGCTGGGGGAGCTGCCAAGAAGCTGCTGGGGGAGCGGCCAAGGGCTTCCCCGGCCCAGTCCGCTGCCCCTGCGTGAAGTTGCCGGGGTATGTGTGCCGCATCAGCGGCATGGTGGCGGCCCATAAAAATTTATAATGAGGGCAATCTGGTCATGGGTCTCCCCAGAGCCTCGGGCCTCAGGAGGTAGCCCAGATTGCCCTGATTATAATCCACCTATGCCGCAGCTGCTTGTAGTATTTGCGCGCGTTCTAAGGTTTCGCATGCCCGTCCGTCTGGTACACTTCTTCCGCTACATATCCCTAGTAGGCCATGGACACACTTGTCCATGGATTTTATTACTGACCTACCGGTTTCTGCAGGCAAAATGGTGGTTTTGGTTGTAGTAGATAGGTTCAGTAAAGTGGTTCACTTTGTTGCATTACCTGCACTTCCCAGTGCCAAGACACTTGCTCAGGTGTTCATAAATGAGATTGTGAAGCTTCACGGGGTTCCCTCCGATGTGGTGTCTGATCGGGGGACCCAGTTTATTTACCTGTTCTGGAAGGCATTCTGTTCTCGACTGGGGGTGCAGCTGTCCTTTTCCTCTGCCTTATACCCTCAGTCGAATGGTCAGGCGAAGCATGTCAATCAGAACTTGGAGACATACCTCAGGTGTTTCATCTCCGAAAATCAGGAGGATTGGGCATCCTACTTACCTTTGGCAGAATTTGCTATCAATAATCATCATCAAGAATACACTGGCAGGTCACCGTTCTTCGATGCATGCGGTTATCATCCACAGTTTGGTACCTTCAGTGGGGGAGGAGCTTCAGGAGTCCCTGAGGAGGAACGGTTTGCTTTGTCGCTCTCCTCGGTATGGCAGGGTGTTCTGTGTAATTTAAAGACCATGGGAGACAGGTATAAACATATGGCTGACAGAAAATGCTTTCCAGGTCCAGACCGGAATGTTAATGACTTTGTGTGGCTGTCTACAAGGAATATAAGATTGAAAGTTCCTTCTTGGAAGCTGGGACCTAGGTTTATTGGTCCCTATAAAATAACCTCCATCATTTATCCAGCAGCGTTTCATCTTGAACTTGCTCAGACCCTTAAGGTCCACAATGTGTTCCACAGGTCTTTACTCAAAAGGTATGTGGAACGTCTTGAGCTCTCACCTCTACCACCGCCCCCAGTAATGGTTGATGGTAATCTGGAGTTCCAGATTTTGAGGATTGTAGATTCTCGTCTCCAACGTCGTTCTCTACAATACTTGGTGCACTGGAAAGGCTATGGTCCAGAGGAGAGGATGTGGGTTTCAGTGTCAGAGGTGAACACTCCCAGATTGATTTGCTCATTCCACACATCTTTTCCCGGTCCTGAGTGTCTGGAGGTCACTCGTAGAAAGGGGCCTACTGTCTCAGGTGTGTCAGAGGTGACAGACAGTCGCCCTGCAGTGGGTTGCAGGTGATCTCTACATTTGGCATTGCAGACAGCTGCTTAGATAGGAGGCTGTCTTTGGGACCAAGCGACTACCTCTTTCTTGCTAATTTTCTCTCTGGCCTGGGTGTATATATACCTGGTGTGTCTGAGAGGGCGTCGCCGGTTATATTCATTTCTACTTGTGAAGCTTAGCAGAAACTGTACCTCGTCCTTTCTGGAGCTTGAGGCCGTGTGCACATTTGGAGTTCATCTAAAGCTAAGCCATTTTCCCCTGTTTTGTCTACCTTTGTTGTCTTAAGAGTTTTAGTGGAGGTTAACTAGTGTTCATCTCCTTTCATCCCTAGCTGTAGCCTTATGCTAGGGAAATTAGGGAGGCACGCAATCGGCGATAGCTGAGGAGACTATATAGGGATGTTAGTTGAGACAGGGTGACACTAGACCAGACTAAGAGGTCTCCACTTCCCCCTTTCCCTAGTGTCTGGCCTCCCTCTCCCTTTTCCCTCTGTGTTGCACTTCACCTGGCGTGACACTCTGGAGCTTGAGGCCGTGTGCTTATTTGGAGTTCATCTAAAGCTAAGCCATTTCCCCTGTTTTGTCCACCCTTTTTGTCTATATAGTTTAGTGGAGGTTGACTAGTTCTCATCTCCTTCCATCCCTAGCAGTATCCTTATGCCAGGGAGAGTAGGGCGAGGCACGCGTGTGGTGATTGCTGAGGAGGCAATATAGGGACAATAGTTGAGACAGGGTGATGCTAGACCAGACTAGGAGGTCTCCACTTCTCCTCTGTGTTACACTAAGTCTTCCCCACACCTGGCCGCTACACTGCAGTGGGAAGAGCTGAGGCTAAGTGCCAGATTTACCGCATCTTATGGATATTCCATTTCTGGAATTGATAAAGGGTGATATTATTAGCTGCGGAGGAGGTCAGGATCCATGGCCTCTTCCCTGGCTATTAATATCAGCCCGCAGCTGTCTGTTTAGCCTTTACTGATTAGATTTTATAGGTGTCCCTGCGTCAATTTTTTTCTGGGGTCCCTCTGTAATCTAGCCAGTAAAGGCTAATCAAACAGCTGTGGGCTGTTATTAATAGTCAGGGAACATTGTTGGCTAATGGCCCCTTCCCGGCGATTAATATCAGCCCACGCCATTTTTTTTAAATTTTAAACTATTTGCCCATGATCCGGCGCTTTGAATGCAGCATACTTTTACTGGGTTCAAAACGCTGTGTTCTATTGAATGCAGGTAAATCTGCATTTGTTCACTGAACCATGCAGATTTATCGCATTCAATACATTCTAGTGGTCAAATTTCTGTTGTGTAGACTGGTGACTCCGCAAGAGAATTTTACATGTATGGTCCTGAAAGACATGGCGCATTTCAGTGTCCACGGTTGATTCGCAGCCTCAGATGCACGCATAGTTTCCATGGAATCCACTATGCTGTAACATCTGGATGCTGTGAGTTTGATTATGCATAAACACGCAGCTTCAAACCCACAGCGCTCCTGATTGTGGGCATGTACCCAAACTCACCCACAGCATGTTAATTTCTGTAGCAGAGACGTTAGTCTCCATTGCAAATTTGGATCGGCTGAAATGTCATTATATGCGGTGGATCTGCATATAATGCACAGAACTTCAGAACTGCAGGTTCTTCTGCTTCAACAATGCAATTCTCCACTGCAGGTTTTTCAGCAATGCAATTCTCCATTGCAGGTTCTTCAGCAATCAGCTGCAATGCTGGTTTTCCATACAGGTGCCAGCTGGATGGCAACGAGACTGATACTTTGATATAGAAAAAGGTTTGGCGTTGCTGCAATGGGCTCTAAAAAGATTTTCTGGCAAGATACTCAATCTTACCAGCCCTTGTACCCTACGCCTCACCTCTAGACAGGCTTGACACTATCTAACCGCCAATTGCCAACTGCCAACTCCCCCTGGTCACCATAGTGATCAGACTATAGAGGATGTTGATCAGACATCCTCCAATACAGTCCGTTGCCGACCCTGCTGGTCTCCAGTAGTATTACAGAGCAACAATTTACATTTAATTTAAGTAATACATAAAAGCATAAATGATTCTACAGACTACTATGAATGCAGAAATGTTTGTAATGGCCCTTTTGGGTCAATAAAGAACCGTTCCTTTCTAATGGGAACATGTTGTTACAGAGGCCCTCCTCTATGTGTCTTTAAATTGGTATTAGGGTATTTCCAAAATTTAGGCAGCAGTTGTGTTCACTGCATACACAATAACTGTATAGCAGAACCACTCCTTTCTAATGGGAACATGTCATTACTGAGGCCCACTTCTAAGTGTCTTCAAATTGGTATTGGCGTATTTCCCAAATTTAGACAGCCCTTGCAGTGACTGCATGGGCATTACCACTATAGGAGACTCACTCCTTTATAATGGAAAAAATGTTTTTAATGAGACCATCCTCTATGTTTCTTCAAAGGGGTATTGGGCTGCGTCCAAATTTTTGGCAGTCCTTGCAGTTACTGCATACGCAATAACAGAATAGGAGACCCACACTTTAATAATGGGAACAACAAAGCATAGCCGGCTGATGGCTCTCTAACAATAGTCTGGTCCGACTGCTGACCCTTTAACAATAGTAAGGGCCACCTTATGACCCTATAAAAATAATCTTTTTGACTTTCAGAGTCCCTCCTTCATAAATGAAACAGGATGTGTCTAATCATGTCTCGTACACCACATGGGAAGATAAGATAGTAAAATATTAAAATTACATTTACTGGTAAATGTATTTTTCACCGTTCACCCCAGTGCAAAAGTGCAAAAAAGCAACATATTAACATAGGCCAAGGTGTAGAGGAGCATTTTTGTTTTTGGTTATTTATTTTGCATTATATACAAGTCATTACCCATTTTGGTTTCGTTTTTGTATGTTTTATTGTGAGTAAAAATGGCGTAATACTCTGATAACATTGTTGACAGCAGTGACCTGGGAGTCAGAGATGCTTTCAGGGGTCTTCCCCATGCTGTTCCCATGTCATTTCAGCACTGTTCCCATCAATTTCAGAAATTTCTAGGCTCACTGCAGAGCTCCGGGGGGTCCGCCGGAAAAATGCTTGAGTTTCCCATAGACTTACATTGGGCTCGTTGTTTGAGTTGAGCACTTGAGCATTCCAATTTGTTTGCCTCGAACAACGAGTACCCGAGCATTTCAGTGCTCATCCATGAGAGTAGAAATAGTATACTGGGGACCGACACCCCTTCAACTACAGGCACATCAGATGGAAAGCAAATCAGGAGTCTGCACATTTCAAAAAAATTAGGGGCAGGCACAACCAAAGTGGCATTAATTTCACCAGAGTAGAAATAGTATACTGGGGACGGACACCCCTTCCACTACAAGAAACACATTAGATGGAAAGCCAACCAGGAGTCTGCACATTTCAAATAAATTTTGAGGTGAGGTGCAGGCGGAGATGTTACGGTGGATTGAAAAATATGTGCTGTGCTCGATGAAACCCAAACTGCAGGCATGTCCACTTCCGTAACAGCTGACGGACTTTCACTGAACCCGGCTGGAGCGGGTAAACAAGTAGAGATTCTGAGGCCGAAGATCTATGTGAGAACTCATGGCACGGTAACGGAGGAGGAATAGGCAGCAGATAGGGTTCATGGGGAGGACAATGGTTGGTGAGGTCCGCTAGTCCACATTTTATCGAAGACAGATTTCCAGACTAACGCATGTTGATAACACATGTGCCGGTTCATGCATGTAGTAGTCAAATAATTGTAATTATTGCCTCTACTGAGTCATTTATTTCAAAGTTGACAGATAACATGAGTTAGGTCATCCTTTACAGTCTCAAAAAAGGCCCTTACTAAGCAACCCTTGCCGCTCCTGCAAACTTCAGACCCGCGACTGCTGCTGGCCTCAGCAACAATTGTGGCTGAGGATGCAGTACTTGCTGTGGTTGCATCACTCCGTGTCTGTGCGGGAGGCTGCAACGTAACCTCCTTGTCTTCCTCCTCCTCCACCTCCTCACCTCCTCTTCTGAGCTACTCAGCTTTGTGCCTCTGGGTTCACATCAAGTGGGATCTACAACTTCATCATCATCCCCTCTGTTCTCCCACTCCTCGACCTCAGAGTCACCCTCCTCCTCTTCCAAACCTGACAGCACAGTCCTTGTGAGCCTCAGGTATCTAAGTCTCATCAGGATCATCCTTCCCCTAGGGTTAACATCTGGTGACGAGGGTGAGGATTCTGCTTGGACACTACGTCATCCAGCCACAGATCAAACAGAAAAAAATTTCAGGCATCGGTGCAGATGCTTTCCTCCTTCTGAGTCTGTGAATCCTTGGAAGTGAACTTTGATGCCCATGATATTGAATGTGGGAACAGCTATGCAGAATCACCCATCTGTGGTTCACCTTCAGTCAGTTGGGTGGTTGGAGAGTTGTGTCGCGGGCGGAAAACAAGAATAATTGGGATGCCACCTCTGAGAACTGTACTGTGTGTGATGTTGAGGTGGTGGAAGAGGAGGAAAGGCTACTTAATGCCTCTGGAACACATGCTCTTTCTAGCCTTCATCTAAAAGTCGTACTGCTGTGCAGCTGCTAAAGAAAGAGAGTGGAGTAGCCCATCCAGTAACAGAAGTTGTCAGTTGTCTTTGGATAGGACGTGATGGTGTTTGTTCAGTAGAGCTTTCACTAAAATTACCACCTACCCCACGTATACCTTGAACACCAAGCCTATTCCCCCTTCCACTACAACCTCGCTTTTTCCCACTTATGTTGGATGTACCCTTCCCCTCTTCTAACCAGCTGTTTAGCAAACATATACCGAGACCTGTAAGTCACCTGTCACTAAATTACTAATGCGTATTTATTTGCTCAGATAGTGTGGCTGGAGCATGCTATTAGCAACAAAAATTTAGATTTTGTTCTGTGTAGCCCTGGATAAAGCAGAATCTCAGCACAAAACAATTACAAGCTCAAATATGGCCTGCTTTACGTAGCATGGTAGTAAAAGAAAATAAAATCAATTTTGAACTGTAGAGCCCTGGATAGAGATGATTCTCAGTGCAAGACAATTACAAACTCAGACGTGACCTTGTTTATGTAGCATGATAGAAACAGAAAAAAATTAGATTTTCTACTGTGGGGCCCTGGATAGAGCAGAATCTCAGCGCAAAACAATTAGAATCTCAGATGTGTCTTACTTTATGTAGCATGGTTGTAACAGAAAAAATTCAGATTTTCTAATGTGGAGCACTAAATAGAGCAGAATCTCAGTGCAAAACAATTACAAGCTCAGATATTGCCTGCTTTATGCAGCATGGTAGTGTCAGAAAAAATAGATTTTCTAATGTGGAGCCATGGATAGAGCAGAATCTAAGCACAAAACAATTACAAGCTCAGATGTGGCCTTGTTCATGTAGAACAGTAGTAACAGAAAAAAATTAGATTTTCTACTGTGGAGCCTTGGATAGAGCAAAATCTCAGCGTAAAACAATTACAAGCTCACATGTGACCTGTCATATGTAGCACGGTAGTACCAGAAAACTTTTCGATTTTCTACTGAAGCCCTTGTGTCTGGACATTGTGGATGGTTCATGTGCCCTGATTGGCTTGCCAGAATCTCCACACATTAAGTTAAGAAAAAAAAAATGAAGAATAACAGTCCACTGCACCTATGACCTCTCCCCACCACCTCCCCTCATCTAACTTGTCCTCCCCCACTCATCATACAACACCATTATCCTAGCCAAAGTCCTAAAAATATACTAGTGGACTAGTGGAAACACGATCATTTACCGCACTTTGGACGAATTTTCCAGATTTTGAGTAAAAACACTTGGGGGTCCAATCACGGATCTGAATGTGCAATGTTCATGCCAAGTTTGAAATTACCGAACGTTTTCTGAACATGTTCGCTCATCTCTACTTACTACCCCTCTGGCCTTTTTCTCCTGGTCTGGTACTTGACTCTGGTTCACTACACAACAATTGGGTGAGATCTAAACATTTATTTCTGGCACTGGCATCACTTAGCACTTTATTATTGTATATACCTTTTTTGTTCATGATGTTTGTTGAGCAGACCTATTTTAACCAAATTCATTAAAAGTTAGATTTTGTGTCTCTTCTGCTGTATTTAATAATTCTAATTGAAGAGTATACATTGCCATCTCCATCCATGGATCTTGTGTTTTGATGCTATACAAATAAAATGTATTATTATTATCATTATTATGATCCCATATCCTTCTATAGGATAGTTTCCAATTATCCAGCACAACAAGTAATTGGATTCAGCAACGAATTAAAAAACGCTGCGTTCGACACAGGAAAAAAAAGACTTGACATAATTGATGAATAGAAATTCAGCCTGATAAATTGTATAATTTGCATATGTAAGCAAATTTTAGAATATTTTTATAGCAGCTGATTTTGAGAAAATGGGTTCTCATCAAAAGATTAACACAAACACAGCGGTTTCAGTTATATATTTACCATATGCTGTTATTTGGGCACCCACTGTGACAAATTCTTTGTGATGGTATCACAATGTCACCAGATTGCAAAGAATTCCATTACCATATGATTTTCTCTGCTCTGTCATAATTAGCATATGGAATCAATTTCTAATATATTGTGTTGCAAAGGAGATATAGAGACTGAACTACAAAAAGATAGAGCCATAACAAAGTCAGGTATAGCTATATCCACATACTATATAGAGCATAAGTTAGCAGTGCTTCAAAAAGCTTATTTTAACATACTTTTAGAATAGAAAAACTATGTGGGAGCATGGAGTTGTGATTTGATGGTATGACACAGGCAAAGTGGTCTTTGTAACCAACATTTTCTTCTCAGTATCAGCTAAAAACATTGCAGGTTACAGAGGGAATTCTGTGGCTAGCAATTTTTAGAACTTTAGTTTAATGTATTACAGAAATGTGCTACATCACTCATTGAGCATGGTAATTGTTCCTTGGTTCCCATGCTTTTGGTGGAGTATATCATATCAATATACACTGCTCAAAAAAATAAAGGGAACACTTAAACAACAGAATATAACTCCAAGTAAATCAAACTTCTGTGAAATCAAACAAACCACTTAGGAAGCAACACTGATTGACAATCAATTTCACAAGTTGTTGTGCAAATGGAATAGACAATAGATGGAAATTATTGGCAATTATCAAGACACCCTCAATAAAGGAGTGTTTCTGCAGGTGGGGACTAGTGTTGAGCCACCCCCGTAGTGTTCGAGTTCGGTTCGTCGAAGACCCTTGTGTTCGCCGAACTGTTCGTCGAACTGTTCGTCGAACACCTTCGAACACCGTTTCAACCAATGGCAGGCAAACAAAAACACATAGAAACACATAGAAAACACCTTCAAAGGTGTCCAAAAGCTGACAAACTGCTCAGAAGACATAACTAACACATGGAAAAGTGAAAAGTACATATAGTCATGCGAAAAGAAAAGAGGTAGAGGAGTAAAAGGAGGGGGAGACACAGATATAGGCATGTCATGCCCTTCTAAAATCTAAAAAGTGAGAAGCCGACACGGCCAGTCCGTTCCTGCCCATGCCACCTCCGTGTCGCCGGGTTTGTGCCAGAGCCACGGTGGACCCTGACGGCCAGACCCCCTCTCCCAATACTGGTGCCTGTTCGCTGGTGGGTCGAGCCCCCCCACGGTGGGGGGAGGAGTGACATCTGCAGAAGAAAGACCATCTTCCAGCCAAACTAACATGTCGACTTCTTTTCGTGAACAATGTGATACGATCCCTTTGTTACGGACACGCCCATCGCTACAAATTCCAGATGAGGCACAAAAACAGCAGGTGCTTCAGCAGATATCAAGTGCTCCTTCAAGTGGGCTCTCCTCCACCTCAATTTCAACATCACAAATACTCCAGTCCTCAGAGGTGTCACCCCAATCGCACTTGCTTCCTCACAGCTCCCAAGTCTCCAGCTGCCCGTCTGAGTGTGGGGTAACACAGATGGTTGAGTCTGCAGAGCTGTTTACTCATACTATAGCCTGGGAAATGGAGGTCTGCTCCAGAGCTTCTGTTAATCCAGATGAGGAAATGATCTGCACTGATGCCCAGAATCTTTATAAGTCGGATCCAGGACCAGATGAAGAAGGTTCTGAGCATAATGTAGACCCTCGTTCCCAAACTGTAACTCCTGTTGGTGGAGACAATGATGAAGACGATGATGAGACTCAAATACCTGATTGGAGCGACAACTTGACTTTTCGGTCAGGGCAGGAAGAGGTTGGCTTTGAGGACGACGGGTGTGATAACACACAGGGTGATGATGACAAGGTTGGAGATCCCACTTACTGTCAACCCACAGTCAGCCAGTCGATGAGGTCACCCGGGCCTTTGCCTGGCCTTGGGGATGTCGCGGTGTTCGGCTCCCTGGCCCGTACCCTGGGGTCACTGTTTAAAAGGGTGGATAATTGTTAATTTTATAAGAGTTAGTGACGCCACCTGTGGTATCTGGTGAGAAGCACCAGCGCTGCAGCAGTCCACTGAGGCCCGTGATAAGGCAGCTCGATGGTATAGCTCCCCACAGGTGGAGCTAGGTCTCAGGGCAGCGTATGCAGGGGGAATGCAGGACAGGCGAGACCCAGCTGGGTCAGAGCAAGATCGGGAACGGACACGGTAGTCACTTCAGTACCTTTTACTGGAGGAAATTCAGGCTCATCCCGGAGCACTGTAGGGTGAAGGGTGCATATCAGGATCCTCCCCAACGAGCGGGTGTAGGGCCTCCTGTTTCTTGCCTCTGCGTAGTAAGTTTCTGACCAGCCTGGAGCTAGGCCTAGCTTTGTCTCTGTCCTGCGCTGGCTGACCTTGTGGTAGGGCCTTATCTTGGAGTTCACGCTCCCAGTATGCGGGGCCTAAGCGTCTCCTGGCTCTGTTACGTATCAGCACCTTAGCGATTCTGGGACTTGTAGTTCTCCAGGGATTCCGGTTATGCCTTACTGGGTCATAGAGATCCCGGTAAGCTCGGATCCGGTGTCCGGTAAATGCTTCGGGGTGAGCTGGTTATGCTCCTCTGCCCCTTATGTACTAACTCGCTACTTGCCTTCGGCCTACTCGAGCCCTCATTAGGCTATACACACTAACGGCAGCTTGCCGCGCTTCACCGATCTTATGGCACCGGAACACCTTAAGCTCTATCTGGGCTCCCTGAATCTAGCTAGCAGGGGCCTCGTGCTCCACTGCTGAACTATTAACTGAGTTCTCTAGACTAGACTGAGCTCCACTGCAGACTGACCTCTCTTAGGCTTCTCTACTGCAGGAACTCTTCAGAGGAACTGAACTGCCTAGCTCCACCTTCCCTATTTATATCCCTAATGGGCTCCCTCTGCTGGTCTGAGGTGGAAGGTGGAGATGTGTGAATGTTTATGGGGGCCTCTTGTGGAGGATTCCATCAATACACTCTTCTAGGATCTGTGATACCAAGCGCAGCGGGGCGTCACAGATGCTATTGACGACGAGGTTAGGTTGCGCCTTCCTGGACAGAGACGGAGTACTGGAAGCACGTCAACAACTGCATCCTCAACCACAACTCTGCCTCTGACCACAAGTCATAATGGCTCTTCAGGTCGCATGGGCTCTAAGCCTTGCATAGCCTGGGCATTTATTCAGATCGATAAGTATGACCCAACTCGTGTTATCTGTAATATTTGTCACCAAAAGCTAAGTAGAGGCCAAAAAATCCATAGTTTGAGTACTTCATGCATGTACCGTCACTTGGATATGAAGCATAAGTTGCAGTGGGAAGCTCACTGTGCTACAATGCGGCCTAGCAGGCTGGGCCAACCACCGTCTGCCCCATCTTGTGCATCCGCGGCCTCTTCATCCTCTGTGACTGGGGGGACAGCAGTCACACATGTTTTTGGACGCAGACCTGCCACCTCTTTACCTGCAACAGCCAGTGTGATTGGCAGGTCGTCAGTTCATTGTGAAGTGGAAACACCTGCTGGTGTTGAGCGCTCTCTGACATCGAGAGCACCACCTTTTGATCAAGGCAACCTAACATGTCCGCCTGCATCTTCCTCACAGACCGGCAGTTTGCCGGGGACACCCTAATCAACCCCGTCAAAGCACAACAGCCAGCCCTCGGTCCCTCAGATGTGGAAAAGTAAAAGATCATTTCCTCCTAGCCATGAGAAAGCTAAGAGGTTGAATTTCACCATCTGCAAGCTGTTGGCTACAGAAATGCTGCCTTTCCGCCTGGAGGACACAGTGGATTTTCGAGACCTTATGTCCGTCGCAGTGCCCCAGTACCAGATGGCCAGTCGGCACTACTTCTCAAAGAATGGTGTGCCTGCGCTCCACCAGCATGTCGCACACAACATCACCGCTTCTTTGAGAAACTCTGTGTGTGACAGGGTGCATTACACCACAGACACTTGGACGAGTAGGCATGGACAGGGGCGTTACATGTCGCTGACTGGGCACTGGGTAACTATGGTGACAGCAGGACAAGGGGCTGCTGTCTAAGTCTTACTGTCCCCACGAGTTTTGCGTCAATCCTCTTTATCTCGAAGTTCCTCCACTGTTTCTGCCTCCTCAACCTCCTCTCAGTCCTCCACCTGCACCCAAAGCCTGTCTGGTAATGCCACCTGCTTTCTAACTGCGCAGAAGGAATCCTGCACACCTCCTTACTATGCTGGCAGCAGGGCTCAACGGCATCAGTGTTTACTTTGAAATGTCTGGGAAATGTGAGTCACACAGCTGAGGACTTGTGGTCAGCACTGGAGACCCAGTTTCATGAATGGTTGTCTCCACTGGACCTGAAACCAGGGAAGGCCGTGTGCGGCAATGCTGCAAACCTGTGTGCGGCCCTTCGCCGGGGCAATGTCACACACGTGCCTTGTATGGCTCACGTGTTGAAACTGGTTGTCCATACATTTTTAGCCCACTATCCCGGACTAGATGGCCTTCTGCAGAGGGCATGGTCGCTGTGTGCTCACTTCCGCCGTTCGCATCCCGCAGCTCAACGACTTACATCTCTACAGAAATCGTTGGGCCTGCCAGTTCACCAGCTGAAATGCAATGTGCCGACACGGTGGAATTCAACTCTGCACATGTTGCAGCGACTGTGGCAGCACCGACAAGCCCTGGTGCAATACGTTCTGACGTATAGCCTGGGCCAACGAGATCCAGAGGTGGGGCAAATCACGCTGCAGGAGTGGTCTCAGATCAGGGACCTATGAAGTTGACTTGCCCCCTGGGCCGTGGGGTACCCTGAGCCGGGCCGGTAGACGCTAGGGGTTGTAGTCACTGTGGCGGTGATCCGGTCCGTGACCCAGGGCGGTCAATCCAACGTTAATTTGTATATATGGATTTTATAATGTTCAACTACGCCACCTGTGGAGTGCGGCCAAAGGGGCCGCCGCTGCGGAACAGTCCTCTGAAGCTGGTGGTTTTGCAGCAATGGTATTATTACTCACCACAGGAAGAGTGTAGCTTCAGGGCAGTGTGGGTGGATGATGGTGGTTGTAGTGCAGGGAGTCAGTAATGAACACAGAGTCCGTGTGATGCAGTCCCAAGATCTTTACTCACAGTTGTTGCAGTCCAGATTACAGGTACCAGAGCAATCTCTCCCGTCGTGCTGTGCGTACTCAGTGAGGGGCTCAGTCCACCCCCAGATAGCTCCAGAGTACTTAGCAGGACGACCTTCTGTGTGTCCTTTCTCTGGCCTTCTCCCTGCACCTCACACCCAGTGACACTTCTATCCGGTATCCTCGGTCCTTGGCGGGCGACTTGTGTTCCGTCCCCTGGGTCCTATGTGCCTACCTTCTTAGTGAGACTGGTGTGGACTTTTGCCTGCAGTACATGAAATGCTGCAGCCTCCAGTTTCTAGTTGAGCCTTGCTGTTTCTCCTCTAGTTGAGGGACCGGTTCCCTTTATCTGGCCTGACCCCTCTACCTCCTGGTAGCAGCGGGAGTACGGGTGGCCTTCTGCATGGCCCGTAGCCCTAGGGTCCCTTCGGTTCCTGGAGCCTTCCTGCTCCCACTCCTCTCTTCTCTCATTCATTCCTGGGCCTCCCAGGCTAGGCCCGCCTCCGGAGCAGAGCTCATGCCGAGCCTGTGCTCCTGTCACTTTTCCTCCTCTGACTGGCTTGCTCTTTCTAAGATGGCTTCCTATTTATACTCTACCTGTCATGTGCTCCCCTAAGCTGCTCCCCTAAGCACCAAATACATAGGACCCTCCCACCAGCTAGGGACCTGGGACTGTGCTCTCCCTTAGGAGCAATCTCGCCCTACCCCCACTGCGGGTATGTGTTGGATGCAGGTGTTAGGGTCCCGAGCCATATGCCTTCCTTACCTGAGGGTGAGATACCACACCTCTGGGTGAGATGCAGTAACTCTGTGGCGACTGAACCCTCAGGGGCACCACACACCCTTCTGCACAGTTTTGAAATGGCGACGAAGATGTTTAGTGCTGACGACAATGCCATTATCGGCATTACTAATCCGGTGATTTACAAGCTGGAGCATACATTAAACATAATTCAGAGTCAGGTGGTGGGACAAGAGGAGGTGGAGGAAGTAGAGGAGGAGTCGTATGTGGAAGGGATAACATCTCCAAGGTCCAGACGGTTGGCAGCACCAAGGCAGCAGGCATGGGAGGGTGGGGGAGAGGGATTAACCAGGGAGCATAGTAGCAGAAAAAACTGTTGAGGAAGGTGCAGGAGCCGAAGAAGAAGTGGAGGATGAACTGTCGATGGGCATGGAAGACTCATCAGATGAGGGAGACCTTGATCACTTTTCTGTTGTGCGAGGTTGGGGGGAGAGGGCAGAGGAAGGAAGCATGATTCTTACCTCGCTACCAACACAACAAGGACTTGGTCCTCCTGGATGCGCAAGACACATGAGTGACTTCTTGCTGCACTACCTGCAACTTGACCCTCAGATTGCAGAATTCGAAGCAATCCCAACTACTGGGTTGCCACACTCTTAGATCCCCGGTACAAAAGTAAATTTGCCGAAATAATTCCTGCCATAAAAAGGGATTGACGCATGCAGGAGTATCTGCAGACGCTGTTGCAGAATCTTACATGTGCTTTTCCACAAAACACCAGTGGTGCACGAAGTGAATCTCACAGTTCTAACTTGCCAACCGTGGGACTGTCGAGTCTTCATCACTCAAACCGTAACAGTAACACAGTATCTGCTGGTAACAGCAATTTTGTGGAATCGTTTCACCACTATTTTAGACCATCCTTTGCAAGGCCACAGGAGACAAGAAGTCTGACACATAGTCAATGCCTAGAGAGGATGGTGCAGGAGTATCTCCAAGTGAACATCGAAGCCATGACTGTGACACTGGACCCTTGCTCATTTTGGTATTACAATCTGGAAAAATGGCCGGAGCTCGCCACTCACGCCTTGGAGATCTTGTCATGCCCTGAAGTCAGTGTTCTCTCTGAACGTGTGTTCATCGCTGCTGATGGTGTGCTGACAGATAAGCGCATGACCATAAAAATCTACACTTTCATATACCTGGGGCCTTTTAGGCCCGTGTGCAAATAACATGGAATAACTCAAACTCAAATGACAAACAACTATATACATGAAGAACACCTAGAGTTTCAAAATTCTAACTAAAGTAATCTTGCAGAAAATAGAAAACAATTAACAGGGCGGGACTGCGAGGCCCCAGGTATGCGTTCTAGGGTTAAGTGGTGTCTGTGCCACAATTTTGGGAAAAAATGGAAACTCTTTTAGGAGTCCCCTTGCTGTGTCTTACGTGACGTTGGCATCGTCAATTCCAGGTGGGTTGGGTCGCTCCCCCCCCCCCCCTTTTAACTGTAAGAAACTACATACACTATGGCTTGGGGTAACACAGATGGTTGAGTCTGAAGAGCTGTTTACTCAGAGGTCTGCTCCAAATCTTCAGTGTCTGCTAGTCAGCGTAGAATTTTTAACTGCATCTAGCCTAGGCAATACTTTGGGCATAGTAGCCCAGCTGCGAAGCAAGCTGCACGGCCTGTGTATCTAATAAGAATTTTTAAATGCATCTAGCCTAGGCAGACTGTGGGGACCCCCAACCAAACCCAGACGCTCAGCCCCCCTACCGACCCCCTTTCCTTGACAATACAATAATGTAACTCTTACAACTGGATGGGTGAGGATCGGTCACAGCTTTATTATCTCTTTATACTCATTCCATTAGAAAGGCATTTTATTTCTAAAATAATTCAGCTTGTTGCAGCATGCCCTGGGTCTCCACTCCGGCAACTTGGCCAACAAGTGTAACTCTCCAACATGTCCTTTCTATTTCCAGGCCACGGAGGATCCTGCGTACTCGTATGCAGGACTCTGACCCCCATCCATCACTCTTCACGCTTGTTCAACTCCGTCCTGGAGTCCTGACAAGAATATGTCAAGTCCAATATCCATTAAGTGAACATCGTCGGGCCGCATGAGGCCTGCTTTATCTCCTTCCAGTTGTCGGTGTCGTACCACTACACCGCCTCTGTCTCTTCTAAATTTTGCCATCCGAATATTTATTACCCGCCTTGTCCGTTCGATGGCCGTGATGTCTCGCGCACCTTTCCATACCGCTATCGGCACAATCTCTGACCATACTATAGCTAGTTTTGTGAAAAATTCTCTGAAGCGTTCAGAGTCTAGTTTCATTATTGCCATTAGTTATGCGCTCTTGTGATGACCTAGGTTGCTTCCCCCGGCCTGTATAACTAAGATGACCGGACATCTTGCCTCTCTCCCTACCTTGATTACCTCCATTAGTACCTGTGGCCATAGCCGGCCTCTAATACCTCTCCAGTTGAAATATGTGTTATGAAACTCTAATTTCCTCCCGCCTGGGCGGAATTTCACCCTTTTTTCTGCCCAATATATATACGAGTGGCCTATCACCCACTCTGTTGGCTTAGCGTCACCTGTAAAATAAACAAACCACGTTAGGATAACAAGTCCGGTCTTATATATCTTGCCAAACACGTGGATCGCCATCTCCCAATCCTCTGAACTTCCATTTCTGACAGTCCTGCTCTTGATGCTTCCGTGGCCGCGCCTATGCGGAATGAGTGTGTCCCGTAATCTTTGGGGTGGTTCCCTGCCGATGTTATGCATTTATTAAATATAGCTTGGAACTGGTATCTTGATAATGGCGTTCCATCAATGTGTGATAGGAAGAAATTACTTTGTGATCTGATGGTTAGATATGTTTTTACTATTGTTACCCGACTCCGTGTACCGTTTGTGGGTTGTAGAAGTACCCAAGTGCCCCTGCCCGCTGGAACCGTTTTCGATTTGTGTATGCGTAGACGTATTGCATTATTGGCTATGACTACGTCCTGGTGTAATAAGCCTCCACTGGTGGTAATTTGGGATTGAGGGACTAATTCGCTTATGCATAGCGCACTGAAGAAGGCGATCACAAATTCAGTAGACAGTAGTGTTGCTTCAAATTGTGAGTGTCATGTTAATGGTATTAGGGATATGATGTGAGAAATCAGTTTTAGTGACACGGGACGGGACGTCTACACTCCTGACTTGGCTGACCCCTTTTCCACCCTTTTATGGATTGTCTGATAATGAATCTTTGTCACATCTCCCCAATTCAGTAGTTGGAAGTGAAATGCTACTCCGGTCAGACACCGCTGCGCTGACGCCCCTGATATGCCCCTCATCATTAGCTGGTGGAGAAATTCTATGGTGACTTGTGATCTGGCTTGTTCACATTGGTCAACCCGTCTGCCTGCTCCTAGTCGTGTCCACTCTTCCCATGCCTTACCGTATGCTTGCCACGTCGACGGGGCAACTGACGCTCTGATTAATGGCATCAACTATTCGCCACTAGATCCCATAGGGAAGGTGGGCAACTGTTGCCCGATGGGTGGGCGTTGTGGAAGAGCTCTGTGAAAATCTGCCAATTAAATTGTTATAAAGCGTTAGCAGCAGCTTTAGACCCCTCAGCATAGTGGCTAGCGCGGACCCATTCATTGTGTTTTAGGCACAGGAATGCTAGCCTGGGTAGTAGGCCTAGCACTGGGAGAGACGATAATGCCATCTTATTAATGCAGTGCGCTAGGCTGGTGTTTTTTGTTATGAAGCGTATATTTTTGTAAGCCAGGAGCGCGCCCCATATTTCTATTGCTACCACTATTGGGAAGAAAAATTATTTTCAGGGCTAGATGCAGCTAAAAAATATTATTAATTTAGAAGCTGATGGAGCTTGGTATAGATGGCCTAATACAATGAGTCCCACACATTGCTAGAATGCCAAATATTTTTTCAGAGCTAGATGCAGATAAAAATTATTTTTAATTTGCAACCTGATGGAGGTCAGTATAGACGGACTAATAGAACAAGTCCCACACACTGCTAGAAGGCCAAATATTTTTTCAGAGCAAGATGCAGAGAAAAATTATTTTTAATTTGCAACCTTATGGAGGTCAGTATAGATGGACTAATAGAACAAGTCCCACACACTGCTAGAAGGCCAAATATTTTTTCAGAGCTAGATGCAGATAAAAAATTTTTTTAATTTGCAACCTGATGGAGGTCAGTATAGATGGACTAATAGAACAAGTCCCACACACTGCTAGAAGGCCAAGTATTTTTTCAGAGCTAGATGCAGATAAAAATTATTTTTAATTTGCAACCTGATGGAGGTCAGTATAGATGGACTAATAGAACAAGTCCCACACACTGCCAGAAGGCCAAATATTTTTTCAGAGCAAGATGCAGATAAAAATTATTTTTAATTTGCAACCTTATGAAGGTCAGTATAGATGGACTAATAGAAAAAGTCCCACACACTGCTAGAAGGCCAAATATTTTTTCAGAGCTAGATGCAGATAAAAAAAATTTTTAACTTGCAACCTGATGGAGGTCAATATAGATGGACTAATAGAAAAAGTCCCACACACTGCTAGAAGGCCAAATATTTTTTCAGAGCTAGCTGCAGATAAAAATTATTTTTAATTTGCAACCTGATGGAGGTCAGTATAGATGGACTAATAGAACAAGTCCCACACACTGCCAGAAGGCCAAATATTTTTTCAGAGCTAGATGCAGAAAAAAAAATATTTATAATTTGCAAACTGATGGAGGTCAGTATAGATGGACTAATAGAACAAGTCCCACACACTGCTAGAAGGCCAAATATTTTTTCAGAGCTAGATGCAGAAAAAAATTATATTCAATTTGCAACCTGATGGAGGTCAGTATAGATGGACTAATAGAACAAGTCCCACACACTGCTAGAAGCCCAAATATTTTTTCAGAGGTAGATGCAGAAAAAAATTATATTCAGTTTGCAACCTGATGGAGGTCAGTATAGATGGACTAATAGAACAAGTCCCACACACTGCTAGAAGGCCAAATATTTTTTCAGAGCTAGATGCAGATAAAAATTATTTTGAATTTGCAAAGTGATGGAGGTCATTATAGATGGACTAATAGAACAAGTCCCACACACTGCTAGAAGGCCAAATATTTTTTCAGAGCTAGATGCAGAAAAAAATTATATTGAATTTGCAATCTGATGGAGGTCAGTATAGATGGACTAATAGAACAAGTCCCACACACTGCTAGAAAGCCAAATATTTTTTCAGAGCTAGATGCATAAAAATATTATATTCAATTTGCAATCTGATGGAGGTCAGTATAGATAGACTAATAGAACAAGTCCCACACACTGCTAGAAGGCCAAATATTTTTTCAGAGCTAGATGTAGAAAAAAATTATATTCAATTTGCAACGTGATGGATATCTGTATAGATGGGCTAATAGAACAAGTCCCACACACAGCTAGAAGCCCAAATATTTTTTCAGAGGTAGATGCAGAAAAAAATTATATTCAGTTTGCAACCTGATGGAGGTCAGTATAGATGGACTAATAGAACAAGTCCCACACACTGCTAGAAGGCCAAATATTTTTTCAGAGGTAGATGCAGAAAAAAATATTTTTAATTTGCAACCTTATGAAGGTCAGTATAGATGGACTAATAGAAGAAGTCCCACACACTGCTAGAAGGCCAAATATTTTTTCAGAGCTAGATGCAGATAAAAAAAATTTTTAATTTGCAACCTGATGGAGGTCAATATAGATGGACTAATAGAACAAGTCCCACACACTGCTAGAAGGCCAAATATTTTTTCAGAGCTAGATGCAGATAAAAATTATTTTTAATTTGCAACCTGATGGAGGTCAGTATAGATGGACTAATAGAACAAGTCCCACACACTGCCAGAAGGCCAAATATTTTTTCAGAGCTAGATGCAGACAAAAAATTATTTTGAATTTGCAACCTGATGGAGGTCAGTATAGATGGACTAATAGAACAATCCCACACTGCTATAAGGGCAAATATTTTTTCAGAGCTAGATGCAGACAAAAAATTATTTATAATTTGCAACCTGATGGAGGTCAGCATAGATGGAATAATAGAACAAGTCTCACACACTGCTAGAAGGCCAAATATTTTTTCAGAGCTAGATGCAGATAAAAATTATTTTGAATTTGCAAACTGATGGAGGTCAGTATAGATGGACTAATAGAACAAGTCCCACACACTGCTAGAAGGCCAAATATGTTTTCAGAGCTAGATGCAGAAAAAAATTATATTCAATTTACAACCTGATGGAGGTCAGTATAGATGTACTAATAGAACAAGTCCCACACACTGCTAGAAGCCCAAATATTTTTTCAGAGGTAGATGCAGAAAAAAATTATATTCAGTTTGCAACCTGAAGGAGGTCAGTATAGATAGACTAATAGAACAAGTCCCACACACTGCTAGAAGGCCAAATATTTTTTCAGAGCTAGATGTAGAAAAAAATTATATTCAATTTGCAACATGATGGATATCAGTATAGATGGGCTAATAGAACAAGTCCCACACACAGCTAGAAGCCCAAATATTTTTTCAGAGGTAAATGCAGAAAAAAATTATATTCAGTTTGCAACCTGATGGAGGTCAGAATAGATGGACTAATAGAACAAGTCCCACACACTGCCAGAAGGCCAAATATGTTTTCAGAGCTAGATGCAGACAAAAAATTATTTTGAATTTGCAACCTGATGGAGGTCAGTATAGATGGACTAATAGAACAATCCCACACTGCTATAAGGGCAAATGTTTTTTCAGAGCTAGATGCAGACAAAAAATTATTTATAATTTGCAACCTGATGGAGGTCAGCATAGATGGACTAATAGAACAAGTCTCACACACTGCTAGAAAGCCAAATATTTTTTCAGAGCTAGATGCAGATAAAAATTATTTTGAATTTGCAAACTGATGGAGGTCAGTATAGATGGACTAATAGAACAAGTCCCACACACTGCTAGAAGGCCAAATATTTTTTCAGAGCTAGATGCAGAAAAAAATTATATTCAATTTGCAACCTGATGGAAGTCAGTATAGATGGACTAATAGAACAAGTCCCACACACTGCTAGAAGCCCAAATATTTTTTCAGAGGTAGATGCAGAAAAAAATTATATTCAGTTTGCAACCTGATGGATGTCAGTATAGATGGACTAATAGAACAAGTCCCACTCACTGCTAGAGGGCCAAATATTTTTTCAGAGCTAGATGCAGATAAAAATTATTTTGAATTTGCAACGTGATGGAGGTCAGTATAGATGGACTAATAGAACAAGTCCCACACACTGCTAGAAGGCCAAATATTTTTTCAGAGCTAGATGCAGAAAAAAATTATATTGAATTTGCAATCTGATGGAGGTCAGTATAGATGGACTAATAGAACAAGTCCCACACACTGCTAGAAGGCCAAATATTTTTTCAGAGCTAGATGCATAAAAATATTATATTCAATTTGCAACCTGATGGAGGTCAGTATAGATAGACTAATAGAACAAGTCCCACACACTGCTAGAAGGCCAAATATTTTTTCAGAGCTAGATGTAGAAAAAAATTATATTCAATTTGCAACGTGATGGATATCAGTATAGATGGGCTAATAGAACAAGTCCCACACACAGCTAGAAGCCCAAATTTTTTTCAGAGGTAGATGCAGAAAAAAATTATATTGAGTTTGCAACCTGATGGAGGTCAGTATAGATGGACTAATAGAACAAGTCCCACACACAGCTAGAAGGCCAAATATTTTTTCAGAGGTAGACAAAGAAAAAAATTATATTCAGTTTGCAACCTGATGGAGGTCAGCATAGATGGACTAATAGAACAAGTCCCACACACTGCTAGAAGGCCAAATATTTTTTCAGAGCTAGATGCATAAAAATATTATATTCAATTTGCAACCTGATGGAGGTCAGTATAGATAGACTAATACAACAAGTCCCACACACTGCTAAAAGGCCAAATATTTTTTCAGAGCTAGATGCAGAAAAAAATTATATTCAATTTGCAACGTGATGGATATCAGTATAGATGGGCTAATAGGACAAGTCCCACACACAGCTAGTAGCCCAAATATTTTTTGAGAGGTAGATGCAGAAAAAAATTATATTCAGTTTGCAACCTGATGAAGGTTTGTATAGATGGACTAATAGAACAAGTCCCACACACTGCTAGATGGCCAAATATTTTTTCAGAGCTAGGTGCAGATAAAAATTATTTTGAATTTGCAACCTGATGGAGGTCAGTATAGATGGACTAATAGAACAAGTCTCACACACTGCTAGAAGGCCAAATATTTTTTCAGAGCTAGATGCAGAAAAAAATTATATTCAATTTGCAACCTGATGGAGGTCAGTATAGATGGACTAATAGAACAAGTCCCACACACAGCTAGAAGCCCAAATATTTTTTCAGAGGTAGATGCAGAATAAATTATATTCAGTTTGCAACCTGATGGAGGTCAGTATAGATGGACTAATAGAACAAGTCCCACACACTGCTAGAAGGCCAAATATTTTTTCAGAGCTAGATGCCGATAAAAATTATTTTTAATTTGCAACCTGATGGAGGTCAGTATAGATGCACTAATAGAACAAGTCCCACACACTGCTAGAAGACCAAATATTTTTTCAGAACTAGATGCAGACAAAAAATTATTTTGAATTTGCAACCTGATGGAGGTCAGTATAGATGTACTAATAGAAAAAGTTCCACACACTGCGAGAAGGGCAAATATTTTTTCAGAGCTAGATGCAGAAAAAAATTATATTCAATTTGCAACCTGATGGAGGTCAGTATAGATGGACTAATAGAACAAGTATCACACACAGCTAGAAGCCCAAATATTTTTCAGAGGTAGATGCTGATAAAAATTATATTCAGTTTGCAACCTGATGGAGGTCAGTATAGATAGACTAATAGAACAAGTGCCACACACTGCTAGAAGGCCAAATATTTTTTCAGAGCTAGATGCAGATAAAGATTATTTTTAATTTGCAACCTGATGGAGGTCAGTATAGATGGACTAATAGATCAAGTCCCACACACTGCTAGAAGGCCAAATATTTTTTCAGAGCTAGATGCAGATAAAAATTATTTTTAATTTGCAACCTGATGGTGGTCACTTTAGATGGACTAATAGAACAAGTCCCACACACTGCTAGAAGGCCAAATATTTTTTCAGAGCTAGATGCAGAGAAAAATTATATTCAATTTGCAACCTGATGGAGGTCAGTGTAGATGGACTAATAGAACAAGTCCCACATACAGCTAGAAGCCCAAATATTTTTTCAGAGGTAGATGCAGAAAAAAATTATATTCAGTTTGCAACCTAATGGAGGTCAGTATAGATGGACTAATAGAACAAGTCCCACACACTGCTAGAAGGCCAAATACTTTTTCAGAGCTAGATGCAGAAAAAAATTATATTCAATTTGCAAACTGATGGAGGTCAGTATATATGGACTAATAGAACAAGTCCCACACACAGCTAGAAGGCCAAATATTTTTTCAGAGGTACATGCAGAAAAAAATTATATTCAGTTTGCAACCTGATGGAGGTCAGTATAGATGGACTAATAGAACAAGTCCCACACACTGCTAGAAGGCCAAATATTTTTTCTGAGCCAGATGCAGAAAAAAAATATATAGAATTTGCAACCTGATGGAGGTCAGTATAGATGGACTAATAGAACAAGTCCCTCACACTGCTAGAAGGCCAAATATTTTTTCAGAGCTAGATACATAAAAATATTATATTCAATTTGCAACCTGATTGAGGTCAGTATAGATGGACTAATAGAAAAAGTCCCACACACTGCTAGAAGACCAAATATTTTTTCAGAACTAGATGCAGACAAAAAATTATTTTGAATTTGCAACCTGATGGAGGTCAGTATAGATGTACTAATAGAAAAAGTTCCACACACTGCGAGAAGGGCAAATATTTTTCAGAGCTAGATGCAGAAAAAAATTATATTCAATTTGCAACCTGATGGAGGTCAGTATAGATGGACTAATAGAACAAGTATCACACACAGCTAGAAGCCCAAATATTTTTTCAGAGGTAGATGCTGATAAAAATTATATTCAGTTTGCAACCTGATGGAGGTCAGTATAGATAGACTAATAGAACAAGTGCCACACACTGCTAGAAGGCCAAATATTTTTTCAGAGCTAGATGCAGATAAAGATTATTTTTAATTTGCAACCTGATGGAGGTCAGTATAGATGGACTAATAGAACAAGTCCCACACACTGCTAGAAGGCCAAATATTTTTTCAGAGCTAGATGCAGATAAAAATTATTTTTAATTTGCAACCTGATGGTGGTCAGTTTAGATGGACTAATAGAACAAGTCCCACACACTGCTAGAAGGCCAAATATTTTTTCAGAGCTAGATGCAGAGAAAAATTATATTCAATTTGCAACCTGATGGAGGTCAGTGTAGATGGACTAATAGAACAAGTCCCACATACAGCTAGAAGCCCAAATATTTTTTCAGAGGTAGATACAGAAAAAAATTATATTCAGTTTGCAACCTAATGGAGGTCAGTATAGATGGACTAATAGAACAAGTCCCACACACTGCTAGAAGGTCAAATATTTTTTCAGAGCTAGATGCAGAAAAAAATTATATTCAATTTGCAAACTGATGGAGGTCAGTATATATGGACTAATAGAACAAGTCCCACACACAGCTAGAAGGCCAAATATTTTTTCAGAGGTACATGCAGAAAAAAATTATATTCAGTTTGCAACCTGATGGAGGTCAGTATAGATGGACTAATAGAACAAGTCCCACACACTGCTAGAAGGCCAAATATTTTTTCTGAGCCAGATGCAGAAAAAAAATATATTGAATTTGCAACCTGATGGAGGTCAGTATAGATGGACTAATAGAACAAGTCCCTCACACTGCTAGAAGGCCAAATATTTTTTCAGAGCTAGATGCATAAAAATATTATATTCAATTTGCAACCTGATTGAGGTCAGTATAGATGGACTAATAGAACAAGTCCCACACACTGCTAGAAGACCAAATATTTTTTCAGAACTAGATGCAGACAAAAAATTATTTTGAATTTGCAACCTGATGGAGGTCAGTATAGATGTACTAATAGAAAAAGTTCCACACACTGCGAGAAGGGCAAATATTTTTTCAGAGCTAGATGCAGAAAAAAATTATATTCAATTTGCAACCTGATGGAGGTCAGTATAGATGGACTAATAGAACAAGTATCACACACAGCTAGAAGCCCAAATATTTTTTCAGAGGTAGATGCTGATAAAAATTATATTCAGTTTGCAACCTGATGGAGGTCAGTATAGATAGACTAATAGAACAAGTGCCACACACTGCTAGAAGGCCAAATATTTTTTCAGAGGTAGATGCAGATAAAGATTATTTTTAATTTGCAACCTGATGGAGGTCAGTATAGATGGACTAATAGAACAAGTCCCACACACTGCTAGAAGGCCAAATATTTTTTCAGAGCTAGATGCAGATAAAAATTATTTTTAATTTGCAACCTGATGGTGGTCAGTTTAGATGGACTAATAGAACAAGTCCCACACACTGCTAGAAGGCCAAATATTTTTTCAGAGCTAGATGCAGAGAAAAATTATATTCAATTTGCAACCTGATGGAGGTCAGTGTAGATGGACTAATAGAACAAGTCCCACATACAGCTAGAAGCCCAAATATTTTTTCAGAGGTAGATACAGAAAAAAATTATATTCAGTTTGCAACCTAATGGAGGTCAGTATAGATGGACTAATAGAACAAGTCCCACACACTGCTAGAAGGTCAAATATTTTTTCAGAGCTAGATGCAGAAAAAAATTATATTCAATTTGCAAACTGATGGAGGTCAGTATATATGGACTAATAGAACAAGTCCCACACACAGCTAGAAGGCCAAATATTTTTTCAGAGGTAGATGCAGAAAAAAATTATATTCAGTTTGCAACCTGATGGAGGTCAGTATAGATGGACTAATAGAACAAGTCCCACACACTGCTAGAAGGCCAAATATTTTTTCTGAGCAAGATGCAGAAAAAAAATATATTGAATTTGCAACCTGATGGAGGTCAGTATAGATGGACTAATAGAACAAGTCCCTCACACTGCTAGAAGGCCAAATATTTTTTCAGAGCTAGATGCATAAAAATATTATATTCAATTTGCAACCTGATTGAGGTCAGTATAGATGGTCTAATAGAACAAGTCCCACACACTGCTAGAAGACCAAATATTTTTTCAGAACTAGATGCAGACAAAAAATTATTTTGAATTTGCAACCTGATGGAGGTCAGTATAGATGTAATAATAGAAAAAGTTCCACACACTGCGAGAAGGGCAAATATTTTTTCAGAGCTAGATTCAGAAAAAAATTATATTCAATTTGCAACCTGATGGAGGTCAGTATAGATGGACTAATAGAACAAGTCCCACACACTGCTAGAAGGCCAAATATTTTTTCAGAGCTAGATGCAGATAAAAATTATTTTTAATTTGCAACCTGATGGTGGTCAGTTTAGATGGACTAATAGAACAAGTCCCACACACTGCTAGAAGGCCAAATATTTTTTCAGAGCTAGATGCAGAGAAAAATTATATTCAATTTGCAACCTGATGGAGGTCAGTGTAGATTGACTAATAGAACAAGTCCCACATACAGCTAGAAGCCCAAATATTTTTTCAGAGGTAGATGCAGAAAAAAATTATATTCAGTTTGCAACCTGATGGAGGTCAGTATAGATGGACTAATAGAACAAGTCCCACACACTGCTAGAAGGCCAAATATTTTTTCAGAGCTAGATGCAGAAAAAAATCATATTCAATTTGCAAACTGATGGAGGTCAGTATATATGGACTAATAGAACAAGTCCCACACACAGCTAGAAGGCCAAATATTTTTTCAGAGGTAGATGCAGAAAAAAATTATATTCAGTTTGCAACCTGATGGAGGTCAGTATAGATGGACTAATAGAACAAGTCCCACACACTGCTAGAAGGCCAAATATTTTTTTTGAGACAGATGCAGAAAAAAAATATATTGAATTTGCAACCTGATGGAGGTCAGTATAGATGGACTAATAGAACAAGTCCCTCACACTGCTAGAAGGCCAAATATTTTTTCAGAGCTAGATGCATAAAAATATTATATTCAATTTGCAACCTGATTGAGGTCAGTATAGATGGACTTTTAGAACAAGTCCCACACACTGCTAGAAGGCCAAATATTTTTTCAGAGCTAGATGCAGAAAAAAATTATATTCAATTTGCAACGTGATGGATATCAGTATAGATGGACTAATAGAACAAGTCCCACACACAGCTAGAAGCCCAAATATTTTTTCAGAAGTAGATGCAGAAAAAAATTATATTCAGTTTGCAACCTGATGGAGGTCAGTATAGATGGACTAATAGAACAAGTCCCACACACTGCTAGAAGGGCAAATATTTTTTCAGAGCTAGATGCAGAAAAAAATTATATTCAATTTGCAACCTGATGGAGATCAGTATAGATGGACTAATAGAACAAGTCCCACACAAAGCTAGAAGGTCAAATATTTTTTCAGAGGTGGATGCAAAAAAAAAATTATATTCAGTTTGTAACCTGATGGAGGTCAGTATAGATGGACTAATAGAACAAGTCCCACACACTGCTAGAAGGCCAAATATTTTTTCAGAGCTAGATGCAGATAAAAATTATTTTTAATTTGCAACCTGATGGTGGTCAGTATAGATGGACTAATAGAACAAGACCCACACACTGCTAGAAGGCAAAATATTTTTTCAGAGCTAGATGCAGAAAAAAATTATATTCAATTTGCAACCTGATGGAGGTCAGTATAGATGGACTAATAGAACAAGTCCCACACACAGCTAGAAGGACAAATATTTTTTCAGAGCTAGATGCAGAAAAAAATTATATTGAATTTGCAATCTGATGGAGGTCAGTATAGATGGACTAATAGAACAAGTCCCACACACTGCTAGAAGGCCAAATATTTTTTCAGAGCTAGATGCCTAAAAATATTATATTCAATTTGCAACCTGATGGAGGTCAGTATAGATAGACTAATAGAACAAGTCCCACACACTGCTAGAAGGCCAAATATTTTTTCAGAGCTAGATGCAGAAAAAAATTATATTCAATTTGCAACGTGATGGATATCAGTATAGATGGGCTAATAGAACAAGTCCCACACACAGCTAGAAGCCCAAATATTTTTTCAGAGGTAGATGCAGAAAAAAATTATATTCAGTTTGCAACCTGATGGAGGTTTGTATAGATGGACTAATAGAACAAGTCCCACACTCTGCTAGAAGGCCAAAAATATTTTCAGAGCTAGGTGCAGATAAAAATTATTTTGAATTTGCAGCCTGATGGAGGTCAGTATAGATGGACTAATAGAACAAGTCTCACACACTGCTAGAAGGCCAAATATTTTTTCAGAGCTAGATGTAGAAAAAAAATATATTCAATTTGCAACCTGATGGACGTCAGTATAGATGGACTAATAGAACAAGTCCCACACACTGCTAGAATGCCAAATATTTTTTCAGAGCTAGATGCAGATAAAATTATTTTTAATTTGCAACCTGATGGCGGTCAGTATAGATGGACTAATAGAACAAGTTCCACACACTGCTAGAAAGCAAAATATTTTTTCAGAGCTAGATGCAGACAAAATATTATTTTGAATTTGAAACCTGATGGAGGTCAGTATAGATGGACTAATAGAACAAATCCCACACACTGCTAGAAGGGCAAATATTTTTTCAGAGCTAGATGCAGAAAAAAATTATATTCAATTTGCAACCTGATGGAGGTCAGTATAGATGGACTAATAGAACAAGTCCCACACACAGCTAGAAGCCCAAATATTTTTTCAGAGGTAGATGCAGAATAAATTATATTCAGTTTGCAACCTGATGGAGGTCAGTATAGATGGACTAATAGAACAAGTCCCACACACTGCTAGAAGGCCAAATATTTTTTCAGAGCTAGATGCCGATAAAAATTATTTTTGATTTGCAACCTGATGGAGGTCAGTATAGATGGACTAATAGAACAAGTCCCACACACTGCTAGAAGGCCAAATATTTTTTCAGATCTAGATGCAGACAAAAATTATTTTGAATTTCCAACCTGATGGAGGTCAGTATAGATGGACAAATAGAACAAGTCCCACACACAGCTAGAAGCCCAAATATTTTTTCAGAGGTAGATGCAGAAAAAATTATATTCAGTTTGCAACCTGATGGAGGTCAGTATAGATGGACTAATAGAACAAGTCCCACACACTGCTAGAAGGCCAAATATTTTTTCAGAGCTAGATGCAGAAAAAAATTATATTCAATTTGCAACCTGATGGAGGTCAGTATAGATGGACTAATAGAACAAGTCCCACACACAGCTAGAAGGCCAAATATTTTTTCAGAGCTAGATGCAGATAAAAATTATTTTTAATTTGCAACCTGATGGAGGTCAGTATAGATGGACTAATAGAACAAGTCCCACACACTGCTAGTAGGCCAAATATTTTTTCAGAGCTAGATGCAGAAAAAAATTATATTCAAATTGCAACCTGATGGAGGTCAGTATAGATGGACTAATAGAACAAGTCCCACACACAGCTAGAAGCCCAAATATTTTTTCAGAGGTAAATGCAGAAAAAAATTATATTCAGTTTGCAACCTGATGGAGGTCAGTATAGATGGACTAATAGAACAAGTCCCACACACAGCTAGAAGCCCAAATATTTTTTCAGAGGTAGATGCAGAAAAAAATTATATTCAGTCTGCAACCTGATAGAGGTCAGTATAGATGGACTAATAGAACAAGTCCCACACACTGCTAGAAGGCCAAATATTTTTTCAGAGCTAGATGCAGATAAAAATTATTTTTAATTTGCAACCTGATGGAGGTCAGTATAGATGGACTAATAGAACAAGTCCCACACACTGCTAGTAGGCCAAATATTTTTTCAGAGCTAGATGCAGACAAAAAATTATTTTAAATTTGCAACCTGATGGAGGTCAGTATAGATGTACTAATAGAACAAGTCCCACACACTGCTAGAAGGGCAAATATTTTTTCAGAGCTAGATGCAGACAAAAAATTATATTCAATTTGCAACCTGATGGAGGTCAGTATAGATGGACTAATAGAACAAGTCCCACACACAGCTAGAAGCCCAAATATTTTTTCAGAGGTAGATGCAGAAAAAAATTATATTCAGTTTGCAACCTGATGGAGGTCAGTATAGATGGACTAATAGAACAAGACCCACACACTGCTAGAAGGCTGTAATGCACACGCCCGGGCTGAGCGGCGTGTGCGTGTGATTGTAGTGATTCCACTGGACCGTGCCGGAGAGTGAATGCCTGGAGGGGCGTAACTAGGTATTCACCCGATCCGACCAGGGTCGCACGACGGCATACGACGCCAGTGCACCAAGGAGGAACCGAGCAGAGGGACCAGGCGCCACCCCAGGACAGACCCCGGACACGGCCGTCGACCCACACAGGGGAACACAGGAACAGACTGGCAGGCCGACACACAGACTGGCGGGTACAGGCAGGCACGACTGTTATGCAGGCAGGCGGGCATGCAGGCAGGGGGGCACAGGGAAGCACAGCTAGAGTGCAGACAGGGAGGCACCAGCAGGCAGGAACACAGGCGGGACAGGGCCCAGCACACACTGGGACCCAGGAACAATAGAGGCAGAGGGGTACAGGCAAGCACAGCTAGAGAGCAGACAGGGAGGCACTAGCAGGTAGGGACACTGGCGGGATAGAACCCAGTACACACTGGGACTCAGGAACAGAACCACAGATGTGGCGGACAAACACAGCAGAGTGAGGCCGCCCAGAGAGGTGAGCGAGAACAGGGCAGGACAAGGCCGCCTGGAGCGGTGAGCAAGAGTAGAGCAGGACAAGGCCGCCAGGAGCGGTGAACAAAGGGTCAGAGCTGAGCGAGACTGCCGGAGCAGTGAGCAAGAGTAAAGCAGGACGAGGCCGCCTGGAGCGGTGAGCAAGAGTGGAGCAAGACTGCCGGAGCAGCGAGCAAAAGGATAAGAGCGAAGCAAGGCTGCCGGAGCAGCGAGCAAAGGAGTCAGAGCAGGCTAGAACCACCGGAGTGGTGAGCAAAGGAGTCAGAGCAGGCTAGAACCGCCGGAGCGGTGAGCAAAGGAGTCAGAGCAGGCTAGAACCGCCGGAGCGGTGAGCAAAGGAGTCAGAGCAGGCTAGAACCGCCGGAGCGGTGAGCAAAGGAGTCAGAGCAGGCTAGAACCGCCGGAGCGGTGAGCAAAGGAGTCAGAGCAGGCTAGAACCGCCGGAGCGGTGAACAAAGGAGTAGGAGCAGGCTAGAACCGCCGGAGCGATAAGCAAGGCAGAGCAGGGGGGACAGGGCTCTGTTCACACGGAACAGACAGGAAGAGAAAGGCAGAGCCAGATACCCACAGGATACTTGCAGTGAAGTAGCGAGTGGACTACAAACTCACAAACGGGAGTACAGAGACAACAAGCAGGAGTTAGGTACGAGTTCAGACTCTGCAGAAAAAGGAAGGGAACAGACATAGAGGCAAAACAGGTAAAGGATAGGAAAGAGTTCAGACTGGAACTGAGTGTACGGAGGAGACCGACACTGCAGCGGGATACAGGAGCGGGTCTGGGAATACGGCCCCCAGAGAGGCAGGACGAACAGGCAAGGAGCGTGTTCAGACAGGACAGACAAGATACAGGAACAGGTCTAGGTAATTGGCCCCTAGAAGGCGGGAGGAACAGGCTAGGAGCGAGTTCAGACAGGCCTGGAAATACAGCCTCCAGGATAGGCAGACAAGAGAACACAGAAAGGACTCAGTTCAGACACAGGAACTGATACCGCAAGGCAGGAGACATAGACAGGACTCAGTTCAGACACGGGAACTGATACCGCAAGGCAGGAGACATAGACAGGACTCAGTTCAGACACGGGAACTGATACCGCAAGGCAGGAGACATAGACAGGACTCAACTCAGACACGGGAACTGATACCGCAAGGCAGGAGACATAGACAGGACTCAGTTCAGACACGGGAACTGATACCGCAAAGCAGGAGAAATAGACAGGACTCAGTTCAGACACGGGAACTGATACCGCAAAGCAGGAGACAAAGAACGGGACCTGGCACCTTCAGAGTGCAAGCACACACTGAATGAAACACTATGCACAGGCAGGGATAGATGGGAGCAGCTGAGCTATATACCAGGTGACAGACAGCAATAGGCTGAGGACGCACAAGGGGTGTGACCCACAGCAGGTACAAAAAGCAGGAAGTGATCGGGCGCCGCCCTTAAGCAGCAGAAACAGACACAAACAGACAGCATGGAGGGAAGCCAGAGAGACATTCTGGACTGGAGATCAAGTGCGCGCTCTTGCACAGTGGGAGATGGACCACCATGCAAGAATGCCGCCAGGTATGTTACAGTACCCCCCCCTTACGCCCCCTCTTCTTCAGGCCTGCCAGAATCTTCCGCAGGGAATTCGAGGACCAGTCGTTCACTTCAAGGAGATCACTTCCACTGTCCACAGGAAAAACTGATCTCATCTGGTTAGCTAGGATGCTACCTCCTATCCAGCCATCCTCAGCAACAGACGAAACGGGTGGAGTACCAGGAACAGCACACAAGGAAGTCTCTCTCCACATATTTTCAGGTGGCACCCCAGAGGGTACAGGAGACAACTGGAAGTCCTTCACCGGTTTGGAGAAGGACAGAGACTTGGGGGTAATCTCTGCTTCCAGGTACATCTTGTCAAGCTCACAGGAAGAAATAGACGGGTTATCAGGTACATAATGAGGAAAAGTCACTGTCTCTTTGTTATCTGGTGGTACCCCGGAGGATTCAGGAAACAACTGGAGGTCCTCCGCCGGGTCAGAAGAGTGCAGAGGCTTAGAGAAAACATCTGCTTCAGAGTACACTAGGTCGGACTCACTGGACGAAGTAGGCGAGGTATCGGGTACCGAGTATAGGAAAGTCTCTGTCCATTCACCACCAGGTGGCACCCAGAAGGGTTCTGGAGACAACTGGAGGTCCTCCGCCTGGTCGGAGGGGTGTAGAGACTCGGGAGTAACCACTGCTTCGGAGTACACTAGGTTGGACTCAGTGGACGAAGCGAGCGAGGTATCAGGTACAGAGTATAGGAGAGTCTCTGTCCTTTCGCTACCAGGTAGCACCCCGAAGGGTTCTGGAGACATCTGGAGGTCCTCCGCCTGGTCGGAGGGGTGTAGAGACTCAGGAGTAACCTCTGCTTCGGAGTGCACTAGGTTGGACTCACTGGACGAAGCGAGCGAGGTATCAGGTACAGAGTATAGGAGAGTCTCTGTCCTTTCGCTACCAGGTAGCACCCCGAAGGGTTCAGGAGACAACTGGAGGTCCTCCGCCTGGTCGGAGGGGTGTAGAGACTCCGGGGTAACTACCACTTTGGGGTACCCATTGTCAGGCTCACAGGACGAAGCGGACAATGTATCGAGTACCGGGTGTAGAGAAGTCTCTCTCCATTTGTCATCGAGTGGTATCCCGGAGGATTCAGGAGGCAACAGGGGGTCCTCCACCAAGTAGTAGAGGTTCACAGAATCTGAGATAACCACAGCTTTGGAGCATCCTTGGACATGCACACCAGTTAAAGTGGGTGAAGCATCTGATGCCGGGTGCAGGAAGTTCTCCTGTGTGGAGTCTGGATGGGCAGAAGTCTCTTCGGGCAGGAGAACTGGTGCACTACCCACGCATATTACCCGTTGGGGCTTCTCCGGGATACAGGGAGATGAAGCTTCAGTAGGGACTTCAAGGTTGGGGTCAGGAGGTCTCAGGGAGGACAGACCCTGGCGTGACGGCTTGCCTCTACGTCTAGCACGTCTGGACTGCCTCTTGAGGTTGGGAGAAGTATTCCGGAAAGCGTAGTCACCCTGTGAGGATTCTGGGTGGGCAGTAGTCTCATTAGGCTGGAGGACTATTGCGCTACCCACACACATTACCCGTCGGGGCTGCTCCGGGATATTGGGAAGTGAAGCTTCAGCAGGGGCTTCAGGGTTAGGGTCCTCGAAGACCATACGAAAGGCCACCAGGAAGGCCTGCAGGTCAAGGACGACAGGATCCCATGCTTCCCATAGGGGGGTGACCCATTTCAAGGCATCACCCGCTAGGTAGTCAATCATAAAGGCCACTTTAGCCCAATCGGAAGGAAAATAGAGAGGGTAGGCCTTAAAGTGTAGCATGCATTGCTCCACAAATGCACGACACTGTCTTGGATCCCCATAGTAACGTAGCGGATCCGCAGGAACGAGAGCTGATAGATCCATCTGGATGGTGCGTAATTCGCCTGGAACTCAGCTAAGGAAAAAAAAATTTATTTATTTATTTTAATGCATGTATTCAATGGAAAACTTCTCAGAGAGCGAAGGCCGTGGGGCTCAACGGGAACCATGGCCTGAGCATGCTGTAATGCACACGCCCGGGCTGAGCGGCGTGTGCGTGTGATTGTAGTGATTCCACTGGACCGTGCCGGAGAGTGAATGCCTGGAGGGGCGTAACTAGGTATTCACCCGATCCGACCAGGGTCGCACGACGGCATACGACGCCAGTGCACCAAGGAGGAACCGAGTAGAGGGACCAGGCGCCACCCCAGGACAGACCCCGGACACGGCCGTCGACCCACACAGGGGAACACAGGAACAGACTGGCAGGCCGGCACACAGACTGGCGGGTACAGGCAGGCACGACTGGTATGCAGGCAGGCGGGCATGCAGGCAGGGGGGCACAGGCAGGCACAACTAGAGTGCAGACAGGGAGGCACCAGCAGGCAGGAACACAGGCGGGACAGGACCCAGCACACACTGGGACCCAGGAACAATACAGGCAGAGGAGTACAGGCAAGCACAGCTAGAGTGCAGACAGGGAGGCACTAGCAGGTAGGGACACTGGCGGGATAGGACCCAGTACACACTGGGACTCAGGAACAGAACCACAGATGTGGCGGACAAACACAGCAGAATGAGGCCGCCCAGAGAGGTGAGCGAGAACAGGGCAGGACAAGGCCGCCTGGAGCGGTGAGCAAGAGTAGAGCAGGACAAGGCCGCCAGGAGCGGTGAACAAAGGGTCAGAGCTGAGCGAGACTGCCGGAGCAGTGAGCAAGAGTAAAGCAGGACGAGGCCGCCTGGAGCGGTGAGCAAGAGTGGAGCAAGACTGCCGGAGCAGTGAGCAAAAGGATAAGAGCGGAGCGAGACTGCCGGAGCAGCGAGCAAAAGGATAAGAGCGGAGCAAGGCTGCCGGAGCAGCGAGCAAAGGAGTCAGAGCAGGCTAGAACCGCCGGAGCGGTGAGCAAAGGAGTCAGAGCAGGCTAGAACCGCCGGAGCGGTGAGCAAAGGAGTCAGAGCAGGCTAGAACCGCCGGAGCGGTGAGCAAAGGAGTCAGAGCAGGCTAGAACCGCCGGAGCGGTGAGCAAAGGAGTCAGAGCAAGCTAGAACCGCCGGAGCGGTGAGCAAAGGAGTCAGAGCAGGCTAGAACCGCCGGAGCGGTGAACAAAGGAGTAGGAGCAGGCTAGAACTGCCGGAGCGATAAGCAAGGCAGAGCAGGGGGGACAGGGCTCTGTTCACACGGAACAGACAGGAAGAGAAAGGCAGAGCCAGATACCCACAGGATACTTGCAGTGAAGTAGCGAGTGGACCACAAACTCACAAACGGGAGTACAGAGACAACAAGCAGGAGTTAGGTACGAGTTCAGACTCTGCAGAAAAAGGAAGGGAACGGACAAAGAGGCAAAACAGGTAAAGGATAGGAAAGAGTTCAGACTGGAACTGAGTGTACGGAGGAGACCGACACTGCAGCGGGATACAGGAGCGGGTCTGGGAATACGGCCCCCAGAGAGGCGGGACGAACAGGCAAGGAGCGTGTTCAGACAGGACAGACAAGATACAGGAACAGGTCTAGGTAATCGGCCCCTAGAAGGCGGGAGGAACAGGCTAGGAGCGAGTTCAAACAGGCCTGGAAATACAGCCTCCAGGATAGGCAGACAAGAGAACACAGAAAGGACTCAGTTCAGACACAGGAACTGATACCGCAAGGCAGGAGACATAGACAGGACTCAGTTCAGACACGGGAACTGATACCGCAAGGCAGGAGACATAGACAGGACTCAGTTCAGACACGGGAACTGATACCGCAAGGCAGGAGACATAGACAGGACTCAGTTCAGACACGGGAACTAATACCGCAAAGCAGGAGAAATAGACAGGACTCAGTTCAGACACGGGAATTGATACCGCAAAGCAGGAGACAAAGAACGGGACCTGGCACCTTCAGAGTGCAAGCACACACTGAATGAAACACTATGCTCAGGCAGGGATAGATGGGAGCAGCTGAGCTATATACCAGGTGACAGACAGCAATAGGCTGAGGACGCACAAGGGGTGTGACCCACAGCAGGTACAAAAAGCAGGAAGTGATCGGGCGCCGCCCTTAAGCAGCAGAAACAGACACAAACAGACAGCATGGAGGGAAGCCAGAGAGACATTCTGGACGGGAGATCAAGTGCGCGCTCTTGCACAGTGGGAGATGGACCACCATGCAAGAACGCCGCCAGGTATGTTACAAAGGCCAATTATTTTTTCAGAGCTAGATGCAGAGAAAAATTATATTCAATTTGCAACCTGATGGAGGTCAGTATAGATGGACTAATAGAACAAGTCCCACACACAGCTAGAAGGCCAAATATTTTTTCAGAGGTAGATGCAGAAAAAAATTATATTCAGTTTGCAACCTGATGGAGGTCAGTATAGATGGACTAATAGAACAAGACCCACACACTGCTAGAAGGCCAAATATTTTTTCAGAGCTAGATGCAGAAAAAAATTATATTCAATTTGCAACCTGAGGGAGGTCAGTATAGATGGACTAATAGAACAAGTCCCACATACAGCTAGAAAGCCAAATATTTTTTCAGAGGTAGATGCAGAAAAAAATTATATTCAGTTTGCAACCTGATGGAGGTCAGTATTGATGGACTAATAGAACAAGTCCCACACACTGCTAGAAGGCCAAATATTTTTTCAGAGCTAGATGCAGATAAAAATTATTTTTAATTTGCAACCTGATGCAGGTCAGTATAGATGAACTAATAGAACAAGTCCCACACACTGCTAGAAGGCCAAATATTTTTTCAGAGCTAGATGCAGATAAAAATTATTTTTAATTTGCAACGTGATGGTGGTCAGTATAGATGGACTAATAGAACAAGTCCCACACACTGCTAGAAGGCCAAATATTTTTTCAGAGCTAGATGCAGAAAAAAATTATATTCAATTTGCAACCTGATGGAGATCAGTATAGATGGACTAATAGAACAAGTCCCACACACAGCTAGAAGCCCAAATATTTTTTCAGAGGTAGATGCAGAAAAAAATTATATTCAGTTTGCAACCTGATGGAGGTCAGTATAGATGGACTAATAGAACAAGTCCCACACACTGCTAGAAGTACAAATTTTTTTTCAGAGCTAGATGAAGATAAAAATTATTTTTAATTTGCAACCTGATGGAGGTCAGTATAGATGGACTAATAGAACAAGTCCCACACACTGCTAGAAGGCCAAATATTTTTTCAGAGCTAGATGCAGATAAAAATTATTTTTAATTTGCAACCTGATGGTGGTCAGTATAGATGGACTAATAGAACAAGTCCCACACACTGCTAGAAGGCCAAATATTTTTTCAGAGCTAGATGCAGAAAAAAATTATATTCAATTTGCAACCTGATAGAGATCAGTATAGATGGACTAATAGAACAAGTCCCACACACAGCTAGAAGCCCAAATATTTTTTCAGAGGTAGATGCAGAAAAAAATTATATTCAGTTTGCAACCTGATGGAGGTCAGTATAGATGGACTAATAGAACAAGTCCCACACACTGCTAGAAGGCCAAATATTTTTTCAGAGCTAGATGCAGATAAAAATTATTTTTAATTTGCAACCTGATGGAGGTCAGTATAGATGGACTAATAGAACAAGTCCCACACACTGCTAGTAGGCCAAATATTTTTTCAGAGGTAGATGCAGACAAAAAATTATTTTAAATTTGCAACCTGATGGAGGTCAGTATAGATGGACTAATAGAACAAGTCCCACACACTGCTAGAAGGGCAAATATTTTTTCAGAGCTAGATGCAGAAAAAAATTATATTCAATTTGCAACCTGATGGAGGTCAGTATAGATGGACTAATAGAACAAGTCCCACACACAGCTAGAAGCCCAAATATTTTTTCAGAGGTAGATGCAGAAAAAAATTATATTCAGTTTGCAACCTGATGGAGGTCAGTATAGATGGACTAATAGAACAAGAACCACACACTGCTAGAAGGCCAAATATTTTTTCAGAGCTAGATGCAGAAAAAAATTATATTCAGTTTGCAACCTGATGGAGGTCAGTATAGATGGACTAATAGAACAAGACCCACACACTGCTAGAAGGCCAAATATTTTTTCAGAGCTAGATGCAGAAAAAAATTATATTCAATTTGCAACCTGATGTAGGTCAGTATAGATGGACTAATAGAACAAGTCCCACATACAGCTAGAAGGCCAAATATTTTTTCAGAGGTAGATGCAGAAAAAAATTATATTCAGTTTGCAACCTGATGGAAGTCAGTATTGATGGACTAATAGAACAAGTCCCACACACTCCTAGAAGGCCAAATATTTTTTCAGAGCTAGATGCAGATAAAAATTATTTTTAATTTGCAACCTGATGGAGGTCAGTATAGATGGACTAATAGAACAAGTCCCACACACTGCTAGAAGGAAAAATATTTTTTCAGAGCTAGATGCAGATAAAAATTATTTTTAATTTGCAACCTGATGGTGGTCAGTATAGATGGACTAATAGAACAAGTCCCACACACTGCTAGAAGGCCAAATATTTTTTCAGAGCTAGATGCAGAAAAAAATTATATTCAATTTGCAACCTGATGGAGATCAGTATAGATGGACTAATAGAACAAGTCCCACACACAGCTAGAAGCCCAAATATTTTTTCAGAGGTAGATGCAGAAAAAAATTATATTCAGTTTGCAACCTGATGGAGGTCAGTATAGATGGACTAATAGAACAAGTCCCACACACTGCTAGAAGGCCAAATATTTTTTCAGAGCTAGATGCAGACAAAAAATTATTTTGAATTTGCAACCTGATGGAGGTCAGTATAGATGTACTAATAGAACAAGTACCACACACTGCTAGAAGGGCAAATATTTTTTCAGAGCTAGATGCAGAAAAAAATTATACTCAATTTGCAACCTGATGGAGGTCAGTATAGATGGACTAATTGAACAAGTCCCACACACAGCTAGAAGCCCAAATATTTTTTCAGAGGTAGATGCAGAAAAAAATTATATTCAGTTTGCAACCTGATGGAGGTCAGTATAGATGGACTAATAGAACAAGTCCAACACACTGCTAGAAGGCCAAATATTTTTTCAGAGGTAGATGCAGAAAAAATTATATTCAGTTTGCAACCTGATGGAGGTCAGTATAGATGGACTAATAGAACAAGTCCCACACACTGCTAGAAGGCCAAATATTTTTTCAGAGCTAGATGCAGAAAAAAATTATATTCAATTTGCAACCTGATGGAGGTCAGTATAGATGGACTAATAGAACAAGTCCCACACACAGCTAGAAGCCCAAATATTTTTTCAGAGGTAGATGCAGAAAAAAATTATATTCAGTTTGCAACCTGATGGCGGTCAGTATAGATGGACTAATAGAACAAGTCCCACACACTGCTAGAAGGCCAAATATTTTTTCAGAGCTAGATGCAGATAAAAATTATTTTTAATTTGCAACCTGATTGAGGTCAGTATAGATGGACTAATAGAACAAGTCCCACACACTGCTAGTAGGCCAAATATTTTTTCAGAGCTAGATGCAGACAAAAAATTATTTTAAATTTGCAACCTGATGGAAGTCAGTATAGATGGATTAATAGAACAAGTCCCACACACTGCTAGAAGGGCAAATATTTTTTCAGAGCTAGATGCAGAAAAAAATTATATTCAATATGCAACCTGATGGAGGTCAGTATAGATGGACTAATAGAACAAGTCCCACAGACAGCTAGAAGCCCAAATATTTTTTCAGAGGTAGATGCAGAAAAAAATTATATTCAGTTTGCAACCTGATGGAGGTCAGTATAGATGGACTAATAGAACAAGTCCCACACACTGCTAGAAGGCCAAATATTTTTTTAGAGCTAGATGCATAAAAATATTATATTCAATTTGCAACCTGATGGTGGTCAGTATAGACTGACTAATAGAACAAGTGCCACACACAGCTAGAAGCCCAATTATTTTTTCAGAGGTAGATGCAGAAAAAAATTATATTCAGTTTGCAACCTGATGGAGGTCAGTATAGATGGACTAATAGAACAAGTCCCACACACAGCTAGAAGCCCAAATATTTTTTCAGAGGTAGATGCAGAAAAAAATTATATTCAGTTTGCAACCTGATGGAGGTCAGTATAGATGGACTAATAGAACAAGTCCCACACACTGCTAGAAGGCCAAATATTTTTTCAGAGCTAGATGCAGAAAAAAATTATATTCAATTTGCAACCTGATGGAGGTCAGTATAGATGGACTAATAGAACAAGTCCCACACACAGCTAGAAGGCCAAATATTTTTTCAGAGCTAGATGCAGAAAAAAATTATACTGAATTTGCATCCTGATGGAGGTCAGTATAGGTGGACTAATAGAACAAGTCCCACACACTGCTAGAAGGCCAAATATTTTTTCAGAGCTAGATGCATAAAAATATTATATTCAATTTGCAACCTGATGGAGGTCAGTATAGATGGACTAATAGAACAAGTCCCACACACATCTAGAAGCCCAAATATTTTTTCAGAGGTAAATGCAGAAAAAAATTATATTCAGTTTGCAACCTGATGGAGGTCAGTATAGATGGACTAATAGAACAAGTCCCACACACTGCTAGAAGGCCAAATATTTTTTCAGAGCTAGATGCAGATAAAAATTATTTTTAATTTGCAACCTGATGGTGGTCAGTATAGATGGACTAATAGAACAAGTCCCACACTCAGCTAGAAGCCCAAATATTTTTTCAGAGGTAGATGCAGAAAAAAATTATATTCAATTTGCAACCTGATGGAGGTCAGTATAGATGGACTAATAGAACAAGTCCCACACACAGCTAGAAGGCCAAATATTTTTTCAGAGCTAGATGCAGAAAAATATTATATTCAATTTGCAACCTGATGGAGGTCAGTATAGATGGACTAATAGAACAAGTCCCACACACTGCTAGAAGGCCAAATATTTTTTCAGAGCTAGCTGCATAAAAATATTATATTCAATTTGCAACCTGATGGAGATCAGTATAGATGGACTAATAGAACAAGTCCCACACACATCTAGAAGCTCAAATATTTTTTCAGAGGTAGATGCAGAAAAAAATTATATTCAGTTTGCAACCTGATGGAGGTCAGTATAGATGGACTAATAGAACAAGTCCCACACACTGCTAGAAGGCCAAATATTTTTTCAGAGCTAGATGCAGATAAAAATTATTTTTAATTTGAAACCTGATGGTGGTCAGTATAGATGGACTAATAGAACAAGTCCCACACACAGCTAGAAGCCCAAATATTTTTTCAGAGGTAGATGCAGAAAAAAATTATATTCAGTTTGCAACCTGATGGAGGTCAGTATAGATGGACTAATAGAACAAGTCCCACACACTGCTAGAAGGCCAAATATTTTTTCAGAGCTAGATGCAGAAAAAAATTATATTCAGTTTGCAACCTGATGGAGGTCAGTATAGATGGACTAATAGAACAAGTCCCACACACTGCTAGAAGGCCAAATATTTTTTCAGAGCTAGATGCATAAAAATATTATATTCAATTTGCAACCTGATGGAGGTCAGTATAGATGGACTAATAGAACAAGTACCACACACTGCTAGAAGGCCAAATATTTTTTCAGAGCTAAATGCATAAAAATATTATATTCAATTTGCAACCTGATGGAGGTCAGTATAGATGGACTAATAGAACAAGTCCCACACACAGCTAGAAGGCCAAATATTTTTTCAGAGGTAGACGCAGAAAAAAATTATATTCAGTTTGCAACCTGATGGAGGTCAGTATAGATTGACTAATAGAACAAATCCCACACACTGCTAGAAGGCCAAATATTTTTTCAGAGCTAGATGCATAAAAATATTATATTCAATTTGCAACCTGATGGAGGTCAGTATAGATGGACTAATAGAACAAGTCCCACACACTGCTAGAAGGCCAAATATTTTTTCAGAGCTAGATGCATAAAAATATTATATTCAATTTGCAACCTGATGGAGATCAGTATAGATGGACTAATAGAACAAGTCCCACACACAGCTAGAAGGCCAAATATTTTTTTCAGAGCTAGATGCAGAAAAAAATTATATTGAATTTGCAACCTGATGGAGGTCAGTATAGATGGAATAATAGAACAAGTCCCACACACTGCTAGAAGGCCAAATATTTTTTCAGAGCTTGATGCATAAAAATATTATATTCAATTTGCAACCTGATGGAGGTCAGTATAGATGGACTAATAGAACAAGTCCCACACACTGCTAGAAGGCCAAATATTTTTTCAGAGCTAGATGCATAAAAATATTATATTCAATTTGCAACCTGATGGAGATCAGTATAGATGGACTAATAGAACAAGTCCCACACACATCTAGAAGCCCAAATATTTTTGCAGAGGTAGATGCAGAAAAAAATTAGATTCAGTTTGCAACCTGATGGAGGTCAGTATAGATGGACTAATAGAACAAGTCCCACACACTGCTAGAAGGCCAAATATTTTTTCAGAGCTAGATGCAGATAAAAATTATTTTTAATTTGCAACCTGATGGTGGTCAGTATAGATGGACTAATAGAACAAGTCCCACACACAGCTAGAAGCCCAAACATTTTTTCAGAGGTAGATGCAGAAAAAAATTATATTCAGTTTGCAACCTGATGGAGGTCAGTATAGATGGACTAATAGAACAAGTCCCACACACTGCTAGAAGGCCAAATATTTTTTCAGAGCTAGATGCAGAAAAAAATTATATTCAGTTTGCAACCTGATGGAGGTCAGTATAGATGGACTAATAGAACAAGTCCCACACACTGCTAGAAGGCCAAATATTTTTTCAGAGCTAGATGCATAAAAATATTATATTCAATTTGCAACCTGATGGAGGTCAGTATAGATGGACTAATAGAACAAGTACCACACACTGCTAGAAGGCCAAATATTTTTTCAGAGCTAAATGCATAAAAATATTATATTCAATTTGCAACCTGATGGAGGTCAGTATAGATGGACTAATAGAACAAGTCCCACACACAGCTAGAAGGCCAAATATTTTTTCAGAGGTAGACGCAGAAAAAAATTATATTCAGTTTGCAACCTGATGGAGGTCAGTATAGATTGACTAATAGAACAAGTCCCACACACTGCTAGAAGGCCAAATATTTTTTCAGAGCTAGATGCATAAAAATATTATATTCAATTTGCAACCTGATGGAGGTCAGTATAGATGGACTAATAGAACAAGTCCCACACACTGCTAGAAGGCCAAATATTTTTTCAGAGCTAGATGCATAAAAATATTATATTCAATTTGCAACCTGATGGAGGTCAGTATAGATGGACTAATAGAACAAGTCCCACACACTGCTAGAAGGCCAAATATTTTTTCAGAGCTAGATGCAGAAAAAAATTATATTCAATTTGCAACCTGATGGAGGTCAGTATAGATGGACTAATAGAACAAGTCCAACACACTGCTAGAAGGCCAAATATTTTTTCAGAGCTAGATGCATAAAAATATTATATTCACTTTGCAACCTGATGGATATCAGTATAGATGGACTAATAGAACAAGTCCCACACACAGCTAGAAGCCCAAATATATTTTTAGATTTAGATGCAGAAAAAAATTATATTCAGTTTGCAACCTGATGGAGGTCAGTATAGACGAACTAATAGAACAAGTCCCACACACTGCTAGAAGGCCAAATATTTTTTCAGAGCTAGATGCAGATAAAAATTATATTCAATTTGCAACCTGATTGAGGTCAGTATAGATGGACTAATAGAACAAGTCCCACACACAGCTAGAAGCCCAAATATTTTTTCAGAGGTAGATGCAGAAAAAAATTATATTCAGTTTGCAACCTGATGGAGGTCAGTATAGATCAACGAAGAGAACAAGTCCCACACACTGCTAGAAGGGCAAATATTTTTTCAGAGCTAGATGCAGAAAAAAAATATATTCAATTTGCAACCTGATTTAAGTCAGTATAGATGGACTAATAGAACAAGTCCCACACACAGCTAGAAAGCCAAATATTTTTTCAGAGGTAGATGCAGAAAAAAATTATATTCAGTTTGCAACCTGATGGAGGTCAGTGTAGATGGACTAATAGAACAAGTCCCACACACTGCTAGAAGGCCAAATATTTTTTCAGAGCTAGATGCATAAAAATATTATATTCAATTTACAACATGATGGAGGTAAGTATAGATTGACTAATAGAACAAGTCCCACACACTGATAGAAGGCCAAATATTTTTTCAGAGCTAGATGCATAAAAATATTATATTCAATTTGCAACCTGATGGAGGTCAGTATAGATGGACTAATAGAACAAGTCCCACACACTGCTAGAAGGCCAAATATTTTTTCAGAGCTAGATGCAGAAAAAAATTATATTCAATTTGCAACCTGATGGAGGTCAGTATAGATGGACTAATAGAACAAGTCCCACACACTGCTAGAAGGCCAAATATTTTTTCAGAGCTAGATGCATAAAAATATTATATTCAGTTTGCAACCTGATGGAGGTCAGTATAGATGGACTAATAGAACAAGTCCCACACACAGCTAGAAGGCCAAATATTTTTTCAGAGCTAGATGCAGAAAAAAATTATATTCAATTTGCAACCTTATGGAGGTCAGTATAGATGGACTAATAGAATGATGCTATGCCCAAAAGGTTTTACCTCACTAGGTGCAGTAAAAAAGTTGGTATTCTATACACAGGTGGTGTAGCTTGCAACACAGATAGGCTACTCCACTGACTAACACACTCTGCAATAGGTCAAAAAGGTTTAGCTTTGCTAGATTTAGCCAAATGCTGTGAAAAAAACTTGCACAGCACTGGCACAGACCTGCCTGGCAAAAACTGATAGGAACTGATGTAACTTAGTCCTGAAAAGGACTGCAATTACAATTAGTCTTTACTCCCACAACCTATCTATTTAAGAGCACAGACCTGCCTGATAAAAGTCATAGGAAATGCTGTAACCTAGTCCTTAAAAGGACTGCAATCATAACTATTCCCGACTCCCAAGCTATCTGTAGATTTGTGCGAAAATTGGCTTGAAATTAACAAGGTATAGCGCACACAGCAACAGCGGTGCCGTCTAACACGCAGCTGCAGCAGTGAGAAAATGGTGGCGACGGGGAAAATGGCTGGGTCTTATAGGGCAAGGACATGTGACATACACTGCCAATGACACATGCCCTTGCTTGCGTGAAAAAAAGCACTTCGCTCCGTGTGTGCGCTCTTGATAGGCTGACAGATTGCACCTCCCCACTGTAAATGCGGGAAAGAGAAAAAAAAAATGGAGATCTTCACTATTCCTGCAGAGATCCATCCCCTGCCCCTCCCCCCACCCCGCTGTACACTCAAACTGCGTATTAACATTAATTTTCGTCATTACTGAGAAAAAATCCAGCTATGATTTTGGTGCACGAACAGTTATCGAACATAACCTCGAACAGCCGAATTTTTTTCAAATTGTTCGTGTTCGCCGAACGGCTCGAACACCGCCCAAAACAGCTCGAATTTGAGATTGGCGAACAGTTCGAGTCGAACAACGCTCATCTCTATTAAAGACAGATAGAGCAGGGCCACAGTAATGACATGTTTCCATTACAAAGCAGCGGGTGTGCTATACAGTTATAAGGTATGTAGTGAGTCCAACGGCTGGCCAAATTTAGGAAAAACCCCACTAACAATTTAAAGACACATAGAGCAGAGCCACAGAAATGAAAAAAAACAACCAGACTCGGGAAGACCTAACAGTTGTACTGGCAACTTCCTTCGTGTTGGTGTTGCGGGAAACGGTTGCCTACCTTCTTTCTGCGGCCACCACACTGTTTCTTCCTGCCTGTTGGGGTGCTCTGCCTCCCTCCTTCTGTGTGCTGCTGTCCTCGCTCTGCATGTCCTCCTGCCAGATTGGGTCAGTTACTATATCATCCACCACCTCGTCTTCCACTTCCGCACTCTGGTCCTGCTCCTGATTTTCTGGCAATTGTGTCTCATCATCGTCCACCTCTTGTGACACTTTCCACCGTCGCCTTCGTGTGACTGTGGCTGCTCAAATATTTGGGTATCGCTACATGCGATCTCCTCTTGCCCCTCTTTAAGTGGACCGGGCGAGGGGCCCGAATCTATAAATGGAAAAGTGAACAGCTCTTCGGAGTGTCCAAGTGTGGGATCAGTTGTCTCTGGGCACTCGGCATGGTGGGAGGAAGGTGGATCAGGATGAGGAATATGCGGTCCAGACTCACAGCTACTGAGATGTGACCTTGTGGAAGACAAGGTGGTGCTGGTGGCTAAGTGACTGGAAGCATTATCTGCTATCCAACCAATAACCTTTTCACACAATAGTGGTGTTCAATAGTGGTGTTCTGCGGTCCCCTATTAATTGGGACAGGAAGGTCGAGTGAGAAGATGTGGGTGTTTGTCGTGGCACAATTTCAGCTTGCCCACGGCCTCGGCCTCTGCATGCACCATCATCACCATCACGTCCAGTTCCCCGTCCTTCCCGTTTTAAATATCTGTCCTGTAGGTAACTATTTTGAGCAGCAAACTGGTGTCAATTGCTTCACTGACACACTGGAACTAATTTTTAATGGAGGTAAAAAATGGCAATAATTTCTGAAAATGTATATGTGATCCGTATGATGGAGAAAACACAGTTTAAAATACCTGGATTGTAGGTAACTATTTTGAACAGCAAACCGGTGTCATAAACTTTGCTGACACACTGAAAAAAAATTTAATGGAGACCAGAAATGGCTGTACTTTCTGAAAACGTGTATGTGATCCGTGTAACGGAGAAAACACGGTTTTAATTACCTGGCCTGTAGGTAACTATTTTGAACAGCAATCTGGTGTTAATTGCTTCACTGACACACTGAAACAAATTTTTAATGGAGGACAGAAATGGCAGTATTTTCTGAAAACTTTTATGTGATCCGTGTGATGGAGAAAACACGGTTTTAAATACCTGGCCTGTAGGTAACGATTTTGAACAGCAAACTGGTGTCAAAAACTTTGCTGACACACTGAAAAAAAAATTTAATGGAGGCCAGAAATGGCAGAATTTTCTGAAAACTTATATGTGATCCGTGTTATGGAGAAAGCACAGTTTTAAATACCTGGCCTCTAGATAACTATTTTCAACAGCAAGCTGGTGTAAATTGCTTCACTGACACTGAAATTTTTTTTAATGGGGGCCAGAAATTGCAGTATTTTTAGCGCAATGATATGTGATCTGTGTGACGGGCAAACCACATTTTGAAATAGCTGGATTTTTAGTGCTGTAATATGGAAAGGTCCTGGCTGCATTCTGCAGTGCCAACAAGCAAATGGCGAAGAAAAACTGTGTTCTCTCGATTGCTTTTTAAGGAAATAATGAGGATCAAGATCCAAAAAAAAAATTATTCCTGGCCCCTGAGACCTGGGCCTATTTCTAGAAATATCTAACAACAGCAGCAGACAGAACTGCAATGGAGCCTCTTGTGCTATGTGCACTGCAGTCTGCTATATACCCAGCCTGCCTATATACACTGCCTGCCTGATATCTCTGCAGATGGATTAGTCCTCAGAAGGACTGTTTGTTGAGATGGATATGTGTCTCTAATATAGTTTGGTACACCTATACTTACTAGAAACAAGCAAATCTCTCCCTAGCTCAGCAGCACCTCTCCCTACACTGTCTGATTCCGGAGTGACTGTAACGAGCATGGCGGCACCAGGTCTGATATAAACCTGATGACGCTGTGCAGCCAGCCAATCAGTGTAATGCCACAACCAACATGGCCACGGCATTACAGTGAGTGGCAGGCGATCCCTGCATGTTCATTGGCGCTCTAAAGTGCGTAAAACATGCAGGGAGGAGACCCGAGCTCCCTCCGAGCAAACCCGAAAAAACTCGGCGAGCGCCGAGCATCTCGAGCAGTGAGATTCTCGGGCGAGCACCGAGAGGTAGTGAACATGCTCGCTCATCACTAGACACTATTACTTTTTTAGAAAATAATCAGGATTAAGATAAAAAAAAATTACCCTGGCCCCTGATATCTGCGACTATGTCTACGGACATCTGTAAAAGCAGGAGCAGACAGAACATGCAACCCTGCCTGCCTAACTCCTGCTATCATCACTTAATATATGCAGCTGGATTAGTCCTCAGAAGGACTGTTTGTTCAAATGGATATACTGTATATATAAAATCCTGGAGTACCACTACCTATATCTAACTATTACACCACCAATTCTGTCCCTCACACAGCAGCACCTCTCCCTACTCTGCCTGTTTCCAAGATAGACTGCGACGAGCCTAGCATCACCAGGTCTTGTATAGACCTGATGACGCTATGCGGCCAGCTAATCATTGTAATGCCACAACAAACATAAACATGGCTACGGCATTTCAGTGCAAGACAAGCAATCTCTGCATGTTCAATGGCTCTCTAAAGAGCACCAAACATGCAGGGCGGGGACCCTAGCTTCTGCCCCAGCAACCTGGAAATACTCACAGAGCATGTCGAGCAGTGTGATGCTCAGGCGAGTACCGAGCAGTGGCGAGCATGCACGCTCATAAATATTGGTGTCTGCCCCTAATTTTTTGAAATGTGGAGACTCCTGATTTGGTCTCCATCTGGTGCTTTTACTGTAGTGGAAAGGGTGTTTGTCCCCATTACACTATTTCTACTCTGGTGAAATTGATGCCACTTTGGTGGTGTCTGAACCCAATTTTTTGAAATGTGGAGACTCCTGGTTGAGTCTCCATCTGGTGTGTTTCCTGTAGTGTAAGGGGTGTCAGTCCCCATGATACTATTTCTTCTCTGGTGAAATTAATGCCACTTTAGTGGCATATGGAAATAATTTTTTGAAATGTGGAGACTCCAAGTTGGGTCTCCCTTATGTGGGTTTCCTTTAGTAGTAGGGCTGCCTGACTGGCAGGCCTGCACTTACCTTCAGCCAACCACCTGTGTTACTATTCTTATTTTTTTCTACCAATAGTAGTCTATGAAACTGATGTTTGTGGCACCTGAGTGTGGCTGAGCAGAAAAGCAGCTTGAGCTGTTGCATGAGGTATCAGGGCTCCTAGTACAGCAGGCGTACACCAATCCCTAACCCACCTCATCTTAATTTGAAGGTAAATACAAAGCTGTATATGCTGGCCCAGACCCTCATATGCCATTATAAAATTTCAACTGTGGACCAATTTATGCCACTTTTCCTGGTGTCTTCCACTAATTTGAGCTGTTTTGGCACCTTTGGGCCCCTTTGAAGGTGTTGACTATGCATTTTGTTTTGCCTCTCATTGAATGCAAAGGGATTCGGATATGTTCGACGAACCGTTCGACTAAATGTTCGGTGAACATTGAGAAATGCGTCGATTGGAGCCGAATCGAACCTTGAAAATGTTCGCTCATCTCTAGTAGTAAGTATCCTAACGTCTCCTGTTGTGCCCGTATTTCTCCCGCCCTGACAAGGGTAGTGCCCAAGTATAACCTACTGTATTCAACAATGAAAAAATGCCACAAAAAGAATATCCCAGCGAAGCTTTGAAATGTCAAAAAGGTAAGACACAACTCAAAGTTAATACTAAATTGTCCTACTTTTGGCATTTTCACTTCAGTTACTCCCAGCTTTGCCAAAATGAGTGAAGCTGGGGCAGGATGTGGGCACAGCCATGGCATGATGACATAGGTCATGTAATTTATGACCAGCTGTGGCGTTCCATACCCCCTGAACTCGAGTGAGATTAGTGGCACAGCGCTTAGAGGCGTGAGCCACTTGTTAAATGCTCCAGATTCATGAAGAGTGTGACATACCTGGTGGCGGGCTTGCATAGTACACCATCTCTCACTATGCAAGATCGCAAACTTGATCATCAGTCCAGTCTGCTAGCCTGGCTTCTTTCCATGCTGTCTGTTTGTCTCTGTTCTGACTGCTCAGGGCGGCGGCCCGGTTACTTCCTGATTCTTGTAGCTGCTGTGGGCACACCCCTAATGCGTCCTCAGCCTATTGCTGTCTGTCACTGGATATGTAAACCAGCTTCACTTGGAAGCTGATGCCTGAGAAACTTCATCATTCAGTGTGCTCCTTACTCTGAATGTGCCAGGTCCTGTTTTGTTTCTCCTGCCTGTCTGCCTTCCTGGAGGCTGTATTTCCAGGCCTGTCTGAACACGCTCCTAGCCAGTTCATCCCACCATCCAGGGGCCGCATACCTAGATCTGTTATCTGTGTTTCTTGCCTGTCTGTCTGCCTTCCAGGAGGCTGTATTTCCAGGCCAGTCTGAACACGTTCCTAGCCTGTTTGTCCCGCCCTCTGGGGGCCGCATTCCCAGACTCGTTCCTGTAACTCGCTGTAGTGTCAGTTCCTGTCTGAACACTCAGTCCCTGTCTGAACTCTCTCCTAGCCTGTTTCTTGTTTTTCTCTATGTCCGTACCTTCCCTTTTTCTGCAGAGTCTGTACCTGCATCTAACTCCTGCTCGTTGTCGCTGTACTTCCGTCTGTGAGTTTAGAGTCTGCTCACTACTTCATTGCAAGTATCTTGGGTGTATCTGGTTCTGCCTTTCCCTTCCAGTCTGTTCCGTGTGAACAGAGCCCTGTCCCCTCTGCTCTGCCTTGCTCACCGCTCCGGCAGTTCCTGCCTGCTCCGCCTTGCTCCCCGCTCCGGCGGTTCTTGCCTGCTCTGCCTTGCTCACCGCTCCGGCGGTTCTTGCCTGCTCTGCCTTGCTCACCGCTCCGGCGGTTCTCACTCTGCCTTGCTCACCGCTCCGGCGGTTCTTGCCTGCTCTGCCTTGCTCACCGCTCCGGCGGTTCTTGCCTGCTCTGCCTTGCTCACCGCTCCGGCGGTTCTTGCCTGCTCTGCCTTGATCACCGCTCCAGCAGTTCTTGCCTGCTCTGCCTTGCTCACCGCTCCGGCGGTCTCTGCCCGCTCGGCCTTGCTCACCGCTCCGGTGGTTTCTCTCTGCTCTACCTTGCTCAATGCTCCGGCGGTTCCTGCCTGCTCTGCCTTGCTCACCGCTCCGGTGGTTCTCGCTCTGTTCTGCCTTTTCTCACTGCTCCAGGCGGCCTCGCTCTGCTCTGCCTTTGCTTACCGCTCCGGCAGTTCCTGCCTGCTCTGCCTTGCTCACCGGTCCGGCAGTTCTTGCCTGCTCTGCCTTGCTCACCGCTCCGGCGGTTCTTGCCTGCTCTGCTTTGCTCATCGCTCCGGCGGTTCTTGCCTGCTCTGCCTTGATCACCGCTCCAGCGGTTCTTGCCTGCTCTGCCTTGCTCACCGCTCCGGTGGTTTCTCTCTGCTCTAACTTGCTCACCACTCCGGCGGTTCCTGCCTGCTCTGCCTTGCTCACCGCTCTGGCGGTTCTCGCTCTGTTCTGCCTTTTCTCACTGCTCCAGGCGGCCTCGCTCTGCTCTGCCTTTGCTCACCGCTCCAGGCTGCCTCACTCTGCTCGGCCTTTGCTAACCGCTCCAGGCGGCCTCACTCTGCTCTGCCTTTGCTAACCGCTCCAGGCGGTCTCGCTCTGCTCTGCCTTTGCTCACCGCTCCAAGCGGTCTCGCCCTGCTCTGCTCTTGTTCACCGCTCCGGCGGCCTCGCTCTACTCTGCTTGTCTACCGCATCTGCGGTTCGGTTCCTGAGTCCCAGTCTGTACTGGACCTTATCCAGTCTGTGCTCCAACCTGCTAGTGCCTCCCTGTCGGCACTCCAGCCATGCGTGCCAGTACTCCCTGCCTGCATACCAGTCATGCTCACCAGTGCCCGCCTGTCTGCATACCTGCCATGCCTGCCTATACCCACCAGTCAGTGTGCCAGCCTAACCTGCCTGTTCCTGTATTCTCCGGTGTGGGTCAACAGCCGTATCCGGCGTCTGACCTGGTGTAGCACCTGGTCCCTCTGCTTGGTTCCTCCCTGGTGCACTGGCGTCATTAGCCGTCGTGCGACCTTGGTCGGATCGGGTAGATACTTAGTTACGCCACTCCAGGCACTCTCCGGTTCATGGTCCAGTGGGATCACAAAACACGCACACGCCAGTAAGTCTGGGCGTGTGCATAACAGTTTGCTCAGGCCATGGTTCCCGTTGAGCCCCACGGCCCTTCGCTCTCAGAGACATTTTGAATCCGTGTCCAGCGAATACGTGCATTAAAAAATAAATACATTTAAAAAAATGTTTTTCTCTAGCTATGGCCCTGGCGAATTACACACCAGTCCAAATGGAGCTATTGGCACTCTATCATGTAGATCCGCCACGGTACTATGGGGATCCAAAACAAAGCCATGCGTTTGTGGAGCAATGCATGCTGCATTTCAAGTTCTACCCTCTCTATTTTCCTACCGATTGGTCTAAAGTGGCATTTATGTTATCCTACCTAGCGGGTGATGCCTTGAAATGGGTCACCCCCCCTATGGGAAGCATGGGATCCTATCGTCCTTGACCTGCAGGCCTTCCTGGTGGCCTTTCTAATGGTCTTGAATGACCCTAATCCTGGGGACTCTGCTGAAGCTTCCCTTCCCAGTGTCCCGGAGCAGCCCCGATGGGTAATGTGTGTGGGTAGCTTACCAGTTCTCCAACCCGAAGAGAATGTTGCCCACCCAGAATCCACACAGGATGACTACGCTCCTCAGAATACTTCTCTTCCCAACCTCAAGAGGCAGTTCAGATGTGCAAGGCGTAGAGGCAAACCATCATGCCAGGTTCTGTCCTCCCAAAGACCTCTTGTTCCCCAGCCTGCAGAAGCAGCTACCAGCACTGAATCCATGAAGGTTGACCATGTTCGGCAGGCAAAGCAGAGGCCGAAACTAAGTCACAAAATCAGATTGCAGTCCCGCTGCGGTTGTTTGGGTCCCCCTGACGGTCTTTGTCCAGTGAAGGTTGGAGAATCCCAAGACATTAGGCCTGTAGGAGAGGCTGCCCTGGGCATTGGTGTTTCCTCTCCACAGATGACCATGACTGTCTCCATGGCAAGTGAAAGCCTCAGATTAACCGGAAGCTTCGGACTTAAAGCCTTGAAGAGTCAGTGTCTGATTCCTGTCCGAAAACTCCAGAAGCCGGTTTGGGCATTGTCTGCAGAAGGACGAGCCCTACTCAGAAACAGTCAAAAGATGTCTGTACAAATTAAGCTCCAGATTGGAGCATTAAATTTGAACAAGCTTTCCTTTCAGGTGCTGACTGGTTTACCCACAAGTCGTCCAGAGCCGAGAGATCTAGTAGCCGCTCAGGTCTGGAGACCTTGCATGGTGTATCGTGGGGGACTGTTAAGGTACAAGGGGTGTCCAGACCCCATGTCTTCAGGACAGTCAACAATGTCTTCTTCTTCTTCTCCAGATCTGCTAGTCGCTGACTCGCTGTGCGCTGAAGTCTCCGAAGGAAGAGAAGCGGAGGCAATGTCTCGACGATTGTACCAATGATCTGGCTTCAGGTACCGTCCCGCCTCACAGATGAGTCATCTCTGAAACCAGTTTGAGGATAGTCCCTAAGCATGGACCCTCCATCTTTAATAAATCTGGCCTTGCGTCCATCGAGGCGGTGGATACCCCCAAGTCTCTGCACCCCTCCAACCAGGCGGAGGACCTCTAGTTGCCTCCTGAATCCTCCGGGGTGCTACCTGATAACAAATGGAGAGAGACTTTCCTACACCCTGTACCTGATATCTCGCTCACTTTGTCCAGTGAGCTTGACCAAGTGTACCCCAAAGCAGTGGTTACCCCCAAGTCTTTGCACCCCTTCAACCAGGCGGAAGACCTCCAGTTGTCTCCTGAACCCTCCGGGGTGCTACCTGATAACAATTGGACAGAGATTTTCCTACACCCTGTACCTGATACTTCGCTCACTTCGTCCAGTGAGCTTGACCAAGTGTACCCCGAAGCAATGGTTACCCCAGAGTCTCTGCACCCCTTCAACCAGGCGGAGGGCCTCCAGTTGTCTCCTGAACCCTCTGGGGTGCTACCTGATAACAAATGGACAGAGACTTTCTTACACCCTGTACCTGGTACTTCACCCACTTCATCCGTTGCTGAGGATGGCTTGATGGGAGGAAGTATCCTAGTTACCAAGATGATGAGACCAGTTTCATTTCCTCTAGTGGAAAGAAGAGGCAATCCTCTTGAAGAGAAGGACTGGCCTCCCAATTCTCTGCGGAACACTCTTGCAGGCTTGAAAAAGAGGGGGCGTAAGGGGGGGTACTGTGACATACCTGGTGGTGGGCTTGCATAGTGCACCATCTCTCACTATGCAAGATCGCACACTTGATCATCAGTCAAGTCTGCTAGCCTGGCTTCTTTCCATGCTGTCTGTTTGTCTCTGTTCTGACTGCTTAGGGTGGCGGCCACCCGGTTACTTCCTGATTCTTGTAGCTGCTGTGGGCACACCCCTAATGCATCCTCAGCCTATTGCTGTCTGTCACTGGATATTTAAACCAGCTTCACTTGGAAGCTGATGCCTGAGCAACTTCATCATTCAGTGTGCTCCTACTCTGAATTTGCCAGGTCCTGTTTTGTTTCTCCTGCCTGTCTGACTTCCTGGAGGCTGTATATCCAGGCCTTTCTGAACACGCTCCTAGCCTGTTCGTCCCGCCTTCTAGGGGCCGCATACCTAGATCTGTTATCTGTGTTTCTTGCTGTCTGTCCGCCTTCCTGGAGGCTGTATTTCCAGGCCAGTCTGAACACGTTCCTAGCCTGTTTGTCCCGCCCTCTGGGGGCCACATTCCCAGACTCGTTCCTGTATCTCGCTGCAGTGTCAGTTCCTCTCTGAACACTCAGTCCCTGTCTGAACTCTCTCCTAGCCTGTTTCTTATTTTTCTCTATGTCCGTACCTTCCCTTTTTCTGCAGAGTCTGTACCTGCACCTAACTCCTACTCGTTGTCGCTGTACTTCCGTTTGTGAGTTTAGAGTCCACTCGCTACTTCATTGCAAGTATCTTGTGTGTATCTGGTTCTGCCTTTCCCTTCCAGTCTGTTCCGTGTGAACAGAGCCCTGCCCCCTCTGCTCTACCTTGCTCACCGCTCCGGTGGTTCCTGCCTGCTCTGCCATGCACACCGCTCTGGCGGTTCTTACCTGCTCTGCCTTTGCTCACTGCTCCAGGCGGCCTCGCTCTGCTCTGCCTTAGCTCACCACTCCAGGCGGTCTCGCTCTGCTCTGCCTTTGCACACCGCTCCAGGCGGTCTCGCTCTGCTCTGCCTTTGCTCACCGCTCCAGGCGGCCTCACTCTGCCCTGCCTTTGCTCACCGCTCCAGGCGGTCTCGCTCTGCTCTGCCTTTGCTCACTGCTCCAAGCGGTCTCGCTCGGCTCTGCCTTTGCTCACTGCTCCAAGCGGTCTCGCTCTGCCCTGCCTTTGCTCACCGCTCCAGGCGGCCTCGCTCTGCTCTTCTCTTGCTCACCGCTCCGGCAGCCTCGCCCTGCTCTGCTCTTGTTCACCGCTCCGGCGGCCTTGCTCTGCTCTGCTTGTCTACCGCATCTGCGGTTCTGTTCCTGAGTATCCAGTCTGTGCTCCAACCTGCTAGTGCCTCCCTGTTGGCACTCCAGCCATGCGTGCCAGTACTCCCTGCCTGCATACCAGTCGTGCTTACCAGTGCCCGCCTGTCTGCATACCTGCCGTGCCTGCCTATATCCACCAGTCAGTGGGCCAGCCTAACCTGCCTGTTCCTGTATTCTCTCATGTGGGTCAACAGCCGTGCCCGGGGTCTGACCTGTTGTAGCACCTGGTCCCTCTGCTCGGTTCCTCCCTGGTGCACTGGCGTCATTAGCCGTCGTGTGACCTTGCTCGGATCGGGTAGATACTTAGTTACGCCCCTCCAGGCACTCTCCGGTTAATGGTCCAGTGGGATCACTAAACACGCACACGCCAGTCAGTCCAGGCGTGTGCATAACAAAGAGGCATATAACTCTTCATGAATCATAAGTGTCTGACTCCAGCTAATCCCCTCATCAAGACCGATGTGAACAATTCCGGTCTTGATGAATTGGGCCCAATATGTTTAGAGATAATCCTGTAGAAAACCACAAGTGGGGCGATGATCTCAGTCGGACACATACTTGGTGCCATGGGTAAGCTTTACCCTTTTTAATCAACTTTTTGAGAGTTTTTTGGTCTGGTACTATCACTTCTATATGTAACATAGGTCCCCTTAGAGTACACACGTCCTACGGGGTACCTCTATCTCTCTAGTTGTCTAGGATAAATTTATGTATAGGAAATACTAAAACACTGGTTTTTGTCACCCTGTTTTCTTTATGATCTATGAGGCATATCTATGGACTGTGTCCTTCTGTGATTTTCACATATCTTCACCTTATACCAATTGACTATTTTACTGTTTGTTCTATTTCTATTTTTAATATACAGTAATTCTAATAAATTATTTTTTTTTAGCTTTACTCTAAGTATGCTATTTGTCTTTGGGGTTGACTATTCAGATTATTTATATGTTAATAACTGTAGAGAATTTGATAAAAAAAGCCCCAGACAAAAACTGCTTACCTAAATAATGTGTGAAAATCATGCAAATGTGAAAGAGTTTGGACACATTTTTCGACTATTGTACTAGTACATTAAATTATATGATGAAGAAAGAATTGAAGCATACCCGTAGTTTCAGGTAGCTTTTCAAAATAGTCTCTTGTAAATGTGTGGCTGAGGAATACCACTATTTCTGACCATCATTTTACTTGCATCTTGTAATTTTTTAGCAGTTTTCACTTTAGCCTCTATCTCAAATTTTTTGTTTGCTTTGGGCAGGTACATGAAGACTAGCTGATATGATGTTCCTGTTATGCACAAGGTTGTGGAACCACTGTGCCATGGTCCGGGGAGAGCCTAGAGGTGTGTAACTAAGTGACTACCTGGTTCTTCACTACATCCCCTGATGGTGTGGATAGACTTGAACCCAGGTGGACTCCAGGTGGTACTCCAGAACAGACTCTGTAGCTGTGGCAACTGACCCCCAAATGGGCAGGAAAGTAGTACCGGCCAGGAGATGGATAACAGGGGGACATGCAGCAGGTAGACAGAACAGGTAATGGATCTGGAACAGACAGGACAGATTCAGGAACACAGTATGGACTAGGATCGCAGGTTCAGACTGGACTGGTGAGGTTAGAAGTATATGTGCAGACAAGACGAATCAGGCTCTGCACTTGGTAAAGGCAGGACGGGCTCAAGAACAGGTTACATCATGGCGTATAGGAACCAATTTAGACAATGCAGGCAGGGTCAGGTGCAGACAGGACAGACAGGCTCAGGTTCAGACAGAGCAGGCTGGATGGACAAGATCAGGTTCAGACAGGGCTGACAGGACAGACAGAATCAGGTTCAGGGAACACAGGTACAGGGACCTTACAACTTGGTAGCAGGAAACACAATGAACACTAAAGTTGATAAGGCACCTCCCAATAGGGGAGAGTGCCTTAAATATGAGATGTCTCCCAGCTATTGGCTGGGGACATTTTCAGAAGCATGCGCACTGCCCCTTTACGAGCCTGGGAGTGTGCCTGTGCACACTAAGCACTTTCCCTGGAGACCTGTGTGCCATGCACAGGTCCTGGTAGGAAACAGATGCCGGAGGAGAACGGATGGGTAAGTGAACATGCTGGCATCCCTGTTCTACCAGTATCCATCGTCTCACACTCCCTCTTCCTCAAGCTCACTAGGAATTTCTGTAGAAGAAGTGGAGCATGGATATTTTCTTTGGACTCAGGTCCAAATCCCTTCCAATCTACTGAGAAAAATGTTTTTCCTCTCACCTTCCTCAAGGCTAAGATATTCTTCACCTCAAAGACATCTTCAGAGCTGATGGGCACAGGTGTAGCACCATAATCATTGAAGAACGGAACCAGGATGAACGGATTCAGGAGGGACACATGGAAAGAAGTGGGCACTCCCAAAGTGGCTGGCAGTTCCAACTTCTAAGACACGGCAATAATTTGCTTGATAACTTCAAAGGGACCGATGAAACAAAGACCCAAATTGTAGGATTGAATCTTGAGATGTATATACAGTACTTAGAAGATAGCCACACTAAATCCCCTGGATGATAACAAGGTGAGTCTAAAGGCCCCGTCACACATAACGAGATCGCTAGCGAGATTGTTATTACATCACGGTTTTGGGATCGCTGGAGAGTTGTTTCGTGATCGCTGGGGAGCTGTCAAACATGCAGAACTTCCCAACGATTTCAGCCGCCCCAGCAATCTAACTAACGATCTCGGCGGTCGTTGAGATGCTTTCACACAGCAGCTATTTCAACTATCCACACCTTGATAGGGACTGTACTGTGTCACAAAGTCATGCATAAAATTACTTTTCTGCGCCCCCTCATCTCCGATTGGTGGACGCAGTCAGGAACAAGACCAAATGTATGGCCAGTCACAGCCGGAGAACGCTACAACGATCCGCAAAATCAGGACTCAGTCGAATAAAGGGATATCAACAGCCCGGAGAATTCTGCTAGGATCTATAATCCAGCACGAGGTCAGAAACAAAGGATGGAATCGCTATTGTGTTGCCTTCTTTATGCACGGTGGAAAATGAGAACGCTGTAGCGACCACCAAACGGGGACGAGGGGCGCGGAAAAGTCCAATTTATGCACGCCTACGTGTCTCAGTTCTGAATCGCTAACGAGGTCGTTGATAAGGTGTCAAATACAGCGATGCACACAGCCCAGTGGGAGCGCAACGACGCCGGAATGGTCCAGGAAGCTTTGTAATGATCAACGATCTCACAGCCTGGGCCTGATCGTTGCTACCTGTCAGACATAGTGAAATCACTAGCAAGATCGCTATTGCATCACAAAAACCGTGACGTATCAACAATCTCGCTAGCGATCTCGTTTTGTGTGACGGGACCTTAAGCATTTCTTGTCCGCATGCCTCTTCATGTGCTCAGATGATTTCTCTAAAGTGGCTTTGGTGTTCTCCCATATCTTTGAGAAATCTTTTGTGAAAGCATTGACTGCTGGTATGCCAGAAGTGTCAGACACCGGAACAAGGATTGCTGGCTTTTGCCCAAAGACAATAAAGAAAGGTGAACATGTCGAACACTCACCTACGTGGTTGTTATCGGAAAATTCTGCCCATGGTAAGAGCTTCACCCAATCGTCATGATGTGCATTTGTAAATTGCCGCAAGAAGTTGGATAGAATCTGGTTGATTCTCTCTACTTGTCCATTTGATTGAGGGTAGTATGCAGACGAGAAATCCAGTACTATGTTCACAAGCTTGCACAAAGCTTGCCAGAATCTGGATGTGAACTGGACACATCAGTTGGACACTATGTGAAGTGGAAACCTGTGAAGATGAAAGATGTGATGGATGAATTTCTCCTCAAGGTCTGGAGAGGACGGAAGGTCTGGCAATGGGGTAAAATATGCCATTTTCGAGAAGCGATCCACCACTACCCAGATGACTGAACAGCCAGAGAACACAGGAAGGGCTGCAATAAAGTCCATGGTGATATGCTGCCAAGGCATTGAGGGCACAGGAAATGGCAGGAGGAAATGGTAGGAGTGGCCCAAACTTGACTTGTGTAGGAGTTTTGTTGCAGGCATGGGAAGGACAGGCGGAAACAAACTCCATGATCTCCTTTTGCATGGTGGGCCACCAATAGTGATGTGATGTGAGCTGCAACATCTTTCTCTGCTCAGCATTACTGGCCACCTTGGAGGAGTGCCCCCGTAGTAGAACTCGCCTCTTATCCGATTCTGACAGCAAGGTCTTTCCTCAAGGAATTTGGGATAAGTTTACGGAGCCACAGTAATCATCTTAGATGGCTTGATGATCGGTTGGGGTTCCTCCTCTTGGTTGGTGGGCAGGAAGGAGTGGGAGAGTGCATCAGCTTTGATATTCTTGTCAGCTGGCTGAAAATAGAGAACAACATCAAATTGTGCAAAACATAGTGACCACCTAGTTTGGCACGGGTTCAGCCTTTGCGCGGACTGCAGATAGGCCAGGTTCTTATTGTCTTCATAAATGACGATGGGATGGACAACTCCCTTGAGAAGGTATCACCACTAGTGTTGAGCCACCCCCGTAGTGTTCGAGTTCGGTTCGGTTCGTCGAACACCCGTGTGTTCGCCGAACTGTTCGTCGAACTGTTCGTCGAACAACTTCGAACACCGTTAAAACCAATGGCAGGCAAACAAAAACACATAGAAACACATAGAAAACACCTTCAAAGGTGTCCAAAACCTGACAAACTGCTCAGAAGACATAACTAACACATGGAAAAGTGACAAGTACATATAGTCATGCGAAAATAAAAGAGGTGGAGGAGTAAAAGGAGGGGGAGACACAGATATAGGCATGTCATGCCCTTCTAAAATCCAAAAAGTGAGAAGCCGACACGGCCAGTCCGCTCCTGCCCGTGCCACCTCCGTGTCGCCGGGTTTGTGCCAGAGCCGCGGTGAACCCTGACGGCCAGCCCCCCTCTCCCAATACTGGTGCCTGTCCGCTGGTGGGTCGAGCGAGCCCCCCTGTGGTGGAGGCAGCTCTAAGCTTTTTAATTTAAATTGTCTCTCTAATTTGAATGAATACACTTTAAATCCATTTACAAGGATCTATTGGAGGGCAAGTCTCATGCCAGCAGCCGCGGTAAGTCCAGCTCCAGTAGCGTCCACTAAAGCTGCTGCAGTTAAAAAGCTTTTATAAGGATCGAGCTCGGCTGTCCACCGCAAGGCATCCTACTGCCAGTCCCAGCCCCTATGCCTTGGGGTGCCTCCTGATGCTCTTCACTAAGTATCCCATGGTCCCGAAGCATTTCCTTTGAAAAAATTAATTGTCTAAACTACAGGTGGTGCAGCTTGCTTAACAGCCGGGATAATCCGCTTACTAGCAGACACTGCTACTAGGCACAAAGTATTTCCTGGGCTAGATGCAGTTAAAAATTTGTAATTAGATACTCTCGTTGGATGCTGAGAAAGCATTCCATAGAGTCTCCTGGCACGCCATATATGATTCTCTTAAAAAGCTTGGGGTAGGGGTCTAGGGGACCCTTTTATAGCCAAAATCACGGCCCTGTATCGCAATACGTCACCTAGGCTGAAGATAAATGGAACTGTAGCACCCTGAGGGCTCGGTTGCTAAAGACGTATTGCACCTCACCCAGAGGTGTGATATCTCATTCTCAGGTAAGGATGGAGTGTGGATCAGGACCCGACACCTGCATGCATTACACCACATTGCCGTGGGGCAGGGCGACCAATATGCCCCTGAGATGGGCACGACAGTCCCTGTCCCTGGCTGGAGTGGGGGGAGGGAACACTGAGGAAGGGGAACCCTGTAGTGCAGGAGCAGGGAGGAAGCAGTTCCTGGGTGCATTGAGAAGGGAGTATAAAAGGTGGGCACCATCTTAGTTCAGTGCAGAGAAGTCTGAGCAGAAGTGGCAGGGAGCAGGGGCTCTGCATGAGCTCTGCTCCGGAGGCGGGCCTAGTAACAGAGGCCCAGGCCTGGAAGAGGGAGAAGGAAGGAAGAGGAGCGGAGAAGGCTCCAGGAACGAGGAATGAAGGGATCCCAGGGGTGCGGACGGGCGAGTCGCCACCGCACGCCCGAATCCACCTGCGTGGAGGGGTCAGGCCAAAGGGGGAGACCGGTCCCCGAACTAGTGGAGGCAGGAAACGACCCTCAGCTAGAAACCGGAGGCTCTGACATTTTATGTGGCGCAGCCCCTCGCTACACCCGCTAGGAAGGCACCACATAGGGTCAGGGAAACTGGCGCCAAGTTTACCAAGAGGAGGCCCGAGGCAGCCGGACAGAAGTGTTGGTAAGAAAGGCCAGACAAAGGACACACAAAGGGGGTCCTGTGAAGTGCTCCAAATTTATCTGGGAGTTGTCTGAGCCCCTCACCTGGTGAGCACAGTACGACGTGGGCAGCCGTTACCTGCAGACGTGGTCTGGATAATAAGAACTGTGAGTAAAGGCCCTGAACTGCATCACTGACTCCGTGTCGTTACTGCTGCTGCCCTGCACCATCACCCCCATCCTCCGCATACACTGCCCTGAGGCTATACTCCTCCCGTGGGGAGTTATGCTACGCTCTGCTGCACCCACAACACCAGCCTCAGTGGTCTGCCCTGTAGCGGCGGTTCACTCTGACCGCAATCCACGGGTGGCGTAGTCGGACATTTAAACATGAAAACCACATAAATAGTTCCGCCACTGGTTTGACCGCCCTGAGCCACGGAACTGGGTCGCCGCCACGAAGACTACAACCACCAGCATCCACCAAAAAGGGTCCGGCTCCGGGTGTCCCAAGGCCCAGGGGGTGCGTCAGAACATTTTCATCACCTTTCACAATCACCAATGGGACAAGGCAGTGATGTCCTCTGTCCCCTCTCTTATACATCCTAGTGACGGAGCACCTGCTCTCATCAATTCGCCATAACCCCAAAATTAGGTGGATTGAGGTGGGAGGCACCGAGTACAAGTGCTCTCTATTTGCTGATGATGTCCTAGTATATATCACTCAATCACATATATCCATCCATGTTGTTATGGCTGAAATAGATCACTTTGTTACATGGTAAAATTTTAAAATCAATGCAGCGAAGTCTGAGGCCCTCGATGTCTCCCTCCCCAAATCCATATAGGATTCCATCCAGTCCAACTTTCCCTTTGCCTGGCCCTCACAGGGTATCAAATACTTAGGAATTCCTATTCATAGAGACCTCTCCCATCTATGTTATCTTAATTTTGGGCCCTTTATTGAACAACTCCATACAGACCACGGTTGGCAAGTTAGAACTGTAAGATTCACTACGTGAACCACTGGTGTTTTGTGGAAAAGCACATGTACACTGCGTTCCAAATTATTATACAAAAAGTGTTTAGGAGTGATAAGGGAAGAATTTGTTTGTTTGTCAGTTTAACTCATTGATGGTGATGTGTGTCAGGGCTCTTTATATCACTGTAAGCAATTGCAGACACCTGTGCTAATTAGTTTGGCAGGTGTGTCCAATGAAAGGCAAGACTACTTAAGAAGGCTCTCTCACATTATTAAGCAGCCTACATTTTCTGCCAAAATGGGAAAGAAAAAGGATGTGTCGGCTGCTGAGAAGCAACAAATTGTGGAGTGTTTAGGTCAAGGCATGACTACAATCAACATTGTGCGATGATCAGGATGAAGTGTCTTGGCAATCAAGAAGTATGTAGCTGATTCACAGTACACACGTGTGCGTGCTGATAAGGGCAAATTGAGGACTCTTTCCTACAGGCAATTACGTCAGGTTGAAAGAGCAGCGGCAAAAAATCCTTGTCATAGCAGCAGACAAGTTTTTGAAGCTGCTTGTGCCTCCAACGTCCCCCGAACAACAAGATGCAGGGTCCTTCAGAGGTTTGCAGCTGTGCATGCGCCATCCTGTCGACCTCCTCTATTCACTTCACACAAGCAGAAACGGCTCCAGTGGGCCAAACATTACATGAAGACTGATTTCAAAACTGTTTTGTTCACGGATGAGTGCCGTTCAGCGCTCGATGGTCCAGATGGATGGAGTGGAGGATGGCTGGTTGATGGACACCCCACGCAAACACGGCTACAGCGCCAACAAGGAGGAGGTGGAGTAATGTTTTGGGCTGGAATCATGGGGAGAGAGATTGTCGGCCCCTTTAGGATCCCTGAAGGCGCTAAAGATGAACTCCATAATGTATGTGGATTTTCTCAAACAGCACTTCCTGCCATGGTTCAAGAAGAAGAACCGTGTATTTCACAGCAAGATCATTTTTCTGCATGATAATGCACCATCTCATGCTGCACATAAAACATCTGCATCTCTGGCTGATATGGGCATAAAAGGGGACAAACTTATGGTGTGACCCCCATGCTCCCCTGACCTCTACCCCATTTAGAACCTTTGGAGCATCATTAAAAGGAGTGTCTATGATGGCGGGAGGCAGTTCACATCTAAGCAACAGCTCTGGGAGGGTATTCTGTCCTCATGCAAAACAATTGAAGCAGAAACCATCCAAAACCTGACAAATTCAATGGACGAGAGAGTTCAGAAGCTCCTTTCGAACAAGGGGTCCTATGTGAAAATGTAACATCACCTAGAATAAAGTTTTGAGTTGAAAACTGTTTGATTTCAGTTTCTAACAACCTGCTAATGCTTATAATTTCAAAAATGACCATTTTTTTGGTCTTTATTAAAATGAAAAGGTTGATCGAAAAGTTTGGGGGATCTAAGAGTGTGGCAACCCAGTAGTCATGATTACTTCGAATTCTGACAATATGAGGGTCATGTTGCAGGTAGTGCAGCAAGAAGGCACTTATGTGCCTTGCGCATCTCGGAGCCCCAAAATTATTTTCCGGGCTAGATGCAGCTAAAAATTATTTTTAATTTTAAATCTGGTGAAGCTTTAGTATAGATGGCCTAATAGGATCAGTGCTGCACACTGCTACAAAGCCCAAATTATTTTCCAGTCAAGATACAGATAAACATGATTAGTAATTTGAAAGCTTAAAACGGTTGGTAGGGTGATTTTAACCAATCATCAAGCTTTTACTCTCCCCAGGATGACACAGGGGTAGAAAAGTCGTTTCGGATCCATGATTTGTTCATCTTTATGAACGTGAGTCTGTCTACATTATCAGTGGAGAGCCGCGTGCGCTTATCTGTCAGCACACCACCAGCAGCGCTGAACACACGTTCAGACAGAACGCTGGCTGCGGGGCATGACAAGATCTCCAAGGCGTAAGTGGCTAGCTCCGGCCATTTATCCAGATTGGAAGCCCAAAAAGAGCAAGGGTCCAGTGACACAGTCGTGGCTTCAATGTTTACTTGGAGATACTCCTGTACCATCGTCTCTAGGCGTTGACTATGTGTCAGACTTCTTGTCTCCTGTGGCCTTGCAAAGGATGGGCTAAAAAAGTGGTGAAATGATTCCGCAAAATTGATGTTACCAGCAGATACTGTGGTTCTGTCACGGTTTGAGTGCTGAACACTTGACGGTCCCACGGTTGGCAAGTTGGAACTGTGAGATTCACTACGTGCACCACTGGTATTTTGTGGAAAAGCACATGTAAGATTCTGCAACAGTCTCTGCTGATACTCCTGCATGCGTGCATCCCTTTCTATGGCAGGAATAATTTCTGCAAATTTACTTTTGTACCGGGGATCTAACAGTGTGGCAACCCAGTAGTCAGGATTATTTCTAATTCTCACAATTCGAGGGTCATGTTGCAGGTAGTGCAGCAAGAAGGCACTCATGTGTGTTGCGCATCCAGGAGCACCAAGTCCCTGTTGTGTTGGTGGCGAGGTAACAATCATGCTTCCTTCCTCTGTCCTCTCCCCCCAACCTCGCACAACAGAAATGTGATCAAGGTCTCCCTCATCTGATGAGTCTTCCATCAGTTCGTCCTCCACTTCTTCCTGGGCTCCTGCACCTTCCTCACTAGTTTGGCTGCTACCATGCGCCCTGGTAAAACCATCTCCCCCACCCTCACATGCCTGCCGCCTTGGTGCTGCCGACCGTCTGGACCTTGCAGATGTTAGCCCTTCCGCATACAACTCCTCCTCCTCTACTTCCTCCACCTCCTCTTGTGCCACCACCTGACTCCGAATTCTGTTTAACATGTGCTCCAGCATGTAAATCACCGGAATAGTCATGCTGATAATGGCATCGTCAGCACTAAACATCTTCGTCGCCATTTCAAAACTGTGCAGAAGGGTGCATAGGTCCCTGATCTGAGACCACTCCTCCAGCGTGATTTGCCCCACCTCTGAATCTCGTTGGCCCAGGCTATACGTCAGAACGTATTGCACCAGGGCTTGTCGGTGCTGCCACAGTCGCTGCAACATGTGCAGAGTTGAATTCCACCGGGTAGGCACATCGCATTTTAGCCGGTGAAGTGGCAGGCCCAACGACTTCTGTAGAGATGTAAGTCGCTGAGCTGCGGGATGCGAACGGCGGAAGTGAGCACACAGCGACCGTGCCCTCTGCAGAAGGCCATCTAGTCTGGGATAGTGGGCTAAAAATTGCTGGACAACCAGGTTCAACACGTGAGCCATACAAGGCACGTGTGTGACATTGCCCCGGCGAAGGGCCGCACCCAGGTTTGCAGCATTGTCGCACACGGCCTTCCCTGGTTTCAGGTCCAGTGGAGACAACCATTCATGAAATTGGTTCTCCAGAGCTGACCACAACTCCTCAGCTGTGTGACTCACATTTCCCAGACATTTCAATGTAAAAACCGCCTGATGACGTTGAGCCCTACTGCCAGCATAGTAAGGAGGTGTGCAGGATCCCTTCTGCGCAGTTAGAAAGCTTGTGGCATGACCAGACAGGCTTTGGGTGCAGGTGGAAGACCGAGAGGAGGTTGAGGAGGCAGAAGCAGTGGTGGAACTTTGACATAAAGAGGATTGACGCACAACTCGTGGGGACGGCAAGACTTGGACAGCAGCCCCTTGTCCTGCTGTCACCATAGTTACCCAGTGCCCAGTCAGCGACATGTAACGCCCCTGTCCATGCCTACTCGTCCAAGTGTCTGTGGTGAAATGCACCCTGTCACACACAGAGTTTCTCAAAGAAGCGGTGATGTTGTGTGCGACATGCTGGTGGAGCGCAGGCACACCTTTCTTTGAGAAGTAGTGCCGACTGGGCATCTGGTACTGGGGCACTGCGACGGACATAAGGTCTCGAAAATCCTCTGTGTCCACCAGGCGGAAAGGCAGCATTTCTGTAGCCAAGAGCTTGCAGATGGTGAAATTCAACCTCTTAGCTTTCTCATGGCTAGGAGGAAATGGTCTTTTACTTGTCCACATCTGAGGGACCGAGGGCTGGCTATTGTGCTTAGACGGGGTTGATAAGGGTGTCCCCGGCAAACTGCCGGTCTGTGAGGAAGATGCAGGCGGACATGTTAGGTTGCCTTGATCCAAAGGTGGTGCTATCGATGTCGGACAGCGCTCAAGACCAGCTGGTGTTACCACCTCCAAAGAAAATGATGACCTGCCAATCACGCTGGCTGTTGCGGGTAAAGAGGTGGCAGGTCTGCGCCCCAAAACAGGTGTGACTGCTGTCCCCCCAGTCACAGAGGATGAAGAGGCCGCGGATGCACAAGATATGGCAGACGGTGGTTGGCCCGGCCGGCTAGACCGCATTGTAGCACACTGAGCTTCCCACTGCAACTTATGCTTCATGTCCATGTGCCGGTTCATGCATGAAGTACTCAAACTATGTATTTTTTGGCCTCTACTTAGCTTTTGCTGACAAATGTTACAGATAACACGAGTTGGGTCATCTTTATCAATCTGAAAAAATGCCCAGGCTATGCAAGGCTTAGCACCCATGCGACCTGAAGAGCCACCACGACTTGTGGTGAGAGGCAGAGTTGTGTTTGAGGATGCAGTTGTTGACGTGCTTCCAGTACTACGTCTCTGTCCAGGAAGGCGCAACCTGACCTCGTCGTCACTAGCATCTTCCTCCACCTCCTCTGCTGACCTCATCTCTTGGCTGACTGTGGGTTGACAGTAAGTGGGATCTCCGACCTCATCATCATCACCCTGTGCGTTATCACACCCGTCGTCCTCAGAGCCAACCTGTTCCTGCCCTGACAAAAAACTAAAGTTGTCGCTCCAATCAGGTATTTGAGTCTTATCATCGTCTTCCTCATTGTCTCCACCAACAGGAGTTACAGTTTGGGAATGAGGGTCTACATTATGGTCAGAACCTTCTGCGTCTGGTCCTGGATCCGACTCATAAAGATTCTGGGCATCAGTGCAGATCATTTCCTCGTCTGGATTCACAGAAGCGCTGGAGTCGACCTCTGATTCCCAGGCTATAGTATGAGTAAACAGCTCTGCAGACTCAACCATCTGTTCTACCTCATACTCAGACGGGCAGCTGGAGATTTGGGAGCTGTGAGGAAGCAAGTGCGATTTGGGTGACACCTTTGAGGACTGGAGTATTTGTGATGTTGAAGTTGATGTGGAGGAGAGACCACTTAAAGGAGCACTTGATATCCGTTGAAGCACCTGCTGTTTTTGTGCCTCATCTGGAATTTGTAGCGATTGGCGTGGCCGTAAGAAAGGGATCTTATCACATTGTCCGCTAAAAGAAGTAGACATTTTAGTTTGGCTGGAAGATGGTCTTTCTTCTGCAGATGTTACTGTTGCTTTAACACCTACCCCACTGACACAACCTTTTTTTCCCCTTCCCAACACGCCTATTCCCCTTTCCACCAGCAGCAGGCCTTTTTCCACTCATTTTGGTGGTTAACTAATTCACAACTCTGGAGTTGTTTGCACAAAAAAACAATGGATGGTAAGCGAGCAGAGCTGAGTGGCCAAACTGTGGTATTAGGCCAAAACTATTGGCTGGGTTAGATGCAGAAAAAAATTATTTTGAATTTGCAACCTGATGGAGGTCAGTATAGATGGACTAACACAAATAGTCCCACACACTGCTAGAAGCCCAAATATTTTTTCAGAGGTACTGTAGATGCAGATAAAAATTATTTTTAATTTGCAACCTGATGGAGGTCAGTATAGATGGACTAATAGACCAAGTCCCACACACTGCTAGAAGCCCAAATATTTTTTCAGAGCTAGATGCAGAAAAAAAATATTTTTAATTTGCAACCTGATGGAGGTCAGTATAGATGGACTAATAGACCAAGTCCCACACACCGCTAGAAGCCCAACTATTTTTTCAGAGCTAGATGCAGAAAAAAATTATATTCAATTTGCAACCTGCTGGAGGTCAGAATAGAAGGACTAATAGAACAAGTCCCACACACTGCTAGAAGCCCAAATATTTTTCCAGAGCTAAATGAAGAAAAAAATTATTTTTAATTTGCAACCTGATGGAGTTCAGTATAGATGGACTAATAGACCAAGTCCCACACACTGCTAGAAGCCCAAATATTTTTTCAGAGCTAGATGCAGAAAAAAATTATTTTTAATTTGCAACCTGATGGAGGTCAGTATAGATGGACTAATAGACCAAGTCCCACACACCGCTAGAAGCCCAAATATTTTTTCAGAGCTAGATGCAGAAAAAAATTATTTTTAATTTGCAACCTGATGGAGGTCAGTATAGATGGACTAATAGACCAAGTCCCACACACTGCTAGAAGCCCAAATATTTTTTCAGAGCTAGATGCAGAAAAAAAATATTTTTAATTTGCAACCTGATGGAGGTCAGTATAGATGGACTAATAGACCAAGTCCCACACACCGCTAGAAGCCCAAATATTTTTTCAGAGCTAGATGCAGAAAAAAATTATTTTTAATTTGCAACCTGATGGAGGTTAGTACAGATGGACTAATAGACCAAGTCCCACGCACCGCTAGAAGCCCAAATATTTTTTCAGAGCTAGATGCAGAAAAAAATTATATTCAGTTTGCAACCTGATGGAGGTCAGTATAGATGGACTAATAGAATGATGCTATGCCCAAAAGATTTTACTTCACTAGGTGCAGTAAAAAAATTGGTATTCTATACACAGGTGTTATATCTTGCAACACAGATAGGCTACTCCACTGACTAACACACTCTGCAATAGGCCAAAAAGGATTAGCTTTGCTAGATTCAGCCAAATGCTGTGAAAAAAACTTGCACAGCACTGGCACAGACCTGCCTGGCAGGAACTCATGTAACCTAGTCCTGAAAAGGACTCCAATTACAATTAGTCTTTACTCCCACAACCTATCTATTTAAGAGCACAGACCTCCCTGATAAAAGTCGTAGGAAATGCTGTAACCTAGTCCTTAAAAGGACTGCAATCACAACTATTCCCTACTCCCAAGCTATCTGTATATTTGTGCGAAAATTGGCTTGAAATTAAGAAGGTATAGCACACACAGCAACAGCGGTGCCGTCTAACACGCAGCTGCAGCAGTGAGAAAATGGTGGCGACGGGGAAAATGGCTTGGTCTTATAGGGCAAGGACATGTGACATACACTGCCAATCACACATGCCCTTGCTTGTGTGAAAAAAAGCACTTCGCTCCGTGTGTGCGCTGCTGATAGGCTGACAGATTGCACCTCCCCACTGCAAATGCGGGAAAGAGAAAAAAAAATGGAGATCTTCATTGTTCCTGCAGAGATCCATCCCCTGCCCCTCCCCCCGCCCCGCTGTACACTCAAACTGCGTATTAACATTAATTTTCATCATTACTGAGAAAAAATCCAGTTATGATTTTGGTGCACGAACAGTTATCGAACATAACCTCGAACAGCCGAATTTTTCTCAAATTGTTCGTGTTCGCCGACCGGCTCGAACACCGCCCAAAACAGCTCGAATTTGAGATTGGCGAACAGTTCGAGTAGAACAACGCTCATCTCTAATCACCACTCCTCTAGAGCCATCTTAATTTTCAACAATTCTCGTTCATCAATCGAGTAGTTGAGCTGTGGGAAAGAGAAGGCCTTGGAGAAGAAACCACAGGTCACCTTATGCCCAGAGGAATACTTTTGGGTTAGAAGTGCTCTGGCTCCAGAAGATGAAGCATCTACATCCAGAAAGAATTGTTGTTCACTTCTGGTCGATGTAATATTGGAGTGGAGGAAAAGGCCTATTTCAGGGAGAGTAAAGCATTCTCAGCCTCTGGAGTCCATACTTTTGGATCGTCACCCTTATGGATCATAGCGGAGATGAGAGTGATCCAGGAAGAGAAATGCGGAATGAATTGTCGGTAGTAATTGGTGAATCCTAGAAATCGCTAGACAAATTTAATGCGGCCAGGGCGCGGCCACTTCAGGATAGAAGATATTTTCTCCGGATCCATCTTCAGGCCCGTGTCTAAGATGATATAACCTATAAAAGGCAAAGTAGATTGTTGAAACATACATTTTTCAAATTTATCGTACAGTTGATTCTCTAAGTCGCTGCAGGACTTGGTGAACAATCTACCTATATGAAAGCAGATCTGGGGAGAAGACCATAATATCGACAAGGTAATCCATGACAAAAGAATAGAGGAGGTCTCAGAAGATGTCGTTCACAAATTGTTGGAAGACTGATGGGGAGTTGCTGAGCCCAAATGGCATAACTCAGTACTCATAATGACTGTCCCCGGTGTTGAAAGACATTTTCCATTCATCTCCTCGACGTAGCCAGATTAGATTGTATGCTCCTGTTAGATGCAGTTTGGTAAAAATTCTGGCACCTCTGAGGTGATCGAACAAATCTGGGATCAATGGCAATGGATATTTGTTCTTGACCACCATCTGATTGAGGCCACTATAATGAATGCAAGGTCTTAGAGTCCCATCCTTTTTGTTGACAAAGAAGTCAGTACCTGCTGATGAAGAGGAATTCTGAATGAATCCTCTTGCCAGATTTTTCTTAACATACTCGGACATGGGTCGGGTCTCTGCCTTGGAGAGGGAGTAAATATGGCCTCGTGGAAGTAAGGATCCTGGGAGCAGGTCTCTAGGGCAGTCATATGGCCTATGTGGAGTTAGCGTCTCTGCTTCCTTCTTGTCAAAGAATTCAGCATACGACCAGTAGGTGGATAGTAACCTCGGAAGGGAAGATGATGCCACTGGCGGCTGAACAAGTCATACAGGTACAAGACACTTCTTATGACAAGACTGTCCCCAATGTAGCTCCTCTCCAGAACTCCAGTCAAGGATAGTTTCATGCATGCGGAGCCACAGAAGACCCAGGAGAAATGGATGAGACAGACTAGGAAGAACATAGAATGCGATCTTCTTGGTTTGCCGCTTTCCTATCCGGAGCTCTGCTTGCTCGATGATTACCTGAATGGCTTCAGAAAGGAGCCTCCCATTGACAATTGAAACCAACAACGGATTCTGGAGCTGTCGAACGGGGATTTGGTAACAATCTACCACTGCTTGCTGTATGAAGTCCCCTGCCACAGCAGAATCGAGGTACGCCGTCTCAACTAACTGGGAGCCATAACAAGTCATGGATATGGTCATGATTAACTGTGGAGAGGAACTGCTCTCACCCAAGGTAAAATCTCCCACTGACCCTAGGCTTGGGAGTTTCCCAGCCTCTTGGGACAAGAGCAAATAAGATGTCAAGTGTCTCCACAATAGAAGCACAAGCCTTTGGCTCGCTGGAGCTCCTGTCATTGATCATGCAGCTCCACACTGTCTACCTGCATATGCTTTAGAAGAGGTTGCGGCCGTGGATGGCTGAGGAATGAGCTGCCTTTGGAAGGAAGGAGCTATATAGAGCGGCTTTCTTTCATGTGCATGTCTCGGGAGTGCTCCTGGAACCGGAGGCCGATTTGGATGGCCAGGGAAACTAGATCATCCAGAGTAGTGGGAATGTCTTGACCTGCTACCTCATCCTTTCTCCTTCCAAACAATCCCTTCCAGAAGGTGGCTATCAGAGCCTCGTTGTTCAAGACGAGTTCAGAAGCCAGGGTGCTGAACCGGACTGCATATTGGCCTACTGACAGACTAGCCTGGAGTAGTGTGAGGAGGGTTGAGGAAGCAGAGGTAACTCTGCCTGGCTCATCAAATATCTTGCGGAATTCCCCAGGAAAGCCTGAAGATCTGAAATAACAGCATTTCCTCTATCCCTATCCCACAATGGGTTGAGCCATGCCAGGGCCTCTCCTCCATGATCAGACATTAGGAAGGCTAGTTTCACCAGATCGGAGGGGAACTGGTGAGACTGTAGTTCAAAGTGCAGCGAGCCCTCAGCATTGCTTTGGATTCGCATCAAAGACAGATGGGGTCCAGAACCTGGAAAAAGACTTGTAGACTGAATAGTCACTGCCTAGGTTGCTGCAGCTTGAACCGGAGAGGTTGCAGCAGCTGATGTCAAATCATACAGGCGGGTGTTAACAGTTCATAGAAAAGATAGGATCTTTTCTTGCAGATCTCTTTTACAGGTCGTCTCTTGGTACAGATCAGAGACTGGAGAGGTATGAGAGTCAACCTGTTCCTGGGCCTTATCAAACTGTTACACACATGGTTGTGGAACCACTGTGCCACAGTCCAGGGAAAGCCTGGAGAGGTTTACTTTACTAGAGTCACTGATGGTGTGGCTAGACTTGAACCCAGGTTGATGCCAGGTTGTAATCCAGGACATACTCCTGAATACCGGCAGCTGAACCCCAAAGGGGCAGGAAAGCAGGACCGGTACTGGATCTGGAACCGACAGGATAGGTTCAGGAACACAGGATGGACTCAGGTATAGGATCACAGATGCAGGTTCAGACTGGACTGGTGAGGGTAGCGGTATATGTGAGGACAAGATGAATCAGGCTCTGGACTTGGTAAAGGCAGAATGAGTTCAGGAACAGGTTACATCAGGGTGGACAGGAACCAATTCAGACAGGGCAGGCAGGATCGGGTGCAGGCAGGACAGACAGGCTCAGGTTCAGAAAGGGCAGGCAGGACAGACAGGATCAGGTTTAGACAGGGCTGACAGGACAGAAAGGATCAGGTTCAGGGAGCACAAGTAGAGGGACCTTAGAACTTGGTAGTAGGAAGCACACTGAATATTAAAGTTGCTAAGGCACCTCCCAATAGGTAAAGAATCCAGCTATGGAGTGAAGAAATGCAAATGCTTGAAGAAGCAGCTCAATCTGTCTGTGTCTGCCCAAGTCTTCTTTTCAATGTCGTGAGTGCTCCAAACTCCTTCTCCCCCTCCCTCTTTAAAAAGTATAATAGGAATTGTAACCTGAAATCTTACTTTGCTGAAATATTATCTTACTTTGGCCAGCACAGATGTAAGCATTTTTGTATTGAGAGAGAATGGTTATTATTATGAATATTTTAGTTATTATGCTTTGCTTATATAACATCATCATATTCTGCAGCGCTTTGTAGACATAATGGCTGTCCCCATTGGGGCTCACAATCTAAATTCCCTATCAGTATGTCTTTAGAATGTGGGAGCAAACCAGAAACCCACAGGGAGAACATACAAACTCCTTGCAGATGTTGTTCTTGATGTGGATTTAACCCAGGACCCCAGTGCTGCAAAGCAACAGTGCTAACCACTGAACCACCGTGCTGCAATGTTTAGTTCAGAAGGTAGGTGAAGAAGTAGAGCATAAGTGGAGAAAGAAGCATATTTCTCTGATAAGATTTAACATTTATTCAAAGTATGTTGAAATGGCAGTAACCATTTAAATAGATTAAAAATGGTTCAGCAATGTTAAAATTGAGAATTTTTGAGTTGACACTGTTTCAACTTAAAGGCTTTGCCAATGCCATTCATGAGTATATTAATGTGAGGTGAATTTAAAATTATAAGAAAAGCTCACTAAAGTAAAACCACCATTCCCTAGCCATTGGCTGATTTAGCCAACAACAGTATAGTAATGTTTGGCTTTATTTAAATAAAAAAGACAAAAAAACAAAACAAATGATTTATTAATGTGTTGTTTTGTTCAGCTTTTACATAGTTTGCCAAACTCAGAAGAAAATTCCCGTTAGAGGGTTTGTTTTTTTCTAATTCGACAGAGCTGAATGTAGCAGATGAAATAAATTAGAGTTATTATGTATATACTTTTTATATAATATACAAGCATAGGCTAATATGAAATATTAAGGTTTGTAAACAAATCAGAACAATATTTCTTCACCACATCAGTTTCTTACAAAACAGTGATTATTGCGTGATTTAATTGTAGATGCATTTCTAGAGTATTACTTGATGACTTGTATCCATGTTCATAAATAAACAATAACAAATAAACCGCTCTAGAGAATAAAATATTGAATGATGAAAAACGTAACTTATGTTTCATGGCAATTTTTTTGAATAAACTGTCTTGTATCTTTAGAGAATGAATAACAATATTTCTGATCAATATATGACTTGTTTCCTGCATTTTGTTTTGTACCTTTGCAGGCAGTTAGTTTTCCTCTCAGCTGGTGACTAAGTCTTTTGATGTATCTCATTCAAATCACCAGGGATTCCAGCCATCCAGAAATTCTTGGACAGCCTTTAAAAATAATGCACTTTTTTCCTCTGCCCGTAAAAAAAAAAAAAAATTGATGCATCCGTGAATTTTTTTGAAGCGGAGAATTTTATGCAGGTTATTATGACAGCAATTATCATCAGTTTAGAGTTCACAGTGAATGTTGTTAATGTATTCATATTAGTATTATAGGTGGTAGACACACAGTATATCACTTAAAATGTTAATGATTTATTATGGTTTTCCAATGTGTCCAAAAAATGTTGGCTTTCTGTGATTTTTAGATAAATTGTACAGAAAAAAAAAAAAAAATCATGTTGGCAACACTGCAAAGCACATAAAGAAAATAGGAGATCCTGCTTCACTATCTGTATCTTTCACACAGCCTGCAGGATAGAGGACTTCATATAGAAGTAATTAGAAGCATAGCTGTGAATGGAGCACTAGGGTGAGATAGAACTATCAATCTCTCTATATCGCTCTACCCACTCACTTTCTTTCTCTCAGCGTAGCAGCTCTCTACTACTTTTCCAACCTTGTGATTTTTCTGTGAAGCTAAATATCCCTCTTCACTACTGCCTCTTGTGCATGGATTTTTATCAGTCAATTCAGAGTAAATCATTATTATTATTACTTACTTTTAAATCACCATTGACTCCATAGTGTGGTATATGTGAAGAAGGGTCACATACAAAATACATTTATAACTCAAAGTTAACAAACTAACAGTGACAGATTGGGATTATCAAAGCTATTATCATTTATCAAATTACAGTCCGTAACATTGAAATTGCAACACTAAGAAGAGAAAGTCCTGGGATTACAGAAACTGCAGGATTTATATACATGTAAATAGTGTGCAAATAATTAAAATATAAAAACAAAATATGTACAGTACCATGAAAGGAATGGTGCTTTAAAAATACCTAAAAATAATAATAATTATTACTGTTAAGCACCTGTCTCAGGTATCAAGAAGTCCGCTTAATTCCCCTAAGTTTGCTATTACGCTCCATGTCAGGTTTTTAAAGTTGGCCAGCATGGCTCAAAGAAATCATCCTCCTAGACATATTTGAGGCCCATTAAAGCACACCTCTTGCCTTAGGATTATGACTCCTAGACCTATGTTTGGTGTGCTTCATTCCTTGTGCTTTCTGAGGCTCTCATCCTGCAAAACCTGTGTTGCTGTACTCATTCAGCCTTGTTAGCTACCTGGCTGCTAACTCCTCTGAATAATCCTCCATCTGCAAGACCTCACAGACTGTATTGGACTTTGTTCATACCATTCACTCAGCCATGTTATACATTTGCTCTCCTGTGGTCTCCAGTGTTCCAAGTCTCTTATTCCTACATGACTTTCTGTCTGCTGCACCAATGCCTGGGATTTCTGTGAAGCACCTAGGGGTTCAAGGTGCTCACCACTAGTGTTGAGCCACCCCCGTAGTGTTCGGGTTCGGTTCGGTTCGTCGAACACTGGGATGTTCGAGGAACTGCTCGTCGAACACCTTAGAACACCGTCGAACACCGTCAAAACCAATGGCAGGCAAACAAAAACACATAGAAACACATAGAAAACACCTTCAAAGGTGTCCAAAAGCTGACAAACTGCTCAGAAGACACTCTCTTTAAAAAAGCCGGCCGGCAATTCAGCAGCGGCATACACCAGTACCCGACAATTTAGACAAGAAGGAATACAGCATCACACATAGATTAGATAGATAGAAACATGTCAGTCACATATATAAGAAGTACAGTGACAGTGTTGGTTACTGTACTTGTTATTTAGTGTTAAAGGATTTATTAAAAAAAATATTAGTGTTTTCATGCACCGTCTCTTTAAAAAAGCCAGCCGGCAATTCAGCAGTGGTACCCGACAATTTATAACAGAAAGAATAGAGCATCACACATAGATTAGATAGATAGAAACATGTCAGCCACATGTATAAGAAGTACAGTGACAGTGTTGCTTACTGTACTTGTCATTTAGTGTTAAAATAAAGGATTTATTTAAAAAAAAAGTGGCGTGGGGTTCCCCGTAATTTTAGTCTTTAGCGGAGGATAAGCAGACGGCTGGGGCAGATGTTTGAAGCCTGGGACGGGGGTAATACCCACGGAGCTTCCCAGGCTACTAATATCAGCTCCCAGCTGAATACCTAGCCTTTACTAGCTATTAAAATGGGGGACCCCCAAAAAAATGACGTGGGGTCCCCCCTATTTTAATAGCTAGCAAAGGCTAGGCAGACAGCTGGGGGCTGATATTAATAGCCCAGGAAGGGTGCCATGAATATTGACCCCCTCCCAGGCTAGAAACACCGGCCGTCAGCTGCCCCAGAAATGGCGCATCCATAGGATGTGAAAATTCTCCTGCGCATACGGTGAGTGCAGGCATGCTTGCGCTCTGCAGTGTCTCTGAAGGATGACAAGCTGGATGGCAGCGCTCAGCTGTGATCCAGCCTGTCATCTCAATGCCATCCCAGCATGGGAGAATTCTCCTGCTCAAGCACTGAGCGCTGAGAATTTCCCCACGCTGTCAGTGACGTGCATGAGGTGAGCTGAGTTCATATACTTCTTATATATGTGACTGACATGTTTCTATCTATCTAATCTATGTGTGATGCTCTATTCTTTCGTTTCTAAATTGTCGGTTACCGGTGTATGCCGCTGCTGAATTGCCGGCTTTTCATGTTTCACTGTGAGCACTGTTCCCATCGATTTGGGCAACCACTGCAATTCCACAACCACCATGGCTGTGGCATTACAGTGAGTGGCAAACAATCCCTGCATGATTGGTGCTCTAAATGCCAGACATGCAGGACACGCTTTTGGTGCACGAACAGTTATCGAACATAACCTCGAACAGCCGAATTTTTTGCAAATCGTTCGCGTTCTCGAACGGCTCGAACATCGCCCAAAACAGCTTGAATTTGAGATTGGCGAACAGTTCTAGTCGAACACTGCTCATCTCTACTCACCACACATGTAGATAAGTTCCTTGAGTGGTCTAGTTTCCAAAATAGGGTCACTTGTGGCACGTTTCTACTGTTTAAGCACATCGGGGGCTCTCCAAACCAACATGGCTTCTGCTCTCGATTCCAGACAATTTTGAGTTTAAATAGTCAAGCAGTGCTCCTTCACTTCTGTTCTCTGCCATGCGCCCAAACAGTAATTTTCCCCCACATATGGGTTATGGGCATTCTCAGGAGAAATTGCACCACAAATTTTGGGGATCATTTTTCTCCTGTTACCCTTGTGAAAATAAAAAAAAATTGGGTCTACAGTAAAATTATTGTGAAAAAAAGTAAATATTTATTTTTTTCTACCATATTGCTTCAGTTTCTGTGAATAAACCTCTGGAATGTGGTTTTGAATACCTTGAGGGGTGCAGTTTTTAGAATTGTGTCACTTTTGGGTATTTTCTATCATATAGATCCCCAAACTCCCTTTAATTGTGATGTGGTCCCTAAAAAATTTTTTTGTTAATTTTGTTGGAAAAATTACATATCGCCAGTCAACTTTTAACCCTTCTAACTTCCTTCCTAACTTTCAAAAATTGTGCTGATGTAAAGTAGACATGTGAAAAATGTTATTTATTAACTATTTTTCTTGTTTAAATTAAAAGTTTGAAAATTGCTAAATTGTTTAAATTTTAGTCAAATTTAATTTTTTTTCACAAATAAACACAAGTCATATGAAACTAATTTTATCATTACCATAAAGTACAATATGTCACCAAAAATCCATCTCAGAATCTGTTGAAGCATTCCAAAGTTATTACCACATTAATCACATAAAGTGAAACTGATCAGAATTGTTTTTGGCATGGTCAAGAAGGTGAAAACAGGCTTGAGGTGAAAGGGTTAAGAGAAGCATAAAGTCTAGATCACGTGAAGTAATTATCCTCCTCTACTCCTCCTTAGTCGAACCTTAACTGGAGTACTGTGTCCAGTTCTGGGCACCACATTTAAAAAAAAGCAGCAAAAAATTAAGCAAATTCAGAGAAGAGGTAGCAGGATGGTAACCTGACTGTAAACTATGTCCTACGAGGAAGATTTAAAGGATCTGGGAATGTTTTGCTTGCAAAAAATAAGGAGGCTATGAGGAGACTTAATAGCTGTCTACAAATATCTGAAATAATATCACAGTATAGAGGGATCATCCTTATATTCATTTGCACAGAAACATGAGAGGCATTGGAATGAAACTGAACGGGCGAAGATACAGATTAGATATTAGAAAAACTTTTTGACAGTGAGTGCGATGAATGAGTGGAACAGGCTGCCACAAGGGGTTGTGAGTTCTTCAATGGAATTCTTCAAGCAGAGGCTGGATAGACATCTGTCTGAGATGGCTTATTGAATTCTGCATTGAGCAGGGGGTTGGATACGATGACCCTGGAGGTCCCTTCCTACACTAATATTCTATGATTCTATGATTTTATGATTCTTCCGTCTGTACCTGTCTGTCACTCTTAGTTTGTTCATTGTAATTCCTATTTGTGTTTTTTTGTAACCCTTCCTCATGTACAGCACCATAGAATCAACGATGCTCTAAACATTAATAATAATAATCCCCTGCATAATGTTCCACCCAGTCCTCACCCCTGCCCTCCTTGCTGGTCTATGCACAGCAGAAAGTCGCAGCAGTTGGCACCTGTGTTTCATTATCATCATCATCATCATCATCATCAGAGATGTGCAGATGTGGTCCATTGACTATTTGCACTACCCCTCCCATGTACTCACCCTTAAACAGAACAAGTGATTGGGCATCAGTGCACTCAATCGCTTCCACTTGTGGGTCAGGGCCAGGCAGATGGCACGCAGAACCACAGCCAGCTGAGTAATCAAAAAGCAGAAGTGACTGCTGCATGACTTGGGGCTCAGACTGCTTGCATGATTTGCAAGGGGGAGAGGTGGAAGACATATGCTTATGGGCCATAGGTGCAAAATGTGCGATTTCAGCAGGGGACGAGGTGGAAGACAAAGCACAGGAACTGAAGGCACGCTCAGCCATCCAATCTAAAACCGCCTCTAATTGTTCTGACTTCACCATTCATCCAGCGGTACACAGGCCTACAAAATTACACAGAACTTTCTGTCACCTGAGTGGACCAGAGGAAGGTGTTTCATTTGGGCACGTAGCAGACACAGATCAACCACAACCTCTCATTCACTGCTGCTACACTTTGAAACACAGTTCTGCCGAACCCAAACATCCACGCGTTTGATCATCCCTACAGATGAACTATGAACTCTTTCTAACCCATTTATACAGTATATTCGTATGGTGTGGGAGCTGCATGTACCAGAATGCCAAGTAGAGACAAATGTGTCTGCTGCCTGTGAGCGGCGCTATCGGTGGCCGCTCACAGAGCATGTAAGCCCCGGCTGCAGCCGGCTCTAACATCCGCTGATGTCACAACAAGACCAGGCTGCAGCTGAGGGTAACTCTTCCGCAATCTACCTGTGGCTGCTGGGTTGTGGGCGGGGTTACCCTGCGTGTCACACCCGGCATCCACCGCATGCTCTCCCTGTCCTCATTCATTGTGAAAGCGCACGGTGGATGCTGTGTGTGACGTGGGGAATAACCCCGCCCACAACCCAGCAGCTACCGTGGGGACCCCAGCGCTGAGTCATGACTCACTTGACGTGACGTCAGCGGGGGTCACGTGCTGCCTGTGAGTGGCCACCGATTGCGCCGCTCACAGGGAGAAACAGCAACAAGAGGTATTTAGAAAAAAGTTTCTATTTCTCATTAAAACACATATTTTTAAAAGTAACTGCATTAGTGAGGGTCTTTCAGAAGATGGAAAAATTAGTTTTATAAATTGGTAAGGATTGTCACGGTAACATTTCAACAAATGGAAGACAAGACAAATATGGAATACAAGATTTGTATAAGAACTGTGTCAAAATTGCGTTTTTGGATTGAAACATGTTTTAAGGATTTTAAGAACACCAGGTCAAAGATGCCAAGTTTTGCTTCACTGAAAGGGTGATAATGCAGAGCAGCCAAGAGGCACTCCCCAAGAATATCCTGCGAGCAATGCCTCCTTGCACAATAATAGTTATCATGATATTAAAACGGTCTATTAATCTAGAACCATATGACTGATAAAAAAATAATTATTAGGGAAACAGCAGGAATGAAATAAGACCAAAAACTGGATACTTTTGACCTGGTGATAGTTCTTCTTTTAAAGGAGATTGGTAAATTTAAAAAATTGGGCCGATGAAAAGACAACATTAATGGACTAATTCTGTCATGCACATGACAGAATTTGTTGAATTTTTAATGTTCCTTTCTTATATACATTTTCAGTTAGGGTGTTTTTCAGCAAAGGAGCATGCCAATTACACGTTTGCATTACATTAAATGAAACAATAATAGGGATTACATCTGTTATTTTAATAGAGGAAGGATTTTGGTCCAGTGAGACATCTGATTGCCATTCTGCAATCTGGATTCAGTAATGAGGAGATCTAGCTGCTGTTTAATTTATGAATTATGTATTTTATGCCCTGCAAACCATATAATAACTCAGAAATACAGTTTTGCACATAAAGACTGCTCATTGACGTTATAGTAGAGTGAGTACCACCAGGGAGTTGACCTTATATTCGCAGCCTGACTGCTCTCATAATTTAATCACAATTCTGCTGCGTAAAAATCAAAACATTGTGAAGATGACAAGCAGCCTGGCAGTGGTTCTGTTTATTCTTCTACATCAGTGTTTTCCAAACCCCATCCTCATGGCCCCCCCAAAACATCATGTTTTCAGGATTTCCTTAGTGTTGCACAGGTGAGATAACCTGTTGCAGTTTCTGATGCCGTGATAATAATTCCATCACCTGTGCAATCCTAAGAAAATCCTAAAAACATGATATCTTGGGGGGCCATGAGGACTGGAGTTATTTAAACACTGTTCTAAAACATCATGATTGACTTACTTTAGTTATAAAACCTAAGAAGTAAAACATCCAGTACATACCAATGGTCTCAGTAATAGGTGTGTAATTAGTAGAGCTGGGAAATCTTTGGAACTTCCAATTTTTCAGATATATCTACTTTAAAAAAAAGAAAAAAGAAGTAGATTCATGATGAATTGTGAGAGTGTGAAATGTGATAACAGCTGGAGAGCTCTAGGACCCTGTGACTTTTGCATGGCTGGGCTCAGAGGAGGGGCAGGGCTAGAAACTGTGTGTATTTTGAGAGCGTCTGATGTGTGAGTCTAGATAGGAAGTCTGAGAGAAGGAGCTGCAAGAAGACACTGTCTTTACTCTCTTCTGTGTGGAGTTTGTTGACCCCTATCCCTGTTTAAGGACAAGTGCTGAGCTGGGGAAGCTGGTGGCTCTGTGGAGTTTTGTGAAAGTCCATGCTGAGTGTATTATAGACTTTGTGCTTGGGGAGTCACTGTCGGGTGATGAAGAGGCTGAGCAATCCATCTCTGTGACTGAACACGTGTATGGTGTACTGGATAACAGTGAGAGACTTCGGGAGGAAAGACGATTTCTGGTGCTATTTCCACTAAGAGGATATTGACAAGACTTTGTGAAGAGATCTTCCCAGACCTTAATCTGAGGCTACAGGACTTAAGTCCCCGGCGTGTGGGCTTGGCATCGGCCGACAAGACAAGGAATTTTTGCTGTTTTGTGAACTTTGTTTTTGTTTTGGCGCCAAAGTTTTCCGGGACTAGCCGCAGCCACCGCGATTCACAGGCCTGTGATAGACTGCATCAGAGGTTAATGGTACCATAACTTTAAGATATCCGGATATCCTAATAATAAGAGCAATTGATATAGTTTCATGCATTATTATTGTTTATAGTGGTAGGATTGTATGCAGTGTGCCATCTCAGGGGGTCCCCATATACCGCCCTCACTAATTTGACACTGTGTTTAGTTAAAATTATTCCAGATCTTTAGAATAATTTACATGAGCTGGAAACCTTGAGATTGGCACATTGATTTCAGCTCTTGCTGATTGTGTGTATCTAGTAGAGGTAGTGTCCCAGGCAGAACCTGAAACTGATTCATCCAATACTAAATTTTAGTCTAATCTCTGTTTTAGTAAAGAAAGTGTTGTTTATTTCTGTCTCTGTCTCAGTTTGTGGCTCACTGGATCTCTGTCGGACCACCGGTCATTACATTTTTGGCGTAGTCGGCAGGATCCAGTGCTTGTCATGGACCGAGACAAGGGAAGAAATGACTCTCCTGCACCAGCAGCCCCCCGCTGGTAGCGGAACCCCTGGCAGCCGCGACGACTGTGGGAGGATATGTGCCGGTAGGAGCTTTACTCCATCACATGCCAAAATACGACGGGCGTAACATGCCGTTGCAGGATTGGGCTGAGAGGGTTCGGAGTGTCCTGCTGATGTGTAATCTGGCCCCCGCATTACGGGCAGAGTTGGCATTAGATGCACTAGAGGGCGACGCTAGGCGGATGGTGATGGTACGTCCAGAGTCAGAGAGGAGCACCTTAGAGAAAATCTTGGAGCTGTTAGAGGGGAGTTCAGGAGGCCGGGCTCGTGTGGCCCATCTGCGTTCCTTGTTTTTCAATCGTCCCCAAAGGGAATGTGAGACTTTGATGCAGTACTCGAACACTTTACAGGAAAGGTTGAATGAGGTGCAGCGACTAGACCCAGGGGCCATGGGGGCATTCCGAGAGGTAGATCGCTTACTCCGGGATCAATTCATAATGGGGTTAGCCAATAAACTCCTTAGAGACAAACTGATGGAGATGTCCCGAGCTACCCCGGAATTATCCTTCTGGCAGATTTATCGTGCCGCGGTGGAAAGGGAGGAGTCTACTCTGGTGGCCGTGGGGGCAGTGGACAGTGCACAGCTGGAGGGATGTTTGGTGCCAGTTTCAGGAGGGGGTGGACTGGTAAACGTTGTGCAGGCTCTGCGTGCCGAACTGAAGGAGTTAAAGCTGGAGGTGTCTAAACTCAGAGCTGGGCCGGTCCCTACTCCTACGCAAGGGCCACCCGCCCTGTCCTCTGGAATGGTGGTTCCACAGTCTGCCAGGTCACCCCCCTTGAATGATCCAAGTTCTCGTCCACGAGGAGCAGTCACCTGCTGGAGGTGTGGGCGTCGGGGACACATCTCCCGGTACTGCCGGATGTTTGCAGCCCCGGAGCCTCCTTCACCGGCGTTAAACTCACAGCCGCTGCCATGAGAGGGCGAGCAGCAGCGGCCCACCCCACACAAAGCCCTCGACGGGAAGAACAAGATTTGTTCGCATGCAGTCCAGTGCTGGAAGCAGAGTTTGAAGGGCGGAAGATGAGATGCTTGGTCGACACAGGATCCGAATATACCATAATGCCCTTAGAGGTGTACGAAAGGCATTTCAGTCAACTCGTGGTTCCCGAGGACGGCCGAGTGATAAGGCTTAAAGCCGCTAACAATGGCCAATAGTCGGTGAAGGGGATCGTGTGGATGCAACTGAAAATGTTTGGTCAAGAGCTGGGTCAGAAAGGGATAGTGCTGGTGGACCACCCTCCCAGAAGAGGGATGGAGGTGATGCTCGGAATGAACGTTCTGCGAGATTTAAATCATCAGATGTATGCCAGAGAGGGACCCAGATACTGGGCAAGTGCTACCCACCATCGACCAACCCAGAGAATGTTACACCGTCTAGTGCTGAGTTGCGATCTCCTGAAGAGTGCGGTCCCTGGGGGTCGGGTGGGCCTAGTCCGAGTGCCATCACGGACCATGATCTCACTAGCGCCCCGGCATGAAGAACTCTTAATGTTACCGGTGGGGGCTGCGCAGAGACTAAATGGGCTTGAAGTACTCATCGAGCCAGCCCCAGAGAAGTCCTCGTTCGCGAAGGCGCATGTGGCCCGGTCTCTGGCGATTGTGAAGAATGGACGGGTGCCAGTTAGATGTATCAACTTTTTAGATGAGGCTGTTACAATTCCTGCTGGGACCATTCTGGCTGAATTGTTCGTGCCAGCAGGGAAGGTGCCTGATAAGACAGTGTTTGAACTTCGCTCAGATGAACAGTCTTCCTGGATATTTGCGGTTGAAGTAGGCCAGACCGAATCTCCTACCGAAGAATGGAATGGTCGTGTGATCATGGACCAGATGGGAGTGGATCGGGAGAAACTGACACTCGTGCAATTGGAGCAGCTGGAGAGGGTCTTGTGGGAACATCAAGAGACCTTTTCGAGACATGCGGAGGATTTCGGTTGTTCCCGGAAGATTGAGCATGAGATTCCCACAGGGGATACTCCTCCTATTAGGGAACGTTATCGTCAAATCCCCCCAACACTCTATCAAGAGGTGAAGCGCATGGTGACCAGTATGCTTGACAACCAAGTGATCCGAGAAAGCCAGAGCCCCTGGGCGACCCCTGTGGTCTTGGTGTGGAAGAAGGATGGGACCCTTCGGTTTTGTGTGGACTATCGCAAATTGAATGCTCACACGGTGAGGGACGCATATCCATTACCTCGCATAGAAGAGTCTCTGTCGGCATTGGGTCGGGCCAAATATTTCTCGACGTTGGATTTAGCAAGTGGCTATTGGCAGGTGCCAATGGCCGAAAAAGACCGAGCCAAGACGGCGTTTGTCCTACCAATGGGGCTCTTTGAATTCAACCGGATGCCCTTCGGGCTCACTAACGCCCTGGGAACTTTTCAGCGCCTGATGGAACATTGCTTAGGTGACCTGAATTTTGAATCAGTCCTGATATACCTAGATGACATTGTGGTGTTCGGGGCCTCATTTTAAGACCATCTTGAGAAGTTACGTCAAGTTCTCCGACGGCTTAGTTGTTATGGCCTAAAAATAAAACCAAACAAGTGCCAACTGTTACAGAGTCAGATTGAGTATCTAGGTCACGTGGTGACTCCGGACGGGGTTCTGCCCGCGACCAGTAAGGTCATGGTTGTGCAGGAGTGGCCACCCCCCCGTACCCTGCGAGAGGTTCGGGCCTTCTTAGGTTTAGCGGGGTACTATCGGCGATTTGTACCTAAGTTTTCACAAGTAGTGAGTCCACTGAATGAGCTCTTAAGAGGGACTGAACAAGGCCCCCAAAATCGTCCCATCCCATGGGGACCCCAGCAGCGAAAGGCATTTGAGGAGGTGAAGGCCGCCCTAACAAGTGCTCCGTTGTTAGCGTATGCCCGGTTCGATTCCCCTTTCCTGCTATATACCGATGGCAGTCTGCATGGGCTGGGGGCGGTACTAGCACAAGTGCAGGATGGTCAGGAGCGAGTAATCGCCTATGGCAGCAGGTCTTTGAGAGACACTGAACGCAACCCAGCTAACTACAGTTCATTTCGCCTAGAGCTACTGGCCCTGGTGTGGGCGATGACGGAACGCTTTGCCGAGTATTTAACGGGAGCTGAGGTGCTGGTCATGACTGATAATAACCCTCTGGCTCACCTAGAAAACGCAAAGCTGGGAGCGTTGGAGCAGCGGTGGGTTGCTCGCCTTGCTATGTTTAACTATCGAATTAAGTTTCGATCTGGGCGGGAAAGCGGAAATGCGGATGCACTCTCAAGGGTGCCCCTTGTGTCCTCGGGGGAAAATGTTGATGACCAGCTGGAGGACACTGAAACCCCTGACTTGGGGCAGGTACCTATCTTCCGAAGTGTGGTACATTCAAGTGGTGTGGCATCAGGGATGCCGTGTGTTCTGGGGAAAACACCCTCGGATTGGGCGAAGGACCAGAACGATTGCTCTGACATTGCATTAGTGCGAAGTTGGGTACAAAAAGGGGTCTGGCAGCGTGCAGAGGAAAAGGCCCAGCTGTCCGTGGAAGGAGTGAAACTACTGCGACAGTGGGATAAGTTGTGCGTGGAACAGGGCCTCTTGTACCGTAAGGTGTACCTGCCATCTAAGCTGCAGCACCGGTACCAGCTAGTAATTCCTATGGTGATGGGTCCGGTAGTCGCTCGCGAGGCGCATGAGAATTTGGCCCATTTTGGGAGTGAAAAGACACTCCAGTGGCTGCAGCGAGTCCTCTATTGTCCTGAATTGGGGGAAATGGTGACAGAGGCGTGTCGGCAGTGTCGGGTCTGTGGTCTCAGTAAGAGCCCTGAGCAGCGGGCGCCCACGCAATCTATTAAGACTTCCGCTCCTTTAGAGCTGCTCATGATTGACTATGTCCTGATAGGATACTCAACGTCTGGGTATTCCTATTGCTTGGTAATGACAGACCACTTCACCATGTATGCTGTAGCAGTGCCGACAAGAGATCAGACGGCGGAGTCGGCGGCTGAAGCCGTGTGTCAATATTTCATTCAGGTGTTTGGGTGTACGCAAAAAATACACTCAAATCAAGGGGCATGTTTTCAGGGGGCATTGATGAAGGAGCTGTACCAGCTGTATGGTGTCGCACAGTCGAGAACGACACCTTACCACCCCCAAGGTAACGGAGCTTGTGAGCGCTTTAATCGGACACTGTTGCAGATGTTGAGGACGTTGGAGGGTAAACAACAGGTACACTGGCCTGAGTATCTTCCCGAATTGATGTGGGCCTACAATAATAGAGTGCACAGCACTACTGGCTACTCACCACACATGTTGATGTTCGGGAGGCCAGGGTTCGGGAACACCGGCGCCGATTGAGGGTGGTGTATCAGGTGGTGGGTGATCGACTCAGTCAGGTGACCCATAAGGACACGCGCCCTGTGCAAACCGAGCCTTTCTCCCCAGGGGATAGAGTGTTGGTGAGAATCAAACGACGGTTCGGAAAGCTGAGTGAACGGTGGGAGGCGACTCCGTGCCTGGTAAAAAAACGACTGAGCCCTGAGACTCCAGTCTACGAGGTTGAACCAGTGGGGACAGGGGGACCATCCCGTAATCTTCATCGTAACATGCTACAACGGTGCTGTTTTAAAGATGCTGTCCCCGTTTCCCCGGAACCACCGGCTAAGTCCCGAGGGGTGGGCATCCCTAATACTCTCGAATTTGATGGTGAGTCTGTCTCCGCCCCTGCTTACTCGCCCCCTGCAACCGATCTGTCCCCGTGTGGAGAGAGTATTGCGAATGTGGTATGTCCTACAGAGAACGGGGAATAAGGTCAGTTACCTGATCCGTCTGGTGTGGCACAGGGCGCCACACCTCAGGAGGGAGCAGCCTCATTTGCTCCCGTTGAAGAGACATCTGCTCCCTCGGGAGCCGAGCCTGTTGGGGTGGGTCTCAGGAGAACTACTCGAGCTACGGCGGGTATACCACCACAACGCTATGCACAAGACGACTTTGAGTGGGGAGGTGTGTCGAGGACGCCAACCTCTAGTGGGGTGGCATGTGAGAGTGTGAAATGTGATAACAGCTGGAGTGCTCTAGGACCCTGTGACTTTTGCATGGCTTGGCTCAGAGGAGGGGCAGGGCTAGAAACTGTGTGTATTTTGAGAGCGTCTGATGTGTGAGTCTAGACAGGAAGTCTGAGAGAAGGAGCTGCAAGAAGACACTGTCTTTACTCTCTTCTGTGTGGAGTTTGTTGACCCCTATCCCTGTTTAAGGACAAGTGCTGAGCTGGGGAAGCTGTGTGGCTCTGTGGAGTTTTGTGAAAGTCCATGCTGAGTGTATTATAGACTTTGTGCTTGGGGAGTCACTGTCAGGTGATGAAGAGGCTGAGCAATCCATCTCTGTGACTGAACACGTGTATGGTGTACTGGATAACAGTGAGAGACTTCGGGAGGAAAGACGATTTCTGGTGCTATTTCCACTGAGAGGATATTGACAAGACTTTGTGAAGAGATCTTCCCAGACCTTAATCTGAGGCTACAGGACTTAAGTCCCCGGCGTGTGGGCTCGGCATCGGCCGACAAGACAATGAATTTTTGCTGTTTTGTGAACTTTGTTTTTGTTTTGGCGCCAAAGTTTTCCTGGACTAGCTGCAGCCACCGCGATTCACAGGCCTGTGATAGACTGCATCCGAGGTTAACGGTACCATAACTTTAAGATATCCGGATATCCTAATAATAAGAGCAATTGATATAGTTTCATGCATTATTATTGTTTATAGTGGTATGATTGTATGCAGTGTGCCATCTCAGGGGGTCCCCATGCACCGCCCTCACTAATCTGACACTGTGTTTAGGTAAAATTGTTCCAGATCTTTAGAATAATTTACATGAGCTGGAAACCTTGAGATTGGCACATTGATTTCAGCTCTTGCTGATTGTGTGTATCTAGTAGAGGTAGTGTCCAAGGCAGAACCTGAGACTGATTCATCCAATACTGAATTTTAGTCTAATCTCTGTTTTAGTAAAGAAAGTGTTGTTTATTTCTGTCTCTGTCTCAGTTTGTGACTCACTGGATCTCTCTCGGACCACCGGTCATTACAGAACTACAAATAATTAAATTGCTCTAAAAAGGCGTGTATAACATATCAAGAAAAACTAGGATTGTACCAACCTAACTTTAAGCTTTTAAGTGCAAACACAGCATATAAAGCTGAACTCCACATGTGTGGCTATGGGTAAATGAATAGTAACCGTTCTTCATTGCCTTGTTGTCACATACTATCTGTAATATTTTTTCACTGTTTTATAGCTTTCTCTATCATGTGACATCCTCTCATGATCCAGATTCATCACAAAATGTCTGCTGCATTCTCTGGTTTTATACAGGCTATGTTAGGCCTTATTGGCTGTACTATTCCAGGTAATGTGAAAGCTACAAGGTATTATTGGGAAGCTCATCTGGATTTTGTAGAGGTCATGTGAGCCTTTTCTGGCTGACGAAATCATTTGCAATGTGTAAAATGGAGGTGGCCATTTTAGGCGTTATGTGTAAGTCAAATTACAAATTGTTCTAATTGGATGGATTCAGCGAACTCCTGAAAATTTGACATGAATTTGATTTGCTCATCTCTAGTAATCATCAGGCCGGCTTTAAATACTTGGTGATCAACGTGCAAAAGCTTGTTTGTTTGCCATTTGTATTGTGCAATATGGATAGCCCCTGCATTCTTCCTCACCTTGAACTTACCTACCTCTTCTGTTTTGTTTGGTCGGTATTTGTGTTGCTTCCTATATTCTGATCTTGACCTAGTCCCTGAGCTTGCTCCTGTATGGTATCCTGAATACCTTTACCTGATTTGTCATTCTTCTGGTTCTGACCTCTTGTTTTTCTATGACTAGATCTTTGGATACCACAAACATCAATGCAAGACTAATCAAAGGGTTGGTACTTGTCCATCTTATTTTATTGAAATTTTGCCATTTGGAATATTTCTCAATTCTTATCTTAACTTCAGAGTTTAGTGGATTACCTATTATTTATTTTCTTCTTTCTGTTTTGAGGAAGGAACTTTATCCCAAAAGTTCCATCCCTTGAGAAATCTGGAGTAATTATTAGATTTAATTGCGTATGATAGTTCAAATGACCTATGTGTTAATATTCTGTCAATGATATCAAGGGTTGGTTCATGGAGACAGGGCTACTTTCAGAGCAGTACAGCAGGTATGGTATCTGGTAATTTCATAAAATTAAAGGCCATCAGCAAGGCATATTTATAAAACATTGGAGTCTGTAGAGTGTCTGTGAGTTGTAACTAGTTTCCTCTTTTTTGCCCTATCTATCTCCCTTTTAGTTGTTTCTCAGATCTGCAGGTGCAGTAGGAGGGGGCGGAGAAAAGACAAGGGTAGACTAAAAAGTCAGAAAAAGTAGGGCAGAGAAACAGCAAGCATGGGGGGGGGGCAAAGTAAATAAAACAGTGCAATTTTTTGAAATTCAAATTTGCTAGGTTTGTCCAGACTTTTTTTTTAAATTTGATAAAAATTATTTACATTAAATCTAATACTGCAAAGTTTCCATTTGCCAAGAAAAGACATGCATAAAAGTTTGAGGACTCCTAAGATTGTATGAAACTCCTTTCAAAGTAAAGTGGAGAAAAAAGGGCAGGTGGACTGAGAGGAAAAATAATATCGTAGGAAAGATTCAGGAAGGAGGAATAGGAAACCTGGTGGCTCAAAACAGGAGGTTAGGAAAGTGAAGACTGAAACCATAAGCATTATATCAAAGCAGAGTTATTTTATATACATTGTTAAATGGCTGAGATGAATTAGTGGGTGGGCATTATTTTTGAACTAGTCTTATGGTAATGCTAGCCTCAAAAATTCACCCAACTGTTAAATTGTGTCAGCTCTTTAACAGTATCTTTAACCCCTTTACTCCCGAAGGTGGTTTGCATGTTAATGACCAGGCCAATTTTTACAATTCTTACCACTGTCAATTTATGAAATAATATTTCTGGAACGCTTCAACGGATCCCACTGATTCTGAGATATTTTTTTCATGACATCTTGTACTTCATGATAGTTGTAAAATTTCTTCAATATGACTTGCTATACTTTGTGAAAAAATCAGAAATTTGGCGAACATGTTGAAAATTTAGCAATTTTCAAACTTTGAATTTTCATGCCCTTAAATCAGAAAGATATGTCACAAAAAAATAGTTAATAAATAACATTTCCCACATGTCTACTTTACATCAGTACAATTTTGGGACTAACATTTTTTTTTTTTAGGAAGTTATAAGGGTTAAAAGATGACCAGCAATTTCTCATTTTTCCTACAAAATTTACAAAACCATTATTTTTGGAACTACATCTCATTTTAAGTGACTTTGAGGGTCTTTTATAACAGAAAATACCCAGAAGTGACACCATTCTAAAAACTGCACCCTCAAGGTGCTCTAAACCACATTCAAGAAGTTTATTAACCCTTCAGGTGCTTCCCAGAAATTTTTTGAATGTGGAAGAAAACAATGATTTTTTTTCCAAAAAATGTTATTTTAGACCCAATTCTTTTTATTTTTGCAAGGGTGATAAAAAAAAATGGACCTCAAAATTTGTTGTGCAATTTCTTCTGAGCTTGCTGATACCCCATATGTGGGAGAAAACCACTATTTGGGCACATGTTTGGGCTTGGAAGGAAAGGAGCGCCAGTCGACTTTTTGAATGTAAAATTTGCTTGAATAATTAGCGGACGCCCTGATGTGACTAAACAGTAGTAACCCCCGACAAGTGACACTATTTTGGAAACTAGACTCCTCAGGGAACTAATCTAGATGTGTGGTGAGCACTTTGAACCCCAAGGTGCTTCAGAGAAGTTTATAACATTGAGCCTTAAAAATATAATTTTCACTATTTTCCTACAAAAATGTTTTTCAGCCCCAAATTTAGCATTTTCATAATATACACATCAGTTGCTGCAGAGTCACATAATACACACCTCAGCTGCTGAAGAACCTTGTAATATACACCTCAGCTGCTGCCGAGTCACATAATACCCACCTCAGCTGCTGTAGAATCACAAAATACCCAACTCAGCTGCTGCAGAGTCATATAATACACACCTCAGCTGCTGCAGAACCTTGTAATATACACCTCAGCTGCTGCTGAGACTCATAATACCCACCTCAGCTGCTGCAGAGTCACATAATACCCACCTCAGCTGCTGCAGAGTCAAATAATACACACCTCAGCTGCTGCAGAGTCACATAATACCCACCTTAGCTGCTGCAGAGTCACATAATACACACCTCAGTTGCTACAGAGTCACATAATACCCACCTCAGCTGCTGCAGAGTCACATAATACACACCTCAGCTGCTGCATAATCTTGTAATATACACCTCAGTTGCTGCAGAGTCACATAATACCCACCTCAGCTGCTGCAGAGTCACAAAATACCCACCTCAGCTGCTGTAGAGTCACATAATACCCACCTCAGCTGCTGCAGAGACACATAATACACACCTCAGCTGCAGCAGAGTCACATATTACCCACCTCAGCTGCTGCAGAGTCACATAATACCAACATCAGCTGCTGCAGAACCTTGTAATATACACCTCAGCTGCTGCAGAGTCACATAATACACACCTCAGCTTCTGCAGAACCTTGTAATATACACCTCAGCTGCTGCCGAGACACATAGTACCCACCTCAGCTGCTGCAGAGTCACATAATACACACCTCCGCTGCTGCAGAATCTTGTAATATACACCTCAGCTGCTGCAGAGTCACATAATACATACCTCAGCTGCTGCAGAACCTTGTAATATACACCTCAGCTGCTGCAGAGTCACATAATACCCACCTCAGCTGCTTCAGAACCTTGTAAAATACAATTCAGCTGCTGCAGAGTCACATAATACACACCTCCGCTGCAGCAAAGTCACAAAATACCCACCTCAGCTGCTGCAGAGTCACATAATACCCACCTCAGCTGCTGCAGAGTCACATAATACACAGCTCAGCTGCTGCAGAGTCACATATTACCCACCTCAGCTGCTGCAGAGTCACATAATACCCACATCAGCTGCTGCAGAACCTTGTAATATACACCTCAGATGCTGCAGAGTCACAAAATACCCACCTCAGCAGCTGCATAGTCTCATAATACCCACCTCAGCTGCTGCAGAACCTTGTAAAATACACCTCAGCTGCTGCAGAGTCAAATAATACACACCTCAGCTGCTGAAGAGTCACATAATACATACCCCAGCTGCTGCAGAATCTTGAAATATACACCTCAGCTGCTGCATAGTCACAAAATACCCACCTCAGCTGCCGCAGAGTCACATAATACCCACCTCAGCTGCTGCAGAACTTTGTAAAATACAACTCAGCTGCTGCAGAGTCACATAATACACAACTCAGCTGCTGCAGAGTCACATAATACACACCTCAGTTGCTGCAGAGTCACATAATACACACCTCAGCTGCTGCAGAACCTTGTAACATACACCTCAGCTGCTGCAGAGTCACATAATACACACCTCAGCTGCTGAAGAGTCACATAATACATACCCCAGCTGCTGCAGAATCTTGTAATATACACCTCAGCTGCTGCATAGTCACATAATACCCACATCAGCAGCTGCATAGTCTCATAATACACACCTCAGCGGCTGCAGAACCTTGTAACATACAGCTCAGCTGCTGCAGAGTCATATAATACCCACCTCAGCTGCTGCACATCCTTGTAATATACACCTCAGCTGCTGCCGACTCACATAATACCCACCTCAGCTGCTGCAGAGTTACATAATACCCACCTCAGCTGCTGCAGAGTCACATAATAAACACCTCAGCTGCTGCAGAGTCACATAATACGCTCCTCAGCTGCAGCAGAGTCACATAACACACACCTCAGATACTGCCGAACCTTGTAATATACACCTCAGCTGCTGCAGTCACATAAAACACACCTCAGCTGCTGCAGAACCTTGTAATATACCCCTCAGCTGCTGCAGAGTCACATAATACACACCTCAGCGGCTGCAGAGTCACATAATACACACCTCAGCTGCTGCAGAGTAACATAATACCCACCTCAGCTGCTGCCGAGTCACATAATACCCACCTCAGCTGCTGCAGAGTCACATAACACATACCTCAACTGCTGCAGAGTCACATAGTACCCACCTCAGCTGCTGCAAAGTCACATAATACCCACCTCAGCTGCTGAAGAATCAAATAATACACACCTCAGCTGCTGAAGAGTCACATAATACCCACCTCAGCTGCTGCAGAGTCACATAACTGAAGCTTGTAGAGGACAATTTGCATATTCCAGGTGCCTTCTGGGAAAAGCGAAGAGTCTCCTTCAGCTAGAAGATCGTTGGGTACAGCCGGGACCAGCTGCTTGGAAAGCATCGCCAAACCAGGGATTGAAGCTTGAAGAGGACAATTTGCATATTCCAGGTGCCTTCTGGGAAAAGCGAAGAGTCTCCTTCAGCTAGAAGATCGTTGGGTACAGCCGGGACCAGCTGCTTGGAATGCATCGCCAAACCAGGGATTGAAGCTTGAAGAGGACAATTTGCATATTCCAGGTGCCTTCTGGGAAAAGCGAAGAGTCTCCTTCAGCTAGAAGATCGTTGGGTACAGCCGGGACCAGCTGCTTGGAAAGCATCGCCAAACCAGGGATTGAAGCTTGAAGAGGACAATTTGCATATTCCAGGTGCCTTCTGGGAAAAGCGAAGAGTCTCCTTCAGCTAGAAGATCGTTGGGTACAGCCGGGACCAGCTGCTTGGAAAGCATCGCCAAACCAGGGATTGAAGCTTGAAGAGGACAATTTGCATATTCCAGGTTTTGTTTAATTTGTTTATCCTAGGGTATCACAAGAAAGAAGACAGACATCAAGTCAGCAGGGACAAGGAGCAGCATGGCAGATGTGACAACCTACATGGTGAGCTGCAATATGTGCTACATGTTCACAGATCGACCAGAAGCTGAAACCAGCTTCACCTGCCAGAAGTGTAGACTACTGGCTCTTTTAGAAGAAAAGGTGCGGGGACTGGAAGAAAGAATTGCGACATTAAAACTCATCAAGGAAAATGAAGACTTCCTGGACAGAACAGAAGCGTCACTACTGGTCACGGAAAGTGAAGGAAGCGTCAGAGAACCTCGAGAGGCACACAAGTGGAGGCAAGTGACCAAAAGAAGCAAGAAGACCATGGAGACACCACCAACCAGACAACTAAGAAACAGATTCCAAGGACTTGTGGAGGACGAAGATGGCACACCTAAGGATGAGGCACTACCAGCAAGCAAAAAAGAGAAGAGCACCCAGAAACACCCAGAAGCGACAAGAAAAAGGACAGCCAAGAAGGGAAGAAGAGTGGTGGTGGTGGGAGACTCACTACTGAGAGGAACAGAAGCAGCTATCTGCAGACCGGACATAATCGCAAGAGAAGTATGCTGCCTCCCAGGGGCGAAGATCAAGGATGTTACCGATAGGATACCGAAGCTCATCGGTTCCAAGGATGTCCACCCATTTCTTCTGATACATGTTGGCACCAATGACACGGCAAAGAAGGACCTACCGACAATCTGCAAGGACTTTGAAGCATTGGGGAAGAAAGTAAAAGAACTGGATGCGCAGGTAGTTTTTTCTTCTATCCTTCCAGTAGACGGGCATGGCGTCAGGAGATGGAACAGGATCCTTGATGTGAACAACTGGCTGAGACGATGGTGCAGACAACAAGGATTTGGATTCCTGGACCACGGTGTGAATTACCTCTATGACGGACTCCTTGCCAGAGACGGACTACACCTCAACAAACCCGGGAAACACACATTCGCCAGGAGACTCGCAACACTCATCAGGAGGGCGTTAAACTAGAAGAAGAGGGGATGGGAAGAAAAACGCCGGACACGAACATGCAATCAGAGAACATACTAATGAAAGATATGAAGTGCGACAAAGAAGGTCCAAGACAAGATACTTGGAAGGAAGGTAAGAAAATGTCTAATACAATCCACAGGGAGAAGGTTGGAACAAAACAAAATCGTGTAAACTGCGTGCTAGCAAATGCCAGAAGCCTGACAAACAAGATGGATGAACTGGAAGCAGAAATATCTACAGGTAACTATGACATAGTTGGAATAACCGAGACATGGTTAGATGAAAGCTATGACTGGGCAGTTAACTTACAGGGTTACAGTCTGTTTAGAAGGGATCGAAGAAATTGGAAAGGGGGTGGAGTCTGTCTATATGTAAAGACGTGTCTAAAGCCTACAATACGGGAGGATGTATGGGAGGGAAATGAGGAGGTCGAGTCATTATGGGTGGAGATACATGGGGCAAAAAACAATAATAAAATTATCATAGGAGTCTGTTATAAACCACCAAATATAGCAGAAGCCACGGAAAGTCTATTAGTGAGACAAATAGACGAAGTAGCAAAAAATAACGAGGTGATTATTATGGGGGACTTCAACTACCCCGATATAGACTGGGAAACCAAAAGCTGTAGATCTCAGAAAGGAAACAGGTTTCTGTCAATTATCAAAGACAATTATTTGTCACAACTTGTGCAGGAACCAACTATAGGGACGGCCCTTTTAGACTTAATATTAACTAACAGGCCAGACAGAATAACTGAGGTGCAGGTCGGGGGGCACCTGGGAAATAGTGACCACAACATTATACAATTCCACATGTGCTTCAGTAGGGTGCCCAGCAAGGAACTCACAAAAACACTGAACTTCAGGAGGGCAAAGTTTGATCAGCTAAGAGATGCCCTTCACCTTATAGACTGGGATAGTATCTTCAGTAATAGAAGCACGGATAGAAAATGGGAAATTTTCAAAACAGTCCTACATAGTCACTGTAGAAGGTACATACCTTATGGGAATAAAAGGGCTAGGAATAAGAGGAAGCCAATGTGGCTAAATAAGGAAGTCAAGAGGGCAATGAAAAACAAAAAAAGGGCTTTCGGTAAACTTAAACAAGAAGGCAGCGAGGAAGCGCTAATATCTTATAGGGAAAAAAACAAAATCTGTAAGAAACAAATAAGAATAGCAAAAGAGGAGACAGAGAGACTAATTGCCAAGGAAAGTAAAACGAATCCCAAACTGTTCTTTAACTATATAAACAGTAAAAGGATTAAAACTGATGGCGTTGGCCCATTGAAAAATAACCTGGGTAAAATCATAGAGGCCGATGAGGGTAAAGCAAACCTACTCAATAGCTTCTTCTCCACTGTTTTCACAAAAGAAAACAATTTATCGGAGGAAATGCGGAGTGATAAAGTAAACCCTCCGCTAAATATCACCCACCTAACCCAGAAGGAAGTTCAGAAACGCCTAAATAATATCAAAATAGACAAGTCACCAGGCCCAGATGGCATACACCCCCGGGTACTAAAAGAATTAAGTAATGTGATAGACAAACCGCTGTATCTTATATTCAAGCACTCTTTATGGAAAGGGACTGTCCCACTAGACGGGCGCCAAGCAAATGTGGTACCAATATTCAAAAAGGGGTCTAAAAGTGACCCTGGGAACTATAGACCAGTAAGCTTAACGTCTGTTGTGGGTAAATTGTTTGAAGGATTTCTTAGAGATGCTATTGTAGAATATCTTAATGATAATAACTGTCTAACTCCATATCAACATGGATTCATGAGGGATCGCTCCTGCCAAACAAACCTGATGGCCTTCTACGAGGAGGTGAGCTCACAGCTGGACTGGGGAGAGTCAGTGGATGTTGTATACCTTGACTTCTCCAAAGCGTTTGATACCGTGCTACACAAAAGGTTGGTATATAAAATGAGAATGCTTGGTCTGGGGGATAATGTGTGCAAGTGGGTAAATAGCTGGCTGAGTGATAGAAAGCAGAGGGTGTTTATCAATGGAGTAAGCTCAGGGTGTGTCAGGGTTACTAGCGGGGTGCCTCAAGGGTCTGTCTTGGGCCCTATATTATTTAATATATTTATTAATGATCTAGTGGAAGGGTTGCATAGTAAAATAGCAATATTTGCAGATGATACTAAACTTTGTAAAGTAGTTAATACAGATGAGGATAGGGCACAGCTACAGGAGGATTTAGATAAATTGGGGAGTTGGGCCAAAAATGGCAAATGGGGTTCAATGCCGACAAATGTAAGGTCATGCACATTGGAAAGAAAAACAGCAGTCACCCATACATATTAAATGGGAAACCGTTGGGGAAATCTGACATGGAGAAGGACCTGGGCGTCTTGGTTAATAGCAAATTAAATTGGAGTGCCCAGTGTCAGGCAGCAGCTGCGAAGGCAAATAGAGTCATGGCATGCATCAGAAGAGGAATAGGGGCATATGATGAGAACATTGTTCTTCCTCTGTATAAAGCGCTGGTAAGGCCGCACTTAGAATATTGTGCACAGTTCTGGGCTCCGGTGCTCAGGAAAGACATATTGGAGCTAGAGAGGGTACAAAGGAGGGCGACTAAGGTAATAAAGGGAATGGAGGAACTAGAATACCCAGAGAGGTTGTCAAAATTAAGCCTATTTACGTTGGAAAAGAGAAGGCTTAGGGGAGACCTCATAAACATGTATAAATACATCAGGGGGCAGTATAGAGATCTCTCCCATGACCTGTTTATACCAAGGATGGTGACAAAGACGAGGGGGCACACTATGCGTCTGGAGGAAAGGAGGTTCCTGCACCAGCATAGAAGGGGATTCTTTACGGTCAGAGCCGTGAGACTCTGGAACTCTCTGGGAGAGGAAGTGGTGATGTCCAACTCACTTAAAGAGTTCAAGAGAGGCCTGGACCCCTTTCTTGAGAACAATAAAATTGCATCTTATGCTTACTTAATTAATCCAGGGATTTAATCTGACTGCCAGATTGGTGTCGGGAAGTGAATTTTTCCTCAATGATGTAAATTGGCCTATACCGCATGTTTTTTTGTTGCCTTCCCCTGGATCAATGCTGCGGAATAGCTGCAGTGCACAAGAAATAGGCTGAACTGGATGGACGCTTGTCTTTTTTCGGCCTTATAAACTATGTAACTATGTAACTATGTAACATAATACACATCTCAGCTGCTGCAGATCCTTGTAATATACACCTCAGCTGCGGCAGAGTCACATAATACTCAACTTAGCTGCTACCGAATCACATAATACCCACCTCAGCTGCTGCAGAGTCACATAATACCAATCTCAGCTGCTGCAGAGTCACATAATACACACCTGAGCTGCTGCAGAGTCACATATTACCCACCTCAGCTGCTGCAGAGTCACATAATACCCACCTCAGCTGCTGCAGAGTCATATAATACACACCTCAGCTGCTGCAGAACCTTGTAATATACACCTCAACTGCTGCAGAGTCACATAATACCCACCTCAGCTGCTGAAGAGTCACATAATACCCACCTCAGCTGCTGCAGAGTCATATAATACCCACCTCAGCTGCTGCAGAGTCACATAATACACACCTCAGCTGCTGCAGAGTCACATAATACCAACCTCAGCTGCTGCAGAGTCACATAATACCCACCTCAGTTGCTGCAGAACCTTGTAATATACACCTCAGTTGCAGCAGAGTCACATAATACACACCTCAGCTGCTGCAGAACCTTGTAATATACACCTCAGCTGCTGCCGAGTCACATAACATCCACCTCAGCTGCTGCAGAGTCACATAATACACACCTCAGCTGCTGCAGAACCTTGCAATATACACCTCAGCTGCTGAAGAGTCACATGATACACACCTCAGCTGCTGCAGAGTCACATAATACAAACCTCAGCTGCAGCAGAGACACATAATACCCACGTCAGCTGCTGAAGAGTCACATAATACACACCTCAGCTGCTGCAGAATCTTGTAATATACACCTCAGCTGCTGCAGTCACATAATACCCACCTCAGCTTCTGCAGAACCTTGTAATATAAACCTCAGCTGCTGCAGAGTCACATATTACCCACCTCAGCTGCTGCAGAACCTTGTAATATACACCTCAGCTGCTGCCGAGTCACATAATACCCACCTCAGCTGCTGCAGAGTCACATTATACCCAACTCAGCTGCTGCAGAGTCACATAATACCCACCTCAGCTGCTGCAGAGTCACATAATACACACCTCATCTGCTGCAAAGTCACATAATACACACCTCAGCTGCTGCAGAGTCACATAATACCCACCTCAGCTGCTGCAGAGTCACATAACACACACCTCAGCTGCTGCAGAACCTTGTATTATACACCTGAGCTGCTGCAGAGTCACATAATACACACCTCAGCTGCTGCAGAACCTTGTAATACACCCCTCAGCTGCTGCAGAGTCACAAAATACCCACCTCAGCTGCTGCAGAGTCACATAATACACACCTCAGCTGCTGCAGAGTCACATAATACACACCTCAGCTGCTGCAGAGTAACATAATTCCCACCTCAGCTGCTGCCGAGTCACATAATACCCACCTCAGCTGCTGCAGAGTCACATAACACACACCTCAACTGCTGCAGAGTCACATAATACACACCTCACCTGCTGCAGAGTCACATAATACACACCTCAGCTGCTGCAGAGTCACATAATACACACCTCAGCTGCTGCAGAACCATGTAATATACACCTCAGCTGCTGCAGAGTCACATAATATACACCTCAGCTGCTGCAGAGTCACATAATACCCACCTCAGCTGCAGCAGAGTCACATAATACACACCTCAGCTGCTGCAGAACCTTGTAATATACCCCTCAGCTGCTGCAGAGTCACATAATACCCACCTCAGCTGCTCCAGAGTCACATAATACACACCTCAGCTGCTGCAGAGTAACATAATACACACCTCAGCCGCTGCTGAGTCACATAATACCCACCTCAGCTGCTGCAGAGTCACATAATACACACCTCAGCTGCTGCAGAGTCACATAATACACACCTCACCTGCTGCAGTGTCACATAATACACAGCTCAGCTGCTGCAGAGTCACACAATACACTCCTCAGCTGCTGCAGAGTCACACAATACACACCTCAGCTGCTGCAGAACCTTGTAATATACACATCAGCTGCTGCAGAGTTACATAATACACACCTCATCTGCTGCAGAGTCACATAGTACCCACCTCAGCTGCAGCAGAGTCACATAATACCCACCTCAGCTGCTGCAGTCACATAATACACACCTCAGCTGCTGCAGAACCTTGTAATATACCCCTCAGCTGCTGCAGAGTCACATAATACCCACCTCAGCTGCTCCAGAGTCACATAATACACACCTCAGCTGCTGCAGAGTAACATAATACACACCTCAGCCGCTGCTGAGTCACATAATACCCACCTCAGCTGCTGCAGAGTCAAATAATACACACCTCAGCTGCTGCAGAGTTACATAATACACACCTCATCTGCTGCAGAGTCACATAGTACCCACCTCAGCTGCAGCAGAGTCACATAATACCCACCTCAGCTGCTGCAGTCACATAATACACACCTCAGCTGCTGCAGAATCTTGTAATATACACCTCAGCTGCTGCAAAGTCACATAATTCACTTCAGTTGCTGCAGAGTCAAATAATACACACCTCAGCTGCTGCAGAGTCATATAATACACACCTCAGCTGCTGTTGAACCTTGTAATATACACCTCAGCTGCTGCAGAGTCACATAATACCCACCTCAGCTGCTGCAGCGTCACATAATACACACCTCAGCTGCTGTAGAACCTTGTAATATACACCTCAGCTGTTGCAGAGTCACATAATACCCACCTCAGCTGCTGCAGAGTCACATAATACACACCTCAGCTGCTGTAGAACCTTGTAATATACACCTCAGCTGCTGTAGAACAGTATGATACACATCTCAGCTGCTGCAGAGTCACATAATACACACCTCAGCTGCTGCAGAGTCACATAATACCCACCTCAGCTGCTGCAGAGCCACATCATGCACACCTCAGCAGCTGCAGAACATCATATTGTATACCTCAGCTGCTGAAAAACATCATAATACACACCTCAGATGCTGAAGAATCTTCTAATATGCCTCAGAAGCTGAATAACATCATAATGAACACTTCAGATTCTGCACAACCTTGTAATACACCTCTGCTATTAGTTTAAATCCAACATGAAGCAGCTTATACATAATTCAGAAAAACGTTAATTATATTAAGAGTAAATACAGGTGTATTTTAAGCAATAATGTGGCTCACCAATAGAAACACAGAGGAAAGAAAACCTAGGAATGCGACACCCAGTGAAGCTTCTCACTCAGCTGTGAGACGCACAAGTAGTTGATAGAAAGAACACCATATAGTGCAGGGAGTTCATCTGAGGTCAGAGGCTCTGGATCAGATGGCATGTGCATAAATCACAATCCTAATGATGTCAACGAATGAGATGAGCGAAAAGCTGTGAATTTGAGCAATTAATTGAGAGCGGCACTATCTTTAAAGGGGTTTTTCCACAAACAAGCTACATTTTAATTAATAGATATTTGAATAAAAATAAGTTCCTCAATTGAATGTGTTAAATAAAATGTTCCTGTGCTGAGATAATCTTATAAATGTTCCTCTGCTGTGTACTGTGTAATGACTGTCTGACCGTGAAGGAACATTGTCTGATCATATCACATCTCCTGATCAGGGGGAGAACTAAAGAGTATACTGATATTCCAGCACTGGGATCACGGCTGATTCTTTATGTGAAGCAAAACATTGCTTTGTCGATTTTAAACAATGTTTTACCTCACAGAAAGAATCAGCTGTGATCTGATTATCTCAGCTCAGGAACATTTTTTTTTAATACATTCAATTGTGGAAGTTATTATTATTCAAAGATCTATTGAATAAAATATTGTCTAAAATAAACCTTGTTTGTGGGAAAACCCCTTTAACCCCTTCCCAACATTTTTCGTACATGTACTGCTCTGCGGGAACTGCGTTCCCACAAAGAGCAGTACATGTACGGCGCAGTGATCGGACGGGCTCACGCTGAGATCCGCCGTGATCACATGCTGGTGCCAGCTCTATGTGAGAGCTGACACCCCGCAGCACTGCCAACGATTGGTGCTTGCACCGATCATGGGCGTTTAACCCCTTTGATGCCACTGTCAATAGTAACAGCGACATCGCAGGACATTGCAGAGGGAGTGGGCTTCCTCTGTGATCCCATCAACACAATGGGATGTGATCACGTTGTGTTGATGGTCTCCATGGTGACCCCCGGTCCCAAGATGGCTGCGGAGTCCTTCAGGGTCCTGCAGGAAGGTGGCCTGTCAGTGCTCTGAGCAGGCGCTGAGATGCCTCCTTCCTGCTTGTCAGACGCTGCTCTGATGCTCTGCAGTGCAGAAAAAAATAAACAAAAAGAGTACAAATATTTGATATCGCCATGTCTATAACAACCTGGCCTATAAAATAGTTCCACTAGTTAACCCCTTCAGTGAGCACCATAAAAAAAATAAAAAAACAAGGGAAAAAACAATGCTTTATCATCATGCAGCCGAACAAAAAGTGGAATAAAACGTGATCAAAAAGACGCCTGTAAATAAATATGGTACCACTGAAAACGTCATCTGGTCCCGCAAAAAACAAGCCACCATACAGCTCCGTCAGCAGAAAAATAAAAAAGTTACAGCTCTAAGAAAAAAGCAATGCCAAAATAATTATTTTTTATATAAAATAGTTTTTATTGTGTAAAAGCGCCAAAACATAAAAAACTATATAAATGTGGTATCGCTGTAATCGCATCGACCCAAACAATAAATCTGCCTTATCAATTTTACCACACGTGGAACGGCATAAAAAAATCCCCAAAAAACAATTTCTGAATAGCTGCATTTTGTTCATTCTGCCTCCCAAAAAACGGAAAAGAAAGCGATCAAAAATGTCACATGCCCAAAAATGATACGAATAAATGCGTCAACTCGTCCCGCAAAAAACAAGCCCTTACATGAGTCTGTCAGCAGCAATATGGAAAAATTATAGCTCTCAAAATAAAGCGATCCAAACACATTTTTAGTGTGTGACTGCTGCCAAGCATAAAAACCCGATATAAATCTGGTATTACTGTAATCGCACTGACCCGAAGAATAAGTCCTCTAATCACTTATACCGCATGAAGAACGGCGTAAAAAATAAATAAAACCAATTCTTCACATGCTGTTGATTGGTTCTTTGTGCCTCCCAAAGTAAGACTATGTGCCCACGATGCAGAAATGCTCTGGATATTTTCCTGAGTATTTCTGCATCTCCCTTGCAGAAAAAACGCATGCGGATTTTACATGCGTTTTTCTACCAGGGACAAGCGTATGTCCAGCATTTTTCACATGCGATTTCGCATGCGGGTTGTCAAGCGCTTTTCCAAGCGGTTTCAGAATCACTTGGAAAAGTGCTTGACAACTTGGTCACACTACACTGTGTTCCAAATTATTATGCAAATAATATTTTCTCAGATTTTCCCAAATTACCTATATGAATTGCTGTCATTGTAATTTTCCAGTCAAATAACTATTAGAGTACAATTGAATGGTTTTTGTACAAACTGCCTATAATAACAGTATATTTAAAAAAAAAAAAAAAAACTCAAACTGCACTCAAAATGCATGTTACAAATTATTATGCACAGCAGAGTTTTCAACCTTTTCATTTTAATAAAGAACAAAAAAATGGTCATTTTTGAAATTATAAGCATTAGCAGGTTATTACAAACTGAAATCAAACAGTTTTCAACTCAAAACTTTATTCTAGGTGATGATACATTTGCACATAGGACCCCTTGTTCGAAAGGAGCTTCTGAACTCTCTCGTTCATTGAATTTGTCAGGTTTTTGGATGGTTTCTGCTTCAATTGTTTTGCATGGGGACTGAATACCCTCCAAGAGCTGTTGCTTAGAGGTGAACTGCCTCCCGCCATCATAGACACTCCTTTTGATGATGCTCCAGAGGTTCTCAATGGGGTTGAGGTCAGGGGAGCATGGGTGCCACACCATAAGTTTGTCCCCTTTTATGCCCATAGCAGCCAGAGATGCAGATGTGTTATGTTCCGCATGAGACGGGGCATTATCATGCATGAAAATGATCTTGCTGCGGAATACACGGTTCTTCTTCTTGAACCATGGAAGGAAGTGCTGTTTGAGAAACTCAACATACATTATGGAGTTCATTTTTACCCCTTCAGGGAACCTAAAAGGGCCGACAATCTCACTCCCCATGATTCCAGCCCAAAACATTACTCCACCTCCTCCTTGTTAGCGCCGTAGCCGTGTTTGCCTGGGATGTCCATTAGAGATGAGCGTTGTTCGACTCGAACTGTTCGCCAATCTCAAATTCGAGCTGTTTTGGGCGGTGTTCGAGCCGTTCGGCGAACACGAACGATTTGAGAAAAATTCGGCTGTTCGAGGTTATGTTCGATAACTGTTCGTGCACCAAAATCATAACTGGATTTTTTCTCAGTAATGATGAAAATTAATGTTAATACACAGTTTGAGTGTACAGCGGGGCGGGGGGAGGGGCAGGGGATGGATCTCTGCAGGAATAATGAAGATTAGTGTTGAGCCACCCCCGTAGTGTTCGGGTTTGGTTCGGTTCGTCGAACACCGGGATGTTCGAGGAACTGTTCGTCGAACTGTTCGTCGAACACCTTAGAACACCGTCGAACACCGTTAAAACCAATGGCAGGCAAACAAAAACACATAGAAACACATAGAAAACACCTGCAAAGGTGTCCAAAAGCTGACAAACTGCTCAGAAGACACTCTCTTTAAAAAAGCCGGCCGGCAAATTCAGCAGCGGCATACACCGGTACCCGACAATTTAGACAAGAAGGAATAGAGCATCACACATAGATTAGATAGATAGAAACATGTCAGTCACACATATAAGAAGCACAGTGACAGTGTTGGTTACTGCACTTGTCATTTAGTGTAAAGGATTTATTAAAAAAAATATTAGTGTTTTCATGCACCGTCTCTTTAAAAAAGCCGGCCGGCAATTCAGCATCTGTACCCGACAATTTAGAACAGAAAGAATAGAGCTTCACACATAGATTAGATAGATAGAAACATGTCAGTCACATATATAATAAGTACAGTGATAGTGTTGCTTACTGTACTTGTCATTTAGTGTAAAGGATTTATTTAAAAAAATAATAGTGTTTTCATGCACTGTCTCTTTAAAAAAGCCGGCCGGCAATTCAGCAGCGGTACCCGACAATTTAGAACAGAAAGATAGAGCATCACACATAGATTAGATAGATAGAAACATGTCAGTCACATATATATGAAGTACAGTGATAGTGTTGGTTACTGTACTTGTCATTTAGTATTAAAATAAAGGATTTATTATTAAAAAAATTGGCGTGGGGTTCCCCTTAATTTTAGGCTCTAGCGGAGGTTAAGCAGACGGCTGGGGCAGATGTTTGAAGCCTGGGAAGGGGGTAATACCCACGGAGCTTCCCAGGCTACTAATATCAGCCCCCAGCTGAATACATAGCCTTTACTAGCTATTAAAATGGGGGACCCCCCAAAAAAAATGACGTGGGGTCCCCCCTAATTTAATAGCTAGCAAAGGCTAGGCAGACAGCTGGGGGCTGATATTAATAGCCCAGGAAGGGAGCCATGAATATTGGCTCCCTCCCAGGCTAGAAACACCAGCCGTCAGCCGCCCCAGAAATGGCGCATTCATAGGATGCGCCAATTCTGGCACTTAGCCTCGCTCTTCCACGCTGCCCTGGTGCGGTGGCAGGGGGTAATAGGGTTGGGGTTGATGTCAGCTTATAATGCCAGCTGACATCAAGCCCAGGTTAGTAATGGAGAGGCGTCTATAAGACACCCCCATTACTAACCCCATAGTCAAAGTTAAAAAAAACACAAACACCCAGAATAAAGTCCTTTAATTGAAATAAAGACACAATTCTTTATTGTTCTAAATTAAACCATACTTACCATCACGCCCATTCCAGCTGAAGCCAACGATCTCCTGCAATAAAAGAAAAATAATAAAGCAACCTCATCCTTACCTTTCCATGGTTCCCACGACAGCTTCAGCTCTGCTACATCGAGATAACAGGCTGGACCGCAGCAGAACGCTGCCATCCAGCCTGTCATCCCGCAGACACTGAGAAGCGCAGGCTTGCTTGCGCTGCTCAGCGTCTCTCTGTGACGACATCCAGATGAGCCGAGTTCATGTCCAATGAACTCGGCTCACCTCATGCACGTCACTGACAGCGTGGGAAAATTCTCACGCTGAAGCGCTGATTGCAGGAGAATTTTCCCACGCTGTCAGTGACGTGCAGGAGGTGAGCTGAGTTCATTGGACATGAGCTCACCTCATGCACATCACTGACAGCGTGGGAGAATTCTCCTGCACTCAGCACTTCAGCGTGAGAATTTTCCCACGCTGTCAGTGACGTGCATGAGGTGAGCCGAGTTCATTGGACATGACCTCGGCTCATCTGGATGCCGTCACAGCGAGACAGTGAGGAGCGCAAGCATGCCTGCGCTTCTCAGTGTCTGCGGGATGACAGACTGGATGGCAGCGTTCTGCTGCGGTCCAGCCAGTCATCTCGATGTAGCAGAGCTGAAGCTGTCGTGGGAACCATGGAAAGGTAAGGATGAGGTTGGTTTATTATTTTTCTTTTATTTCAGGAGATCGTTGGCTTCAGCTGGAATGGGTGTGATGGTAAGTATGGTTTAATTTAGAACAATAAAGAATTGTGTCTTTATTTCAATTAAAGGACTTTATTCTGGGTGTTGTGTTTTTTTTACATACTTTACTAGAAATTCATGGCGGTCATGTCTAATACTGGCGTGACCCCATAAATTTTGGGCTTGGGGCCAGCTGATAATACCAAGCTGGCCCTAACCCCTTTATTACCCAGTGAGCCACCGCACCAGGGCCCTGGATGAGTTGGGTACAGCGCCAGAAGATGGCGCTTCTATGAACGCGCCATTTTCCGGGGTGGCTGCGGACTGCAATTTGTAGCGGGGGGGGCCCAGAAAGCTTGGGCCTCCCTGCGCTGCAGATTCCAGCCCCCAGCTGCCTAGTTGTACCTGGCTGGACACAAAAATAGGGCGAAGCCCCACGTACTTTTTTTTTAATTATTTCATGAAATTCATGAAATAATTAAGAAAAAAAGGCCTTCCCTATATTGTTGTGTCCGGCCAGGTACAAATAGGCAGCTGGTGGTTGGGGGCAGCCCGTTCCTGCCTGCTGTACCTGGCTGGACACAAATATAGTGCGAAGCCCCACTTCAATTTTTTTTAATTATTTCATGAAATTCATGAAATAATTAAGAAAAAAAGGGCTTCCCTATATTGTTGTGTCCGGCCAGGTACAAATAGGCAGCTGGTGGATGGGGGCAGCCCGTTCCTGCCTGCTGTACCTGGCTGGACACAAATATAGTGCGAAGCCCCACTTCAATTTTTTTTAATTATTTCATGAAATTCATGAAATAATTAAGAAAAAAAGGGCTTCCCTATATTGTTGTGTCCGGCCAGGTACAAATAGGCAGCTGGTGGATGGGGGCAGCCCGTTCCTGCCTGCTGTACCTGGCTGGACACAAATATAGTGCGAAGCCCCACTTCAATTTTTTTAAATTATTTCAGGAAATTCATGAAATAATTTAAAAAAAATTGACGTGGGGCTTCGCACTATATTTGTGTCCAGCCAGGTACAGCAGGCAGGAACGGGCTGCCCCCAACCACCAGCTGCCTATTTGTACCTGGCCGGACACAACAATATAGGGAAGCCCTTTTTTTCTTAATTATTTCATGAAATAATTTAAAGAAAATGACGTGGGGCTTCGCCCTGTTTTTGTGTCCAGCCAGGTACAACTAGGCAGCTGGGGGCTGGAATCCGCAGCGCAGGGAGGCCCAAGCTTTCTGGGCCACCCCCGCTGCAAATTGCAGTCCGCAGCCACCCCGGAAAATGGCGCGTTCATAGAAGCGCCATCTTCTGGCGCTGTACCCAACTCATCCAGGGCCCTGATGCGGTGGCTCACTGGGTAATAAAGGGGTTAGGGCCAGCTTGGCATTATCAGCTGGCCTTAAGCCCAAAATTCATGGGGTCACGCCAATATTAGACATGACCACCATGAATTTCTAGTAAAGTATTTAAAAAAAACACAACACCCAGAAAAAAGTCCTTTAATTGAAATAAACACACAATTCTTTATTGTTCTAAATTAAACCATACTTACCATCACGCCCATTCCAGCTGAAGCCAACGATCTCCTGAAATAAAAGAAAAATAATAAAGCAACATCATCCTTACCTTTCCATGGTTCCCATGACAGCTTCAGCTCTGCTACATCGAGATGACAGGCTGGACCGCAGCAGAACGCTGCCATCCAGCCTGTCATCCCGCAGACACTGAGAAGCGCAGGCTTGCTTGCGCTCCACAGTGTCTCTCTGTGAGGGCATCCAGATGAGCCGAGTTAATGTCCAATGAACTCGGCTCACCTCATGCACGTCACTGACAGCGTGGAAGAATTCTCACACTGAAGCGCTGAGTGCAGGAGAATTCTCCCACGCTGTCAGTGACGTGCAGGAGGTGAGCTGAGTTCATTGGACATGAGCTCACCTTATGCACGTCACTGACAGCGTGGGAAAATTCTCCTGCACTCAGCGCTTCAGCGTGGGAGAATTCTCACGCTGAAGCTCTGAGTGCAGGAGAATTCTCCCACGCTGTCAGTGACGTGCAGGAGGTGAGCTGAGTTCATTGGACATGAGCTCACCTTATGCACGTCACTGACAGCGTGGGAGAATACTCCTGCACTCACCGCTTCAGCGTGAGAATTTTCCCACGCTGTCAGTGACGTGCATGAGGTGAGCCGAGTTCATTGGACATGAACTCGGCTCATCTGGATGTCGTCACAGAGAGACGCTGAGCAGCGCAAGCAAGCCTGCGCTTCTCAGTGTCTGCGGGATGAGAGGCTGGATGGCAGCGTTCTGCTGCGGTCCAGCCTGTCATCTCGATGTAGCAGAGCTGAAGCTGTCGTGGGAACCATGGAAAGGTAAGGATGAGGTTGCTTTATTATTTTTCTTTTATTGCAGGAGATCGTTGGCTTCAGCTGGAATGGGCGTGACGGTAAGTATGGTTTAATTTAGAACAATAAAGGATTGTGTCTTTATTTCAATTAAAGGACTTTATTCTGGGTGTTTGTGTTTTTTTTAACTTTGACTATGGGGTTAGTAATGGGGGTGTCTTATAGACGCCTCTCCATTACTAACCTGGGCTTGATGTCAGCTGGCATTATAAGCTGACATCAACCCCAACCCTATTACCCCCTGCCACCGCACCAGGGCAGCGTGGAAGAGCGAGGCTAAGTGCCAGAATTGGCGCATCCTATGAATGCGCCATTTCTGGGGCGGCTGACGGCTGGTGTTTCTAGCCTGGGAGGGGGCCAATATTCATGGCTCCCTTCCTGGTCTATTAATATCAGCCCCCAGCTGTCTGCCTAGCCTTTGCTAGCTATTAAATTAGGGGGGACCCCACGTCATTTTTTTGGGGGGGTCCCCCATTTTAATAGCTAGTAAAGGCTATGTATTCAGCTGGGGGCTGATATTAGTAGCCTGGGAAGCTCCGTGGGTATTACCCCCTTCCCAGGCTTCAAACATCTGCCCCAGCCGTCTGCTTAACCTCCGCTAGAGCCTAAAATTAAGGGGAACCCCACGCCAATTTTTTTAATAATAAATCCTTTATTTTAATACTAAATGACAAGTACAGTAACCAACACTATCACTGTACTTCATATATATGTGACTGATATGTTTCTATCTATCTAATCTATGTGTGAAGCTCTATTCTGTCTGTTATAAATTGTCGGGTACAGATGCTGAATTGCCGGCCGGCTTTTTTAAAGAGACGGTGCATGAAAACACTATTATTTTTTTTGATAAATCCTTTACGCTAAATGACAAGTACAGTAAGCAACACTGTCACTGTACTTCGTATATATGTGGCTGACATGTTTCTATCTATCTAATCTATGTGTGAAGCTCTATTCTGTCTGTTATAAATTGTCGGGTACAGATGCTGAATTGCCGGCCGGCTTTTTTAAAGAGACGGTGCATGAAAACACTATTATTTTTTTTGATAAATCCTTTACGCTAAATGACAAGTACAGTAAGCAGCACTTTCACTGTACTTCGTATATATGTGGCTGACATGTTTATATCTATCTAATCTATGTGTGAAGCTCTATTCTTTCGGTTCTAAATTGTCGGGTACAGGTGTATGCCGCTGCTGAATTGCCGGCTTTTCATGTTTCACTGTTGGCACTGTTCCCATCGATTTGGGCAATCACTGTAATGCCACAACCACCATGGCTGTGGCATTACAGTGAGTGGCAGACAATCCCTGCATGATTGGTGCTCTAAATAGCGCCAGAAATGCAGGACACGCTTTTGGTGCACGAACAGTTATCGAACATAACCTCGAACAGCCGAATTTTTTGCAAATCGTTCGGGTTCGTCGAACAACTCGAACACCGCCCAAAACAGCTCGAATTTGAGATTGGCGAACAGTTCTAGTCGAACACCGCTCATCTCTAATGAAGATCTCCATTTTTTTTTCTCTTTCCCGCATTTACAGTGGGGAGGTGCAATCTGTCAGCCTATCAGCAGCGCACACACGGAGCGAAGTGCTTTTTTTCACACAAGCAAGGGCATGTGTCATTGGCAGTGAATGTCACATGTCCTTGCCCTATAAGACCCAGCCATTTTCCCCGTCGCCACCATTTTCTCACTGCTGCAGCTGCATGTTAGACGACACCGCTGTTGCTGTGTGCGCTATACCTTGTTAATTTCAAGCCAATTTTCGCACAAATCTACAGATAGCTTGGGAGTAGGGAATAGTTGTGATTGCAGTCCTTTTAAGGACTAGGTTACAGCATTTCCTACGACATTTATCAGGCTGGTCTGTGCTCTTAAATAGATAGGTTATGGGAGTAAAGACTAATTGTAATTGCAGTCCTTTTCAGGACTAAGTTACATCAGTTCCTATCAGTTTTTGCCAGGCAGGTCTATGCCAGTGCTGTGCAAGTTTTTTTCACAGCATTTGGCTGAATCTAGCAAAGCTAATCCTTTTTGGCCTATTGCAGAGTGAGTTAGTCAGTGGAGTAGCCTATCTGTGTTGCAAGATACACCACCTGTGTATAGAATACCAATTTTTTTTACTGCACCTAGTGAAGTAAAACCTTTTGGGCATAGCATCATTCTATTAGTCCATCTATACTGACCTCCATAAGGTTGCAAATTGAATATAATTTTTTTCTGCATCTAGCTCTGAAAAAATATTTGTCCTTCTAGCAGTGTGTGGGACTTGTTCTACTAGTCCATCTATACTGACCTCCATCAGGTTGCAAATTCAAAATAATTTTTTGTCTGCATCTAGCTCTGAAAAAATATTTGGGCTTCTAGCAGTGTGTGGGATTTGTTCTATTAGTCCATTTATACTGACCTCCATCAGGTTGCAAATTAAAAATATTTTTTTGTCTGCATCTAGCTCTGAAAAAATATTTGGCCTTCTAGCAGTGTGTGGGACTTGTTCTATTAGTCCATCTCTACTGACCTCCATCAGGTTGCAAATTAAAAATAATTTTTATCTGCATCTAGCTCTGAAAAAATATTTGGCCTTCTAGCAGTGTGTGGGACTTGTTCTATTAGTCCATCTATACTGACCTCCATCAGGTTGCAAATTAAAAATAATTTTTTGTCTGCATCTAGCTCTGAAAAAATATTTGGCCTTCTAGCAGTGTGTGGGACTTGTTCTATTAGTCGAACTATACTGACCTCCATCAGGTTGCAAATTGAATATAATTTTTTTCTGCATCTAGCTCTGAAAAAATATTTGTCCTTCTAGCAGTGTGTGGGACTTGTTACATAGTTACATAGTTACATAGTTTATAAGGCCGAAAAAAGACAAGCGTCCATCCAGTTCAGCCTATTTCTTGTGCACTGCAGCTATTCCGCAGCGTTGATCCAGGGGAAGGCAAAAAAAATAAAAACATGTGGTATAGGCCAATTTACATCATTGAGCAAAAATTCACTTCCCGACACCAATCTGGCTGTCAGATTAAATCCCTGGATTAATTAACTAAGCATAGGATGTAATTTTATTGTTCTCAAGAAATTCGTCCAGGCCTCTCTTGAACTCATTAAGTGAGTTGGACATCACCACTTCCTCTCCCAGAGAGTTCCAGAGTCTCATGGCTCTGACCGTAAAGAATCCCCTTCTATGCTGGTGCAGGAACCTCCTTTCCTCCAGATGCATAGTGTGCCCCCTCGTCTTTGTCACCATCCTTGGTATAAACAGGTCATGGGAGAGATCTCTGTACTGCCCCCTGATGTATTTATACATGTTTATGAGGTCTCCCCTAAGCCTTCTCTTTTCCAACGTAAATAGGCCTACTTTTGACAACCTCTCTGGGTATTCTAGTCGCTCCATTCCCTTTATTACCTTAGTCACCCTCCTTTGTACCATCTCTAGCTCCAATATGTCTTTCCTGCGCACCGGAGCCCAGAACTGTGCACAATTTTCTAAGTGCGTCCTTACCAGCGCTTTATACAGAGGAAGAACAATGTTCTCATCATATGCCCCTATTCCTCTTCTGATGCATGCCATGACTCTATTTGCCTTCGCAGCTGCTGCCTGACACTGGGCACTCCAATTTAATTTGCTATTAACCCAGACGCCCAGGTCCTTCTCCATGTCAGATTTCCCCAACGGTTTCCCATTTAATATGTATGGGTGACTGCTGTTTTTCTTTCCCATGTGCATGACCTTACATTTATCGGCATTGAACCCCATTTGCCATTTTTTGGCCCAACTCCCCAATTTATCTAAATCCTCCTGTAGCTGTGCCCTATCCTCATCTGTATTAACTACTTTACAAAGTTTAGTATCATCTGGAAATATTGCTATTTTACTATGCAACCCTTCCACTAGATCATTAATAAATATATTAAATAATATAGGGCCCAAGACAGACCCTTGAGGCACCCCGCTAGTAACCCTGACACACCCTGAGCTTACTCCATTGATAACCACCCTCTGCTTTCTATCACTCAACCAGCTATTTAACCACTTGCACACATTATCCCCCAGACCAAGCATTCTCATTTTATATACCAACCTTTTGTGTGGCACGGTATCAAACGCTTTGGAGAAGTCAAGGTATACAACATCCACTGACTCTCCCCGGTCCAGCTGTGAGCTCACCTCCTCGTAGAAGGCCATCAGGTTTGTTTGGCAGGAGCGATCCCTCATGAATCCATGTTGATATGGAGTTAGACAGTTATTATCATTAAGATATTCTACAATAGCATCTCTAAGAAATCCTTCAAACAATTTACCCACAACAGACGTTAAGCTGACTGGTCTATAGTTCCCAGGGTCACTTTTAGACCCCTTGTTGAATATTGGTACCACATCTGCTTGGCGCCATTCTAGTGGGACAGTCCCTGTCCATAAAGAGTGCTTGAATATAAGATACAGCGGCCTGTCTATCACATTACTTAATTCTTTCAGTACCCGGGGGTGTATGTCATCTGGGTCTGGTGACTTGTCTATTTTGATATTATTTAGGCGTTTCTGATCTTCCTCCTGGGTTAGTTGGGTGATATTTAGCGGAGGGTTTACTTTATCACGCTGCATTTCCTCCATCAGGTTGCAAACTGAATATAATTTTTTTCTGCATCTACCTCTGAAAAAATATTTGGGCTTCTAGCAGTGTGTGGGACTTGTTTTATTAGTCCATCTATACTGACCTCCATCGGGTTGCAAATTAAAAATAATTTTTATCTGCATCTAGCTCTGAAAAAATATTTGGCCTTCTAGCAGTGTGTGGGACTTGTTCTATTAGTCCATCTATACTGACCTCCATCAGGTTGCAAACTGAATATATTTTTTTTCTGCATCTACCTCTGAAAAAACAATTGGGCTTCTAGCAGTTTGTGGGACTTGTTCTATTAGTCCATCTACACTGACCTCCATCAGGTTGCAAATTAAAAATATTTTTTTGTCTGCATCTAGCTCTGAAAAAATATTTGTCCTTCTAGCAGTGTGTGGGACTTGTTCTACTAGTCCATCTATACTGACCTCCATCAGGTTGCAAATTCAAAATAATTTTTTGTCTGCATCTAGCTCTGAAAAAATATTTGGCCTTCTAGCAGTGTGTGGGACTTGTTCTATTAGTCCATCTATACTGACCTCCATCAGGTTGCAAACTGAATATAATTTTTTTCTGCATCTACCTCTGAAAAAATATTTGGGCTTCTAGCAGTGTGTGGGACTTGCTTTATTAGTCCATCTATACTGACCTCCACCAGGTTGCAAATTAAAAATAATTTTTATCTGCATCTAGCTCTGAAAAAATATTTGGCCTTCTAGCAGTGTGTGGAACTTGTTCTATTAGTCCATCTATGCTGACCTCCATCAGGTTGCAAACTGAATATAATTTTTTTCTGCATCTACCTCTGAAAAAATATTTGGGCTTCTAGCAGTGTGTGGGACTTGTTCTATTAGTCCATCTATACTGACCTCCATCAGGTTGCAAACTGAATATAATTTTTTTCTGCATCTACCTCTGAAAAAATATTTGTCCTTCTAGCAGTGTGTGGGACTTGTTCTACTAGTCTATCTATACTGACCTCCATCAGGTTGCAAATTCAAAATAATTTTTTGTCTGCATCTAGCTCTGAAAAAAATATTTGGCCTTCTAGCAGTGTGTGGGACTTGTTCTATTAGTCCATCTATACTGACCTCCATCAGGTTGCAAACTGAATATAATTTTTTTCTGCATCTACCTCTGAAAAAATATTTGGGCTTCTAGCTGTGTGTGGGACTTGTTCTATTAGTCCATCTATACTGACCTCCATCAGGTTGCAAATTAAATATAATTTTTTGTCTGCATCTAGCTCTGAAAAAATATTTGGGCTTCTAGCAGTGTGTGGGACTTGTTTTATTAGAACATCTATACTGACCTCCATCGGGTTGCAAATTAAAAATAATTTTTATCTTCATCTAGCTCTGAAAAAATATTTGGCCTTCGAGCAGTGTGTGGGACTTGTTCTATTAGTCCATCTATACTGACCTCCATCAGGTTGCAAACTGAATATATTTTTTTTCTGCATCTACCTCTGAAAAAACAATTGGGCTTCTAGCAGTGTGTGGGACTTCTTCTATTAGTCCATCTACACTGACCTCCATCAGGTTGCAAATTAAAAATATTTTTTTGTCTGCATCTAGCTCTGAAAAAATATTTGTCCTTCTAGCAGTGTTTGGGACTTGTTCTACTAGTCCATCTATACTGACCTCCATCAGGTTGCAAATTCAAAATAATTTTTTGTCTGCATCTAGCTCTGAAAAAATATTTGGCCTTCTAGCAGTGTGTGGGACTTGTTCTATTAGTCCATCTATACTGACCTCCATCAGGTTGCAAACTGAATATAATTTTTTTCTGCATCTACCTCTGAAAAAATATTTGGGCTTCTAGCAGTGTGTGGGACTTGTTTTATTAGTCCATCTATACTGACCTCCATCAGGTTGCAAATTAAAAATAATTTTTATCTGCATCTAGCTCTGAAAAAATATTTGGCCTTCTAGCAGTGTGTGGGACTTGTTCTATTAGTCCATCTATACTGACCTCCATCAGGTTGCAAACTGAATATAATTTTTTTCTGCATCTACCTCTGAAAAAATATTTGGGCTTCTAGCAGTGTGTGGGACTTGTTCTATTAGTCCATCTATACTGACCTCCATCAGGTTGCAAACTGAATATAATTTTTTTCTGCATCTACCTCTGAAAAAATATTTGTCCTTCTAGCAGTGTGTGGGACTTGTTCTACTAGTCCATCTATACTGACCTCCATCAGGTTGCAAATTCAAAATAATTTTTTGTCTGCATCTAGCTCTGAAAAAATATTTGGCCTTCTAGCAGTGTGTGGGACTTGTTCTATTAGTCCATCTATACTGACCTCCATCAGGTTGCAAACTGAATATAATTTTTTTCTGCATCTACCTCTGAAAAAATATTTGGGCTTCTAGCTGTGTGTGGGACTTGTTCTATTAGTCCATCTATACTGACCTCCATCAGGTTGCAAATTAAATATAATTTTTTTCTGCATCTAGCTCTGAAAAAATATTTGGGCTTCTAGCAGTGTGTGGGACTTGGTCTATTAGTCCATCTATACTGACCTCCATCAGGTTGCAAATTGAATATAATTTTTTTCTGCATCTACCGCTGAAAAAATATTTGAGCTTCTAGCTGTGTGTGGGACTTGTTCTATTAGTCCATCTATACTGACCTCCATCAGGTTGCAAATTGAATATAATTTTTTTCTGCATCTAACCCAGCCAATAGTTTTGGCCTAATACCACAGTTTGGCCACTCAGCCCTGCTCGGTTCCCATCCATTGTTTTTTTGTGCAAACAACTCCAGAGTTGTGAATTAGTTAACCACCAAAATGAGTGGAAAAAGGCCTGCTGCTGGTGGAAAGGGGAACTGGCGTGTTGGGAAGGGGAAAAAAGGTTGTGTCCGTGGGGTAGGTGTTAAAGCAACAGTAACATCTGCAGAAGAAAGACCATCTTCCAGCCAAACTAAAATGTCTACTTCTTTTAGCGGACAATGTGATAAGATCCCTTTCTTACGGCCACGCCAATCGCTACAAATTCCATATGAGGCACAAAAACAGCAGGTGCTTCAACGGATATCAAGTGTTCCTTTAAGTGGGCTCTCCTCGACATCAACTTCAACATCACAAATACTCCAGTCCTCAAAGGTGTCACCCCAATCGCACTTGCTTCCTCACAGCTCCCAAATCTCCAGGTGCCCGTCTGAGTATGAGGTAGAACAGATGGTTGAGTCTGCAGAGCTGTTTACTCATACTATAGCTTGGGAATCAGAGGTCAGCTCCAGCGCTTCTGTGAATCCAGACGAGGAAATGATCTGCACTGATGCCCAGAATCTTTATGAGTCGGATCCAGGACCAGACGCAGAAGGTTCTGACCATAATGTAGACCCTCATTCCCAAACTGTAACTCCTGTTGGTGGAGACAATGAGGAAGACGATGATGAGACTCAAATACCTGATTGGAGCGACAACTTTAGTTTTTTGTCAGGGCAGGAACAGGTTGGCTCTGAGGACGACGGGTGTGATAACCCACAGGGTGATGATGATGTGGTTGGAGATCCCAATTACTGTCAACCCACAGTCAGTCAAGAGATGAGGTCAGCAGAGGAGGTGGAGGAGAATGCTAGTGACGACGAGGTCAGGTTGCGCCTTCCTGGACAGAGACGTAGTACTGGAAGCACGTCAACAACTGCATCCTCAAACACAACTCTGCCTCTCACCACAAGTCGTGGTGGCTCTTCAGGTCGCATGGGTGCTAAGCCTTGCATAGCCTGGGCATTTTTTCAGATCGATAAAGATGACCCAACTCATGTTATCTGTAACATTTGTCAGCAAAGGCTAAGTAGAGGCCAAAAAATACATATTTTGAGTACTTCATGCATGAACCGGCACATGGACATGAAGCATAAGTTGCAGTGGGAAGCTCACTGTGCTACAATGCAGCCTAGCCGGCCGGGCCAACCACCGTCTGCCATATCTTGTGCATCCGCGGCCTCTTCATCCTCTGTGACTGGGGGAACAGCAGTCACACCTGTTTTGGGGCGCAGACCTGCCACCTCTTTACCCGCAACAGCCAGCGTGATTGGCAGGTCATCATTTTCTTTGGAGGTGGTAACACCAGCTGGTGTTGAGCGCTGTCCGACATCGATAGCACCACCTTTGGATCAAGGCAACCTAACATGTCCGCCTGCATCTTCCTCACAGACCGGCAGTTTGCCGGGGACACCCTTATCAACCCCGTCTAAGCACAATAGCCAGCCCTCGGTCCCTCAGATGTGGACAAGTAAAAGACCATTTCCTCCTAGCCATGAGAAAGCTAAGAGGTTGAATTTCACCATCTGCAAGCTCTTGGCTACAGAAATGCTGCCTTTCCGCCTGGTGGACACAGAGAATTTTCGAGACCTTATGTCCGTCGCAGTACCCCAGTACCAGATGCCCAGTCGGCACTACTTCTCAAAGAAAGGTGTGCCTGCGCTCCACCAGCATGTCACACACAACATCACCGCTTCTTTGAGAAACTCTGTGTGTGACAGGGTGCATTTCACCACAGACACTTGGACGAGTAGGCATGGACAGGGGCGTTACATGTCGCTGACTGGGCGCTGTCCAAGTCTTGCCGTCCCCACGAGTTGTGCATCAATCCTCTTTATCTCAAAGTTCCTCCACTGCTTCTGCCTCCTCAACCTCCTCTCGGTCCTCCACCTGCACCCAAAGCCTGTCTGGTCATGCCACAAGCTTTCTAACTGCACAGAGGGGATCCTGCACACCTCCTTACTAGGCTGGCAGTAGGGCTCAACGTCATCAGGCGGTTTTTACTTTGAAATGTCTGGGAAATGTGAGTCACACAGCTGAGGAGTTGTGGTCAGCTCTGGAGAACCAATTTCATGAATGGTTGTCTCCACTGGACCTGAAACCAGGGAAGGCCGTGTGCGACAATGCTTCAAACCTGGTTGCGGCCCTTCGCAGGGGCAATGTCACACACGTGCCTTGTATGGCTCATGTGTTGAACCTGGTTGTCCAGCAATTTTTAGCTCACTATCCTGGACTAGATGGCCTTCGCTGTGTGCTCACTTCCGCCGTTCGCATCCCACAGCTCAGCGACTTACATCCCTACAGAAGTCGTTGGGCCTGCCACTTCACCGGCTAAAATGCGATGTGCCTACCCGGTGGAATTCAACTCTGCACATGTTGCAGCGACTGTGGCAGCACCGACAAGCCCTGATGCAATACGTTCTGACATATAGCCTGGGCCAACGAGATCCAGAGGTGGGGCAAATCACGCTGGAGGAGTGGTCTCAGATCAGGGACCTATGCACCCTTCTGCACAGTTTTGAAATGGCGACGAAGATGTTTAGTGCTGACGATGCCATTATCAGCATGACTATTCCGGTGATTTACATGCTGGAGCACATGTTAAACAGAATTCGGAGTCAGGTGGTGGCACAAGAGGAGGTGGAGGAAGTAGAGGAGGAGGAGATTTATGCGGAAGGGCTAACATCTGCAAGGTCCAGACGGTCGGCAGCACCAAGGCGGCAGGCATGTGAGGGTGGGGGAGATGGTTTTACCAGGGCGCATGGTAGCAGCCAAACTAGTGAGGAAGGTGCAGGAGCCCAGGAAGAAGTGGAGGACTAACTGATGGAAGACTCATCAGATGAGGGAGACCTTGATCACATTTCTCTTGTGCGAGGTTGGGGGGAGAGGACAGAGGAAGGAAGCATGATTGTTACCTCGCCACCAACACAACAGGGACTTTGTGCTCCTGGATAGTGTTGAGCCACCCCCGTAGTGTTCGGGTTCGGTTCGGTTCGTCGAACACCGGGATGTTCGAGGAACTGTTCGTCGAACTGTTCGTCGAACACCTTAGAACACCGTCGAACACCGTTAAAACCAATGGCAGGCAAACAAAAACACATAGAAACACATAGAAAACACCTTCAAAGGTGTCCAAAAGCTGACAAACTGCTCAGAAGACGCTTTCTTTAAAAAAGCCGGCCGGCAATTCAGCAGCGGCATACATCGGTACCCGACAATTTAGACAAGAAGGAATAAAGCTTCACACATAGATTAGATAGATAGAAACATGTCAGTCACATATATATGAAGTACAGTGACAGTGTTGCTTACTGTACTTGTCATTTAGTGTAAAGGATTTATTAAAAAATATAATAGTGTTTTCATGCATTGTCTCTTTAAAAAAGCCGGCCGGCAATTCAGCAGCGGTACCCAACAATTTATAACAGACAGAATAGAGCTTCACACATAGATTAGATAGATAGAAACATGTCAGTCACATATATATGAAGTACAGTGATAGTGTTGGTTACTGTACTTGTCATTTAGTATTAAAATAAAGGATTTATTATTAAAAAAAATTGGCGTGGGGTTCCCCTTAATTTTAGTCTTTAGCGGAGGTTAAGCAGACAGCTGGGGCAGATGTTTGAAGCCTGGGAAGGGGGTAATACCCACGGAGCTTCCCAGGCTACTAATATGAGCCCCCAGCTGAATACATAGCCTTTACTAGCTATTAAAATGGGGGACCCCCCAAAAAAATGACGTGGGGTCCCCCCTAATTTAATAGCTAGCAAAGGCTAGGCAGACAGCTGGGGGCTGATATTAATAGCCCAGGAAGGGAGCCATGAATATTGGCCCCCTCCCAGGCTAGAAACACCAGCCGTCAGCCGCCCCAGAAATGGAGCATTCATAGGATGCGCCAATTCTGGCACTTAGCCTCGCTCTTCCACGCTGCCCTGTAGCGGTGGCAGGGGGTAATATGGCTGGGGTTGATGTCAGCTTATAATGCCAGCTGACATCAAGCCCAGGTTAGTAATGGAGAGGCGTATATAAGACACCCCCATTACTAACCCCATAGTGAAAGCTAAAAAAAAACACAAACACCCAGAATAAAGTCCTTTAATTGAAATAAAGACACAATCCTTTATTGTTCTAAATTAAACCATACTTACCGTCACGCCCATTCCAGCTGAAGCCAACGATTTCCTGCAATAAAAGAAAAATAATAAAGCAACATCATCCTTACCTTTCCATGGTTCCCACGACAGCTTCAGCTCTGCTACATCGAGATGACAGGCTGGACCGCAGCAGAACGCTGCCATCCAGCCTGTCATGCCGCAGACACTGAGAAGAGCAGGCATGCTTGCGCTCCTCAGTGTCTCGCTGTGACGGCATCCAGATGAGCCGAGGTCATGTCCAATGATCTCAGCTCACCTCATGCACGTCACTGACAGCGTGGGAAAATTCTCACGCTGAAGTGCTGAGTGCAGGAGGATTCTCCCACGCTGTAAGTGACGTGAATGAGGTGAGCCGAGTTCATTGGACATGACCTCGGCTCATCTTTATGCCGTCACAGAGAGACAATGTGGAGCGCAAGCAAGCCTGCTCTTCTCAGTGTCTGCGGGATGACAGGCTGGATGGCGGCGTTCTGCTGCGGTCCAGCCTGTCATCTCGATGTAGCAGAGCTGAAGCTGTCGTGGGAACCATGGAAAGGTAAGGATGAGGTTGCTTTATTATTTTATTTTTATTACAGGAGATCGTTGGCTTCAGCTGGAATGGGCGTTATGGTAAGTATGGTTTAATTTAGAACAATAAAGAATTGTGTGTTTATTTCAATTAAAGGACTTTATTCTGGGTGTTTTTTTTAACTTTGACTATGGGGTTAGTAATGGGGGTGTCTTATAGACGACTCTCCATTACTAACCTGGGCTTGATGTCAGCTGGCATTATAAGCTGACATCAACCCCAGCTCTATTACCCCACTGCCACCGCTACAGGGCAGTGGGAAGAGCGAGGCTAAGTGCCAGAATTGGCGCATCCTATGAATGCGCCATTTCTGGGGCGGCTGACGGCTGGTGTTTCTAGCCTGGGAGGGGGCCAATATTCATGGCTCCCTTTCTGGGCTCTTAATATCAGCCCCCAGCTGTCTGCCTAGCCTTTGCTAGCTATTAAATTAGGGGGGACCCTACGTCATTTTTTTGGGGGGTCCCCCATTTTAATAGCTAGTAAAGGCTATGTATTCAGCTGGGGGCTGATATTAGTAGCCTGGGAAGCTCCGTGGGTATTACCCCCTTCCCAGGCTTCAAACATCTGCCCCAGCTGTCTGCTTAACCTCCGCTAGAGCCTAAAATTAAGGGGAACCCCACGCCAATGTTTTTAATAATAAATCCTTTATTTTAATACTAAATGACAAGTACAGTAAGCAACACTATCACTGTACTTCATATATATGTGACTGACATGTTTCTATCTATCTAATCTATGTGTGAAGCTCTATTCTGTCTGTTATAAATTGTCGGGTACAGATGCTGAATTGCCGGCCGGCTTTCTTAAAGAGACGGTGCATGAAAACACTATTATTTTTTTTAATAAATCCTTTACACTAAATGACAAGTACAGTAAGCAACACTGTCACTGTACTTCATATATATGTGACTGACATGTTTCTATCTATCTAATCTATGTGTGATTCTCTATTCCTTCTATTCTAAATTGTCGGGTACCGCTGCTGAAATGCCGGCCGGCTTTTTTAAAGAGACGGTGCATGAAAACACTAATATTTTTTTTTATAAATCCTTTACACTAAATGACAAGTACAGTAAGCAGCACTTTCACTGTACTTCGTATATATGTGGCTGACATGTTTATATCTATCTAATCTATGTGTGAAGCTCTATTCTTTCGGGTCTAAATTGTCGGGTACCAGTGTATGCCGCTGCTGAATTGCCGCTTTTCATGTTTCACTGTGAGCTCTGTTCCCATCGATTTGGGCAATCACTCTAATGCCACAACCACCATGGCTGTGGCATTACAGTGAGTGGCAGACAATCCCTGCATGATTGGTGCTCTAAATAGCGCCAGACATGCAGGACACGCTTTTGGTGCACGAACAGTTATCGAACATAACCTCGAACAGCCGAATTTTTTGCAAATCGTTCGGGTTCGTCGAACAACTCGAACACCGCCCAAAACAGCTCGAATTTGAGATTGGCGAACAGTTCTAGTCGAACACCGCTCATCTCTACTCCTGGATGCGCAACACACAAGAGTGCCTTCTTGCTGCACTACCTGCAACATGACCCTCGAATTGTGAGAATTAGAAATAATCCTGACTACTGGGTTGCCACACTGTTAGATCCCCGGTACAAAAGTAAATTTGCAGAAATTATTCCTGCCATAGAAAGGGATGCACGCATGCAGGAGTATCAGCAGAGACTGTTGCAGAATCTTACATGTGCTTTTCCACAAAACACCAGTGGTGCACGTACTGAATCTCACAGTTCCAACATGCCAACCGTGGGACCGTCGAATGTTCAGCACTCAAACAGAAACACAGTATCTGCTGGTAACATCAATTTTGCGGAATCATTTCACCACTTTTTTAGCCCATCCTTTGCAAGGCCACAGGAGACAAGAAGTCTGACACATAGTCAACGCCTAGAGACGATGGTACAGGAGTATCTCCAAGTAAACATTGAAGCCATGACTGTGTCACTGGACCCTTGCTCTTTTTGGGCTTCCAATCTGGATAAATGGCCGGAGCTAGCCACTTACGCCTTGGAGATCTTGTCATGCCCCGCAGCCAGCTTTCTGTCTGAACGTGTGTTCAGCGCTGCTGGTGGTGTGCTGACAGATAAGCGCACGCTGCTCTCCACTGATAATGTAGACAGACTCACGTTTATAAAGATGAACAAATCATGGATCCGAAACGTATTTTCTACCCCTGTGTCATCCTGGGGAGAGTAAAAGCTTGATGATTGGTTAAAATCACCTCACCAACCATTTTAAGCTTTCAAATTACTAATCATGTTCATCTGTATCTTGGCTGGAAAATTATTTGGGCTTTGTAGCAGTGTGCAGTACTGATTCTATTAGGCCATCTATACTAAGCTCCACCAGATTTAAAATTAATAATAATTTTTAGCAGCATCTAGCCCGGAAAATAATTTTGGGGCTCCGAGATGCGCAAGACACATAAGTGCCTTCTTGCTGCACTACCTGCAACATGAGCCACATATTGTCAGAATTCAAAGTAATCCTGACTACTGGGTTGCCACACTCTTAGATCCCCCACACTCTTCAATCAACCTTTTCATTTTAATAAAGACCAAAAAAATGGTCATTTTTGAAATTATAAGCATTAGCAGGTTATTAGAAACAGAAATCAAACAGTTTTCAACTCAAAACTTTATTCTAGGTGATGTTACATTTTCACATAGGACCCCTTGTTCGAAAGGAGCTTCTGAACTCTCTCGTCCATTGAATTTGTCAGGTTTTGGATGGTTTCTGCTTCAATTGTTTTGCATGAGGACAGAATACCCTCCCAAAGCTGTTGCTTAGATGTGAACAGCCTCCCGCCATCATAGACACTCCTTTTGATGATGCTCCAGAGGTTCTGAATGGGATAGAGGTCAGGGTAGCATGGGGGTCACACCATAAGTTTGTCCCCTTTTATGCCCATATCATCCAGAGATGCAGATGTTTTATGTGCAGCATGAGACGGTGCATTATCATGCATAAAAATGATCTTGCTCTGGAATACACGGTTATTCTTCTTGAACAATGGCAGGAAGTGCTGTTTGAGAAACTCCACATACATTATGGAGTTCATCTTTACCCCTTCAGGGATCCTAAAGGGGCCGACAATCTCTCTCCCCATGATTCCAGCCCAAAACATTACTCCACCTCCTCCTTGTTGGCGCTGTAGCCGTGTTTGCGTGGGGTGTCCATCAACCAGCCATCCTCCACTCCATACATCTGGACCATCGAGCGTTGCACGGCACTCATCCGTGAACAAAACAGTTTTGAAATCAGTCTTCATGTAATGTTTGGCCCACTGGAGCCGTTTCTGCTTGTGTGAAGTGGATAGAGGAGGTCGACAGGATGGCGTATGCACAGCTGCAAACCTCTGAAGGACCCTGCATCTTGTTGTTCGGGGGACGTTGGAGGCAATAGCAGCTTTAAAAACTTGTCTGCTGCTATGACAAGGCTTTTTTGCCACTGCTCTTTTAACCTGACGTAATTGCCTGTAGGAAAGAGTCCTCAGTTTGCCCTTATCAGCACGCATACATGTGTACTGTGAATCAGCTACATACTTCTTGATTGCCAAGACACTTCATCCTGATCATCGCACAATGTTGATTGTAGTCATGCCTTGACCTAAACACTCCACAATTTGTTGCTTCTCAGCAGCCGACACATCCTTTTTCTTTCCCATTTTGGCAGAAAATGTAGGCTGCTTAATAATGTGGGACAGCCTTCTTAAGTAGTCTTGCCTTTCATTGGACACACCTGCCAAATTAATTAGCACAGGTGTCTGCAATTGCTTACAGTGATATAAAGAGCCCTGACACACATCACCATCAATGAGTTTAACTGACAAACAAACAAATTCTTCCCTTATCACTCCTAAACACTTTTTGCATAATAGTTTGGAACAAAGTGTACATGTGCTTTTCCACAATACACCAGTGGTTCACGTAATGAATCTTACAGTTCTAACTTGCCAACCGTGGTCTGTATGGAGTTGTTCAATAAAGGGCCCAAAATTAAGATAACATAGATGGGAGAGGTCTCTATGAATAGGAATTCCTAAGTATTTGATACTCTGTGAGGGCCAGGCAAAGGGAAAGTTGGACTGGATGGAATCCTGTATGGATTTGGGGAGGGAGACATCGAGGGCCTCAGACTTCGCTGCATTGATTTTAAAATTTGGCCATGTAACAAAGTGATCTATTTCAGCCATAACAGCAGGGATGGATCTATGTGATTGAGTGATATATACTAGGACATCATCAGCAAATAGAGAGCACTTGTACTCGGTGCCTCCCACCTCAATCCACCTAATGTTGGGGTTATGGCGAATTGATGAGAGCAGGTGCTCCGTCACTAGGATGTGTAAGAGAGGGGACAGAGGCCATCCCTGCCTTGTCCCATTGGTGATTATGAAAGGTGATGAAAATGTTCTGACGCGCCCCCTGGGCCTTGGGACACCCGGAGCCGGACCCTTTTTGGTGGATGCTGGTGGTTGTAGTCTCCGTGGCGGCGACCCGATTCCGTGGCTCAGGGCGGTCAAACCAGTGGCAGGACTATTTATGTGCTTTTGATGTTTAAATGTCTGACTACGCCACCCGTGGATTGCGGTCAGAGTGAACAGCTGCTGCAGGGCAGACCGCTGAGGCTGGTGTTGTGGGTGCAGCAGAGCGTAGCATAACTCCCCACGGGAGGAGAATAGCCTCAGGGCAGTGTATGCGGAGGATGGGGGTGATGGTGCATGGCTGCAGCAGTAATGACACGGAGTCAGTGATGCAGTCCAGGGCCTTTACTCACAGTTCTTATTATCCAGACCACGTCTGCAGGTAACGGCTGCCCACGTTGTACTGTGCTCACCAGGTGAGGGGTTCAGACAACTCCCAGATAACTTTGGAGTGCTTCACAGGACCCCCTTTGTGTGTCCTATGTCTGGCCTTTCTTACCAACCCTTCTGTCCGGCTGCCTCGGGCCTCCTCTTGGTAAACTTGGCGCCAGTTTCCCTAACCCTATGTGGTGCCTTCCTAGCGGGTGTAGCGAGGGGCTGCGCCACATAAAATGTCACAGCCTCCGGTTTCTAGCTGAGGGTCATTTCCCGCCTCCACTAGTTTCGGGGACCGGTCTCCCCCTTTGGCCTGACCCCTCCACGCAGGTGGATTCGGGCGTGCGGTGGCGACTCGCCCGTCCGCACCCCTGGGATCCCTTCGTTCCTCATTCCTGGAGCCTTCTCCGCTCCTCTTCCTTCCTTCTCCCTCTTTCAGGCCTGGGCCTCTGTTACTAGGCCCGCCTCCGGAGCAGAGCTCATGCAAAGCCCCTGCTCCCTGTCACTTCTGCTCAGACTTCTCTGCACTGAACTAAGATGGTGCCCACCTTTTATACTCCCTTCTCAATGCACCCAGGAACTGCTTCCTCCCTGCTCCTGCACTACAGCGTTCCCCTTCCTCAGTGTTCCCTCCCCCCACTCCAGCCAGGGACAGGGACTGTCGTGCCCATCTCAGGGGCATATTGTTCGCCCTGCTCCACGGCAATGTGGTGTAATGCATGCAGGTGTCGGTTCCTGATCCACCCTCCATCCTTACCTGAGAGTGAGATATCACACCTCTGGGTGAGGTGCAAAACCTCTGTAGCAACCGAGCCCTCAGGGTTCTACAGTTCCATTTATCTTCAGCCTAGGTGACGTATTGCGATACAGGGCCGTGATTTTGGCTATAAAAGGGTCCCCTAGACCCCTACCCCATACTTTTTAAGAGAATAATATATGGCGTGCCAGGAGAATCTATGGAATGCTTTCTCAGCATCCAACGAGAGTATCTAATTACAAATTTTTAACTGCATCTAGCCCAGGAAATACTTTGTGCCTAGTAGCAGTGTCTGCTAGTCAGCGGATTATCCCGGCTGTTAAACAAGCTACACCACCTGTAGTTTGGACACTTAATTTTTTCAAAGGAAATGCTTCGGGACCACGGGATACTCAGTGAAGAGCATCAGGAGGCACCCCAAGGCATAGGGGCTGGGACTGGCAGTAGGATGCCTTGCGGTGGACAGCCGAGCTCGATCCTTATAAAAGCTTTTTAACTGCAGCAGCTTTAGTGGACGCTACTGGAGCTGGAATTATGCGGCTGCTGGCATGAGACTTGCCCTCCAATACATCCTTGTAAATGGATTTAAAGTGTATTCATTCAAATTAGAGAGACAATTTAAATTAAAAAGCTTAGAGCTGCCTCCACCAAAGGGGGGCTCGCTCGACCCACCAGCGGACAGGCACCAGTATTGGGAGATGGGGCCTGGCCGTCAGGGTTCAGTGCGGCTCTGGCACAAACCCGGCGACACGGAGGTGGCACGGGCAGGAGCGGACTGGCCGTGTCGGCTTCACACTTTTTGGATTTTAGAAGGGCATGACATGCCTATATCTGTGTCTCCCCCTCCTTTTACTCCTCCACCTCTTTTCTTTTCGCATGACTATATGTACTTGTCACTTTTCCATGTGTTAGTTATGTCTTCTGAGCAGTTTGTCAGCTTTTGGACACCTTTGAAGGTGTTTTCTATGTGTTTCTATGTGTTTTTGTTTGCCTGCCATTGGTTTTAACGGTGTTCAAATGTGTTCGACGAACAGTTCGAACACTACGGGGGTGTCTCAACACTAGTGTCCAGCAACCAGCCATCCTCCACTTCATCCATCTGGACCATCGAGATCATTTCATGCATGATAATGCCCCGTCTCATGCTGCACATAACACATCTGCATCTCTGGCTGCTATGGGCATAAAAGGGGACAAACTAATGGTGTGGCACCCATGCTCCCCTGACCTCAACAACATTGAGAACCTCTGAAGCATCATCAAAAGGAGTGTCTGTGATGGCGGGAGGCAGTTCACATCTAAGCAACAGCTCTGGGAGGGTATTCTGTCCTCATGCAAAACAATTGAAGCAGAAACCATCCAAAACCTGACAAATTCAAAGGATGAGAGAGTTCAGAAGCTCCTTTCGAACAAGGGGTCCTATGTGCAAATGTAACATCACCTAGAATAAAGTTTTGAGTTGAAAACTGTTTGATTTCAGTTTGTAATAACCTGCTAATGCTTATAATTTCAAAAATGACCATTTTTTTGTTCTTTATTAAAATGAAAAGGTTTAAAACTCTGCTGTGCATAATAATTTGGAACATGCATTTTGAGTGCAGTTTGAGGTTTTTATTTTTTTAAAAATATACTGTTATCATAGGCAGTTTATACAAAAACCTTTCAATTGTACGCTAATAGTTATTTGACTAGAAAATTACAATGACTGCAATTCATATAGTTAATTTGGGAAAATCTGACAAAATATTATTTGCATAATAATTTGGAACACAGTGTATATAAATCCATGCAACCAGTATGGATTTATATAGTGTGACCAAGATAATAGTTATGCTCCTACAAACATGACATGAAAACTCTATTTTTAATATATAACGTTTCTTGATAGAATGAATAAAATCACAAAAAAAATTACAAGAAAAAAGGGAAGGGAACCACATAGAAGAGTAGGTCAGGCTCAGGGATATATGTAATTAATGCAGTTAGAACTTTAACCCATAAGCACCATATATCTTAGTAGCCTATCACAGGCACTATTCATAACAGTACAACGCTTTTCCACATGATAAATCGTTACATGAAATGGCTCTTATGGGGAGATGAGGAGAGAGTGTATACCTATAAAGTGCATATGCATAAAGTGCTAAGTGCCTGGAGTATATAGTTATAATGGTGGACATGTGAACAGTGTGATATTGTATACTTCAATAGTGTTATCAAGTTAATAGTTAAAAAGAATAGTAAAAAATAAACATTATTCTCACTTCTGATGGCCTCCGGTCTCCTTGTCGGGTGCGTCTGGTGTGTTGGGCGGCTCACGGTGGTCTAAAAGGACCTTCCATGAAGTCATTTAGTCATGTGACAGGTCACGCTACCGCTACCGCCAACGTCAGCGGTCGCATGGCCTGTCACATGACTAAATGACGTCATGGAAGGTCCTTTTAGACTATCACGAGCCGCCGGGGAGCCAGGACACATCGCTAAGGAGACCGGGGGCCATCGGAAGGTAAGTAAAATGTATATTTTTTATTTTTAATTTTTTTTTTTTACAGGTACTATAGTACCCGGGTCTGGAGGAGAGTCTCTTCTTCTCCAGACCCGGTTACCATCCACACATTGAATCGCTTAATATCCGCATGTGCAAATGTAGTGATGCGGATATTATGCGATTCAATGCAAGTCAATGGTGGCGAAAAAGCCACGATTACGCAAAATTATTGGTAGTGTTGCGGATTTTTCCGCAATGATAATCCGCAGAGGAAATTTTCACAGCATGTCCACAGCACATGCGGATTATCATTGGGGAACATTGCAGACTTTCTACCAAGCATTTTTTAAGCATTTCCACGGCAGAATTGCCGCTGAGGAAACGCTTAAAAAATGCATCGTGGGCACACAGCCTAAGGCTTGGCTCACATTTATCCGGTGCTCTGCGCTGAGCGCTTACACCGGTGTTTCCGTGTAGATCTCTGAAATATGTTATTCAAACAGGAAGATTTCCTGTAATGAGGCAGTTGCAGGCACTGTGGACGCCGTGTCCTCTATTTACTAGGCATGCATAAAAGTGCCGTCGGCCGCAGTTCTGTGCACTTCTGAAAAGAAGGACGACGCTGAACAGAGGCCAGATGGAGTCCAGAGTAACTCTGCTGCCTGATTATAGTGAATGGATCACTTGGGGATTTCACCTGAATCACGTCACTTGGAGATTAAGATGGAAACCCTGATATAAGTGCTCAGCGTAGAGCGCAGGAAAAACGTGATCCAAAATGTTATGTAAAATGTTCCCAATAAAAGCTTCAACTCCATTCACAAAAAAGGCAAGTCCCCACTTAGGTCCATCATCTTTTAACAATAATATAGGGGCTTCCACATTACTGGTAGCACAAAGGCTCTGGAAAATCTAAATGGCTCCTCGCCCTCCAAAAGAAATCCAGTGAATTCTGTGCTCCCAAATCCAAATGTCCCCCTCCCTTCTGAGCTCCAGTGAGTGTCTAAACTGCAGTTAACGTCCATATGTTTGGCATTCCTGTAGCTATGAGAGCCTGGCTAATTTATAGGTGCATGTCTCCAGAAGCCTGAGCTGAGCATAATGTACTGGTCACTACAACGTGCTGGTCGCTACAGCGTACTGGTAACTACAACTGCAGTTTGCAATTTTCACTTAGTAACATCCACTGCTGCTTGTTTCTGGAAAACACCCATGGAGTCAAAATCGTCACTACACCTGTAGATAAATTCACAAAGGGGTATAATTTCCAAAATGGGGTCACTTGAGGGGGATTCTGCTCTTCTAACACTTAGGGGCTCTGTGTATGGAGTCTGCAAACTAGTGTAGGAAAATCTGCGTTCCAGGAGACAAAAAGCGCTCCGCCCCTCCCGAGTCTCGCCGTGTGGCTAAGCAGTTCTGTACAGCCACATATAGGGTATTTCTACATTCAGCAGAAATTGTGGGAAAAATTTTGGTGCCATTTTTACCCATTTCCCAGTGTGAAAATTTAAAATCTGGGACTAAAACAAAATTTTCGTGGAAAAATGTAATTATTATTTTTTCACTGCCCAATGGTATAAAATTATGTGACACACCTGTGGTGTCAATATGATCACTGCACCCCTAGATGAATTCATAGAGAGGTGTAGTTTGTAAAATGAAGTCACTTATGGGGGGATTCAGCTGATCTGGCACCTCAGGGGCTCTACCAATGTAACATGGCACCATCAAACCAGTCCAACAAAATCTGAACTCCAATATGGTGCTTCTGAGCTTTGCACTAAGCCTCAAAAGTAGTCTTTGACCTTATACGCGGTATCTGCATACTCAAGAGAAATTGCACAACTAATTTTGGGGTCCATTTTCTTCTTTTAACCTTGTGTTAATGCAAACTTTTGTGCTAAAAACATTCTTGCGGGAATTTTTTTAATTTTTTTTTTATTTTCACGGCTCAATGTTGTAAACTTTTGTGAAGCATTTGGGGGTTCAAAGTGCTCACCACACATCTAGATAAGTTCCCTGAGGTGTTTAGCTTCCAAAATGGTGTCACTTGCAGGGGGTTTCCACCGTTGATCCACATCAGAGGCTCTCCAAACGCAACACAGCATCCGCTAATTATTAAAGCAAATTTTACATTCAAAAAGTCAAATGGCGCTCCTTCCCTTCTGAGCACTGCCGTGCGCCAAGACAGTGTTTTTTCCCCACATATGGGTTATCGGCTTACTCAGGAGAAATTGCACAACAAATGGTATGGAGCAATTTTTCCTGTTACACTTATGAAAATGCAAGATTGGGGGCTGAAAAGCCTTTGAGGGGTGCAGTTTTTAGAATGGTGTCACTTTTGGGTATTTTCTGTCATATAGACCCTTTAAAGTCACTTCAAATGTGATGTGGTCCCTAAAAAAATGGTTTTGCAAATTTTGTTGGAAAAATGAGAAATCGCTGGTCAACTTTTAACCATTATAACTTCCTAAAGAAAAAAAAATTTGATTCCGAAAATTGTGCTGATGTAAAGTAGACACTTGGGAAATGTTATTTATTAACTATTTTGTGTGACATACTGTATCTCTCTGATTTAAGGGAATAAAGATTAAAATTTTTAAATTTTTAAAATTTTCACCAAATTTCCAATTTTTTCACAAATAAACATAAGTCATATCAAATAAATTTTACCACTATCATGAAGTACAATATGTCAAGAAAAAACAGTCTCAGAATCACCGGGATCAGTTGAAGTGTTCCAGAGTTATTACCTCATAAAGTGACAGTGGTCAGAATTGAAAAAATTGGCATGGTCAGGAAGGTGAAAACAGGCTTTGGGGTGAAGGGGTTAAATACTGCAAACCCCATGACAGTGCAAGCATTTACATTATGGCAAAGACTATTAGGACTAAAATAGGTGATATAGCAACTCAAGAACATTCAAATGAAACATTTATGGAATAGTAAGAAGCACTCAAGTAGGATTATATAACCATGAAATGTCATATAGGAAGGGTAAAAGAGCAAGACCAGGGAAATACCATACTAACACTCAAATGAAATAGAATGCATGATATCATTGATGTCTCATTATCACATTAAGCATTCTTTTTCATTTGAGGGGAAAGCGTGGCTACCTGTAGGAAATTAACTTTATTCCTCCTAGCAGCCTCCGACTTACAGTCTACAGCCGTGCTTGTGCGGATTCAGTCACCATTCATTGAGTGGGGGCTGTAAATATGCCCTGGCACATTGACTAACAGTCATCTCTGCACTGATGCATTGCAGAGAGCACTGTCATTCAATGTGTCAGGGCGTACTTACATCCACCGCTCACTCTTGATGTCTTATATATTCATATGTATATTCATCTGGACATACAGATGATATTCATGGCGAGTATGTTATTTTAGATTGTAACCCCTCCTTTGATGTTGAAAAAAATCAAAGAAGATGTCATTTAGCAGGCTGCCATTTTACTTAGTTGGAGAAAATTGAATCACAAAAAAATTCATGGCAAATTTGAATTTTTATGAAACACAAAGCAAATGTTATTTGTAGGTAAAGCAGTTTAACCAAAATTTGGTTGATGTTAATCGTCCTGTAACTTTAGTCACAGAGGAAAACAGGTTTCCTTTGTGTGAAGTATTTTGGACTATTTTTCAATGAAAATTTCCCAACCTCTTCCTTCTTTGACTGAAAGCTCAACTGGATGCTAGAGTTGGAACAGAGGAACAGAGAAGAAGTCATATGGAGTGTTTAGTGCAGAGAGACTAGGAAAAGACATGATAGGACTGTCCATGGGACAATTGCAATCGCAATGTCAGCAGGATTTGTAGGATATAATACTTGCATATACACACATTAGCTTAGAAACAACATCTAATAAAGGTATTTTAAACATAGTATGATGCATTCTAAGAAATTACAAGCAGCACAAATAATGTTTGAAATGTAACATTGCACAATTATAACATAGAAGCTCAAGTGATTTATTTCTGAAAGCAGCAAAGATGGAAAATCAATACACATTTCATCTCAATGATGGCAGGAACACATCTTACTAATGCTTTACAGTGCTTTTATTTCCCAAACACATTGTCGCTGTTGTTTTTCCTTTTACCTTCTTCTTTACAAACCTACTATAGTGATGCACACAGTGCATAACGTGTGCAAACCTTAATATTTCACCTTTCTGTTTTGAGTAGCAGAACATATGTAATTAATTAAAGGTGTTTAGAGGATTACCGCACTAAAACATTTCTAAAATATCTTGGGACAAACAGCTATTCATGCAAATACATATACATAATACAAATAAAAATTAAAATACATTATATCAAAAGGTCCCTTGAAACTCTTCTAACAAGATACAAGCAGCTATTACAAGGTGTTAAAGCTGGTTGCTGCACTTGAATACATGGTGTTCTGTCAGACGGAGGACAGAATTATATTTATTCCATTGGATTTACTCCATGAAAAATAAAGGCATTTTGTTCATCATTTGTTGAAATTTTAATAGACCTTCAAAAAGACATATGTTAATGTAGGTACATTGGGGACAAATTGTCCTATACGTTGTAAGATGATTACATTAATTGGCTTGAAAAGGGACATACTAGATTTAATTTATGAAAATGAGTAAAAATGGGAATTGATGCATTTTTGGTATTCACATTATATTCTATAGACAAGACTCCTCAATTAATGTGTTGGATTTACAACATTCAAGAAAAATCTGTTTCTAAGCTTATTAAAAGGCTTATAAAATATGAATATAATGGCTATACAAGAATGTTGTAAAATACATTCAATTTGTGACCACATTGATGGCAACAATATTAACAATATTATTCCAGATTTTAAAAAAAAAAAGACCTAAGGCTTCATTCAGACGTCAGATTTTTTTTCATGTATGAGAAAAACTTACACATTTTGATTAGTGATTTTTATCAGACTTTCTTCCTAGTTTCATCAGAGTTTGGTCCGAGTTTGATCATCAGTTTTTCTCGTACGTAAAAAATAGTTTCAAAAACCTACTCCTATCTCACAGTCCATGAAAATCGGACTGCATTCAGAGGGCATGCGTATGCTGCATAATTTCTTCACGTAGTAATAATAATAATAATATAATCATTTTTATTTATATAGCGCCAACATATTCCGCAGCACTTTACAATTAAGTAGGGACATGTACAGACAATATAAACAATACAATTTATCATATTTAAACAGTTACATGAGGAATGAGGGACCTGTTCGCAAGCTTACAATCTATATGGAAATGGGGGGAACACAATAGGAAGAACATGGTCATCAACCAGTATCCGTCTAAGGGCAGCTACCGTGTGGTATTTGGTGCATGGCGGATGTGGAGACAGATGACTATGCAGGGGCAGATTAAGATTAATATTTAGGAGGGAACAGGGGAGAGTTAGGTTGGTGAGTTGAGGTGGTAGGCTTGTCTAAACAGATGTGTTTTTAAAGAACGTTTGAAGACATGGGAGCTAGATATCAGTCGAAACATACACATAGACTTGCATTGCTGATTTTGATTTAACACTCGGACCAAAATTGGACATGTGTCCTCGATTTGGCAGTCCATGAAAAATCACAGACATGTGAATGACCCCATTTATTATTATAGGTACGAGTGATATCTGTCTATGTGAAAAATACAGATAACACTCGTACACAAAAACAACCATCTTAATGAGCCTTAAAAATATAATAGTACAGCAGATAGATAGCATAACTAGATCAAAATATATAGTGCTATACAGTGCTGGCCAAAAGTATTGGCACCCCTGCAATTCTGTCAGATAATACTCCGTTTCTTCCTGAAAATTATTGCAATCACAAATTCTTTGGTATTATTATCTTCATTTAATTTGCTTGCAAGGAAAAAACACAAAAGAGAATGAAGCAAAAATCAAATCATTGATCATTTCACACAAAACTCCAAAAAATGGCCGGAAAAAAGTATTGGCACCCTCAGCCTAATACTTGGTTGCACAACCATTAGCCAAAATAACTGTGAACAACCGCTTCCGGTAACCATCAATGAGTTTCTTACAATGCTCTGCTGGAATTGTAGACCATTCTTCTTTGGCAAACTGCTCCAGGTCCCAGATATTTGAAGGATGCCTTCTCCAAACTGCCATTTTGAGATCTCTCCACAGGTGTTCTATGGGATTCAGGTCTGGACTCATTGCTGGCCACCTTAGAAGTCTTCAGTGCTTTCTCTCAAACCATTTTATAGTGCTTTTGGAAGTGTGTTTTGGGTCATTGTCCTGCTGGAAGACCCATGATCTCTGAGGGAGACCCAGCTTTCTCACACTGGGCCCTACATTATGCTGCAAAATTTGTTGGTAGTCTTCAGACTTCATAATGCCATGCACACGGTCAAGCAGACCAGTGCCAGAGGCAGCAAAGCAACCCCAAAACGTCAGGGAAGCTCCGCCATTTTTGACTGTAGGGACCGTGTTCTTTTCTTTGAATGCCTCTTTTTTTTTCCTGTACACTCTATGTTGTTGCTTTTTCCCAAAAAGTTATACTTTTGTCTCATCTGACCAGAGAACATTCTTCCAAAACGTTTTAGGCTTTCTCAGGTAAGTTTTTGCAATCTCCAGCCTGGCTTTTTTATGTCTCGGGATAAGAAGTGGGGTCTTCCTGGGTATTCTACCATACAGTCCCTTTTCATTCAGACGTTGATGGATAGTATGGGTTGACACTGTTGTACCCTCGGACTGCAGGGCAGCTTGAACTTGTTTGGATGTTAGTCGAGGTTCTTTATCCACCATCCGCACAATCTTGCGTTGAAATCTCTCGTCAATTTTTCTTTTCCGTCCACATCTAGGGAGGTTAGCCACAGTGCCATGGGCTTTAAACTTCTTGATGACACTGCGCACGGAAGACACAGGAACATTCAGGTCTTTGGAGATGGACTTGTAGCCTTGAGATTGCTCATGCTTCCTCACAATTTGGTTTCTCAAGTCCTCAGACAGTTCTTTGGTCTTCTTTCTTTTCTCCATGCTCAATGTGGTACACACAAGGACACAGGACAGAGGTTGAGTCAACTTTAATCCATGTTAACTGGCTGCAAGTGTTATTTAGTTATTGCCAACACCTGTTAGGTGCCACAGGTAAGTTACAGGTGCTGTTAATTACACGAATTAGAGAAGCATCACATGATTTTTCAAAGGGTGACAATACTTTTGTCCACCCCCTTTTTTAGGTTAGGTGTGGAATTATATCCAATTTGGCTTTAGGACAATTCTTTTTGTGTTTTTTTCATTGAAGACAAATTAAATGAAGAGAATAATACCAAATAATTTGTGATTGCAATCATTTTCTGGAAGAAACTGAGTATTATCTGACAGAATTGCAGGGGTGCCAATACTTTTGGCCAGCACTGTATGCTGGTGTACATTGCATATTGTATTACTAAATGTAGGTTACTTTATAGTTATTAAAATAGGCAAATCAGTAGTAATTTTTTTCTCTCTTTGTTATCATCTTCATTGTGAAAGTAGAGCAAAAGAGAAAGTGCATGGCAAAATCAACCCTTCAATGGAGCATTGATGTGTTGCTTAAAAAAATGAAATCAAAATTTCTTCGCAACTTGAAGTTGTGCAAAAAAAGTTGCAACTTTTGGCTGCCAGCTCTGGGAAGAGCATAGGAGAAGCTTAAGCCCCCCAATTTAATTAATGAAAATTTACATCACTTTGGGGGCATATATTTTGCCAGAAATGTACTCCAGTTTCTGACTAGAGTTCCAGTGGGTACAGAATGTATTCAGACCCCTTTAAGTTTTTCACTCTTTGTTTCATTGCAGCCTTTTGCTAAATTCTAAAAAGTTCATTTTTTTTTCTCATTGAAGTACACTCTGCACCCCATCTTGACTGAAAAAAACAGAAATGTAGAAATTTTTGCAAATTTATTAAAAATGAAAAACTGAAATATCACATGGTCATAAGTATTCAGACCCTTTGCTCAGACACTCATATTTAAGTCACATGCTGTCCATTTCCTTGTGATCCTCCTTGAGATGGTTCTACTCCTTCATGGGAGTCCAGCTGTGTTTAATTAAACTAATAGGACTTCATTTGGAAAGGCACACACCTGTCTATATAAGACTTCACAGTGCATGTCAGACCAAATGAGAATCATGAGCTCAAAGGAACTGCCCAAGGAGCTCAGAGACAGAATTATGGTAAGGCACAGATCTGGCAAAGGTTGCAAAATAATTTCTCCATTACTCAAGGTTCCTAAGAACACAATGGCCTCCATAATCCTTAAATGGAAGAAGTTTGGGACCACCAGAAGTCTTTCTAGACCTGGCCGTCCAGCCAAACTGAGCAATTGTGGGAGAAGAGCCTTGGTGAGAGCGGTAAAGAAGAACCCCAAGATTACTGTGGCTGAGCTCCAGAGATGCAGTATGGAGATGGGAGAAAGTTCCACAAAGTCAGCTATCACTGCAGCCCTCCACCAGTCGGGCCTTTATGGTAGAGTGGCCTGACGGAAGCCTCACCTCAGTGCAAGACATATGAAAGCCCACATAGAGTTTGCTCAAAAACACATGAAGGACTCCCAGACTATGAGAAATAATATTCTCTGGTCTGATGAAACGAAGATAGAACTTTTTGGTGATAATTCTAAGCGGTGTGTGTGGAGAAAACCAGGCACTGCTCATCACCTGCCCAATACAATCCCAACAGTGAAACGTTGTTGTGGCAGCATCATGCTATGAGGGTGTTTTTCAGCTGCAGGGACAGGATGACTGTTTGCAATTGAAGGAAACATGAATGCGGCCAAGTACAGAAATATCCTGGATGAAAACCTCTTCCAGAGTGCTCTGGACCTCAGACTTGGCTGAAGGTTCACCTTCCAACAGGATAATGACGCTAAGCACACAGCTAAAATAACAAAGGAGTGGCTTCAGAACAACTCTGTGATCATTCTTGACTGGCCCAGCCAGAGCCCTGACCTAAACCCAATTGAGCATCTCTGGAGAGACCTGAAAATGGCTGTCCACCAACATTCACCATCCAACCTGACGGAACTGGAGAGGATCTGCAAGGAAGAATGGCAGAGGATTTCCAAATCCAGGTGTGAAAAACTTGTTGCCTCATTCCCAAGAAGACTCATGGCTATACTAGCTCAAAAGGGTGCTTCTACTCAATACTGAGCAAAGGGTCTGAATACTTATGACTAGTGTTGAGCATTCCGATACTGAAATATCGGGTATCGACCGATATTCACTGTATCGGAGTTCCGATACGGAGTTCCGATACTTTTACAATATCGAATACCGGAATCAGAAGTTCACATAATGCCTGCGCTCTGTGGTGTCTCTGAAGGATGACAAGCTGGATGGCAGTGCTCAGCTGCGATCCAGCCTGTCATCAGAATGCCATCCCAGCGTGGGAGAATTCTCCTGCTCTAGCGCTGACATTACATTATCTCCCTTACATTACAATTAAATGGAATAGCAGGAATTAATATTTTTTTAAGACGTTAATGCCACAGCCATGGTGGTTGTGGCATTACAGTGGTTGCCCAAATCGATGGGAACAGTGCTCACAGTGAAACATGAAAAGCAATTCATCAGCGGCATATACCGGTACCCGACAATTTAGAAACAGAAAGAATAGAGCTTCACTCATAGATTAGATAGATAGAAACATGTCAGTCACATATATAAGAAGTACAGTGACAGTGTTGTTTACTGTACTTATTATATATGTGACTGACATGTTTCTATCTATCTAATCTATGTGTGATGCTTTATCTTTCTATTCTAAATTGTCGGGTACCGCTGCTGAATTGCCGGCCGGCTTTTTTAAAGAGACGGTGCATAAAAACACTATTATTTTTTAAAATAAATCCTTTAACACTAAATGACAAGTACAGTAATCAACACTGTCACTGTACTTATTATATATGTGACTCACATGTTTCTATCTATCTAATCTATGTGTGAAGTTCTATTCTTTCTATTCTAAATTGTTGGGTACCGGTATATGCCGCTGCTGAATTGCCGGCTTTTCATGTTTCACTGTGAGCACTGTTCCCATCGATTTGGGCAACCACCTCCCCCAATACATTCTACATTATTGCCAGTTGTTTTCCTTCATATAGAATTAACCTACAAGGAAAGAAAGGGTTTATTTTCATTCCGATATTTGTGTCCCATTAACTTGCATTGGTTTCCGGTATCGGAATCGGCCATATCCGATACTTTTTGGGTATCGGCCCGATCCAATCCGATCCGATATTTCCTGATATCGGAAGGTATCGCTCAACACTACTTATGACCATGTGATATTTCAGTTTTTTGTTTTTAATAAATTTGCAAAAATTTCTACATTTCTATTTTTTTTCAGTCAAGATGGGGTGCAGAGTGTACTTTAATGAGAAAAAAATGAACTTTTAGAATTTACCAAATGGTTGCAATGAAACAAAGAGTGAAAAATTTAAAGGGGTCTGAATACTTTCCATTCCCACTGTACATTTCTGGCGGTGGCAGGCATCAGTGGTAAGATGCCCCTTTTAATGAATTAGGTGCATCTCTCTAAAGCGGTACTGTTCCTTATTTAATCAGGCTCAGGATTTTCATTTCATGGGAGCGTAAATACAATGTATCTTTTTCCCTTTCTCCTACAGTTCCATTAAAGGGAATCTGTCAGTAGGATCATCTCTCATAAGCTGTCTATATGAGCATACAGGTCATAGGAAGCTGAATAAAATAATACCTTGATATTGGCGAACCAATGACTTATTTAAGGGATATCCACGCCTTTATTATCTGTAAATGAGGTGATAAGACATATGGGCCGGACACTGATCTCCCTGATAATCCGCCTCCAGAGCTTATTGTACATGAATCGGGGAGATCCTACTGACAGATTCCCTTTCAATATTTGGCATGGACTGTAAAATAAGAATCATAACCTTTCTTATGTATCAACCAAATATACAAAATTAAGTATAACATAAAGGGAATTTTAAGGATAATTTTCATTTCAGATGGCTACCCTAGATATACTAATATGGTCGTGAAAGGTTTTCCTATCTTCAACTACTAATAGTAGTAGTAAAAGTGGCCAGAAATATTGTAGGTGTGCTAAATTCATCCAATGCAGTTTCATTTCTCACAGATTGCCAATTGCAGAATTATGAAAAAAAAACAATATTTATGTCAATGTGTGTCTTTATATTGAACATATAAAATTTAATTTCTCAGACATAACTGTAAGAAAAATGTCAATGTTACTTGATTACGTGTTAGTAAAGCACCTCTATTTTTAGGAAGTGAATTTAAGTTCATTTGATTTCATTCTGACATGCTAAATTGTAAGACTATAATTTTCTGATTATTCCATTTCTAAATGAAATATGGCCAATCAATGTCATATTCATAACTTCTTTGTACTGGCAAGCTAGATAAAAAGAACAATCACCTGTCTAATGCTGCATGTCTTTGGCACATTATAAGTAATAACATAAATTTGTTAAAATAAACCAATTAGCAATTGTAAGTTGTAGCATATATGAAAAAATGTGTAAATTGCCAAGTCAGATTTGGTTGTTAAGATACACAGCTGCCCACCATTATTGGCACCTTTTCCTTTTTTCATAGACTGTACAATATCTTCAGAAATAAATGGAAATGTACCAAAGTTATATCCTCAGGATTTTTTTATTAGTGGTCCAAAGTAATTCAACAATAAAACATTGTTTTTCAACTTCCTTGTTGCAATTTCAAAGAAAAAACAAAATAAACAGCATGTGCAGCAAATAAAGGCACCCCTAATTAACACTTGGTTGCACACCCTTTGGCATTGATGACAGCTTCCAAACATGTCTTGTAGTCATCTATAAGCTTCTTGCACTACTCAGCTGGAATTTTCTCCCACTCTTCCTTTGCAGTTTGTTCAAGCTCTTGAATGTTTGCAGGCTTCTTTTTGCCTATGGCAGATTTCAGCTCAACCCAAAGATTTTCAATGCAATTGAGGTCATGACTCTTTGTTGGCCATTTTAAAACAGTCCCTTTTTTTCTTTTTCAACCATTCGTGTGTACTTTTGGATGTGTGCTTTGGGTCATTGTCTTGCTGGATGACCCATGCTCTTTGACTCAAACAATTTTTTTTACACTGGGTAGGACATTTCGTTTTAAAATCTCTTGATAATTCTCTGATTTCATGACTAGAGATGAGCGTTGTTCTACTCGAACTGTTCGCCAATCTCAAATTCGAGCTGTTTTGGGCGGTGTTCGAGCCGTTCGGCGAACACGAACAATTTGAGAAAAATTCGGCTGTTCGAGGTTATGTTCGATAACTGTTCGTGCACCAAAATCATAACTGGATTTTTTCTCAGTAATGATGAAAATTAATGTTAATACGCAGTTTGAGTGTACAGCGGGGTGGGGGGAGGGGCAGGGGATGGATCTCTGCAGGAACAATGAAGATCTCCATTTTTTTTTCTCTTTCCCGCATTTACAGTGGGGAGGTGCAATCTGTCAGCCTATCAGCAGCGCACACACGGAGCGAAGTGCTTTTTTTCACACAAGCAAGGGCATGTGTCATTGGCAGTGTATGTCACATGTCCTTGCCCTATAAGACCAAGCCATTTTCCCCGTCGCCACCATTTTCTCACTGCTGCAGCTGCGTGTTAGACGGCACCGCTGTTGCTGTGTGCGCTATACCTTGTTAATTAAAAGCCAATTTTCGCACAAATCTACAGATAGCTTGGGAGTTGGGAATAGTTGTGATTGCAGTCCTTTTAAGGACTAGGTTACAGCATTTCCTACGACTTTTATCAGGCAGGTCTGTGCTCTTAAATAGATAGATTGTGGGAGTAAAGACTAATTGTAATTGGAGTCCTTTTCAGGACTAGGTTACATCAGTTCCTATCAGTTTTTGCCAGGCAGGTCTGTGCCAGTGCTGTGCAAGTTTTTTTCACAGCATTTGGCTGAATCTAGCAAAGCTAATCCTTTTTGGCCTATTGCAGAGTGTGTTAGTCAGTGGAGTAGCCTATCTGTGTTGCAAGATATACCACCTGTGTATAGAATACCAATTTTTTTACTGCACCTAGTGAAGTAAAATCTTTTGGGCATAGCATCATTCTATTAGTCCATCTATACTGACCTCCATCAGGTTGCAAATTGAATATAATTTTTTTCTGCATCTAGCTCTGAAAAAATATTGGGCTTCTAGCTGTGTGTGGGACTTGTTGTATTAGTCCATCTATACTGACCTCCATCAGGTTGCAAACTGAATATATTTTTTTCTGCATCTTCCCCTGAAAAAATATTGGGCTTCTAGCTGTGTGTGGGACTTGTTGTATTAGTCCATCTATACTGACCTCCATCAGGTTGCAAACTGAATATATTTTTTTCTGCATCTACCTCTGAAAAAATATTGGGCTTCTAGCTGTGTGTGGGACTTGTTCTATTAATCCATCTATACAGACCTCCATCAGGTTGCAAACTGAATATATTTTTTTCTGCATCTACCTCTGAAAAAATATTGGGCTTCTAGCTGTGTGTGGGACTTGTTGTATTAGTCCATCTATACTGACCTCCATCAGGTTGCAAACTGAATATATTTTTTTCTGCATCTACCTCTGAAAAAATATTGGGCTTCTAGCTGTGTGTGGGACTTGTTCTATTAATCCATCTATACAGACCTCCATCAGGTTGCAAACTGAATATATTTTTTTCTGCATCTACCTCTGAAAAAATATTGGGCTTCTAGCTGTGTGTGGGACTTGTTGTATTAGTCCATCTATACTGACCTCCATCAGGTTGCAAACTGAATATATTTTTTTCTGCATCTACCTCTGAAAAAATATTGGGCTTCTAGCTGTGTGTGGGACTTGTTCTATTAATCCATCTATACAGACCTCCATCAGGTTGCAAACTGAATATATTTTTTTCTGCATCTACCTCTGAAAAAATATTGGGCTTCTAGCTGTGTGTGGGACTTGTTGTATTAGTCCATCTATACTGACCTCCATCAGGTTGCAAACTGAATATATTTTTTTCTGCATCTACCTCTGAAAAAATATTGGGCTTCTAGCTGTGTGTGGGACTTGTTCTATTAAGCCATCTATACAGACCTCCATCAGGTTGCAAACTGAATATATTTTTTTCTGCATCTAGCTCTGAAAAAATATTTGGCCTTCTAGCAGTGTGTGGGACTTTCTCTATTAGTCTATCTATACTGACCTCCATCAGGTTGCAAATTGAATATAATTTTTTTCTGCATCTAACCCAGCCAATAGTTTTGGCCTAATACAACAGTTTGGCCACTCAGCTCTGCTCGGTTCCCATCCATTGTTTTTTTGTGCAAACAACTCCAGAGTTGTTAATTAGTTAACCACCAAAATGAGTGGAAAAAGGCCTGCTGCTGGTGGAAAGGGGAATAGGCGTGTTGGGAAGGGGAAAAAAGGTTGTGTCCGTGGGGTAGGTGTTAAAGCAACAGTAACATCTGCAGAAGAAAGACCATCTTCCAGCCAAACTAAAATGTCTACTTCTTTTAGCGGACAATGTGATAAGATCCCTTTCTTACGGCAACGCCAATCGCTACAAATTCCAGATGAGGCACAAAAACAGCAGGTGCTTCAACGGATATCAAGTGCTCCTTTAAGTGGGCTCTCCTCCACATCAACTTCAACATCACAAATACTCCAGTCCTCAAAGGTGTCACCCCAATCGCACTTGCTTCCTCACAGCTCCCAAATCTCCAGCTGCCCGTCTGAGTATGAGGTAGAACAGATGGTTGAGTCTGCAGAGCTGTTTACTCATACTATAACCTGGGAATCAGAGGTCGACTCCAGCGCTTCTGTGAATCCAGACGAGGAAATGATCTGCACTGATGCCCAGAATCTTTATGAGTCGGATCCAGGACCAGACGCAGAAGGTTCTGACCATAATGTAGACCCTCATTCCCAAACTGTAACTCCTGTTGGTGGAGACAAAGAGGAAGACGATGATAAGACTCAAATACCTGATTGGAGCGACAACTTTAGTTTTTTGTCAGGGCAGGAACAGGTTGGCTCTGAGGACGACGAGTGTGATAACACACAGGGTGATGATGATGAGGTTGGAGATCCCACTTACTGTCAACCCACAGTCAGCCAAGAGATGAGGTCAGCAGTAGTGTTGAGCCACCCCCGTAGTGTTCGAGTTCGGTTTGAACACCCGTGTGTTCGCCGAACTGTTCATCGAACTGTTCGTCGAACACCTTCGAACACCGTTAAAACCAATGGCAGGCAAACAAAAACACATAGAAACACATAGAAAACACCTTCAAAGGTGTCCAAAAGCTGACAAACTGCTCAGAAGACACAACTAACACATGGAAAAGTGACAAGTACATATAGTCATGCGAAAAGAAAAGAGGTGGAGGAGTAAAAGGAGGGGGAGACACAGATATAGGCATGTCATGCCCTTCTAAAATCCAAAAAGTGAGAAGCCGAGACGGCCAGTCCGCTCCTGCCCGTGCCACCTCCGTGTCGCCGGGTTTGTGCCAGAGCCGCGGTGAACCCTGACGGCCAGCCCCCCTCTCCCAATACTGGTGCCTGTCCGCTGGTGGGTCGAGAGAGCCCCCCTGTGGTGGAGGCAGCTCTAAGCTTTTTAATTTAAATTGTCCCTCTAATTTGAATGAATACACTTTAAATCCATTTACAAGGATCTATTGGAGGGCAAGTCTCATGCCAGCAGCCGCGTAATTCCAGCTCCAGTAGCGTCCACTAAAGCTGCTGCAGTTAAAAAGCTTTTATAAGGATCGAGCTCGGCTGTCCACCGCAAGGCATCCTAGTGCCAGTCCCAGCCCCTATGCCTTGGGGTGCCTCCTGATGCTCTTCACTAAGTATCCCGTGGTCCCGAAGCATTTCCTTTGAAAAAATTAAGTGTCCAAACTACAGGTGGTGTAGCTTGCTTAACAGCCGGGATAATCCGCTGACTAGCAGACACTGCTACTAGGCACAAAGTATTTCCTGGGCTAGATGCAGTTAAAAATTTGTAAGTAGATACTCTCGTTGGATGCTGAGAAAGCATTCCATAGAGTCTCCTGGCACGCCATATATGATTCTCTTAAAAAGCTTGGGGTAGGGGTCTAGGGGACCCTTTTATAGCCAAAATCACGGCCCTGTATCACAATACGTCACCTAGGCTGAAGATAAATGGAACTGTAGCACCGAGGGCTCGGTTGCTACAGACGTATTGCACCTCACCCAGAGGTGTGATATCTCACTCTCAGATAAGGATGGAGTGTGGATCAGGACCCGACACCTGCATGCATTACACCACATTGCCGTGGGGCAGGGCGACCAATATGCCCCTGAGATGGGCACGACAGTCCCTGTCCCTGGCTGGAGTGGGGGGAGGGAACACTGAGGAAGGGGAACCCTGCAGTGTAGGAGCAGGGAGGAAGCAGTTCCTGGGTGCATTGAGAAGGGAGTATAAAAGGTGGGCACCATCTTAGTTCAGTGCAGAGAAGTCTGAGCAGAAGTGGCAGGGAGCAGGGGCTCTGCATGAGCTCTGCTCCGGAGGCGGGCCTAGTAACAGAGGCCCAGGCCTGCAAGAGGGAGAAGGAAGGAAGAGGAGCGGAGAAGGCTCCAGGAACGAGGAATGAAGGGATCCCAGGGGTGCGGACGGGCGAGTCGCCACCGCACGCCCGAATCCACCTGCGTGGAGGGGTCAGGCCTAAAGGGGGAGACCGGTCCCCGAACTAGTGGAGGCAGGAAACGACCCTCAGCTAGAAACCGGAGGCTCTGACATTTTATGTGGCGCAGCCCCTTGCTCCACCCGCTAGGAAGGCACCACATAGGGTCAGGGAAACTGGCGCCAAGTTTACCAAGAGGAGGCCCGAGGCAGCCGGACAGAAGTGTTGGTAAGAAAGGCCAGACAAAGGACACACAAAGGGGGTCCTGTGAAGCGCTCCAAAGTTATCTGGGAGTTGTCTGAGCCCCTCACCTGGTGAGCACAGTACGACGTGGGCAGCCGTTACCTGCAGACGTGGTCTGGATAATAAGAACTGTGAGTAAAGGCCCTGAACTGCATCACTGACTTCGTGTCGTTACTGCTGCTGCCCTGCACCATCACCCCCATCCTCCGCATACACTGCCCTGAGGCTATACTCCTCCCGTGGGGAGTTATGCTACGCTCTGCTGCACCCACAACACCAGCCTTAGCGGTCTGCCCTGTAGCGGCGGTTCACTCTGACCACAATCCACGGGTGGCGTAGTCGGACATTTAAACATCAAAACCACATAAATAGTTCCGCCACTGGTTTGACCGCCCTGAGCCACGGAACCGGATCGCCGCCACGAAGACTACAACCACCAGCATCCACCAAAAAGGGTCCGGCTCCGGGTGTCCCAAGGCCCAGGGGGTGCGTCAGAACATTTTCATCACCTTTCACAATGACCAATGGGACAAGGCAGGGATGTCCTCTGTCCCCTCTCTTATACATCCTAGTGACGGAGCACCTGCTCTCATCAATTCGCTATAACCCCAATATTAGGTGGATTGAGGTGGGAGGCACCGAGTACAAGTGCTCTCTATTTGCTGATGATGTCCTAGTATATATCACTCAATCACATATATCCATCCCTGCTGTTATGGCTGAAATAGATCACTTTGTTACATGGTAAAATTTTAAAATCAATGCAGCGAAGTCTGAGGCCCTCGATGTCTCCCTCCCTAAATCCATATAGGATTCCATCCAGTCCAACTTTCCCTTTGCCTGGCCCTCACAGGGTATCAAATACTTAGGAATTCCTATTCATAGAGACCTCTCCCATCTATGTTATCTTAATTTTGGGCCCTTTATTGAACAATTCCATACAGACCACGGTTGGCAAGTTGGAACTGTGAGATTCACTACGTGCACCACTGGTATTTTGTGGAAAAGCACATGTAAGATTCTGCAACAGTCTCTGCTGATACTCCTGCATGCGTGCATCCCTTTCTATGGCAGGAATAATTTCTGCAAATTTACTTTTGTACCGGGGATCTAACAGTGTGGCAACCCAGTAGTCAGGATTATTTCTAATTCTCACAATTCGAGGGTCATGTTGCAGGTAGTGCAGCAAGAAGGCACTCATGTGGGTTGCGCATCCAGGAGCACCAAGTCCCTGTTGTGTTGGTGGCGAGGTAACAATCATGCTTCCTTCCTCTGTCCTCTCCCCCCAACCTCGCACAACAGAAATGTGATCAAGGTCTCCCTCATCTGATGAGTCTTCCATCAGTTCGTCCTCCACTTCTTCCTGGGCTCCTGCACCTTCCTCACTAGTTTGGCTGCTACCATGCGCCCTGATAAAATCATCTCCCCCACCCTCACATGCCTGCCGCCCTGGTGCTGCCGACCGTCTGGACCTTGCAGATGTTAGCCCTTCCGCATACAACTCCTCCTCCTCTACTTCCTCCACCTCCTCTTGTGCCACCACCTGACTCCGAATTCTGTTTAACATGTGCTCCAGCATGTAAATCACCGGAATAGTCATGCTGATAATGGCATCGTCAGCACTAAACATCTTCGTCGCCATTTCAAAACTGTGCAGAAGGGTGCATAGGTCCCTGATCTGAGACCACTCCTCCAGCGTGATTTGCCCCACCTCTGAATCTCGTTGGCCCAGGCTATACGTCAGAACGTATTGCACCAGGGCTTGTCGGTGCTGCCACAGTCGCTGCAACATGTGCAGAGTTGAATTCCACCGGGTAGGCACATCGCATTTTAGCCGGTGAAGTGGCAGGCCCAACGACTTCTGTAGAGATGTAAGTCGCTGAGCTGCGGGATGCGAACGGCGGAAGTGAGCACACAGCGACCGTGCCCTCTGCAGAAGGCCATCTAGTCTGGGATAGTGGGCTAAAAATTGCTGGACAACCAGGTTCAACACGTGAGCCATACAAGGCACGTGTGTGACATTGCCCCGGCGAAGGGCCGCACCCAGGTTTGCAGCATTGTCGCACACGGCCTTCCCTGGTTTCAGGTCCAGTGGAGACAACCATTCATGAAACTGGTTCTCCAGAGCTGACCACAACTCCTCAGCTGTGTGACTCACATTTCCAAGACATTTCGGTGTAAAAACCGCCTGATGACGTTGAGCCCTACTGCCAGCATAGTAAGGAGGTGTGCAGGATCCCTTCTGCGCAGTTAGAAAGCTTGTGGCATGACCAGACAGGCTTTGGGTGCAGGTGGAAGACCGAGAGGAGGTTGAGGAGGCAGAAGCAGTGGAGGAAAAATGACATAAAGAGGATTGACGCACAACTCGTGGGGATGGCAAGACTTGGACAGCAGCCAATTGTCCTGCTGTCACCATAGTTACCCAGTGCCCAGTCAGCGACATGTAACGCCCCTGTCCATGCCTACTCGTCCAAGTGTCTGTGGTGAAATGCACCCTGTCACACACAGAGTTTCTCAAAGAAGCGGTGATGTTGTGTGCGACATGCTGGTGGAGCGCAGGCACACCTTTCTTTGAGAAGTAGTGCCGACTGGGCATCTGGTACTGGGGCACTGCGACGGACATAAGGTCTCGAAATTCCTCTATGTCCACCAGGCGGAAAGGCAGCATTTCTGTAGCCAAGAGCTTGCAGATGGTGAAACTCAACCTCTTAGCTTTCTCATGGCTAGGAGGAAATGGTCTTTTACTTGTCCACATCTGAGGGACCGAGGGCTGGCTATTGTGCTTAGACGGGGTTGATAAGGGTGTCCCCGGCAAACTGCCGGTCTGTGAGGAAGATGCAGGCGGACATGTTAGGTTGCCTTGATCCAAAGGTGGTGCTATCGATGTCGGACAGCGCTCAAGACCAGCTGGTGTTACCACCTCCAAAGAAAATGATGACCTGCCAATCACGCTGGCTGTTGCGGGTAAAGAGGTGGCAGGTCTGCGCCCCAAAACAGGTGTGACTGCTGTCCCCCCAGTCACAGAGGATGAAGAGGCCGCGGATGCACAAGATATGGCAGACGGTGGTTGGCCCGGCCGGCTAGACCGCATTGTAGCACACTGAGCTTCCCACTGCAACTTATGCTTCATGTCCATGTGCCGGTTCATGCATGAAGTACTCAAACTATGTATTTTTTGGCCTCTACTTAGCTTTTGCTGACAAATGTTACAGATAACACGAGTTGGGTCATCTTTATCGATCTGAAAAAATGCCCAGGCTATGCAAGGCTTAGCACCCATGCGACCTGAAGAGCCACCACGACTTGTGGTGAGAGGCAGAGTTGTGTTTGAGGATGCAGTTGTTGACGTGCTTCCAGTACTACGTCTCTGTCCAGGAAGGCGCAACCTGACCTCGTCGTCACTAGCATCTTCCTCCACCTCCTCTGCTGACCTCATCTCTTGGCTGACTGTGGGTTGACAGTAAGTGGGATCTCCGACCTCATCATCATCACCCTGTGCGTTATCACACCCGTCGTCCTCAGAGCCAACCTGTTCCTGCCCTGACAAAAAACTAAAGTTGTCGCTCCAATCAGGTATTTGAGTCTTATCATCGTCTTCCTCATTGTCTCCACCAACAGGAGTTACAGTTTGGGAATGAGGGTCTACATTATGGTCAGAACCTTCTGCGTCTGGTCCTGGATCCGACTCATAAAGATTCTGGGCATCAGTGCAGATCATTTCCTCGTCTGGATTCACAGAAGCGCTGGAGTCGACCTCTGATTCCCAGGCTATAGTATGAGTAAACAGCTCTGCAGACTCAACCATCTGTTCTACCTCATACTCAGACGGGCAGCTGGAGATTTGGGAGCTGTGAGGAAGCAAGTGCGATTTGGGTGACACCTTTGAGGACTGGAGTATTTGTGGTGTTGAAGTTGATGTGGAGGAGAGCCCACTTAAAGGAGCACTTGATATCCGTTGAAGCACCTGCTGTTTTTGTGCCTCATCTGGAATTTGTAGCGATTGGCGTGGCCGTAAGAAAGGGATCTTATCACATTGTCCGCTAAAAGAAGTAGACATTTTAGTTTGGCTGGAAGATGGTCTTTCTTCTGCACCTACCCCACGGACACAACCTTTTTTCCCCTTCCCAACACGCCTATTCCCCTTTCCACCAGCAGCAGGCCTTTTTCCACTCATTTTGGTGGTTAACTAATTCACAACTCTGGAGTTGTTTGCACAAAAAAACAATGGATGGTAACCGAGCAGAGCTGAGTGGCCAAACTGTGGTATTAGGCCAAAACTATTGGCTGGGTTAGATGCAGAAAAAAATTATTTTTAATTTGCAACCTGATGGAGGTCAGTATAGATGGACTAATAGACCAAGTCCCACACACCGCTAGAAGCCCAAATATTTTTTCAGAGCTAGATGCAGAAAAAAATTATTTTTAATTTGCAACCTGATGGAGGTCAGTATAGATGGACTAATAGACCAAGTCCCACACACTGCTAGAAGCCCAAATATTTTTTCAGAGCTAGATGCAGAAAAAAATTATTTTTAATTTGCAACCTGATGGAGGTCAGTATAGATGGACTAATAGACCAAGTCCCACACACTGCTAGAAGCCCAAATATTTTTTCAGAGCTAGATGCAGAAAAAAATTATTTTTAATTTGCAACCTGATGGAGGTCAGTATAGATGGACTAATAGAACAAGTCCCACACGCTGCTAGAAGCCCAAATATTTTTTCAGAGATAAATGAAGAAAAAAATTATTTTTAATTTGCAACCTGATGGAGGTCAGTATAGATGGACTAATAGACCAAGTCCCACACACTGCTAGAAGCCCAAATATTTTTTCAGAGCTAGATGCAGAAAATTTTTTTATTCAATTTGCAAACTGATGGAGGTCAGTATAGATGGACTAATAGACCAAGTCCCACACACTGCTAGAAGCCCAAATATTTTTTCAGAGCTAGATGCAGAAAAAAATTATTTTTAATTTGCAACCTGATGGAGGTCAGTATAGATGGACTAATAGACCAAGTCTCACACACCGCTAGAAGCCCAAATATTTTTTCAGAGCTAGATGCAGAAAAAAATTATATTCAATTTGCAACCTGCTGGAGGTCAGTATAGAAGGACTAATAGAACAAGTCCCACACACTGCTAGAAGCCCAAATATTTTTTCAGAGCTAAATGAAGAAAAAAATTATTTTTAATTTGCAACCTGATGGAGGTCAGTATAGATGGACTAATAGACCAAGTCCCACACACTGCTAGAAGCCCAAATATTTTTTCAGAGCTAGATGCAGAAAAAAATTATTTTTAATTTGCAACCTGATGGAGGTCAGTATAGATGGACTAATAGACCAAGTCCCACACACCGCTAGAAGCCCAAATATTTTTTCAGAGCTAGATGCAGAAAATTTTTTTATTCAATTTGCAACCTGATGGAGGTCAGTATAGATGGACTAATAGACCAAGTCCCACACACTGCTAGAAGCCCAAATATTTTTTCAGAGCTAGATGCAGAAAAAAATTATTTTTAATTTGCAACCTGATGGAGGTCAGTATAGATGGACTAATAGACCAAGTCCCACACACTGCTAGAAGCCCAAATATTTTTTCAGAGCTAGATGCAGAAAAAAATTATTTTTAATTTGCAACCTGATGGAGGTCAGTATAGATGGACTAATAGACCAAGTCCCACACACTGCTAGAAGCCCAAATATTTTTTCAGAGCTAGATGCAGAAAAAAATTATTTTTAATTTGCAACCTGATGGAGGTCAGTATAGATGGACTAATAGAACAAGTCCCACACACTGCTAGAAGCCCAAATATTTTTTCAGAGATAAATGAAGAAAAAAATTATTTTTAATTTGCAACCTGATGGAGGTCAGTATAGATGGACTAATAGACCAAGTCCCACACACTGCTAGAAGCCCAAATATTTTTTCAGAGCTAGATGCAGAAAAAAATTATTTTTAATTTGCAACCTGATGGAGGTCAGTATAGATGAACTAATAGACCAAGTCCCACACACCGCTAGAAGCCCAAATATTTTTTCAGAGCTAGATGCAGAAAAAAATTATATTCAATTTGCAACCTGCTGGAGGTCAGAATAGAATGACTAATAGAACAAGTCCCACACACTGCTAGAAGCCCAAATATTTTTTCAGAGCTAAATGAAGAAAAAAATTATTTTTAATTTGCAACCTGATGGAGGTCAGTATAGATGGACTAATAGACCAAGTCCCACACACTGCTAGAAGCCCAAATATTTTTTCAGAGCTAGATGCAGAAAAAAATTATATTCAGTTTGCAACGTGATGGAGGTCAGTATAGATGGACTAATAGAATGATGCTATGCCCAAAAGATTTTACTTCACTAGGTGCAGTAAAAAAATTGGTATTCTATACACAGGTGGTATATCTTGCAACACAGATAGGCTACTCCACTGACTAACACACTCTGCAATAGGCCAAAAAGGATTAGCTTTGCTAGATTCAGCCAAATGCTGTGAAAAAAACTTGCACAGCACTGGCACAGACCTGCCTGGCAAAAACTGATAGGAACTGATGTAACCTAGTCCTGAAAAGGACTCCAATTACAATTAGTCTTTACTCCCACAATCTATCTATTTAAGAGCACAGACCTGCCTGATAAAAGTCGTAGGAAATGCTGTAACCTAGTCCTTAAAAGGACTGCAATCACAACTATTCCCTACTCCCAAGCTATCTGTATATTTGTGCGAAAATTGGCTTGAAATTAACAAGGTATAGCGCACACAGCAACAGCGGTGCCGTCTAACACGCAGCTGCAGCAGTGAGAAAATGGTGGCGACGGGGAAAATGGCTTGGTCTTATAGGGCAAGGACATGTGACATACACTGCCAATCACACATGCCCTTGCTTGTGTGAAAAAAAGCACTTCGCTCCGTGTGTGCGCTGCTGATAGGCTGACAGATTGCACCTCCCCACTGCAAATGCGGGAAAGAGAAAAAAAAATGGAGATCTTCATTGTTCCTGCAGAGATCCATCCCCTGCCCCTCCCCCCGCCCCGCTGTACACTCAAACTGCGTATTAACATTAATTTTCATCATTACTGAGAAAAAATCCAGTTATGATTTTGGTGCACGAACAGTTATCGAACATAACCTCGAACAGCCGAATTTTTCTCAAATTGTTCGTGTTCGCCGACCGGCTCGAACACCGCCCAAAACAGCTCGAATTTGAGATTGGCGAACAGTTCGAGTAGAACAACGCTCATCTCTAGTCAGCAGAGGAGGTGGAGGAAGACGCTAGTGACGACGAGGTCAGGTTGCGCCTTCCTGGACAGAGACGTAGTACTAGAAGCACGTCAACAACTGCATCCTCAAACACAACTCTGCCTCTCACCACAAGTCGTGGTGGCTCTTCAGGTCGCATGGGTGCTAAGCCTTGCATAGCCTGGGCATTTTTTCAGATCGATAAAGATGACCCAACTCGTGTTGTCTGTAACATTTGTCAGCAAAAGCTAAGTAGAGGCCAAAAAATACATAGTTTGAGTTCTTCATGCATGAACCGGCACATGGACATGAAGCATAAGTTGCAGTGGGAAGCTCAGTGATCTACAATGCGGCCTAGCCGGCCGGGCCAACCACCGTCTGCCATATCTTGTGCATCCGCGGCCTCTTCATCCTCTGTGACTGGGGGGACAGCAGTCACACCTGTTTTGGGGCGCAGACCTGCCACCTCTTTACCCGCAACAGCCAGCGTGATTGGCAGGTCATCATTTTCTTTGGAGGTGGTAACACCAGCTGGTGTTGAGCGCTGTCCGACATCGGTAGCACCACCTTTGGATCAAGGCAACCTAACATGTCCGCCTGCATCTTCCTCACAGACCGGCAGTTTGCCGGGGACACCCTTATCAACCCCGTCTAAGCACAATAGCCAGCCCTCGGTCCCTCAGATGTGGACAAGTAAAAGACCATTTCCTCCTAGCCATGAGAAAGCTAAGAGGTTGAATTTCACCATCTGCAAGTTCTTGGCTACAGAAATGCTGCCTTTCCGCCTGGTGGACACAGAGGATTTTCGAGACCTTATGTCCGGCGCAGTGCCCCAGTACCAGATGCCCAGTCGGCACTACTTCTCAAAGAAAGGTGTGCCTGCGCTCCACCAGCATGTCGCACACAACATCACCGCTTCTTTGAGAAACTCTGTGTGTGACAGGGTGCATTTCACCACAGACACTTGGACGAGTAGGCATGGACAGGGGCGTTACATGTCGCTGACTGGGCACTGGGTAACTATGGTGACAGCAGGACAAGGGGCTGCTGTCCAAGTCTTGCCGTCCCCACGAGTTGTGCGTCAATCCTCTTTATGTCAAAGTTCCTCCACTGCTTCTGCCTCCTCAACCTCCTCTCGGTCTTCCACCTGCACCCAAAGCCTGTCTGGTCATGCCACAAGCTTTCTAACTGCGCAGAAGGGATCATGCACACCTCCTTACTATGCTGGCAGTAGGGCTCAACGTCATCAGGCGGTTTTTACATTGAAATGTCTGGGAAATGTGAGTCACACAGCTGAGGAGTTGTGGTCAGCTCTGGAGAAATAATTTCATGAATGGTTGTCTCCACTGGACCTGAAACCAGGGAAGGCCGTGTGCGACAATGCTGCAAACCTGGGTGCGGCCCTTCGCCGGGGCAATGTCACACACGTGCCTTGTATGGCTCACGTGTTGAACCTGGTTGTCCAGCAATTTTTAGCCCACTATCCCAGACTAGATGGCCTTCTGCAGAGGGCACGGTCGCTGTGTGCTCACTTTCGCCATTCGCATCCCGCAGCTCAGCGACTTACATCTCTACAGAAGTCGTTGGGCCTGCCACTTCACCGGCTAAAATGCGATGTGCCTACCCGGTGGAATTCAACTCTGCACATGTTGCAGCGACTGTGGCAGCACCGACAAACCCTGGTGCAATACGTTCTGACGTATAGCCTGGGCCAACGAGATCCAGAGGTGGGGCAAATCACGCTGGAGGAGTGGTCTCAGATCAGGGACCTATGCACCCTTCTGCACAGTTTTGAAATGTGGACGAAGATGTTTAGTGCTGACGATGCCATTATCAGCATGACTATTCCGGTGATTTACATGCTGGAGCACATGTTAAACAGAATTTGGAGTCAGGTGGTGGCACAAGAGGAGGTGGAGGAAGTAGAGGAGGAGGAGTTGTATGCGGAAGGGCTAACATCTGCAAGGTCCAGACGGTCGGCAGCACCAAGGCGGCAGGCATGTGAGGGTGGGGGAGATGGTTTTACCAGGGCGCATGGTAGCAGCCAAACTAGTGAGGAAGGTGCAGGAGCCCAGGAAGAAGTGGAGGACGAACTGATGGAAGACTCATCAGATGAGGGAGACCTTGATCACATTTCTGTTGTGCGAGGTTGGGGGGAGAGGACAGAGGAAGGAAGCATGATTGTTACCTCGCCACCAACACAACAGGGACTTGTTGCTCCTGGATGCGCAACACACATGAGTGCCTTCTTGCTGCACTACCTGCAACATGACCCTCGAATTGTGAGAATTAGAAATAATCCTGACTACTGGGTTGCCACACTGTTAGATCCCCGGTACAAAAGTAAATTTGCAGAAATTATTCCTGCCATAGAAAGGGATGCACGCATGCAGGAGTATCAGCAGAGACTGTTGCAGAATCTTACATGTGCTTTTCCACAAAATACCAGTGGTGCACGTAGTGAATCTCACAGTTCCAACTTGCCAACCGTGGGACCGTCAAGTGTTCAGCACTCAAACCGTAACAGAACCACAATATCTGCTGGTAACATCAATTTTGCGGAATCATTTCACCACTTTTTTAGCCCATCCTTTGCAAGGCACAGGAGACAAGAAGTCTGACACATAGTCAACGCCTAGAGACGATGGTACAGGAGTATCTCCAAGTAAACATTGAAGCCACGACTGTGTCACTGGACCCTTGCTCTTTTTGGGCTTCCAATCTGGATAAATGGCCGGAGCTAGCCACTTACGCCTTGGAGATCTTGTCATGCCCCGCAGCCAGCGTTCTGTCTGAACGTGTGTTCAGCGCTGCTGGTGGTGTGCTGACAGATAAGCGCACGCGGCTCTCCACTGATAATGTAGACAGACTCACGTTCATAAAGATGAACAAATCATGGATCCGAAACGACTTTTCTACCCCTGTGTCATCTTGGGGAGAGTAAAAGCTTGATGATTGGTTAAAATCACCCTACCAACCGTTTTAAGCTTTCAAATTACTAATCATGTTTATCTGTATCTTGGCTGGAAAATAAATTGGGCTTTGTAGCAGTGTGCAGCACTGATTCTATTAGGCCATCTATAATAAGCTCCACCAGATTTAAAATTACTAATCATGTTTATCTGTATCTTGACTGGAAAATAATTTGGGCTTTGTAGCAGTGTGCAGCACTGATCCTATTAGGCCATCTATACTAAAGCTTCACCAGATTTAAAATTAATAATAATTTTTAGCTGCATCTAGCCCGGAAAATAATTTTGGGGCTCCGAGATGCGCAAGACACATAAGTGCCTTCTTGCTGCACTACCTGCAGCATGACCCTCATATTGTCAGAATTTGAAGTAATCATGACTACTGGGTTGCCACACTCTTAGATCCCCCAAACTTTTCGATCAACCTTTTCATTTTAATAAAGACCAAAAAAATGATCATTTTTGAAATTATAAGCATTAGCAGGTTGTTAGAAACTGAAATCAAACAGTTTTCAACTCAAAACTTTATTCTAGGTGATGTTACATTTTCACTTAGGACCCCTTGTTCGAAAGGAGCTTCTGAACTCTCTCGTCCATTGAATTTGTCAGGTTTTGGATGGTTTCTGCTTCAATTGTTTTGCATGAGGACAGAATACCCTCCCAGAGCTGTTGCTTAGATGTGAACTGCCTCCCGCCATCATAGACACTCCTTTTAATGATGCTCCAAAGGTTCTGAATGGGGTAGAGGTCAGGGGAGCATGGGGGTCACACCATAAGTTTGTCTCCTTTTATGACCATATCAGCCAGAGATGCAGATGTTTTATGTGCAGCATGAGATGGTGCATTATCATGCAGAAAAATGATCTTGCTGTGAAATACACTGTTCTTCTTCTTGAACCATGGCAGGAAGTGCTGTTTGAGAAAATCCACATACATTATGGAGTTCATCTTTAGCACCTTCAGGGATCCTAAAGGGGCCGACAATCTCTCTCCCCATGATTCCAGCCCAAAACATTACTCCACCTCCTCCTTGTTGGCGCTGTAGCCGTGTTTGCGTGGGGTGTCCATCAACCAGCCATCCTCCACTCCATCCATCTGGACCATCGAGCGCTGCACGGCACTCATCCGTGAACAAAACAGTTTTGAAATCAGTCTTCATGTAATGTTTGGCCCACTGGAGCCGTTTCTGCTTGTGTGAAGTGGATAGAGGAGGTCGACAGGATGGCGTATGCACAGCTGCAAACCTCTGAAGGACCCTGCATCTTGTTGTTCGGGGGACGTTGGAGGCACAAGCAGCTTCAAAAACTTGTCTGCTGCTATGACAAGGCTTTTTTGCCGCTGCTCTTTCAACCTGACGTAATTGCCTGTAGGAAAGAGTCCTCAATTTGCCCTTATCAGCACGCACACGTGTGTACTGTGAATCAGCTACATACTTCTTGATTGCCAAGACACTTCATCCTGATCATCGCACAATGTTGATTGTAGTCATGCCTTGACCTAAACACTCCACAATTTGTTGCTTCTCAGCAGCCGACACATCCTTTTTCTTTCCCATTTTGGCAGAAAATGTAGGCTGCTTAATAATGTGAGACAGCCTTCTTAAGTAGTCTTGCCTTTCATTGGACACACCTGCCAAACTAATTAGCACAGGTGTCTGCAATTGATTACAGTGATATAAAGAGCCCTGACACACATCACCATCAATGAGTTTAACTGACAAACAAACAAATTCTTCCCTTATCACTCCTAAACACTTTTTGCATAATAATTTGGAACACAGTGTACATGTGCTTTTCCACAAAACACCAGTGGTTCACGTAGTGAATCTTACAGTTCTAACTTGCCAACCGTGGTCTGTATGGAGTTGTTCAATAAAGGGCCCAAAATTAAGATAACATAGATGGGAGAGGTCTCTATGAATAGGAATTCCTAAGTATTTGATACCCTGTGAGGGCCAGGCAAAGGGAAAGTTGGACTGGATGGAATCCTATATGGATTTGGGGAGGGAGACATCGAGGGCCTCAGACTTCGCTGCATTGATTTTAAAATTTGACCATGTAACAAAGTAAACTATTTCAGCCATAACAGCATGGATGGATATATGTGATTGAGTGATATATACTAGGACATCATCAGCAAATAGAGAGCACTTGTACTCGGTGCCTCCCACCTCAATCCACCTAATATTGGGATTATGGCGAATTGATGAGAGCAGGTACTCCGTCACTAGGATGTATAAGAGAGGGGACAGAGAACATCCCTGCCTTGTCCCATTGGTGATTGTGAAAGGTGATGAAAATGTTCTGACGTGCCCCATGGGCCTTGGGCACCCGGAGCCGGACCCTTTTTGGTGGATGCTGGTGGTTGTAGTCTCCGTGGCGGCAACCCGGTTCTGTGGCTCAGGGCGGTCAAACCAGTGGCGGAACTATTTATGTGGTTTTGATGTTTAAATGTCCGACTACGCCACCCGTGGATTGCGGTCAGAGTGAACCGCCACTCCAGGGCATACCGCTGAGGCTGGTGTTGTGGGTGCAGCAGAGCGTAGCATAACTCCAGACGGGAGGAGTATAGCCTCAGGGCAGTGTATGCGGAGGATGGGGGTGATGGTGCAGGGCAGCAGCAGTAATGACACGGAGTCAGTGATGCAGTCCAGGGCCTTTACTCACAGTTCTTATTATCCAGACCACGTCTGCAGGTAACGGCTGCCCACGTCGTACTGTGCTCACCAGGTGAGGGGCTCAGACAACTCCCAGATAACTTTGGACTGCTTCACAGGACCCCCTTTGTGTGTCCTTTGTCTGGCCTTTCTTACCAACCCTTCTGTCCGGCTGCCTCGGGCCTCCTCTTGGTAAACTTGGCGCCAGTTTCCCTGACCCTATGTGGTGCCTTCCTAGCGGGTGTAGCGAGGGGCTGCGCCACATAAAATGTCACAGCCTCCTGTTTCTAGCTGAGGGTCGTTTCCTGCCTCCACTAGTTTCGGGGACCGGTCTCCCCCTTTGGCCTGACCCCTCCACGCAGGTGGATTCGGGCGTGCGGTGGCGACTCGCCCGTCCGCACCCCTGAGATCCCTTCGTTCCTCGTTCCTGGAGCCTTCTCCGCTCCTCTTCCTTCCTTCTCCCTCTTCCAGGCCTGGGCCTCTGTTACTAGGCCCACCTCCGGAGCAGAGCTCATGCAGAGCCCCTGCTCCCTGCCACTTCTGCTCAGACTTCTCTGCACTGAACTAAGATGGTGCCCACCTTTTATACTCCCTTCTCAATGCACCCAGGAACTGCTTCCTCCCTGCTCCTGCACTACAGGGTTCCCCTTCCTCAGTGTTCCCTCCCCCCACTCCAGCCAGGGACAGGGACTGTCGTGCCCATCTCAGGGGCATATTGGTCGCCCTGCCCCACGGCAATGTGGTGTAATGCATGCAGGTGTCGGGTCCTGATCCACACTACATCCTTACCTGAGAGTGAGATATCACACCTCTGGGTAAGGTGCAATACCTCTGTAGCAACCGAGCCCTCAGGGTGCTACAGTTCCATTTATCTTCAGCCTAGGTGACGTATTGCGATACAGGGCCGTGATTTTGGCTATAAAAGGGTCCCCTAGACCCCTACCCCAAGCTTTTTAAGAGAATCATATATGGCGTGCCAGGAGACTCTATGGAATGCTTTCTCAGCATCCAACGAGAGTATCTAATTACAAATTTTTAACTGCATCTAGCCCAGGAAATACTTTGTGCCTAGTAGCAGGGTCTGCTAGTCAGCGGATTATCCCGGCTGTTAAGCAAGCTACACCACCTGTAGTTTGGACACTTCATTTTTTCAAAGGAAATGCTTCGGGACCACGGGATACTCAGTGAAGAGCATCAGGAGGCACCCCAAGGCATAGGGGCTGGGACTTTCAGTAGGATGCCTTGCGGTGGACAGCCGAGCTCGATCCTTATAAAAGCTTTTTAACTGCAGCAGCTTTAGTGGACGCTACTGGAGCTGGAATTACGCGGCTGCTGGCATGAGACTTGCCCTCCAATAGATCCTTGTAAATGGATTTAAAGTGTATTTATTCAAATTAGAGAGACAATTTAAATTAAAAAGCTTAGAGCTGCCTCCACCACAGGGGGGCTCGCTCGACCCACCAGCGGACAGGCACCAGTATTGGGAGAGGGGGGCTGGCCGTCAGGGTTCACCGCGGCTCTGGCACAAACCCGGCGACACGGAGGTGGCACGGGCAGGAGCGGACTGAACGTGTCGGCTTCTCACTTTTTGGATTTTAAAAGGGCATGACATGCCTATATCTGTGTCTCCCCTCCTTTTACTCCTCCACCTCTTTTCTTTTCGCATGACTATATGTACTTGTCACTTTTCCATGTGTTAGTTGTGTTTTCTGAGCAGTTTGTCAGCTTTTGGACACCTTTGAAGGTGTTTTCTATGTGTTTCTATGTGTTTTTGTTTGCCTGCCATTGGTTTTATTGGTGTTCGAAGGTGTTCGACGAACAGTTCGACGAACAGTTCGGCGAACACACGGGTGTTCGACGAACCGAACCGAACTCGAACACTACGGGGGTGGCTCAACACTATTCATGACTCCTGTGGTACGGTTAAGGCCTCCAGTACCAGACACAGTAAAGCAACCCCACAGCATTTTGAATCCTCCACCATGCTTAACTTTTGTTAAGGTGTTCTTTTGTTCTTTTCCTCATAAGCTTCATTGCACTGTCTGTAAACAAACTGTTGCTTTGCATTGCCAAAAGCTCTATTTTTGTTTCATCTCTCCACAGAACATTTTCCCAGAAGGATTGTGGTTTGTCAAGGTACTCTTTGGGAAAGATCAGTTGTTCCATTTTATGTTTTTTCTTCGGTCATGGTTTCTTTCTTGGCCTTCGCCCATAAAGCTCTGCTTGGTTTAGTGTGTGGCATATGGTACTTGTTGAAACCATGACCCCTGACTGTTCCAGGTTGGCTTTCAGGTCCTTGAATGTTTGACATGGTGTTTTTTCCACCATTCACATCGAATTTTGAAGACATCTCTTGTCAATTTTCCTCTTTCCCCCATGTCCAGGGAGGTTCTGGATGGTTCCATGCTTGGCAAACTTCTTAATAACATTATGCACTCCAAGGTCTTATACCCTTTGGAAGTCTTGTGTTTGCTAATAATAGCAGTTCTGATATTATCAGACAGCTCCTTTGTCTTCGCCATTGTCACAAAGGAACAAGGTCTACTATGTGGCTTTTTAAAACACCTAAGTCAACATTCATTAGCTAATTCATTTCACATGGGCACCGACAATTAATTACAGGTGAATCATTTTATTTTATTTACCACAGGCGAATCAAAATGTGTTTCAATAGTAAATTAATGTAAAGAGTGCCTATACCAGTGACACAGCAAGCTTTAGGTTTTCCTATTTATCCCTCCCATTGTTTTTTGTTTTAAATTATTGTTTATCATTTGCTCTTTTGTATTTAACATGAGTTCTCTACACGGAAAAACTGTTTCACTTGATTCATTTTTTCAGGAGTTATTCCACATTATGCACTTAAACTTCATGGGTGACAATAACGATGAGGAGGACTGTAAGAGATCTATGAAAATTCACTTGCCCCTGGGTGCTACACAAGTGGGCAATTCTCCATTTGAAATTTTCTATGTTGAATTTATTTGGATTTGTTTTCTGCACTCCTGTGCAATCTCTATTCTGAAGCACTGCCATTTTTGTGGTGATGGAGAATTAAGCACCTTTATAGCCAACTTAAAAGGCTTATTGGCAGTTATAAACTATTAGTCATAATTATTCATCTGTGAAATCGCCTCCCACAGAAGAATTGATGAAAAGGAAATTAAGGGCATATCCACTGAAAATAAAAAAACTTTTCTGCTTCTTTTTTCAGAATCCATTAAAATGGTATAAAAAATGTAATCATCATCAGTTACAGACTTACACGTTTCTGATGTACACAGCACTCTTAAATACAGTCTAGCATATTGAACCATGGGAAACTATTTAAAACCAACACCATCCAATGTTATTGAAGCATATATTAACCCCTTAATTGACAAAACATAATATATACAGAAAGTGTACAAAATTCATTAGGCAGATATGAACACATTTCAAAATAAGGTATAGACAATTGTTATGAGGTTCAATAGATAAAAGATAGGTCATGCCTATACTTCATCCCATTAGGCAATCTAGACATTGAAGAGAACCTATCAGTACAATTTTGTAATTTAAAGACATGACTGTGATGACACTGTAAAACTGATTACATTGAAACCATTGGTGATGAAATCTGTTTTGTTGTTCTTCTGTAATCAGCATTTGAAGTTTTCTACTAATTAGGTATTTTCCTCCCTGTTTGCTGTTCCCCACCCCATCGCCTGTCATCAGTCTTTGAATGACAGATCACTACTGCCATTTAAAGACCATAGGCAGGTGGAGGGGCCGGAAGTCACAGGAAGGAAAAGATACAGTGCACAGTTCAGCCCCTGTGCACCAAAATCTACCTACCAGAAAACATCAAATGGTGATTAAAGAAGAACCACAAAAAAGACTTTTACAACCAATGTATCAATTTATTCTGTGTTGTGCTCCATTACAGCCATATCATTACTCCACATTACAAAATCATACTGAGAGGTTACCTTTAAATGCAACATCTATGGCATGTTCCAAATTAGCAGTTGTCTCTGCCAATCACCGCCTTTCACTGGACATTCCATCTTCTTAATTTCAAACTATGTCAAACTTGTTATATCATCATCATGCATATTGTGGGGTTTCTACTCACTTGGGTGCATCGGGAGGCAAACAGGAAGCTTTTTAATTTAAATGTCCATGTCGGTTTAATGCTTCATAAACCAGCCAAAAGAGAAACAAACAGCCTTTAGTGCAGGAAAAACAAAGTAAACAGCCCTTTACGCAAAGTCTCTGGTTAGCCAGTCTTGTGAACACACAGGCTGGATAGCATCCAGTTCACTGGCTCTGTCTGGAGACAACAACACACAGGAGGCCTTCTCCCTCCAAACACACAGACCATGTGCCAAACAACAGACTCCATTATAAGCTCTTAACCACACCCAGAGGTGAGGAATGTGGGTAGCCAGACTCGCCAAACTCTCCAACTACATGTAACCCAGTCCCAGATGCACCAAACAGTCCTCTTAGTGCTTACGTGCACTAGAGCAACACTCCCCGATTACTTCACAAAGGACAGTCATCTCTGTGATACATATCTCCCATTAACTATGTGTCCATTAGCTACCTTACATTCCTCCTCCCTCTGCCTAAAGATTTGAGGCTTGGCACCTTCTACCACTAGACAGGGGATTCTCGAGAGGGCATCCGCATTACCATATAGCTTCCCTGCTCTATGTTCCACGTGGAAGTTGAGATCCTATAGGGCTAAAAACCAGCGGGTGACCCAAGCATTTTTTCCTTCATCCATCTGAGTGGAGCATGGTCGGATATCAATCTAAACAGATAGTACTGTAATGTTTCTACCACCCACTTTATGGCCAAGCATTCCTTTTCTATGACAGCATAATTGTTCTCAGATGAGGGCAGCATTCTACTCAGGTAGAGAACAGGGTGCTCCTCCCCGTGTATCTCCTGGGAAAGGACTGCTCCTAAACTGACATCTGAGGCATCTGTTTGGAGTATAAATTCTTTCTTGAAGTCGAGGGCAACCAGATCTTGTTGCTTACACAGATCCCATTTCATTTCTTGAAAGGTCGTCTCCGTCTCTGCAGTCCATTTGGCCATTACAGATTTTGTCCCCTTAAGGAGGTCAGTAAGGGGTGCGGTCATAATGGCAAAATTTGGGATGAACCTCCTGTAGCATACCACGATTCCTAGAAAGGCTCTTACTTCCTTCTTCAATAGTGGTCTCGGTCAGGTTTGGATTGACTCCACTTTAGTGATTTGGGGTTTGATCTCGCCTCTACCCACTACATATCCCAGGTATTTGGATTCTTCTTTCCCCATGCCACATTTTTTTTTGATTTATTAAATACCCGGCCTTTCTTAGAGCATCAAACACCATCTGGACCTTTTTCCAGATGACTCCCCTAGTCTAAGCTGAAGATAACTATATCATCAAGGTATGTCACGGTGTATTTCTTATGGGGTGCAAGGATTCGGTCCATGGCTCTCTGGAAGGTGGCCAGTTCCGATTACTCCTGCAGTCCAAATGTCATCCGAACATATTGGAAGCACCTGTTGGGCACATAAAATGCAGTCTTCTCCTAGGCTTCCTGTGACAGGTGGATCTGCCAATATCCCTTTGTTAAATCCAAGGTGGTGATGTACCTTGCTGGCCTAAGTCTTTCAATCAGCTCATCAACATGCGGGATCAGATATGCGTCAAATTTTTAGACCTCATTCAACTTTCTATAGTCATTGCAGAATCTCCATTCACCATCGGGTTTTGGAACCAGGACAGTCGGGCTCGATTAACCGCTCTTGGAATTCCTCAATGACCCCAAGTTTCAACATACAATCCACTTCCTTGGAGATCAATTCTCGTTGGGCCTCAGAAATTTGATAGGGCTTCAAGCTCACCCCCACATGTGGCTAAATCAGAACCTCATGATCTATGACCTTTGTGCACCCAGACAATTCTGAGAACAGATCCTTGTTCTTCTGCATTAATTCTCGTCACTGCTGTTTTTGGGCTATTGTGACTACTCCAACTTCACCTTCTGGCTTGCCCAGCAAGCACGGAACTTCAGGAGGCTCTCTGTCTTGCCACGCTTTGATGAGATTGACGTGGTAGATCTGGTATGGTTTACATCTTCCAGTTGATGAATCTTATAGTTCACTTTACAAAACTTCTCAACCACCTCATACGGCCTTTGTTACTTGGCCAAGAATTTACTCACCATGGTAGGAATTAGCATGAGGACTCGGTCTCCAGGATTGAACTGACTCACTCTGGCTAACCAGTTGTAGACCCTAGCCTGAGCCTCTTGTGCCTGGAGGAGATGTCCTTTTACTATGGGCATCACTTTCGCAATCCTCTCCTGCATCAGTGTGACGTACTCAATGACGCTCCTGTGGGGCGTGACTTCGGCTTCCCAGGTTTCTTTTGCTATATCTAGGAGACCCCGCGGATGTTGGTCATATACTGTAGCTCAAATGGTGAGAACCCAATAGAGGCCTGTGTGACCTCTTGGATCGAGAACAACAGATACAGCAGGAGACAATCCCAGTCTCTACTGTCCTTTTCTATGGCCTTCCTCAGCATGCTCTTCAGAGTTTTGTTGAAGTTTTCCACTAGGCCATCTTTCTGAGGATGGTATACTGATGTTCTCAGTTGGGAGATTTGCAGGGCCTTGCACAATTCCCTCATCACCTTACTTATAAAGGGTGTTCCCTGGTCGGTCAGGATCTCCCTTGGTAACCCTGCCTGGGAAAAAACGTGGACCAATTTGCGAGCTATACTCTTTGTGGAGGAGTTTCTCAGGGGGATTGCTTCAGGATAGTGGGTGGCATTGTCCAAGATGAACAATATATATTGATGCCCATTAGTAGATTTAACCAGGGGACCTACCAAGTCTATAGCAATCCTCTCGAACCGCACATCAATGATAGGCAATGGGTTGATGGGACGTTTAAAGTGAGAGGTGGGGGAGATTAACTGGCATGTAGGGAAGGACCTGCAATACTTCAGATTTCCCGGTGATATCTGGGGGAATAGAACCAATGCACGATCCGTTCCTGCATTTTTTCCATTCCAAGTTGGCCACCCAAGACATGTGAATGAGTCATGTCCAACACCCTCCATCTATAGGGCTCCGGCATCAATAACTGCTCCACAAGCTCCTCCCTCACGTTTGCAACTCGGTACAACAACTTCCCACTCAAAAAAAGTGGGGAAATCTTGTGTCAGCCCCTGGCTCCTGTGCAATGTCATTTATAACTGTGACATTCTTAAAGGCTTCCCTAAGAGTTACTTCCCTATGTTGGGCGGTCCCAAAATTCTCGCTGGTCACCCCTAACTCAGGAATATCAGCCTCAGGGGACACTACCTCCTCATTCCCAATAAAATAAAGAAGAGAAACCCGACCAACTCTGGATGTGGTGATACCTCTTCAGGGTTAACTGGTTTCATATCTGAGCCACCGAACCCTGAACACTTCCTCCACAGATCCCAAAACAAACAAAAGTCTCGGCCTATAATAATGGGGCGCAACAAGTCCTGGATGATACTGACCTTGTGGGACTCCATACCGTGGGCCATTTCAATGTACATTCTGGCCAAGGGATAGTCTTTAGCATCACCATGAATGCAGAGTATTCCATCCTTCTTCCCTGGAATCAGTTGGAGAGGAAATGTGGCCCTCACAAGGGCCACCAGACTCCCCGAGTCTAGCAGCCCAGTTACCTGCCAACCATTTACTTTCACGGGACATGCTTGTGGCCCCTAGCTGGGTGGACAGTTCACACTGCAGGCCAGATATGCATAGTAAGAACAATGGCATCCCAGGCTACAGTCCATTTGCTCAGGGGGTCAGGGGACAATGGGCGACAATATTGCCTGGGCCGTGTTATTTCCAGCATATGATATCATCAGTAGGGACCTTTGGCATTACCTTCCCCATCCCTTTGGACTTTGGTTGCCCACTCCATTTTGGGCTTCCGATTGGGACCCCCCAGTATGGAGTGGGCTGCCTTCCCTAGGAATCCTTAACCCCCTGATATCTTTCGACCAGTCCGATCAGTTCATGAGCATTCCGGGGATCACCCTGAGCAACTCAAGTCTGCATTGGCTTCGACAGGGAATGCACAAACCGGTCCTTCATCACTTGCTCTACCATCTGGAAGGCGTAGAGGACTCCGGCAGCAGCCATTTTTGGACAAGGTGCAACAGGTCAAACATTTGGGAGCGAGTACGCCAGAATTTCAGTTTTCAGTTTGCCATACTCCTTGGCATCCTAAAAAGCTAAGTCATAGTAAGCTTTCTGGGGTTCCCTTGTCAAGTATGGTGCCAGCACCTCTGCCCTCTGCTCTGGCGGAAGGTTCTCCCTCTCAGCGACCCTTTCAAATATAGTCAAAAGGTTTCCATTTCATCCCCCAGAGGTCATCTTCTGCAAGGCCCGTCTTACCGCCTTCCGGACATGGAAGTCATCAGCTGGACTTGGGGTTGGGGCCCTCTTCCTGCCCTGGATGGCGGTTGACAGAAGCAGAATCTGCTGCCACTTCTCCTGTTGGTGCTACTGAATTTGCTGTAGCAACAGTCTGTTGCTCTCGTACTGGTGCTGTTACGACTGCACCAAATGTTTAAGCAGGTCCTCCATTGTGTTTGGCGTCACTTGCTGGCTTGTAGCAGACTTCACCCAGGACATGCAGTACGATTTGTAGCAGTTACACTTATCCGCTGGGAATGCTACCCGCACTTCTAACACCAATTATGGGGTTTCTACTCACTTGGGTGTGTCGGGAGGCAAACAGGAAACCAGCCTTTAGTTCAGGCAAAACAAAGTAAACAGCTTTTTAGGCAAAGTCTCTGGTCAGCCAGTCTTGTGGGCACACAAGCTAGATAGCATCCTGTTCACTTGCTCTGTCTGGAGACAACAACACACAGGAGGCCTTCTCCCTCCAAAAACACAGACCATGTGCCAAACAACTGACTCCATTATAAGCTCTTAACCACACCCAGAGGTGAGGTATTTGGGTAACCAGACCCGACAATCTCTCCAACTACACGTAACCCGGTCCCAGACAGTCCTCTTAGTGCTTACGTTAACTAGAGCAACATTCCTGCATTACATCACAGAGGACAGCCATCTCTGTGACACATAACTCCCATCAACTAAGTGTCCGTTAGCTACCTTACAATATATAAAAAATACTTTGTCACCCATGAATAGCCGTTATCGTTCTTGATCATGTAAGATAAATGTCCTGCAATTCTTTTTTTATGTTTCCTGGTACATCCTACATAATTAACATTGCAGGCAAGACTTGTTACACAGTGAGCGTCATGGTGTGTATTATATTTAATTAAACTGTTTATACTGCAAACCAAACCATTCGATATCTGTTCTAATTGCATGTCTGCAGATATTGCTTCTGCTGCTTCCACACTTACAGAAACAATTCAGACTGAGCCGTGGTATTTTTTGGCATTTTATCTACAAATAGGAAAAAGAGACTTTAAATCACTCCCAATGATTTACCTCTTCTTGGAACCATTGGACAACCATTAAGTCTGTAGAAACTGTGAAAGAAAAACATGACTAGTGTAGATACCTTCAAATATAAATTCTAGATTAATGGCCACTAGTTATGAGCGAGCATTAAAATGCTTGGGTACTCGTTGTTCGAGTTGAGTAAACTGGAATGCTTGAGTGCTCGATACGAACAACGAGCCCAATGTAAGTCTATGGGAAACCCAAGCATTTTTCCGGCGGCACCCCCCAGAGGTCTGCAGAGGGCCTAAAAATTGCCAATATCGATGGGAACTGTGCTCTAATGACATGAGAACAGCATGGGATAGACCCCTGGAAAGATCTCTGACTTCCAGGTTACTGCTGTGAACAATGTTGTCACAGTATTATGCCAAGGACTCACAATAAAACAAAAACTAAACCAAAATGAATTTTCCTGGGAGAAATATTTAGAAACATCCTTTCCACGGTAATGACTTAATTATAAGGCAAAATAAATAACCAAAAACAAAAATGCTCCTCCACACCTTGGGCTATGTTTACAGGTATTGTTTTTGATGCATTTTTGCACTTTTGCATTGCTTTCAAAGGGGAAAAATACATTCACCAGTAAATGTAATTTTAACATTTTACTACCTTATCTGGCCATGTTGTGTGTGAGACATGATCAGTCACATACTGTTTCATTTATGAAGGAGGGACTGTTAAAGTCACAAAGCCTATTTTTATAAGGCCATCAGGCAGCTCTTATTATTCTTAAAGGGCTAGCTGTCCGCCCTCACTATTGGTAGAGAGGCATCAGCCGGCTATGCTTTGTTGTTCCCATTATTAAAGAGTGGGTCTCCTATATTGTTATTGCGTATGCAGTGACTACAAGGGCTGCCAAAATTTTGAACTCATCACAATACCCCTATGAAGAAACATAGAGGAGGGTCTCATTAAAAAAAATGCTCCCATTATAAAGAAGTCGGTCTCCTATAGTGGTAATGCCCATACAGTGACTGCAAGGGCTGCCTAAATTTGGGAAATACCTCAATACCAATTTGAAGACACAGAGAGCTGGGCCTCAGTAACAACATGTTCCCATTAGAAATGAGCGGTTCTGCTATACAATTATTGCATATGCAGTGAGTACAACGGCTGCCTAAAATTTGGGAAAAAACAAAAAAAACAATTTGAAGACACATAGAGGTGGGCCTCAGTAATGACATGTTCCCATTAGAAAGGAGCGGTTCTGCAATACAGCTATTGCGTAGGCAGCCTAAATTTGGGAAATACCCCAAAACTAGTGATGAGCGAATGTGCTCACCACTGCTCGCTACTCGCCCGAGTATCTCACTGCTCGAGATGCTAAGCACTCTGCGAGTATTTCCTGGTTGCTCGGGCGGGAGCTCTGGGTCCCCTCCCTGCATGTTTGGTGCTCTTTAGAGAGCCAATGAACATGCAGGCATTGCCTGCCACACACTGTAATGTCGTAGCCATGTTGGTTGTGGCATTACTTTGATTGGCTGGCCGCACAGCATCATCAGGTGTATATAAGACCAGGCGCCGCCATGCTCGTCACAGTCTACCCTGGAATCAGGCAGAGTAGGGAGAGGTGCTGCGTCAGGGAGAGATTTGCTTGTGTTGAGTTAGTATAGGTATTACGCAACATATATCTATAATATCCATCTGAACTAACACTCCTTCTGTGGACTAATCCAGCTGCATATAATCAGTGGTGTTAGCAGGAATTAGGCAAGCAGGCAGTGTAAGTGGAAGACTGCAGTGCATATAGCAAGAGGGCCAATTGAACGTCCTGTTAGTCTTGGTATTTCACAACATATATATATTTATATAAATATACAGTTATATGAAAAAGTTTGGGCACCCCTATTAATCTTAAGCTTAATGTTTTATAAAAATTGGTGTTTTTGCAACAGCTATTTCAGTTTGATATATGTAATAACTGTTGGACACAGTAATGTTTCTGCCTTGAAATGAGGTTTATTGTACTAACAGAAAATGTGCAATTTGCATTCAAACAAAATTTGACAGGTGCATAAGAATGGGCACCCTTATCATTTTCTTGTTTTAAATGCTCCTACCTACTTTTTACTGACTTACTAAAGCACTTTTTTTGGTTTTGTAACCTCATTGAGCTTTGAACTTCATAGCCAGGTGTATGCAATCATGAGAAAAGCTACTTAAAGTGGCCACTTGCAAGTTGTTCTCCTGTTTGAATCTCCTCTGAAGAGTGGCATCATGGTCTCCTCAAAACAACTGTCAAATGATCTGAAAACAAAGATTATTCAACATAGTTGTTCAGGGGAAGGATACAAAAAGCTGTCTCAGAGATTTAACCTGTCAGTTTCCACTGTGAGGAACATAGTAAGGAAATGGAAGAACACAGGGACAGTTCTTGTTAAGGCCAGAAGTGGCAGGCCACGAAAAACATCAGAAAGGCAGAGAAGAAGAATGGTGAGATCCGTCAAGGACAATCCTCAGACCACCTCCAGAGAGCTGCAGCATCAACTTGCTGCAGATGGTGTCACTGTGCATCGGTCAACTATACAATGCACTTTGCACAAGGAGAAGCTGTATGGGAGAGTGATGCGAAAGAAGCCGTTTCTGCAAGCACGCCACAAACAGAGTCGGCTGAAGTATGCAAAAGCACATTTGGAGAAGCCAATTTCTTTTTGGAAGAAGGTCCTGTGGACTGATGAAACCAAGAGTTGTTTGGTCATACAAAAAGGCGTTATGCATGGCGGCAAAAAAACACAGCATTCCAAGAAAAACACTTGCTACCCACAGTAAATTTTGGTGGAGGTTCCATCATGCTTTGGGGCTGTGTGGCCAATGCCGGCACCTGGAATCTTGTGAAAGTTGAGGGACACATGGATTCCACTCAGTATCAGCAGATTCTTGACAATAATGTTCAAGAATCAGTGATAAAGTTGAAGTTACGCAGGGGATGGATCTTTCAGCAAGACAATGATCCAAAACACCGCTCCAAATCTACTCAGGCATTCATGTACAGGAACAATTACAATGTTCTGGAATGGCCATCCCAGTCCCCAGACCTGAATATCATTGAACATCTGTGGGATCATTTGAAGAGGGCTGTCCATGCTCGGCAACCATCAAACTTAACTGAACTGGAATTGTTTTGTAAAGAGGAATGGTCAAAAATACCTTCATCCAGGATCCAGGAACTCATTAAAAGCTACAGGAAGCGACTAGAGGCTGTTATTTTTGCAAAAGGAGGATCTACTAAATATTAATGTCACTTTTCTGGTGGGGTGCCCATACTTATGCACCTGTTAAATTTTGTTTGAATGCAGATTGCACATTTTCTGTTAGTACAATAAACCCCATTTCAAGGCAGAAACATTACTGTGTCCAACAGTTATTACATATATCAAACTGAAATAGCTGTTGCAAAAACACCAATTTTTATAAAACATTAAGCTTAAGATTAATAGGGGTGCCCAAACTTTTTCATATAACTGTATATATATAAATATGCAGGTAGGCAGTTTATGTGGTAGACTGCAGTGTATAATACAGCACAAGAGGCTCCATTCCAGTTCTGTCTGCTGCTTCTGTTACAGATATCTCTACGAATAGTCCCAGGTATTAGGTGGCAGGGATAATTATTTTTTTTATCTTAATTAGTGATGAGTGAGCACTAAAATGCTCGGGTACTCGTTGCTCGGGTCGAGCAAATTGGAATACTCGGGTGCTCGACCCGAGCAATGAGCCCAATGTAAGTCTATGAGAAAGTCAAACATTTTTCAGGCGGCTCCCCCCGCAGAGGGCCTAAAAATTGCCCAAATCGATGGGAACTGTGCTCAAATGACATGGGAACAGCATGGGGAAGACCCCTGGAAGCATTTCTGACTCCCAGGTCACTGCTGTCAACAACGTTGTCAGAGTATTACGCCACTTTTACGGATTCACAATAAAACATACAAAAACAAAACCAAAATGGATTTTCCTAGGAAATATATTAAGGAACATCCTTTCCAGGGTAATGAATTGTAAATAAGGCAAATTAAATGACCAAAACCAAAAATACTCCTCCACACCTTGGGCTATTTTCACATGTAGCGTTTTTGATGCGTTTTTGCACTTTTTCATTGCTTTCAACCAAGACAAATGCATTCACTGGGAAATGTCATTTTAACATTTTTCAACCTTATCTGGCCATGTGGTGTGTGACACATAATCAGACACATGCATACAGTGCTGAAAAGACATAGGAACAGCAAGGGGAAGACATCTGGAAGCATTTCTGACTCCCAAGTCACTGCCTAAAAGTGTGCCCATTATAAGTGATCCTTGGCGCATGCAAAGATGCCTCCCGCCATGCACCTGTCATTGCAGACTTGCAACAATCACCGTCCACATCCTTGTCCCAATGCAGTGTTCAGTTGTCCCTACCCCATTCCTTGGAATGCAAGAGCAAGTATGCAGCCAGCCACCCACCCACAGGCTGCAATACTATACTGCCAAATTTTTGACAGCTGCTTGCCCTTGAAATGTGGCCTTTAAGGCTCATGGAGGCGGAAGCTTTTCACAACCTCATGCCGGCGGCGGCCGGGTGTCCATACTCGGTCCCCAGCCGCCACTATTTTTTCCGGTATCGTCTCCGCCTTCAACAAGCATGGGTCCCACAACATTACCCGTGCCCTCCCCAGTGCACTTACTGGGAAGGACCGCCTAACCACAAACACGTGGACAGATGAATGTGGCCAGGGACGGTATGGAGCCAGTCCACAGCTTTTTTTGCTGAGAGTTGTATTTATCTCGGTGAAATGACTGGCATAGAGGGAAACCGTATCTACCCTGGGTGTCATTTCTCCCAGGAAGCCCTCTATTGCAGCTTGTTGCAGAAGCAATGGCAGCCCATCCAACATCAACTCGCACTTGTCGGTGGTGCTTTGATAGACAAACATCTTTCATTGCGCATTTAATTTCATGAATACACAGTTGGATAATGGCCTGATCTGCAATGCCGTTTAATAAATAACATGCATAAGCATGGCTGATCCACAATAAAAAGGCAGCCGTAGAGTGTCCGGGAACCTTTCCCCATACTTTTCTTAGCCAGGGCTGCTTCTCCTGGCTTCTCCTTCAGGAGAGTTCATAGTTCATGTATGGAGTCTGAACTGAATACCGACGGCCTTGTTGATGCTGGTACTCAACAACTGCCCTCTTCTGCTCACAAATCTTTCCCAACATCTGCAGTGTAGAGTTCCAACGCATGGAGACATCTCACAGCAGTCTGTGAGCCAGAAGTTGCAAATGCTGCTGTAGCACGGCAAGGGTGGCGGAACTTGTAGCTGACTTTCTAAAATGGGCACACAGGTGGCGTACTTTAACAAGCAGATCTGGCAGCTCCAGGTAGGAATTGAGAAACCGCTGAACCACGAGGTTAAGCACATGGGCAAGGCATGGTACGCGTGTGAGCTCGCCTAACCTCAGAGCCACCACCAGATTCCGGCCATTGTCACACACGACCATGCCTTGCTGTAGGTTCAGCAGTGTGAGCCACAAATCTGCCTGCTGTTTCAGAGCTGTCCACAACTCTTCAGCATTGTGCGGTTTTTCACCTAAGCATATTAGCTTCAGCACAGCCTGTTGCCACTTGGCCGAGGCAGTGCTGCAATGCCTCCAGCTTGTGACTGATGTGGTCATTTCAGAGATGGAGGCTGAAGAGGAGGAGGAGGCTCAGGAGGATGAGGTGCAGGAGCTGTAGACCATGGGGGCCACCCTGATTGACCTAGGGCCCGCAATCCTTGGCGTCAGGAGGATGTGTTGCGTCCCAGGGTCCGACTGGGTCCCGGCTTCCACTATGTGTGTCATCAGCGAGATGTACCATCGCTGCACTCAAGCACTTGTCTACGTGTCCGTGGTTAGGTGGACTTTCCCGGTAACTGCGTTGTTGAGGGCATGGCTAATGTTTTGGGACACGTGCTCGTGTAATGCGGGGACGGCACACTGGGAAAAAAATAGTGGCGGCTGGGGACTGAGTACCGAGGGACGGCCGCTGCCATCAGGTTGCGGAATGCTTCCTTCTCCATGAGCCTAAAAGGCATCATTTCGAGCGTAAGCAGTCGTGAAATGTGAGAATTTAGTAGTGTTGCCTGTGGGGCATTGGCTGCATATTTGCGCTTGCGTTCCAAGGACTGGCGTATGGACAACTGAATGCTGTGCTGGGACAAGGACATGGATGTGCTTCCTGATGCTGCTACTTGCCAGTGTGCAACAACAGCTGCAGGGCAGGAGGCATCTTTGCATGCACGATGGACAAGTGATTGGCTTGCATGCACAACAGCAGAAGAAGCACTGGTGCCACCTGTAGACACTGTTCCTTGACCCTGGGGTTCGGCCTACAAAGTCGGCTGCTTTGCTACCATGTGCCTGATGATACTGGTGGTGGTCAGGCTGGTAGTTTTGCCACCCCTGCTGATGCTGGCCTGGCAGGTGGTGCAAATGGCCTTTTTGGGGTTATCGGCAGAGTCTTTAAAAAACAACCAGACTCGGGAAGACCTAACAGTTGTACTGGCAACTTCCTTCGTGTTGGTGTTACGGGAAGCGGTTGCCTGCCTTTTGTCTACTTTTCAAAATCCTGGTTCTTTCTTTCAGTCTGTCCACTAGACTCAGGATGATACCCAGAGGAAAATGACAAATAGACTCCCAACCTGTCACTAAAAGAACGCCAAAAGCGAGCCACAAACTGAGGTCCTCTATCACAAGCAATATCCGTGGGAACGCCATGAAGCTTGACAATCTCCTTAACAAACGCTTTAGCGAGTGTATTGGTGCAGGGCAACTTAATGAATGGAACCAAATGACACATCTTACTAAAATGGTCCACGACTACCCAGATGAGAGTAAAACCCTTGGACACACGCAGATCAGTAATAAAATCCATTGTGAGATGCGTCAAAGGTGAACTAAGAGGGGAAAGCAACCCCGCAGCAGGAGTATGTGAAGCCTTTGACCTAGCACACACCGCACATTGACGCACCCACTTGATGACTTCCTTCTGCCAACCAGGCCACCAAAAACTGCGACTGATAAATCTCTTAGTCTCCGAAATTCCTGGATGACCTGCCAACCGAGACTCATGACACTCCACAAATAAATCTCTCCTAAAAGTTCTAGGCACGAACAACCTCCCAAAGGGAGTGTTAGATGAAGCATCATCTTGAGCTTTCAGAATCCCATTCTCCAAAACGGAGTCCAATGCCGCCACCACAACTCCTTCCTGTAAAATGCTCTCCTCCTCAGCACCGACCGTAGGAGAGAAGCTGCAAGATAAAGCATTGGCTTTAACATTTTTAGTACTAGGGATATAGGTAACAGAAAATTGAAACCGAGAAAAAAAAGTGCCCACCTAGCTTGACGGGCATTCAAGCGCTTGACAGCATCCAGATAGATCAAATTCTCATGATCTGTAAACAACTGAATAGGAAATCTAGCGCCTTCCAAAAAATGATGCCAATGTTCAAACGCGAGTTTAATAGCCAGCAACTCCCGATTTCCAACATCATCATTCAGTTCGGTTTCCGAAAATTTTTTCGAAAAGAAGGCACAAGGATGTACTCCATCCCTGTTCTCCTGAGACAAAACTGCTCTGAACCCCACCGATGAAGCATCGACCTCGACCAAAAGAGGCTTGGTCTCATCAGGCTGCATAAGGATAGGGGCAGAACTGAACCTCTCTTTGAGATACTTAAACTCTTCAATGGCCTCAGTAGTCCACTGGACCGTATTCGCACCTTTCCTGGTGAGATCGGTTAGAGGCTTAACAATTGCAGAAAAATTCTTAATGAATTTACTGTAATAAATGGCAAAACCCTAAAATCTCTGTTTAGATTTCAAACCAATAGGCCTAGGCCATTCCTGCACAGCCTAAACCTTCACCGGGTCCATCTCAAAGCCCTCGCTGGAGACAATGTAGCCCAAAAAACTAATTTTCTGCACAGCGAACTCACATTTCTCCACCATAGCAAAGAGTGAATTATCACTCAATAACTGCAAAACTTCACGTACACTCTGCCAATGGGACTCTAGATTGGGTGAATAAATCAAAATGTCATCCAAATACACAACCACATTCTTACCAATCAAAGGTCTCAGGATCTCATTAATAAGGTTCTGAAAAAATGCAGGTGCATTGGTAAGACCAAAAGGCGTCACCAGATTCTCAAAATGACCTACCGGAGTGTTAAAAGCAGTTTTCCATTCATCACCCTCCTTCACTAATAACAAATTGTATGCCATCCAAAGATGAATTTTAGAGAACCACTTGGCCCCCACCAACTGGTTAAACAAGTCAGGAATTAATGGCAATGGGTACGATTTGCGTACGGTAATCTTATTAATTTCACGAAAATCCAGCAGACATGGACGTAAACCCCCGTCCTTTTTTTTAACAGCGAAAAATCCAAATGCCACAGGCGACTTAGAATGTCTAATGTGACCAGCAGCCATGCTAGTCTGTATGTACTCCTCCAAGGCCTTTCTTTCAGTGATAGTCAGATTAAACAAGCGACTCTTGGGAAGAGTAGGTCCCAGAACAAACACAATGGTGCAATCATAATCCATATGAGGAGGTAAAACTTGCGACTCCTCCTCCGAAAAACCCTCCAAAAATCTTGAATGGTACTGGTAATTCCCCTTTTTCCACAGCTGCAATGCGACCATTACAACATTTATCATAGCACTTCGGACTCCAAGACTTAATCACATTATTAGACCAGTCCAGTAAAGGATTGTGCAGTTTTAACCAAGGCAAACCTAGAATGACCGGAAAGTGTAAATTATCGAATACAACCAAGTCCAAAATATCTTGGTGAGCTCCTTTGATAGTGAGGGGAAATGCAGCAACCTTGTGAGTAATACATTTCAAGGGAGTGTTATCAATTGCAATCACAGAAATAGGTTAGACATAGGTTTGGATCTCAATTTAAGTTTTTCCAAAAACCCTTTATCAATCACATTAAGTGTTGAATCACAATTCACAAATACCTGAAATTCAATAAAATTTTCCTGCAAAGTAGTACTCCCTGAAAGAAATACTCCTGCAGAGCGTAAACAAGCTATACGGGCGTACCTGACCTCTTTTTTTGTCTTTACTTAAACGAAGCTCACAATTATTAATCAAATAGTCAGCTTTACAACAATAAAGACACAATCCCTCGGCGAACAACCGGTCTGTTTCCTGAGAGGAGAGCGACTTCGCCCCAACCTCCATTGGTTCTCCGCTGTCAGAGCAGATTTTCTGGGGACTAGAACCTGGCATTACAGGAGTCTTTACCTCATTCTGTCTAAATCTCAGCCTCCTGTCCACAGGAACAGCTAATTGCATGGCATCCTGCAGAGTCTCAGGTGTGGGGAATGTAATTAGCAAATCTTTAACCCTTTCACACAAACCAGCAAGAAATAGACATTTCAGAGCAGGATCATTCCATTTGACTTCTGAAGCCCATCTTCTAAAGTGTGTGCAATAATTTTCAACATCACCTGACCCCTGATTCAAACGCCTGAGTTCTACCTCAACAGATGAGATTTGATCAGGATCATCACATAATAGACCCATAGCTGAAAAAAAAATCTTCTACAGACCTTAAGCATGGATCATTAGGTTCAGTTGCCACAGAGGTACTGTATCTCACCCAGAGGTGTGGTATCCCACTCTCAGGTAAGGATAGAGTGCTGCCCGGGACCCTAACACCTGCATCCAACACATCCACTTCAGTAGGGCAGGGCGAGATTGCTCCTAAGGGAGAGCACAGTCCCTGGTCCCTGGCTGGAGTGGAGGGGAACCAAGTGAGGGGGAACCATGTAGTGGGTGTGGGTGGAGGAAGATCAGGGGAGCACTTGTAAATGAGGTGTATAAACAGAGAAGCCATCTTGAGAGGACAAGCCAGTCTGAGAGGGGAAGTGAGGGGAGCTGGGGCTCTGCACGAGCTCTGCCCCAGGGTGGGCCTAGCAGGGGGGCCCTGGACGGAGAAGGAGAGAGGAGTAGGAAGGAAGGCTCCAAGAGGAACAAAGGGATCCTAGGGGTACGGGCAGTGCTGGAGGCCACCCATACGTCCAAATCTACCAGGTGTGGAAGGATCAAGCCGCAGAGGGGACCGGCCCCTAAACTAGAGGAGAACTACAAGGCTCAGCTAGAAACCAGAGGCTTCTGTACTTTTAGGGTGCAGTTGCCACAGCCACAATTACATCACCGAAAAGGTGGTCACATAGGGTTAATGGGACTGCAGGTCGCCCGACAAGACCCGAGGCTACCGGATTGGGACACTGATTGTGAGGCGCAGGGCAGGAGGGTGAGAGCCAGCGCAGGAAGACGACTGAGAAAGGCACACAGAAAGGGGTCCCGTTAAGTGCTCTGGAATTACGTGAGAGATTGCTGAACCCCTTGCCTGGTGAACGCAGCGCAACGTAGGAGGCTGTAACCTGCACAGTGCAACCTGAGCAACTTAACAACTGGGAGTAAACTCTGAAGATTGCACCCCACTGTCTCTATGAATTACTGCTGCACCATCACTCCCTGCTCTACACTGCACTACAACGCCCAGCAACATCTACAACATCTACCCAGCCCTGGAGCTAAGCTCTACCTGTGGAGAGCTCAGCCAACTCTGCTGCACTAACACCAGCTCAAGAGGATCTGCACCGCAGAGGCTGCTCCGTATAGCCGCATACCACAGGTGGCGTCATGAACTGTATATATAAAAACTATAAATCCCCTGTAAATATTCCCCTTTTGATTGACCGCCCTGGGTCACGGACCGGGTCACCGCCACTGTGACATCTCCCCTAGCAACGACCGGCCTGGCACCGAGTACCCCACGGCCCAGGGGGCGCATCACATACACAATAACAGTATAGGAAACCCACTCATTAATAATGGGAACAACAAAGCATAGCCGGCTGATAGCTCTCTAACAATAGTGAAGGCCGACTGCTCTCCCTTTAAGAACAGTAAGGGCCGCCTGATGGCCCTATAAAAATAGGCTTTGTGACATTCAGAGTCCCTCCATCCTAAATGAAACAGGATATGTCTGATGGTGCGTCACACAATACATGGCCAGATAATGTTGTAAAATGTTAAAATGACATTTCCCGGTGAATGCATTTGTCTTAAAAAATAATGTAAAAAAAAACACAGTAGGATTTTTCTTTAGTATAAAAACCAGAGTCGCCAATGCAACCTCAATGTAATCAAATTGTTCAGCTCCTGCACCTCCTTCTCCAGTTCGGTCTCCATCTCCGAAAGACCTCAGTCAGAATCAGTCACAAGCTGCATAGGCCAAGCGGCAACAGGCAGTGTTGAAGATAACATGCTTAATGCTTAGGTGACAAACTGCCCACCGCTGCAGAGTTGTTGAAAGATGTAACACAGCAGCCTGATCTGTGGCTCTCACCACTGAACATAAAGCCAGGCATTGTCTTGTGTGACATTTGGCGGTACCTGGTGATGGAGAAATGACAGCTTGAGTAGATATGATTTCCCAAAAGTCAGTCCTTTCGCCAAGCTAAAAAATATGGCTGTGGTGAAAAACAACTCACCGACAAGCTGTGGACTGGCTACGTTCGGTCAGTGGCCACATTCACTTGTCCATGTGTTTGTGGTTAGGCGGTCCTTCCCAGTAAGTGCTCTGGGGAGGGCACGGGTAATGTTGTTGGACCCATGCTTGTGGAAGGCGGAGACAACACCGGGAAAAATAGGGAGGCTGGGGACAGAGTATGGACACCCGGTCGCCGCCGCCATGAGATTGTGGACAGCTTCCGCCTCCACGAGCCTAAAAGGCCACATTTCAAGTGCAAGCAGCTTTAGAGGACTTCCTGGGAAAAATGACAGCAGGAGTAGATACGGTTTCCCAAGTCCCTTCACCAAGCTAAAGAATATGGCTGTGGTGACATACAACTCTCAGAAAAAAAACTGTGGACTGACTCCGTACCATCCCTGGCCACATTAACTTGACCACTTGTTTGTGGTTAGGCGGTCCTTCCCAGTAAGTGCACTGGGGAGGTCAAGGGTAATGTTGTGGGACCCGTGCTTGTGGAAGGTGGAAATGACACCGGGATAAATAGTGGCCGCTGGGGACAGAGTATGGACACCCAGCCGCCACCATAAGGATGTGGACAGCTTTCACCTCCAAGAGCTAAAAAGGCCACATGTCAAGTGCAAGCAGCTGTCAAAAATTTGGCAGTATAGTATTGCAGCCTTTGTGTGTGCGTGGCTGGCTGCATACATGCTCTTGCATTCCAAGGAATAGGGTAGGGACAACTGAATGCTGCACTGGGACAAGGACGTGGACGGTGATTGTTGCAAGTCTGCAACGACAGGTGCATGGTGGGAGGCATCTTTGAATGCACCAAGGATCACTTATGATGGCCACACTTTTAGGCAGTAACCTGGGAGTCAGAGATCCTTCCAGTGGTCTTCTCCGTGCGGTTCCCATGTCTTTTCAGCACTGTATGCATGTGTCTGATGATGTGTCACACACCACATAGCCAGATAAGGTTGTAAAATGTTAAAATGATATTTCCGGGTGAATGCATTTGTCTTGGTTGAAAGCAATGCAAAAGTGCAAAAACGCATCAAAAATGCTACGTGTGAACATAGCCCAAGTTGTGGAGGAGAATTTTTGTTTTTGGTCATTTATTTTGCCTTATATAAAAGTTATTATCCTGGAAAGAATGTTCTTTAACATATTTCCCAGGAAAATCCATTTTGATTTCCTTTTTGTATGTTTTATTGTGAGTCCGTAAAAATGGTGTAATACCTCTGACAACGTTGCTGACAGCAGTGACCTGTCAGAAATGCTTCCAGGGGTCTTCCCCATGCTGATCCCACATCATTTGAGCCCCTTTCCCATCGATTTGGACAACTTTTAGGTCCTCTGCAGACCGCTGGAGGGGGACTTCGGAAAAATGCTCGCGTTTCCCATAGACTTACAATGGGCTCGTTACTCGGACCGAGCACTCGCGCATTCCAATTTGCTCGACCCGAGCAACGAGTACCCAAGCATATTAGTGCTCGATCATCACTACCCAATACCAATTTAAAGACACATAGAGGTGGGCCTCAGTACCCAAGCATATTAGTGCTCGATCATCACTACCCAATACTAATTTAAAGACACATAGAGGTGGGCCTCAGTAACGGTATGTTCCCATTAGAAAGGAGCGATTCTGCTATACAGTTATTGCGTATGCAGTGACTGTCAAAAATTTGGATGCACTCCAATGCCCCTTGGAAGAGACGTAGAAGAGGGCCTTATGAAATTTTTTTCCAATTATTAGGAAGTGGGTCTCACATACTGTTCTTGCCTATGCAGTGAATGCTAGGGCTGCCAAAAATGTGGACGCACTCCAATGCCCTTTTGAAGAGACGTAGAGGAGGGCCTTATGAATTTTTTTTCCCATTATTAGGAAGTGGGTCATCCATACTGTTATTGCCAATGCAGTGAATGCTAGGGCTGACAAAAATGTGGATGCACTCCAATGCCCTTTGGAAGAGACGTAGGGGAGGGCCTTAAGAAAAAATAATTCCCATTATTAAGAAGTGGGTCTCCCATACTGATATTGCCTATGCAGGTAATGCAAGGGCTTCCAAAAATTTGGAGGCACTCCAATGCCCCTTCCAAAATATGTAAATATGGTGATATGGTAGATATAGTTGTGATATGGTGGTGGAGGATGAGGATGAAGAGAAGGAGGAGGACAAGAGTAAATAGACAAAATTAGGAAGCATGTACCCATGTCTGGGTGTAAAGACAGAGGTGCATGGGAATAGAGTTAGACCTCCCAAAATAAGGACACTGTTTTTCAGTTTATGTTACGCTGCTATCATTTGGTGGTATTGAGAAGTCTGGCCCAATCCAGCCCTTGTTCATTTTTATAAGAGTCAACCTGTTAGCATTTTCATTTGACAGGCGGATGCACCTATCTGTTATAATTCCCCTGAAATAAATCCCCTGAAAGTCTGAGAAAACTGTCCCAGAATTTTGACAGTGTTCCTCTGCCTCTGCTGGATTGGATTTGTACAACGAACTGTGTCCTCTGCTGCCAGCGTTTTCAGATGCAAATGTTTTTTAATAATTCCGCAACAAGGTCCTTTTGGTTTTGCGCCATTTTAGTAGACCTGTCCGCCGCAGAAATAACAGATAGAAAGTCCTCCTTGTAGCATGGGTCTAAAAGTGTTACCAACCAGTAATAAGTGTCACCCAAAATTTTAGAACACGAGGGTCACGGGAAAGGCAGCATAACATAAACTCAGCCATGTGTGCCAGACTGCTAACAGGTAAGACTTCCATGTCCTCACTAGGAAGACGAATGACCATGCTCTCCTCCTCATCCTCCTCCTCCTCCTCCCTGTCCTCAGGACATCCAAGCTGAACAGACGGTATGACAGTTGTACAGGTAGTACAATCTATAGCGCAGGAAACTATGTCTTGTTCTTCCTTCTCCTTCTCCTCCTCTTCCTCATTTTCACCCAATCCACGTGTGGATGAGATGAGGCTGGGCTGTATGGAATCACCCTGTATAGTTACTTGCTGCATCTCATCGTACTCCGCCTGCAATGCCTCCTCTTTAATTGTGAGCAGTGAGAATTTCAGAAGACAGAGAGGTGGGATGGTGACACTAATTATGGCATCATTGCCGCTCACCATCTTGGTGGAGTCCTCAAAGTTTTGGAGGATGGCACAGATGTCTGACATCCATGCCAACTCCTGAGGTCTTATGTGTATAGTCTGACTTGAATACCGTCGGCAGTGTTGATGCTGGTAGTCAATAACTGCCCTCTTCTGCTCACAAATCCTTCCCAACATCTGCAATGTAGAGTTCCAACACATGGGGACATCGCACACCAGTCGGTGAACTGGAAGCTGCAAATGCTGCTGAAGCATGGCAAGGGCGGCATAAGCTGTAGCTGACTTTCTAAAATGGGCACACATGCAGTGTACTTTAACAAGTAGATCTGGCAGATCTGGTTAGGTTTTGAGAGACCGCTGAACCATGAGCTCCATAGCCCAGGCATGGTACGTGTGGGAGCTTGCCTCGACTCAGAGCCTCCACCAGGTTCCAGCCATTGTCACACATAAACATGCTTAGCTTTAGGTTCAGCGCTGTAAGCCACAGATCTGCCTGCTCATTCAGAGCTGTCCACAACTCTTCAGTGGTGTGCGGTTTGTCACCTAAGCATATTAGCTTCCGCACAGCCTGTTGCCGCTTGGCCAAGGCAGTACTGCAGTGCTTCCAGCTTATGATTGACATGGTAATTTCAGAGATGGAAGCTGAAGAGAAGGAAGAGGTACAGGAGCTGAAGAATGTGGAGGCAATCCTGATTGACCCAGGGCCCGCAATCCTCGGCGTCGGGAGGACGTGTTCCATCCCAAGGTCCGACTGGGTCCCGGCTTCCACTATATTAACCCCGTGTGCCATCAGTGAGATGTACCATCCCTGCCCACAAGCACTTTTCCATGTGCCTGTGGTTAGATGAACCTTCCCAGTAACTGCATTGTTGAAGGCACAGCTAATGTTGTGGGACACATGCTTGTGCAATGCGGGGATGGCACACCAGGAAAAATAGTGGTGGCTGGGGACTGAGTACAGAGGAATGGCCACTGCCATCAGGTTGCGGAAAGCTTCCTTCTCCATGAGCCTAAAAGGCAACATTTTGAGCACAAGCATTCACGAAATGTGTGAGTTTAGTAGTGTGGCCTGTGGGGCGTTGGCTGCGTATTTGCACTTGCGTTCCAAGGACTGGGGATGGGACAAATGAACACTGTGCTTGGACAAGCATGTGGACATGGTTGCTGATGGTGCTAGTTGACACGGCAATGACAGGTGCAGGGTGGGAGACATCTTCACATGCGCCATGGACAGGGGATTGGCTTGCATGCACAACAGTGAAAGAAGCAGTGGTGTCACCAGCATACATTGTTTCTGGACCCTGGCATTCGGCCCACTTAGTAGGGTGCTTTGCTGTTACATGCTTGATCATGCTGATGGTGGTCAGGCTGCTGGTTTTGCCACCCCTGCTGATGCTGGCCTGTCAGATGGTGCAAATGGCCTTTCTGAAGTTATCTGCTGAGTCTTTAAAAAACAACCAGACTCAGGAAGACCTAACAATTGCACTGGCAACTTCCGTCGTGTTGGTCTTCTGGGGAGCGGTTGCCTGCCTTGTGTTTGTGGCCACCACACTGCTTGTTCCTGCCTGTTGTGGTGCTACACCACCCGCCCCTTGTGTGATGCTGTCATCACTCTGCATATCACCTTGCCAGATTGGGTCAGTGACTTCATCGTCCTCCACCCCATCTTCCACTTCTGCACCCTGGTCCTCTTCCTGACTTTCTAGCAATTGTGTCTCATCATCATCCTCCACCTCTTGTGACAGTAATTGCACTTTCCCACTGTTGCCTTTGTGTGACCGTGGCTGCTCAAGTATTTGGGCATCGTTACATGCGTTCTCCTCTTGACTCGCTTGAAGCTGGCCGGACAAGAGGCTCGAATCTACAAATGCAAAAGTAAACAGCTCATCTGAGTGTCCAAGTGTGGGATTAGTTGTCTCCGGTCTCCCAGTATGGTGGGAGTAAGGACGATCAGGGTGAGCAATATGCGGTCCAGACTAACTGCCATTGAGACTTGACCATGTGGAAGACAGGGTGGTGGTGGTGGCAAAATAACTGGAAGCATTATCTGCTAACCAACCAACAACCTTTTGACACTGCTCTGGGTTCAATAGTGGTGTGCTGTGATCCCCTAGCAATTGGGACAAGAAGGTCGAGAGACAAGATGTGGGTGTTTGATGTGGCACAATTTCAGCTTGCCCACGGCCTCGGCCTCTGAATGCACCATTATCATCACTTCAACTTCCCGGTCCCTTGCCACTTGCCTTGCCCATTTTAAATATAGGATAATATAATCCATGTTCACTACAAATTGCTGGATTTGTACCGCAGTTATATGTATGACGGATGCCCACGGTTTTAAATAGTGGGTTTGTAGTTTTCTATTCTTCACAGCGACCACGTGTGAATAGTGTCACTGTAAATTGTCTCTTCAGATAGGAAAAAAACTAGAACTCTAGTGCTACCTACAGGACGTAGCAATCCTAAAAGTTAATAGTGACCCTTTAACGAGCCTTATCACATGACTTAGGATAAAAGCCAATACCAGAAACTCAATTTGCAGACACTGCGTTTCAGGGTACTGACCCTTGTCAGTGCAAAGTGTGAGTTTCTGGTTTGGCTGGATGAGAGGCGTCAGACCAGTTTCTAGGGGTAATATTTCTCTTTGGGAAAGTGACATGTTAAGCACATCAGGTGAGGAGACTTTTAAATCTGCAATTCTCCTCTGGGAAATATGCAAATTGTCTCTTCAGAGAGGAAGAAAACTAGAACTCTGGTGCTACCTACAGGAAGTAGCAATACTAAAAGTTAATAGTGACCCTTTAAGGAGCCTTATCACATGACTTAGGATAAAAGTCAATACCAAAAACTCAATTTGCAAACACTGTGTTTCGGGCTACTGCCCCTTGTCAGTGCAAAGTGTGAGTTTCTGGTTTGACTGGATGAGAGGCATCAGACCGGTATCAAGGGGTAATATTTCTCCTTTTGGAGAGTGACAAGTTAAGCATGTCAGGTGAGGAGACTTTTAAAGCTCCAATGCACCTCTGGGAAGTATGCAAAAAGTCAATCACGACTAGAGATGAGCGGTGTTCGACTAGAACTGTTCGCCAATCTCAAATTCGAGCTGTTTTGGGCGGTGTTCGAGTTGTTCGACGAACCCGAACGATTTGCAAAAAATTCGGCTGTTCGAGGTTATGTTCGATAACTGTTCGTGCACCAAAAGCGTGTCCTGCATGTCTGGCGCTATTTAGAGCACCAATCATGCAGGGATTGTCTGCCACTCACTGTAATGCCACAGCCATGGTGGTTGTGGCATTACAGTGATTGCCCAAATCGATGGGAACAGTGCCAACAGTGAAACATGAAAAGCCGGCAATTCAGCAGCGGCATACACCGGTACCCGACAATTTAGAACCGAAAGAATAGAGCTTCACACATAGATTAGATAGATATAAACATGTCAGCCACATATATACGAAGTACAGTGAAAGTACTGCTTACTGTACTTGTCATTTAGCGTAAAGGATTTATCAAAAAAAATAATAGTGTTTTCATGCACCGTCTCTTTAAAAAAGCCGGCAATTCAGCAGCGGTACCCGACAATTTATAACAGACAGAATAGAGCTTCACACATAGATTAGATAGATAGAAACATGTCAGCCACATATATACGAAGTACAGTGACAGTGTTGCTTACTGTACTTGTCATTTAGTGTAAAGGATTTATCAAAAAAAATAATAGTGTTTTCATGCACCGTCTCTTTAAAAAAGCCGGCCGGCAATTCAGCATCTGTACCCGACAATTTATAACAGACAGAATAGAGCTTCACACATAGATTAGATAGATAGAAACATGTCAGTCACATATATATGAAGTACAGTGATAGTGTTGGTTACTGTACTTGTCATTTAGTATTAAAATAAAGGATTTATTATTAAAAAAATTGGCGTGGGGTTCCCCTTAATTTTAGGCTCTAGCGGAGGTTAAGCAGACGGCTGGGGCAGATGTTTGAAGCCTGGGAAGGGGGTAATACCCACGGAGCTTCCCAGGCTACTAATATCAGCCCCCAGCTGAATACATAGCCTTTACTAGCTATTAAAATGGGGGACCCCCCAAAAAAAATGACGTGGGGTCCCCCCTAATTTAATAGCTAGCAAAGGCTAGGCAGACAGCTGGGGGCTGATATTAATAGCCCAGGAAGGGAGCCATGAATATTGGCCCCCTCCCAGGCTAGAAACACCAGCCGTCAGCCGCCCCAGAAATGGCGCATCCATAGGATGCGCCAATTCTGGCACTTAGCCTCGCTCTTCCACGCTGCCCTGGTGCGGTGGCAGGGGGTAATAGGGTTGGGGTTGATGTCAGCTTATAATGCCAGCTGACATCAAGCCCAGGTTAGTAATGGAGAGGCGTCTATAAGACACCCCCATTACTAACCCCATAGTCAAAGTTAAAAAAAAACACAAACACCCAGAATAAAGTCCTTTAATTGAAATAAAGACACAATCCTTTATTGTTCTAAATTAAACCATACTTACCGTCACGCCCATTCCAGCTGAAGCCAACGATCTCCTGCAATAAAAGAAAAATAACAAAGCAACCTCATCCTTACCTTTCCATGGTTCCCACGACAGCTTCAGCTCTGCTACATCGAGATGACAGGCTGGACCGCAGCAGAACGCTGCCATCCAGCCTCTCATCCCGCAGACACTGAGAAGCGCAGGCTTGCTTGCGCTGCTCAGCGTCTCTCTGTGACGACATCCAGATGAGCCGAGTTCATGTCCAATGAACTCGGCTCACCTCATGCACGTCACTGACAGCGTGGGAAAATTCTCACGCTGAAGCGGTGAGTGCAGGAGAATTCTCCCACGCTGTCAGTGACGTGCATAAGGTGAGCTCATGTCCAATGAACTCAGCTCACCTCCTGCACGTCACTGACAGCGTGGGAGAATTCTCCTGCACTCAGCGCTTCAGCGTGAGAATTCTCCCACGCTGAAGCGCTGAGTGCAGGAGAATTTTCCCACGCTGTCAGTGACGTGCATAAGGTGAGCTCATGTCCAATGAACTCAGCTCACCTCCTGCACGTCACTGACAGCGTGGGAGTATTCTCCTGCACTCAGCGCTTCAGTGTGAGAATTCTCCCACGCTGAAGCGCTGAGTGCAGGAGAATTTTCCCACGCTGTCAGTGACGTGCATGAGGTGAGCCGAGTTCATTGGACATTAACTCGGCTCATCTGGATGCCCTCACAGAGAGACACTGTGGAGCGCAAGCAAGCCTGCGCTTCTCAGTGTCTGCGGGATGACAGGCTGGATGGCAGCGTTCTGCTGCGGTCCAGCCTGTCATCTCGATGTAGCAGAGCTGAAGCTGTCATGGGAACCATGGAAAGGTAAGGATGATGTTGCTTTATTATTTTTCTTTTATTTCAGGAGATCGTTGGCTTCAGCTGGAATGGGCGTGATGGTAAGTATGGTTTAATTTAGAACAATAAAGAATTGTGTGTTTATTTCAATTAAAGGACTTTTTTCTGGGTGTTGTGTTTTTTTTAAATACTTTACTAGAAATTCATGGTGGTCATGTCTAATATTGGCGTGACCCCATGAATTTCGGGCTTAGGGCCAGCTGATAATGCCAAGCTGGCCCTAACCCCTTTATTACCCAGTGAGCCACCGCATCAGGGCCCTGGATGAGTTGGGTACAGCGCCAGAAGATGGCGCTTCTATGAACGCGCCATTTTCCGGGGTGGCTGCGGACTGCAATTTGCAGCGGGGGTGGCCCAGAAAGCTTGGGCCTCCCTGCGCTGCGGATTCCAGCCCCCAGCTGCCTAGTTGTACCTGGCTGGACACAAAAACAGGGCGAAGCCCCATGTCAATTTTCTTTAAGTTATTTCATGAAATAATTAAGAAAAAAAGGGCTTCCCTATATTGTTGTGTCCGGCCAGGTACAAATAGGCAGCTGGTGGTCGGGGGCAGCCCGTTCCTGCCTGCTGTACCTGGCTGGACACAAATATAGTGCGAAGCCCCACGTCAATTTTTTTTTAATTATTTCATGAATTTCCTGAAATAATTTAAAAAAATTGAAGTGGGGCTTCGCACTATATTTGTGTCCAGCCAGGTACAGCAGGCAGGAACGGGCTGCCCCCATCCACCAGCTGCCTATTTGTACCTGGCCGGACACAACAATATAGGGAAGCCCTTTTTTTCTTAATTATTTCATGAATTTCATGAAATAATTAAAAAAAATTGAAGTGGGGCTTCGCACTATATTTGTGTCCAGCCAGGTACAGCAGGCAGGAACGGGCTGCCCCCATCCACCAGCTGCCTATTTGTACCTGGCCGGACACAACAATATAGGGAAGCCCTTTTTTTCTTAATTATTTCATGAATTTCATGAAATAATTAAAAAAAATTGAAGTGGGGCTTCGCACTATATTTGTGTCCAGCCAGGTACAGCAGGCAGGAACGGGCTGCCCCCATCCACCAGCTGCCTATTTGTACCTGGCCGGACACAACAATATAGGGAAGGCCTTTTTTTCTTAATTATTTCATGAATTTCATGAAATAATTAAAAAAAAAGTACGTGGGGCTTTGCCCTATTTTTGTGTCCAGCCAGGTACAACTAGGCAGCTGGGGGCTGGAATCTGCAGCGCAGGGAGGCCCAAGCTTTCTGGGCCCCCCCCCCCGCTACAAATTGCAGTCCGCAGCCACCCCGGAAAATGGCGCGTTCATAGAAGCGCCATCTTCTGGCGCTGTACCCAACTCATCCAGGGCCCTGGTGCGGTGGCTCACTGTTTAATAAAGGGGTTAGGGCCAGCTTGGTATTATCAGCTGGCCCCAAGCCCAAAATTCATGGGGTCACGCCAGTATTAGACATGACCGCCATGAATTTCTAGTAAAGTATTTAAAAAAAACACAACACCCAGAATAAAGTCCTTTAATTGAAATAAAGACACAATTCTTTATTGTTCTAAATTAAACCATACTTACCATCACACCCATTCCAGCTGAAGCCAACGATCTCCTGCAATAAAAGAAAAATAATAAACCAACCTCATGCTTACCTTTCCATGGTTCCCACGACAGCTCCAGCTCTGCTACATCGAGATGACTGGCTGGACCGCAGCAGAACGCTGCCATCCATCCTGTCATCCCGCAGACACTGAGAAGCGCAGGCATGCTTGCGCTCCTCACTGTCTCGCTGTGACGGCATCCAGATGAGCCGAGGTCATGTCCAATGAACTCGGCTCACCTCATGCACGTCACTGACAGCGTGGGAAAATTCTCACGCTGAAGTGCTGAGTGCAGGAGAATTCTCCCACGCTGTCAGTGATGTGCATGAGGTGAGCTCATGTCCAATGAACTCAGCTCACCTCCTGCACGTCACTGACAGCGTGGGAAAATTCTCCTGCAATCAGCGCTTCAGCGTGAGAATTTTCCCACGCTGTCAGTGACGTGCATGAGGTGAGCCGAGTTCATTGGACATGAACTCGGCTCATCTGGATGTCGTCACAGAGAGACGCTGAGCAGCGCAAGCAAGCCTGCGCTTCTCAGTGTCTGCGGGATGACAGGCTGGATGGCAGCGTTCTGCTGCGGTCCAGCCTGTCATCTCGATGTAGCAGAGCTGAAGCTGTGGTGGGAACCATGGAAAGGTAAGGATGAGGTTGCTTTATTATTTTTCTTTTATTGCAGGAGATCGTTGGCTTCAGCTGGAATGGGCGTGATGGTAAGTATGGTTTAATTTAGAACAATAAAGGATTGTGTCTTTATTTCAATTAAAGGACTTTATTCTGGGTGTTTGTGTTTTTTTTAACTTTGACTATGGGGTTAGTAATGGGGGTGTCTTATAGACGCCTCTCCATTACTAACCTGGGCTTGATGTCAGCTGGCATTATAAGCTGACATCAACCCCAACCCTATTACCCCCTGCCACCGCACCAGGGCAGCGTGGAAGAGCGAGGCTAAGTGCCAGAATTGGCGCATCCTATGAATGCGCCATTTCTGGGGCGGCTTACGGCTGGTGTTTCTAGCCTGGGAGGGGGCCAATATTCATGGCTCCCTTCCTGGGCTATTAATATCAGCCCCCAGCTGTCTGCCTAGCCTTTGCTAGCTATTAAATTAGGGGGGACCCCACGTCATTTTTTGGGGGGGTCCCCCATTTTAATAGCTAGTAAAGGCTATGTATTCAGCTGGGGGCTGATATTAGTAGCCTGGGAAGCTCCGTGGGTATTACCCCCTTCCCAGGCTTCAAACATCTGCCCCAGCCGTCTGCTTAACCTCTGCTAGAGCCTAAAATTAAGGGGAACCCCACGCCAATTTTTTTAATAATAAATCCTTTATTTTAATACTAAATGACAAGTACAGTAACCAACACTATCACTGTACTTCATATATATGTGACTGACATGTTTCTATCTATCTAATCTATGTGTGATGCTCTATCTTTCTGTTCTAAATTGTCGGGTACCGCTGCTGAATTGCCGGCCGGCTTTTTTAAAGAGACAGTGCATGAAAACACTATTATTTTTTTAAATAAATCCTTTACACTAAATGACAAGTACAGTAAGCAACACTCTCACTGTACTTATTATCTATGTGACTGACATGTTTCTATCTATCTAATCTATGTGTGAAGCTCTATTCTTTCTGTTCTAAATTGTCGGGTACAGATGCTGAATTGCCGGCCGGCTTTTTTAAAGAGACGGTGCATGAAAACACTAATATTTTTTTTAATAAATCCTTTACACTAAATGACAAGTACAGTAACCAACACTGTCACTGTGCTTCTTATATGTGTGACTGACATGTTTCTATCTATCTAATCTATGTGTGATGCTCTATTCCTTCTTGTCTAAATTGTCGGGTACCGGTGTATGCCGCTGCTGAATTTGCCGGCCGGCTTTTTTAAAGAGAGTGTCTTCTGAGCAGTTTGTCAGCTTTTGGACACCTTTGCAGGTGTTTTCTATGTGTTTCTATGTGTTTTTGTTTGCCTGCCATTGGTTTTAACGGTGTTCGACGGTGTTCTAAGGTGTTCGACGAACAGTTCGATGAACAGTTCCTTGAACATCCCGGTGTTCGACGAACCGAACCGAACCCGAACACTACGGGAGTGGCTACAAAACTAATCACGACCCTTTAACGAGCCTTATGATATGACTTAGTATAAAAGCCAATACCAGAAACTCAATTTGCAGACACTGTGTTTTGGGGTACTGCCCCTCATCGGTGCAAAGTGTGAGTTCTGGTTTAGCTGGATGAGAGGGGTCAGATATGTATCTAGGGGTAATATTTCTGCTTGCGGAGAGTGACATGTTAAGCACATCAGGTGAGGAGACTTTTAAAGCTGCAATGCTCCTCAGGGAAATATGCAAATTGTCTCTTCAGAGAGGAAGAGGACGAGAACTCTAATGCCTCTCACATTACCTACATTAACTATTACACCACCAATTCTGTCCCTCACACAGCAGCACCTCTCCCTACTCTGCCTGATTCCGGGGTAGACTGTGATGAGCCTAGAGTCACCAGGTCTTACATAGACCCAATGACGCTATGTGGCCAGCCAATCACTGTAATGCCACAACCAACATGACTACGGCATTACAGTGCGTGGCAGTCAATTCCTGCATGTTCATTGGCTCTCTAAAGAGCACCAAGCATGCAGGGCAGGGCCTGAGCCCACGCCCGAGCAACCATGAGGTACTCGCGGAGCACCGAACTTGTCGAGCACAGATATGCTCGGGCGAGTAACTAGCAGTGGCAAGCATGTACGCTCATCACTAATGGCCACAATAAAATTAAATAAACTAGATTTGTATGCAATAATTAAATTAGATTTGTATGGATTACAGTGTTTTGCGGACTATAAGATGCACAGAACCATAATAAAAAATGGAGGGCTGTCTCATTATAGGAATTTAGCTTACTGGGGGGCATCGGTGGTGGACTGAGCTCACAGAAGGCAGGGTCACCGCTGCAAGAGGCCGGCGCCAGCAGGAATGGGGCGATACTGTGGGTCTTGGGCTCGGAGGAAGGGGTGTCCTGGTTGTGGGCTTCAAGAAAATGTCGACGGTGCATGCAGAAGTGGAGTCTCTGCTCTGCACATTGATCTCCTGGTGGTGGGCTTCAGAAAAATGGTCGCTGGAGATGGCGTATTCGCAGATTCAGAGCTCAGCTTTTCATTTAGCCAAGGTCTAATTTCCTTGAAGCCCACTGCCGAGAGATCAATGGAGTACAGCAGGGGATTCTGTCAAGGAGTTGAAAGACTGGACTAATAGAGAAAGCTGTTTTCTATTATGGAATTTGTCAGGGATCACCACACAGGAATGACACCGGGGAGACCACACGATATCTCTCCGTGCCATCACGCGTCAGTATTTCGTCCGGAATCACGAGCATGCGATCCAGACTTCTACACCACTGGATATTGGCAAGTGACCAGTGAGAGTATGGCGTCACAACTCTGGGTTCCAAAGCCTGGAATCCGTTTTTACGCACTCTGTACGGTCACTGTCAGCTTCACGATAGCCCAATTATTATTATTCTCTGCCACCACCGGCCGAGTTTGAAATATAATACAGGCCTGGCCGGACGCCTGCCTTTTGGTAGTGTATATGGCTTTGGGGAAGGGAATGATTACAGAATAAAATAAACAGAACAGAACTATTACATTTTATATTTATTCCAAAAGGGAGGCAGTGTTTAAGAAAAAAAAAATATATATATATATATATATATATATATATATATATATATATATCTGTTTCAACGGAGACATTAAAATACATAAGCAGTTACATAAAATAAACAGGATAAAAGAAGAAAAACTTACACTATATGAAAGTGGAGACAATTCAATATAGGTGGAGGAGCGGCTCCCCAGTTTGATTATGCTGTTATCGAACAGGACCCGTTGCTCATAATCCTTATACCCCCTGGCAATGAATGAGTCTGTAATTTCCATGGGTTCTCTTATACCTAAGGGGAGATGTACCCACATGCCCCTTGTGGTGACATCTTGTGGGCCGGTCTCCAGCCTGTACATTTTTATTAAAAATCTTCAGTTAGAGACCACACATCGCATAGCTGCAGTCTGCTAGTCTGGTGTTTTTGTGCTACAGCTCTCTGATTTGGCTTTCAACAATGAAAAAGTATGTGTGCATTCCTCGGCTGTTTCTGTCACTAGATATATGGATCCCATTATTGTCAGACGCATGGATCTTACAATATTTCATATTTTGTTTCATAGTCGGATTGTCTGGAGATTTCTTTATTAAGCTTGGGAAAGCAACTTTCCCAGTTACAAGCAAATTAGTGCAATTCTACCAGTAATTACCCCCTTGCGTGTGCCAGGGACAAGAGCTTGCTTCCTATTGAAGTTATAACACTCCTTGGCTGGCATTTGTTTGTGTAAGCTATTTCTCAGGAGTGTGTTAATTGGGGCTTTTGTGGTGAGCAAAAGGGGAATAAGGGAGGGGGGTGAATATCTATGTCAGGCAAATATGGAAGAGCATTTTCCTGAAATTAATATTTCCCTGACAAAATTGTTTTAAGTAATTTAAGTATCTGTGTTAATATTGGTCAAGTGTTAACTGAATACAGTCTAAAGTGAAAGAAAAAAATGACCCCTGGAAGAAGCTGTACGTGAAATACACGTCAGGGTATTCCTGTTGGCTATTCCACACTCAGGTCATGCCCTTCTGCCACTCTTTGCCTTGTTGTGTCTTTTGCTATATGCAGCATGAAGTTTGTTTTTTACTTCCCCCATTGAATACTTCTGTATTGATTATGTCCACAGTCTATCAGACTGCACCTTTGCAAGAATCAACTTGTTATTTTCTCTGATAGACTGCCTTGCTATTTTTACCTTAACTTCTTCTATTCTTTATTGCAGTCAGACACTTGGCACTCAGCTATTATAATAAATATCATTACTTAATATTTCTCTCTTTGTAGGTACTATTCACACTTTTTATTTATGCTCTTTATGATTTATTTACAAGTTGATCTCTGGTCTTGCTTTATGAACTAGTCTTTTGCTTGACATCCTCATTTTATCTGTTCTTATCATACTTGTCTGTTTACTAATAAAGATTTATTAATTTTACTTTGACCTCCTTTGACCTCCTTTACTTTTACACTCCTTATGTTCTGTGGGGTTTGTTGTTCTTTGAGGAGGGCCCTTTACTACATTGGTCAATTACAGATATCTACTTCGATTTATTGACAAGTTGTGGACTAGCTTTCTGCTTAACATCCTCATTTTAGCTATTTTTATCATAATGAAAATTTATTAATTTTACTTTAGCCATTACACTCCTTATGTTCTGTATGTTTGTTGTTTTTTGAGGAGGGCCCTTTACTACATTGGTCAATTACAAATATTTACTTCGAGAACATTAATTTTCCTACCTTGAGTAATGCCCTAAGAACTAAATTCATGTTCTTCTTGACTTTGATTAAAATATCAGAAGCTTTAAAGCGGGCGCCTGACATGGTATGTACATGGTATGTTACACTGATTAAAATGATAGTAGGGTTGTTGAAATCCACCCCGTGGTTCTTTTTTAATCTTTGATTGCAGTTATCAATTAATGAGAGTCTGATGCTGTAGGGCAGGCCTGTGGGCAGGGCTTTATTTGGTGCTCTGTAGTGATGAGCGAGTATGTTCTGTTAACCCTTTCGGCGAGTATGCTCGGTCCGAGCACTGAGTAGTTACAGCTGCTCGGTGTTATGTTTGAATCACTCCCGTGTGCATGATTTGCGACTTTTTGACAACTTTAGTACATGTAAGGAATGTCTATTTCTTACACATTCCTCACATGTACTAAAGTTGTCAAACAGTCGCAAATCATGCACACGGGAGAGATTCAAACATAACACCAAGCAGCTGTAATTACTCGGTGCTCGGCCCGAGCAAACTCGCCGAAAGGGTTAACAGAGCAAACTCGCTCATCACTAGTGCTTGACTTACAAATTCATCTATATGCGCTTATGACAGCTTACTGTGCCTTCACTGACCTGTCTCCTATTTTCCATAATGCATATATTATGTGGGGTTAGGAAACAAATTTACATCCAGCAAAATGGCGCGGGCACCCACGCTTGCGCAGTAGCAGCTATTGCTTGCTGATAAATGCTAATGTGCATGCGCCACGGCCATTTTTGCAGGAGCTAAATTTTTATTTTTATTTTTGCCATAACACGTGTGCAGTAGCATCTATTGGCAGATATTAGATGCTACTTGCCATGCGTTGGAATCATTTTGTTGGAGCTCTAATCAGAATTAGAAAATTCTGGAAAACCATGCGCTAAGAGTTCATAATGCAAAACAAATGAGGAAGTTCCATGTCATGAATTTGAAGAATATTTTTATTCAATGAATTTACCAACATTTGAAATTTCCAGAAATACCAACTACACAAATTAAATTGATACTTTAACAATGTTTTACATGCAAGGACCTTTACTCAGTTCCAGAAATTTCAGATGTGATCAAAATTTACAGATTTCATGATCATGAAGCACCAAGTATTTTTAAGGAGAATTTCATGATGTCACTAAAACATTGCAAAATAAAACCCATACTTAAAATTTTTGGAACCTTAAATTAAACTTTGATAGCATCGACACAGAAGATGTTTGCATTTCAATGATGAAGCATTTACAATCAGTGTAAGAAATTGTATTTTTGCAATGGTGCTATAAACTCTTTATAAAGTATGAGGTTAAAGTTTGACTCTAATCATTAAGAAACCAGGCTACACAAATTGGCAATGTTTTATTGAAGGGATTTAACTATGCTTAAATTAATTGTTGTAATGAGATTGCTGGAACATCAAAGGCAAGGAATGTTTAAGCTTACTGTTTTGAATAATTTCATGGATCAGTTTGTAAAGCCAAGTATAAAAAATAAAACTTTTAAGGATTGTATTGTGTTTGAAAATATGAAACTAATAATTTATAAATGTTAAGGTGAAGGTGAACCTGAACCATAGTGATTACAATGTAGTACCAATTGTTAAAAGGTTAGCATGTTGGAAAAAACAACAGAATATTACTTTACATGAGAAGCAATGATAGAAAAGTGCTAACATGCTCATCCAATTAAATAAAAGAAGAAAATATCCAAATCTAAAGTTGTTGAAATTAAAATGACCTTACTGCATTGCTACGAGTAAAATAGCATATTTTAGTTCAGCAATATCATATGTATTTTGGGTGGTAATTAAAAGGCCATTTATTTTTATAGATTTTTTTTTTGCTAGTTATGAAAATATACAGTAACTTTTTTTACAGTTTTCCAGATATCTAGAAATGTATGCACTTTTCTCATATGCAATGTCTGTATTTTCTAACAGCATTAATAAATGTTTTTTTTTCCCTCATAATCTAATTTTTATTCTTTCATTTAACTCTTGCCACTAGAAATGAGCCAATTTATCCATGAAGTTTCTACTTTGAGTCAAATTTTCTCAAATTAACAGATCCCCATGAACTCGAACACTTTATTTATTTATTTTATTCATTTATATAGCTCCATAAATTCCACAGTGCTTTACAAACATCAAGGACACTGTCCCCATTGGGGCTCACAATCTAAATTCCCTATCAGTATGTCTTTGGAGTTTAGGAGGAAACCAGAAAACCCAGAGGAAACCCACGCAAACACGGGGAGAACATAAATGCAGATGTTTTCCTTGGTGGGGTTTGAACCCAAGACCCAAGCACTGCAAGGCTGCTGTGCTAACCACTGAGCTACTGTGCTGATTTGTGAAGATAGCAAGACAAAGAAAAAGAAACCCTGGTGCCATTGAACACAAGACTGCTTAAGAGAAGCACTAATGACTTCAGGTGCAGCCATACGGACTTCCCCATAATGCCCTGCAGCTATCATATCACATGGTATAGCATTGTTAATTGGGGGGGGTATGACAGTCAGTATGAAAGGTAAAATCTTGCAAAGAAGGGTATTTTAGACTTTTACAGCTTAGAGATTGGAGGTCAGAGCACATAGCTCATTCTACATAGAATGAGGCCTCAATTGACTATAGTTCATTAGTGCAGTGCTGAAGCACACTGAAAATGGAGGTGCTAGTCTCAGTCTGTTAATAATTTTCAAAATATTCAAGTCATATAGGGAGGTTTTTAAATTAACCAACAAATTCACTGTTTAAATGATAAGGTAGATTCCTCCAAACTAATTATTTATCTTATTAAAAGATAGATTTAAAATGTAACTTTTATTCATCAATATTAAAAAAATCAAGAAAATATTTAGTGATAGCCTAAGTTAAAAGAATAATAATACATTTTCAATGTTCTCAATGCTCTCCTAGCTCATTAGCAGCTAAGGTGATATCCCAATTTCAGCACATGTTTTTTTTTAAATTAAAGGGAAACTCGTAATCATGGACAAGATGATGTGTCTAAGTATTCTGAAAGATCAGAAGTACTATACAAAATTACAGTCCAACCCTCTTCCTGGCTTTCTGGATGAATTTAAAAACCTTTTACTGGGGCAAGGACCAAAGGTCTCATTGACAAAAAGAACATGATTTCTTGCTGGTAGAACATCTACAGAATCCAACCTTCTACAGTGTCCCTAAAATTCACAAGGGCTAATCAAATTAAAAGGATGCCCTATTGTTTTGTGCGTTTGTAGGCTGACCCAGAACATCAGTATTTATGTGGAAAGAATTTTAAAGAGCTTTGTCACCAGCATACCATCTTACGTGAGAGATACGATGGACATCCTTAAGAAGCTGAAGGGAATCTCAGTACCACCAAACACGCTGTTGGCCAGCCTGGATTTTGAAGCACTTTATAGTTCAATTTCACACATCCAAGGAAGTGAGGCAATTAGCGTATTATCTGGAACCAGGGGAACCCAAAATAAAGGACACAGCAATTTTGTTATCCAGCTTCTCAAGTTTATTCTCACGAACAATGTTTTCTCTTTTGGAGGCCAGTTCTACTTTCAACAACTTGGGACTGCAATGAGCAGTCCTTGCACGCCCAGCTCTGCAAACCTTTATTTAGGCTGGTGGGAGGACAGAATTGTCTTCTCAGAACCCATGGAACCATATACCTCGTCCATACTATTATGGACGAGGTATATTGATGATGTGTTCATCATCTGGTAAGACACCGAGAGAAGGTTCATGGTCTTTGTTAAATGCCTCAATCAAAACCAGATTGTATTACTCTTTACAAGTGAGGTCCAGAAGTAATGTATTAACTTGCCTTTGGAAGTGCATTGAGGTGAAGGGTGCATTGCTGGAAAAGGGGAAAAAAAAACAAAAAAAAACCTCTTTAAATCTCTTAGTTTGCAAGTGTGAACGAGCTGCGTGTGTCGGGAGTGTAAGTGCGAACGAAAGTAAGTGTGTGAGTTGTTTTTCAGTGACTTTGTATTCAGGGAGTTTGGAAGGGAGGACTTTGGACAGAATTGCTGACTGTATTTCATTAATTCTTTACTTTTCTTTTTACTTAACATTCTGTCTATTGCAATCCCCATTAGGAAATGAGCTCCATTATTGACAATGCTATCCAGTGTACATCTTGCCACATGTATGTATTCCTTGAACAGTCGGTCGGTGTTGCTTACTGCTGCGCGAGATGTGTGCACCTTGTGCGTTTGGAAGCCCAGATACTGGATCTAAATGAGCAGCTGGCAACACTGAGATCCATTGACAACATGGAAAGGAGTCTGCTGCTCACTGAGCAGCAGCTCACTGGGGTAGATGTGGGGGAGGGTGGTAGTCGGGAGCTGCAGGACAGTGAGGTCGTTAGTTGGGTGACAGTTAGAAGGGGTGGTAGAGGGAAGAGTGCCAGGGAGGCTAGTCCTGATTTGGCACACCCCAATAAGTTTGCAAAGTTGGCAGATGAGGGGAGTGACGGTACAGGGGTAGCACTACTGCAGCAAGGCATGTCCCCTGAAAGACGGAGGAGTGTCAGCTCCAGTAAAGAGGGAAATAGGAGAATAGGGCAGGCCAGGCAGGTGCTGGTAGTGGGGGACTCAATTATTAGGGGAACAGAAAGGGCAATCTGTCACAAAGACAGGGATCGTCTAACAGTGTGCTGCCTACCTGGCGCTCGAGTCCGGCACATCGCTGATCGGGTTGACAGATTACTGGGAGGGGCTGGTGAGGACCCAGCGGTCATGGTGCACATTGCCACAAATTACAAAGTTAGAGGTAGGTGGAAGGGTCTTAAGGATGATTTCAGGGAATTAGGCTGCAAGCTGAAAGCAAGGACCTCCAAGGTGGTATTCTCGGAAATACTACCGGTACCATGTGCCACGCCAGAGAGGCAATGGGAGATTAGGGAGATAAATAAGTGGCTCAAGAACTGGTGTAGGAAGGAGGGATTTGGGTTCCTGGAGAACTGGGCCGACTTCTCAGTTGGCTACAGACTCTACGCTAGGGACCGGCTGCACCTTAATGGGGAGGGTGCAGCTGTGCTGGGGGAGAAAATGGCTAGAAGGTTGGAGGAGTGTTTAAACTAGGGATTGGGGGGAGGGTATTCATTTTATAGGTGGGGAAGATAGTGCAGATAATGACCTTGGCACAAATAAAGAAATTGGGGGTGGTGTTAGAACAGTCAATAAAGTAAGAAGGAATAGAGGTACAGAGAGATACATAAAATGCATGTACACTAATGCCAGAAGCCTCACCAACAAAATGGAGGAATTAGAATTAATTTTGTTGGAAAATAATTATGACATGGTAGGGATATCTGAGACGTGGCTGGACGAGAGCCATGACTGGGCAGTTAATTTACAGGGCTATAGTCTGTTCAGAAATGACCGTAAAAACAAGCGGGGGGGGTGTGTTTATATGTAAAATCATCCTTAAAACCAGTCTTGTGGGAGGATATATGTGAATCTAGTGAAAATGTAGAGTCCCTGTGGGTGGAGATAAGGGGAGGGGGAAAAAATAATAAATTACTGATAGGGGTTTGTTATAAGTCTCCAAAAATAATGGAAGTAGCGGAGAATATCCTCGTAAAGCAAATAGATGAAGCAGCGACTCAAGGAGAAGTCATTATTATGGGAGACTTCAACTACCCTGAAATACATTGGGGGACAGAAACATGTAGTTCAAGCAAAGGAAATAGGTTTTTGACTACTATGAGAGACAATTACCTTTCACAACTGGTTCAGGACCTAACAAGAAGGGGGGCACTGCTAGACCAAATATTAACCAATAGGCCAGACCGCATATCAAAAATACGAGTTGGGGGTCACTTGGGTAATAGTGATCACAAAGTAATACGTTTTCATGTAACCTTTAATAAGATGTGTAGTAGAGGGGTTACAAGGACACTAAACTTCAGGAAGGCAAATTTCCAACGGTTAAGAGATGATCTTAGTGCAATAAACTGGGACGATATCCTGAGACATAAAGCTACACAAAGCAAATGGGAGACATTTATTAACATCCTGAATAGGACCTGTGCACAATATATACCCCTTGGGAATAAACATGCTAGAAATAGGAGGAAACCACTATGGCTTAATAGAGCTGTAAGGGGCGCAATAAGTGACAAAAAGAAAGCATTTAGAGAACTAAAGCAAGTAGGTAGTGATGAAGCATTAAATAAATATAGAAAATTAAATAAATTATGTAAAAAACAAATCAAGGCAGCAAAGATTGAGACAGAGAGGATCATTACCAGAGAAAGTAAAAATAACCCCAAAATATTCTTTAACTACATAAATAGTAAAAAACTAAAAAATGATAGTGTTGGCCCCCTTAAAAATAGTCTGGGTGAAATGGTGGATGAGGATGAGGAAAAAGTCAATATGCTAAATGATTTTTTTTCAACTGTATTTACACAAGAAAATCGCATGACAGAAAACATGATTAGTGATAACAAAAATTCTCCAGTAAATGTCACTTGCTTAACCCAGCAGGAAGTACGGCGGCGTCTAAAAATCACTAAAGTTGACAAATCCCTGGGCCCGGATGGGATACACCCGCGAGTACTGCAGGAATTAAGTAACGTCATAGATAGACCATTATTTTTAATCTTTAAAGATTCCATAATAACAGGGTCTGTACCACAGGACTGGCGTATAGCAAATGTGGTGCCAATATTCAAAAAGGGGACAAAAACTGAACTTGGAAATTATAGGCCGGTAAGCTTAACCTCTACTGTGGGTAAAATCCTGGAGGGTTTCCTAAGAGATGCTATGATAGAGTATCTGAAGAAGAATAACCTTATGACCCAATATCAACATGGGTTTACGAGGGACCGTTCCTGTCAAACTAATCTGAACTGTTTTTATGAGGAGGCAAGTTCTGGACTGGACCAAGGAAATGCAGTGGATGTTGTGTATATGGACTTTTCAAAAGCTTTTGATACAGTTCCACACAAAAGTTTCATACATAAAATGAGAACAATGGGGATAGGGGAAAATATATGTATGTGGGTTAAGAATTGGCTCAGTGATAGGAAACAAAGGGTGGTTATTAATGGAAAACACACAGACTGGGTATCAGTTAACAGTGGGGTACCACAGGGGTCAGTATTGGGCCCCCTTCTTTTTAACATATTTATTAATGACCTTGTAGGGGGGCATACAGAGTAGTATTTCAATATTTGCAGATGACACTAAACTCTGCAGGGTAATCAATACAGAGGAGGACAATTTTATGCTACAGGAGGATCTATGTAAACTAGAAGCTTGGGCTGATAAATGGCAAATGAGCTTTAATGGGGATAAATGTAAGGTAATGCACTTGGGCAGAGGAAATAAAATGTATAATTATATGCTTAATTGTAAAACACTGGGCAAAACTGTAACTGAAAAAGACCTGGGTGTATTGGTGGACGACAAGCTCACGTTTAGTGGCCAGTGTCAGGCTGTTGCTGCAAAGGCAAATAAAATAATGGGATGCATTAAAAGAGGCATAGATGCTCATGAGGAGAACATAATTTTACCTCTATACAAGTCATTAGTGCGACCACACTTAGAATACTGTGTACAGTTCTGGTCGCCGGTGTATAAGAAAGACATAGCTGAACTAGAGCGGGTGCAGAGAAGAGCGACCAAGGTTATTAGAGGACTGGGGGGTCTGCAATACCAAGACAGGTTATTACACTTGGGGTTATTTACTGTGGAAAAAAGAAGGCTTAGGGGTGATCTTATTACTATGTACAAGTATATGAGGGGACAGTACAAAGACCTTTCTACTGATCTTTTTACTCTGAGGCCTGAGACAGGGACAAGGGGGCATCTTCTACGTCTGGAGGAAAGAACGTTTAATCATAATCACAGACGCGGATTCTTTACTGTAAGGGCAGTGAGACTATGGAACTCTCTGCCGCATGATGTTGTAATGAGTGATTCACTGTTAAAATTTAAGAAGGGCATGGATGCCTTTCTTGAAAAGTATAATATTACAGGTTATAAATACTAGATTCCTTGATAGGGCATTGATCCAGGGAACTAGTCTGATTGTCGTATGGAGTCGGGAAGGAATTTTTTCCCCCAATGTGGAGCTTAGTGTTTGCCACATGGATTTTTTTTGCCTTCCTCTGGATCAACAAGTTAGGCTATGGGTTGAACTAGATGGACTTAGTCTTCCTTCAACCTTAAAAACTATGTTATGTTACTATGTTAATTATGTTATGTTCCTTGACATTACCATTATTAATATCATGGATGGTCAATTACATACAACCTTATGTCAGAAACCAACAGCTTCGAATGGCTGTTGTCTTGGTCAAGTTATCTTCCAGCTTCACTAAGCAAAGGGATTCCAAAGAGTCAGTATATTAGATTAAGGAGGAACTGTTTCACTATGACGACTACATGACGAAGTCAAAAGAGATGCAACAACGCTTCTTACAGAAAGGATACCCCAGAAAAATCTTAGGTGAATCCTACAGGCTTGCCCTATCACAAAATTGTGATTCTCTTCTATCTCCAAAAAATCGAGTTGAGTCTGATAGGGAAATTCACTTATTAGGTACTTTCAACAATTATAATAGTGAAGTTCGCAATATCCTGCAAGATTTATGGAATATCCTAAGAGCGGATATAGATTTACAGAATGTGCTACCGGAGAGACCAATGATCACATATAGGAGGGGGAAAAACCTTAAAGATCACCTCGTCCATAGCCATTTTGTGGAAAAAACTGAAGGTACATGGTTGGATAAGAAGATTCATGGTACTCATAAATGTGGTGGGTGCAAAGCCTGTAAATATATCCAAAAAAGCAAGTCGTTCACAAGCGCCTTCACAAAAAAAAACTTTCTGAATTGTGAATTTGCAAATTGCCAAACTCAAGGAGTCATCTATATGACCTCCTGTCAATGCCTGAAAAATTACGTAGGGAAGACGAAAAGGGAGCTGAGTAGAGATGAGCGTTGTTCGACTCGTACTGTTCGCCAATCTCAAATTCGAGCTGTTTTGGGCGGTGTTCGAGCCGTTCGGCGAACACGAACGATTTGAAAAAAATTCTGCTGTTCGAGGTTATGTTCGATAACTGTTCGTACACCAAAATCATAACTGGATTTTTTCTCAGTAATGATGAAAATTAATGTTAATACGCAGTTTGAGTGTACAGCGGGGCGGGGGGAGGGGCAGGGGAAGGATCTCTGCAGGAATAATGAAGATCTCCATTTTTTTTTCTCTTTACCGCATTTACAGTGGGGAGGTGGAATCTGTCAGCATATCAGCAGCGCACACACGGAGCGAAGTGCTTTTTTTCACACAAGCAAGGGCATGTGTCATTGGCAGTGTATGTCACATGTCCTTGCCCTATAAGACCCAACCATTTTCCCCGTCGCCACCATTTTCTCACTGCTGCAGCTGCGTGTTAGACGGCACCGCTGTTGCTGTGTGCGCTATACCTTGTTAATTTCAAGCCAATTTTCGCACAAATCTACAGATAGCTTGGAAGTAGGGAATAGTTGTGATTGCAGTCCTTTTAAGGACTAGGTTACAGCATTTCCTACGACTTTTATCAGGCAGGTCTGTGCTCTTAAATAGATAGGTTGGGAGTAAAGACTAATTGTAATTGCAGTCCTTTTCAGGACTAAGTTACATCAGTTCCAATCAGTTTTTGCCAGGCAGGTCTGTGCCAGTGCTGTGCAAGTTTTTTTCACAGCATTTGGCTAAATCTAGCAAAGCTAATCCTTTTTGGCCTATTGCAGAGGGTGTTAGTCAGTGGAGTAGCCTATCAGTGTTGCAAGCTACACCATCTGTGTATAGAATACCAATTTTTTTACTGCACCTAGTGAAGTAAAACTTTTTGGGCATAGCATCATTCTATTAGTCCATCTATACTGACCTCCATCAGGTTGCAAATTGAATATAATTTTTTCTGCATCTAGCTCTGAAAAAATATTTGGGCTTCTAGCAGTGTGTGGGACTTGGTCTATTAGTCCATCTATACTGACCTCCATCAGGTTGCAAATTGAATATAATTTTTTTCTGCATCTAGCTCTGAAAAAATATTTGGGCTTCTAGCAGTGTGTGGGACTTGGTCTATTAGTCCATCTATACTGACCTCCATCAGGTTGCAAATTAAAAATAATTTTTTTCTGCATCTAGCTCTGAAAAAATATTTGGGCTTCTAGCAGTGTGTGGGACTTGTCTTATTTGTCCATATATACTGACCTACATCAGGTTGCAAATTAAAAATATTTTTTTTCTGCATCTAGCTCTGAAAAATTATTTGGGCTTCTAGCAGTGTGTGGAACTTGTTCTATTAGTCCATCTATACTGACTTCATCAGGTTGCAAATTGAATATAATTTTCTTCTGCATCTAGCTCTGAAAAAATATTTGGGCTTCTAGCAGTGTGTGGGACTTGTTCTATTAGTCCATCTATACTGACCTCCATCATGTTGCAAATTAAAAATAATTTTTTCTTCATTTAGCTCTGAAAAAATATTTGGGCTTCTAGCAGTGTGTGGGACTTGTTCTATTAGTCCATCTATACTGACCTCCATCAGGTTGCAAATTGAATATATTTTTTTTCTGCATCTAGCTCTGAAACAATATTTGGGCTTCTAGCAGTGTGTGGGACTTGGTCTATTAGTCCATCTATACTGACCTCCATCAGGTTGCAAATTGAATATAATTTTTTTCTGCATCTAGCTCTGAAAAAATATTTGGGCTTCTAGCAGTGTGTGGGACTTGGTCTATTAGTCCATCTATACTGACCTCCATCAGGTTGCAAATTAAAAATAATTTTTTCTTTCATCTAGCTCTGAAAAAATATTTGGGCTTCTAGCAGTGTGTGGGACTTGTTCTATTAGTCCATCTATACTGACCTCCATCAGGTTGCAAATTGAATATAATTTTTATCTGCATCTAGCTCTGAAAAAATATTTGGGCTTCTAGCAGTGTCTGGGACTTGGTCTATTAGTTCATCTATACTGACCTCCATCAGGTTGCAAATTAAAAATAATTTTTTTCTGCATCTAGCTCTGAAAAAATATTTGGGCTTCTAGCAGTGTGTTGGACTTGGTCTATTAGTCCATCTATACTGACCTCCATCAGGTTGCAAATTCAATATAACTTTTTTCTGCATCTAGCTCTGAAGAAATATTTGGCCTTCTAGCAGTGTGTGGGACTTGGTCTATTAGTTCATCTATACTGACCTCCATCAGGTTGCAAACTGAATATAATTTTTTTTTGCATTTAGCTCTGAAAAAAATATTTGTGCTACTAGCAGTGTGTGGGACTTGTTCTATTAATCCATCTATACTGACCTCCATCAGGTTGCAAATTGAATATAATTTTTTTCTGCATCTAGCTCTGAAAAAATATTTAGGCTTCTAGCAGTGTGTGGGACTTGGTCTATTAGTCCATCTTTACTGACCTCCATCAGGTTGCAAATTGAATATAATTTTTTTCTGCATCTAACCCAGCCAATAGTTATGGCCTAATACCACAGTTTGGCCACTCAGCTCTGCTCGGTTCCCATCCATTGTTTTTCTGTGCAAACAACTCCAGAGTTGGGAAATAGTTAACCACCGAAATGAGTGGAAAAAGTCCTGCTGCTGGTGGAAAGGGGAATAGGCGTGTTGGGAAGGGGAAAAAAAGGTTGTGTCAGTGGGGTAGGTGTTAAAGCAACAGTAACATCTGCAGAAGAAAGACCATCTTCCAGCCAAACTAAAATGTCTACTTCTTTTAGCGGACAATGTGATAAGATCCCTTTCTTACGGCCACGCCAATCGCTACAAGTTCCAGATGAGGCACAAAAACAGCAGGTGCTTCAGCGTATATCATGTGCTCCTTTAAGTGGGCTCTCCTCCACATCAACTTCAACATCACAAATACTCCAGTCCTCAAAGGTGTCACCCCAATCGCACTTGCTTCCTCACAGCTCCCAAATCTCCAGCTGCCCGTCTGAGTATGAGGTAGAACAGATGGTTGAGTCTGCAGAGCTGTTTACTCATACTATAGCCTGGGAATCAGAGGTCGGCTGTAGCGCTTCTGTGAATCCAGACGAGGAAATGATCTGCACTGATGCCCAGAATCTTTATGAGTCGGATCCAGGACCAGACGCTGAAGGTTATGACAATAATGTAGACCCTCATTCCCAAACTGTAACTCCTGTTGGTGGAGACAATGAGGAAGACGATGATGAGACTCAAATACCTGACTGGAGCGACAACTTTAGTTTTTTGTCAGGGCAGGAACAGGTTGGCTCTGAGGACGACGGGTGTGATAACGCAGAGGGTAATGATGATGAGGTTGGAGATCCCACTTACTGTCAACCCACAGTCAGCCAAGAGATGAGGTCAGCAGAGGAGGTGGAGGAGAATGCTAGTGACGACGAGGTCAGGTTGCGCCTTCCTGGACAGAGACGTAGTACTGGAAGCACGTCAACAACTGCATCCTCAAACACAACTCTGCCTCTCACCACAAGTCGTGGTGGCTCTTCAGGTCGCATGGGTGCTAAGCCTTGCATAGCCTGGGCATTTTTTCAGATCGATAAAGATGACCCAACTCGTGTTATCTGTAACGTTTGTCATCAAAAGCTAAGTAGAGGCCAAAAAATACATAGTTTGAGTACTTCATGCATGAACCGGCACATGGACATGAAGCATAAGTTGCAGTGGGAAGCTCACTGTGCTACAATGCGGCCTAGCCGGCCGGGCCAACCGCCGTCTGCCATATCTTGTGCATCCGCGGCCTCTTCATCCTCTGTGACTGGGGGGACAGCAGTCACACCTGTTTTGGGACCCAGACCTGCAACTTCTTTACCCGCAACAGCCAGCGTGATTGGCAGGTCATCATTTTCTTTGGAGGTGGTAACACCAGCTGGTGTTGAGCGCTGTCCGACATCGATAGCACCACCTTTGGATCAAGGCAACCTAACATGTCTGCCTGCATCTTCCTCACAGACCGGCAGTTTGCCGGGGACACCCTTATCAACCCCGTCTAAGCACAATAGCCAGCCCTCGGTCCCACACATGTGGACAAGTAAAAGACCATTTCCTCCTAGCAATGAGAAAGCTAAGAGGTTGAATTTCACCATCTGCAAGCTCTTGGCTACAGAAATGCTGCCTTTCCGCCTGGTGGACACAGAGGATTTTCGAGACCTTATGTCCGTCGCAGTGCCCCAGTACCAGATGCCCAGTCGGCACTACTTCTCAAAGAAAGGTGTGCCTGCGCTCCACCAGCATGTCGCACACAATATCACCGCTTCTTTGAGAAACTCTGTGTGTGACAGGGTGCATTTCACCACAGACACTTGGACGAGTAGGCATAGACAGGGGCGTTACATGTCGCTGACAGGGCACTGGGTAACTATGGTGACAGCAGGACAAGGGGCTGCTGTCCAAGTCTTGCCGTCCCCACGAGTTGTGCGTCAATCCTCTTTAACTCAAAGTTCCTCCACTGCTTCTGTATCCTCAACCTCCTCTTGGTCCTCCACCTGCACCCAAAGCCTGTCTGGTCATGCCACAAGCTTTCTAACTGTGCAGAAGGGATCCTGCACACCTCCTTACTATGCTGGCAGTAGGGCTCAACGTCATCAGGCAGTTTTTACTTTGAAAGGTCTGGGAAATGTGAGTCACACAGCTGAGGAGTTGTGGTCAGCTCTGGAGAACCAATTTCATGAATGGTTGTCTCCACTGGACCTGCAACCAGGGAAGGCCATGTGCGACAATGCTGCAAACCTGGGTGCGGCCCTTCGCCGGGGCAATGTCACACACGAGCCTTGTATGGCTCACGTGTTGAACCTGGTTGTCCAGCAATTTTTAGCCCACTATCCCGGACTAGATGGCCTTCTACAGAGGGCACGGTCGCTGTGTGCTCACTTCCGCCGTTCGCATCCCGCAGCTCAGCGACTTACATCTCTATAGAAGTCGTTGGGCCTGCCACTTCACCGGCTTAATTTCGATGTGCCTACCCAGTAGAATTCAACTCTGCACATGTTGCAGCGACTGTGGCAGCACCGACAAGCCCTGGTGCAATACGTTCTGACGTATAGCCTGGGCCAACTAGATCCAAAGGTGGGGCAAATCACGCTGGAGGAGTGGTCTCAGATCAGAGACCTATGCACCCTTCTGCACAGTTTTGAAATGGCGACGAAGATGTTTAGTGCTGACGATGCTATTATCAGCATGACTATTCCGGTGATTTACATGCTGGAGCACATGTTAAACAGAATTCGGAGTCAGGTGGTGGCACAAGAGGAGGTGGAGGAAGTAGAGGAGGAGGAGTTGTATGCGGAAGGGCTAACATCTGCAAGGTCCAGATGGTCGGCAGCAGCAAGGCGGCAGGCATGTGAGGGTGGGGGAGATGGTTTTATCAGGGCGCATGGTAGCAGCCAAACTAGTGAGGAAGGTGCAGGAGCCCAGGAAGAAGTGGAGGACAAACTGATGGAAGACTCATCAGATGAGGGAGACCTTGATCACATTTCTGCTGTGCGAGGTTGGGGGAGAGGACAGAGGAAGGAAGCATGATTGTTACCTCGCCACCAACACAACAGGGACTTGGTGCTCCTGGATGCGCAACACACATGAGTGCCTTCTTGCTGCACTACCTGCAACATGACCCTCGAATTGTGAGAATTAGAAATAATCCTGACTACTGGGTTGCCACACTGTTAGATCCCCGGTACAAAAGTAAATTTGCAGAAATTATTCCTGCCATAGAAAGGGATGCACACATGCAGGAGTATCAGCAGAGACTGTTGCAGAATCTTACATGTGCTTTTCCACAAAACACCAGTGGTGCACGTAGTGAATCTCACAGTTCCAACTTGCCAACCGTGGGACCGTCGAGTGTTCAGCACTCAAACCGTAACAGAAACACAGTATCTGCTGGTAACATCAATTTTGCGGAATCATTTCACCACTTTTTTAGCCCATCCTTTGCAAGGCCACAGGAGACAAGAAGTCTGACACATAGTCAACGCCTAGAGACGATGGTACAGGAGTATCTCCAAGTAAACATTGAAGCCATGACTGTGTCACTGGAGCCTTGCTCTTTTTGGGCTTCCAATCAGGATAAATGGCCGGAGCTAGCCACTTAAGCCTTGGAGATCTTGTCATTCCCCGCAGCCAGCGTTCTGTCTGAACGTGTGTTCAGCGCTGCTGGTGGTGTGCTGACAGATAAGCGCACGCGGCTCTCCACTGATAATGTAGACAGACTCACGTTCATAAAGATGAACAAATCATGGATCCGAAACGACTTTTCTACCCCTGTGTCATCCTGGGGAGAGTAAAAGCTTGATGATTGGTTAAAATCACCTCACCCACCGTTTTAAGCTTTCAAATTACTAATCATGTTTATCTGTATCTTGGCTGGAAAATAATTTGGGCTTTGTAGCAGTGTGCAGTACTGATTCTATTAGGCCATCAATACTAAGCTCCACCAGATTTAAAATGACTAATCATGTTTATCTGTATCTTGGCTGGAAAATAATTTGGGCTTTGTAGCAGTGTGCAGCACTGATTTTATTAGGCCATCTATACTAAGCTCCACCAGATTTAAAATTACTAATCATGTTTATCTGTATCTTGGCTGGAAAATAATTTGGGCTTTGTAGCAGTGTGCAGTACTGATTCTATTAGGCCATCTATACTAAGCTCCACCAGATTTAAAATTAATAATAATTTTTAGCTGCATCTAGCCCGGAAAATAATTTTGGGGCTCCGAGATGCACAAGATGTAATGCACACGCCCGGACTGACTGGCGTGTGCTTGCTTATGTAGTGATTCCACTGTGCCATGAACTGGAGAGTGCCTGGAGGGTCGTAACTAAGTATCTGCCCGATCCGACCAAGGTCGCGCGACGGCATACGACGCCAGTGCACCAGGGAGGAACCGAGCAGAGGAACCAGGGTCTACTCCAGGTCAGACTCCGGACACGGCTGTTAACCCACACCGGGGAATACAGGAACAGGCAGACTAGAGCGCAGGCTGGGTAGGATCCAGTACAGACTGGGAGACAAATTCGAAACCGCAGACGCGGTGGACAGGGCAGAGCAAAGCGAAAACCGCAGACGCAGTGGTCAGAGCCGAGCAAAGCGAAAACCGGAGACGCGGTGGACAGAGCTGAGCAAAGCGAAAACCGCAGACGCAGTGGACAAAGCTGAGCAAAGCAAAAACCGCAGACGCGGTGGACAGAGCTGAGCAAAGCGAAAACCGCAGACGCGGTGGACAGAGCTGAGCAAAGCGAAAACCGCAGACGCGGTGGACAGAGCTGAGCAAATCGAAAACCGCAGACGCGGTGGACAGAGCTGAGCAAAGCGAAAACCGCAGACGCGGTGGACAGAGCTGAGCAAAGCGAAAACCGCAGACGCGGTGGACAGAGCTGAGCAAAGCGAAAACCGCAGACGCGGTGGACAGAGCTGAGCAAAGCGAAAACCGCAGACGCGGTGGACAGAGCTGAGCAAAGCGAAAACCGCAGACGCGGTGGACAGAGCTGAGCAAAGCGAAAACCGCAGACGCGGTGGACAGAGCTGAGCAAAGCGAAAACCGCAGACGCGGTGGACAGAGCTGAGCAAAGCGAAAACCGCAGACGCGGTGGACAGAGCTGAGCAAAGCGAAAACCGCAGACGCGGTGGACAGAGCTGAGCAAAGCGAAAACCGCAGACGCGGTGGACAGAGCTGAGCAAAGCGAAAACCGCAGACGCGGTGGCAGAGCTGATCAAAGCGAAAACCGCAGACGCGGTGGACAGAGCTGAGCAAAGCGAAAACTGCGGACGCGGTGGACAGAGCTGACCAAAGCGAAAACCGCAGATGCGGTGGACAGAGCTGAGCAATGCGAAAACCGCAGACGCGGTGGACAGAGCTGACCAAAGCGAAAACCGCAGACGCGGTGGACAGAGCTGAGCAAAGCGAAAACCGCAGACGCGGTGGACAGAGCTGAGCAAAGCGAAAATTGCAGACGCGGTGGACAGAGCTGAACAAAGAGAAAACCGCAGACGCGGTGGACAGAGCTGAGCAAAGCAAAAACCGCAGACGCGGTGGACAGAGCTGAGCAAAGCGAAAATCGCAGACGCGGTGGACAGAGCTGAGCAAAGAGAAAACCGCAGACGCGGTAGAGACAGGGCTCTGTTCACACGGAACAGACTAGAAGGGAAAGGCAGAACCAGATACCCTCAGGGTACTTGCAGAGAAGAAGCGAGTGGACCACAAACTCACAAACGGAAGTACAGTGACAACGAGCAGGAGTTAGGTACGAGTTCAGACTCTGCAGAAAAAGGGAAAGTACGGACATAGAGAAAAACAAAACAGGCTAAGAGAGCATTCAGACAAGAACAGACACAACAGCAAGATACAGGAGCGGGTCTAGGTATGCGGCCCCTAGAAGGCGGAACGAACAGGCAGGAGCGAGTTCACACAGGCCTGGAAATACAGCCTCCAGGATAGGCAGAAGACAACAGCCTAGAAGATAATACAGACAGGACACAGTTAAGACACGGGAACTGATACCGAAGGCAGGAAACAAAAACGGGACCAGGCATATCAGTGACCAAAGGCCAACTGACAGAACACAATGCTCAGGCAGGGATTCATTGGAGCAGCTGGGTTAAATACCAGATGGCAGACAGCAATAGGCTTAGGATGCACAAGGGGTGTGTCTGCAGCAGGTACAAAAAGCAGGAAGTAAATGGGCGCCGCCCTTAAGCAGCAGACACAGAGGCAAACAGACAGCATGGAGGGAAGCCAGGCTAGCAAACTGGACTGGAGATCAAGTGCGCGCTCTTGCACAGTGGGAGATGGACCACTATGCAAGGACGCCGCCAGGTATGTTACACAAGACACATAAGTGCCTTCTTGCTGCACTACCTGCAACATGACCCTCAGATTGTCAGAATTCGAAGTAATCCTGAATACTGGGTTGCCACTCTCTTAGATCCCCCACACTCTTCGATCAAACTTTTCATTTTAATAAAGACCAAAAAAATGGTCTTTTTTGAAATTATAAGCATTAGCAGGTTATTTGAAACTGAAATCAAACAGTTTTCAACTCAAAACTTTATTCTAGGTGATGTTACATTTGCACATAGGACCCCTTGTTCGAAAGGAGCTTCTGAACTCTCTCGTCCATTGAATTTGTCAGGTTTTGGATGGTTTCTGCTTCAATTGTTTTGCATGAGGACAGAATACCCTCCCAGAGCTGTTGCTTAGATGTAAACTGCCTCCCGCCATCATAGACACTCCTTTTGATGATGCTCCAGAGGTTCTGAATGGGGTAGAGGTCAGGGGAGCATGGGGGTCACACCATAAGTTTGTCCCCTTTTATGCCCATATCAGCCAGAGATGCAGATGTGTTATGTGCAGCATGAGACGGTGCATTATCATGCATAAAAATGATCTTGCTGTGGAATACACGGTTCTTCTTCTTGAACCATGGCAGGAAGTGCTGTTTGAGAAACTCCACATACATTATGGAGTTCATCTTTACCCCTTCAGGGATCCTAAAGGGGCCGACAATCTCTCTCTCCATGATTCCAGCCCAAAACATTACTCCACCTCCTCCTTGTTGGCGCTGTAGCCGTGTTTGCGTGGGGTGTCCATCAACCAGCCATCCTCCACTCCATCCATCTGGACCATCGAGCGTTGCACGGCACTCATCCGTGAACAAAACAGTTTTGAAATCAGTCTTCATGTAATGTTTGGCCCACTGGAGCCGTTTCTGCTTGTGTGAAGTTGATAGAGGAGGTCGACAGGATGGCGTACGCACAGCTGCAAACCTCTGAAGGACCCTGCATCTTGTTGTTCGGGGGATGCTGGAGGCACCAGCAGCTTCAAAAACTTGTCTGCTGCTATGACAAGGGTTTTTTGCCGCTGCTCTTTTAACCTGACGTAATTGCCTGTAGGAAAGAGTCCTCAATTTGCCCTTATCAGCACGCACACGTGTGTACTGTGAATCAGCTACATACTTCTTGATTGCCAAGACACTTCATCCTGATCATCGCACAATGTTGATTGTAGTCATGCCTTGACCTAAACACTCCACAATTTGTTGCTTCTCAGCAGCCAACACATCCTTTTTCTTTCCCATTTTGGCAGAAAATGTAGGCTGCTTAATAATGTGGGACAGCCTTATTAAGTAGTCTTGCCTTTCATTGGACACACCTGCCAAACTAATTAGCACAGGTGTCTGCAATTGCTTACAGTGATATAAAGAGCCCTGACACACATCACCATCAATGAGTTTAACTCACAAACAAACAAATTCTTCCCTTATCACTCCTAAACACTTTTTGCATAATAATTTGGAACACAGTGTACATGTGCTTTTCCACAAAACACAAGTGGTTCACGTAGTGAATCTTACAGTTCTAACTTGCCAACCGTGGTCTGTATGGAGTTGTTCAAAAAAGGGCCCAAAATTAAGATAACATAGGTGGGAGAGGTCTCTATGAATAGGAATTCCTAGATATTTGATACCCTGTGAGGGCCAGGCAGCGGGAAAGTTGGACTGGATGGAATCCTGTATGGATTTGGGGAGGGAGACATCGAGGGTGTTAGAACCTTGCTGTTAGGTTTTTTTTCCTTTGCTGGTCACATGACCTTGTTGGCCTATTTAATCCTGCTCCGCCCTTCTGGCTTTGCTGGACTTCATTGTATATCTACTTTCTAGCTAGCCTGTGCTCTGTATCTAACTCTGTTAGTTTGCTTGGTCTACGGACCTCTAGGTTCTATCTATTTTGTTTGTTCGTCTGTCTGCTACTATTTCTGTTAGGAGGTGTCCCATATTCCTCCCAGTCCTTAGTACTTGTAGGGATTCCCTCCCCAAATCTATAGGTCTCCGTACAGACTAGATTAGGACTTTAGCAGGTCTGATCGCAGGATCAGGTTCCCTGTTACATCGTAGGGATTCAGCTGAGTCTTATAGTAGGGACAGATCTCCTCTCTTTCCTTAGCTTTGGTAGCAGAACATAACAGTAAGTCCAGCCTGTAAATTCTCTAAGGAAAGATTTTTTTTTTTGTTCCATCATGGTGTCGGTTCAGGATTTGGCTAAACACCTGCAGGGACTCTCTCTGGAAGTGGCCGAGCTCCGTCAGCACGTGAGTAACTGTCCTGGAGCATATTTCTTGGAGCCTAAGGTATGTTTGCCGGATTTATTTTTTGGTGAACATCGAGAATTTTTTTCATTTAAAAATGCTTGCTTATTGTATTTTCGTTTGAGACCCAAGTCCTCTGGGGATGAATCCCAGCGCGTAGGGTTCATAATGTCACTTTTGCGCAAAGAGCCTCAGGAGTGGGCCTTTTCTTTGCAACCTAGTGATACATGCTTCAGATCAGTGGATAGTTTTTTTTCTGCTTTAGGACTATTATATGATGATCCTGACCGTGTGGCATCAGCTGAGACTGAGTTGAGACGTTTAAAACAAGGATCAGGTAATATGGAAAAATATTGTACACATTTTCGTCGTTGGTCCACTCAAACAGGGTGGAACGATTCTGCTCTGAAAAGTCTATTTCTTGCTGGGCTCAGTGAAAAGGTTAAAGACCTGCTAATTGCTTATCCTACACCTGAGGATTTGCAACAGGCTATGCAATTAGCTATACGGGTGGATAGGAGACTGCGTGCAAGGGTTAATGAGAGCAAATCCTCTGCTATGTCAGTTTCTGGTTATGATAATGTGTGTACTAACAGTGGTGAACCGATGGAGATTGGATCGGTGGCACCTCGCTCTCAAGAAAAACACCGTCGTTTTTCAGAAGGCTTGTGTTTCTATTGCGGGAAATCTGGTCATTTGATTAAAGGCTGTGAGCTTCATATGAAGAAAGAAAAAAAAATGGTCAGTCATGCCCGTATTGCCTGTTTAAATTCCAAGGGTATATTTTTAGCTGCTTCCACGATTGCTCAGGAAAAATTAATGGAATTTCGGGTGTTTGTTGATTGCGGGTCTACACTGAATGTTATTGATGGGGGATTCGTGGAAAAACTCAATTTAAAACCTGAACCTTTATCATCCCCCATTGCTGTGGTTTCGGTGGATGGTTCCCCTTTGAAGAATATTACTCTCAAGGTCAGTGAATTTCCTCTCACTATTAATGGTGTTCACCATGAGAAATTGGATTTGGTAGTGTTGAATAACTTGCCTTCTCCAGTAATATTGGGTTTGCCCTGGTTAAAATTTCACAATCCTGTACTGGATTGGTCTACCAGTGAAATTAAATCCTGGAGCCATAAATGTTATGACAAGTGTTGTAACGGGCGTATTGCAGCTTTGGATAGGGGAGAATTGCCTGTTCCTATTCAGGATTTTTGGAGAGTTTTTTCTGAGAAAGAATCGCAGGTTTTGCCTCCCCATAGAGACTATGATTGTTCTATTGAATTTGTCCCTGGAGCGACTCTTCCTAAAAGTCGTTTATTTAACCTTACTATTCCTGAGAGGAAGGCTTTGGAGGAATACATACAGACAAGTTTGGCCGCCGGTCACATTAGGCCCTCTAAGTCTCCTGTGGCGGTTGGATTTTTTTTTGTAAAAAAAAAGGACGGCGGTTTACGTCCTTGTCTGGATTTTCGTGAGATTAACAAAATTACGGTACGCAATCCTTACCCACTGCCATTGATTCCTGATCTGTTTAACCAGTTATTGGGGGCCAAGTGGTTCTCTAAAATTGACCTTAAGGGGGCATACAATCTGTTGCGCATGAAGGAGGGTGATGAATGGAAGACTGCTTTTAACACTCCTGTGGGTCATTTTGAGAATCTGGTTATGCCTTTTGGTCTTACTAATGCTCCTGCATTTTTTCAGAATCTGATTAATGACATCCTTAGACCTTTGATCGGTAAAAATGTGGTTGTGTATTTGGATGACATTTTGATTTATTCGCCAGATCTGGAGTCTCATTGGCGGAGCGTGCGTGAGGTATTACAGTTATTAATGGACAATTCGCTTTTTGCTAAGCTGGAGAAATGTGAGTTCGCTGTACAGAGAATTAGTTTTTTGGGCTACATTATCTCCAGCAAAGGTTTTGAGATGGATCCGGTTAAGGTTCAGGCTGTGCAGGAATGGCCTAGGCCTATTGGTTTGAAATCAATACAGAGGTTTTTGGGTTTCGCCAATTACTATAGAAAATTCATAAAAAAATTTTCTAGTATTGTCAAACCTCTGACTGATCTCACCAGGAAAGGTGCTGATGCGGTTCAGTGGTCTTCTGAGGCCATTGAAGCTTTTGTGTATCTCAAGGAGAGGTTCACCTCTGCTCCCATCCTTATGCAGCCTGATGTTACTAGGCCGTTTTTGGTTGAGGTTGATGCTTCCTCTGTGGGGGTTGGCGCAGTATTGTCTCAGGATAACGGGGATGGATTACATCCCTGTGCATTTTTTTCAAAAAAATTTTCGGAGACTGAATTGAATTACGATATTGGTAATCGGGAATTATTGGCTATTAAACTCGCATTTGAACACTGGCGCCACTTCTTGGAAGGTGCGGAATTTCCCGTTCAGGTTCTTACGGATCATAAAAATCTGATATATCTTGACGCTGCCAAGCGCCTGAATGCCCGTCAGGCTAGGTGGGCACTGTTTTTCTCGCGGTTTAATTTCTCCGTTACTTACATCCCTGGTACTAAGAATGTTAAGGCGGATGCCTTGTCTCGCAGTTTTTCTCCCATAGTCGGTGCTGAGAAAGAGGAAAACATTTTACAAGAAGGTGTTGTGATAGCTGCTTTAGACTCCGTTTTGGAAGATGAGATTCTTAAAGCTCAGGAGAATGCCCCATCTAACACTCCTCATGGGAGGTTGTTTGTGCCTGGGACCTTTAGGAGAGATTTGTTTGTTGAGTGTCACGAATCTCGGTTGGCAGGTCATCCCGGAATCTCTGAGACCAAGAGACTGGTGGGTCGCAGTTTTTGGTGGCCTGGATGGCAGAACGAAGTCATTAAGTGGGTGCGCCAATGTACTATATGTGCTAGATCTAAGTCCTCACATACTCCTGCTGCGGGGTTGCTTTGTCCTTTGGAGGTCCCCAGTGCTCCTTGGACACATTTGGCTATGGACTTTATAACTGACCTTCCCCCCTCTGAGGGTTTTACTGTCATCTGGGTGGTCGTGGACCGTTTTAGCAAGATGTGTCACTTGGTTCCCTTCGTCAAACTGCCCTGCGCTAAAACTCTCGCTAAGGCCTTTGTCAAGGAAATTGTCAGACTTCATGGCGTTCCTACTGACATTGTTTCTGATAGGGGTCCTCAGTTCGTGGCTCGTTTTTGGCGTGCCTTTTGTGACAGGTTGGGAATTCATTTGTCGTTTTCGTCCGGATATCATCCTGAATCTAATGGCCAGACAGAAAGGAAAAACCAGGATGTTGAGCAGTTCTTGCGTTGTTTTGTGGCAGACAATCAAGAGGGGTGGTCTGAGTTTCTGCCACTTGCCGAATTTGCTCTGAACAATCATACATCTTCTTCTGCTGGTTGTTCGCCTTTTTTTTGTTGTTCTGGGAGACATCCGTCGTTTGGGTCGTTCTCCAAGTTGGGATCTGCCGTGCCTGAGGAGGAGAATTTTTCCGGTGATTTGGAAAGAGTTTGGACGGATGTGCGTGGTAATCTTCAGGAGGCCAACAGAAAATCTAAAGACTACTTTGATAGGAAACGACAGGAGGTTTTGTTCGCTGTTGGTGACATGGTTTGGTTGTCCTCTAGGAATCTGCGGTTGAGGATTCCTTCTAAGAAATTGGGTCCCAAGTTTGTAGGGCCCTTTAAGGTGCTTCAGGTTGTCAACCAATCTGCTGTTAGGTTGGAGGTTTCTACCTCCTGGAGAATTAATCCGGTCTTTCATGTCTCTCTGTTAAAAAAAGCTGTTGTGTCGGATGGTGACGCCTCTGCCTCTGTTCCTCCGGTGGTGGAGGACGGGGAATATGAAATTTCTCGCATCCTTGACTCTAGACGGTATAGAGGTAGTTTGCAGTATCTTGTGGCCTGGAAAGGTTTCGGACCCGAGGATAACTCTTGGGTGAGGTCAGATGATGTTTCCGCGTCCAGACTTATCAGAGCGTTTCACAGGAGATTTCCTGATAAGCCTGGTCCTAGGGGATCCGGAGGATCCTCTTAGAAGGGGGGGTACTGTTAGAACCTTGCTGTTAGGTTTTTTTTCCTTTGCTGGTCACATGACCTTGTTGGCCTATTTAATTCTGCTCCGCCCTTCTGGCTTTGCTGGACTTCATTGTATATCTACTTTCTAGCTAGCCTGTGCTCTGTATCTAACTCTGTTAGTTTGCTTGGTCTACGGACCTCTAGGTTCTATCTATTTTGTTTGTTCGTCTGTCTGCTACTATTTCTGTTAGGAGGTGTCCCATATTCCTCCCAGGCCTTAGTACTTGTAGGGATTCCCTCCCCAAATCTATAGGTCTCCGTACAGACTAGATTAGGACTTTAGCAGGTCTGATCGCAGGATCAGGTTCCCTGTTACATCGTAGGGATTCAGCTGAGTCTTATAGTAGGGACAGATCTCCTCTCTTTCCTTAGCTTTGGTAGCAGAACATAACAGAGGGCCTCAGACTTCACTGCATTGATTTTAAAATTTGACCATGTAACAAAGTGATCTATTTCAGCCATAACAGCAGGGATGGATATATGTGATTGAGTGATATATACTAGGACATCATCAGCAAATAGAGAGCACTTGTACTCGGTGCCTCCCACCTCAATCCACCTAATATTGGGGTTATGGCGAATTGATGAGAGCAGGTGCTCCGTCACTAGGATGTATAAGAGAGGGGACAGAGGACATCCCTGCCTTGTCCCATTGGTGATTATGAAAGGTGATGAAAATGTTCTGACGCGCCCCCTGGGCCTTGGGACACCCGGAGCCGGACCCTTTTTGGTGGATGCTGGTGGTTGTAGTCTCCGTGGTGGTGACCCGGTTCCATGGCTCAGGGCGGTCAAACCAGTGGCGGAACTATTTATGTGGTTTTGATGTTTAAATGTCCGACTACGCCACCCGTGGATTGCGGTCAGAGTGAACCGCCGCTGCAGGGCAGACTGCTGAGGCTGGTGTTGTGGGTGCAGCAGAGCGTAGCATAACTCCCCACGGGAGGAGTATAGCCTCAGGGCAGTGTATGCGGAGGATGGGGGTGATGGTGCAGGGAAGCAGCAGTAACGACACGGAGTCAGTGATGCAGTCCAGGGCCTTTACTCACAGTTCTTATTATCCAGACCACTTCTGCAGGTAACGGCTGCCCACGTCGTACTGTGCTCACCAGGTGAGGGGCTCAGACAACTCCCAGATAACTTTGGAGTGCTTCACAGGACCCCCTTTGTGTGTCCTTTGTCTGGCCTTTCTTACCAACCCTTCTGTCTGGCTGCCTCGGGCCTCATCTTGGTAAACTTGGCGCCAGTTTCCCTGACACTATGTGGTGCCTTCCTAGCGGGTGTAGCGAGGGGCTGCGCCACATAAAATGTCTCTGCCTCTGGTTTCTAGCTGAGGATCGTTTCCCGCCTCCACTAGTTTCTGGGACCGGTCTCCCCCTTTGGCCTGACCCCTCCACGCAGGTGGATTCGGGCGTGCGGTGGCGACTCGCCCGTCCGCACCCCTGGGATCCCTTCGTTCCTTGTTCCTGGAGCCTTCTCCGCTCCTCTTCCTTCCTTCTCCCCCTTCCAGGCCTGGGCCTCTGTTACTAGGCCCGCCTCCGGAGCAGAGCTCATGCAGAGCCCCTGCTCCCTGTCACTTCTGCTCAGACTTCTCTGCACTGAACTAAGATTGTGCCCACCTTTTATACCTTCTCAATGCACCCAGGAACTGCTTCCTCCCTGCTCCTGCACTACAGGGTTCCCCTTCCTCAGTGTTCCCTACCCCCACTCCAGCCAGGGAAAGGGACTGTCGTGCCCGTCTGAGGGGCATAATGGGCGCCCTGCCCCATGGCAATGTGGTGTAATGCATGCAGGTGTCGGGTCCTGATCCACACTCCATCCTTACCTGAGAGTGGGATATCACACCTCTGGGTGAGGTGCAATACCTCTGTAGCAACCAAGCCCTCAGGGTGCTACAGTTCCATTTATCTTCAGCCTAGGCGACGTATTGCGATACAGGGCCGTGATTTTGGCTATAAAAGGGTCCCCTAGACCCCTACCCCAAGCTTTTTAAGACAATAATATATGGCGTGCCAGGAGACTCTATGGAATGCTTTCTCAGCATCCAACGAGAGTATCTAATTACAAATTTTTAACTGCATCTAGTCCAGGAAATACTTTGTGCCTAGTAGCAGTGTCTGCTAGTCAGCGGATTATCCCAGCTGTTAAGCAAGCTATACCACCTGTAGTTTGGACACTTAATTTTTTCAAAGGAAATGCTTCGGGACCACGGGAAACTCAGTGAAGAGCATCAGGAGGCACCCCAAGGCATAGGGGCTGGGACTGGCGGTAGGATGCCTTGCGGTGGACAGCCCAGCTCGATCCTTATAAAAGCTTTTTAACTGCAGCAGCTTTAGTGGACGCTACTGGAGCTGGAATTACGCGGCTGCTGGCATGAGACTTGCCCTCCAATAGATCCTTGTAAAAGGATTTAAAGTGTATTCATTCAAATTAGAAAGACAATTTAAATTAAAAAGCTTAGAGCTGCCTCCACCACAGGGAGGCTCGCTCGACCCACCAGCGGACAGGCACCAGTATTGGGAGAGGGAGGCTGGCCGTCAGGGTCCACCGCAGCTCTGGCACAAACCCGGCGACACGGAGGTGGCACGGGCAGGAACGGACTGGCCGTGTCGGCTTCTCACTTTTTGGATTTTAGAAGGGCATGACATGCCTATATCTGTGTCTCCCCCTCCTTTTACTCCTCCACCTCTTTTCTTTTCGCATGACTATATGTACTTGTCACTTTTCCATGTGTCAGTTATGTTTTCTGAGCAGTTTGTCAGCTTTTGGACACCTTTGAAGTTGTTTTCTATGTGTTTCTATGTGTTTTTGTTTGCCTGCCGTTGTTTTTAATGGTGTTCGAAGGTGTTCGACGAACAATTCGACGAACAATTCGGCGAACACATGGGTGTTCGACGAACCGAACCGAACTCGAACACTACGGGGGTGGCTCAACACTAGTAAACAGCGTAACGAGAAAAAAATTCTAAACGCCTGAATTACTTTTTTTGGTCGCCACAAAATTGCAATAAAATGCAATAACCGGTGATCAAAACATCGTATCTACCCCAAAATGGTATCATTAAAAACGTCAGCCCATCACGCAAAAAATTAGCCCTCACCCAGCCCCAGATCACGAAAAATGGAGACGCTACATGTCTCAGAAAATGGCACTATTTTTTTTTTTTTTTTTTTTTACCAAATTTTGGAATTTTTTTTCACCACTTAAATATAAAAGAACCTATACATGTTTGGTGTCTATAAACTCGAAATGACCTGTAGAATAAGAATCGCCAGTCAATTTTAGCATTCAGTGAACGTGGTAAAAAAAATAAATAAAAAACAACTGTGGTATTGCACTTTTTTTGCAATTTTACCGCACTTGGAATTTTTTTCCCGTTTTCCCGTACATGATATGGTAAAACTAGTAATGGCATTGAAAAGTAATACTCGTCCTGCAAAAAATAAGCCCTCATATGGCCATATTGACCAAACAATAAAAACGCTATGGCTCTTGGAACAAGGGGAGCAAAAAACGAAAAAGCAAAAACGACAAAACCCAAGGTTGCGAAAGGGTTAAGGATCTCCTTATTATTACACAGGTGATTGAAGTTTTATCAAGGCATCAGGAATTCTCTCACCTGTGCAATACTAAGGAGATCCTGAAAACATGACCTGTTGGTGGCCATGAGGATGGAGTTTGGGAAACACTGGTCTAGAGGAAGAGTGAAGAGGTACACAATCCAAGCTGCTTTAAGTCTAGTGTGAAGTTTTCACAATCAGTGATGGTTTGGGGAGCCATGCCATCTGCTGGTGTAGGTCCACTGTGTTTTATCAAGACCAAACTCGGTGCAGCCATCTACCAGGAAATTTTAGAGTATATAATGCTTCCCTCTGCCGACAACAGATGGAAATTTCATTCTCCAGCAGGACTTGGCACCTGTCCACACTGCCAAAAGTACCAATACCTGGTTTAAAAACAACAGTATCACTGTGCTTGATTGGCCAGGAGACTCGCCTGACCTTAACCCCATAGAGAATCTATGGGGAATTGTCAAGAGGAAGATGAGAGACACCAGACCCAACAATGCAGATGAGCTGAAGGCTGCTATCAAAGCTATCTGGGCTTCCATAACACCTAAGCAGTGCCACAGGCTGATCGCCTCCATGCCACGCTACATTGATGCAGTAATTGATGCAAAAGAAGCCCTGACCAAGTATTGAGTGCATTTACTGAACATACATTTCGGTAGGCCAACATTTTGGATTTTATAAACATTTTTAAGCTGTTGTTATAAACTATTCTAATTTACTGAGATAATGTCTTTTGTGTTTTCATTGGCTGTAAGCCAAAATCATCAACATTAACAGAAAGAAACACTTGAAATAGATCAATCTGTTTGTAATACTCTATATAATATATAAGTTTCACTTTTTGTATTGAACTGAAATAAATTAACTTTTTGATGATATTCTAATTTAGTGAGAAACCCCTGTATGTAATACCCAATCCTATAACCAGAGGGATGTATTTTGACACATGGTTCTATATCCAGGATCTATCCAATAGTATTTTTGAGCCTACCATTCCATACCAGATAAGGATTAGATGAGAACAACATTATATACAATATATATCTAATACCTCATCCCACAGCCACAGACATGTTTTCCCCCCGGGATCTATCCCAATAATATTCGTGAGCCTACTATTCTAAACCTAGATGGTGGTGAATGCAGTGAGTAATGGCAATAATGGAAAGGCTAACTTTAACCATGGCTGTGTATTAGAACAGCCAGATACGCTAGACAGAGCAAGTATCCTGATTGGAGGATCGAGATAGGATTTGGCGAAACTAAGGACAATCACCACTGTGAATGCAATAGCCATCCACATCAGAGAGGGGAGTGGTCCTGATTGAAGGATCACAACAAGATGCCACGTGCTACTCAATACTAAAGGAGCAGTGAGGCTGTCTGCATCACCGCAGTCAGGGAGTCAGATTGGTGAAAACAGACGAGTCCCTGCCTGAATAGCGAATGGTGAGGGCAAGGGGCTGGCATTACAGGCGCGCATCTGCCGACTGATTGGACAGATTCCCAAATGAGGAAGTAAGTGGGTGGGACTCTTTAGCCTTAAAAGATATGCCAGTTTGGCCACCGAACGCAGCCAGCAACCTTGCCAATGCATTCTATAAAAACACAGTATGACATTGAGCTGAGCTGAGAAATTATACATACACTGCTAGCCCCTTATGATCATGGCAGTGACTAAAGATGTTGTCAGCAGTAGGGCTTATCTCCTGTACATTGATAGCTAGAGGTGATCAGCAACAGTCTGTTCAAACTGACAGTGCTGTTGAGGCATAGGAAAAAGGGGGAAAAATTCTATATAGGGCTTATCTTCTGTATATTGTTAACCGGAGGTAACCATCAACAGTCTGAACAAACTGAAAGTATTGTTGACATATAGGAAATAAGGTGAAAATTCCTGTATACTGTGAGCTAAGGACATATACAAATAACGTATACTAGAAATTATAGTTTACTCACAGAAGCTATCACCAATGAGCATAGACTGTTAGAATCGCATTTTTTTTGTCCTACTCATTTAATTGAGGGCTGTTACAATTTATTTGCAAGCTCAACAGCGAAGCTCTTTGGATATTGTAGGATGCTGGTGGCTGAAATCTCCAACAAATTAGAAGATGATATACAGGATTAGCTCAATGGCAGCCATTAGAGCTATGCTCTGAAATTATTACTAGCTAATTAAAGAGCAAGTTACAAGTATGTAATCGATTTATGGGATCAACGACATATTCGATAAAATCACAATAATATAACAGAGTGATTGTAGTTGGGCTTACAAACAGAATATTAGCGTAATTCCAAACAATAATCTATACAGTAACCACTAATGAATTTAAAAAGAACCCTGTGCTAAAATTGGGATATCACGTTAGCTGCTAATGAGCTAGGAGAACATTGAAAACATTGAAAATGTATTATTATTCTTTTAACTTAGGCTATCACTAAATTTTTTCTTGATTTGTTTTTAATATTGATGAATAAAAGTTACATTTTAAATATTACTCTAATTGGATAAGTCTGTGATGATATAGGGGGGTTTTGTACCTTCATAGTCCGTGTGACTGTGAATTGATTTATGTATGATATCCTGCAGTAACAGCACCTTAGTAAAAGCCTTTTTATTCTGTAGACAGTGCAAACAAGGAGAATTTCCATGCATCCTAATTTTGTTACTAAATAAAATTCTGAAATCAAGACTTGTGTGACAGGAAATGCACTTCCTGTATTGTAAGACAAGAAAGCCAAACACATTTTAAGGCAAATGAATAATTCTATACTCCATAAGATTAAACACAACTGCCTCACAAAGTGTATGTTTTGTAAAAAAAAAAATTCATACTTACTTGAAATATTAGACCCATAAATTACACCCAAAATCGCTGATGGTTACCACCGGTTATCATCCATTTTACCCTAGCCAGATAGGTTGAAAGCACTTGGATATTAATAAGGCTGATTTGCTGAATCTGGATGGAAATGAATTACAAAAACAAAATTTGCATTTTGGCGAATGAAGATTTTTGCAATATTCTAGTAGTATTCAATTCCATTCAAATGAGTTCTGTCATCTCTGCTATAAATATGTGCAGCTGATGTCTGAGTCTACTGCATTTTTCTGTACTATTAATCTGTCAATCTTCATAAAATAGTCACTATATTTTAAAAAAAGTAATCTCATTTGGTAATGTACTAAGCAGGCAATAATTAAAATGTTTTGCAGTCTTAGGCTATGTGCACACGATGCGTATTTCATGCGTATTTTGTGCGGAAAATTCCGCAGCGTAAACGCATGAATTACGCATGTTAGCTTTCTGCCATGGTCCCCTATGGCATTCCGCAATTGTAATGCCCACGATGCGGAATTTTCCGCAGCGTTTTGTTGTGCGGAAAATTCCGCAGCATGTCAATTCTTTGTGCGTTTACGCATGCGGAATTACCATCTACAATGCAGTAGAAAACGCAAGGCAATTCCGCATGTGCAAAACGCGAGAATTACGCGCGAAAAACGCTTGCCAAATTCCGCATGCATTTTCCATGAAAAAGGACATGCGGAAATGAGGCGGAAATTTCCGCTTCAAATACGCATCGTGTGCACTTAGCCTAAGACTGCATTCACAAGTTATGGCTGCCTTGCATTTTTTTCCCACAATTGCAGTTAAAAAAAATGTTTTGCTGCAATTTTGCAAACTTGGAGAAAAAGCATTGTAGTTCTACTGGAAAAGAAAAAACACATGGCAACTGCAATGTGTGAACACTGCCTTGCAACTCAAAATGCTAGCCAATAGGTAACTCTCTTTTGTCTAATTTGCGATCAAAAAACATTGAGATTAATTAACTTCAACATAAAGGAAGAAAACTGGCATCTCTAGTAAAAGGCTTTTTTACTGTCACAAACTTCCATAAAAAGGATAATTAAGACAGGACAGTATACAGATGTTGCCGCTTTTTGACTTAAACAGTCTTAATCATAACATACTCCCTGTATGTTATCTCAACTTTTATAAAAACATTACTCCTCCATAATGACATCATACAATTAATTAATTATAAGCAACATGTCTATAAAGGAACCAGATAATTAAACAATAGAAATACATAGAAAACTTTTACAAAATGAACTGTCTTTTGACATTGCAGTAAATTTCAATAAATATACATAAGATCATTGCGAAAAATCAACCCTAAAGTTGACCTAGCATTTAGTTTCATGACTCACAATTCCTCATTCTTTATTACATTTTTTCTGCAATCCCCTCCTCCTTGGATCTATTGACTTTGCAAATGCAAAAAAATGTAAATGTCTCTAAACTGTCTCCATGCGATTCACAAAAATGTTTTGCCGCCCTAGAAGTGCTAATCACTTTTTTCTTTTTAATGTTCGCAATATATTCCGTAATTCTAATATGTCTGTAAATTGTGTAGTGGTTATTATCTTAACCGGTTCCCGACCGCCCACTGTAGATAAACGTCGGCGCTTGCTGGGCTCTGTGCAACGCCGACGTTTAAAAACGGTGGGTGGTCTCGCAGCGTTCAGGACCCCCAGGGTCCTGCAAGCGCTGCGATTCCGGTGCAGAGCGTTAGCTCTGACAGGGAACATCATCGGGACCTGATTAGATCAGGTCCCAGTGATGTTAACCCTTTGCTGTCTTCTATATTCTGTGATCTATAGTGATCGCGACATATAGGAGACAGCAGGAGGAGAGGGGGTCGTCTTACTTACCTCTCCGAAGACCTCCGACTCCTTCCAGGACCTGGGGTTGCTATGGCAGCTGGAGGTCACATGACCGCCTCCAGCTCTGCCATATATGGTGTCCTGTCTGGCTCAGCTGCAGTTAAGCCAGACAGGAGACTCTGACTGAAACAGTCAGGGAAGATCTCATGTAATGTAATGTAATATATGTCTATTACATTACATGAGATCAGTGATCAGAAAAATAAAAATTAATGTCCCATACAGGGACTAAGAAAAAATGTAAAAAAAAGTAAAAAAAAAGTTTTTAAACTATTAAAAAATAATCACAAAATAACTAAAATTAAATAAATAAAATATTAAACCAATAAATCCGTATATTTTTACAAAATCAAAAAAAGTACACATATTTGGAATAACCGCGTCCGAAACAACCCGAGCTATAAAACTGTCACACTAACTAACTCCTTCTGTGCACACCGTAATAAAAATAAATAAAAAACGGAGCAAAAAAATATGCTTTTTCATCATATCGCCAAACAAAAAGTGGAAAAAAATGCGATCAAAAAACAAAATAGAAATAAAAAGGGTACCGCTGAAAACGTCACCATGTTCCGCAAAAAAAAAGCCGCCATACAGCTCCATCAGCCGAAAAATTAAAAAGTTATAGCGCTCAGAATAAAGCAATGCAAAAAAAATTATTTTTTCTATAAAGTTGTTTTATTGTGTAAAAGCGCCAAAACATCAAAAAAACTACAGTAAGTGTAGTATCGCTGTAAACGCACTGACCCGAAGAATAACGCTGCCTGATCACTTTTACCACACGCAGAACGACATAAAAAAAACCCTCAAAAAACAATTCCTGAATTGTATGTTTTTGTTAATTTTACCTCCCAAAAAACAGAATAGAAAGCGATCAAAAAATGTCACATACCCAAAAATGGTACCAATAAAAATGTCAACTCGTCCCGCAAAAAACAAGCCATCACATGACTCTGTCGGCCGAAATATGGAAAAATTATAGCTCTCAAAATATGGTGATGCAAAAACTAGATTTTGCAAAAAAAAGCGTCTTTTAGTGTATGACAGCTGTCAGTCATAAAAACCCGATATAAATCTGGTATCTCTGTAATCGCACCGACCCGAAGAATAAGGTTGTCTAATCACTTATACCACACGAGGAACGGCGTAAAAAAATAAATAAAGCCAATTCTTCACCTGCTGCTGATTTGTTTATTATGTCTCCCAAAGATCGCAGTAAGGCTCTGCTCACATTTATCCTGCGCTCTGCGCTGAGCACTTACGCCGGAGTTTCCGTGTAAATCTCTGAAATACGTGATTCAGATGGAACCCATGACGGAAGATTCCCTGTAATGAGGCAGATATAGGCCACTGTGGACGCCTTCTAGCCTGGGATCCCACGGTGTCATTTGTTTTAGGCATGCATAAAAGTGCGGTTGGCCACAGTTTTGTGCACTTCTAAAAAAAAGGACACCGCTAAACAGAGGCCAGACGGAGTCCAGAGTAACTCTGCTGCCTCATTACAGTGAATGGATCCTGCAGGGGTTTCATCTGAATTACATCACTTGGAAATTTAGATGGAAACCCCGATGTGAGTGCTCAGCCTAGAGCGCCGGATAAATGTTACGTAAAATGTTCCCAATAAAAGCTTCAACTCAGTCCTAAAAAAAAGCTAGTCCCCACTCAGGTCCGTCATCTCTTAAAAATATAAGGGACTTCCAAGTTACTGGTAGCAGAAAAGCTCTGGAAAAGCGAAATGGCCATTGCCCCCCAAAAGAAATTCAGAACATGTTGTGCTCCCAAATCCAAATGCCTATTCTACAATAATTTGTTCTCCAATTGTCAAATAGCGCTCCGTCCCCCCCAGATCTCGCTGTATGGCTAAGCGGTATGATACAGCCACATATGGGGTATTAACACTTTTAGAAGAAATTGTGTGACTCATTTCGGCACCATTTTTACCCATTGCCCTGTGTGAAAATGTAAAATCTGAGGGTAAAACATTTTTTTGTGGTAAAAATATAATTATGCTTTTTTCACTGCCCAATGGTATAAATTTAAAAATTAAAAATACTCACTACTTCCCTATATGAATTCCTTGAGAGGTGTAGTTTACAAAATGGGGTCACTTGTGGGGGTTTCTGCTGTTTTGGCATGTCAGCGACTCTTCAAATGTGACATGGTGTCTGCTGCCTATCCCAGCCAACATAGCGCTCCATTCTCTTCCGAACCCTGGCGTACACCAAAGCAGTGGTTTTCCCCCACATATGGGGTATTGGCTGGGGGTGCAAGATGCTCACCACACATCTAGATAAGTTCCCTAAGGGGTCTAGTTTCCAAAATGGTGGCACTTGTGGGGGGTTTCCACTGTTTAGGCACATTAGGGGCTCCTCAAACGTGACATGGCGTCTGCTAATTATTCAAACAAATTTTACATTCAAAAAGTCAAATGGCGCTCCTTCCCTTTCAAACCCTGCCATGTGCCCAAACAGTAATTTGCCTCCACATATGGGGTATCGGCATGTTCAGGAGAAATTGCACAACAATCTTCATGGTGCAATTTATCCTGTTACCCTTATGATAATACAAAATTAGGTAATGAAAAACATTTTTTGTGGGAAAAATGTGAAAATTTTATTTTTACGGCTCAATATTATAAACTTCTGTGAAGCAGCTGGGGGTGCAAGGTGCTCACCCCACATCTCGATAAGTTCCCTAAGGGGTCTAGTTTCCAAAATGGTGGCACTTGTGGGGGGTTTCCACTGTTTAGGCACATTAGGGCTCCCCAAATGCGACATGGCGTCTGCTAAATATTCAAACAAATTTTACATTCAATAAGTCAAATGGCGCTCCTTCCTTTTCAAACCCTGCCATGCGCCCAAACAGTAATTTGCCTCCACATATGGGGTATCAGCATGTTCAGGAGAAATTGCACAACAAATTTCATTGTGCAATTTATCCTATTACCCTTATGATAATTTAAAATTAAGGGATGAAAAACGGTTTTGTGGGAAAAATGTGAAAATTTTATTTTTACAGCTCAATATTATAAACTTCTGTGAAGCACCTTGGGGTTCAAGGTGCTCACCACACATCTAGATAAGTTCCCTAAGGGGTCTAGTTTCCAAAATGGTGTCACTTGTGAGGGGTTTCCACTGTTTAGGCACATCAGAGCTCTCCAAACGCAACATGGCGTCTGCAAATTATTCAGACAAATTTTACATTCAAAAAGTCTAATGGCGCTCCTTCCCTTCTGAACCCTGCAGTGTGCCCAAACAGTGGTTTTCCCTCACATTTGGGGTATCAGCACACTCAACAGAAATTGCACAAAAAAATTTGGGGTCCATTTTTTCCTGTTACCCCTGTGAAAATAAAAAAAATTGGGTCTAAAATAACATTTTTGTGAAAAAAGTTAAATGTTAATTTTTTTCTTCCACATTCAAAAAATTCCTGTGAAGCACCTGAAGGGTTAATAAAGTTCTTGAATGTGGTTTTGAGCACCTTGAGGGGTGCAGTTTTTAGAATGGTGTTACTTTTTGGTATTTTCTGTCATAAAGACCCCTCAAAGTGACTTCAAATATGATGTGGTCCCTAAAAAAATGTTTTTGTAAATTTTGTTGGAAAAATGAGAAATCACTGGTCAACTTTTAACCCTTATAGCTCCCTAATAAAAAAAATTTTGGTTCCAAAATTGTGCTGATGTAAAGTAGACATGTGGGAAATGTTATTTATTAACTACTTTGTGTGACATATCTCTCTGATTTAAGGGCATGAAAATTCAAAGTTTGAAAATTGCAAAATTTTCAAAATTTTCGCCAAATTTCCGATTTTTTCAAAAATAAACGCAAGTTATATCGAAGAAATTTTACCACTATCATGAAGTACAATATGTCATGAAAAAAACAGTCTCAGAATCAGGGGAATATGTTGAAGTGTTCCAGAGTAATTACTTCATAAACTGACAGTGGTCAGAATTGAAAAAATTGGCCCGGTCACGAAGGCAAAAACAGGCTCTGGTGCGAAGTGGTTAATTCTCAAGCCTCGGTGAATCATTTATTTTTACACATACATCTCAAGGGAGTGGTGGTCTCACATTATTTTGGTATGTTGTATTACACATTTTTCCAAATTAAACACACAGTATTGTGAATTTTATTACATCTTACAGCAATCAATTTGATTTGATAAAGAAGTTAATACAGAAATAACTACCGATATTAAAGCAAGATAAAGTTTTGGCAATGATTCTAAATGCCTCAACGAATCTCCCTGATTCTGAGAGTGTTTTTTCAGAACATATTTTAGTTCATAATATTGGTAAAATTTCTTCGATATGACTTGCGTTATTTTGTGAAAAAATCAGAAATTTGGCAAAAATTTTACAATTTTCAAACTTTGAATTTTCATGCCTTTAAATCAGAGAGATAAGTCACACAATAGTTAATAAACAACATTTCCCACATGTCTACTTTACATCAACACAGTTTTGGAACCAAAATTTTTTTAGTCAGGAAGTTATAAGGGTTAAAAGTTGACCAGCGATTTCTCATTTTTCCAACAAAATTTACAAAACCATTTTTTAAGGGACCACATCACATTTAAAGTGACTTTGAGGGGTCTTTATGACAGAAAATACCCAAAAATTACACCATTCTAAAAACTTCACCCCTCAATGTGCTCAAGGGGTTTATTAACCCTTCAAATGCTTCACAGGCATTTTTGGAATGTGGAAAGAAACAATGAACATTTAACTTTTTTTCACAAAAATGTTACTTTAGACTCCATTTTTTTTTATTTTCACAATGGTAACAGGAAAAAAATTGACCACAGAATTTGTTTTGCAATTTCTCTTGAGCATGCCAATACCCCATATGTGGGGGAAAACCACTGTTTCGGCACACAGCAGGGCTCGGATAGGAAGGAGTGCCATTAGATTTTTTGAATGTAAAATTTGCTTGAATAATTAGTGGACGCAATGTCACATTTGGGGAGCCCCTGATGTGCATAAACAGTGGAAACCCCCCACAAGTGACAACATTTTGGAAATTGGACCCATCAGGGAACTTATCTAAATGTGTGGTGAGTACCTTGAACCCAGGTGTTTGACAGAAGTTAATAACATTGAGCCATAAAAATAAAATTTTCACATTTTTCCCACAAAAATGTTTTTCAGCCCCACATTTTGCATTTTCATAAGGGTAACAGGAGAAATTGCCCCATACAATTTGTTGTGCAATTTCTGCTGAGTAAGCTGATACCCCATATGTGGGACAAAACCATTGTTTGAGTGCATGGCAGGGTTCGGAAGGGAGGAAGCGCAATTTGTTTATTTGAATGTAAAATTTGCTGGAATAATTAGCGGATGCAATGTTGCATTTGGGGAGCCCCTAATGTGCCTAAACAGATGAAACTGCCAACAAGTGACCCCATTTTGGAAACTAGACTCATCAAGTAACTTATCTACATGTGTGGTGAGCACTCTGAACCCCCAAGTGCTTCACAGAAGTTTATTACGTAGAGCCGTGAAAATAAAAAGATCAAATCTCCACAAAAATTATATTTTAGCCCATATTTTTTATTTTCACAAGGGAAAGAGGGGAAAATGGACCCCAAAAACTGTTGTGCAATTCTCCCTGAGTACGCTGATTCCCAATATGTGGGGAAAAAACACTGTTTGGGTACATGTCAGGATTCAGAATGGAAGGAGCACTGTGTGACTTTTTGAATGCAAAATTGGCTGGAATCAAGAGCGGACACCATGTTGCGTTTGCAGAGCCCATGATGTGCCTAAATAGTGCAATCCCCCACATGTGGTACAATTTTGGAAACCACACCCCTGAAGAATTTTAACAAGGGGTATAGTGAATATTTTGAACTCAGAGGTACGACAGAGAATTTGATAACATTAAGTCATCATATTGAATATGTTGTCTTTAGTCTCGAGCGAAAGTGGTCACTATTTGATTTTGCATCGGGTACTCTGGTAAGCACCAAGTATCGCAGGTGCTCAAGTAACATGCTAGAGTCCCCGCCCAGCATGTTTCACATTTGACACTGAAATAAAACATGCGGGGATTGATCGTGTATGGCAGGCAATCCCCGTATGTCGCTTGAGCACCCGTGATACTCGGTGCAAAGCCGAGCATCTGATGCAAACTTAAGTAGTGAGCACTTGTGCTCAACACTGGTCGCCATATCATCATCATATTTTTTTTTTACTTTTGAAAAATTACCAACCAAAACCCTACCCTAACCCTAACACAAACCTAACACTAATCCTAACCTTAACCCTGATACAACCCTAACCCTAACACAACCTTAACGCTATCCCAAGGGATCCATTCACTATAATGAGGCAGCAGAGTTACTATGGACTCGGTCTGGCCTCTGTTTACAGGTGTCCTTTTTTTCAGAGGTTCACAAAACTGTGGCCGGCGACACTTTTATGCAAACATAATAAAAATACGGACACCGTGGGATCACAGGCCAGATGGCGTCCACAGTGCCTCCATCTGCCTTATTACAGGAAGTCTTCCGCCCGGGAGTTCCATCTGAATCAGATATTTTAGAGATTTACACGGAATGCCCGATGTAAGTGCTCAGCGCAGAGTGCAGGATGAAAGTCCCACTATGGGACTTTCACTTTCTGCAGTCTGATTGCAGTTATAATGTATAGCAGTGCATGATCACTGCTATACATTATAACCTGTCAGCCCTGTAAAATCCTTTTACCCGAGACACCAGTTTTCTTCCTTAATATTGGAGTTTATGTGCCTGCCCTGGGTTGCTGGATCTCTGAACCTGTATGCGGTGGTGAACATATTATAGCGGTGACTAGAGCAGTTCCTTCATTTGGTGAATGAGAAAGATTACAGAAAGTGGGGGTAAGTCTTTCTCTCTGAGCTCCTCCTGTCTGACAAAGTGCATAGAGGCATAAAATAAGGTCTTCAGTAGAGATGAGCGTTGTTCTACTCGAACTGTTCGCCAATCTCAAATTCGAGCTGTTTTGGGCGGTGTTCGAGCCGTTCGGCGAACACGAACAATTTGAGAAAAATTCGGCTGTTCGAGGTTATGTTCGATAACTGTTCGTGCACCAAAATCATAACTGGATTTTTTCTCAGTAATGATGAAAATTAATGTTAATACGCAGTTTGAGTGTACAGCGGGGTGGGGGGAGGGGCAGGGGATGGATCTCTGCAGGAACAATGAAGATCTCCATTTTTTTTTCTCTTTCCCGCATTTGCAGTGGGGAGGTGCAATCTGTCAGCCTATCAGCAGCGCACACACGGAGCGAAGTGCTTTTTTTCACACAAGCAAGGGCATGTGTCATTGGCAGTGTATGTCACATGTCCTTGCCCTATAAGACCAAGCCATTTTCCCCATCGCCACCATTTTCTCACTGCTGCAGCTGCATGTTAGACGGCACCGCTGTTGCTGTGTGCGCTATACCTTGTTAATTTCAAGCCAATTTTCGCACAAATATACAGATAGCTTGGGAGTAGGGAATAGTTGTGATTGCAGTCCTTTTAAGGACTAGGTTACAGCATTTCCTACGACTTTTATCAGGGAGGTCTGTGCTCTTAAATAGATAGGTTGTGGGAGTAAAGACTAATTGTAATTGGAGTCCTTTTCAGGACTAGGTTACATCAGTTCCTATCAGTTTTTGCCAGGCAGGTCTGTGCCAGTGCTGTGCAAGTTTTTTTCACAGCATTTGGCTGAATCTAGCAAAGCTAATCCTTTTTGGCCTATTGCAGAGTGTGTTAGTCAGTGGAGTAGCCTATCTGTGTTGCAAGATATACCACCTGTGTATAGAATACCAATTTTTTTACTGCACCTAGTGAAGTAAAATCTTTTGGGCATAGCATCATTCTATTAGTCCATCTATACTGACCTCCATCAGGTTGCAAATTAAAACTAATTTTTATCTGCATCTACAGTACCTCTGAAAAAATATTTGGGCTTCTAGCTGTGTGTGGGACTTGTTGTATTAGTCCATCTATACTGACCTCCATCAGGTTGCAAACTGAATATATTTTTTTCCTGCATCTACCTCTGAAAAAATATTGGGCTTCTAGCTGTGTGTGGGTCTTGTTCTATTAATCCATCTATACTGACCTCCATCAGGTTGCAAATTCAAAATAATTTTTTTCTGCATCTAACCCAGCCAATAGTTTTGGCCTAATACCACAGTTTGGCCACTCAGCTCTGCTCGGTTACCATCCATTGTTTTTTTGTGCAAACAACTCCAGAGTTGTGAATTAGTTAACCACCAAAATGAGTGGAAAAAGGCCTGCTGCTGGTGGAAAGGGGAATAGGCGTGTTGGGAAGGGGAAAAAAGGTTGTGTCCGTGGGGTAGGTGTTAAAGCAACAGTAACATCTGCAGAAGAAAGACCATCTTCCAGCCAAACTAAAATGTCTACTTCTTTTAGCGGACAATGTGATAAGATCCCTTTCTTACGGCCACGCAAATCGCTACAAATTCCAGATGAGGCACAAAAACAGCAGGTGCTTCAACGGATATCAAGTGCTCCTTTAAGTGGGCTCTCCTCCACATCAACTTCAACATCACAAATACTCCAGTCCTCAAAGGTGTCACCCAAATCGCACTTGCTTCCTCACAGCTCCCAAATCTCCAGCTGCCCGTCTGAGTATGAGGTAGAACAGATGGTTGAGTCTGCAGAGCTGTTTACTCATACTATAGCCTGGGAATCAGAGGTCGACTCCAGCGCTTCTGTGAATCCAGACGAGGAAATGATCTGCACTGATGCCCAGAATCTTTATGAGTCGGATCCAGGACCAGACGCAGAAGGTTCTGACCATAATGTAGACTCTCATTCCCAAACTGTAACTCCTGTTGGTGGAGACAATGAGGAAGACGATGATAAGACTCAAATACCTGATTGGAGCGACAACTTTAGTTTTTTGTCAGGGCAGGAACAGGTTGGCTCTGAGAACGACGGGTGTGATAACGCACAGTGTGATGATGATGAGGTCGGAGATCCCACTTACTGTCAACCCACAGTCAGCCAAGAGATGAGGTCAGCAGAGGAGGTGGAGGAAGATGCTAGTGACGACGAGGTCAGGTTGCGCCTTCCTGGACAGAGACGTAGTACTGGAAGCACGTCAACAACTGCATCCTCAAACACAACTCTGCCTCTCACCACAAGTCGTGGTGGCTCTTCAGGTCGCATGGGTGCTAAGCCTTGCATAGCCTGGGCATTTTTTCAGATCGATAAAGATGACCCAACTCGTGTTATCTGTAACATTTGTCAGCAAAAGCTAAGTAGAGGCCAAAAAATACATAGTTTGAGTACTTCATGCATGAACCGGCACATGGACATGAAGCATAAGTTGCAGTGGGAAGCTCAGTGTGCTACAATGCAGCCTAGCCGGCCGGGCCAACCACCGTCTGCCATATCTTGTGCATCCGCGGCCTCTTCATCCTCTGTGACTGGGGGGACAGCAGTCACACCTGTTTTGGGGCGCAGACCTGCCACCTCTTTACCCGCAACAGCCAGCGTGATTGGCAGGTCATCATTTTCTTTGGAGGTGGTAACACCAGCTGGTGTTGAGCGCTGTCCGACATCGATAGCACCACCTTTGGATCAAGGCAACCTAACATGTCCGCCTGCATCTTCCTCACAGACCGGCAGTTTGCCGGGGACACCCTTATCAACCCCGTCTAAGCACAATAGCCAGCCCTCGGTCCCTCAGATGTGGACAATTAAAAGACCATTTCCTCCTAGCCATGAGAAAGCTAAGAGGATGAATTTCACCATCTGCAAGCTCTTGGCTACAGAAATGCTGCCTTTCCGCCTGGTGGACACAGAGGATTTTTGAGACCTTATGTCCGTCGCAGTGCCCCAGTACCAGATGCCCAGTCGGCACTACTTCTCAAAGAAAGGTGTGCCTGCGCTCCACCAGCATGTCGCACATAACATCACCGCTTCTTTGAGAAACTCTGTGTGTGACAGGGTGCATTTCACCACAGACACTTGGACGAGTAGGCATGGACAGGGGCGTTACATGTCGCTGACTGGGCACTGGGTAACTATGGTGACAGCAGGACAAGGGGCTGCTGTCCAAGTCTTGCCATCCCCACGAGTTGTGCGTCAAACCTCTTTATGTCAAAGTTCCTGCACTGCTTCTGCCTCCTCAACCTCCTCTCGGTCTTCCACCTGCACCCAAAGCCTGTCTGGTCATGCCACAAGCTTTCTAACTGAGCAGAAGGGATCCTGCACACCTCCTTACTATGCTGGCAGTAGGGCTCAACGTCATCAGGCGGTTTTTACATTGAAATGTCTGGGAAATGTGAGTCACACAGCTGAGGAGTTGTGGTCAGCTCTGGAGAACCAATTTCATGAATGGTTGTCTCCACTGGACCTGAAACCAGGGAAGGCCGTGTGCGACAATGCTGCAAACCTGGGTGCGGCCCTTCGCCGGGGCAATGTCACACACGTGCCTTGTATGGCTCACATGTTGAACCTGGTTGTCCAGCAATTTTTAGCCCACTATCCCAGAATAGATGGCCTTCTGCAGAGGGCACGGTCGCTGTGTGCTCACTTCCGCCGTTCGCATCCCGCAGCTCAGCGACTTACATCTCTACAGAAGTCGTTGGACCTGCCACTTCACCGGCTAAAATGCGATGTGCCTACCCGGTGGAATTCAACTCTGCACATGTTGCAGCGACTGTGGCAGCACCGACAAGCCCTGGTGCAATACGTTCTGACGTATAGCCTGGGCCAAAGAGATTCAGAGGTGGGGCAAATCACGCTGGAGGAGTGGTCTCAGATCAGGGACCTATGCACCCTTCTGCACAGTTTTGAAATGGCGACGAAGATGTTTAGTGCTGACGATGCCATTATCAGCATGACTATTCCGGTGATTTACATGCTGGAGCACATGTTAAACAGAATTCGGAGTCAGGTGGTGGCACAAGAGGAGGTGGAGGAAGTAGAGGAGGAGGAGTTGTATGCGGAAGGGCTAACATCTGCAAGGTCCAGACGGTCGGCAGCACCAAGGCGGCAGGCATGTGAGGGTGGGGGAGATGGTTTTACCAGGGTGCATGGTAGCAGCCAAACTAGTGAGGAAGGTGCAGGAGCCCAGGAAGAAGTGGAGGACGAACTGATGGAAGACTCATCAGATGAGGGAGACCTTGATCACATTTCTGTTGTGCGAGGTTGGGGGGAGAGGACAGAGGAAGGAAGCATGATTGTTACCTCGCCACCAACACAACAGGGACTTGGTGCTCCTGGATGCGCAACACACATGAGTGCCTTCTTGCTGCACTACCTGCAACATGACCCTCGAATTGTGAGAATTAGAAATAATCCTGACTACTGGGTTGCCACACTGTTAGATCCCCGGTACAAAAGTAAATTTGCAGAAATTATTCCTGCCATAGAAAGGGATGCACGCATGCAGGAGTATCAGCAGAGACTGTTGCAGAATCTTACATGTGCTTTTCCACAAAATACCAGTGGTGCACGTAGTGAATCTCACAGTTCCAACTAGCCAACCGTGGGACCGTCAAGTGTTCAGCACTCAAACCGTAACAGAACCACAGTATCTGCTGGTAACATCAATTTTGCGGAATCATTTCACCACTTTTTTAGCCCATCCTTTGCAAGGCCACAGGAGACAAGAAGTCTGACACATAGTCAACGCCTAGAGACGATGGTACAGCAGTATCTCCAAGTAAACATTGAAGCCACGACTGTGTCACTGGACCCTTGCTCTTTTTGGGCTTCCAATCTGGATAAATGGCCGGAGCTAGCCACTTACGCCTTGGAGATCTTGTCATGCCCCGCAGCCAGCGTTCTGTCTGAACATGTGTTCAGCGCTGCTGGTGGTGTGCTGACAGATAAGCGCACGCGGCTCTCCACTGATAATGTAGACAGACTCACGTTCATAAAGATGAACAAATCATGGATCCGAAACGGCTTTTCTACCCCTGTGTCATCCTGGGGAGAGTAAAAGTTTGATGATTGGTTAAAATCACCCTACCAACCGTTTTAAGCTTTCAAATTACTAATCATGTTTATCTGTATCTTGACTGGAAAATAATTTGGGCTTTGTAGCAGTGTGCAGCACTGATCCTATTAGGCCATCTATACTAAAGCTTCACCAGATTTAAAATTAAAAATAATTTTCAGCTGCATCTAGCCCAGAAAATAATTTTGGGGCTCCGAGATGCGCAAGGCACATAAGTGCCTTCTTGCTGCACTACCTGCAGCATGACCCTCATATTGTCAGAATTCGAAGTAATCATGACTACTGGGTTGCCACACTATTAGATCCCCCAAACTTTTCGATCAACCTTTCCATTTTAATAAAGACGAAAAATATGGTCATTTTTGAAATTATAAGCATTAGCAGGTTGTTAGAAACTGAAATCAAACAGTTTTCAACTCAAAACTTTATTCTAGGTGATGTTACATTTTCACATATGACCCCTTGTTCGAAAGGAGCTTCTGAACTGTCTCGTCCATTGAATTTGTCAGGTTTTGGATGGTTTCTGCTTCAATTGTTTTGCATGAGGACAGAATACCCTCCCAGAGCTGTTGCTTAGATGTGAACTGCCTCCCGCCATCATAGACACTCCTTTTAATGATGCTCCAAAGGTTCTGAATGGGGTAGAGGTCAGGGGAGCATGGGGGTCACACAATAAGTTTGTCCCCTTTTATGCCCATATCAGCCAGAGATGCAGATGTTTTATGTGCAGCATGAGATGGCGCATTATCATGCAGAAAAATGATCTTGCTGTGAAATACACGGTTCTTCTTCTTGAACCATGGCAGGAAGTGCTGTTTGAGAAAATCCACATACATTATGGAGTTCATCTTTAGCGCCTTCAGGGATCCTAAAGGGGCCGACAATCTCTCTCCCCATGATTCCAGCCCAAAACATTACTCCACCTCCTCCTTGTTGGCGCTGTAGCTGTGTTTGCGTGGGGTGTCCATCAACCAGCCATCCTCCACTCCATCCATCTGGACCATCGAGCGCTGCACGGCACTCATCCGTGAACAAAACAGTTTTGAAATCAGTCTTCATGTAATGTTTGGCCCACTGGAGCCGTTTCTGCTTGTGTGAAGTGGATAGAGGAGGTCGACAGGATGGCGCATGCACAGCTGCAAACCTCTGAAGGACCCTGCATCTTGTTGTTTGGGGGACGTTGGAGGCACAAGCAGCTTCAAAAACTTGTCTGCTGCTATGACAAGGCTTTTTTGCCGCTGCTCTTTCAACCTGACGCAATTGCCTGTAGGAAAGAGTCCTCAATTTGCCCTTATCAGCACGCACACGTGTGTACTGTGAATCAGCTACATACTTCTTGATTGCCAAGACACTTCATCCTGATCATCGCACAATGTTGATTGTAGTCATGCCTTGACCTAAACACTCCACAATTTGTTGCTTCTCAGCAGCCGACACATCCTTTTTCTTTCCCATTTTGGCAGAAAATGTAGGCTGCTTAATAATGTGAGAGAGCCTTCTTAAGTAGTCTTGCCTTTCATTGGACACACCTGCCAAACTAATTAGCACAGGTGTCTGCAATTGCTTACAGTGATATAAAGAGCCCTGACACACATCACCATCAATGAGTTTAACTGACAAACAAACAAATTCTTCCCTTATCACTCCTAAACACTTTTTGCATAATAATTTGGAACGCAGTGTACATGTGCTTTTCCACAAAACACCAGTGGTTCACGTAGTGAATCTTACAGTTCTAACTTGCCAACCGTGGTCTGTATGGAGTTGTTCAATAAAGGGCCCAAAATTAAGATAACATAGATGGGAGAGGTCTCTATGAATAGGAATTCCTAAGTATTTGATACCCTGTGAGGGCCAGGCAAAGGGAAAGTTGGACTGGATGGAATCCTATATGGATTTGGGGAGGGAGACATCGAGGGCCTCAGACTTCGCTGCATTGATTTTAAAATTTTACCATGTAACAAAGTGATCTATTTCAGCCATAACAGCATGGATGGATATATGTGATTGAGTGATATATACTAGGACATCATCAGCAAATAGAGAGCACTTGTACTCGGTGCCTCCCACCTCAATCCACCTAATATTGGGGTTATGGCGAATTGATGAGAGCAGGTGCTCCGTCACTAGGATGTATAAGAGAGGGGACAGAGGACATCACTGCCTTGTCCCATTGGTGATTGTGAAAGGTGATGAAAATGTTCTGACGCACCCCCTGGGCCTTGGGACACCCGGAGCCGGACCCTTTTTGGTGGATGCTGGTGGTTGTAGTCTTCGTGGCGGCGACCCGGTTCCGTGGCTCAGGGCGGTCAAACCAGTGGCGGAACTATTTATGTGGTTTTGATGTTTAAATGTCCGACTACGCCACCCGTGGATTGCGGTCAGAGTGAACCGCCGCTACAGGGCAGACCGCTGAGGCTGGTGTTGTGGGTGCAGCAGAGCGTAGCATAACTCCCCATGGGAGGAGTATAGCCTCAGGGCAGTGTATGCGGAGGATGGGGGTGATGGTGCAGGGCAGCAGCAGTAACGACACGGAGTCAGTGATGCAGTTCAGGGCCTTTACTCACAGTTCTTATTATCCAGACCACGTCTGCAGGTAACGGCTGCCCACGTCGTACTGTGCTCACCAGGTGAGGGGCTCAGACAACTCCCAGATAACTTTGGAGCACTTCACAGGACCCCCTTTGTGTGTCCTTTGTCTGGCCTTTCTTACCAACACTTCTGTCCGGCTGCCTCGGGCCTCCTCTTGGTAAACTTGGCGCCAGTTTCCCTGACCCTATGTGGTGCCTTCCTAGCGGGTGTAGCGAGGGGCTGCGCCACATAAAATGTCAGAGCCTCCGGTTTCTAGCTGAGGGTCGTTTCCTGCCTCCACTAGTTCGGGGACCGGTCTCCCCCTTTGGCCTGATACCCTCCACGCAGGTGGATTCGGGCGTGCGGTGGCGACTCGCCCGTCCACACCCCTGGGATCCCTTCATTCCTCGTTCCTGGAGCCTTCTCCGCTCCTCTTCCTTCCTTCTCCCTCTTCCAGGCCTGGGCCTCTGTTACTAGGCCCGCCTCCGGAGCAGAGCTCATGCAGAGCCCCTGCTCCCTGCCACTTCTGCTCAGACTTCTCTGCACTGAACTAAGATGGTGCCCACCTTTTATAATCCCTTCTCAATGCACCCAGGAACTGCTTCCTCCCTGCTCCTGCACTACAGGGTTCCCCTTCCTCAGTGTTCCCTCCCCCCACTCCAGCCAGGGACAGGGACTGTCGTGCCCATCTCAGGGGCATATTGGTCGCCCTGCCCCACGGCAATGTGGTGTAATGCATGCAGGTGTCGGGTCCTGATCCACACTCCATCCTTACCTGAGAGTGAGATATCACACCTCTGGGTGAGGTGCAATACGTCTGTAGCAACCGAGCCCTCAGGGTGCTACAGTTCCATTTATCTTCAGCCTAGGTGACGTATTGCGATACAGGGCCGTGATTTTGGCTATAAAAGGGTCCCCTAGACCCCTACCCCAAGCTTTTTAAGAGAATCATATATGGCGTGCCAGGAGACTCTATGGAATGCTTTCTCAGCATCCAACGAGAGAATCTAATTACAAATTTTTAACTGCATCTAGCCCAGGAAATACTTTGTGCCTAGTAGCAGTGTCTGCTAGTCAGCGGATTATCCCGGCTGTTAAGCAAGCTGCACCACCTGTAGTTTAGACACTTAATTTTTTCAAAGGAAATGCTTCGGGACCATGGGATACTTAGTGAAGAGCATCAGGAGGCACCCCAAGGCATAGGGGCTGGGACTGGCAGTAGGATGCCTTGCGGTGGACAGCCGAGCTCGATCCTTATAAAAGCTTTTTAACTGCAGCAGCTTTAGTGGACGCTACTGGAGCTGGAATTACCGCGGCTGCTGGCATGAGACTTGCCCTCCAATAGATCCTTGTAAATGGATTTAAAGTGTATTCATTCAAATTAGAGAGACAATTTAAATTAAAAAGCTTAGAGCTGCCTCCACCACAGGGGGGCTCGCTCGACCCACCAGCGGACAGGCACCAGTATTGGGAGAGGGGGGCTGGCCGTCAGGGTTCACCGCGGCTCTGGCACAAACCCGGCGACACGGAGGTGGCACGGGCAGGAGCGGACTGGCCGTGTCGGCTTCTCACTTTTTGGATTTTAGAAGGGCATGACATGCCTATATCTGTGTCTCCCCCTCCTTTTACTCCTCCACCTCTTTTATTTTCGCATGACTATATGTACTTGTCACTTTTCCATGTGTTAGTTATGTCTTCTGAGCAGTTTGTCAGCTTTTGGACACCTTTGAAGGTGTTTTCTATGTGTTTCTATGTGTTTTTGTTTGCCTGCCATTGGTTTTAACGGTGTTCGAAGGTGTTCGACGAACAGTTCGACGAACAGTACGGCGAACACACGGGTGTTCGATGAACCGAACCGAACTCGAACACTACGGGGGTGGCTCAACGCTAGTCTTCAGTCAAGCAATTGGACAATGGCAAGTTTGGGAACTGAATTTTCATGTAGTGCTGGTAGTATGCTGAATAAGAAAAAAATACCCACTCACACAGTATATATTGCAAGTTAAAGAGAATGAAAATGTGAACAGTTCCTAGACATTTGAGACTGGTATGTTTAAAATGTTTTTTTTTGTGCAAGGACAGGTACAGTTTAACATTGCTAATAACCACAAAGTACTTTTTCTGATGCCCTTTTTGTTTATTTCCATATATTTCATTTATTTGACATGAAGAGAATTTAAGTTCAGTATAAAAATAATCAGTCATTAATTTCTAAAAAAAAGAATTATTTTTGCGAATCTTTTGACATTCCATATCAAGAGTGCACACATCTTCAAGTTTTTTAATTCTGGTTACCAAGTGGTGGTACAGGTTTCATCATTTGCTCATCAAGAAGAACTGCAGGTGATATTTACATATGCTGTTAATAGAGTTCTACCTGCTGTTTTCTCAAAAAGGAATGGAAACCTGTTAACTGAATTTACTATTAGTGTACTGGTACAGTGGTATAAGATATCAACACCATGAGGTGCTGTAATTATAATTTTAGTGACATACAGTGGCAGATTGAAAATGATCTTGGTACCAGGGCAACAATGGTCATGACCATTATACTGTTAAAGTAAGAAAAACATCTAGAATTTATTTAGATTTCCTATATTTATTTTAATGTGACATTCAAAATATGAAAACAAATCCTGCAAAAAATCCATGAATAAAATGTAATATAATATTATATCAAAATCTTTTAATAATTCCAGCCACCTCTGTCATCTTTTACAAAGACTAGGCCAGGGTGATATAACATCATAAGGCAACATTATTTAATAACTGCCAAATGAACTAATACCTCTTATTTTGTTTTACCAGTAATCAATAGGGTGCATAAATGTATGTTTCCGAGAATGAAAATTGCTTAGTAATGTGCTCAAATTTAGCATCTAAATGTTTTATCAGTTTTATCAATTTAAACAGACTTAAACAATATTCCTGACAATTAGAAAGTCATGTTTACATATTCATTGTAATCCTATGGAATCAAGCAGAAAGTTTCATATGATAAGTTCTGTATCTAGATAGCAAGAAAGAAAAATGTGTGAAATTTGATGGACTGTAAATAAATATATAGTAAATTAAATTGTTGCTACATGAACTGAAGAAATGGTGAGAAATAAATAAAAGGCTATAAATTGAAACATATTTAAAACAGCTAAAAGAAATTAGAACTAAAGTGAAATTAACATGAATCTCTGGGGATCTTATAAAAAATGTATTTTCTATTAGACATAGGATAGTCAATTTATTCCTAATAGCCAAAACATTAATATTCTCAATTTTACTTATCCTGGTTTAACAAGATAAAATGTGTAAACCTTCAAAATCATTGTTCTGATGGACTTTGTATCATAAAAGTAAATCTACTGAATGATAAAATGCTTTAAGTCAAAGTGATACCTTTTCATTTTTATAATGAAATATGCTAATTTAGGATGCAAAAAGTCATCCTTTTTTCACCAGATGGTCGCAGCTCCCACTGTCTCATCCTATTCACTTCCTCTTGGAACCAGGGACCCATCAGTGGGGAGTGAAAAGTTTGCACTTTGGAGCAGCTGACTTAGCTCTTTACATAACACAAAAAAACTTATTAAGAAAATAACCTGCAGTAAATAAATAGTAATAGTGCATGAAAATAATAAAGGGTGCTTAGGACGGAGACCCGGCTAATGGACACACAGTCATGAGAAACTACATGAATGTAATGTCCAGCTCAAAGAAAAAGGGAAGACACATCCTTATTTGCACAACGTGCAAAAAAACTTAAATGAAAACCTAAAGAGATGAACTGGAATATAAGTTGGTGAATATGCAGTTTGTAGGCACATATTCACACTGGCCACTAAACAGACAAAAGATAAAAACATAATAAGTAAATACCTTGCAGTAAATAAATAGCAATAGTGCATGAAAATAATATAGGGTGCTTAGTTAACATAATCTTGATCAAAAAAATGTAAAACCACACCATCACATCATGGTGACCAAATTCGAGACGGTCCTAACCTGTAGTATTAAAACCTTACCATTTGTCAAGTGACAAGGGCTGAGAAGGACTAAGACTCAGTTAATGGACACCCAGCTATTGGGAACTACATGAATGAATGTTAGCTCCTTACATGCTGCAGTCAATGAAAAGTTTTAAAGAGGGAGGAAGCTCCATCTGCTTTCCATTGGCTCCTGAAACAAAATTGCAGGGTGCTGATGGGTTGCTGATGGCCTCTGGGTCTGCAATAGACCAAAGCCTTTGAGATCATGCCTTCAGCTGGCCGTCAGCGTTACTCTGGTAGCCAGAAATAATACAATGCACTACATAATGTAAGTAAAACAAAATAAAAATAAAGAAAAGGTTTTAAGCACTTTAAATAAAACAATAAAAATGCTAGCTTTTGTAATATAAAGTGGTTTAATCTGGAAAAAAATTCCCCATAAACTCAAAAATATAAACAAAAATTGTAATGCCATGTCTATAATGACCCATACTAAAAACAGTATCAATATTTATTTTGCACGGTGAATAATGCAAAAAAAAACCTGAACAATTCTGTCAGAATTTCAGTTTTGTTTATTGCGCCTCACAAAAAAATGTGTTAAAAAGTGATCAAAAATTCAAATGTATTTCAAAATGGTACCAATAAAAACAACCTAAACAAAAAGATGCCCTAACAAAGCAATGTAGAAAGAACACCATAAAAATATATAAAATATATATATAAATCAGGTATCACTTTGATCATATAGACTGGTACTGCAAACTTTATCATTATCCTACAGGGGGGGCAAGGGTAAAAATATTACACATAGCAATGCCAAAATTACTATTTTTTGGGCACAAGAGCCTTAAAATAAAAAAATGCTAAGTAAAAGTTTTATGTACCCAAAAGTAGCACGAGCGATTACTACAACTTGACCGACAAAAAAATACTTCTCACAGCTCTAGCTTTCTTTTTGCACCTGAAAAGATTTTAATTTACTTTTCATTTGATTTGCACAGATTAAGGGTGACATTAAAAGTGGAAATAGTTGTTTGAAAATGCTGTTTCCATTTTTCCATCAATTGCATATCATTAACATGTTTATCCATCCTGTTATTTTCATATCACATTTCCACAACTTTTCCTTCTTGGTGTTGAAATTTCGATGTTGAGGAGTGTATATTCATAAAATAACCATAGCTTTTTTGTTCACGCTTTAAATATACAGTAGTTTTATTCAAGTCCCTTATTTTTGCAATACTATACTGCTATCCATGTTGCAATAATGTGACATCAAATATTTTTATTTTGTATGTGCTTTCTGTTGCACAGTGCAAAGATTATAGTTCTTTACTGATTGTTATATAATCACTATAGTAATTTAGAAAGCTAGTATCGGAAGTAAAAAACCTTTGATTAAAACATTTCTAGCATCTGATGCTGTCAGGAGGAGCAAAGTTAAAAACTTTGAATTTTGATGCTCTTTCTAGGAGTTTGATACACAGCCCCTTTATCTCTGCTTCTAGCTCTAGATGACAGTCTCTAAAGTGAAATTCACTCAATCCTGTTACTGCACATTAACTGTGAACAGGTTTATCATCATGTCTGCCACTCAAGTTTCTCAAGGGAAAAATATAAAGCATAACAGCTTCTTCAACTCCCAGTCTTTAATATGACCAGAAGGACAAACATTTGTCTCGGCCCACTGTGCTTTCTTCCAGCACTTAATAATTTCCTTTTGATTTGCTTATTTAAGCTCGATTTCACAATTTTAGAGTGATTATGTTATAGTAATTTTAATAAACAGTGTTTTTTTTATTAAAATTGCTATAAAATAATCACTTTGAAATTGAGAATGGAATAATGAAACATGAAGGAAAAATATCAAGACTTATTAAAAAAAACATCAGAAAATTAATATAAAGCTGCAAGTTTATATAGTGATTGTAACTATTTTTAAGACTCATCCAACAATACCTTTATATTCTCATTCCCTTCTTGAGAAATCAGTGTTGGAATTGATATGTAAATTAGGCTGTTGATCTGAAGTCTCTGTCACTCCAGATCTATTCCATACCCAGCATTGTCTCCACTTACTGAAATGACTACCTATATGCTCTGTGACTTCAGGCAAAGGAGCCAGCAGTGAAGAAGGCGGTGGAGGTGCTGGGTAGGGAATAGACCTGGAGTAAAAGAGGTTTCAGATCTACAGCATCATTTGCATGCAAATTAAAACAGTGATATCTCAGTAATGCTGAAATGGACTGTCTAAGTAAAGGTATTACTGGAACTGTCTTTGAAATAGCTACATAATTAGTTTGGACTGTGAAATCCGTCTGACTAATTCTCTTTAAATGAGCATGAGAATGTCATGATTAGTGATGAGCGAATATGTTCGAAATCCAATCTCCAAACTTAAGTTTAACACGAATGTGGCACATTCAGATTTGTGACCGGGAAAATCGGCACCGTTTGGCTTATAAGTGTGGGAATGTGATTGCTGATTTTAACAGTTTTGCTAACATAGTGCTTTTGTATAATGAGTGGGGAGACGCTTAAATGAGTGGGGGGGCTGGTGATAGCTCAAAACAGGTCAGATCAGTGGTGCTCTAGTAATTTTTTTTTATTTTTTTCCCTGTAACTTTAAGTGAGGAAAGTGTGGCTAGCCAATCAGAGTGCAGGAAGCATCCACACTGTCCAGACACAAGGGCTTCTGCCATTGGCTGCTGAAATCACTTGTCCTCTCTATATAAAGAGCGGCCATGTTCTCTTAGCGCCATTTTAGGCATATCACTCATGATAGACGCTGCTCCTGCACCCTGCTCCTGTTGAATGAGAGATATTAGCTAGATAGATGGGTGCTTGTTTGGAAGTCAGATAGTGTAGATAAGTCCTCTGCTGTGTACCTGTGAAATCAACCTTGCACCACTTTTTTTTTTCTTGTGCAATTACTGAGATTCAGACAGAAACAGCAGGGCCCATGCCATAGAACTCTGTTGTGCACTGCTTGTATTGTGCTGTATGCACGAGTTTACCTTCAATCTATTTTTGCACTTGCTAATGTGATAAAGCAAGCAATCCCTTGTAGGCCACCTTTTGATTTTGTGGGGTTGAAATTCAGCTGTCTGCAGACTCTGCAGAGCTTCTCAGTGCAGAGCATAAAAAACTTTTTTTTTAATTTGCTAAAGTGATAGTGCAAGCTGTGGTAGCCCATTTTGTCATTATTTGGTGGGTGAAATTCAGCTGTATGCACTGAAAAAAATATATTTTTTTTCTGTTGCTAGGCAGAGTCCACAAAGGATTTTTTTTGTGTCGCATCGCAAACATGGTAGACACTGCTATAAGCCACCTAATATTTTAGTGCCATTGAACTTCAGCTGTTTAAGAGTACAAAAATAGATTTTTTTCTGTTGCTAGCGTGACTACAAAAAATATTTTCTTCTGTCGCAAATGTGTTACACTCGGCTATAAGCCAGCTACTACTTTAGTGGCGGTGAAATTCAGCTGTATGCAAAACTTATGCAGAGTAAAAAAATCTATTTTTTTGCTGTTCCTAACATGATAAAGCAGGCAAGATCTGAGTTTTAAATATTTTGGAGCATATATTCTATGTTATACAGGCCTTATCCACTGTAAAAAATACTTTGTTTGGTTCCTAAAGTTATACAGCAGCGGACATCTCAGTTTGAAATAGTTTGGAGAATATCTTGTATGATATACAGGCCTCATACACAGTAAATATAAAAAAGTACCTTGTTCGGTTCCGAACGTTATACAGCAGGGGATATCTCAGTTTGAAATAGTTTGGAGAATATCTCGTATGCTATACAGGCCTCATCCACAGTAAAAAAAATACTTTGCTCGGTTCCGAACGTCATACAGCATGGGACAGCTCAGTTTGAAATACAGGGTGGGCCATTTATATGGATACACCTAAATTAAATGGGAATGGTTGGTGATATCAACTTCCTTTTTGTGGCACATTAGTTTCTGGGAGGGGGAAAACTTTTCCAGATGGGTGGTGACCATGCTGGCCATCTTGAAGTCGGCAATTTTGGATCCAACTTTTTTTTTTCAATGAGAGGAGGGTAATGTGACATAAAACGTATTAAGAATTTCATAAGCAAGACAATGGTATGCTTGGTTTCAACATAACTTTATTCTTTCATGAGTTTTTTAGTTTATAAAAAAGTTTATGACCACTTATAAAATGTGTTCAAAGTGCTGCCCATTGTATTGGATTGTCAATGCAACCCTCTTCTCCCACTATTGACACACTAATAGCAACTCTGCAGAAGAAATGGTAGCACAGGCTTCCAGTATCGCTTGTTTCAGATGCTGCACATCTCGTATCTTGATAGTATGGTGTGGTATATAAGGTACAAAGATAGTGAGGCCATTATTTCATCAATGGAAACCTATAATGCCACTGGATATCTGAAATTGCTACATGATGATGTGTTGCCCTCTTCATGCACTGAAGATGGCACGTTTCCTGAGTTTTTCCAACAAGATGGTGCACCACCACATTATGGGTGTCAGGTCCGAGCATTCCTACATGAACAGTTTCCTGGAAAGTGGATTTGTCGTCGTGGGCCAGTTGAATGGCCACCAAGGTCTCCCGATCTAATCCCCTTAAACATTTATCTTTGGGGTCATCTGAAGGCAATTGTCTATGCTGTGAAAATACGAGATGTGCAGCATCTGAAACAACGGATACCGGAAGCCTGTGGTAGCATTTGTTCTGCGGTGTTGCTATCAGTGTGTCAAGAGTGGGAGAAGAGGGTTGCATTGACAATCCAACACAATGGGCAGCACTTTGAACACATTTTATAAGTGGTCATAAACTTGTAAAAAGCTCATGAAAGAATAAAGTTAAGTTAAAACTAAGCACACCATTGTTTTTCTTATGAAATTCTCAATAAGTTTGATGTGTCACATGACCCTCTTCCTATTGAAAAAAATAAAGTTGGATCCAAAATGGCCGACTTCAAAATGGCCACCATGGTCAAAACTCATCTGGAAAAGTTATTCCCCTCCCATATACTAAAGTGCCACAAACAGGAAGTTGATATCACCAACCATTCTCATTTAATTTAGGTGTATCCATATAAATGACCCACCCTGTAGTTTGGAGAATATCGCATATGTTATTTAGGCCTCATCTACACTAAAAAAATATTTTCTTCTGTTAGTAACATTATACAGCAAGCCATATCTTACCTTGTCATTTAGTGCTGTTGAAATTCAGGTGTGTGCAGAGCTGTTGCAGAGGAAAAAATCTAGTTTTGTTTTGGTAATAGGGTGCTCCTACCACACTATCTGAGCAACATGAGTGGGGAAAAGAGAGGTTACGGTGGAAGGGGGAATAGGTTTGCTGTTCAAGGTATACGTGGGGTAGGTGGTAATGTAAGTGAAAGCACTAGTGAACCAACACTGTCATTTCCTATCCGAAGACAACTGACAACTTCTGTTAGTGGACTGACTACTCTACTCCCTTTCTTTGGCAGCTGCACAACGATATACCTTGTTGATAAGGGCCAGAAAGAGCAATTGCTCCAGTGGATGGCAAGCGCTGCTTCAAGAGGCCTCGCCTCTTCTTCCTCCACCTCAACATCACACACAGTACAATCCACAGAGGTGGCACCCCAATTACCCTTGATTTCCCCCGCATCACAACTGTCCAACTGCCCAACTGACTGTAGTGAACCACAGATGGGCGAGTCTGTAAAACTGTTCACCCGTTCTATACCATGGGCATCATTATACTCCAAACATTCACAGAGTCAAGAGGAGGAAGGCATCTGCACCGATGCCCAAAATATTTTAGGTTTCTATTCGTGACAGGATGAAGTAGGGTCTGAGCAGGTTCCTGACCCTCGTCACCAGACGTTAACCACCGGAGAGGGAGGTGATTCTGATGAGACTCAGATACCTGAGGCTCATGCACACTGTACTATTTTTACAGGGAAACAAGAGGAGAAGGGTCACTCTGAGGGTGAGGAATGGGAGAACACATTAGATGATGACGAAGTTGAAGATCCTACTTGGTGTGAACCCAGAGTCAGACAGCTGAGTAGCTCATCTGAGGAGGTAGAGGAGGAATACTAGGAGTTTACCTTTCATGCTACGGTGCAGACACAGAGTGATGCAAGCACGAGGAGTTCTGTAACCTTAGCGACAACCGTGGCTGTGGCCAGCAGCAGTTGCGGGTCTGCAGCTCACAGGGGCAGAGAGGGTTGCCTAGCCTGGGCCTTTTTTGAAACCGCAAAGGATGAGCCAACTCATGTTATCTGCACACTTTGCAAGAAAAAACTCAGTACAGGAAAAAAGTGCAATAATTTGAATACTACATGCATGAACCTTCACATGCGCACACAACATGCGTTATGCTGGGAATCTCACTGTGCTAAAATGCGGACCAGAGGACCTCAACAACCATCAGCTGCCCCTTCAACCGCATCCGCTGCTTCTTCCTCCTCCTCTATTACCATGCCAAGTATTGTCATGCAGGCCACCCACCGCAGAACCTCCTTTTCTCTACCCGCTCCAGTCAGGCTGAGTGAGAGCCCGTCAACTGTAAAGGAAGCGGACATGCCTGCTGTGTTTGTTTCACCGAGCACACAAAATGTTTCTCAAACCACCGTAACATCTGCGCGCGCCGACACTTCACTCACAGTCCACCAGTTTGTCTGTTTCACCGTACTCCACTCTCTCTCAGCACTGCAGCCAGACCTTGGTCCCGCAGTTGTGATCACGTAAAAGATTGTTTCATCCTACACATGAGAAAGCTTAAAGGGTGAACGCCATCAACTTCAATCTGTTGGCCACGGAAGTGCTGCCATTCAGCCTGGTAGATACAGACAGTTTCTGAAAGCTTATGGCCATCGCAGTCCCCCAGTACCAGTTGCCCAGTCACCATTACTTCTCTAAGAAAGCTGTGCCTGCACTACACCAGCATGTCACAGACAACATCACCCGTTAATTGAGTAAATCTATGTCTGCTAGGGTGCATTTCACCACAGACACATGGATGAGTAAGCATGGTCAGGGGCGTTACATCTCGCTGACTGGGCACTGGGTGACTCTAGTGGCTGTGGGGCAGGTGGGGAAGGGGCTGCTCCACAAATCTTGGAATCCCAAAGGCTTGCAGAACAAATCTCTGTATTTCACACTTCCTCCTTCTTCTGCCTCCTCCATCTCCTCTAGAGCCTCCACCTGCGCACTCAACCTCTGCCTTAACGAGACAACAGAGCAGAGCAAATCCACACCACCTCTGTACTGTGCAGTCAGAGCTCACTGCAATCAGGCAGTATTAAAATTAATATGCTTTGGAGATCGCAGTCATACAGCTGAAGAGTTGTGGACAGCTCTCCATGCTCAGTTTGAGCAATGGCTGTCTCCGCTAAATCTAGAACTTTATCTCAGAACGTGTCTTCAGTGCTGCTGGTAGTGTCCTGACAGATAAGCGCAGCCGGCTGTCCCATTAAAGTGTAGATAGCCTTACTTTCATCAAGAGGAACAAGTCATTGCTCTCAAAGGACTTTTGCACCCCAATCGCAGATTGTACAGAGTAGGCGATGTTGTAGTTTTTAGTGTGCTGCATTGATCTTGTGAAATTGCAATCTGTGATATGGCTTCTGCGCCTGCTCTTGCTGCCACTGCTGCAGGTTTCAGGCCCTATTTTTTTTTAATGTGAACACTCTTGATTGTGTCTCCATCTCCTGAGTTGGCTATAGTGGAAGAGGTGTTGATCCCCATTATACTACTTATACTCTGGTGAAATTGATGCCACTTTGGTGGTTTTAGGCCCTAATTTAGGGAAATGTGAGCACCCTACTATTTGCACTGCAGTGAAATCATTGTCACTTTGCTGGTGTCTGCCACTAATTTTTGGAAATGTGGAGAATCCTGATTGGGTCTCCATCTAGTGGGTTGGCTGTAGTGGAAGAGGTTTTGGTCTCTATTAAACTACTTCTATTCAGGTGAAATTGATGTCACTTTGGTGGTGTTAGGCCCTAATTTAGGGAAATGTGAACACTCCTGATTGAGTCTCCATCTGCTGGGTTGCCTATTATGGAAGAGGTGTCGTTCCTTATTCTACCATTTGTACTGTAGTGAAATGAATGCCACTTCGCTGGTGTCTGCAACTAATTTTTGGAAAAGTGGAGAATCCTGATTGGATCTCCATCTATTGGGTTGGCTGTAGTGGAAGAGGTTTTGGTCTCCATTAAACTACTTCTACTCAGGTGAAATTGATGCCACTTTGGTGGTGTCAGGCCCTAATTTAGGGAAATGTGAACACTCTGGGTTAGGTCTCCATCTCCTGGGTTGGCTGTAGTAGAAGAGGTTTTGGTCTCCTTTACAATTGTTATACTCAAGTGAAATTAATTTTTGGTGCAGATATTGTTCTCCACAAAGGGGTAAACAGACATGATAAACTCAAAATTGGTTTTCTTAATACTGTGGTATATAAAGCAGGCTGCATCTCAGATTAAAATTCTTTGGGGCAAATATTGTTCTCCATTCAGGGGTACACAAACATGATAAACTCAAAATTGGTATATAAAGCAGACTACATCTCAGCTTAAAATTATTTGGGGCAGATATTGTTCTCCACACAAGGGTACACAGACATGATAAACTCAAAATTGATATATAAAGCAGGCGACATCTCAGCAGTGCTGCTATAAGTGAGGTCACACAAATTAATCAGCTGATTGAACTTGTCTGACCTCTCTGCCAGCAACTCCTTGCGATACACTGCAGGAGTGATGACTCTCCTCCAAGTGTATAGCGGCTGCTGAATAGAGCTGTCACATATCACAATGTGGCTGATCTCTTCATGAGATTGACGTGGGACATTCCCTATTATATAGACTACAGTGGATAGGTGAGGATTATGGTGGTTTATTATTTTTTTATTACAGGAGACGAAGGTATCAGGGACAAGATGTAAGTGAGTATAATGTGTTTATTATTTTTATTTAAAGAATTATTAATTGTAATTTTTTTTTCTTTCACTGCACAAGTTCCACTGAAGAGGTTACTCCTCTCATCAGTGGTGCTTGTGCTCATTGTTAATCGTGACAACAGGCGCTGGCTGATGGGGGATAGTAATCCCATCAGCCAGCACCTGTGACCACGATAAGCTTTTGCGTACCAGGTAAATTGCGCAGGCGTAGGATCCAGCATGAGAACTGCACGTCACAGGGAACTGTGACATGCAGGGGAGGGGGGAATATTGAAATTAAGAACACAGGGATTTCTTGATGTCCCCGGGTGCCAAGGATAGGTAAAATAATTGTGTAAAAAGCATTTTCAAAGCAATCTGATCTCTAATATGGAACATACAGGTATGTATAGATTCACAAATCTATCACCTACTGTATATGCCCATATTAGAGGTCTGAAAAGTCCCAGGGGGGTGACAGATTCCCTTTAAAAATCTATGTAGATGTGGATATAAATGTGCAACATTTGTTAATCTTTAACTACCATATTTTTTTTTCACTTTTGATTTTTCTCTTGTCATTTTCCTATTTTTCCATCAACATAGCCTTATGTAAACATTTTTTAAGATGATTTGTAGTGTTAGATGACTCTATTTACTTTTTCCATATAGTTTACTAAAAAATAAAAATGTATTTTACAAAATTACTGATTACTAATAGAAATGATCAAATCTATTTAAATTCAGATACACCAGTTTCTGAATTTTTCAATTATATTAGATTTGCTGCACATGGAAAGTACTGCAAATTTTTTAGTCGCTGTTAAAAGTTGTGAATGACACTGTAGAATTGTGTCCAACCTTTTACAAGTTCATTAACAAAAACCCACCCTGAGTAATTCCAAAGTGACTTCAACATAAAATGTATGACTTTGGGTAATGTAACCGGTAGTAGCCAACAGCCTGTTTAATCAGAAATTGAACAGTTAGACTTTTTATGCTTTAAAAAAAAAACTATTTTTAAGATTAGCCCTTTTTGGGGGCAGATGCCTGCAATGGCAGTGTTTATACAATTCATGGGCTGAGTATATGGAAGAAGCAGTGGTTTAAAAATTATCCCTATTGAGGATCAGCAAAAAGATTTCATTTTGCAAACGGAAGAAGCAATGGTTTAGCTTATTTTAGCTGTCAAACAATGTTTTTGTAAAGAGAAAAGACAATGCTGAGGCACCAGGGCTGAAGACATAAGGACAAAAAGGAAGCAATGCAAAGTACAAGTCCATATAGCACATGGTTCTCTTTAACTCGGCCATGGCAATTTTAAGTTATTTAATTTTTTTCTGGCAGCAGTATGACTAAAAAAAATTGTCAAAGAAAACGTGTTTCACTGAGTGAAGATGGATATTTCAGCTGTAACAACAAACCTGAAAATGGTTTGGCAGTCAAAATATTTTTGTTATAAAAATTGGAAAATGTACTCGACATTACACAAAAACAGTATGAAGAAGCTGTGGCTTTTAACAAATTGTTCCAAAAATTTACATTTTTTTGAAATGAGCAAAAATGTTTAGAAAGTAAAGAAGCAATGGATTTTAGAAGCCTCCTCAAAATATCCCTCTATTAGGATCAGCAACAAGTTTGCTGTTTGGAAAATTAAGAAAGCAATGGGATTTTAAAATGCATTACCAAAATTAGCTTTTTTTGGGAGAACTTTCGGGTTTTTAATATTTACCCTATGGTAGGATTCACACCAGTTGAGTATAAATCTAGAATGCAATAGACAGGCAGGAGATGTATGACTATCTATTGGAAGCTGCAGTTGCAGAGACAGCGCAGAATACCACATGCTGTACAGGCAAGATGTGCAGTTGTGTAGATCTAATGCTGTAAGCCAAGACAGCAGAACAATATGAATAGAATCTTATGGACAAGCTGGAGATGCCATGCCTGGCTGTGCAGGGGCATTGGCACTTTTAGCAGCAGAAGAATATAGAACATAATGGACAGGCAGACAAAGGCTATAGCCAATCTAATCATTTGTATCAGCCATAGGGGTGTGAAAATTCTCACTTATCCACGCCTACATTTTGACATACAGTATGTATGGTTTTCCACAATTGTGCAGGACCTTCGGGTCTGATAAGGTGGAACAATGCCACTTGCTATCCTGATTACGCTTCCTGGCAGGACAGTATGCCCATGACAAAGTAAGCAAGTTCTTCCCACCGGCCTCGTCTACTGACCCAGAAGTCCATGGAATCAGGGCACAGGGTATATGCTGGATAAACGACACAGTCTGTGTGACTTAACCTGTTATCTGGGTGGTGCTTTTCTGTTTGGCAATATGTGTCAGGCACAGTGGCTATAAAAACATCTAGTCCATCATGTCATATATACTGTAATCACTGGTGTGGCTTTGGCTACTTGTTGTAGTTGTAATACTGGCACAGGGGAGGTAATGTTAAATCTACATGAAGTGGAGAGGGGTTTCCCTTTCAGACATGCAGTTGCTGTGACAGTTGGTCATCATAACTAGTGATGAGAGAGCCCTAAAATGCTCGGGCGCTCGATGCTCAGGTCGAACATATTGGAATACTCGGGTGCTCGACCCAAGCCCAATGTAAGTCTATGGCAAACTCAAGCATTTTTCAGGCAGCTCGCCCCCGACGGTCTGTAGAGGGCCTAAAAATTGCCGAAATCGATGGGAACAGTGCTCAAATGACATGGGAACAGCATGGGGAAGACCCCTGGAAGCATTTCTGACTCCCAGGTCACTTCTGTCAACAACGTTGTCAGAGTTATTACGCCACTTTTACGGACTCACAATAAAATATACCAAAACGAAACCAAAATGGAATTTCCTGGGAAATATGTTAAGGAACATCCTTTCCAGGGTAATGACTTGTATATAAAGCAAAATAAATTATGATAGACAAAAATGCTTCTCTACACCTTGGGCTATCTTCACACGTAAGTTTTTGATGCCATTAAATTGTCATTTTAGCATTTTACAACCTTATCTGGCCATGTGGTGTGTGAGATATGTAATATAAATTGGAAAGGGTATTGAGAAAGAAAAAGGTGTGTGAATAAAATTTAGCTTTTATTAATATAATTAAAAAAACTCTTGTTTTATAAAAATTATTTATAAATGAATATTCATACATCAAAAGATGTATATAGGGCTACTGTTGTATAATTTTAAGCAGTTCAAGCCCACAAGTTTCTTATTTTAAATGTGAGGACACAAAAATAAATTGTCCACAGCCAATGTCCCTATAATTGTTGGCTGGGTATTATAAGTTGATATCTCAAGTATCCCAACTCTCTCTGTCAAATAATTTCATTATTATAAGTTCCATATATAAGATACCGTAAGAATGTGAGGGATAATAATTTATTCTCCACTAGTGAGCCTCTTATGGCTTCTTATATTTTCTGCACTGTTAATAAATTATTAACAGTATTAATAGGGAGATAAAATGTTATGCTTGTGCGATCTCACTGCTATAGATGACATAAAAGAAACAGCTATATGGCTGAACTTGCATCTACGAGCTAAGCACTAGTCTAATGTGGGTAATATATGCGGTTAATACCGCTGATCTTTCAAATCATACCCATAAAGATAAGAGTGCTCTATCTCTCCCACAGCATATGTATGCTAACTGTGTACGAGTGATCTGCTTGCAGTCACTGTTATTTATTACAGAGATTAAGCATGCGGTTAACTGACAGTTTGTATCATTAGCTAAAGCACGTGGAGATCAAAGCACCCTATCTCCCCCACAGCGTTCTCACTCAAGTCGCGTGCAGATAATCTGCACACGATCAATGCCGCTTTATATATTAAGCCGGCAGAGTAAAAGTTTGAGATAACGACGGCACATAGCATGACAGAGAGTGGCATACGGATCTTGGAGTGTGTCACCACATTTTGAATATAAGAATAAACGTCCCTGACGCGCGTTTCGCCGTGATTACCTGCTTTTTCTAAGGGCGGGATCGGCCGCCTTCTCAGGATTCTTATACCTCCTGTCAAGATTGACAGGTCTAACAGCCAATCAAAGAGTCCACATGCCTGCATTACCAGAAGGATGTAATGAGATGACTCCAAATAAAGTTTTAAAGATAACAAGAATTATAAAAATAATGGCTAAATTCCAAATTTCATCCCACACTAGTGGGTTGGCTGATAGTATACCTGAAAGGCTGTGCATTAGAATGATAGTACAATAAAATATTACTATATATATAAACCTATCAGATTGAAAAAATCTTATACACACTAACCATCAGTTGTATTTAAGGGGGATCCTTTTACAAGCCCCTAATTCTCTCTCATATTTTCTGTGATACTTCATGTAAGTTCCTCAGTAAATATAAATAAGACCAATCCCCTCATTCTCCACCTTCAATACAGCATGAGTAGAATGAATGGGAAGGTGTAATGAATGGGAATATTTTAATATATTTTCTTCTTTATGTTTAAACTGATAAATCTGGGACAAAATACCCAGATGCATCAATAATTTCAGAGGACAGATAGACACATATCTGTTTGCTGTAAGGCAAAAGAAATTCATGGGAAACACACAGCTAACAACCCTAAAACCAGAGACATACAAAAAAGTCACTGATCAGAATGTAGAGAAACATCATAAAAAACAACCGAAATTGAAATTTTCGTTCAACCTATGTGGATTGACCATATTTAAACGGAATATCCACTGGCTTTCCATTTTCAGCAGGAACTGGTCCAAATCTCCACCCCTAATGTCCAGTCTGTGCTGAAAAATTGCCCACCCTTTCTGATCTTTCCATCGTAAATCGTGTGCATGTTTAAAATGCTTAGCGATGGGAGTGGGAACAAAAATTTTTTTGTTTATCTCTACATGTTTGTTCATCTTTATCAAAATTAATGATACTCCTAATATGCTCTCTAATGCGTGTTCTCAGATTTCTAGTTGTCTTTCCTACATATCTGAGTCCACATGTGCACTCCAAACAATAAATTACTCCAACAGAGGAGCAATTTAAATGTTGATGTATGGTAAAGTTTTTTCCAAAAGCATCCCTGAAAGAATTCATAGGAGTCAGGATTTGGCAGGCCCTGCATAATTTGCAGGGGAAGAAACCCGGATCCCTTACATTTGCAACTCTATTATTACGTTTAAAATGGCTCGAAACCAAAAGGTTAGAGATGGATGTAGTTTTATGATATCCTATTGAGGCCTTCGGTGTAAGATATCGATCAAGATCACTATCGGATTTTAAAATCCCCCAGTGTTTATTAAAGATGTTAGTCATAATTTGCCAATCTTGATGATATTCGGTTATAAATCTCAGCTTGTCATCCTGATCTCGAATTTTCGGGATCAAAAGATCTTTCCTCTCCGTCCTTAAGGCAATGTTATATTCCTTTTTAATTGTTTGTTTAGAGTAATTTCTCTCAAAAAGTCTCTTCCTCAGTTCCGTTGCTCTCAGTTTGAACCCTTCAAAGGTGGAACAGTTGCGGCGTAACCGCAAGAATTCCCCCTTGGGAATGGCTCTGATGGTTGATGGTGCATGTGCACTTCTAGCATCCAAGATGCTGTTTGTGGCAGTTTCCTTTCTATATAGATCCATTTGGATCCTGTTATCCAGGTCTCTGTATATCATAATATCCAAAAATGGAATATGATCCCTATGGAAAGAGAGAGTTAACTTCAAATTAAGTTGGTTATCATTAAGGATGTTAACAAAATTAATTAGGGTATCTGCTGTGCCCTTCCAGATAATAAGAATATCATCTATGTAGCGTTTGTACATTACAATCTGATCTACATAGATAGACATATTCTCTGCAAAGACGAACTCCTCTTCCCACCATCCCAAGGATAAATTTGCGAAAGTGGGTGCGACCGCCGCCCCCATTGCGGTTCCCCGCATTTGTAGGTAGAAGCGTCCGTCAAAAACAAAATAATTTCTTTTTAGAATGAACTTCAAAACAGAGAGAATAAAATCTTTTTGTGTTGGATCAAGGTCGTGATTTCTAGATAAATAAAAATCAACGGCCTTGCATCCACTATCCTGATGTATGCATGTATATAAACTTTCGACATCACATGTCACAAGTAATTCTTGCTTGTCGAGTTTACTGCCCTCAAGTTCTTGTAGAACTTGCATGGTGTCTCTGGTATAGGAGGGAAGATCGTAAACATATCCTCTTAATTCCTGATCTACCCATTGATTGGCTTTTTCAGTCAGGTTACCTATACCAGAGACAATGGGTCTTCCTGGTGGGTTCCCAATGTCTTTATGGACCTTGGGTAGCATATAAAATGTTGCTACTCTTGGATGTTTAACCGTCAGGAAGTCTCTCTCACGTTTCGTGTGAGATATCATCAGACACATCGTGTTTCATTTATGAAGGAGGGACTCTGAGAGTCACAAAGCCTATTTTTATAGGGCCATCAGGCGGCCTTTACTATTCTTAAAGGGCCAGCTGTCGGCCCTCACTATTCTTAGAGAGCCATCAGCTAAGTTTTATTGTTCCCATTACTAAAGAGTGGGTCTCCTATACTGTTATTGCGTATGCAGTGAGTGCCATGGATTTCCAAAATTTGGACACACCCCAATACCTCTTTGAAGAGACTTAGAGGAGGGCCTCCTGAAAACAATATTCCCATTATTAGGAAGTGGGTCTCCCAATTTGCTTGCCTATACAGTGAATGCAAGGGTTGCCAAAAATTTGGAGGCACTCCAATGCCCCTTGGAAGAGACGTGGAGGTCAGAGGGCATCCTGAAAACAATGTTCCCATTATTAGGAAGTGGGTCTCCCATAGTGTTTGCCTATGCAGTGAATGCAAGGGTTGCCAAAAATTTGGAGGCACTACAATGCCCCTTGGAAGAGACGTGGAAGAGGGCCTCATAAAAAAATGTTCCCATTAGAAATGAGCGGGCCTCGTGTACTTGTAATGCCAATGCACTAAGTGTATGGGCTGACAAACATTTACCCCTGGGGGGTATACATGAACATACTGTATACATTTTTTTTTACGGGCATCATAAACACCCAGGAAAAGACTGGATTTCAGTTTATGTTACCCTTCTATCATTTGGTGGTGTTGAGAAGTCTGGCCCAATCCAGACCTTCTTCATTTTTATAAGCGTCAGCCTGTCATCATTTTCAGTTGACAGGCGGATGCGCTTATCAGTTATAATTCCACCAGCGGCACTAAAAACCAGCTCAGATAAATTGCTGGAGGCAGGGCAGGCCTGGACCTCCAAGGCATAGAGAGACAGTTCATTCCACATATCCAGCTTGGATGCCCAATAATTATAAGGCGAAGGTACTCCCTCAGCATCTTCCCAAACTTTGCACTCCTTGTGATAGTACTCCGTGCCTCAGGGCCTGAGCAATGGGAGGGGCTGAGAAAATGCTCACAGAACTTTGACAGTGTTCCCCTGCCTCAGCTGGATTGAAGTTGCGTCTCTCTCGCCTGTACTCCTTGGTTGTCCAAAGAAGTGTGTCCCTCTGCCGCCAGTGTTTTCAGATGGGAATTTTTTTAATAGTTTCGCAACAAGGGCCTTCTGGTACAGCCCCATTTTTGTAGACCTGTCCGCCTCAGGAATAAGAGATATAAAGTTCTCCTTGTAGTGAGAGTCTAGAAGTGTCACCAACCAGTAATGTCTGTCACCCAAAATTTTGAGAATGCTAGGGTCATTGGAAAGGCAGCATAAAATAAACTCAGCTATGCGTGCCAGACTACTAACAAGCAAGACTTCCGTGTCCTCACAAAGAAGATAACTGATCATGCTCTCCTCCTCCTCTCTGTCCTCTGGCCATCTACGCTGAACAGACGGTATGATAGCTGTGCAGGTAGTACCATCTATAGCACATAAAACTAGTTCCTGTCCTTCCTCCTCCTCCCCCTCTTCCTCATTGTAACCCAATCCACGTTGGGATGAGATGAGGCTGGGCTGTATGGTTCCTTTCTCCATCTCATCGTGCTCTGCCTGTAATGCATCCTCTTTGATTGTGAGCAGAGAGCGTTTCAAAAGACAGAGAAGCGGGATGGTGACGGTAATTATGGCGTCATTGCCGCTCATTATCTTGGTGAAGTCTTCAAAGTTTTGGAGGATGGTACATATGTCTGACATCCATGTCCACTCCTGAGGTCTTATGTGTGTAGTATGAACTGAATACCGACGGCCTTGTTGATGCTGGTACTCAACAACTGCCCTCTTCTTCTCACAAATCCTTCCCAACATCTGCAATGTAGAGTTCCAACGCATGGGAACATCACACACCAGTCTGTGAGCCAGAAGCTGCAAACGCTGCTGAAGCACGGCAAGGGCGGCGGAAGCTGTAGGTGACTTTCTAAAATGGGCACACAGGTGGCGTACTTTAACATGCAGATCCGGCAGCTCTGGGTAGGATTTGAGAAACCGCTGAAACATGATGTTAAGCACATGGGCCAGGCATGGTACATGTTTGAGCTTGCCTCGACTCAGAGCCGCCACCTGGCTCCAGTCATTGTCACACACGACCATGCCTGGCTGTAGGTTCAGCGGTGTGAGCCACAGATCTTCCTGCTCTTTCAAAGCTGTCCACAACTCTTCAGCATTGTGCAGTTTGTCACCTAAGCATATTAGCTTCAGCACAGCATGTTGCCGCTTGGCCGAGGCAGTGCTGCAGTGCTTCCAGCTTCTGACTGATGTGGTCATTTCGGAGATGGAGGCTGAAGAGGATGAGGAGGCTGAGAGGATGACGTGCAGAAGCTGTAGACTGTGGGGCAACCCTGATTGATCTAGGGCCCACAATCTTCGGCGTCGGGAGGATGTGTTCCGTCCCAAGGTCCGACTGGGTCCCGGCGTCCACTATGTAAACCCAGTGTGCCATCAGCGAGATGTACCGTTCCTGCCCACAAGCACTTGTTGTCTGTGGTTAGGTGAACTTTCCCGGTAACTGTGTTGTTGAGGGCACGGCTAATGTTTAAGGACACGTGCTTGTGTAATGCGGGGATGGCACACAGGGAGAAATAGTGCTGGCTGGGGACCGAGTACAGAGGGACGGCTGCCGCCATCAGGCTGCGGAATGCTTCCATCTCCACGAGCCTAAAAGGCAACATTTCGAGCACAAGCAGTCGTGAAATGTGAGAATTTAGTAGTGTGGCCTGTGGGGCGTTGGCTGCGTATTTGCGCTTGCGTTCCAAGGACTGGGGTATGGACAACTGAAGGTTGCGCTGGGACAAGGACATGAACGTGCTTCCTGATGCTGCTACTTGAGATTGTGCATCGATAGGTGCAGGGCAGGAGGCATCTTCGCATGCACCATGAACAGGGGATTGGCTTACATGCATGACAGCGGAAGAAGCAATGGTGCCACCCGCAGACACTGTTACTGGACCCTGGTGTTCGACCCACAAAGTCGGGTGATTTGCTGCCATGTGCCTGATTATGCTAATGGTGGTCAGGCTGGTCGTTTTGCAACCCCTGCAGATGCTGGCCTGGCAGGTGGGGCAAGTGGCCTTTTTGGGTTATCGGCAGAGTCTTTAAAAAACAACCAGACTCAGGAAGACCTAATAGTTGTACTGGCAACTTCCTTCGTGTTGGTGCTACGGGGAACGGTTGCCTTTCTTCTGTCTGCAGCCACCACACTGCTTCTTCCTGCCGTTTGGGGAGCTCTGCCTCCCTCCCTCTGTGTGCTGCTCTCCTCATTCTGCATGTCCTCCTGCCAGGTTGGGTCAGTCACTATATCATCCATCACCTCATCTACCACTTCAGCACCCTGATCCTCCTCCTGACTTTCTGGCAATTGTGTCTCATCATTGTCCACCTCTTGTGACACTTTCCCACCGTTGCCTTCGTGTGAACGTGGCTGCTCAAATATTTGGGCATCGCTACATGCGATAAATGGAAAAGTGAACAGCTCTTCAGAGTGTCAAAGTGTGGAATTGGTTGTCTCCGGGGACTCGGCATGGAGGGAGGAAGGAGGATCAGGGTGAGGAATATGCGGTCTAGACTCACGGCTACTGAGACTTGACCGTGTGGAAGACAGGGTGGTGGTGGTGGCTAAGTGACTGGAAGCATTATCCGCTATCCAATCAACAACCTTTTGACACTGCTCTGTGTTCAATAGTGGTGTGCTGCGGACCCCTATTAATTGGGAAAAGAAGGACGGGCGAGAAGATGAGGGTGTTTGTTGTGGCACAATTTCAGCTTGCCACGGCCTTGTCCTCAGCCTCTGCATGCACCATCACCATCACCATCACGTCCAGTTCCCCGACCCTTGCCACATGCCTTGCCCATTTTAAATGGAGGACGGTGTCTTTCACGCTCACTACAAATGACTGAGTTTGGAGCGAACTTATATGTGATCCATGTGATGGAGAAAACAGAGTTTTAAATACCTGGTCTGTAGGTAGCTAGTTTGAACAGAAAACTGGTGTGAATTGCTTCACTGACACACTGAAAGAAATTTTTAATGGAGGCCAGAAATGGCAGTATTTTCTGACAATGTATATGTGATGCGTGTGATGGAGAAAACAGAGTTTTAAATACCTGGCCTGTAGGTAAGTAGTTTGAACAGCAAACTGCTGTGAATTGCATCACTGACGCATTGAAAGAAATTTTTAATGGAGGCCCGAAATGGTAGTAAACTGTGTTCCAAATTATTATGCAAATAATATTTTCTCAGATTTTCCCAAATTACCTTTATGAATTGCAGTCATTGTCATTTTCCAGTCAAATTACTATTAGAGTACAACTGAAAGGTTTTTGTACAAACTGCCTATGATAACAGTATATTTTTAAAAAAATAAAAAAACCAAACTGCACTCAAAATGCATGTTCCAAATTATTATGCACAGCAGAGTTTTCAACCTTTTATTTTAATAAAGAACAAAAAAATGGTCATTTTTGAAATTATAAGCATTAGCAGGTTATTACTAGTGTTGAGCCACCCCCGTAGTGTTCGAGTTCGGTTCGGTTCGTCGAACACCCGTGTGTTCGCCGAACTGTTCGTCGAACTGTTCGTCGAACACCTTCGAACACCGTTAAAACCAATGGCAGGCAAACAAAAACACACAGAAACACATAGAAAACACCTTCAAAGGTGTCCAAAAGCTGACAAACTGCTCAGAAGACATAACTAACACATGGAAAAGTGACAAGTACATATAGTCATGCGAAAATAAAAGAGGTGGAGGAGTAAAAGGAGGGGGAGACACAGATATAGGCATGTCATGCCCTTCTAAAATCCAAAAAGTGAGAAGCCGACACGGCCAGTCCGCTCCTGCCCGTGCCACCTCCGTGTCGCCGGGTTTGTGCCAGAGCCGCGGTGAACCCTGACGGCCAGCCCCCCTCTCCCAATACTGGTGCCTGTCCGCTGGTGGGTCGAGCGAGCCCCCCTGTGGTGGAGGCAGCTCTAAGCTTTTTAATTTAAATTGTCTCTCTAATTTGAATGAATACACTTTAAATCCATTTACAAGTATCTATTGGAGGGCAAGTCTCATGCCAGCAGCCGCGGTAATTCCAGCTCCAGTAGCGTCCACTAAAGCTGCTGCAGTTAAAAAGCTTTTATAAGGATCGAGCTCGGCTGTCCACCGCAAGGCATCCTACTGCCAGTCCCAGCCCCTATGCCTTGGGGTGCCTCCTGATGCTCTTCACTAAGTATCCCATGGTCCCGAAGCACTTCCTTTGAAAAAATTAAGTGTCTAAACTACAGGTGGTGCAGCTTGCTTAACAGCCGGGATAATCCGCTCACTAGCAGACACTGCTACTAGGCACAAAGTATTTCCTGGGCTAGATGCAGTTAAAAATTTGTAATTAGATACTCTCGTTGGATGCTGTGAAAGCATTCCATAGAGTCTCCTGGCACGCCATATATGATTCTCTTAAAAAGCTTGGGGTAGGGGTCTAGGGGACCCTTTTATAGCCAAAATCACGGCCCTGTATCGCAATACGTCACCTAGGCTGAAGATAAATGGAACTGTAGCACCCTGAGGGCTCGGTTGCTACAGACGTATTGCACCTCACCCAGAGGTGTGATATCTCACTCTCAGGTAAGGATGGAGTGTGGATCAGGACCCGACACCTGCATGCATTACACCACATTGCCGTGGGGCAGGGCGACCAATATGCCCCTGAGATGGGCACGACAGTCCCTGTCCCTGGCTGGAGTGGGGGGAGGGAACACTGAGGAAGGGGAACCCTGTAGTGCAGGAGCAGGGAGGAAGCAGTTCCTGGGTGCATTGAGAAGGGAGTATAAAAGGTGGGCACCATCTTAGTTCAGTGCAGAGAAGTCTGAGCAGAAGTGGCAGGGAGCAGGGGCTCTGCATGAGCTCTGCTCCGGAGGCGGGCCTAGTAACAGAGGCCCAGGCCTGGAAGAGGGAGAAGGAAGGAAGAGGAGCGGAGAAGGCTCCAGGAACGAGGAATGAAGGGATCCCAGGGGTGCGGACGGGCGAGTCGCCACCGCACGCCCGAATCCAACTGCGTGGAGGGGTCAGGCCAAAGGGGGAGACCGGTCCCCGAACTAGTGGAGGCAGGAAACGACCCTCAGCTAGAAACCCGGAGGCTCTGACATTTTATGTGGCGCAGCCCCTCGCTACACCCGCTAGGAAGGCACCACATAGGGTCAGGGAAAGTGGCGCCAAGTTTACCAAGAGGAGGCCCGAGGCAGCCGGACAGAAGTGTTGGTAAGAAAGGCCAGACAAAGGACACACAAAGGGGGTCCTGTGAAGTGCTCCAAAGTTATCTGGGAGTTGTCTGAGCCCCTCACCTGGTGAGCACAGTACGACGTGGGCAACCGTTACCTGCAGACGTGGTCTGGATAATAAGAACTGTGAGTAAAGGCCCTGAACTGCATCACTGACTCCGTGTCGTTACTGCTGCTGCCCTGCACCATCACCCCCATCCTCCGCATACACTGCCCTGAGGCTATACTCCTCCCGTGGGGAGTTATGCTACGCTCTGCTGCACCCACAACACCAGCCTCAGTGGTCTGCCCTGTAGCGGCGGTTCACTCTGACCGCAATCCACGGGTGGCGTAGTCGGACATTTAAACATGAAAACCACATAAATAGTTCCGCCACTCGTTTGACCGCCCTGAGCCACGGAACTGGGTCGCCGCCACGAAGACTACAACCACCAGCATCCACCAAAAAGGGTCCGGCTCCGGGTGTCCCAAGGCCCAGGGGGTGCGTCAGAACATTTTCATCACCTTTCACAATCACCAATGGGACAAGGCAGTGATGTCCTCTGTCCCCTCTCTTATACATCCTAGTGACGGAGCACCTGCTCTCATCAATTCGCCATAACCCCAATATTAGGTGGATTGAGGTGGGAGGCACCGAGTACAAGTGCTCTCTATTTGCTGATGATGTCCTAGTATATATCACTCAATCACATATATCCATCCATGCTGTTATGGCTGAAATAGATCACTTTGTTACATGGTAAAATTTTAAAATCAATGCAGCGAAGTCTGAGGCCCTCGATGTCTCCCTCCCCAAATCCATATAGGATTCCATCCAGTCCAACTTTCCCTTTGCCTGGCCCTCACAGGGTATCAAATACTTAGGAATTCCTATTCATAGAGACCTCTCCCATCTATGTTATCTTAATTTTGGGCCCTTTATTGAACAACTCCATACAGACCACGGTTGGCAAGTTAGAACTGTAAGATTCACTACGTGAACCACTGGTGTTTTGTGGAAAAGCACATGTACACTGCGTTCCAAATTATTATACAAAAAGTGTTTAGGAGTGATAAGGGAAGAATTTGTTTGTTTGTCAGTTAAACTCATTGATGGTGATGTGTGTCAGGGCTCTTTATATCACTGTAAGCAATTGCAGACACCTGTGCTAATTAGTTTGGCAGGTGTGTCCAATGAAAGGCAAGACTACTTAAGAAGGCTCTCTCACATTATTAAGCAGCCTACATTTTCTGCCAAAATGGGAAAGAAAAAGGATGTGTCGGCTGCTGAGAAGCAACAAATTGTGGAGTGTTTAGGTCAAGGCATGACTACAATCAACATTGTGCGATGATCAGGATGAAGTGTCTTGGCAATCAAGAAGTATGTAGCTGATTCACAGTACACACGTGTGCGTGCTGATAAGGGAAAATTGAGGACTCTTTCCTACAGGCAATTACGTCAGGTTGAAAGAGCAGCGGCAAAAAAGCCTTGTCATAGCAGCAGACAAGTTTTTGAAGCTGCTTGTGCCTCCAACGTCCCCCGAACAACAAGATGCAGGGTCCTTCAGAGGTTTGCAGGTGTGCATGCGCCATCCTGTCGACCTCCTCTATCCACTTCACACAAGCAGAAACGGCTCCAGTGGGCCAAAAATTACATGAAGACTGATTTCAAAACTGTTTTGTTCACGGATGAGTGCCGTGCAGCGCTCGATGGTCCAGATGGATGGAGTGGAGGATGGCTGGTTGATGGACACCCCACGCAAACACGGCTACAGCGCCAACAAGGAGGAGGTGGAGTAATGTTTTGGGCTGGAATCATGGGGAGAGAGATTGTCGGCCCCTTTAGGATCCCTGAAGGCGCTAAAGATGAACTCCATAATGTATGTGGATTTTCTCAAACAGCACTTCCTGCCATGGTTCAAGAAGAAGAACCGTGTATTTCACTGCAAGATCATTTTTCTGCATGATAATGCACCATCTCATGCTGCACATAAAACATCTGCATCTCTGGCTGATATGGGCATAAAAGGGGACAAACTTATGGTGTGACCCCCATGCTCCCCTGACCTCTACCCCATTCAGAACCTTTGGAGCATCATTAAAAGGAGTGTCTATGATGGCGGGAGGCAGTTCACATCTAAGCAACAGCTCTGGGAGGGTATTCTGTCCTCATGCAAAACAATTGAAGCAGAAACCATCCAAAACCTGACAAATTCAATGGACGAGAGAGTTCAGAAGCTCCTTTCGAACAAGGGGTCCTATGTGAAAATGTAACATCACCTAGAATAAAGTTTTGAGTTGAAAACTGTTTGATTTCAGTTTCTAACAACCTGCTAATGCTTATAATTTCAAAAATGACCATTTTTTTGGTCTTTATTAAAATGAAAAGGTTGATCGAAAAGTTTGGGGGATCTAAGAGTGTGGCAACCCAGTAGTCATGATTACTTCGAATTCTGACAATATGAGGGTCATGCTGCAGGTAGTGCAGCAAGAAGGCACTTATGTGTCTTGCGCATCTCGGAGCCCCAAAATTATTTTCCGGGCTAGATGCAGCTAAAAATTATTTTTAATTTTAAATCTGGTGAAGCTTTAGTATAGATGGCCTAATAGGATCAGTGCTGCACACTGCTACAAAGCCCAAATTATTTTCCAGTCAAGATACAGATAAACATGATTAGTAATTTGAAAGCTTAAAACGGTTGGTAGGGTGATTTTAACCAATCATCAAGCTTTTACTCTCCCCAGGATGACACAGGGGTAGAAAAGTCGTTTCGGATCCATGATTTGTTCATCTTTATGAACGTGAGTCTGTCTACATTATCAGTGGAGAGCCGCGTGCGCTTATCTGTCAGCACACCACCAGCAGCGCTGAACACACGTTCAGACAGAACGCTGGCTGCGGGGCATGACAAGATCTCCAAGGCGTAAGTGGCTAGCTCCGCCCATTTATCCAGATTGGAAGCCCAAAAAGAGCAAGGGTCCAGTGACACAGTCGTGGCTTCAATGTTTACTTGGAGATACTCCTGTACCATCGTCTCTAGGCGTTGACTATGTGTCAGACTTCTTGTCTCCTGTGGCCTTGCAAAGGATGGGCTAAAAAAGTGGTGAAATGATTCCGCAAAATTGATGTTACCAGCAGATACTGTGGTTCTGTTACGGTTTGAGTGCTGAACACTTGACGGTCCCACGGTTGGCAAGTTGGAACTGTGAGATTCACTACGTGCACCACTGGTATTTTGTGGAAAAGCACATGTAAGATTCTGCAACAGTCTCTGCTGATACTCCTGCATGCGTGCATCCCTTTCTATGGCAGGAATAATTTCTGCAAATTTACTTTTGTACCGGGGATCTAACAGTGTGGCAACCCAGTAGTCAGGATTATTTCTAATTCTCACAATTCGAGGGTCATGTTGCAGGTAGTGCAGCAAGAAGGCACTCATGTGTGTTGCGCATCCAGGAGCACCAAGTCCCTGTTGTGTTGGTGGCGAGGTAACAATCATGCTTCCTTCCTCTGTCCTCTCCCCCCAACCTCGCACAACAGAAATGTGATCAAGGTCTCCCTCATCTGATGAGTCTTCCATCAGTTCGTCCTCCACTTCTTCCTGGGCTCCTGCACCTTCCTCACTAGTTTGGCTGCTACCATGCGCCCTGGTAAAACCATCTCCCCCACCCTCACATGCCCGCCGCCTTGGTGCTGCCGACCGTCTGGACCTTGCAGATGTTAGCCCTTCCGCATACAACTCCTCCTCCTCTACTTCCTCCACCTCCTCTTGTGCCACCACCTGACTCCGAATTCTGTTTAACATGTGCTCCAGCATGTAAATCACCGGAATAGTCATGCTGATAATGGCATCGTCAGCACTAAACATCTTCGTCGCCATTTCAAAACTGTGCAGAAGGGTGCATAGGTCCCTGATCTGAGACCACTCCTCCAGCGTGATTTGCCCCACCTCTGAATCTCGTTGGCCCAGGCTATACGTCAGAACGTATTGCACCAGGGCTTGTCGGTGCTGCCACAGTCGCTGCAACATGTGCAGAGTTGAATTCCACCGGGTAGGCACATCGCATTTTAGCCGGTGAAGTGAAAGGCCCAACGACTTCTGTAGAGATGTAAGTCGCTGAGCTGCGGGATGCGAACGGCGGAAGTGAGCACACAGCGACCGTGCCCTCTGCAGAAGGCCATCTAGTCTGGGATAGTGGGCTAAAAATTGCTGGACAACCAGGTTCAACACGTGAGCCATACAAGGCATGTGTGTGACATTGCCCCGGCGAAGGGCCGCACCCAGGTTTGCAGAATTGTCGCACACGGCCTTCCCTGGTTTCAGGTCCAGTGGAGACAACCATTCATGAAATTGGTTCTCCAGAGCTGACCACAACTCCTCAGCTGTGTGACTCACATTTCCCAGACATTTCAATGTAAAAACCGCCTGATGACGTTGAGCCCTACTGGGGGCTTTGGGTGCAGGTGGAAGACCGAGAGGAGGTTGAGGAGGCAGAAGCAGTGGAGGAACTTTGACATAAAGAGGATTGACGCACAACTCGTGGGGACGGCAAGACTTGGACAGCAGCCCCTTGTCCTGCTGTCACCATAGTTACCCAGTGCCCAGTCAGCGACATGTAACGCCCCTGTCCATGCCTACTCGTCCAAGTGTCTGTGGTGAAATGCACCCTGTCACACACAGAGTTTCTCAAAGAAGCGGTGATGTTGTGTGCGACATGCTGGTGGAGCGCAGGCACACCTTTCTTTGAGAAGTAGTGCCGACTGGGCATCTGGTACTGGGGCACTGCGACGGACATAAGGTCTCGAAAATCCTCTGTGTCCACCAGGCGGAAAGGCAGCATTTCTGTAGCCAAGAGCTTGCAGATGGTGAAATTCAACCTCTTAGCTTTCTCATGGCTAGGAGGAAATGGTCTTTTACTTGTCCACATCTGAGGGACCGAGGGCTGGCTATTGTGCTTAGACGGGGTTGATAAGGGTGTCCCCGGCAAACTGCCGGTCTGTGAGGAAGATGCAGGCGGACATGTTAGGTTGCCTTGATCCAAAGGTGGTGCTATCGATGTCGGACAGCGCTCAACACCAGCTGGTGTTACCACCTCCAAAGAAAATGATGACCTGCCAATCACGCTGGCTGTTGCGGGTAAAGAGGTGGCAGGTCTGCGCCCCAAAACAGGTGTGACTGCTGTCCCCCCAGTCACAGAGGATGAAGAGGCCGCGGATGCACAAGATATGGCAGACGGTGATTGGCCCGGCCGGCTAGGCCGCATTGTAGCACACTGAGCTTCCCACTGCAACTTATGCTTCATGTCCATGTGCCGGTTCATGCATGAAGTACTCAAACTATGTATTTTTTGGCCTCTACTTAGCTTTTGCTGACAAATGTTACAGATAACACGAGTTGGGTCATCTTTATCGATCTGAAAAAATGCCCAGGCTATGCAAGGCTTAGCACCCATGCGACCTGAAGAGCCACCACGACTTGTGGTGAGAGGCAGAGTTGTGTTTGAGGATGCAGTTGTTGACGTGCTTCCAGTACTACGTCTCTGTCCAGGAAGGCGCAACCTGACCTCGTCGTCACTAGCATCTTCCTCCATCTCCTCTGCTGACCTCATCTCTTGGCTGACTGTGGGTTGACAGTAAGTGGGATCTCCGACCTCATCATCATCACCCTGTGCGTTATCACACCCGTCGTCCTCAGAGCCAACCTGTTCCTGCCCTGACAAAAAACTAAAGTTGTCGCTCCAATCAGGTATTTGAGTCTTATCATCGTCTTCCTCATTGTCTCCACCAACAGGAGTTACAGTTTGGGAATGAGGGTCTACATTATGGTCAGAACCTTCTGCGTCTGGTCCTTGATCCGACTCATAAAGATTCTGGGCATCAGTGCAGATCATTTCCTCGTCTGGATTCACAGAAGCGCTGGAGTCGACCTCTGATTCCCAGGCTTTAGTATGAGTAAACAGCTCTGCAGACTCAACCATCTGCTCTACCTCATACTCAGACGGGCAGCTGGAGATTTGGGAGCTGTGAGGAAGCAAGTGCGATTTGGGTGACACCTTTGAGGACTGGAGTATTTGTGATGTTGAAGTTGATGTGGAGGAGAGCCCACTTAAAGGAGCACTTGATATCCGTTGAAGCACCTGCTGTTTTTGTGCCTCATCTGGAATTTGTAGCGATTGGCGTGGACGTAAGAAAGGGATCTTATCACATTGTCCGCTAAAAGAAGTAGACATTTTAGTTTGGCTGGAAGATGGTCTTTCTTCTGCAGATGTTACTGTTGCTTTAACACCTACCCCACGGACACAACCTTTTTTCCCCTTCCCAACACGCCTATTCCCCTTTCCACCAGCAGCAGGCCTTTTTCCACTCATTTTGGTGGTTAACTAATTCACAACTCTGGAGTTGTTTGCACAAAAAAACAATGGATGGTAACCGAGCAGAGCTGAGTGGCCAAACTGTGGTATTAGGCCAAAACTATTGGCTGGGTTAGATGCAGAAAAAAATTATTTTGAATTTGCAACCTGATGGAGGTCAGTATAGATGGACTAATACAAATAGTCCCACACACTGCTAGAAGACCAAATATTTTTTCAGAGGCACTGTAGATGCAGATAAAAATTATTTTTAATTTGCAACCTGATGGAGGTCAGTATAGATGGACTAATAGACCAAGTCCCACACACTGCTAGAAGCCCAAATATTTTTTCAGAGCTAGATGCAGAAAAAAATTATTTTTAATTTGCAACCTGATGGAGGTCAGTATAGATGGAATAATAGACCAAGTCCCACACACCACTAGAAGCCCAACTATTTTTTCAGAGCTAGATGCAGAAAAAAATTATATTCAATTTGCAACCTGCTGGAGGTCAGTATAGAAGGACTAATAGAACAAGTCCCACACACTGCTAGAAGCCCAAATATTTTTTCAGAGCTAAATGAAGAAAAAAATTATTTTTAATTTGCAACCTGATGGAGGTCAGTATAGATGGACTAATAGACCAAGTCCCACACACTGCTAGAAGCCCAAATATTTTTTCAGAGCTAGATGCAGAAAAAAAATATTTTTAATTTGCAACCTGATGGAGGTCAGTATAGATGGACTAATAGACCAAGTCCCACACACTGCTAGAAGCCCAAATATTTTTTCAGAGCTAGATGCAGAAAAAAAATATTTTTAATTTGCAACCTGATGGAGGTCAGTATAGATGGACTAATAGACCAAGTCCCACACACTGCTAGAAGCCCAAATATTTTTTCAGAGCTAGATGCAGAAAAAAATTATTTTTAATTTGCAACCTGATGGAGGTCAGTATAGATGGACTAATAGACCAAGTCCCACACACTGCTAGAAGCCCAAATATTTTTTCAGAGCTAGATGCAGAAAAAAAATATTTTTAATTTGCAACCTGATGGAGGTCAGTATAGATGGACTAATAGACCAAGTCCCACACACTGCTAGAAGCCCAAATATTTTTTCAGAGCTAGATGCAGAAAAAAATTATTTTTAATTTGCAACCTGATGGAGGTCAGTATAGATGGACTAATAGACCAAGTCCCACACACCGCTAGAAGCCCAAATATTTTTTCAGAGCTAGATGCAGAAAAAAATTATTTTTAATTTGCAACCTGATGGAGGTCAGTATAGATGGACTAATAGACCAAGTCCCACACATTGCTAGAAGCCCAAATATTTTTTCAGAGCTAGATGCAGAAAAAAATTATTTTTAATTTGCAACCTGATGGAGGTCAGTATAGATGGACTAATAGACCAAGTCCCACACACCGCTAGAAGCCCAACTATTTTTTCAGAGCTAGATGCAGAAAAAAATTATATTCAATTTGCAACCTGCTGGAGGTCAGTATAGAAGGACTAATAGAACAAGTCCCACACACTGCTAGAAGCCCAAATATTTTTTCAGAGCTAGATGCAGAAAAAAATTATTTTTAATTTGCAACCTGATGGAGGTCAGTATAGATGGACTAATAGACCAAGTCCCACACACCACTAGAAGACCAACTATTTTTTCAGAGCTAGATGCAGAAAAAAATTATATTCAATTTGCAACCTGCTGGAGGTCAGTATAGAAGGACTAATAGAACAAGTCCCACACACTGCTAGAAGCCCAAATATTTTTTCAGAGCTAAATGAAGAAAAAAATTATTTTTAATTTGCAACCTGATGGAGGTCAGTATAGATGGACTAATAGACCAAGTCCCACACACTGCTAGAAGCCCAAATATTTTTTCAGAGCTAGATGCAGAAAAATATTATTTTTAATTTGCAACCTGATGGAGGTCAGTATAGATGGACTAATAGACCAAGTCCCACACACCGCTAGAAGCCCAAATATTTTTTCAGAGCTAGATGCAGAAAAAAATTATTTTTAATTTGCAACCTGATGGAGGTCAGTATAGATGGACTAATAGACCAAGTCCCACACACTGCTAGAAGCCCAAATATTTTTTCAGAGCTAGATGCAGAAAAAAATTATTTTTAATTTGCAACCTGATGGAGGTCAGTATAGATGGACTAATAGACCAAGTCCCACACACCGCTAGAAGCCCAAATATTTTTTCAGAGCTAGATGCAGAAAAAAATTATTTTTAATTTGCAACCTGATGGAGGTCAGTATAGATGGACTAATAGACCAAGTCCCACACATTGCTAGAAGCCCAAATATTTTTTCAGAGCTAGATGCAGAAAAAAATTATTTTTAATTTGCAACCTGATGGAGGTCAGTATAGATGGACTAATAGACCAAGTCCCACACACCGCTAGAAGCCCAACTATTTTTTCAGAGCTAGATGCAGAAAAAAATTATATTCAATTTGCAACCTGCTGGAGGTCAGTATAGAAGGACTAATAGAACAAGTCCCACACACTGCTAGAAGCCCAAATATTTTTTCAGAGCTAAATGAAGAAAAAAATTATTTTTAATTTGCAACCTGATGGAGGTCAGTATAGATGGACTAATAGACCAAGTCCCACACACTGCTAGAAGCCCAAATATTTTTTCAGAGCTAGATGCAGAAAAAAATTATATTTAATTTGCAACCTGATGGAGGTCAGTATAGATGGACTAATAGACCAAGTCCCACACACTGCTAGAAGCCCAAATATTTTTTCAGAGCTAGATGCAGAAAAAAATTATTTTTAATTTGCAACCTGATGGAGGTCAGTATAGATGGACTAATAGACCAAGTCCCACACACTGCTAGAAGCCCAAATATTTTTTCAGAGCTAGATGCAGAAAAAAATTATTTTTAATTTGCAACCTGATGGAGGTCAGTATAGATGGACTAATAGACCAAGTCCCACACACCGCTAGAAGCCCAACTATTTTTTCAGAGCTAGATGCAGAAAAAAATTATATTCAATTTGCAACCTGCTGGAGGTCAGTATAGAAGGACTAATAGAACAAGTCCCACACACTGCTAGAAGCCCAAATATTTTTTCAGAGCTAAATGAAGAAAAAAATTATTTTTAATTTGCAACCTGATGGAGGTCAGTATAGATGGACTAATAGACCAAGTCCCACACACTGCTAGAAGCCCAAATATTTTTTCAGAGCTAGATGCAGAAAAAAATTATTTTTAATTTGCAACCTGATGGAGGTCAGTATAGATGGACTAATAGACCAAGTCCCACACACTGCTAGAAGCCCAAATATTTTTTCAGAGCTAGATGCAGAAAAAAATTATTTTTAATTTGCAACCTGATGGAGGTCAGTATAGATGGACTAATAGACCAAGTCCCACACACTGCTAGAAGCCCAAATATTTTTTCAGAGCTAGATGCAGAAAAAAATTATTTTTAATTTGCAACCTGATGGAGGTCAGTATAGATGGACTAATAGACCAAGTCCCACACACCGCTAGAAGCCCAACTATTTTTTCAGAGCTAGATGCAGAAAAAAATTATATTCAATTTGCAACCTGATGGAGGTCAGTATAGATGGACTAATAGACCAAGTCCCACACACTGCTAGAAGCCCAAATATTTTTTCAGAGCTAGATGCAGAAAAAAAATATTTTTAATTTGCAACCTGATGGAGGTCAGTATAGATGGACTAATAGACCAAGTCCCACACACCGCTAGAAGCCCAACTATTTTTTCAGAGCTAGATGCAGAAAAAAATTATATTCAATTTGCAACCTGCTGGAGGTCAGTATAGAAGGACTAATAGAACAAGTCCCACACACTGCTAGAAGCCCAAATATTTTTTCAGAGCTAAATGAAGAAAAAAATTATTTTTAATTTGCAACCTGATGGAGGTCAGTATAGATGGACTAATAGACCAAGTCCCACACACTGCTAGAAGCCAAATATTTTTTCAGAGCTAGATGCAGAAAAAAATTATATTCAGTTTGCAACCTGATGGAGGTCAGTATAGATGGACTAATAGAATGATGCTATGCCCAAAAGATTTTACTTCACTAGGTGCAGTAAAAAAATTGGTATTCTATACACAGGTGTTATATCTTGCAACACAGATAGGCTACTCCACTGACTAACACACTCTGCAATAGGCCAAAAAGGATTAGCTTTGCTAGATTCAGCCAAATGCTGTGAAAAAAACTTGCACAGCACTGGCACAGACCTGCCTGGCAAACACTGATAGGAACTCATGTAACCTAGTCCTGAAAAGGACTCCAATTACAATTAGTCTTTACTCCCACAATCTATCTATTTAAGAGCACAGACCTGCTTAATAAAAGTCGTAGGAAATGCTGTAACCTAGTCCTTAAAAGGACTGCAATCACAACTATTCCCTACTCCCAAGCTATCTGTATATTTGTGCGAAAATTGGCTTGAAATTAACAAGGTATAGCGCACACAGCAACAGCGGTGCCGTCTAACACGCAGCTGCAGCAGTGAGAAAATGGTGGCGACGGGGAAAATGGCTTGGTCTTATAGGGCAAGGACATGTGACATACACTGCCAATGACACATGCCCTTGCTTGTGTGAAAAAAAGCACTTCGCTCCGTGTGTGCGCTGCTGATAGGCTGACAGATTGCACCTCCCCACTGCAAATGCGGGAAAGAGAAAAAAAAATGGAGATCTTCATTGTTCCTGCAGAGATCCATCCCCTGCCCCTCCCCCCACCCCGCTGTACACTCAAACTGCGTATTAACATTAATTTTCATCATTACTGAGAAAAAATCCAGTTATGATTTTGGTGCACGAACAGTTATCGAACATAACCTCGAACAGCCGAATTTTTCTCAAATTGTTCGTGTTCGCCGAACGGCTCGAACACCGCCCAAAACAGCTCGAATTTGAGATTGGCGAACAGTTCGAGTAGAACAACGCTCATCTCTAGTTATTACAAACTGAATTCAAAGAGTTTTCAACTCAAAACTTTTTTCTAGCTGATGTTACATTTGCACATAGGACCCCTTGTTTGAAAGGAGCTTCTGAACTCTCTCGTCCATTGAATTTGTCAGGTTTTGGATGGTTTCTGCTTCAATTGTTTTGCATGAGGACAGAATACCCTCCCAGAGCTGTTGCTTAGATGTGAACTGCCTCCCGCCATCATAGACACTCCTTTTGATGATGCTCCAGAGGTTCTCAATGGGGTTGAGGTCAGGGGAGCATGGGTGCCACACCATAGGTTGGTCCCCTTTTATTCCCATAGCAGCCAGAGATGCAGATGTGTTATGTGCAGCATGAGACGGGGCATTATCATGCATGAAAATGATCTTGCTGCGGAATGCACGGTTCTTATTCTTGAACCATGGAAGGAAGTGCTGTTTGAGAAACTCAACTTACATTATGGAGTTCATCTTTACCTCTTCAGGGATCCTAAAAGGGCCGACAATCTCTCTCCCCATGATTCCAGCCCAAAACATTACTCCACCTCCTCCTTGTTAGCGCCGTAGCCGTGTTTGCATGGGGTGTCCATCAACCAGCCATCCTCCACTCCATCCATCTGGACCATCGAGATCATTTTATGCATGATAATGCCCCGTCTCATGCTGCACATAACACATCTGCATCTCTGGCTGCTATGGGCATAAAAGGGGACAAACATATGGTGTGGCACCCATGTTCCCCTGACCTCAACCCTATTGAGAACCTCTGGAGCATCATCAAAAGGAGTGTCTATGATGGCGGGAGGCAGTTCACATCTAAGCAACAGCTCTGGGAGGGTATTCTGTCCTCATGCAAAACAATTAAAGCAGAAACCATCCAAAACCTGACAAATTCAATGGACGAGAGAGTTCAGAAGCTCCTTTCGAACAAGGGGTCCTATGTGCAAGTGTAACATCTCCTAGAATAAAGTTTTGAGTTGAAAACTGTTTGATTTTAGTTTGTAATAACCTGCTAATGCTTATAATTTCAAAAATGACCATTTTTTTGTTCTTTATTAATATGAAAAGGTTGAAAACTGCTGTGCATAATAATTTGGAACATGCATTTTGAGTGCAGTTTGAGTTTTTTATTTTTTAAAAAATATACTGTTATGATCGGCAGTTTGTACAAAAACCTTTCAATTGTACTCTAATAGTTATTTGACTGGAAAATTACAATGACTGCAATTCATATAGGTAATTTGGGAAAATCTGACAAAATATTATTTGCATAACAATTTGGAACACAGTGTATTTTCTGACAACGTATATGTAATCCTTGTGACAGAGAAAACACAGTTTTAAATAGCTGGATTTCTATCGCTGTAAAATGGAAAGGACCTGGCTGTATTCTGCAGTGCCAACAAGCAAATGACGCAGAAAAATGATGTTCTCTGGATTGCTTTTTAAGCAAATAATGAGGATTAAGATCCAAAAAAAAGTCTTCCTGGCTCCTGAGACCTGGGCCTTTTTATAGAAATATCTAAGCAACAGCAGAAGGCAGAATTGGAATGGAGCCTCTTGTGCTATATGCACTGCAGTCTGCTATATACACTTACTGCCTATATACACTGCCTGCCTGATATCTTTGCAAATGGATTAGTTCTCAGAAGGACTGTTTGTTAAGATGGATATGTGTAATGTATGGTTTTTCTCCCTACACTACCTAATACACAAGCATATCTCTTCCTGACGCAGCAGCACCTCTCCCTACTCTGCCTGATTCCAGAGTGACTGTGATGAGCACAGCGGCGCCAGGTCTGATATAGACCTGATGACGCTGTGCGGCCATCCAATCACTGTAATGCCACAACCACCATGGCTGCGGCATTACAATGAGTGGCAGGCAATCCCTGCATGTTGATTGGCGCTCTAAAGAGCGAAAACAACAAAGAACATATAATATACACCCTAATATATAACTTTTAATAGATATTTTAAAATATAAAAGCAATAAATCCAGGACAAAAATTCAGACAAAAGTATGGGGAAGGAAAGGCAAAGGGGCAGCACAAAATGGCATACAGACTTGCCCTATAGACCCTAAGCGAGGAATGCCCTACCTAACAGTGGAGTAATCACCCCAATGTGTCTGCGTGGTGTCCCCGCTCAATGGAGGCTGTCCCTTGCCTGTCCCTAGCACGTCCCGCGCTAGATACGGCTGACAGGTGTTTCCTGTACAATTATTGCAGGGGGTGTATTTAAGTCTGATGGGTCACTGACTCTTTTGGCTTGGTGATTCAATTGATGGGATATATTTACTTTTCCATCCAGCCCTACCTATTATGGTGTACTCCTGTGATTGTCCCCTGATGAGCCTTGACCTAGGAGGGGTCGAAACGCGTTGGGACGGGGACCTCATCTATATATAGTGATCATGAACCAATCAGCATCAGATAAGTCTGCAATCTAGCAGTTTGTTATTATGTGATTGCTGTGATGTGAACTTATTTAACACATTGCACTAAGTATTGGGAGTGTAGCGCACATTATTACTATGAATTATTGAGCATCAAATGTCTCTGTTATCTAGCAGTGTGTTTATTTATGACTGCTGTTATATTACCTCAATGAGAACATTTGATTAACACTGTTGTTACTATATGATTGTTAAAGTGGTTTGTAGATACCTTTTTTTGGCCATTATGTGGGTTAACTGAGATGCAAAAAGCTACTCCAATCCTATGTTTGGTTATTTCTAAAAAAAGACAGTGATCTATGCTTTCTCATACAGAAATTTATTGATAGGGATACATGGTCTCTGTCGATTCCATTTTTTACAACTATAGCCCTAACTTCCTTGGGGCATTGACATTGACTGTTTGTGGTCATTTCAATTAAATAAGTTATCTTGTTGACATTCCTTACCCATCTTATCATAACTGATGCATGTTTATTTATTTACTCTTACAGCACATTAACTTTTGAAATGACTGTCAGGTCTCCCAATTTTGGAACACCGGAATATATTTTTTTGTTCCTGTTTTTTGCTTTTTGTTTTTATGTTTGTATGTCTGTATAGGGACGTGCTAGGGACAGGCAAGGGACAGCCTCCGTTGAGTGGGGACACCACACCTACACATTAGGGTGATTACTCCGCTGTTAGGTAAGGCATTCCTTCATTAGGGTCTATAGGGCAAGTCTGTATGCCATTTTGTGCTGCCCCTTTGCCTTTCCTTCCCCATACTTTTATCAGAATTTTTGTCCTGGATTTATTGCTATTTTCTTTTAAAATATCTATTAAAAGTTATATCTTAGGGTGTATACTTTATGTTCTTTGTGGTTTTTGCATTTTTGATACACCTATTTAACACTACTACTTGAGCCTTTGGTTCTTGGCGCTTTAAAGAGCGCCAAACATGCAGGGAGGGGACCCGAGCATCCGCCCGAGCTTCTCTCAAGTATTCGGCGAGCTCCGAGCATCTCGAGTACTGACATGCTCGGGCGAGTACCGAGTAGTTGCGAGTATGCTCGCTCATCACTAATCATAACTAGTGTTTTTGTCATCATCAATTTCACAGTGACTGTAAACCTTGTTCCCTTCCCTATGACTGGCATACAGTGCATTGTGAAAGTATTTGGCCCCCTTGAACTTTTCTACCTTTTCCACATTTCTGGCTTCAAACAAAAAGATATAAAATTCTATTTTTTGGGGGAAGAATCAACAACAAGTGGGACACAATCATGAAGTGGAACGAAATATATTGGATATTTTAAACTTTTTTACCAAATTAAAAACTGAAAAGTGAGGCATGTAATATTATTCGGCCCCCTTGAGCTAATACTTTTTAGCCCACCTTTTGCTGCGATTACAGCTGCAAGTCGCTTGCGGTATGTCTCTATCAGTTTTGCACATCGAGAGGCTGAAATTCTTGCCCATTCTTCCTTGCAAAACAGCTAAAGCTCATTGAGGTTGGATGGAGGGCACTTGTGAACAGCAGTTTTCATCTCTTTCCACAGATTCTCAATTGGATTCAGGTCTGGACTTTGACATGGCCATTCTAACACCTGGATACATTTATTTTTGAACTATTCCATTGTAGATTTTTCTTTATGCTTAGGATCATTGTCTTGTTGGAAGATAAATCTCCGTTCCAGTCTCAGGTCTTTTGCAGACTCCAACAGGTTTTCTTCCAGAATGGTCCTGTATTTGGCTCTGTCCATCAATTTTAACCATCTTCCCTGTCCCTGCTTAAAAAAAACAGGCCCAAACCATGATGCTGCCACCACCATGTTTGACAGTGAGGATGGTGTTTTGAGGGTGATGAGCAGTGTTGCTTTTATGCCAAACATATCGTTTTGCATTGTGGCCAAAAAGTTTGATTTTGGTTTCATATGACCAGAGCACCTTATTCCACATGTTTGGTGTGTCTCCTAGGTGGCTTGAGGCAAACTTCAAACGAGAATTTTTATGGATATCTTTGAGAAATGGCTTTCTTCTTGCCACTCTTCCATAAAGGCCAGATTTGTGCAGTATACGAATGATTGTTGTCCTATGGACAGACTCTCCCACCTCAGCTGTAGATCTCTGCAGTTCATCCAGAGTGATCATGGGCCTTTTGGCTACATCTCTGATCAGTCTTCTCCTTGTTTGACATGAAAGTTTAGAGGGATGGCCGGGTCTTGGTAGATTTGCAGTGGTCTGATACTCCTTCCATTTCAATATGATTGCTTGTACAGTGCTCCTTGAGATGTTTAAAACTTGGGAAATCTTTTTGTATCCAAATTCAGCTTTAAACTTTGCCACAACAGTCTCTCGGACCTGCCTGGTGTGTTCCTTGGTCTTCATGATGCTCTCTGCACTTGAAATAGAACCCTGAGACTATCACAGAGCAGGTGCATTTATACGGAGACTTGATTACACACAGGTGGATTCTATTTATCATTACCAGTCATTTAGGACAACATTGGATCAATCAGATATCCTCACTGAACTTCTGGAGTGAGTTTGCTGCACTGAAAGTAAAGGGGTCGAATAATATTGCACGCCCCACTTTTCAGTTTTTAATTTGGTAAAAAAGTTTAAAATTTCCAATAAATTTCATTCCACTTCACGATTGTGTCTCACTTGTTGTTGATACTTCCCAGAAAAATTAGGATTTGTTATCTTTATGTTTGAAGCCAGAAATGTGGCAAAAGGTAGAAAAGTTCAAGGGGGCCAAATACTTTCACAATGCACTGTAACTCAATGATCCCTCTCACATCCAGCTGCTGTTGTTCTTCGTCCTCTTTTACACCCTGCTGCATATTATATTGACCGTGAGAGCCCCCAACAGCCCCAGGGCACTGATGAACTTTTATAATCACCCATTCTTCGCAATATCTTGTTGTATCATTCAGAGTGTTTTTTTTCCCATATAAAGGTGAGCAATAGTGATGAGCGAACATACTCGCAAGTACTCGGTACTCGCCCCAGCATTTCAGTACTAGAGATGCTCGGAGCTCGCCGAGTACTTCCAAGTTGCTCGGGTGGATGCTCGGGTCCCCTCCCTGCATGTTTGGTGCTCTTTAGAGCGCCAATCAACATACAGGCATTGTTTGCCACACGCTGTAATTGACGCGCCCCCGAGGCAATGGGGTACTTAGCAGCCGGGCCTATGGATGCTGGGGGGGATATGTCAGAGTGGCTGGCCCAGTCCGTGGCCCAGGGCGGTCAACCAAAAAGGGGATTGTAATTTGGATAGAAATAAAAATAAAGTAAATAGTTCATGACGCCACCTATTGTACCTGGTAAGGATTACCAGCGCTGCTGCAGACCTCTGGGGGTGATGGGATGGCAGCTGGGATGTTTCTGCTCCCCACAGGTGGAGCGGGCCCCCGGGGCAGTGTGGAGTTTGATGGTGGGTGGTGATGCTGGGGCTTGTAGTGCAGACGGGATGGCGCAGCAGGAGTATCTGACAGAGTCAAGGGATTCGCTTCAATACCTCTACTTGTGCGGATGTCAGGTACGGTCCAGGGTACTCAGTAGGATGGGTGCACTTCAGGACTTCTCCCCAGTGAGCGGGTATAAGGCCTCCTGGTCCGTGTCTGCCTCTCTGTATGCTCCTCGCCAACCAGCAACTGGGCCTAGCTTATGTGTCGTGCTGTACCTTCACCTGTCGCTCGGTAGTGGGACTTTCTGCTGGCAACCACTATCCCTGGTCGCTGGGGCCTTCGTGGTTCCTGGTCCTGTAATGGGTCTAGCTTCAGGTCTGCCAGGGACTTGTAGTCCTCCTGGAATGCCTGGTCCCTACTGGGTATAAAGGACCCTGTAGGCGCGGACCCGGTGTTCGGTTTGTATCTTCGGGGTGAGCCTATGATGCTCCTCTGCCCCCTCAGCTCCTCTCTCCTCTCCTCCCCGCCGTCGGCCACACTCGGGGCCCTCAGAACACAGCAGCAGATGTGCTGCGTCTTCGCTGCTCTCTGCGTCAGCACGCTCTCAGACTCTCTGACTCTGTCTGACTGACTCTCTCTTCTGACTGACTGCCTGGCTCCACCCTCCATATATATATCCCCAATGGGCTCCCTCTGGTGGTATGAGGTGGAAGGGTGGAGGTGTTTGTATGTAGTGAGGGCCTCTTGTGGAGAAGTCCATCCATGCATCCTGGGTCCTGTGGTACCTGTGAACAGCAGGGTACCACATTCCCTCCTAGTAACATTCAGTACTCCTGGACTGAAGCATTTTGTAAAACAGGTTAACAACAATAACAACAATAACAATTATAACAACAATTAAGTTACAGTATGTCCCGTAACCAGGTGTCCATTTCACCGATGAAAGTTTAACAGGGAGAAACAGGAGGGACCCTCCTGAAAACCCTCAACATAGGCCCTGGGCGTGGCTACAGGGCATAAGTGATCCAAGTGCTGGACCACGTCTTTGGCCACGCCAAACGGGTTTTTGTTCTGTGGTCATTTATAGGGCACTTTGATAAGTGCAAACAATATACAAGAACAGTTTTTGGCTGCTCACAGTCCTCAGCCTACAAGTCTTTGTACCCTGACGGGTAACTAAATGCACACATATTATTGACAGATTATACAATAAATAATAGGCAATACCCAACTGGGTAACTATTTACAATTTAGGCAATTCATACTTATTCCCTAAACCGGGCAGGGATTTGTACTTGTGTGCTGCTTGTGGACCTTCATAGCACTGGGGTGTCACTAGTGTCTGTGCGTACCCTTTCTGTTAATCTAGCAGGTGTACATGCGAGTAGATTATTGAACTGCCTTAATCTCTCTATGGGACTGGCAAGTACACTGTCAACTGGGCCTTCAGGCTCCATCTCGATGGGAAATCCTCCTCTTACTGGGGACTCTTCCTGTTTTTGAGCAGGTTCTTCCAGAGCGCTCACAGGTTCTTCTTGTGGCTGATAGAAGTGTATTACGGGTATAATCACTGCTCCATCAAGTTGAGGCCAGTCCGCAGGGAAATCTCCTAGAACTGTGTGAAGCACTTCTTCCTTGGGTTCTTCCGGTGCTATAGGAGGCACTTCTTCCTCCGTTGTCTTCAGTAGACTTGGGCACACTTTCAGATGGTCTCTTGAGACTGTTGCAGTTGTTTTACCTCCATCTTTGCTAATCAGGCAAGTTTTACTGTTGTCAAATCTGGAGTTCAACACTGTGTAGGGCTCTCTTTCCCACTGGTCATCGAGCTTATGACTTCTTCTCTTACGCTTTAGCACTATCTCTCCAGGAGCCAAGGGTTCTGCTGGTGCATGTTTATTGTACTGTTCTTCCTGTCTCTCCCTTACTCTGTTCAGAATGTCTTTGACACAGGCCAGTACTCTCCTGTACTGCTCTTGCCGATTTGTATCCCAGTCTTCAGTGGACATATCTGCTTCAGGTTCTACCACTCCGAGTTCCAGGTCCATGGGCAACTTTCCGAGTCTTGCTCTCATGAGATACACTGGGGTACAATTACTAGAACTCACAGGTATGTGATTGTACAGATCTACCAAGTCAGGTAGTTTGTCTGGCCACTGATTCCTTTCTTCCAAAGGTAAGGTTTTCAGCAGGTCTATGACGATGTTGTTCATTTTCTCACACAAACCATTGGTCTGAGGGTGGTACGACGTAGTTCGGATCTTTTTGCACCCGTACAGGTGGCAGAATTCTATAAACAGCTCAGCTTCAAAGGCAGGGCCTTGATCAGTCAGCACTTTGTCCGAGTTTCCATGAGGCCTGCAGAAGTAAGCTTGGAATGTTCTTGCTGCAGTCTCTGCTGTAAGGTCCTTGACAGGGGCTACCACCAGGAATCGGGAATAGTGATCCTCCATGGTCAGGGCATAGGAGTAGCCTGACCTGCTGGGTGACAGCTTGACGTGATCCAGAGCGATGATCTCCAGGGACTGGGTTGTCTTGATGGACTGCAAGGGTGCTTTCTGGCTGCCGTAGTCTTTTCTTCTGAGGCTACAGGGCCCACAATTCCGGCATCACCTCTCTATGGAGCTCAGCATTCCAACCCAGTAGAACCGGTACTTCAGCAGGGTTTCCAACTTCTTCCAGCCAAAGTGACCTGCTTGATCGTGGTAGGCTTCCAACACCATCTGGATATCCGTCGTGGGTACAACAATCTGCCACACCATTTCATGGGTCTTCGGGTTGACATATCTTTTGCACAGCTTCTCTCTGTAGCTGAACAGCCAGCTTCTTTCATTCAACAGTTGCTTGGCTTCCGGAGGAGCATCCTTCTCCAGGTGAGAACATACCTGGGTGATCACTCTTTTGATAAGGCTAACAACCGGGTCACTGTCCTGGGTCTCCTTCCAACTGTGGTGGGGTAGAGGATTCAGCATCCTTCCCTGATGTCTTCTGGTGACATGTTGCTCATGGACCACTCCGCTTTGGTGGAAAGCAGGTAATTCAACTTCCTCTAAATCATCCACTTCATCCTCGGTGTCTGACTGGTGAGGCATCCTTGACAGGGCATCAGCATTGGTGTTCTTGTGACCTGCCCGGTACTTGATGGTGAACTGATAATTTGACAGTCTGGCCACCCAACGCTATTCCATGGCTCCCAACCTGGCTGTCTCCAGGTGTGTAAAGGGATTGTTGTCAGTAAAGGCTGTGAATTTTGTTGAGGCTAGGTAATGCTTGAACCTTTCAGTGATAATCCAGACCAAGGCCAGAAACTCCAGCTTGAAGGAACTGTAGTTCTCCGGGTTCCTCTCGGTAGGGCGTAGCTTCCTGCTGGCATATGTAATTACCTTCTCTCTTCCATTTTGCTTCTGGGACAACACAGCTCCCAGTCCCTCGTTGCTGGCATTGGTGTACAGCAGGAAAGGCTGGCTGTAGTCAGGGTAAGCCAGGATTTCTTCACCAGTCAGGATTTCCTTCATTACTGCAAAGGATTCAGCCTGTTCTTTGCCCCACTGGAATGGTGGACTCTTTCCTTTTTTGGACTGTCCTACCAGGAGGTCTTGTAGAAGTGCTACCTTTTTGGTGTAGTCCTTTATGAACCTCCTGTAGTACCCGACCAGTCCCAGGAATTGCCGTACTTCTTTGATCCTTCTCGGCTCAGGCCACTTCTGGATGGCAGTGACCTTCTCCGGGTCTGGTGCTACTCCCTCCAAGCTTGGAGATGAAAGCATTCCACAAGCTGATGGCGGTGGCCGTCCCTCGGTACTCGGTCCCCAGCCGCCACTATTTCTCCCGGTGTGCCATCCCCGCATTACACAAGCAAGTGTCCCAAAACATAAGCAGTGCCCTCAACAACACAGTTACCGGGAAAGTCCACCTAACCAAGGACACGTGGACAAGTGCTTGTGGGCAGGGACGGTACATCTCGCTGACGGCACACTGGGTTAACATACTGAAAGCCGGGACCCAGTCGGACCTTGGGACGGAACACATCCTCCCGACGTCAAGGATTTCAGGCTCTAGGTCAATCAGGGTTGCCCCCACGGTCTGCAGCTCCTGCACCTCATCCTCCTCAGCCTCCTCCTCTTCAGCCTCCATCTCTGAAATGACCACATCAGTCACAAGCTGGAAGCACTGCAGCACTGCCTCGGCCAAGCGGCAACAGGCTGTGCTGAAGATAATATGCTTAGGTGACAAACCGCACAAAGCTGAAGAGTTGTGGACAGCTTTGAAAGAGCAGGAAGATCTGTGGCTCACACCGCTGAACCTACAGCCAGGCATGGTCGTGTGTGACAATGGCCGGAATCTGGTGGCAGCTCTGAGGCGAGGCGAGCTCACACACGTATCATGCCTGGCCCATGTGCTTAACCTCGTGGTTCAGCGGTTTCTCAGATCCTACCCAGAGCTGCCTTATCTGCTTGTTAAAGTATGCCGCCTGTGTGCCCATTTTAGAAAGTCAGCTACAGCTTCCGCCGCCCTTGCCTTGTTTCAGCAGCGTTTGCAGCTTCCGGCTCACAGACTGGTGTGTGATGTCCCCACGCATTGGAACTCTGCACTGCAGATGTTGGGAAGGATTTGTTAGCAGAATAGGACAGTTGTTGAGTACCAGCATCAACAAGGCCGTCGGTATTCAGTTCAGACTACACACATAAGACCTCAGGAGTGGACATGCATGTCAGACATATGTACCATCCTCCAAAATTTTGAGAACTCCACCAAGATGGTGAGCGGCGATGACGCCATAATAAGCGTCACCATCCCGCTTCTCAGTCTCCTGAAACTCTCTCTGCTCACAATCAAAGAGGATGCATTGCAGGCGGAGCACGATGAGATGGAGCAAGGAACCATACAGGGTGATTACACAGCCAAGCCTCATCTCATCCCAACGTGGATTGGGTGACAATGAGGAAGAGGTGGAAGACGACGAAGGACAGGAGATAGTTTCATGTACTATAGACGAAACTACCTACACAGCTGTCATACCGTCTGTTCAGCGTGGATGGCCAGAGAAGAGAGAGGAGGAGGAGGAGGAGGGGACATGGTCAGTCATCCTCTTGGTGAGGACACGGAAATCTTGCCTGTTAGTAGTCTGGCACGCATGGCTGAGTTTATGATACGCTGCCTTTCCCTTGACCCTCGCGTTCTCAAAATTTTGGGTGACAGTCATTAAAATAAACTCAAATCCAGTGTCTTTTCTTTGGAGGTGTATTGCCATGCACCTTTTCACACCCAGACATGGGTATACGCTTCTTGATTTTGGCTATTTGCTCCTGTCCTCCTCCATCTCCCCATCCTCCACCACCATATCAACAGGATGACCATGGTCCATAATGCAACACCCACATAATTTTTTTAAAGGGAGTTTATGATGCCCGTAAAAAATATTTTTTATACAGTATGTTCATGTATACCCCCCAGGGGTAAATGTTTGTCAGCCCATACACTTAGTGCATGGGAATTACAAGTATAGGAGGCCCACTCCTTTTTAATGGGAACATTTTTTTATGAGGCCCTCCTCCACGTCTCCTCCAAGGGGCATTGAAGTGCCTCCAAATTTTTGGCAGCCCTTGCATTCACTGCATAGGCCAACACTATGGGAGAATCTCTCCTTTCTAATTGGAATTTGTCATTACTGTGGCCCTGCTCTATGTTTTTTAAATTCTTCAGTGGGGTTTTTCCTAAAATTGGTCAGCCTTTGTACTCACTGCATACCCTATAACTGTATAGCAGACTCTCTCCTTTCTAAAGGGAATTTGTCATTACTGTGGCCCTGCTCTATAACGCGCGTCGGGACGTTTATGTCCTGTATAATCACATGCTAGCCTGCAATCCTGTATTCCCCCTCTCACTTACCTACTATGTCCCCACTCAGCTATTCAGTATAGCGTCTCACTGATCTTTACACTGACCGCGTGCATACCATGTGTACGCGGCCAGCGTGTGAGACTGCTAGCCGGTGTTAGGAGTGAGCGTGCAGCAACGATTTCAGCTGCCGCTGGTACAACCTTGTCCACTCCTAACACGATAGATTGAGAAGTGACAGTGCAGCTTTGCACATAGCTGCTTCGATAGACCATTGCTCACTGCAGACTGTCTGCTCCTCATATCGTTGCGGGGCTTAATATCAGGGATGTAGTATATTGTTTATTATGGGGACTTTACACCCCCACTATATACTTTGAGCTTAATCTCGTGGGGATTCCGCTTTGCTCATTTGTGGGATCACTTGTGATATAAGAGTGACCCATATTAATACGTGACAGTGGGGTACCATAATATCACCTTATCTGTCACATCTACTGTCATTTATAAAGAACACTGTATGATTTATTATTCTAATAAAGTGTAGCGGTGACCCACCATGATTTCTCTTAGTTACTTGTGCAGAATTAATAGGGATACATACATTTAAAAGGGATAGCACAATATAATTCCCCACCTCCAATTTTGAGGGACATAGGTGGTGGATTTGTATAATTTATCTGGCTGTGATATACAGGACTTATAGGGTCAGAATTGATAAATTAATATCGACCCCATATGCATCCAACTGGATGTATGAAATTAACTTGATTTTATAATTACACACTAGTATTTTAATGTAATTCATATTAAAAGTTATATTTTATATCTATTCACACTCTGCTTCCTCCTTGTCCTTTTCCTTATGATTTATTATCTATTTTGGTGATGTTCACCAGTGTGAATACTGTCCAATTAATCGGACTTTACTGAGTTTAACTGACTTTATGTCCTGCTAGGACACTTCTATGTCCGTTTTTTGGACCCTATTTTGGGAGTAATTAATCTTTATAACAGTCTGTGTAGGTATTTGTGCATTAATCCTCTGACATGGCTACATCAAAAATATCTAGCCAATTGCAGTCTAGCCTAGCACGTCAAAAAGATGACATGAGAACTATTTTTAATGAAAAATCTCCAAATGAGAGAGAAGCATTCACAGAGAGCTTAGAAGCAGATGATCTCTTAAAAAGATTTAGGGATATCCAAATTAAGCATATGCAGGCAACATGGACTAAAATGAGTCTAGAACAGTACTTGGAACAAGGATTAATTTCTAGAGGGCTGCGAGTATCTATATTTCCCTCTTATGACCTTACCAAACCAAATTTGAAGGATAGATGGGAAGCAACTCTCACTGAATGCTCTCGTGAATTAATGAAACTTCTTGTTGAGGATGAGATATATATTTTGGAGAGTTTGGAAAAAGATTTGGAAGAAATTTCCCCCAATATGGATAAATTAGGGAGCAAACCTGATTTTGAAGAAGGATTTAAGCAAACGTTGCAATATATTGACAAGGTTGAAGCTAAAATTAAGATGCGTAAGAGAAAGAAATATTTAAGGGACAAAATGGACTATTCCAAAGGTGAGATTTATAATTGGGGAAAAAAATTATCCCAACGAGTAAGGAAACAAACCCTGAGTAGACAAGATCATCAAAAACGTGAATTTTCTGGGACTGATGCAGAGAGCAGTAATCTATCAGAGTCCGACTCCGAGCAACCGTCCCATAGCACCAGAAGGAAGGATATGGGCAATAACTATAACCCCACCGGGCCTTTTTTAAGGGACAGAGGCAGATGGGGGTTCAGGGGCTCTGTCAAGAGCAAGAACAAAAGAAATTGACAGAGTCACTTAATGTCAAATCTAACTCCTTCAGAATTATCAATTTATCTAAACACACGATCACTGGGTCTCAAGTAAATGTCTTAAAGAAGGGTTTGAATTTCTGTCTCCCAACCCATCTCAATAAATTCAACATTGTTAAAGACTTACACCTCTTTGGGAGGAAATTGATTTTTAAAAAGATGTTCTCAAAGAAATCTTTGAACGAAATTTTGCCTTTAGGAGTAGATACGATTCCTAATCTCTCTAGTCAGGACCTGCAGATTTTGAAAATACTTGAGGAACTTGATACGGATAATGGAATGGAGAAGATAGGATCCGAGAAAGGAATAAGGCCAATTTGGCATAAAAAACCTTTGAAGCCTAAGTCTACTAATATGCCACCATTACAAACCTGTCCAGCTGTTAAAGTTTTTATAGATATGGTCACAACGGATATACTAGCTTTACCTGATAAAACCTCAGGACCACATTTGGATTTTGAAGATAGACGGGCAATAAGTGAACTGAAACGACTGGATGATGTCGTTTTCAAGCCCAGCGACAAAGGTGGTAATATCGTCGTGTGGCCACAAGATAAATACATCCAAGAAGCTAAGAGGCAGCTCAATAATAAGGACTGTTACAAGTCTCTTTGGAGTGATCCCACGGATCAATTCCTGAATGAGTATAAAGATATCGTATTCCAGGGTTGGGAAAATGGGGCAATCACCAAAAATGAAAGGGACTTTCTTGAGGTGAAGAACCCCAGGGTAGCTACATTTTATATGCTACCCAAAGTTCATAAAGATATTAATAACCCACCAGGGAGACCCATTGTCTCTGGTATAGGAAATTTAACTGAAAAGGCCAATCAGTGGATTGATCAGGAATTAAGGGGATATGTATATGATCTTCCCTCCTATACAAGGGACACTATGCAGGTTCTTCAAGAATTACAAGGTAATAAACTGGATGAGTTGGAACTCTTAGCCACATGTGATGTCGAAAGTCTATACACCAGTATAGACCAAGACATGGGATGTAAGGCTGTAGACTTTTTCCTTTCCAAGGACCAAAATTATAATCCAACTAGGAAACTATTTCTTCTTGGTCTTTTGAAATTTATTTTGAAGAGGAACTATTTTGTATTTGATGCTCGATTTTACCTTCAAACGCGGGGTGCCGCGATGGGGGCGGCAGTGGCACCAACTTTTGCTAACCTCTACCTAGGATGGTGGGAGGAGGAAATTGTTTTTGCGGAGGATATGTCTATCCATGTGGATCGGATTGTCACATGGAAACATTATATAGATGACGTACTGATCATCTGGAAAGGCACAGGGGAAACCTTACAAAATTTTATTAACGTCCTCAATGATAATAAGTATAATCTGAAGCTTACACTTCTATACCATCAAGATAACATCCCGTTTTTGGATATTATGATCAAGAGAGACGCAGACAATATGATTCAAACTGATCTCTACAGAAAAGATACTGCTACCAATAGCATCTTGGACGCCAGAAGTGCCCATTCTATAACAACCATCAGAGCCATTCCCAAGGGAGAATTTCTGCGTTTACGTCGCAACTGTTCCACATTTGAGAGATTTAAAGCTAGAGCGGAAGACCTTAAAGTAAGACTTTTGGAAAGGAAGTACTCTAAAAACAATATTAAAAGAGCATATAATATTGCCTTGAGAACTGAAAGGAAAGACCTTTTGACCCCGAAGAAACGGAAAGAACTGGGTAATGATAATGTGAGATTTATTACTGAATATCATGAGGACTGGTCTGAGATGATGAATATCCTTAATAAACATTGGGATATCTTGAAATCAGATAGAGATCTTCATGACTGCCTTACATCGCGGGCATCTGCAGGATATCGCAAAACTACGTCTATCTCGAATCTATTGGTGAGCAGTCATTTTAAACGGAACAATAAACCCATGATAGTTCGAGATCCGGGCTTTTTTCCATGTAAGACATGCAAGGCTTGCCAAATTCTAGTTCCCAAGAGGTCTTTTAAAGATGCCTTTGGAAAAACTTTCACTTTGCGACAACACCTTAATTGTTCCTCTGTTGGAGTAGTTTACTGTTTGGAATGTACATGTGGACTACAATATGTGGGGAAAACCACGAGAGATTTGAAAACTCGGGTGAGAGAACACATTGGAAACATTGTCAATTATGATAAGGATGAACAAAAAACCCAAGAACAACGGAAAGCTTCTGTACCCACCCCTATTGCTAGACACTTTAAGGATGTACATGCCTTGAGGTGGAAAGAATTGAAAGGGTGGGCCATTTTTCAACAAAAAATGGATATCAGAGGGGGTAATTTGGATTCAATCCTTCTTAAAAAAGAAAGTGAATGGATTTTCAGATTGAATACGATCCGACCCCACGGACTTAATGAGAACTTCAACTTTGGCTGTTTTCTCTGATCTCGTCTATGAGATCAGAGTATTTTGTGGGTTTGGTTCTGATAGTATTTATCCACTAAAATATATATCTATATATATCACATATTTTTTTAGGATGTACTCTTGGATGATATATCCTTAGAGTATTTGTCATCTTTTTGATATGTGATTATTTTGGTGGCCTAACCTTGACAATATATTCAAATCACATATGCATGATATGTACCTCATATCCTATGGATATTCTTCTCCATTGATTATCCTGTTTGAACCCCTGTAGAATCCATTACATATCTCATTCTGTTTTAACTGGTCCTTTTCTGTTTTAACTTGTCTTCCTTTGATTTATATTTAATATCATCATATACTTCTTTTCTCTCTTCCCCATACATATCTATCCTAAGTTTAAGATTGTCTGCTTCTTCCCTGCACAGACAATCAAATGAATCCCTTTTATATAAATTGATCAATTATTATTTTAGGCCATGATGCTTATAATTTGATGTGAAGTGTTCATTTGATTTACAATTTTGATCATTACACCCTGTATCAATTGATTTCAACTAATTCGTATCTTTGATTTAATTGGCTGCCATACCTGTCAGTCATGGCAGGATGTATAAATAATTTGAGAAGGCGGCCGATCCCGCCCTTAGAAAAAGCCGGTACCTCCGGCGAAACGCGCGTCGGGACGTTTATGTCCTGTATAATCACATGCTAGCCTGCAATCCTGTATTCCCCCTCTCACTTACCTACTATGTCCCCGCTCAGCTATTCAGTATAGCGTCTCACTGATCTTTACACTGACCGCGTGCATACCATGTGTACGCGGCCAGCGTGTGAGACTGCTAGCCGGTGTTAGGAGTGAGCGTGCAGCAACGATTTCAGCTGCCGCTGGTACAACCTTGTCCACTCCTAACACGATAGATTGAGAAGTGACAGTGCAGCTTTGCACATAGCTGCTTCGATAGACCATTGCTCACTGCAGACTGTCTGCTCCTCATATCGTTGCGGGGCTTAATATCAGGGATGTAGTATATTGTTTATTATGGGGACTTTACACCCCCACTATATACTTTGAGCTTAATCTCGTGGGGATTCCGCTTTGCTCATTTGTGGGATCACTTGTGATATAAGAGTGACCCATATTAATACGTGACAGTGGGGTACCATAATATAACCTTATCTGTCACATCTACTGTCATTTATAAAGAACACTGTATGATTTATTATTCTAATAAAGTGTAGCGGTGACCCACCATGATTTCTCTTAGTTACTTGTGCAGAATTAATAGGGATACATACATTTAAAAGGGATAGCACAATATAATTCCCCACCTCCAATTTTGAGGGACATAGGTGGTGGATTTGTATAATTTATCTGGCTGTGATATACAGGACTTATAGGGTCAGAATTGATAAATTAATATCGACCCCATATGCATCCAACTGGATGTATGAAATTAACTTGATTTTATAATTACACACTAGTATTTTAATGTAATTCATATTAAAAGTTATATTTTATATCTATTCACACTCTGCTTCCTCCTTGTCCTTTTCCTTATGATTTATTATCTATTTTGGTGATGTTCACCAGTGTGAATACTGTCCAATTAATCGGACTTTACTGAGTTCAACACTATGGGAGAATCTCTCCTTTCTAATTGGAATTTGTCATTACTGTGGCCCTGCTCTATGTTTTTTAAATTCTTCAGTGGGGTTTTTCCTAAAATTGGTCAGCCTTTGTACTCACTGCATACCCTATAACTGTATAGCAGACTCTCTCCTTTCTAATAGGAATTTGTCATTACTGTGGCCCTGCTCTATGTTTTTAAATTCTTAGTGGGTTTTTTCCTAAAATTGGTCAGCTGTTGGACTGACTGCATACCCTATAACTGTATAGCAAACTCTCTCCTTTCTAAAGGGAATTTGTCATTACTGTGGCCCTGCTCTATGTTTCTTTAAATTCTTAGTGGGGTTTTTCCTAAAATTGGTCAGCCTTTGGACCCACTGCATACCCTATAACTGTATAGCAGACTCTCTCCTTTCTAATGGGAATTTGTCGTTACTGTGGCCCTGCTTTATGGGTCTTTAAATTCTTAGTGGGGATTTTCCTAAAATTGGTCAGCCGTTGGACTCACTGCATACCCTATAACTGTATAGCAGACTCTTTCCTTTCTAATGGGAATTTGTCATTACTGTGGCCCTGCTCAATATGTCTTTAAATTCTTAGTGGGGTTTTTCCTAAAATTGGTCAGCCATTGGAATCACTGCATACCTTATAACTGTATAGCAGACTCTCTCCTTTCTAATGGGAATTTGTCGTTATTGTATGTTTTATTGTGAGTCCGTAAAAGTGGTGTAATACTCTGACTATTTTGTTCACAGCAGTGACCTGGGAGTCAGAAATGCTTCCAGGGGTCTTCCCCATGCTGTTCCCATGTCATTTTAGCACTGTTCCCATCTATTTGGGCAATTTTTAGGCCCTCTGCAGACCGCCGGGTGGGGGGCCGCCTGAAAAATGCTCGAGTTTTCCCATAGACTTACATTGGGCTCTTTGCTCGGGTCGAGTATTCCAATTTGCTCGACTCGAGCAACGAGTACCCGAGCAATTTAGTGCTCGCTCATCACTAATTAAGTACTATAAATATATATTAATAAATAAAATGCATATGCAGGGTAATATATCAAAATGTAGTACAAAGTCCTAATTAGAAATTATAAAAATGTGTATCAAACAGTAGTCAATCCAGAACATGGTCCATGTGCTGATGTTAACCCAAATGCACATTTTGTTGCTGTCTGCTTCTGGGGGTGATGCCATTACAGGGGGCAGCGCATAAATAGGCCCAATACCTAATTATAAAGATGAAACAGTTGCCGCTGAATGCTTCATGAAAATGACACATAGACATATTCAAACAACAGCCTCTGAGATAAAGACTAGTGTTGAGAGAACTTGTCCGCCATTTCAAATTCATGTTCATGTTCGGGGTTTCGGCTTGTTCGTGCCAAAAAATCGTCTCTGCCCACGAACATCCCTGATTTGCCACGCTGTCACGCTGTCACGCGAGTTATGATTAGCCAAATAGATGACCCTGGCTGCTGCATTAAGGATGGACTGGAGAGGTGAAAGTCGAGTGAGGGACAGGCCAATTAATAGAGAATTACAGTAGTCAAGGCGGGAGTGGATCAGGTCAACAGTGAGGGCTTTGTTGTTTCAATGGTGAGAAATGGGTGGATTCTAGAGATGTTCTTCATGTGCAAGTGACAAGAGCCAGCATGAGATTGTATATGGGAGGTGAAAGAAAGATTGATTCAAACACAACATCCAGTGTGCCTGCTGACTCGGCATTATTGTGGTGCTACACACGGAGAAGATGTCAGGGTGATTCTGAGAGTATCGTTGTAGTGATATACAGCCAGATCAGGACAGGAAAAAGAGGAGATTGGGAACAGTGATGAGTGTAGGGAGTCTGTTAGTGTATGAGGGTTAACAGCTTGTAAATTTCTGAATGTGTGATATATAGGAGTGTGCTGGGGTGGGCAAGAATTTGTGAGGGCGAAGGAGAGAATGTTGTGATCAGAGAGAGGAAGAGGTGAGTTATCTAGGTAGGAGATTGAGCAGAGCCGGACTAAGACCAGATCAAAGGTGTCGTTGTGTGTCTCAGAGGTTGAAAGCTGTGAAAGGCCAAGAGAAGTGGATAGAGACAGAAGCTGGGATGCAGATGGGGAGATGGGGCTGTTTATGGTTTATGTTGAAGTCTCCCAGGATAAGGGTTGGCAATTCTGAGGACATGAAATGTGGCAGCCAGGCAGAAAAATGGTCAAGGAAATGGATGGGCGAGCCTTGGGACTGTATACGACCGCTATGCTGAGGGAGAAGGGATGGAGGAGCCTGATGGTGTGGACCTCAAAAGAAGGAAATGAGAGTGATGGGACTGGGGGAAAGACCCGTAAAGTGCATTGTGGGAACAGGAATAAGCTAACTCCACCACCAAGTCTGCAGGTCTCAGGGAATAGGAAAAATGGAATCTGCCATGAGAAATAGTGACAGGAGAAACAGTGTCAGAATCCTGGATCCTGGTTTCAGTGAGGGCCAACAGATTGAGAGAGTTGATCAGAAAGTAGTTTTGAAGAAAAGGAAACTTGTTGCATACAGACCGTGGATTCCTGAGTGCACAATTAAAAGAGGGAGATGAAGGAGTGCAACTGATATTAATCAGGTTAGCAGGGTTTCAATGTGAGGTGGAAGAGGGGTTGAAGTTTACGGAGGGAAGACCGGGGTTAAGAGAGATATCCCCTGAAATAAGTAGAAGCAGTAAAAAGAGAAAGCACAAATAGTTTTTTTCTTTGTGGCATGGTTTCTTGTGCCGTATCTTTGGACAAGATGGGCTGACATTTTGCAGGAAGTTGAAAAGAGCATGAGAGCTGTACATGGGAGAGGGAAAGAGAGAGGGGTAGGTGCGGATGATTTTTGATGGAGGGAATGGGGCGGTGAATGTGGCTGACAAGAACACACAGGAAGATGGAGGCAGAAATAAAGTACATAGTTAAAAAAGCGTACAAAGTTTGGGCTTCCTGACTCCTGCCCTGACTACCTGCCAGTGAAATGACTGCTGGACACTTGGCCATGAGGACACTTTGCTTAAGAGGACACATGCATGCACCCTACACATGTGCACCCCTTCTGATGCTTCTAGATTTACAGGGCAGACAATAGCATCAGATGAGGGTATTATGGGAGCTAGTTTGGAATAAATTAATAGCTGGCAAACCCACCAAGGGATGGCTAGCTGATCAAAGACAGAAATAACACTATGCCTGGCTACATCTACAGAGTATAACACCTTTAGTCATCAGATAAAAATTCTACAGTGAGGGATGGGCAGGCATATATCAGTGAATATTGAATAAAATGCAACAAATAACATAGCAGAGATACAGCAGCGGAGATGTTTTAACATCCTGAAACAATTTCATGATATAATGACAAATGACATAGGTACAGCAAGCAGAGATGTTATACTGTGAAAAGAGATGGGTGTTAAAACATTGTAGTTGAAATAACTGCTAGACACTTAGCCACGAGGACACTTTGCTTTAGAGGAGACATGCACCCTTATTTTTAAAATCTTTTTTTCTTTTTTACTTTGTACTGCCTTCAATAGTCCCCTTAGGAGACTTGAAGCTGTGATCGTACAATTGCCTGTGCTATACATAGCAATGCTTCAGCACCGATGGACGAGATCTGTGACATGCTTCTGCTAGGCTGGAAGACTGGACATTGTGTTGGTCTTTTTGCAGACCAAGAGATAATAAGGATATCTGATTAATCAATCTCCCTACCTATTGTTTTGTCTATCATTGATGATTTTTGTGCAGTTAGTGTACCTCAGATAAAGATCACTGAACTGTGATCGAAACGTGTCATGGGGTTCTCTGATGCTGTATTGATTTGGGTAATATACTGTGTAATGTGTATGTTTTCCCATATTTTTTTCTTATGTTATGTTACTGGGTATAGAACAATGCCAATGAGATTGCACTGGCTGCTCTGCAATATAATGTCTCCTGCACTATGCACTGTATTGTATTGCTAATTAGGCAAGTTTTCACCTGTTGTATTGCATTTACACATAAAGAGTTCAGATAAAATATATTTTCTTATTACTTTGGGGTTTTCAGCTTGCTTGATGAATAATATAATGGCAGCCTAGTAACACATGCTTTACACTATGCAACTATACACTAATACACTTAGTCAAGCACTTGCTCTTTATTACTGCATCATGTCTTTACATTTAGACAGCATTGGCTCTGTATGCATTTTTATAAGTGTTTACCATTTAAACCTGGTTGTTTTTTGCCCATTTAATGTATAATGTATATATATTATCAACATACACACCATAGGTGTCTGTGTCAATACCTTAACCTTAAGCATGCACTTTTGCTGATGTGAATTGCGGTAATACTTTGTATACAGGGACCAACTGATTTTGCCCTTAGCACTCTAATAAAAAGGTCTTTCTGATCCAGTCATATACACTTCAGACAGGCTAAGCAATATAAAAACATAGTAATACCATTCTATATGGATGCCAATAGATATTTCATCCTTGAGTTACATATAAAGACTAGTGTTGAGCGAGCACTAAAATGCTCGGGTGCTCGAAGCTCAGGCCGAGCTCGCCGTGATACTCGGGTGCTCGACCTGAGCAATGAGCCCAATGTTAGTCTATGGGAGACTCGAGCATTTTTGCGGTGGCACCCCCGGCAATCTTTTAAAAGCCTAACAAGTGCCCAAAACGATAGTGACAGTGCTCAAATGACATGGGGACAGCAAGGGGATCGCCCCAGGAAGCATTTCTGACCCCCTGGTCACTGCTGTCAACAACGTGGTCAGAGGTATTAAGCCACTTTTACGGGCTCACAATAAAAAGTTCAAAAACGAAAGTGATACTTTTTTCCTGTGAAATATGTTAAGGAACATCCTTTCCAGGAAAAAGACTTGTGCATAAGTTAAAATAAATGACCAAAACCAAAAATACTCCTCCACACCTTTGGCTATGTTCACAAGTAGCATTTTTTATGCGTTTTTGCACTTTTGTATTGCTTTCAACTATGACAAATGCATTCACCGGGAAATGTCATTTTAACATTTTACAACCTTATCTGGCCATGTGCTGTGTGACACATGCATAAAGTGCTGAAAAGACATGTGAACAGCATGGGGAAGACCCCTGGAAGCATCTCTGACTCCCAGGTCACTGTCTAAAAGTGTGCCCATCATAAGTGATCCTTGCCGCATCAGAAGATGCAGACTTGCAACTATCCCCATGCAAGTTCTAGTCCCAGGGCAGTGTTCAATGGTACCTCCCCCATTCCTTGCAATATAAGCGCAAGTATGCAGCCTGCCACTCACCCACCCCCAGGCTGCAATACCATACTGCTTGCTTGCTTGAACTTGAAATTGGGCCTTTTAGGCATGTGGAGGCGGAATCTGGCCGCCACGTCATGGCTGTGTTGGCGGCCTGGAATCCATACTCAGTCCCCAGCCGCCCGGCGGCCCGGTGTCCATACTCGGTCCCCTGCCGCCCTGTGGTCGGGTGTCCACACACGGTCCCCGCGGCATGGGGGCAGCCGGGTGTCCATAAACAGTCCCCAGCCGCCCCTGTTTCTCCTTGGAACATCCCCCCACACACTTTTCTTAGCCCGGCCAGCTTTAGGCAGCATTGGACGAGCCCACCAGAGAACCAGACTCCTCCGGTGGGCCCTGACTTCTCCATCGGTGGAGTTGAGAGTGCCAAGGTGAGGAGCATGATGATGATGACAGAAGTTAGCATCTGCTATGTTTTCTTTTAATGCAAGTGTAATTGTGCAGCCTGCCACCCACCCACCCCCAGACTGCAATTCCATACTGCTAGCTTGCACTTGAAATGGGGCCTTTTAGTTTGGAGGAGGCCGAAGCTGGCCACTACCTCATGGCTGCTTCGGCAGCGAGGTATCCATACTCAGTTCCCAGCCGTCCCTATTTGTCCTGGTGTGACTTATACATAAGATTAAGCGCGTATACCAAAACATTACCTGTGCCCTCCCCAGTGCATTTAATGGGAAGGAGAGCCTATTCCGCTGTAGTGTGTGCTTGCCAAACCCCTGTTCATGGTACATGCGAAGATGCCTCCCACCTTTCACCTGTCGTTGCAGACTTGCAACTATCCCCATTCATGTCCTTGTCCCAGGGCAGTGTTCAATTGTACCTCTCCCATTCCTTGCAATGCAAGCGCAAGTATGCCTCCTGCCACCCACCCACCCCCAGGCTGCAATACCATACTGCTTGCTTGCTTGAACTTTAAATTGGGCCTTTTAGGCAGGTGGAGGCGGAATCTGGCCACCACGCCATGGCTGAGTCGGCGGCCTGGTATCCATACTCAGTCCCCAGCCGCCTGGTGGCCGGGTGTCCCCGCTTGCTCCCCAGCCTCCAGGGGGTGGCCGGATGTCCATGCTCGGTCCCCAGCCACCCCTATTTGTCCCGGTAACCTTTCCCAAACTTTTCTTAGCCTGGCCTGCTTTAGGGCAGCATTGGCCGAGCCCACCGGACTATCAGACTCCTCCGGTGGGCCCTAGCTTCTCCATCAGGGGAGTTGAGAGTGCCAAGGTGAGGAGCATGATGAGGATGATAGAAGTTAGCATCTGCTTTGTTTTGTTGCAATGCAACTGCATGTATGTAGTAGCGGCTAGGCCTGAGGTGGTCAGCGTTTTGGCGCATATCCTACCTCCTCCGAGGATTGCTGGATGTTTTCCTGCTACTATCCAAGTTCTATGACTCCCGTTAAAACAAAGCTTCAGGTGATAAATTATGGATGAGGTAGTGGCAAAGGAGAAAGAGCAGGAGGAACAGGGACCATTCACATCAATATCAGCCCAGTCAACCAGATATGTCTTGTAGGATATGTTTCTGTAACAAAAGGAGCTGTTCGGCTACACATTTATAGGGCATACAGTGAGTGCAATGCCTACCAAAAATTTCAAGGCACTCCAATGCCCCTTGGAAATGACATGGAGGTCAGAGGGCGTTAACTAAACCTTTTTTTCCATTTATAGCAACTGGGTCTCCTGTGCACTGTTAGCCTAAGCAGTGAATGGAAGGCTTTCCAAAAATTCTGAGGAACTGCAATGCCCCTTACAAGAGCCATGTGTGGCACCTCAAGGGTCTGGTCACCACAGTAATAGAGATATTACGTCAGAGAGCAAGTGGGAGGTTTCCTGGTCAGGATCCCTTAAACATGCAACATCCTCCTGCCCCAGTCCTGGGAGGGGAGAATTCTGCCCTTATAAACTGGATCTGGGGCGGGGTTGAGTGAGTCAGAGAACAGAGAACAGTCAGAGTCAGAGTGAGAGCAAAGGAAAGTAACAGCAAGGAGCTCTGTAAGAGCTAGGAGCTAAAGACCAGGGGCTGGAAGCTGAGCAGAGCTCGCCCTGGCAGAAGTCAATAGGAACCGGACACAGGAGTCCGAGGCTGTGAGGACTTATATATCCAGCAGCAGAAACCAGCCGGCAGGGGATTTCAGGTCCTCTGGCCATAGAAGCCGGGAGGCTCAGTCACAAGCAAGGGACCAGTACCGCCGTCGTGGAGCGGAGCGCTAACAGAAGGCCCCAAGTCACCAGCCATACGGGTGAGCACTACACGGTACACTCAGGGACGTGGGCTTCTTCTACCCGCTTACAGCAAGGTAGCCAGGAAGAGTGCAGACAGACGGGGAGGACTACAACTCCACCTGGCCAGGGGAACTCCTGCTTGCTGATAGACTGACCAGGCCTCTTATGCTAGCCAGTACTCCCGGGAGGGTATACCTTATAATCATCAGTAAAGACCCTGAACTGCACTTCAAAGACTCTGAGTCGTTCCTGCTGCGCTCGTGCACCATCACCCCCATCATCCACACTCACTGCCCTGAGGCTATACTCCTCCCGTGGGGAGTTATCCCATTCTCTGCTGCGCACATAACACCAGCCTCAGCGGTCTGCCTCGCAGCGGTGGTACTCCCTGTCCGCAATCCACGGGTGGCGCAGTCGGACAATTAACCTCAAAACCTAAGAAAGACTGCCACTGGTTTGACCAGCCTGAGCCACGGGACTGGGTCACCGCCACGGAGACTACAGACCCCAGAGACCCTCCACCGGGTATCCCACACATGTGTACACACGGCCCAGGGGGCGCGTCACATGCAGTACAGCATATTACAAACGTAAGTCCCATTATTGGGGAGTGGGTCTCCCATAGTATTTGCTTATGCCTTGCAAGCAAAAGCTGCCAAAAATTAGGACGGAGCAACTTGCAATGCCCCTTACAAGAGCCATGCAGTACAGCATATTACAAACATAAGTCCCATTATTGGGGAGTGGGTCTCCCATAGTATTTGATTATGCCTTGCAAGCAAAAGCTGCCAAAAATTAGGACGGAGCAACTTGCAATGCCCCTTACAAGAGCCATGCAGTACAGCATATTACAAACATAAGTCCCATTATTGGGGAGTGGGTCTCCCATAGTATTTGCTTATGCCTTGCAAGCAAAAGCTGCCAAAAATTAGGACAGAGCAACTTGCAATGCCCCTTACAAGAGCCATGCAGTACAGCATATTACAAACATAAGTTCCATTATTGGGGAGTCGGTGTCCCATAGTATTTGCTTATGCCTTGCAAGCAAATGCTGCCAAAAATAAGGACGGAGGAACTTGCAAAGCTGGCACCCTGGTGGTATAATGGTGGTGGAGGCTGAGGATAAGGAGAAGAAGATAAAACAGTCGAAACGAGGAAGCGTATACCCATGTGTGGGTGTGAAGCGATGCATGTGAATACACCTCCCGAAATAACACAGTGGATTTGACTTTATGTTACTCTGCTGTCATTTGGTGGTGATGAGAAGTCTGGCCCAATCCAGCCCTTGTTCATTTTGATAATGGTCAGCTTTTCAGCATTGTCCGTTGACTGGCGAGTGCGCTTATCAGTTATAATTCCCCCAGCGGCACTAAAAACACGCTCCGATAGCACGCTAGCGGCAGGGCAGGCCAGGACCTCCAAGGCGTACAGAGCGAGTTCATTCCAAGTGTCCAGCTTGGATACCCAATAATTAAAAGGCACACAGGAATCACGGAAGACGCTGGTACGGTCGGCAAGGTACTCCCTCACCATCTTTTGAAACTTTCCACTCCTTGTGAGAGCACCCTTCGCCTCAGGGCCTGTAAGCTGGGCGGGTGACAGAAAACTGTCCCAGAACATTGACAGTGTTCCCCTGCCTCTGCTGGATTGGAGTTGCATCTCTCTCGCCTGTACGCCTTGGTTGGGCAGCGAACTGTGACCTCTGCCGCTAGCGTGTTCAGATGGGAATTTTTTTAAGAGTTCTGCAGCAAGGGCCTTCTGGTACTGCCCCATTTTTGTAGACCTCTCCACCTCAGGAATAAGAGAGTGAAAGTTCTCCTTGTAGCGGGGGTCTACAAGTGTCACCAACCAGTAATGACTGTCACCCAAAATTTTGACAAAGCGAGGGTCACGGTTAAGGCAGCGAAACATAAAGTCAGCCATGCGTGCCAGACTGGTAACGGGCAAGATTTCCGTATCCTCACCAAGATGACGACTGACCATGCTCTCCTCCTCCTTCTCCTCTTCCTCCTCCCCCCTGTCTTCAGGAGACCCACGCTGAACCGACGGTATGACACTTGTACAGGTACGACCGTCTACAGCGCATGATAACAGCTCCTGTTCTTCCTCCTCCTCCTCCTCCTCCTCTCCCTCATTGTCCCCCAATGCACGTTGGGATGAGATGAGGCTGGGCTGTGTGTAATTGCCCGCTACGGCTTCTTGATCCATCTCATCATACTCTGGCTGCAATGCCTCCTCTTTAATTCTCTGCAGAGAGCGTTGCAAAAGACAGACAAGTGGGATGCTGACAATAATGATGGCGTCATCACCACTCACCATCTTGGTGGCCTCCTCAAAGTTTGTCAGGATGGTACATATGTCAGACATCCAGGTCCACTCCTGAGGTCTTATTTGTGGAGTCTGACCTGAATATCGACGGCCTTGTTGCAGCTGGTACTCCACAACTGCTCTCTTCTGCTCACAAATCCTTTGCAACATGTGGAGGGTAGAGTTCCAACGTGTGGGGACATCACACACCAGTCGGTGTGCCGGAAGCTGCAAACGCTGCTGCAACACAGCATGGGCGGAGGAAGCTGTAGCCGACTTGCGAAAATGAGCTGACAGGCGGCGTACTTTCACGAGCAGATCTGGCAACTCGGAATACGATTTAAGAAACCGCTGAACCACGATGTTAAGCACATGAGCCAGGCATGGTACGTGTGTGATCTCACCTCGCCACAGAGCCGCCACCAGGTTACGGCCATTGTCACACACGACCATGCCAGGATGTAGGTTCAGCGGTCTCAGCCACAGATCTGCCTGCTCTTTCACAGCTGTCCACAACTCACAAGCAGTGTGAGGTTTATCACCTAAGCTTATGAGCTTCAGCACAGCCTGTTGCCGCTTGGCAGAGGCAGTACTGCAATGCTTCCAGCTTGTAACTGATGTGGTGATATCTGAGATGGGGGCTGAACATGAGGAGGAGGAGGAGGATGCGCAGGAGCTGTACACTGTGGGGGCAACTCTGACTGACATAGGGCCCGCAATCCTCAGTGTGGGGAGGATGTGTTCCGTCCCAAGTTCCGACTGGGTCCTGGCTTCCATTATGTTTACCCAGTGTGCCGTCAGAGAGATGTACCGTCCCTGGCCACAAGCACTTGTCCACGTGTCCGTTGTCAGGTGGACTCCCCCAGTAACTGCGTTGTTGAGGGCACAGCAGATGCTTTGGGACACGTGCTTGTGTAGTGCGGGGATGGCACACCGGGCAAAATAGTGTCGGCTGGGGACCGAGTACCGAGGGACTGCCACCGCCATAACATTGAGAAGGATTCCGTCTCCACCAGCCTAAAAGGCAGCATTTCCAATGCAAGCAGTCGTGAAATGTGCGAATTTAGGACTGTGGCCTGTGGGACGTTAGCTGCGAATTTCCGGTTTCGTTCAAAGGTCTGGGATATGGACAATTGAACGCTGCGGTGGGACGTGGACGTGGACGTTGATGCTGTTTCTTGAGAAACTGCCATAACAAGTGAAGACTGAGAGGAGGGGGCATATTTACATGCAGTATGGACAGGGGATTGCCTTGCACACACAACAGGGGGTTCTATTGCACGCACGACAGTGGAAGAAGCAGTGGTGACACTGGTCGTGGACCCTGGTTTTCGCCCCACAAAGTCGGGTGCTTTGCTGCCATGTGCCTGATCATGCTGGTGGTGGTCAGGCTGGTAGTTTTGTCACCCCTGCTGATGCTGGCATGTCAGGTGGAACATATGGCCTTTTTGGGGTTATCAGCAGGGTCTTTAAAAAAATTCCTGACTCTGGAAGACCTACCGCTTGAACTGGTGTTACGGGGAACGGTTGCCTGCCTTCTGTCTGCGGCCACTACACTGCATATTCCTGCCTGTTGGGGTACTCTGCCTCCCTCCCCCTGTGTGCTGCAGGCCTCACTCTGCATGTCCTCCTTCCACGTTGGGTCAGTTACTAGATCATCCACCACCTCCTCCTCTTCCACTTGCGCACCACGATCCTCCTCCTCACTTCCTGGCAATTGTCTCGTCATCGTCCACCTCTTGTGACAGATTGCCAACGTCGACTTCCTGTGGCCGTGGCTGTTCAAATATTTGGGCATCGCAACATGGGATCTCCTCTTCCACCACTTCAAGCGTATCAGGCGAGGAGCCCAAATATGGAAATGGACCAGTGAACAGCTCTTCAGAGTGTCCAAGTGTGGGATCACTTGCTGTCTGATGACACTCGGCATGGTGGGAGGAAGGAGCATCAGGGTGAGGAGGAGTATGCGGTCGAGACTCACGGCTACTAAGAGTTGACCGTGTGGAAGACAGACCGGAGGTGGTGGTGCCCAGTTAACTGGAAGTATTATCTGCTATCCAATTAATAAACTGTTCACACTGATCAGTTCTCAATACTGGTGTTGTTCTGTGCTTCCCTAGTAATTCGGTCAAGAAGTGAGAGCGAGAAGATGTGGCTGTTGGTTGTGGCACATTTTCACCTTGGCCACGGCCCCGTCCTCTACACGAACCATCACCAGAAGGTCCACTTCCACGTCCCTTGCCACGCACCTTGCCCATTGTAAATGAAGTAAAATAGCTTACACTAGCACTATCAATGGAAAAAGGGTAATAAAGAGTAGATTAGAACCGTGGAAGAGGAAAACCACAGTTATTGTTTACTGGGGTATACCACACTTTTTTAAATAGAGATATTTGTGGCTGAACAGTGAGCGACACACTCAAACTGCTTTTTTTTTAGATACCAAAGGCCCAAAACTGGATAGTACAGTGATTTGACCCATGGAACTGCGAAACCACACTGGGATGTCAGGCCTACACAAGACTATTTTCAACAGATATATTTTTGTGTCACAACAGTCAGGAGACACTACTGTTTTTCTTTACGGAAAATATACCAAAACCTGAATAATAGAGATTTTTTACCGTGGGATGGCAAAACCACAGTTATTGTTTACTGGGGTATGCCAGACTTTTTTAAATATATAGATTTGCGGCTGAACAGTGAGCGACACACTCAAACTGTTTTTTTTTTAGATACAAATGACCCAAAATGGATAATACAGAGGTTTGAACCGTGGAAGTGCAAAACAACACTTCTGTTTCTCTAGCCTACACCAGACTATTTTCAACAGTTATATTTGTGTCTGAAAAATCAGAGACACACTTTTTTTTTGGGGGGGGGGGACGACACACCAAAAGGTTAATAAGACGGCTATTTGTACAGTGTGAAGGAATAAAAAAAAGCAGGATTTAGATGAAAAAAAAAGGATTTTTCCTGGCCCCCGAGACCTGGTGCTAAGTCCAGCAATTTCAGCAACAGGAGCACACAGGACTGTAATGCAGCGTTTGCTGGTATAACCACTGTGTCTCCTATACAGCCTGCCTGCCTGGTATCTGGGATGGATATTAGTCCTGAAAAGGACTGTTTGTTTTTTCTGGCAGCCTTCACAGACCCTACACTAACTATTTCGCAGTTTATATCTCTCCCTAAATCAGCAGCGCTGTTCCTACACTGTCTAATCCGGAGCGACTGTGTCCAAGATGGCGGCGCCCGGTTTTAAATACTCGAGGTGACTCTGTGCGGCCAGCCAATCACTGTAATGCCCACAACCAACATGGCTGCAGCATTACAGTGACTGGCTGGAAATCCCTGCATGTTCATTGGCTCTGTAAAGAGCGCCAAACATGCAGGGCGGAGACCCGAGCTCCCGCCCGAGTAACCCGGAAATGCTCGGTGCTCGCCGAACATCTCGAGTAGGGTGATGCTCGGGCGAGTACCGAGCAGTGTCGAGCATGTTCGCTCAACACTAATAAAGACACTATTGTCAGTTTTCAATTTTTTGTCCATTGTATGGACAACATCCTCATTTTATATGATTTTATGTAAATCCAATGTTCAATAAAGATTGTTTTTTAGTTTGTTAATTACTACTGTAATTTTTTATTTTTTTGTAATTTACTGTAATTACTACTGTCTTTTTTTCTCTTTTACAATCTACATTGCCACTGAAACTTTAATTTTTCATTGGGAAGAACTATTTTTGTATTCAGTACAGATTCTTTACCATATGTACATCCAATAGTATGGCAGATATGTCGATGATATGCTCTTCATTTGAAGCTGCTCAGTATATTAACACTAACCATTTCAACTTGCAATTTACAGTTTTTTATCATCCATCAGCTATTTCTTTTCTAAATTTGAAATTAACAGGTACCCCTGAAAATGGCATCTCAACTTCCATGTTTCGCAAACCACTTGCTGGAAACAATATTATGCATACAAATAGCAGTTGTGCAAACCACATTTCTAAATTAATTCCTGTAGGAGAATTTATAAGAGTGAAAAGGAACTGCAGTGATCCTCTTGATTGTACTCACAAAATCAATCAATCAATCCAGTATAAGACTAAAAACCTGTGGTTATCCCTCATTAATGCTTAAAGCAAACCTGTCATCAGGATTTTTTTAAATAAACTACAGGCATTGTCAGGTTGGCACTGGTGGATACCTTGGTTTAAGACATCTGTCTTGTAGCTTTTGTTTAATCTGTGTTTGCAGTTATGAGTTAATGAGATGCTCGTGCCATGGGGCGTGCTTGTGGGCAGGTCTTTTGGGTTGGACCAGTGGGGGATGTTTGTGCAGATTCAGAGTATCGCTTGGCGATAGATGTTACTTCGCATGCTCCACTGCCGGCGCCATTTTGCTGGAGACATTTTTTTTTGAAGACCACAATATTAATTGCACAGGCGCAGTACTTAAAATAGGAGGCAGGTCACTGAAGGTTCAGTGACCTGTCATTTAAACCCAGAATGATGACAATGAGGCCAGGGCACCAAAAAAAGACCCGCCCACAGCATACCCCAGAGCACGAGCATCTCATAAACTCAAAACAGCAAACACAGATTAAACAAGAACCACAAGATGAATTTCTTCAACTCAGGTATCATTTTAATCTGTGTAAGGGTATGTGCACACAATCCGGAGCATCTGCAGGTTTGACGCTGCAGATTGCAACCCACAGCGGCCAGATGTTACAGCATAGTGGATGGAATTTGTAGAAATACCATGTTCACTATGCGTATCTGGGCATCTGCTGATCACCCGCGGAAACTGACATGCAGTGCGTCTTTCCAGACAGCAGCATGTCAATTTCTCTTGTGGGTTCGTATGTGGGCTTTCCCCATAGACCTAAACTTTAGGAGAAAAAACTGCAGGTGAAAAAAAAATATGGCACCGATCATTTGCATAAGGAACGGAAGCCGTCTGTGGCTATTCTGCAGCTTCGGGACCGCAGGCTGATACGCATCGTGGGCACATTACCCTAATAGAGCCAACCTGACAATGTCTATAGTTAGCAAAATCCTGATGACAGGTTTACTTTAACAAAGCTCATAACATAGTTAAACACAACAAATGCTCTGATCTCATTAATTTTAATAGATCTCATGTTAATTCCACCAAACTTAACAAACTAGCTCTTTCCTTTCAATATAGCCCACAGTTTGGCAGCATTAAGCAAATCATTAATAAATATTTACTAATATTATTAGAAGATGGGATTCTGGCTTCCATGCACCAGATCGACTGCAGAGTGACCGCACGAGATGCACCTTTATAAGGTAGTACAGTTTTTCCCAGTTATTTCAGTCCTTGCCACTCCAACAGAACTTGGCTTAGTTTCAAACATTTTTACCGTTGTGGTGCCAAATATTGTAAAACATGTAGATACGCATTTCAATGCCCCAAATTTACCAATCACAATGATACTCAGACTTACAACATCAAGCAGTTCATCAATTGCAACACAGAAAATGTAATTTATGCTATCAAATGTTCATTATGCAAAAATGTTTACATGGATGTACTTCTTGCAAATTGAAAGTTCGTATTACCGAGCACCTTAATAGCATTACCAATGTTGGTAGTGTGGGACGTCATGTCTCCTTCACAGCCAAATGTTTTATTTTAGTACATCAGCGACAAATCTTATCCTTACAAAGCTTTGGTCTTAAAAAGGTTAATAGACTGTCTCACGAAAGAGGCATGAGGAGATGCCTATTGACAAGGGAAACATTCTGGATCTTCAAGCTCAGCACTAGATTCCCTGAAGGTTTGAACCTGTGCAGTGAAATTATGTACCATTATTGAATTTATTTGCTATATTAATAGGTTTTTTCTTGATTTTAATTTTGTTTAATTTTATCTTATTTTTCTGATAATTTAGCTGTGATTTTATTCGCAATTTTCCCTTTTTTTCGATCACATGACATCTTTGAGTATGTTCTGCCTGATTTGTTCACCTGGTTATTTAAGACTATTGTAATTTCACATTAAGCTTTGACAAAAAACATTGGACCACACTTGAAACGCATCACTTTTAGTCTCACTATCTTGGAGGAAATTTTAACATTTAATATAGAATAAAAGTGACATTTTACCAACAGCTAGAATATTTTTTCTAACATCAGCGTAACATCTAACAGACTATTTAAAGTAAACTTGCCATTACCTCCACACATGATTTGTTTTTTACTAATCTAAGGAACAAATGGGAATCTGCTCCTGGGAAAACATTCATTAATGACCCATGGTCAAGAGCAATCCAAATCAATCAATAAACCTCCAGTTGCATAAACCGTATTAGAATCCTCACACAAACTTCTATATTGGTAGTTTCTAACCCCTAATCATTTATCTAAAATACATTCTGGGTCAACAGCAACCAGTTGGAGGCTTTGTAGTGAACTGATACAATTCATGTAGAGTGGGATTTCATAATTATTCAACCATTTATTCACTTTTATTTTATGGTATAAACTCAAATGGAATTCAGCAATAGCCTTGCGATCCCTGTAATTAAAGCTTTTACCTTTCCCTGAAAAATTGGACAATCTAAATTACTCCTTTTATTTCATACAGCGGGCCTGTCACTTGATGAAAAGAATTGAATCAAATCATTTGTAAATATCTCTGATCTCTGATTCTACCATTTTTTTCCAATTTGCAGTGTTCCACAGTGTTGTTCATATTTGCTACTTTTGGATAGCAGTATGTGGAATCTCTGCTTGTAGACCAACTTAATATTTAATTGAACATTGAGAGAAGCTTATAAGACTCTAGTCGTGACATAACAGCAAGTATGCAAACTGCATTCTTGTGGTCTTATGACCACCCACTCACACTGGCGAAAGAGGGTGACTGCACACTTTTTTGTTCAGTCTGGAAAAACCCCATTACATGTCTCTTTTTTACTTTTCTGTTGTATTTTTTAACACAACACCCCTTTTCCAAAAAGATGAACTTAGAAATGCTATGTACACACCCAAAGAACAGCAGGGTAACAGCCCACAGGATTGGTGTGACTTGCACTCACGTCAAATGTTACTAATAAAACGGGTGTGCAAAAAATGCTTAGTTTGTGACCTGCATACTTTGTGCGGCAGACAGTCGCAAAATTATTTGCATGTATTTTTTTTCTCTTTTATATTTTTTTAAAACAATTTACTCTTCCTAAGCGAATCAACCAATAAATGCTAGACCTGTGACAAAAAACAACAGTGGTAATAGGCTGCAGTATTTGTGTGGCATGCATGTAGATTAAATAATCTACTATAACAGGTTTTCAAGAAATCAGTAATAGTTTCACCTTGGAGGAAGTCATAAAGTTTTTTTTTCCTTCAGCAATATGGGTTGCTTACTTCTGCAGCACTGACGAATCAAGGCCACCTCTCCTAGCTAGCTATCTTTACCTATCAATTGAATTTCTGCATTTTTCTCTTTTGCTCACACACTAATCTCCTTCATTGTTGTGCAGTCACACACACTATATGTACAATTTGTTCCAATTCACTAGGTTCAGCAAATTCCTAAAAAAAACACAAAATTGATTTGCATCAAATTGATTTGTTTATCGCTAATAAGTATGATTATGGTGATATCAAATGTATATAGTATACATACAATTTTGTTTTTGTTTTTCTGCTTAAACAGAGGAGGATAATGTAATATCACCAAGGGATTTCTGAGAGCAGGAGGCTTGGGTTGAGAAATGGGAATTGAAGTTTAATGTAGAAAATTGTAAGCTCGTTCACTTGGGCAGTGGAAATAAAATGTATACTAATGTATTAAATTATAAAACATTGGGTATGACTGTCAGTGAAAAAGGCTTTGGCGTATAAGTGGACAGCAAACACATTTTTAGTGACTAGTGCCAGGCAGCTCCTGTCAAATAATGAGATGCATTAAAAGAGACATAGATGCTCATGATGAGAACATAATTTTGACTCTATACAAGTCACTAGTGTGGCCACCCTTAGAATACTGTCTACAATTTTTATCTCCAGTATATCAGAAGGACATAGCTCGACTAGAGTGGCTGCAGAGAAGAACAACCAAAGTTATTACTCTAGGCCCAAACTTCTGGACATTGTGACTTTAGGACATTCACATGTGACTTTAAAATGAGCACTGTAAGCTGAGACTTATGGCCACGACTAAGTCCTGGAAATCAATGTGCAAGCGCTTCCCCAGGCTTAGTCGTGGCTGTAAATCCCAACCTAGATTGAAGATCCAAAGAGTTTCAATGTGTGGGTTGAGATGAGCTTTCATAATTTATTTCTATATCTTACATTTATCATTTTCTGCTGTGTCTCCAGACCCCAGAAGATAATAAAGGACATTCAATTCATAGAGAAAAAATTAGCTTGGAATTAAATCTCACAGTAAAATCGAGCAGATTTAGTCAATTTGAATCTCGCAAGATCCAACCTATAGTCTATAAATTAGCAAAATGTAAATATTGCAAGGAATAATAGGCGTACAACTGCATATCAAAGAGTATCTGCATCCTCCTGCTGGAGTGGCACCTGATCAGTGACGCACCCTTCACACAAGTCTGCATCAGTGGTATGTAAGGACCCCTTGATATATCTTTGAGCAGTGCACCAGTCTGTGATTTTTGAAAATCACTGCAAAAAATGTTGCAGATTTACCGTGATCAAGGCTAAAAATGCTCCACAGCCAAAACGTTTGAACTTAGCTTTTTAAATTATAATAATTAAACTATAGCCTAGAACAGTAATATAACTTCAGATATATAACCCTTAAAATTTGACCTATTTTGCCTTAATTAACTTTATGTTTTATCACTTTTTTCATTGCTTCCACCATTTAAATGTTAACCCCTTCCTGCAGCAGCTTGATTTACTGTTTCAAATTTGTCTTTTTACAGTATGTGCTTTTTCTTTTAATTCCAGTGATTCTAAGATAGTTTTTTCTTCTTGTGGCACATTGTACTTTATGTTTTGGTAAATTTTGGTCAATGTGATTTCCATTATTTATGCAAATATCCAAAGTTTGATGACAATTTAGAAAAGTGATCAGTTAGCAAGTTTATGCCATTAAAGCACACAAAACAGATAATAAATAAAATGTATCATATGCACCTGAAACATGTTGTTTTGTTAAAAGGAATACTAGTTTAGAACCATTTTTAGCTTTTTCAAGGAAATTTACAAAACCTATTTTTTTAGAGATTCACTTTACTTTTTATGTGGCTTTGAGGGGTCTATATGTTCGAAACCTTACAGACAAATAACTATTTTAAAAACTGCACCCCTCAAAGACTTCAAACTGCATTTAGCACATTAGTTAACTGTTAACCCTGCAGGTGCTTCACATGAAATAACACAAAATGGAATGCCACAAAAAAGAAAAAATATATTTTTCCACTAACAAGGCTTTAGCCTAATTTTTTTATTTTCACAAGGAGTAATAACAGAAAATGAACCTCACAAATAGTTATGAAATGTCTTGCAAATACAACCATACCCCATAATTATTTGGAAACTACTGTTTGGGTACATTGCAGGATCCAGATGGGAAGGAGTACTATTCGACTTCTGGGGCACAATTTTGGTTGAAATTGACTGTGGACATGCCACATTTGAAGGGTCCATGAGATACAAGAACATCAGAAACTCCCTGAAAACTACCCACATTTTGCATGCTTAAAAAGATGAAGAACTGCAAGATGCCACACTGAGTCCAAAGATGCTCAGTTAGCTTCATTATAGTGATTTACTCCATTGGTGTTTTTTTCTGAATTCTGTTTATCATGGATTTCGACAGAAGCCTTGATATAAATGTTCAGCATAGAGCACAGGATAGATAACAACTAAGCCTTACCCTAATTTTTTAGAGACAAAATAAACAAATAAACAGCAGTTCAATCTTTTGTTTTTCTTTTTTTTTACCATGTGGTAAAAGTAATAGGATAACTTTATTCCCTGGTTCATACAATTTCAGTGATTCCTGATAAGTACGTATATGTATAAAAAGTGGCATATAAAAGTCTGGGCACCTGTGATCAAAATTACTGTTATTCTAAACACTTAAACAAGTTGTAGATGAAATGTTCTCTAAAAGGCCTAAAGTTAGAGATGACACATTTACTTTGCATTTTAGGCAAAACAATATATATATATATATATATATATATATATATATATATATATAGTCATTATTTTCATTTTAAACAACATAAAAAGGAAAATGGGTCGATGCATATGTTTGGGCTCCCTTGGAGATTTGTGTGCTCAGATAACTTTGACCAAGGTTTCAGACCTTAATTAGCCTGTTAGGATTATGGCTTGTTCACTATCATCAATAGGAAAGCCCAGATGATGCAAATTTCCCAGCTTTATAAAATACCAGCCTCCTCTTACTTTGTTCCAAAAAACAGCAGCTATGGGTTTTTCAAAACAGCTGCCTAGCACTCTGAAAATGGTGGAGGCCCACAAAACAGGAGAAGGGTATAAGAAGATAGCAATGCGTTTTTAAGTTGTCCTTTCCTCTGTTCAAAAAGTAATTAAGATATGGCAGTTAACATGAACAGTGGAGGTCAAGATAAGGTCTGGAAGACCAAGCAAAATTTCAGTGAGAGCTGCTCGTAGGGTTGCTAGAAAGGTAAATCAGAAACTCCGCTTGACTGCAAAAGACCATCAGAAAGATTTAGCAGACTCTGGAGTTGTGGTACATTGTTCTACTGTTCAGAGACACCTGCAAAAATATGGCCTTCATGGAAGAGTTATCAGAAGAAAACCTCTCCTGCGTTCTCACCATAAAATTCAGGGTCAGAAGTATGCAAAAGAACATCTAAAGAAGTCGGATCCATTTTGGAAACAAGTCCCCAGGCCACAATGATCAAAGGTACGTGTGGAGAGAAAAGGGTACATAATTTCAGGAAAAGAACATCTCGCCAACCATCAAGAATGGGGTGGCTCAATCATGCTTTGGGATTGTATTGCAGCCAAATGCACAGGGAACATTTCACAGGTAAAGGGAAGAATGAATTCAATGAAATTACAACAAATTCTTTATGAAAATATATTACCATCTTTAAAAAAAGTTGAACTTGAAAAGAGGATGGCTTTTTTTTCTTATATATTGCTATAATATTTTTATTTTTATGTTGACACAGATGTATGAAGGCAATTAGAGCTTTGGGAGTGCATTCGGGTTAAAAAAGTAATTCCCTCAATTTCACAGCAACCTAGATGTAGTAATTGCAATTCACAGTGGCATGTAGGGGGTTAAACAGCCAGGATTGGTGCAATGGTGTCTGTGCCATCTCCAAGATGTAAAGTTATGTGCATTTTGCTGGAGCTACTTCCCATAAAGTATATACCAATATGTCCAATGTTGAGATGATGTTAATGCAGCTATATGATGGCTTGGTTTTGTGGGATGAGCTGTATTTGCTAGTCGATCCATTTTGGTCACATATAGAACAAATTAATAACAAACTTTGATATACTCCTTATGAGATGAAAATGAAAAAAACAGCAATTTTGCTATTGATTGTTAAAGATTATATTTGTTCATGTGCTGCACAAATAATTTGTTATCATTATTCTGAGTTGATTATCAAATTTATATTTATTTTTGTACAGTAAGCCTGAAAAAATCTATTTGTATTTGTATTATTATATTCTGAGAACGTATATATTTTCTGTCAACAATGCTATATGAAGGCTTATTTTGCATGAAGAGCTCTAATTTTCATTTTGTGGTGCATATGATTTTTTGATCACTTTTAGTACCCTTTTTAGGAAGTGAAATGAAATTTTAAGAAACAATTTTGTGATTTAAAAACAAACAAACATCATTCTGCATATTTGGAATGTTAATTTTATTTTACGCTGCTGGCAGTTTTAATGATTACAATACTGCATTTACATAGTTTGTTTATGTTTTTCTGCCATTGCACAAAAAGAAAATCCCTTTAAAAAATCTTTCATTTTTGGTCTTTCTAATCAGAGAACCAAAATGTTTTTTTTATTTTTTATAAAGTGCTGAGAGAGGGATGGTTGAGGACAAGTTTAATAAGATCATCTGTAGTTTTTACTGGAACGGCTTTCAAGTAAATATTAATATTTCTTTTTATTCCAATTTTTGGTAGGTAAAATAATCAAAAAGCAAATATATTGAGAATTGTTTTTTTATTTTTACACAATATATGCTGCAATATATACTGTAATATAATTGACATGTTTACTTTATTCTGAACTTTTTACAATTATGATGTTACCTAATTTATATTTTTATGTTTTAACTACTTTTGCCCAAGAAAAGCAGTGTTTGGAAAAAAAAATCATTTTTTTTGTTTGTCATATTCTGAAAGCCATAACTTTTTCATTTTAACAGAGTAGTATGAGAGCTTGGTTTTCACAACAAGTTATTGTTTTTATTGGAACTATATTGGAATACATACAACTTTTTAATCACATCTTATTTCATTTTTTATGAGTCAGGTAGAATAAAATCAGTAATTCTGCAATGTATTTAGAGTTTTATAATATGGGTCATAAAACAAACATCAATGCGTCAAATATGTATTTGGAGTGCATTTGTTTTCCTTTCCCAAAGGTAATACATTTCTATTGAGGAATTTGGGATTTTTTTTCAATTTTTTTAAACACTTAAAAACATTTTTTTTTCACAATAGTTCCACAAGAGGACCTGAACATGTGATTCTTTGTTCATTTAAATAATACACTGCATTGGTTATAGATGTAGCCAATAGTGATGAGCGAGTATGAATTGTTAACCCGTTCGGCGAGCATGCTCTCCCAACAAACAGGCAATCCCTGCATGTGTCACAGGTGTTTAACAGATGTGACACATGCAGCCGCGGCGACACATCGATGCCGAGCATGCTGCAAATACTCGGCGAGCACCTGAGCATGCTCGCTGAAAGTGTTAGTTATTCATACTCACTCATCATTAGTAGCCAAGTTTAGCTTGACAAATAACAAACCGTATTGATAACTTCTCACAAGATTATCTCTATTCAGAGGATTAAGGTAACTTATCATTAAACGTATCATTGACTAAAATCAAGGTAGGTGTGAAGTTAGACTTTTTTTATGCTGTGATATCTCTGTGTTATGCGTGGTAAGGTAAAGTTTATTCCATCTGTATGTAGTGCAGTGCATTATCTATAACAAGACCGACTGATATCCAATGTTTTATTGGATAGCTCCCAGCCCAATGTTATATTATGAGGTAGTGCCAATTAGCACTTTTTTTCTCATGCTGATACGGCTGGAGAAAAAAATCACAGCATGCTGGGAGTGCATCCAACCAATCCGTTCAAACCCAAACAAGCCTACGGGTGAGTGTAAAACATTGGACTGCACTTGGATGTCAATGGAGAGCAGTTCGATTTACATGCTGTGATACATCACTCACTCAGCTGCACTCAGAGGTAGACACAGGTACACTGTCTCTTTAAATTACTTGTTGGTATATTAAAGTGTGGCATATGAGTCCATAAAAGTAAAACAAGGCCCTTTGGGCAAAACAGGGAATGAAAACAAACTGGTAACACAAAGCACAATGTTTGTGGTAGAAGAACTGAACACTGAATGCCTCAACAGGCCGAGTATTTAAGCACAAGACCACACCCCGGGGTGGAGACACGGTGAATGACCTCACACTCGCTTTATAGTCGTTCATAAAAAAAACTGTACCATTAAAAGTGGCTGATTAACCCTCTCAGCACATAACATGCAGGAGAAGACTTCCAGGTTTAACATCACTGAAGTTAATAGCCTCAGTGAAACATAACTCCCATCCAGCACTCTGCCAGTGACTTTGTCACAATGCACAGAGACAATGGAGAACATAGAGAAATTAGTTTCTCTGTCTTCTCCACACCTACCCTGTGATTCTCTCATGCAAGAGAATTGGATCAGACTAAGGTAACACTCGGCTCACATTCTGACAGAGTTTGAGCTGAGTGTCATTACCATAATCAGCTTCATTCTTTCGCAAGATAGAACATACATTTGTCTGACCACAATTTTATACTAACAGGCAAACTGTTACATAGGCAGGATCTAATACAGCATTAATATTTGTCAGGCCTTTAATAAACACCCAGTTCACAAGGCAATGCAGCACCTGAGGGGTTAGCTGCTAGGATCGGTCTTCTCGGGCACGCGGGAGGTCAAAATTGCAAGTTGTGATGTTATTACACCGTTAACCTCCTGCACGCCTGTGCATGATCTTTACAAGCTCCAGGACACCAATAAAACCGGAACAATGTGAAAAACCCAAAGATTCCATCACAAATAGTGGTGAATCAGGAGATGTAGCGAGGACCGGAAGGGTGGCGGTGAATAGCTGTAGGGTCAAAGAGATGAGGTGAGTTTAACAATTAATTTTAGTGTTTTAAAGGCCATTATGGTTCAGAAAAATAGCGTTTAGTGGCCAATAGTGATGAGCAACCACTAAAATGCTCGGGTACTCGTTGTTCGAGTCGAGCAAATTGGAATGCTCGAGTGCTCGGACCGAGTAACGAGCCCAATGTAAATCTATGGGAAACTCGAGCATTTTTCCGACGGGCCTAAAATTTGTACAAATTGATGGGAACAGTGCTCATACTCGCACATGGAAACAGCATGGGGAAGGCCCCTGAAAGCATTTCTGACTCCCAGGTCATTGCTGTCAACAACATTGTCAAGAGGTATTACGCCACTTTTACCGAGTCACAATAAAACATACAAAAACAAAACCAAAATGGATTTTTCTGCGAAATATGTTAAGGAACATCCTTTCCAGGGTAATGACTTGTATATAAGACAAAATAAATAACCCAAAACAAAAATGCTCCTCCACACCTTGGGCTATGTGTTTTCGATGCATTATTTGCTTTCAACGAAGACAAATGCATTCATCAGGAAATGTCATTTTAACATTTTACAACCTTATCTGGCCATGTGGTGTGTGACTCATCATCAGACACATCCTGTTTCATTTTTGATGGAGGGACTCTGAAAGTCACAAAGACTATTTGAATAGGGCCATCAGGTGGCCCTTACTATTCTTAAAGGGCCAGAAGTTGGTTAAGCTTTGTTGTTCTCATTATTAATGAGTGGGTCTCCTATACTGTTATTGCGTATGCAGTGACTTCAAGGATGCCAAAAATTTGGACGCAACCCAATACCCCTTTGCAGAGACATAGATGAGGGTCTCAGTAAAAAAAATGTTCCCATTATAAAGAAGCGGGTCTCCTATAGTGGTAATGCCCATGCTGTGACTGCAAAGGCTGCCAAAATTTGAGAAAAACCCCACTAACAATTTAAAGACACATACAGCTGGGCCACATTAAAGAGTATGACATGTTCCCATTAGAATGGAGAGGGTCTGCTATTCAGTTATAGGTTATGCAGTGAGTCCAAGGGCTGCCAAAATTTAGGAAAAACCGCACTTACAATTTAAAGACACATACAGAAGGGCCACAGTAACGAGTATGACATATTCTCATTAGAAATGAGAGGGTCTGCTATTCAGTTATATGGTATTCAGTGAGTCCAACAGCTGTCAAAATTTAAGAAAAATTCTACTAACATTTTAAAGACACATAGAACTGGGCCACAGTAATGACATGTTCCCATTAAAAAGGAGAGAGTCTGCTATTCAGTTATAGGGTATGCAGTGAGTCCAACAACTGCCAAAATCTAGGAAAAACCCGACTAACAATTTAAAGACACATAGAAGTGGGCCTCAGTAATGACATATTCCCATTAGAAAGAAGAAGGTCTCCCATACTGTTTGCCTATGCAGTGACCCACTTCCTAATAATGGGAACATTGTTTTCAAGAGGCTTTCTGACCTCTACGTCTCTTACAAGGGACATTGGAGTTCCTCCAAATCTTTGGCAGCCGTTGCTTCACTGCATAGGCAAACAGTATTGGAGACACACTTCCTAATAATGGGAACGCTGCAGGAATCACGGAGAACGTTGGTACGGTCGGCAAGGTACTCCCTCACCATCTTCCGAAACTTTTTCTTCCTTGGGAGAATACCCCACGCCACAGAGCCTGTGCGATGGGAGGGGCTGTTAAAACTGTCCCAGAACTTTGACAGTGTTCCCCTGCCTCTGTTGGATTGCATTTGTGTCTCTCTTGCCTGTACTCCTTGGTTATCCAAAAAACTGTGACCTCTGCCGCCAGTGTTTTCAGATGGGAATTTTTTAAACATTTCCGAAACAAGGGCCTTCTGGTACTGCCACTGCCCCATTTTATCAGGCCTGTACTGCAAGGGAATAAGAGACAGAAAGTTCTCCTTGTAGCATGGGTCTAGAAGTGTCACCAACCAGTAATGACTGTCACTCAAAATTTGGACAACGCGAGGGTCACGGGAAAGGCAGCGTAACATAAACTCAGCCATGTGCTTCAGACTGCAAAGAGGCAAGGCTTAAGTGTCTTCACCAAGAGGATGACTGACCATGCTCTCCTCCTCATCCTCCTCCTCTTCCTCCTCCTTTTGTAACACTCTTATAGGTGTTATGTATGACAGAGAACCACTGGTTTAAATAGCAGGTCTGTAATTTACTAATACTACTCTTTACAGAAACCTAGTGTGAATAGCTTGACCGACACACTGCAACAGAATGGAAAAGGAGACCATTATTTCCCACGTTCAGTTTAAATTTCTGAATTTTTATCGCTGAAATATGGAACAAATCTGGCTTTATTTTGCAGTGAGAACAAGCAAATGGAGAAGAAAAATGGGATTGCTTTTATAGCAAATAACGAGGATTAAGATAAAAAAAATTCCCTGGCCCTTGATATCGGGGGCTATGTCTACAAATATCTGTAATTATTACAGCAGCAGACAGGACGTTCAATGGACCCTCTTGTGCTGTATCATGCACTGCAGTCAGCCACATACCCTGCCTGCCTGCCTAACTCCTTCTATCACCACTGAATATATGCAGCTGGATTAGTCCTCAGAAGGACTGTTAATTCAGATGGATATAGATATATGTTGTGGAATACCTATACTAACAATAAACAAGCAAGTCTCTCCCTGATGCAGCAGCAGCTCTCCCTACTCTGCCTTGTTCTGGAGTAGACTGTGACGAGCATGGCGGTGCCTGGTCTTATATAGACCTGATGATGCGGTGTGGCCAACCAATCACTGTAATGCCCACAACCAACATGGCTGCGGCATTACAGTGCATGGCTGGCAATTCCTGCACATTCATTGGCTCTCTAAAGAGCGGGAGGGGACCCGAGTTCCCGCCCAAGCAACCTGGAAATTCTCGCCGAGCGCCAAGCTCGTCGAGCTCAGTGATGCTCGAGCAAGCAAGTTCGCTCATCAGTAGTGGCCACCTTTTTGCTGACTCCACAGAGCAATTACAAAAAAAATCCATATTTTGGTGATTGTTCATTATTGAAAATTCAGATAGAATGGAATTCTTTATTAATTTATTCCCTCATCTCTGCCTCCAACAGCACCTCAACTCCCAGCATCTCTTTCTACTTCACCGCAGCTCCCAGAATCTCCTCCTACTACACATGTGCATCTAGCATGTCCTCTTACTTCAACTCCACTACCAGCATATCCTTCCTACAGCACCTCTGCTCCTTGCATTTCCTCCTATAGCAGGTAGGCTCCTCTCATCTCCTCCAACAGCATCACAATTCCCAGCATCTCCTCCCACAGCGTATCTGCCTACAGTACCTCCATTCCTCATATCTACTCCTACAACACCCCTTTTTGCAACTTTTCCTCTGGTAGCAGCTGTCCTGCCCGCATTTCCTCCTACAGAACATCCACTCCTAGTATCTCCAACCACAGAACTTCCTCTGCCTGCATCTTTTCCGACAGCAGTTTCACTTTTTTTCTTTGCCCTTCCATTTCAAAGTTATGACCCCCAATAACATTGATGCAGATTTTACCTTTAACCAACTTTTTGTATATTAGAGAACTTTTCTGTGGTTATTTTTTTAATTAGCCAGTCTCAGAGGCAAGAAAGCAAATTTTCACAGGGAGGTTCTGTGGTATATGCTCACTTGGTTGAAGAGAAAATATGCACCATTTTTATCGGGTGGCATGACTTTAAAATGGAATGGCACAGAAGAATGAAAAACTTTCCTACTATCAGTGGAACAGCTCCAATTTAAGAACGTATTCAGTTTAAGTTAAAAAAAAAAGAAAAGTCTTCTTTGAGTAATACGCTTAACAAAGAAGACTTCTGAAAATATATTTTATTGTTTATCTAGTTTTTAGCATTGTAAGCTCCCAAGCATGTGCAAACACTGAAACCACTCTAGTCAAGATTGCTTTAGGCATAATTTTCTTGTTCGCACAACTGTTTTTTGACTATTTCAACCAATTAATTTGACTTTTTCTAAATAGTCTGTTTCTTTAAGGAATTCAAAATATGTTTATCTTAATTCCTCATGTTAAAATCAAATGTCTTCTACAAATCTGTTGCATATTGAAAAAATATCAGAATGCAAATATTGTTGAGCAGAAAAATATGCATTTTTGTTTACTGAATGTGAAATAGTTGTTAAAAATAAGTTACCACAAAGAAAAACAGGAATTTCAATAGCAATGTGGAGGAGTAGAGGCCTACTGAGAGAAGGAGTAACTTTGGTAAAATATGTAGTCTACCAAAGAAAAGTATGAAAAAAAACAAGAAGTATTTCAAGATTACTATTAAATCTACAGTCCTGCTCATCGTTATTGACACCCATGAAGTTTAAGAACATAATGCAGAATATTTCCTGAAAAAACTGAATCAAGTGAAACAGTTTTTTTGTATAGATCCCTCATGTTAAATACAAAAGAGAAAATGATAAACAGTAATTTAAAACCAAAAACAATGAGAGGGAAAAAAGAAAAATCTAAAGCTTGCTGTGACACGGGCATTGGCACCCTTTACATTAATTTAGTATGGGAACACATTTTGACTCGCCTGTGGTAAATCTCAAAAGATATTCTCTTGTGATTAATTGTTGGTGCCCATTTGACATGAATCAGCCAATGAATGAAGACTTCAGTGTTTTAAAAAGCCACATGGTACACCCTGTTCCTTTGTCACAATGGTGAAGACAAAGGAGTTGTCTGAGGATATCAGAACTGTAATTATTAGCAAACACAAGACTTCCAAAGGGTGTAAGGCCATCTTCAAAGACCTTAGTATCCCAGTTTCAACAGAGCGCAATGTTATTAAGAAGTTTGCCAAGCATGGAACCGTAAAGAACCTCCCTGGACGTGGAGGAAAGAGGAAAATTGACAAAAGATTTCTTCAAAGGTTGGTGTGAATGGTGGAAAAAATACCATGTCAAACATCCAAAGACCAGAAGGCCAACCTGGAACAGTCTGGGATCATGGTTTCAACAAGTATCATATGCTGCACACTAAATCAAGCAGAGATTTATGGGCGAAGGACAAGGAAAAATCCATTGCTGAAGATAATACATAAAAAGCAATGACTGATCATTGCCAAAGAGTACCATGACAAACCACAATCCTTCTGGGAAAATATTCTGTGGACAGATGAAACACAAATAGAGCTTTTTGGCAATGCAAAGCACCAGTTTGTTTACAGATGGTTCAATGAATCTTATAAGAAAAAGAACACCTTACCAACAGTTAAGCATGGTAGAGGATCCATACTGCTGTGGGATTGCTTTGCTGTGTCTGGTACTGGAGGCCTTGACCTTATCACAGGAATAATGAAATCAGAGAATTACAAAGAGATTTCAGAGCGAAATATCCTACCTAGTGTAAGAAAACTTGCTTCAAGTCGAAGATCAAGGGTCCTCCAGCAAGACAATGACCCAAAGCACACATTCAAAAGTACACAGGAATGGTTTAAAAAGAAAAAAAACGTACTGTTTTAAAATGGCCAGCAATGAGTTCTGATCTCAATCTCATTGAAAAACTTTGGGGTGAGCTGAAATCTGTCATTGGGAAAAGAATCCTGCAAACATTCAAGAGCTTGTACAAACTGCAAGGGAAGAGTGGGAGAATTCCAGCAAAGTAGTGCAAGAAGCTTATAGATGGCTACAAGAAATGTTTGGAGGATGTCATCAATGCCAAAGGTTGTGCAACCAAGTATTAATTAGAGGTGCCTTTATTGTTGCACATGCAGTTTATTCTGTTTCTTCTTTGAAATTGCAACATGATAATTGAAAAACAATGTTTTGTTGTTATATTACTTTGGACCACTTATTAAGAAATCCTGAAGATATAACTTTTGGTAAATTTGCATTAATTTCTGAAGATATTGTACGGTCTATGAAAAAAATGAAGCGGTGACAATAATGATGTGCAGCAATGTACATATGCAATATTCTATAAAAAAAAATCCATAACTTATGATTTAACCAAGTTATAAAAAAGAATAAATATGTTTATGTAGATATAATTTTTTTTCAAAATTATAATTATTCCAATTCTTAAATTTCTTGACAAATTACTCTAAGATAGCATTACCCTTTAGAAGATTTGAAATGACAACTTGACCTTTTTTAACTATTTTAAATGTATAAAGTAATTAAAATTTGCAGTATTTAATACATTTTTGTTAAGAAATTTGCCTAGAGATACTATTGCATAATTCTACAACTGAAATGTGATTAATTTCTCACAAGAAAACTCTTAGTATACTTCCATTCATTTCTGCACACCTGTGAGAAAACAAATCATGCCAAAATCATGCGAAGATAATATTACCTCTGATAGGTCTGAAAGTCTTAACTAACATCAGGCTTAAAGGGGCCGATTTGTGACAGGGAGAGCCATCTTTGTAAGTTTAACACTCTTGATGTTATGTTAGTTAAAAAAGATGTATAGTTACATTCATACGCCTTGCATTGCTGGGATCCTGGGTTCAAATCCAACTGAGGACAAAAACTACAGTAAGCTTGTATGTTCTCCCCATATTTTAGTGGGTTTCCTCTGGATATTCTTATTTCTTCCCACACTTCAAAGACATACTGATAGGAAGTTTGAATTGTAAGCACCGATGGGGACAGCAATGAAAATGTTTGTAAAGTGCTTTGGAAATTAATAGTGCAATATAAGTAAGTAAAATAAAATAAATAGAATATCTACCATCATATGCCATTTAGTGGCATATTAGAGGCAAGCAGATCGTATTTCTCACTAATGAAGACCTGGAAACCATATCTACTGTCTGCAGTGTCCCCTGCAAACAGCAAATGATAATGAGAATTTTCAAGTGTGCAGGTATTAATCAAACCCTTTTAAAGGACTAGTCAAACCCCCTATATTTATAGTTATATTTGTTATTGTAAATCATTTTTCAAAAACTTCATATGGATCTTTTAATAGACATATTGAAAAGAACCCTACATTACTTGTTTTAACTTGTCTAATGATAAATGGCAAATTTATTGTATACTTTTGCTTTTAAAAATCAAAATTTACCATTAGACAAATTATAAACAAGTATTTTTGGGGAAGTCTTTAAAGTCTGAGAAAATTCTAATTGAATTACAAAGGTTGTCCAAAGAAATTTCTTAAATTATCATATCTATATGTAATGTATTAGTAAACTCCAAAAGACTGTTCATAGATCTCCCTACACTTTAATGTTTAAGATTTCAAAGGAATATACTGTATCGATATGTGCCTTGATGCAAAACTATTGTATATGCTAATTAAATAAAAATTTTTACTCTCCTGTTATATATTTTTTATATAGATGCTTTTTCATTTGCATAGCTATTAAATGGCAGAGCACAACATTAGCTGCTAATTTATTGTAATTTTACTGTATTATTTCAATAATTCTGCCGAGTTCGACAATATTTATTAACTGTTTTCCACGATCAGCTACAATTTTCAGATTTTAGTCAACGATTAATGTAATGACAATTTTTATTACCTGACTGTCAATCATAAAACTAAGTTGTAATAGGCATGCAAAAATAAATTGTGTGATTAATTAGTCAAATGCAATATCTTAGCAACTAACGCTATAGGAGAACAAACAAACAGAGCAAATTAGCATGAAATGTCAGTGCCTCCCTGTTGCTTTCACAAGTCTCATTTCTTTTTGGTTGTTCAAACAGAATATCATATTTTGAATACCTCAATTTACATTTGGTTATAGGATCAGTAAACCTAAAGTAAAAAAAAGTTATGAGTGCAAGGTACAGAAAAAGATATTAATCATATATGTTTGTATATGGTCCTCAAGATATAAAAGTTTATGTCAGAATAATACAAAAATGAGCAAATATATATTTAAGGGAAATTGAATTGTACTTGAATATTACAAAAATCTGAATTTGCCAAAAATGCAGATTTCATACCTAATGGTGATCTTGATTATAACCCATAGATTCACCAGGATTCATGGATAAGTAGTTTTCATCTGTGATACACACCTGTAATACGTTTTTTAATCCTTTCAATTCCTTTTATTTTGAATGTGGTCACATCACTTCTATGTTTCTCTGAGAACTGCTTAGATGCTTCTGGGGTCTAAGGAGTAACATCTCTAATTGTGGAGAGTGACATGTCTGACATTACAGTGTAAAGAGACATTCAGGCCATGCAATGCTCCTCTGAGAAATTAAATATGCATGTTTCCTCTTCAGAGTCGAAGTGGGCTTAAACTCTAGTGCTATAAATAAGTTTAATCATGGGAATATAATGATAAAATATGAAATACATTATTTTTCGGACTATAAGACTCACCGGACCATAAGACGCACCTAGGTTTTAGAGGAGGAAATTAGGAAAAAAGATGTAAACAAAAATGTGATCATGATGCACTATTATGGGGGGATAGTCTGCTGCTGGCACTGTTAGAGGGGTAATGTACCCTAATTCTATACTAATATCCCCCATCCTGGAATATATATGTCCCCATCCTGGTATATATCTACCCCAATCCAGGTATATATGGCCCCCAATCAAGGTATATATGGCCCCCTCATCCCCATCCTGGTATACATGGCCCCCTCATCTCTATCCTGGTATGTATGGTCCCCCATCCCCATCCTGATATGCATGGCCCCCTCATCCCCATCCTGGTATACATGGCCCCTTCATCCCATCCAGGTATATATAGCTCCCTCATCCCCATCCTGATATGCATGGCCCCCCATCCCCATCCTGGTATGCTTGGCCCCCATCCCCATCCTGGTATGCATGGCCCCCTCATCCGAATCCTGGTATATATAGCTCCCTCATCCCCATCCTGGTATGCATGACCCCTTCATCTCCATACTGGTAACCATAGTACCCCGCATCTCCATCCTGATATGCATGCCCCCCATCCCCATCCTGGTATGCATGACCCCCTCATTCCCATCCTCATATACATAGCCCCCTCATCCCCATTCTGGTATGCATGGCCCCCATCCCCATCCTGGTATGCATGGCCCCCCATCCCCATCCTGGTGTACTTGACCTCCATCACTGCACACATGAAAAAAATAAACAATTCTACTCACCTTCCCTCTGCTCTGGTCCTGCGTCCTGTTCTGCTGCCAGCAGCTGCTCGCAGCATGTAAGCAGCACATGACGTCACTGCCATGTGCCCTCACATGCTGAAGTCAGCTGCCGGAATATTCACTCCTCTCAACGCTGGGACTATGGGCATGGAGAGGCATGAATATTTATTTTCTTTAATAACCAGCATACTGTTAGCCACAGCCGTGTCTCCTGCTGCGGATCAATGATCACATGTGCCCGCTGTTAAAGGGAATGAATATTCACTCCTCTCCATGCTCCAAGGAGGAGAGCTGAGGAAGACACCAGTTCCAACAGAGGCAGAAGGAACACTATCTAAGGTCTAGGACAGGTTCATTAGACCATCCTAGCGCCCAGGCCCTGATAAGCGGGATAGTCTAAAAAGGAGCAAAACTGTTGGAAGATGGTGAAGTAGTACCTAGCCGACCGTGGCAGCGTCCTCCGTGATTCCTTTGTACCGTACAACTATTGTATATCCAAGTTTGACATGTGGCATGAGCTGTCCCTCTACACCTTGGAGATGCTGGTATGCACTGCCACCAGTGTTTGTCAAAGCGGGTATTTAGTGCCGCCGGGGTCATAATAACTGATAGGTGCATCAGCCTGTCAATTGAAAATGCTGACAGGCTGACTGTTATCAAAATGAACAAGGCCTTGGCAGGCCCTGACTTCTCAACCTCACCAGATGACAGCAATGGAACATAAAGCCGATTCAAAGGTTCCTTTTTTTTCTGGTGTATTCCCATGCACCCTTTCCCACCCAAAAAAGTATATATGGTTTATGGTTTCTTCTCTTTTTAGAGGGTCATCATGCGGCACTTGCTCCAGATTTTTAGAGGATCATCATGTTGTCCTCACACCAAATTTTTACAGGGTCATCATGTGGCCCTCACTTCAAATTTTTAGCGGGTCATCATGTGGCACATGCTCCAAATTATTAGAGGGTCATCATGCGGCCCTTACTCATAATATTCAGAGGGTCATCATGCGACCCTCACTAATAATTTTTAGAGGGTCCCCCTTCATCATTTTTACAAGATGTATATGGGACCTACCGCTACAACTCACATATACAGTACAGACCAAAAGTTTGGACACACCTTCTCATTTAAAGATTTTTCTGTATTTTCATGACTTTGAAAATTGTACATTCACACTGAAGGCATCAAAACTGTGAATTAACACATGTGGAATTATATACTTAACAAAAAAGTGTGAAACAACTGAAAATATGTCTTATATTCTAGGTTCTTCAAAGTAGCCACCTTTTGCTTTGATGACTGCTTTGCACACTCTTGGCATTCTCTTGATGAGCTTCAAGAAGTAGTCACCGGAAATGGTTTTCACTTCACAGGTGTGCCCTTAGGTTTAATAAGTGGGATTTCTTGCCTTATAAATGGGGTTGGGACCATCAGTTGTGTTGTGCAGAAGTCAGGTGGATACACAGCTGATAGTCCTACTGAATAGACTGTTAGCTGTTTTTTTTGCCATAATACAAATTCTAAGTAAAGAAAAACGAGTGGCCATCATTACTTTAAGAAATGAAGGTCAGTCAGTCTGAAAAATTGAGCAAACTTTGAATGTGTCCCCAAGTGCAGTTTCAAAAACCATCAAGTGCTACAAAGAAACTGGCTCACATGAGGACCGCCCCAGGAAAGGAAGACCAAGAGTCACCTTTGCTTCTGAGGATAAGTTTATCCGAGTCACCAGCCTCAGAAATCGCAGGTTAACAGCAGCTCAGATTAGAGACCAGGTCAATGCCACACAGAGTTCTAGCAGCAGACACATCTCTTCAACAACTGTTAAGAGGAGACTTTGTGCAGCAGGCCTTCATGGTAAAATAGCTGCTAGGAAACCACTGCTAAGGAGAGGCAACAAGCAGAAGAGACTTGTTTCGGCTAAAGAACACAAGGAATGGACATTAGACCAGTGGAAATCTGTGCTTTGGTCTGATGAGTCCAAATTTGAGATCTTTGGTTCCAACCATCGTGTCTTTGTGCGACGCAGAAAAGGTGAACGGATGGACTCTACATGCCTGGTTGACACCGTGAAGCATGGAAGAGGAGGTGTGATGGTGTGGGGGTGCTTTGCTGGTGACACTGTTGGGGATTTATTCAAAATTGAAGGCATACTGAACCAGCATGGCTACCGCAGCATCTTGCAGCGGCATGCTATTCCATCCGGTTTGCGTTTAGTTGGACCATCATTTATTTTTCAACAGGACAATGACCCCAAACACACCTCCAGGCTGTGTAAGGGCTATTTGACCAAGCAGGAGAGTGATGGGCTGCTACGCCAGATGACCTGGCCTCCACAGTCACCAGACCTGAACCCAATCGAGATGGTTTGGGGTGAGCTGGACCGTAGAGTGAAGGCAAAAGGGCCAACAAGTGGTAAGCATCTCTGGGAACTCCTTCAAGATTGTTGGAAGACCATTTCCGGTGACTACCTCTTGAAGCTCATCAAGAGAATGCCAAGAGTGTGCAAAGCAGTCATCAAAGCAAAAGGTGGCTACTTTGAAGAACCTAGAATATAAGACATATTTTCAGTTGTTTCACTCTTTTTTGTTAAGTATATAATTCCACATGTGTTAATTCATAGTTTTGATGCCTTCAGTGTGAATGTACAATTTTCAAAGTCATGAAAATACAGAAAAATCTTTAAATGAGAAGGTGTGTCCAAACTTTTGGTCTGTACTGTATATGGGAGCTATATATATATATATATATATATATATATATATATATATATATATATAGCTCCCAGTGCCATAATTAGCAGTCTTCGTGGCTCCTATGTGATGTAGGCAGCAGTCTCATTGTCCCCGATGTGATGCATACAGCAGTCTCAGTGTATCCTACATGATGAATATACTGCAATCTCAGCATATTCTATGTTTTACATAAAGTTGTCTCAGTGTATCCTATATGATGTATATTCAGCAGAATCTTAGTGTATTATACAGTGGGAAAAAAAGTATTTAGTCAGCCACCAATTGTGCAAGTTCTCCCACTTAAAAAGATGAGAGAGGCCTGTAATTGACATCATAGATAGACCTCAACTATAAGAGACAAAATGAGAAAACAAATCCTGAAAATCAAATTATCTGATTTGAAAATTTTTTTTTTTTCAAATTTTGGTGGAAAATAAGTATTTGATCAATTACAAAAGTTCATCTCAATACTTTGTTATATATCCTTTGCTGGCAATGACAGAGGTCAAAGGTTTTCTGTAAGTCTTCACAAGGTTGGCACACACTGCTGCTGGTATGTTGGCCCATTTCTCCATGCAGATCTCCTCTAGAGCAGTGATGTTTTGGGGCTGTCGCTGGGCAACACGGACTTTCAGCTCCCTCCAAAGGTTTTCTATAGGGTTTAGATCTGGAGACTGCCTAGGCCACTCCGGGACCTTGAAATGCTTCTTACAAATCCACTCCTTCTTTGCCCTGGCAGTGTGCTTGGGATCATTGTCATGCTGAAAGACCCACCCTTTTTTCATCTCCAATGCCTCTGCTGATTGAAGGAGGTTTGCACTCAAAATCTCACGATGCATGGCCCCATTCATTCTTTCATGTAGACAGATCAGTCGTCCTGGTCCCTGGGCAGAGAAACACCCCCAAAGCATGACGTTGCCACCCCCATGTTTTACAGTAGGTATGGTGTTCTTTGGATGCAACTCAGCATTCTTTCTCCTCCAATCACAACAAGTAGTGTTTCTACCAAACAGTTCTACTTTGGTTTCAACTGACCATATGACATTCTCTCAATACTCTTCTGGATAATCCAAATACTCTCTAGCAAATTTCAGATGGGCCCGGACATGTAATGGCTTAAGCAGGGGGACACGTCTGGCACTGCAGGATGAGTACCTGGCGGCGTAGTGTGTTACTGATGGTAGCCTGTGTAACGTTGGTCCTAGCTCTCTGCAGGTCATTCAGGTGAGATCTTGTGTGGAGCCCCAGATCGAGGGAGATTATCAGTGGTCTTGTATGTCTTCCATTTTCTAATTATTGCTCCCACAGTTGATTTCTTCACACCAATCTGCTTGCCTATTGCAGATTCAGTCTTCCCAGCCTGGTGCCGGGCTACAATTTTGTTTCTGGTGTCCTTCGAAAGCTCTTTAGTCTTCACAATAGTGGAGTTTGGCGTGTGACTGTTTGGGTTGCAGACAGGTGTCTTTTATACTGATAAGTTCAAACAGGTGCCAGTATTACAGGTAATGGGTGGAGGACAGAGGAGCCTCTTAAAGAAGAAGTTACAGGTCTGTGAGAGCAAGAAATCTTGCTTGTTTGTAATTGACCAAATACTTATTTTCCACCAAAATTTGAAAACAATTTCTTTCCAAATCAGACAATGTGATTTTCAGGATTTGTTTTCTCAATTTGTATCTCATAGTTGAGATCTACCTATGATGTCAATTAGAGGCCTCGCTCATCTTTTTAAGTGAGAGAACTTGCACAATTGGTGGCTGACTAAATACTTTTTTCCCCACTGTATGTGATGTAATCAGCAATCTTAGTGTCTCCTATTTGATGTATAGTACAGACCAAAAGTTTGGACACACCTTCAGTGTGAATGTATAATTTTCATAGTCAAGAAAATACAGAAAAATCTTTAAATGAGAAGGTGTGTCCAAACTTTTGGTCTGTACTGTATACAGTAGTCTTAGTGTATCCTATGCGATGTATAAACAGAGGCAACGGTGACAAATATGTGATGTATACTGAAGATCTCCCATTGCTTTAGATTTATAAATGTTATGGGAGTAGTGATGAATTTGCCTCTTTGATGAGACATGCATTGAAATATGTATTTGTGTTCAGAATAAGTTTTTGCTGCTAGTAGTTCTTTAAAATACTTATCATAAAGAGTTGACTGCACTCTAGACTGACCAAAGCAAACCTGTAAAAGTAGTTACAGGCAGCAACATCAATTCCACCTATCTTTACATGCCTCACCAAAGAGAAACAGTGGGAATCGTGAATGATATTTTAAATTCTCAAATGACCCTTGGCAGAAAAAAGATTCCCCACACTTGTTATAGAGGATAAAAGATAATATAATTAGTGATGTTTAGTAATAGAAAGATTCCATATACAGTGGTGTGAAAAAGTGTTTGCCCCCTTCCTGATTCCTTATTCTTTTATATGTTTGTCACAAATAAATGTGTCATATCATAAAACAAATTTAAATATTAGACAAAGATAACACAAGTAAACACAAAATGCAGTTTTAAACGAAGGTCTTTATTATTAAGGGAAAAATAAATCCAAACCTACAGGGCACTGTGTGAAAAAGTGATTGCTCTCTAGACCTAATAACTGCTTGGGCCACCCTGAGCAGCAACAACTGCAATCAAGCATTTGCGATAACTGGCAATGAGTCTTTCACAACGCTCTGGATGAATTTTGGCCCACTCATCTTTGCATAATTGTTGTACTTCAGCCTCATTGGAGGGTTTCCGAGCATGAACTGTCTTTTTAAGATCATGCCACAGCATCTCAATTGGATTAAGGTCAGGACTTTAACAAGGCCACTCAAAAGTCTTAATATTGTTTTTCTTAACCCCTTAACGACAGCTGTATTGCATTTTTATGGTGGTCATTAAGGGTACTTATTACACAGCGTGGCTAAAATCCATCACTGTGGAATAAGTAAATAGCACTGCCCAGTGGTGGAGATTCCTGCGGGTGTCTGCTGTGTGTGACAGCTGACACAGTGCAGTATCGGCCCCGGCAGATCCCGATGCCGATCGAGGCGATTAACCCCTTAAATACTGCTGTCAATCGTGATTGCAACCCCCTTAGTAACTATCAGTCTCCCGCGATGAGAATAGTGGGTCACGATGGTAACCATGGTACCCTGAGATCATGTGATGATCCCAGGGTACCGTGGTCTGTGAGATCCAGCAATAAGCTGGATCTCACAGGCAGAGTCAGTGAGTCAGACATGACTCACTGACAGGTCTCGTGCACTGCAGTACAGGAGTACTGCAGAGTATGAGACCAGCAATCATAGTGAAAATTACACATGTCCCACAGTGGAACTTGGTGAAAAGATAAAAAAAAGTTAAATAAAATGTGTAAAAAAGTAATAAAACACACAAAAAGTGCACATGAATCACTAAAATCCGTTTCGCCACTCAAAATGCAGCGTTTGTGATAAAACAAAAATAAACAAAAAACGTACACATAATTGGAATCTCCGCATCTGAAACGACCCGCTATATAAAACTGTAAAGTTATTTAGTCCGTTTGGCGAATGCCGTAAAAAAATAAAAACACGGCAAAAATGACGCTTGTCATTATACTGACTCACAAAAAAGTGAATAAATAGCGATCAAAAAGTCCTATGTAAAACAAAATTATATAAACAAAAACGCCAAACCGTCCCGCAAAAAACAAATCATAATATGGCTCATTCTGCAAAAAATAAAAAAGTCACAGCTCTCAGAATGCGAAAATGCAAAATCAAATTCTTTTTTGTAAAATACTGTTTTTAGTCTGTAAACATAGCAAAGCATAAAAAAATATATAAATTTGGTATCGCTGTAATCATACCGACCCGGCGGACAAATCGGTCTTATCACTTTTACTGCATGGTGAACGGGGCAAAAAATAAAAAAACAATAACTGGTTTTTGTTCATTCTGTGTCTGAAAAATCGGAATAAAAAGCGATAAAAAATTACCATGTGCCCCAAAATGGTACCAAAAAAATCTGCAACTCGTCCCTCAAAAAATAATCCATCATACAGCTCAGTTCACCAAAAAATAAAAAAGTTACAGCTCTCAGAATATTGCGACAAAAATAACTACTTTTTATTAAAAAAAATAGCATTTTTCCTTTGTGATAGCAACAATACCTAAAAAAAAACATATAAATCTGGTATTGGTGTCATCGCTGCAACCCAAAGAATAAATCCACCTTATCGCTTATAAGGCATGGTAAAACTGCAAAAAAACAAAAATAAGGACTATTCTGGTACTGCTGTCTATTTCTTCATTCTGCCTCCAAAAAAATCGGAATAAGGCTCGGCTCACATTTATTCTGTGCTCTCTGCTGAGCTCTTATGTTGGGGTTTCTGTGTAAATTCACCAAAACCGCAATTCAGACTAAAAAACCCAGATGGAGACTCTCACTTATGAGGCTGATGGAGTCCCTTTGGACAGGTCTCTGTTCCGGTGGCATACCATCATTTTTTTCTTTTTTGTAGCTCAAGTGTGGACGACCACAGATCTGTGTGAGCCTAAAAAGATGAAGACCATCAGAGCAGACATCAAACGGGCTCCAATGTGTCTCCATCTGCCTCTTTGTGGTGGGTGGTTCTGTTGGGGGTTTCGTCCGAATCAAATTTTTTGTGGGATTTACACGGAAACCCTGTCGTAAGTGCTCAGCGTAGACTGGCGATCCAGTCTTATTCTGGAAGTAATCAAAAATTACATACCTCAAAATGTTACCAATAAAACCCCTAATTTATCCCACACAAAATCAGACGGGTCCGTCATCTGTCACTGGAACTATATGGGGTCCCACGTTACTGGTAGAACAAAGACTCTGGAAAAGCGACGGCTCCCGCCTCCTCAAATAAAATCCAGTGAATTCTGTGCTCCCAAATCCAAATGCGCCCTCTTTCGGAGCCCTACTGTCCCTAAACCGCAGTAAACGGCCACGTTTGACATTATTGTAGAGAGGAGAGCACTTAATTTATGGGGTGTGTGCCACCAGGAGAAACGTATGGGGGCACTGCACTTTATGGGGGCACAACGTATGGGCACTAAACTGGCATATTTGGAATTCTGCAGAATTAAGCCTGGCGTGGATGTTACATAATAGTCACTGCAGCAGTAGATGAATTCATTGAGATGTGTAGTTTCTTCAATTGGGTCACTTTTGGGTTTTTTCTGCTGTTCTGGCACCATAGGCCACCTTGTCGCCCACAAACTATTCTATCAAAATATACATTGGTGGCCAAAAGTATTGGCACCCCTGCAATTCTGTCAGATAATACTCAGTTTCTTCCTGAAAATGGTTGCAATCACAAATTCTTTGGTCTTATTATCTTCATTTAATTTGCTTGCAAGGAAAAAACACAAAAAAAAGGAAGAAAAAATCAAATCATTGATCATTTCACACAAAACTCCAAAAATGGGCGAGACAAAAGTATTGGCACCCTCAGCCTAATACTTGGTTGCACAACCTTTAGTCAAAATAACTGCGAACAACCGCTTCCGGTAACCATCAATGAGTTTCTTACAATGCTCTGCTGGAATTGTAGACCATTCTTCTTTGGCAAACTGCTCCAGGTCCCTGATATTTGAAGGGTGCCTTCTCCAAACTGCCATTTTGAGATCTCTCCACAGGTGTTCTATGGGATTCAGGTCTGGACTCATTGCTGGCCACCTTAAAAGTCTCCAGTGCTTTCTCTCAAACCATTTTATAGTGCTTTTGGAAGTGTGTTTTGGGCCATTGTCCTGCTGGAAGACCCATGACCTCTGAGGGAGACCCAGCTTTCTCACACTGGGCCCTACATTATGCTGCAAAATTTGTTGGTAGTCTTCAGACTTCATAATGCCATGCACACGGTCAAGCAGACCAGTGCCAGAGGCAGCAAAGCAACCCCAAAACATCAGGGAACCTCTGCCATGTTTGACTGTAGGGACCGTGTTCTTTTCTTTGAATGGCTCTTTTTTTTTCCTGTACTCTCTACGTTGATGCTTTTTCCTAAAAAGCTCTACTTTTGTCTCATCTGACCAGAGAACATTCTTCCAAAACGTTTTAGGCTTTCTCAGGTAAGTTTTGGCAAACTCCAGCCTGGCTTTTTTATGTCTCGGGGTAAGAAGTGGGGTCTTCCTGGGTATCCTACCATACAGTCCCTTTTCATTCAGACGCCGACGGATAGTATGGGTTGACACTGTTTTACCCTCGGACTGCAGGGCAGCTTGAACTTGTGTGGATGTTAGTCGATGTTCTTTATCCACCATCCGCACAATCTTGCTTTGAAATCTCTCGTCAATTTTTCTTTTCCGTCCACATCTAGGGAGGTTAGCCACAGTGCCATGGGCTTTAAACTTCTTGATGACACTGCGCATGGAAGACACAGGAACATTCAGGTCTTTGGAGATGGACTTGTAGCCTTGAGATTGCTCATGCTTCCTCACAATTTGGTTTCTCAAGTCCTCAGACAGTTCTTCTTTCTTTTCTCCATGCTCAATGTGGTACACACAAGGACACAGGACAGAGGTTGAGTCAACTTTAATCCATGTTAACTGGCTGCAAGTGTGATTTAGTTATTGCCAACACCTGTTATGTGCCACAGGTAAGTTACAGGTGCTGTTAATTACACGAATTAGAGAAGCATCACATGATTTTTCAAACAGTGCCAATACTTTTGTCCACCCCCTTTATTAGGTTTGGTGTGGAATTATATCCAATTTGGCTTTAGAACAATTCTTTTTGTGTTTTTTCATTGAAGACAAATTAAATGAAGATAATAATACCAAAGAATTTGTGATTGCAATCATTTTCAGGAGGAAACTGAGTATTATCTGACAGAATTGCAGGGGTGCCAATACTTTTGGCCACCACTGTATGCTCCAAAAGCCAAATAGTGCTCCTTCATTCTCAGTCCTGACGTGTGGCCTAACAGTAATTTCTGATGACATATGGGACATCATTGCGTTTGGGAGAAATAGCATAACAAATTTTGGGGTCTATTTTCTTCTATTATGCATTGCAAAAATTACAAATTTGGGGCTAAAACTACATTTTCTCAAAAAAATGTAAATATTCAGTATGACTACTTAATGTTATCAAATTCTGTGTAGTACTATACCCCTGGATAAAATCCTTGAGGGGTGTCGTTTCCAAAATGGGGTCACTTGTGGGGATTTCCACTGTTTAGGCACATCAGGGGCTCCCCAAATGCAACATGGCGTCCCCTAATTATTTAAGCAAATTTTACATTCAAAAAAGTCAAATGGTGCTCCTTCCCTTCCGATCTCTGCTGTGCGCCCAAACAGTGTTTTTTCCCCACATATGGGGTATTGGCTTACTCAGGAGGAATTGCATAACAAATGGTATGGGGCAATTTCTCATGTTACCCTTATGAAAATGCAAAATTGGGGGCTGAAAAACTTTTTTTGTGGTAAAATTGTGAAAATTTAATTTTTACGGCTCAATGTTATAAACTTCTGTGAAGTACCTGGGGGTTCAAGGTGTTCACCACAAAGCTAGATAAGTTCCCTGAGGGGTCCAGTTTCCAAAAACACGACATGGTGTCCGCTAATTACTCAAGCAAATTTTACATTCAAAAAGTCAAATGGTGCTCTTTCCCTTCCGAACACTGCCGTGCACATAAACAGTGGTTTTCCCCCAAATATGGGATATCGGCTCAGGAGAAATTTCATTTTCTCTCGCTACCCTTGTAAAAATAAAAAATTGGGTCTGAAGTAAACATTTTGTGAAAAAAGTTAAATGTTCATTTTTTCCTTCCACGTTGCTTCAGTTCCTGTGAAGCACATGAAGGGTTACTAAAACTTCTTGAATGTGGTTTTGAGCACCTTGAGGGGTGCAGTTTTTAGAATGGTGTCACTTTTGGGTATTTTCTGTCATATAGACCCCTTAAAGTCACTTCAAATGTGATGCGGTCCCTTAAAAAATGGTTTTGTAAATTTTGTTGTAAAAATTAGAAATTGCTGGTCAATTTTAACCCTTATAACTTCAGAACAAAATAACCTTTTGGCTCCAAAATTGTTCTGATGTAAAGTAGACATGTGGAAAATGTTATTTATTAACTATTTTGCGTGACATATGTCTCTGATTTAAGGGCATAAAAATTCAAAGTTTGAAAACTGCAAAATTTTCTAAATTTTTGCCAATTTTAAATTTTTTTTCCCAAGTAAATGCAAGTCTTATTGAAGAATTTTACCCCTATCATGAAGTACAATATGTCACGAAAAAAAATCTCAGAATTAGATTTTCATCTTGGAACTCTGCCATGCATACCATTTTTGCCCAGTCTCTTTTTTATGGTGGAGTCATGATCCCTGACCTTAACTGAGGTCAGTTCTTTGGATGTTGTTATGGAACCTTTTGTGACCTGTTGGATGAGTCGTCGCTGCTGTCTTGGGGTAAATTCGGTCGGCTGACGACTCCTGTGAAGGTGTACCACTGTCCCATGTTTTCGTCATTTGTAGATAATAGCTCTCACTGTGATCCGCTGGAGTCCCAAAGCTTTAAAAACGGCTTTATAACCTTTCCCAGACTGATAGATCTAAATGACTTTGTTTTTCATTTGTTCCTGAATGTCTTTGGATCACAGAATGATGTATAGCTTTTGAGGATCTTTTGGTCTACTTCACTTTGTCAGGTAGGTCCTATTTAAGTGATTCCGTGCTTGAGGACAGGTGTGACAGTAATCAGGCCTGTGTGTGGATTGGAAAATTGAACTCATCTTCCCAAAGATGTGAGAAACTGCAGTTAATTTATGTTTTAAGTGGGGGGCAATCACTTTTTCACACAGGGCCCTATAGGTTTGGATTTATCTTTCCTTTAATAATAAAGACCTTCATTTAAAAACTGCATTTTGTGTTTACTTGTGATATCTTTGTCTAATATTTAAATTTGTTTTGTGATCTGTAAAATTTAAGTGTGACAAACATGCAAAAGAATAATAACTTAGGAGGGGGGGCAAACACTTTTTTACACCACTGTATGCCTAGTAGTTTACATTTAGTGATAAAAATGTATCAGTCCAGTAGGAAGTATTTGGCGTATATTATAGATATCTTGCACTAAGTGATCATGGCTCTATTTTAGTAGTGCAAAATTAGATACATATTAAATAGATTGTGATTATGTACTATATTGCATAGTTACATAAATAAGACACAGGTCTTTATTAGTGATGGGCAAGCACTAAAATGCTCGGGTGCTCGATGCTCGAGTTGAACACATTGGAATACTCGGGTGCTCGACCCGAGCAATGAGCCCAATGTAATTCTATGGGAAACTCGAGCATTTTTCAGGTGGCTCCCCCCGACGTTCTGCAGAGGGCCTAAAAATTGCCCAAATCGATGGGAACAGTGCTCAAATCAAATGGGAACAGCATGGGGAAGACCTCTCGAAGCATTTCTGACTCCCAGGTCACTTCTGTCAACAACGTTGTCAGAGGTATTACGCCACTTTTGCAGACACAATAAAACATACAAAAACAAGCCCAAAATGGATTTTCCTGGGAAATATGTTAAGCAACATTCTTTCCAGGGTAATAACTTGTATATAAAGCAAAATAAATAACCAAAAACAAAAATACTCCTCCACACCTTGGGTTATGTTCACACTTAGCGTTCTTGATGCATTTTTGCACTTTTGTATTGCTTTCAACCGTGACAAATGCATTCACCAGGAAATGTAATATTAACATTTTACAACCTTATCTGGCCATGTGGTGTGTGAGATATCATCAGACACATCGAGTTTCATTAATTAAGGAGGTACTCTGAAAGTCACAAGGCCTATTTTTATAGGGCCATTAGGCAGCCTTTACTATTCTTAAAGGGCCAGCAGTCGGCCCTCACTATTCTTAGAGAGCCATCAGCCGGCTATATTTTATTGCTCCCATTACTAAAAAGTGGGTCTCCTCTACTGTTATTGCGTATGCAGTGAGTGGCAGGGCTGCCCAAAATTTGGACCCACCCCAATACCACTTTGAAAATTTGGACGCACCCCAATACCCCTTTGAAGAGACTTAGAGGAGGGCCTCCTGAAAACAATGTTCCCATTATTAGGAAGTAGGTCTCCCATTGTGTTTGCCTTTGCAATGAACGAAAGGGTTGCCAAAAATTTGGAGGCACTCCAATGCCCCTTGGAAGAAACGTGGAGGTCAGAGAGCCTCCTGAAAACAATGTTCCGATCATTAGGAAATGGGTCTCTCATTATGTTTGCCTATGCAGTGAGTGCAAGGGTTGCAAAAAATTGGGAGGCACTCCAATGCCCCTTGGAAGAGATGAGGAGGAGGGCCTCATGAAAAATGTTCCCATTAGAAAGAAGCGGGTCTCTTATACTCGTAATGCCCATGTACTAAGTGTATGGACTGACAGCCATCTACCCCTGGGGGGTATACATGAACATACTGTATGAAATTTTTTTCATAAACGCCCTTTAAAAAAATTATGTGGGTGTTGCATCACGGACCACAGTCACTCTGGTAATATGGTGGTGGAGAATGAGGAGAAGGAGGAGGACAAGAGCAAATAGCCAAAATCAGGAAGCGTATACCCATGTGTGGGTGTGAAGAGGAGCATGGGAATACACCTCCAAAAAAAAGACACTGGATTTGAGTTTCTGTTATGCTGCTATCATTCGGTGGTGTTGAGAAGTCTAGACCTATCCTGCCCTTGATCATTTTCATAAGAGTCAGCCTGTCAGCATTTTTAGTTGACAGTCGGATGCGTTTTCAGTCATAATTCCACCAGTGGCACCAAAAAACCTACTCTGGTAAAACGCTGGCGGCAGGGCAGGCCAGGACCTCCAAGGTGTAGAGAGCCAGTTCATTCCACGTATCCAGCTTGGAAACCCAATAATTAAAATGCACAGAGAAATCACGGAGGATGTTGGTACGGTCGGCAAGGTGCTCCCTCAGCATCTTCCCAAACTTTGCACTCATTGTGACAGAACCCTGCGCCTCAGGGACTGTGCGATAGGAGGGGCTGAGAAAATTCTCCCAGAACTTTGACAGTGTTCCCCTGCCTCTGCTGGATTGAAGTTATGTCTCTCTCTCGTGTACTCCTTGGTTGTTCAATGAACTGTGACCTCTGCCGCCAGCATTTTCAGATGGGAATTTTTTTAATAGTTCCGCAACAAGGGCCTTCTGGTACTGCCCCATTTTTGTAAACCTGTCTGCCTCGGGAATAAGAGATATAAAGTTCTCCTTGTAGCATTGGTCTAGAAGTGTCACCAACCAGTAATGACTGTCACCCACAATTTTGAGAACGCGAGGGTCATGGGAAAGGCAGTGTAGCATAAACTCAGCCATGCGTGCCAGACTGCTAACAGGCAAGACTTCTGTGTTCTCACCAAGACGACGACTGACCATGCTCTCCTCCTCCTCTCTATCCTCTGGCCATCCACGCTGAACAGATGGTATGACAGTTGTGAAGGCAGTACCGTCTATAGCGCATGAAACTAGCTCCTTTTCTTCCTCCTCCTCCTCTACCTCATTGTCACCCAATCCACGTTGGGATGAGATGAGGCTGGGCTGTGTGTAATCACCAAGTATGGTTCCTTGCTCCATCCCAACATCTGCAGTGTAGAGTTCCAACGCATGGGGAGATCACACACCAGTCTGAGCTGGAAGCTGCAAACGCTGCTGAAACATGGCAAAGACGGCGGAAGCTGTAGGTGACTTTCTATAATGAGCACACAGATGGCGCACTTTAACAAACAGATCCGGCAGCTCCGGATAGAGCTGCCGGATCGCCTCGCTCAAGAGCCGCCACCAGGTACCGGCCATTGTCATACTTGACCATGCCTGGCTGTAGGTTCAGCGGTGTGAACCACAGATCTGCCTGCTTTTTCAGAGCTGTCCACAACTCTTCAGCATTGTGTGGTTTGTCACCTAAGCTTATTAGCTTCAGCACAGCCTGGTGCCGCTTGGCCGATTCAGTGCTGCAGTGCTTCCAACGTGTGACTGATGTGGTCATTTCGGAGATGGAGGCTGAAGAGAAGGAGCAGGATGAGGTGCAGGAGCTGTAGACTGTGGGAGCAACCCTGATTGACCTAGGGCCCGCAATCCTTGGCGTCGAAAGGATGTGTTCCAACCCAAGGTCTGACTTGGTCCTGGCTTCCACTACCCAGTGTGCCATCAGCGAGATGAACAGCCCCTGCCCACAAGCACTTGTCCACATGTCCTTGGTTAGGTGGACTTTCCCATTAACTGCGTTGTTGAGGGCACGGCTAATGTTTTGGGACACGTGCTTGTGTAATGCAGGGACAGCACACAGGGAGAAATAGTGATGGCTGGGGACCGAGTACTGAGGGACGGCCACCACCATTAGGTTGCGGAATACTTCCATTTCCACAAGCCTAAAAGTCAACATTTTGAGTGCAAGCAGTCATGAAATGTGGGAATTTAGTAGTGTGGCCTGAGGGGCATTGGCTGTGTATTTGCGCTTGCATTCCAAGGACTGGGGTATGGACAATTGAACACTGCGCTGGGACAAGGACATGGACGTGCTTCCTGATGCTGCTACTTGAGATTGTGCAACGACAGATGCATGGCAGGAGGCATCTTCGCCTGCACCATGTACAGGACTTGGCTTGGATTGGATTGGCTTGCATGCACAACAGCAGAAGATGCAGTGGTGCCACTTGTAGACACTGTTCCTGGACCCTGGGGTTCAGCCCACAAAGTCAGGTGCTTTGCTGCCATATGCCTGATCATGTTGGTGGTGGTCAGGCTGGTTGTTTTGCCACCCGTGCTGATGCTGGCCTGGCAGGTGGTGCAAATGGCCTTTTTGGGGTTATCGGCAGAGTCTTTAAAAACAACCAGACTCGGGAAGACCTAACAGTTGTACTGGCAACTTCCTTCGTGTTGGTGTTACTGGGATCGGTTGCCTGCCTTCTGTCTGTGGCCACCACACTGCTCCTTCCTGCATGTTGGGGTGCTCTGCTTCCCTCCCCCTGTGTGCTGTTGTCCTCGCTCTGCATGTCCTCCTGCCAGGTTGGGTAAGTTACTATATCATCCACCACCTCGTCTTCAACTTCTGCACCCTGGTCCTCCTCCTGACTTTCTGGCAATTGTGTCTCATCATCGTCCACCTCTTGTGACACTTTCCCACTGTCATCTTCGTGTGACCGTGGCTGCTCATATATTTGGACATCGCTGCATGCTATCTCCTTTTGCCCCGCTTCAAGTGGACCAGGTGATAGGCCCGAATCTATAAATGGAAAAGTGAACAGCTCTTCAGAGTGTCCAATTGTGGGATCAGTTGTCTCCGGGTACTCGGCATGGTGGGAGGAAGGAGGATCAAGGTGAGGAAAATGTGGTCCAGACTCATGACTACTGAGACTTGACCGTGGTGAAGACAGAGTGGTGGTGGTGGTGGTGGCTAAGTGACTGGAAGCATTATCTGCTATCCATCCAACAAACTTTTGACACTGCTCTGTGTTCAATAGTGGTATTCTGCGGTCCTCTAGTAATTGGGACAGGAAAGTCAAGAGACAAGATGTGCGTGTTTGTTGTGGCACAATTTCAGCTTGCTCATGGCCACAACCTCGGCCTCTGCATGCACCATCACCATCACGTCCCCTTGCCCGTCCCTTGCAATGCGCCTTGCCCATTTTAAATGGAGGACAATATTTTCATGTTCGCTACAAATGGCTGAATTAGGAAGGCAGTTATATGTGATAAGTCTGACGGACAACCACGGTTTTAATAAACGGGGCTGTAGTTTACTACAACCCTTGCCAAAAATTATGGAATAACCTGGCTCGGAGGATGTTCATTCAGTTGTTTAATGTTGTTGAAAAAAAGCAGATCACAGACATGCCACAAAACTAAAGTAATTTCAAATGGCAACTTTAGGGCTTTAAGAAACACTAAAAGAAATCAAGATTAAAAATGTGGTACTCAGTAAGGGTAATTTTTTTCAGACCAAGCAGAGCGAAAAGATTATGGAATCATTCAATTCTGAGGAAAAAATTATGGAATCATGAAAAACAAACACACAAAACTCCAATACATCACTAGTATTTTATTGCACCACCTCTGGCTTTAATAACAGCTTGCAGTCTCTGGGACATGGACTTAATAAGTGACAAACAGTACTCTTCATCAATCTGGCTCCAACTTTCTCTGATTGCTGTTGCTAGATCAGCTTTGCAGGTTGGAGCCTTGTCATAGACCATTTTCTTCAACTTCCACCAAAGATTTTCAATTGGATTGAGATCCAGACTATTTGCAGGCCATGACATTAACCTTATGTGTCTTCTTTCAAGGAATTTTTTCACAGTTTTTTCTCTATGGCAGGATGCATTATCATCTTGAAAAATGATGTCATCATCCCCAAACATCCTTTCAATTATTGGGATAAGAAAACTGTCCAAAATATCAATGTAAACTTGGATATTTAATGAAGATGTAATGACAGCCATCTCCCCATTTTCTTTACCTGACATACAGCGCCATATCATCAATGACTGTGGAAATTTGCATGTTCTGTTCATGCAGTCATCTTTATAAATCTCATTGGAACGGCACCAAACAAAAGTTCCAGCATCATCACCTTGCCCAATGCAGATTCGCGATTCATCACTGAATATAACTTACATTCAGTCATTCACAGTCCACGATTGCTTTTCCTTAGACCATTGTAACCTTGTTTTTTTCTGTTTAGGTATTAATGATGGCTTATGTTTAGCTTTTCTGTATGTAAATCCTATTTCCTTTAGGCGGTTTCTTACAGTTCGGTCACAGACATTAACTCCAGTTTCCTCCCATTCGTTCCTCATTTGCTTTGTTGTGCATTTCCTGTTTTGGAGACATATTGCTTTAAGTTTCCTGTCTTGATGCTTTGATGTCTTCCTTGGTCTACCAGTATGTTTGCCTTTAACAACCTTCCCATGTTATTTGTAATTGGTCCTGATTTTAGACACAGCTGACTGTGAACAACCAACATCTTTTGCAACATTGCATGATGATTTACCTTCTTTTAAGAGTTTGATAATCCTCTCCTTTGTTTCAATTGACATCTCTCGTGTTGGAGCCGTGATTCATGTCAGACCACTTGGTGCAACAGCTCTCCAAGGTGTGATCACTCCTTTTTATATGCAGTAGATCTAATTTAATGCATGTGTTAGTTTTGGAAATGAAAATTTACAGGGTGATTCCATATTTTTTTCCTCAGAATTGAGTACTTCCATAATTTTTTCCCTCTGCTTGGTCTGAAAAAAATTACCCTTACTGAGTACTAGTGTTGAGCCACCCCCGTAGTGTTCGGGTTCGGTTCGGTTCGTCGAACACCGGGATGTTCGAGGAACTGTTCGTCGAACTGTTCGTCGAACACCTTAGAACACCGTCGAACACCGTTAAAACCAATGGCAGGCAAACAAAAACACATAGAAACACATAGAAAACACCTGCAAAGGTGTCCAAAAGCTGACAAACTGCTCAGAAGACACTCTCTTTAAAAAAGCCGGCCGGCAAATTCAGCAGCGGCATACACCGGTACCCGACAATTTAGACAAGAAGGAATAGAGCATCACACATAGATTAGATAGATAGAAACATGTCAGTCACACATATAAGAAGAACAGTGACAGTGTTGGTTACTGCACTTGTCATTTAGTGTAAAGGATTTATTAAAAAAAATATTAGTGTTTTCATGCACCGTCTCTTTAAAAAACCCGGCCGGTAATTCAGCATCTGTACCCGACAATTTAGAACAGAAAGAATAGAGCTTCACACATAGATTAGATAGATAGAAACATGTCAGTCACATATATAATAAGTACAGTGATAGTGTTGCTTACTGTACTTGTCATTTAGTGTAAAGGATTTATTTAAAAAAATAATAGTGTTTTCATGCACTGTCTCTTTAAAAAAGCCGGCCGGCAATTCAGCAGCGGTACCCGACAATTTAGAACAGAAAGATAGAGCATCACACATAGATTAGATAGATAGAAACATGTCAGTCACATATATATGAAGTACAGTGATAGTGTTGGTTACTGTACTTGTCATTTAGTATTAAAATAAAGGATTTATTATTAAAAAAATTGGCGTGGGGTTCCCCTTAATTTTAGGCTCTAGCGGAGGTTAAGCAGACGGCTGGGGCAGATGTTTGAAGCCTGGGAAGGGGGTAATACCCACGGAGCTTCCCAGGCTACTAATATCAGCCCCCAGCTGAATACATAGCCTTTACTAGCTATTAAAATGGGGGACCCCCCCAAAAAAATGACGTGGGGTCCCCCCTAATTTAATAGCTAGTAAAGGCTAGGCAGACAGCTGGGGGCTGATATTAATAGCCCAGGAAGGGAGCCATGAATATTGGCCCCCTCCCAGGCTAGAAACACCAGCCGTCAGCCGCCCCAGAAATGGCGCATTCATAGGATGCGCCAATTCTGGCACTTAGCCTCGCTCTTCCACGCTGCCCTGGTGCGGTGGCAGGGGGTAATAGGGTTGGGGTTGATGTCAGCTTATAATGCCAGCTGACATCAAGCCCAGGTTAGTAATGGAGAGGCGTCTATAAGACACCCCCATTACTAACCCCATAGTCAAAGTTAAAAAAAACACAAACACCCAGAATAAAGTCCTTTAATTGAAATAAAGACACAATCCTTTATTGTTCTAAATTAAACCATACTTACCATCACGCCCATTTCAGCTGAAGCCAACGATCTCCTGCAATAAAAGAAAAATAATAAAGCAACCTCATCCTTACCTTTCCATGGTTCCCACGACAGCTTCAGCTCTGCTACATCGAGATGACAGGCTGGACCGCAGCAGAACGCTGCCATCCAGCCTGTCATCCCGCAGACACTGAGAAGCGCAGGCTTGCTTGCGCTGCTCAGCGTCTCTCTGTGACGACATCCAGATGAGCCGAGTTCATGTCCAATGAACTCGGCTCACCTCATGCACGCTACTGACAGCGTGGGAAAATTCTCACGCTGAAGCGCTGATTGCAGGAGAATTTTCCCACGCTGTCAGTGACGTGCAGGAGGTGAGCTGAGTTCATTGGACATGAGCTCACCTCATGCACATCACTGACAGCGTGGGAGAATTCTCCTGCACTCAGCACTTCAGCGTGAGAATTTTCCCACGCTGTCAGTGACGTGCATGAGGTGAGCCGAGTTCATTGGACATGACCTCGGCTCATCTGGATGCCGTCACAGCGAGACAGTGAGGAGCGCAAGCATGCGTGCGCTTCTCAGTGTCTGCGGGATGACAGACTGGATGGCAGCGTTCTGCTGCGGTCCAGCCAGTCATCTCGATGTAGCAGAGCTGAACCTGTCGTGGGAACCATGGAAAGGTAAGGATGAGGTTGGTTTATTATTTTTCTTTTATTGCAGGAGATCGTTGGCTTCAGCTGGAATGGGTGTGATGGTAAGTATGGTTTAATTTAGAACAATAAAGAATTGTGTCTTTATTTCAATTAAAGGACTTTATTCTGGGTGTTGTGTTTTTTTTAAATACTTTACTAGAAATTCATGGCGGTCATGTCTAATACTGGCGTGACCCCATGAATTTTGGGCTTGGGGCCAGCTGATAATACCAAGCTGGCCCTAACCCCTTTATTACCCAGTGAGCCACCGCACCAGGGCCCTGGATGAGTTGGGTACAGCGCCAGAAGATGGCGCTTCTATGAACGCGCCATTTTCCGGGGTGGCTGCGGACTGCAATTTGTAGCGGGGGGGGGGCCCAGAAAGCTTGGGCCTCCCTGCGCTGCAGATTCCAGCCCCCAGCTGCCTAGTTGTACCTGGCTGGACACAAAAATAGGGCGAAGCCCCATGTACTTTTCTTTTAATTATTTCATGAAATTCATGAAATAATTAAGAAAAAAAGGCCTTCCCTATATTGTTGTGTCCGGCCAGGTACAAATAGGCAGCTGGTGGATGGGGGCAGCCCGTTCCTGCCTGCTGTACCTGGCTGGACACAAATATAGTGCGAAGCCCCACTTCAATTTTTTTTAATTATTTCATGAAATTCATGAAATAATTAAGAAAAAAAGGGCTTCCCTATATTGTTGTGTCCGGCCAGGTACAAATAGGCAGCTGGTGGATGGGGGCAGCCCGTTCCTGCCTGCTGTACCTGGCTGGACACAAATATAGTGCGAAGCCCCACTTCAATTTTTTTAAATTATTTCAGGAAATTTATGAAATAATTTAAAAAAAATTGACATGGGGCTTCGCACTATATTTGTGTCCAGCCAGGTACAGCAGGCAGGAACGGGCTGCCCCCAACCACCAGCTGCCTATTTGTACCTGGCCGGACACAACAATATAGGGAAGCCCTTTTTTTCTTAATTATTTCATGAAATAATTTAAAGAAAATTGACGTGGGGCTTCGCCCTGTTTTTGTGTCCAGCCAGGTACAACTAGGCAGCTGGGGGCTGGAATCCGCAGCGCAGGGAGGCCCAAGCTTTCTGGGCCACCCCCGCTGCAAATTGCAGTCCGCAGCCACCCCGGAAAATGGCGCGTTCATAGAAGCGCCATCTTCTGGCGCTGTACCCAACTCATCCAGGGCCCTGATGCGGTGGCTCACTGGGTAATAAAGGGGTTAGGGCCAGCTTGGCATTATCAGCTGGCCCTAAGCCCGAAATTCATGGGGTCACGCCAATATTAGACATGACCACCATGAATTTCTAGTAAAGTATTTAAAAAAAAACAACACCCAGAAAAAAGTCCTTTAATTGAAATAAACACACAATTCTTTATTGTTCTAAATTAAACCATACTTACCATCACGCCCATTCCAGCTGAAGCCAACGATCTCCTGAAATAAAAGAAAAATAATAAACCAACATCATCCTTACCTTTCCATGGTTCCCATGACAGCTTCAGCTCTGCTACATCGAGATGACAGGCTGGACCGCAGCAGAACGCTGCCATCCAGCCTGTCATCCCGCAGACACTGAGAAGCGCAGGCTTGCTTGCGCTCCACAGTGTCTCTCTGTGAGGGCATCCAGATAAGCCGAGTTAATGTCCAATGAACTCGGCTCACCTCATGCACGTCACTGACAGCGTGGGAAAATTCTCCTGCACTCAGCGCTTCAGCGTGGGAGAATTCTCACACTGAAGCGCTGAGTGCAGGAGAATTCTCCCACGCTGTCAGTGACGTGCAGGAGGTGAGCTGAGTTCATTGGACATGAGCTCACCTTATGCACGTCACTGACAGCGTGGGAAAATTCTCCTGCACTCAGCGCTTCAGCGGGAAAATTCTCACGCTGAAGCGCTGAGTGCAGGAGAATTCTCCCACGCTGTCAGTGACGTGCATAAGGTGAGCTCATGTCCAATGAACTCAGCTCACCTCCTGCACGTCACTGACAGCGTGGGAGAATTCTCCTGCACTCACCGCTTCAGCTTGAGAATTTTCCCACGCTGTCAGTGACGTGCATGAGGTGAGCCGAGTTCATGAACTCGGCTCATCTGGATGTCGTCACAGAGAGACACTGAGCAGCGCAAGCAAGCCTGCGCTTCTCAGTGTCTGCGGGATGAGAGGCTGGATGGCAGCGTTCTGCTGCGGTCCAGCCTGTCATCTCGATGTAGCAGAGCTGAAGCTGTCGTGGGAACCATGGAAAGGTAAGGATGAGGTTGCTTTATTATTTTTCTTTTATTGCAGGAGATCGTTGGCTTCAGCTGGAATGGGCGTGACGGTAAGTATGGTTTAATTTAGAACAATAAAGGATTGTGTCTTTATTTCAATTAAAGGACTTTATTCTGGGTGTTTGTGTTTTTTTTAACTTTGACTATGGGGTTAGTAATGGGGGTGTCTTATAGACGCCTCCCCATTACTAACCTGGGCTTGATGTCAGCTGGCATTATAAGCTGACATCAACCCCAACCCTATTACCCCCTGCCACCGCACCAGGGCAGCGTGGAAGAGCGAGGCTAAGTGCCAGAATTGGCGCATCCTATGAATGCGCCATTTCTGGGGCGGCTGACGGCTGATGTTTCTAGCCTGGGAGGGGGCCAATATTCATGGCTCCCTTCCTGGGCTATTAATATCAGCCCCCAGCTGTCTGCCTAGCCTTTGCTAGCTATTAAATTAGGGGGGACCCCACGTCATTTCTTTTGGGGGGTCCCCCATTTTAATAGCTAGTAAAGGCTATGTATTCAGCTGGGGGCTGATATTAGTAGCCTGGGAAGCTCCGTGGGTATTACCCCCTTCCCAGGCTTCAAACATCTGCCCCAGCCGTCTGCTTAACCTCCGCTAGAGCCTAAAATTAAGGGGAACCCCACGCCAATTTTTTTAATAATAAATCCTTTATTTTAATACTAAATGACAAGTACAGTAACCAACACTATCACTGTACTTCATATATATGTGACTGACATGTTTCTATCTATCTAATCTATGTGTGAAGCTCTATTCTGTCTGTTATAAATTGTCGGGTACCGCTGCTGAATTGCCGGCCGGCTTTTTTAAAGAGACGGTGCATGAAAACACTATTATTTTTTTTGATAAATCCTTTACGCTAAATGACAAGAACAGTAAGCAACACTGTCACTGTACTTCGTATATATGTGGCTGACATGTTTCTATCTATCTAATCTATGTATGATGCTCTATTCTGTCTGTTATAAATTGTCGGGTACCGCTGCTGAATTGCCGGCCGGCTTTTTTAAAGAGACAGTGCATGAAAACACTATTATTTTTTTAAATAAATCCTTTACACTAAATGACAAGTACAGTAATCAACACTGTCACTGCACTTCTTATATATGTGACTGACATGTTTCTATCTATCTAATCTATGTGTGATTCTCTATTCCTTCTATTCTAAATTGTCGGGTACCGCTGCTGAATTGCCGGCCGGCTTTTTTAAAGAGACGGTGCATGAAAACACTATTATTTTTTTTGATAAATCCTTTACGCTAAATGACAAGTACAGTAAGCAGCACTTTCACTGTACTTCGTATATATGTGGCTGACATGTTTATATCTATCTAATCTATGTGTGAAGCTCTATTCTTTCGGTTCTAAATTGTCGGGTACCGGTGTATGCCGCTGCTGAATTGCCGGCTTTTCATGTTTCACTGTTGGCACTGTTCCCATCGATTTGGGCAATCACTGTAATGCCACAACCACCATGGCTGTGGCATTACAGTGAGTGGCAGACAATCCCTGCATGATTGGTGCTCTAAATAGCGCCAGACATGCAGGACACGCTTTTGGTGCACGAACAGTTATCGAACATAACCTCGAACAGCCGAATTTTTTGCAAATCGTTCGGGTTCGTCGAACAACTCGAACACCGCCCAAAACAGCTCGAATTTGAGATTGGCGAACAGTTCAAGTCGAACACCGCTCATCTCTACTGAGTACCACATTTTTAATCTTGATTTCTTTTAGTGTTTCTTAAAGCCCTAAAGTTGTCATTTGAAATGACTTTAGTTTTGTGCCATGTCTGTGATCTGCTATTTTTCAACAACATTAAACAACTGAATGAACATCCTCCGAGCCAGGTGATTCCATAATTTTTGTCAGGGGTTGTAGATATGCTGTGGAATACCTATACTAACTATAAACAAGCAATTCTCTCCCTGACTCAGCAGCAGCTCTCCCTACTCTGCCTGTTTCCGGAGTAGACTATGACGAGCATAGCGCCATCAGGTCCTATATAGATCCGATGACGCTATGTGGCCAGCCAATCACCAACCAACAAGGCTATGACCTTACAGTGCGTGGCAAGCAATCCCTGCATGTTCATTGGCTCTCTAAAGAGCACAAAACATGCAGGGCGGGGACCCAAGCTCCTGCCCGAGCAACCCGGAAATACTCCCCGAGCGCCGAGCTTATCGAGCAGTGATGCTCAGGCGAGTACTGAGTAGTGGCGAGTAGGTTCGTTTATAACTAGACTTGAATCAAAAGAGCTCCAAACCCTCAAATTACCATGAAAAGACATATATGACAGTCTAAGGTATCCAGTTATCCTAGGACTTTATCAGACTCTTTAATACAAAGCCGCATTATGAAACGCAAACTGACATCAACATACAATATATAGTTATAGATAAAGAGATGTTAACCAGTGGTAATAAACATACTATTGAATAATATACTGAACTGTAAGATATGTTATGCTCTGTAAAATAAAAAAACTAAAAAGATCCAAAGATTTTCTCTTTTTGGGTAGTAATAACAGGTTTTGTACTTGGAAAGTAAGGATGCAAGTTTATTATTAAAGTTACACTGTGCAAAGTTGGGTTTCTTCCAAACAATAGCTCCCTTTTATGGGAGTAGTTTCAGTTTTGCTGCAGCAGGACAGTATGGAGCATGATGGACAGACAAGCAATAACGGTGCAGCAGGACAGTATGGAGCATGATGGACAGACAAGCAATAACGGTGACATCATTGGGCATATGACAAATAACCAGTCCCCACTGTTAGCAATAATAGATGTAATAACTGACATCAGTTGGAGGTGTGAATATTCTAACAGATCCAAATATAATGCTTTACACAATTGAGGAAAAGACAGTATACTTTTAGCTACCTGGCCTGTTCTTGCCAATGCTCCAATCTTTTAACTCAAAATCCTATAGAATCACAGCTCAATCTGTCAGCTGAAGAAAGCATACAGTTTAGGGATCACTGAACCTGGTTGTTAAAGTAGTAAGTCTCCATTTGCTGAGGTGCATCAAATTGGAGCTTCAGATGAAAAAAAAACCTCAGGAAAAATTCAAATCCACCTGTTTGAGTGGATTTTTCCTGGAAATTCAAATGACAGAGAAGTTATTTTCAGTAAACTTAATGTCACTTATTATGCTCTTGGGTCTATATAGACCACAGAGCTTAATAGACGTAACCTCTCTGGCCCTTAAGCTAATCACTGTCACCCATCTAGTTCTAGTCGCATCTTCTTATCACCACCACAAGCGCTGAATTCAACGATAGCCTCTTCACATTTCCCAAAGACTTTCATCTCGGATGATGCCCAGGACTATTCTGCTGAAGTGTGCGTAAGGTCACAGTGTCTTGAAGTAACAAACTACTCCAAGACTTTGTGTGCACATGCACTTAAACATCCTAGGCCTGCAGGTCTGGGCATTTAGTACTTGTGGCAGTGATAAAAGATGCATTGAGAACTGAAAGGATTGACAGTAAGGGCAGGGGGTCCAGAGAAGTGTGTGGTAATGTGAAGATTTTTTTATTTTTTAATCATTTTATGGTTCAACCAATTTGTGGCCTGCTAGTGCTATTATGCTGCATCCACCTGTAATTGAATACCAAAAAATCTACGTTTTCTGAAATGTAGATTTTTGGAATATTGGCTTAGACTTTAATTCCACTAGTGTGTATTTGCTCATCTCTATTTAGAACATCTTCCTCAATTCCGTTACATCAGTGTCAGTGCTATTTCTAATATAAATATTAGTGAAGTGACATGATTGATGTCACAGTTGTCCCTATTGCTGAATTCAGTGGCCTCTTGGTGGGGTCAAGAGTAGTGTTGAGCCACCCCCGTAGTGTTCGAGTTCGGTTCGGTTCGTCGAACACCCGTGTGTTCGCCGAACTGTTCGTCGAACACCTTCGAACACCGTTAAAACCAATGGCAGGCAAACAAAAACACATAGAAACACATAGAAAACACCTTCAAAGGTGTCCAAAAGCTGACAAACTGCTCAGAAGACACAACTAACACATGGAAAAGTGACAAGTACATATAGTCATGCGAAAAGAAAAGAGGTGGAGGAGTAAAAGGAGGGGGAGACACAGATATAGGCATGTCATGCCCTTCTAAAATCCAAAAAGTGAGAAGCCGAGATGGCCAGTCCGCTCCTGCCCGTGCCACCTCCGTGTCGCCGGTTTTGTGCCAGAGCCGTGGTGAACCCTGACGGCCAGCCCCCCTCTCCCAATACTGGTGCCTGTCCGCTGGTGGGTCGAGAGAGCCCCCCTGTGGTGGAGGCAGCTCTAAGCTTTTTAATTTAAATTGTCCCTCTAATTTGAATGAATACACTTTAAATCCATTTACAAGGATCTATTGGAGGGCAAGTCTCATGCCAGCAGCCGCGTAATTCCAGCTCCAGTAGCGTCCACTAAAGCTGCTGCAGTTAAAAAGCTTTTATAAGGATCGAGCTCGGCTGTCCACCGCAAGGCATCCTACTGCCAGTCCCAGCCCCTATGCCTTGGGGTGCCTCCTGATGCTCTTCACTGAGTATCCCGTGGTCCCGAAGCATTTCCTTTGAAAAAATTAAGTGTCCAAACTACAGGTGGTGTAGCTTGCTTAACAGCCGGGATAATCCGCTGACTAGCAGACACTGCTACTAGGCACAAAGTATTTACTGGGCTAGATGCAGTTAAAAATTTGTAACTAGATACTCTCGTTGGATGCTGAGAAAGCATTCCATAGAGTCTCCTGGCACGCCATATATGATTCTCTTAAAAAGCTTGGGGTAGGGGTCTAGGGGACCCTTTTATAGCCAAAATCACGGCCCTGTATCACAATACGTCACCTAGGCTGAAGATAAATGGAACTGTAGCACCGAGGGCTCGGTTGCTACAGACGTATTGCACCTCACCCAGAGGTGTGATATCTCACTCTCAGATAAGGATGGAGTGTGGATCAGGACCCGACACCTGCATGCATTACACCACATTGCCGTGGGGCAGGGCGACCAATATGCCCCTGAGATGGGCACGACAGTCCCTGTCCCTGGCTGGAGTGGGGGGAGGGAACACTGAGGAAGGGGAACCCTGTAGTGCAGGAGCAGGGAGGAAGCAGTTCCTGGGTGCATTGAGAAGGGAGTATAAAAGGTGGGCACCATCTTAGTTCAGTGCAGAGAAGTCTGAGCAGAAGTGGCAGGGAGCAGGGACTCTGCATGAGCTCTGCTCCGGAGGCGGGCCTAGTAACAGAGGCCCAGGCCTGCAAGAGGGAGAAGGAAGGAAGAGGAGCGGAGAAGGCTCCAGGAACGAGGAATGAAGGGATCCCAGGGGTGCGGACGGGCGAGTCGCCACCGCACGCCCGAATCCACCTGCGTGGAGGGGTCAGGCCAAAGGGGGAGACCGGTCCCCGAACTAGTGGAGGCAGGAAACGACCCTCAGCTAGAAACCGGAGGCTCTGACATTTTATGTGGCGCAGCCCCTTGCTCCACCCGCTAGGAAGGCACCACATAGGGTCAGGGAAACTGGCGCCAAGTTTACCAAGAGGAGGCCCGAGGCAGCCGGACAGAAGTGTTGGTAAGAAAGGCCAGACAAAGGACACACAAAGGGGGTCCTGTGAAGCGCTCCAAAGTTATCTGGGAGTTGTCTGAGCCCCTCACCTGGTGAGCACAGTACGACGTGGGCAGCCGTTACCTGCAGACGTGGTCTGGATAATAAGAACTGTGAGTAAAGGCCCTGAACTGCATCACTGACTCCGTGTCATTACTGCTGCTGCCCTGCACCATCACCCCCATCCTCCGCATACACTGCCCTGAGGCTATACTCCTCCCGTGGGGAGTTATGCTACGCTCTGCTGCACCCACAACACCAGCCTTAGCGGTCTGCCCTGTAGCGGCGGTTCACTCTGACCGCAATCCACGGGTGGCGTAGTCGGACATTTAAACATCAAAACCACATAAATAGTTCCGCCACTGGTTTGACCGCCCTGAGCCACGGAACCGGATCGCCGCCACGAAGACTACAACCACCAGCATCCACCAAAAAGGGTCCGGCTCCGGGTGTCCCAAGGCCCAGGGGGTGCGTCAGAACATTTTCATCACCTTTCACAATCACCAATGGGACAAGGCAGGGATGTCCTCTGTCCCCTCTCTTATACATCCTAGTGACGGAGCACCTGCTCTCATCAATTCGCCATAACCCCAATATTAGGTGGATTGAGGTGGGAGGCACCGAGTACAAGTGCTCTCTATTTGCTGATGATGTCCTAGTATATATCACTCAATCACATATATCCATCCCTGCTGTTATGGCTGAAATAGATCACTTTGTTACATGGTAAAATTTTAAAATCAATGCAGCGAAGTCTGAGGCCCTCGATGTCTCCCTCCCTAAATCCATATAGGATTCCATCCAGTCCAACTTTCCCTTTGCCTGGCCCTCACAGGGTATCAAATACTTAGGAATTCCTATTCATAGAGACCTCTCCCATCTATGTTATCTTAATTTTGGGCCCTTTATTGAACAATTCCATACAGACCACGGTTGGCAAGTTAGAACTGTAAGATTCACTACGTGAACCACTGGTGTTTTGTGGAAAAGCACATGTACACCGCGTTCCAAATTATTATGCAAAAAGTGTTTAGGAGTGATAAGGGAAGAATTTGTTTGTTTGTCAGTTAAACTCATTGATGGTGATGTGTGTCAGGGCTCTTTATATCACTGTAAGCAATTGCAGACACCTGTGCTAATTAGTTTGGCAGGTGTGTCCAATGAAAGGCAAGACTACTTAAGAAGGCTCTCTCACATTATTAAGCAGCCTACATTTTCTGCCAAAATGGGAAAGAAAAAGGATGTGTCGGCTGCTGAGAAGCAACAAATTGTGAAGTGTTTAGGTCAAGGCATGACTACAATCAACATTATGCGATGATCAGGATGAAGTGTCTTGGCAATCAAGAAGTATGTAGCTGATTCACAGTACACACGCGTGCGTGCTGATAAGGGCAAATTGAGGACTCTTTCCTACAGGCAATTACGTCAGGTTGAAAGAGCAGCGGCAAAAAAGCCTTGTCATAGCAGCAGACAAGTTTTTGAAGCTGCTTGTGCCTCCAACGTCCCCCGAACAACAAGATGCAGGGTCCTTCAGAGGTTTGCAGCTGTGCATACGCCATCCTGTCGACCTCCTCTATCCACTTCACACAAGCAGAAACGGCTCCAGTGGGCCAAACATTACATGAAGACTGATTTCAAAACTGTTTTGTTCACGGATGAGTGCCGTGCAGCGCTCGATGGTCCAGATGAATGGAGTGGAGGATGGCTGGTTGATGGACACCCCACGCAAACACGGCTACAGCGCCAACAAGGAGGAGGTGGAGTAATGTTTTGGGCTGGAATCATGGGGAGAGAGATTGTCGGCCCCTTTAGGATCCCTGAAGGCGCTAAAGATGAACTCCATAATGTATGTGGATTTTCTCAAACAGCACTTCCTGCCATGGTTCAAGAAGAAGAACCGTGTATTTCACAGCAAGATCATTTTTCTGCATGATAATGCACCATCTCATGCTGCACATAAAACATCTGCATCTCTGGCTGATATGGGCATAAAAGGGGACAAACTTATGGTGTGACCCCCATGCTCCCCTGACCTCTACCCCATTCAGAACCTTTGGAGCATCATTAAAAGGAGTGTCTATGATGGCGGGAGGCAGTTCACATCTAAGCAACAGCTCTGGGAGGGTATTCTGTCCTCATGCAAAACAATTGAAGCAGAAACCATCCAAAACCTGACAAATTCAATGGACGAGAGAGTTCAGAAGCTCCTTTCGAACAAGGGGTCCTATGTGAAAATGTAACATCACCTAGAATAAAGTTTTGAGTTGAAAACTGTTTGATTTCAGTTTCTAACAACCTGCTAATGCTTATAATTAAAAAAATGACCATTTTTTTGGTCTTTATTAAAATGAAAAGGTTGATCGAAAAGTTTGGGGGATCTAAGAGTGTGGCAACCCAGTAGTCATGATTACTTCGAATTCTGACAATATGAGGGTCATGCTGCAGGTAGTGCAGCAAGAAGGCACTTATGTGTCTTGCGCATCTCGGAGCCCCAAAATTATTTTCCGGGCTAGATGCAGCTAAAAATTATTTTTAATTTTAAATCTGGTGAAGCTTATTATAGATGGCCTAATAGGATCAGTGCTGCACACTGCTACAAAGCCCAAATTATTTTCCAGTCAAGATACAGATAAACATGATTAGTAATTTGAAAGCTTAAAACGGTTGGTAGGGTGATTTTAACCAATCATCAAGCTTTTACTCTCCCCAGGATGACACAGGGGTAGAAAAGTCGTTTCGGATCCATGATTTGTTCATCTTTATGAACGTGAGTCTGTCTACATTATCAGTGGAGAGCCGCGTGCGCTTATCTGTCAGCACACCACCAGCAGCGCTGAACACACGTTCAGACAGAACGCTGGCTGCGGGGCATGACAAGATCTCCAAGGCGTAAGTGGCTAGCTCCGGCCATTTATCCAGATTGGAAGCCCAAAAAGAGCAAGGGTCCAGTGACACAGTCGTGGCTTCAATGTTTACTTGGAGATACTCCTGTACCATCGTCTCTAGGCGTTGACTATGTGTCAGACTTCTTGTCTCCTGTGGCCTTGCAAAGGATGGGCTAAAAAAGTGGTGAAATGATTCCGCAAAATTGATGTTACCAGCAGATACTGTGGTTCTGTTACGGTTTGAGTGCTGAACACTTGACGGTCCCACGGTTGGCAAGTTGGAACTGTGAGATTCACTACGTGCACCACTGGTATTTTGTGGAAAAGCACATGTAAGATTCTGCAACAGTCTCTGCTGATACTCCTGCATGCGTGCATCCCTTTCTATGGCAGGAATAATTTCTGCAAATTTACTTTTGTACCGGGGATCTAACAGTGTGGCAACCCAGTAGTCAGGATTATTTCTAATTCTCACAATTCGAGGGTCATGTTGCAGGTAGTGCAGCAAGAAGGCACTCATGTGTGTTGCGCATCCAGGAGCACCAAGTCCCTGTTGTGTTGGTGGCGAGGTAACAATCATGCTTCCTTCCTCTGTCCTCTCCCCCCAACCTCGCACAACAGAAATGTGATCAAGGTCTCCCTCATCTGATGAGTCTTCCATCAGTTCGTCCTCCACTTCTTCCTGGGCTCCTGCACCTTCCTCACTAGTTTGGCTGCTACCATGCGCCCTGGTAAAATCATCTCCCCCACCCTCACATGCCTGCCGCCTTGGTGCTGCCGACCGTCTGGACCTTGCAGATGTTAGCCCTTCCGCATACAACTCCTCCTCCTCTACTTCCTCCACCTTCTCTTGTGCCACCACCTGACTCCGAATTCTGTTTAACATGTGCTCCAGCATGTAAATCACCGGAATAGTCATGCTGATAATGGCATCGTCAGCACTAAACATCTTCGTCGCCATTTCAAAACTGTGCAGAAGGGTGCATAGGTCCCTGATCTGAGACCACTCCTCCAGCGTGATTTGCCCCACCTCTGAATCTTGTTGGCCCAGGCTATACGTCAGAACGTATTGCACCAGGGCTTGTCGGTGCTGCCACAGTCGCTGCAACATGTGCAGAGTTGAATTCCACCGGGTAGGCACATCGCATTTTAGCCGGTGAAGTGGCAGGCCCAACGACTTCTGTAGAGATGTAAGTCGCTGAGCTGCGGGATGCGAACGGCGGAAGTGAGCACACAGCGACCGTGCCCTCTGCAGAAGGCCATCTAGTCTGGGATAGTGGGCTAAAAATTGCTGGACAACCAGGTTCAACACGTGAGCCATACAAGGCACGTGTGTGACATTGCCCCGGCGAAGGGCCGCACCCAGGTTTGCAGCATTGTCGCACACGGCCTTCCCTGGTTTCAGGTCCAGTGGAGACAACCATTCATGAAATTGGTTCTCCAGAGCTGACCACAACTCCTCAGCTGTGTGACTCACATTTCCCAGACATTTCAATGTAAAAACCGCCTGATGACGTTGAGCCCTACTGCCAGCATAGTAAGGAGGTGTGCAGGATCCCTTCTGCGCAGTTAGAAAGCTTGTGGCATGACCAGACAGGCTTTGGGTGCAGGTGGAAGACCGAGAGGAGGTTGAGGAGGCAGAAGCAGTGGAGGAACTTTGACATAAAGAGGATTGACGCACAACTCGTGGGGACGGCAAGACTTGGACAGCAGCCCCTTGTCCTGCTGTCACCATAGTTACCCAGTGCCCAGTCAGCGACATGTAACGCCCCTGTCCATGCCTACTCGTCCAAGTGTCTGTGGTGAAATGCACCCTGTCACACACAGAGTTTCTCAAAGAAGCGGTGATGTTGTGTGCGACATGCTGGTGGAGCGCAGGCACACCTTTCTTTGAGAAGTAGTGCCGACTGGGCATCTGGTACTGGGGCACTGCGACGGACATAAGGTCTCGAAAATCCTCTGTGTCCACCAGGCGGAAAGGCAGCATTTCTGTAGCCAGGAGCTTGCAGATGGTGAAATTCAACCTCTTAGCTTTCTCATGGCTAGGAGGAAATGGTCTTTTACTTGTCCACATCTGAGGGACCGAGGGCTGGCTATTGTGCTTAGACGGGGTTGATAAGGGTGTCCACGACAAACTGCCGGTCTGTGAGGAAGATGCAGGCGGACATGTTAGGTTGCCTTGATCCAAAGGTGGTGCTATCGATGTCGGACAGCGCTCAAGACCAGCTGGTGTTACCACCTCCAAAGAAAATGATGACCTGCCAATCACGCTGGCTGTTGCGGGTAAAGAGGTGGCAGGTCTGCGCCCCAAAACAGGTGTGACTGCTGTCCCCCCAGTCACAGAGGATGAAGAGGCCGCGGATGCACAAGATATGGCAGACGGTGGTTGGCCCGGCCGGCTAGGCCGCATTGTAGCACACTGAGCTTCCCACTGCAACTTATGCTTCATGTCCATGTGCCGGTTCATGCATGAAGTACTCAAACTATGTATTTTTTGGCCTCTACTTAGCTTTTGCTGACAAATGTTACAGATAACACGAGTTGGGTCATCTTTATCGATCTGAAAAAATGCCCAGGCTATGCAAGGCTTAGCACCCATGCGACCTGAAGAGCCACCACGACTTGTGGTGAGAGGCAGAGTTGTGTTTGAGGATGCAGTTGTTGACGTGCTTCCAGTACTACGTCTCTGTCCAGGAAGGCGCAACCTGACCTCGTCGTCACTAGCATCTTCCTCCACCTCCTCTGCTGACCTCATCTCTTGGCTGACTGTGGGTTGACAGTAAGTGGGATCTCCGACCTCATCATCATCACCCTGTGCGTTATCACACCCGTCGTCCTCAGAGCCAACCTGTTCCTGCCCTGACAAAAAACTAAAGTTGTCGCTCCAATCAGGTATTTGAGTCTTATCATCGTCTTCCTCATTGTCTCCACCAACAGGAGTTACAGTTTGGGAATGAGGGTCTACATTATGGTCAGAACCTTCTGCGTCTGGTCCTGGATCCGACTCATAAAGATTCTGGGCATCAGTGCAGATCATTTCCTCATCTGGATTCACAGAAGCGCTGGAGTCGACCTCTGATTCCCAGGCTATAGTATGAGTAAACAGCTCTGCAGACTCAACCATCTGTTCTACCTCATACTCAGACGGGCAGCTGGAGATTTGGGAGCTGTGAGGAAGCAAGTGCGATTTGGGTGACACCTTTGAGGACTGGAGTATTTGTGATGTTGAAGTTGATGTGGAGGAGAGCCCACTTAAAGGAGCACTTGATATCCGTTGAAGCACCTGCTGTTTTTGTGCCTCATCTGGAATTTGTAGCGATTGGCGTGGCCGTAAGAAAGGGATCTTATCACATTGTCCGCTAAAAGAAGTAGACATTTTAGTTTGGCTGGAAGATGGTCTTTCTTCTGCACCTACCCCACGGACACAACCTTTTTTCCCCTTCCCAACACGCCTATTCCCCTTTCCACCAGCAGCAGGCCTTTTTCCACTCATTTTGGTGGTTAACTAATTCACAACTCTGGAGTTGTTTGCACAAAAAAACAATGGATGGTAACCGAGCAGAGCTGAGTGGCCAAACTGTGGTATTAGGCCAAAACTATTGGCTGGGTTAGATGCAGAAAAAAATTATTTTTAATTTGCAACCTGATGGAGGTCAGTATAGATGGACTAATAGACCAAGTCACACACACCGCTAGAAGCCCAAATATTTTTTCAGAGCTAGATGCAGAAAATTTTTTTATTCAATTTGCAACCTGATGGAGGTCAGTATAGATGGACTAATAGACCAAGTCCCACACACTGCTAGAAGCCCAAATATTTTTTCAGAGCTAGATGCAGAAAAAAATTATTTTTAATTTGCAACCTGATGGAGGTCAGTATAGATGGACTAATAGACCAAGTCCCACACACCGCTAGAAGCCCAAATATTTTTTCAGAGCTAGATGCAGAAAAAAATTATATTCAATTTGCAACCTGATGGAGGTCAGTATAGATGGACTAATAGACCAAGTCCCACACACCGCTAGAAGCCCAAATATTTTTTCAGAGCTAGATGCAGAAAAAAATTATATTCAATTTGCAACCTGCTGGAGGTCAGTATAGAAGGACTAATAGAACAAGTCCCACACACTGCTAGAAGCCCAAATATTTTTTCAGAGATAAATGAAGAAAAAAATTATTTTTAATTTGCAACCTGATGGAGGTCAGTATAGATGGACTAATAGACCAAGTCCCACACACTGCTAGAAGCCCAAATATTTTTTCAGAGCTAGATGCAGAAAAAAATTATTTTTAATTTGCAACCTGATGGAGGTCAGTATAGATGGACTAATAGAATGATGCTATGCCCAAAAGATTTTACTTCACTAGGTGCAGTAAAAAAATTGGTATTCTATACACAGGTGGTATATCTTGCAACACAGATAGGCTACTCCACTGACTAACACACTCTGCAATAGGCCAAAAAGGATTAGCTTTGCTAGATTCAGCCAAATGCTGTGAAAAAAACTTGCACAGCACTGGCATAGACCTGCCTGGCAAAAACTGATAGGAACTGATGTAACCTAGTCCTGAAAAGGACTCCAATTACAATTAGTCTTTACTCCCACAATCTATCTATTTAAGAGCACAGACCTGCTTGATAAAAGTCGTAGGAAATGCTGTAACCTAGTCCTTAAAAGGACTGCAATCACAACTATTCCCTACTCCCAAGCTATCTGTATATTTGTGCGAAAATTGGCTTGAAATTAACAAGGTATATCGCACACAGCAACAGCGGTGCCGTCTAACACGCAGCTGCAGCAGTGAGAAAATGGTGGCGACGGGGAAAATGGCTTGGTCTTATAGGGCAAGGACATGTGACATACACTGCCAATCACACATGCCGTTGCTTGTGTGAAAAAAAGCACTTCGCTCCGTGTGTGCGCTGCTGATAGGCTGACAGATTGCACCTCCCCACTGCAAATGCGGGAAAGAGAAAAAAAAATGGAGATCTTCATTGTTCCTGCAGAGATCCATCCCCTGCCCCTCCCCCCGCCCCGCTGTACACTCAAACTGCGTATTAACATTAATTTTCATCATTACTGAGAAAAAATCCAGTTATGATTTTGGTGCTCGAACAGTTATCGAACATAACCTCGAACAGCCGAATTTTTCTCAAATTGTTCGTGTTCGCCGACCGGCTCGAACACCGCCCAAAACAGCTCGAATTTGAGATTGGCGAACAGTTCGAGTAGAACAACGCTCATCTCTAGTCAAGAGTCTCTGATGAGCTGCTGTAGCCTCATCTCAATATAACACTCTCTCTGAAGATTGATTTATAATCTAATCATTCTCTGCTGCTCATGGATGTTGCAGATTTCTCTTTTTTGGCAAATCATTCAACACTTAGACATTGTGGGAGATTGAACTAGTTTACTTGGGACATACAGTAATCACTATCTGATTCATCATCAACATTACAGGAAGAGTACACACACTAAAAACTGAGAGGACAGTGTAGTATTAAAATACACACTCTAATAATTAACAGGAATCTGTCAGCATAGTTTTGCTATGTAATCTGAGAGCAGCATAGTATAGAGCAGGAGAGCCTGATTTCAGGGATGTACGAATTATTAGCCTGTGTGTTATAATTTCAATTAAATTAATGTTTACTCAGGAGAAAATTATCACTAGAGGACGAGGTCTCATGTGCAGATCAGTCAGCCTAATATATCTAACCCTACCCCCACCACTGGGACCTATCATTGTGATTTGTCCTGATGAAGAGGTATGATCTCCTCTAAACGTGGTGAAAAATAAAACCGCATCCATACAGCATCTGCTTTCCTATTGTATATTGAATTCTGGGCAGTGCAGGTTTACATCTATTTTCATCTCCAACTATGCATCAATTTGGGGTGTATATGCCTAATGGAGGCAGACACTCAGACACAGTCTACTACGTCGTAGTCATATATGTCCGAAAATCATTTGTGCGGTGTTCAGACAGTCTACTATGCCCCATCGTCACATACAGTACAGACCAAAAGTTTGGACACACCTTCTCATTTAAAGATTTTTCTGTATTTTCATGACTATGAAAATTGTACATTTACACTGAAAGCATCAAAACTATGAATTAACTCATGTGGAATTATATACTAAACTAAAAAGTGTGAAACAACTGAAAATGTCTTATATTCTAGGTTCTTCAAAGTAGCCACCTTTTGCTTTGATGACTGCTTTGCACACTCTTGGCATTCTCTTGATGAGCTTCAAGAAGTTGTCACCAGAAATGGTCTTCCAACAATCTTGAAGGAGTCCCCAGAGATTCTTAGCACTTGTTGGCCCTTTTGCCTTCACTCTGTTGTCCAGCTCACCCCATACCATCTCAATTGGGTTCAGGTCTGGTGACAGCGGAGGCCAGGTCATCTGGCGTAGCAATCCATCACTTTCCTTCTTGGTCAAATAGCCCTTACATAGCCTGGAGGTGTGTTTGGGGTCATTGTCCTGTTGAAAAATAAATCATGGTCCAACTAAACGCAAACCGATGGAATAGCATGCCGCTGCAAGATGCTGTGGTAGCCATGCTGGTTCAGTAAGCCTTCAATTTTGAATAAATCCCCAACAGTGTCACCATAAAAGCACCCCCACACCATCACACCTCCTCCTCCATGCTTCACGGTGGGAACCAGGCATGTAGAGTCCATCCGTTCACCTTTTCTGCGTCGCACAAAGACACGGTGGTTGGAACCAAAGATCTCAAATTTGGACTCATCAGACCAAAGCACAGATTTCCACTGGTCTAATGTCCATTCCTTGTTTTCTTTAGACCATCAAGTCTCTTCTGCTTGTTGCCTGTCCTTAGCAGTGGTTTCCTAGCAGCTATTTTACCATGATGGCCTGCTGCACAAAGTCTCCTCTTAAGAGTTGTTGTAGAGATGTTGCTGCTGCTAGAACTCTATGTGGCATTGACCTGGTCTCTAATCTGAGCTGCTGTTAACCTGCGATTTCTGAGGCTGGTGACTCAGATAAACTTATCCTCAGAAGCAGAGGTGACTCTTGGTTTTCCTTTCCTGGGGCGGTCCTCATGTGAGCCAGTTTCTTTGTAGCACTTGATGGTTTTTGCAACTGCAGTTGTAGATGCTTTCAAAGTTTTCCCAATTTTTCGGACTGACTGACCTTCATTTCTTAAAGTAATGATGGCCACTCGTTTTTCTTTACTTAGCTGCTTTTTTCTTGCCATAGTACAAATTCTAACAGTCTATTCAGTAGGACTATCAGCTGCGTATCCACCAGACTTCTGCACAACACAACTGATGATCCCAACCCCATTTATAAGGCAAGAAATCCCACTTATTAAACCTGACAGGGCACACCTGTGAAGTGAAAACCATTTCCGGTGACTACCTCTTGAAGCTCATCAAGAGAATGCCAAGAGTGTGCAAAGCAGTCATCAAAGCAAAAGGTGGCTACTTTGAAGAACCTAGAATATAAGACATATTTTCAGTTGTTTCACACATTTTTGTTAAGTATATAATTCCACATGTGTTAACTCATAGTTTTGATGCCTTCAGTGTGAATGTACAATTTTCAAAGTCATGAAAATACAGAAAATCTTTAAAAGAGAAGGTGTGTCCAAACTTTTGGTCTGTACTGTATGTCCAAATATCATTTGTTGGGGGTTCAGACATAAGTCTCAACGGGTGGCAGAACACAATGTGAAAGCAACCTAAGTGATTCATCATTGGATTCAGGGTTTCTTTTCCTACATCATGATGCTCTCAGATGAGGTAGCAAAAACCTTGTGACAAATTCAGTTAATGGGTTTGCAAAAAATATTTACAATCGTTTACTCAGTTGGTAAGCAGTGTAAATCCAGAATTCCCCACCCTTGAAAATGAAAATGATACTCATCACCAACATGCTTGACTCTTGACTCATTCCTTCTCATTTATGCAAGTGCCAGACATCTTTGGTTGTCATTGATTTCTTTTCTTCCTTTGGAGCCTTTCTCTATTTATTTTCTTCACCATCTGAGAACTGAGATATATTTTCTCAATATGTGAGTTCATACAGTATGAATTGACTATGCTTGATTGTATGAGAGATCTATAGGTGGTTAGTTTACTTTTGTTTCCTTATTACTAGTGTTTGGTCTTGGGCTGACTTTAATCATGTGTGCACCAAAAGGAGAAAATGCACAGGTATTAAAAATGCATTCCATGCTTCACTAAATTGTGGTGTTTCAATTCTAATAGTTTGACCTAGAAAATACCGCAACATTGGATGAAGAAGATAATGCACAGGTGCAAAGAAGGCAAACTATGTTTCACAAAATTGTCACAAAGTGAACTAGAAAACACATTGTGCTATCTGAATTCTTGCAGCTTTACACAGAAAAGTAAACACTGTTGGGTGCAGCAAAAGGAGGCACTGCCAAACTTGATTAATGCAGAATCGATTCAGTGACCTCTATAATTTGTTAATTGCTAAGCATGAAGTCTATTTTAACCACATCCCGACAGGGCAATTTTCTGTTTTTTCCTACCCCATCTTTCAAGAGCCATAACAATTTTATTTTTCCATCCACTTAGTAACATTTTTTTTTGCAGAAGGGGTTCGAGTTTTGATTGGCTCCATTTAATTTACCATACGATACATAGCAAAAAGGGCAAAAAAAATCCATGTGAGCTAAAATTGTTATATATGTTTTTATTTTTTAAAACATTTTTTTTTCTAAAAAGATTTTTTTGTACTTCACTTTTAAGGAGTAAATCATGTGCAGTACTACTGGCAACACTACATATGTGTTTACATATAAAACATTTTCAGCATTTTCTAGGCTGAGAAAGGCTGACTTTTTTAGCGTCTCATTATAAGCAAGACCTTTCATCTAGAGATGAGTGGATCAGGCAAAATACAAACACCTGTTAATGTGAACCTTACCTGTTAATGTGAATTTCCCCAGAAATTTGATTTGCAGAAAAGTTATTCTCCACAAATGTAATGTCCCTTATTATGCTCAGGGGTCTTTTCAGACCTTGGAGCATAATATATGTAACAGGTAAAATTCTTATACTTACCTCTCCAACCGCTACCGGTACTTCCTGCCCTCTGTTCTGTCTACGTGCCTCTGTTGCATCTCTGGCTCAGCGTTAACTTTAGGCCAGCACTTCCAGCAAAAAGCAGGTACCAGAGTTCCCTCAGCATGGGTTGTGACCTCCAGAGCGGTGTCTGGAAAACACGGCCCAGTGTTCACTCTAGGCTGCTACTTCTAGTCATCAGTAGGCCCTGTACCATGCGTAATGAACTCTGGGTGCCTGCTTACAGCTGGAAGCTCCAGCCTAGAGTGAACACCAGGTTGGAGATGTGACATGAAAGAGAACCAGACTGCGAGCAAGGAGCAACTGGTCTTATACTGTTCAGCAATATTGGTGCATTTGCATGGAGATAATTATAAACAATACATATTCTCCTGAATTTGGATTTTTGTAAAATTTGGGTAGAATTTAATTTCTCTGGAATAAGTTTGGACATCTGTATTTCCATTTCATTGTTTTTAGTAAATAGAGCTCAAAACAGAATCCTATATTTGAAATTTGGTCTTATAAGAGATTCTTGGAGGGGAAATAGTACATTAGGAAGACAGGTTTTTCTTTTTCTTTTAACACACCCAAGCTATAATGCCTTGACCCGAATGACATAGAAGTGGTGGATAATTTCAATGCAGTAAATTGGAACTGAAGTTTTAAAAGTAGTAGCACTACACGTTTATTAAAGATGATAATATTTGAAGGACTTCATTACTAAAAAGGATCTGAGTGTAATAATAATAGCTTTAAATGTCAAGTAAATTCTAGTGTAAAAACAGAATGTTCTGTAAGTGGTGCAAATGGAAGGGAAGTAGCCACTGGTTTTAAAATATGTGACTAGTAAGTACAAGGTTAAGTGGCTTTACACAGGGGAAAAAAGAAATTAAGGGTTTTACCGAACAAGCTGTTACCCATTCAATAAATGGAATATGCATTTGTGATGAAACTATGTTAAATTTATACTACAATTTGGTATAGTGCCTGTTATTTTTATATATACATTAATGGTCTGCACGCAGGAAGATAACCACATTCACCTATTAGTTTTCTAATATTTTCATACATATGTTAGCCTCATGAAGTACTGCAATTGTATACTTCCCTGTAAAATGGTGGCCTAGAACACAACCTTGTAGACTACTCTCTCTCAGAATCACTGGGGTCATGGTAGTCACATCAGAAAGTAATGGCATATCAAATCAATGCACCATTCCTTTATGACAAGAGAAAACCTCTTTATTTTATTTAGTCTACCACATTTATTATATGTGGTGCTACTGAGATTTGTTAAATTCTCAATATAGAAAATAGACAATGCAGGAAATTTACTTAGACAAATTTATTAAGAAACAAATGCTTCAATAAATGTATTGCAGTTTTTCTTCTCCAAGCTTTAAAAAAGTAAATTTATAAAGCACATATGACCCAACGCATGGCACGCATAGATTTACTCTATCTGAGACACCCTGACATCCTCCACTATTATGCCCCATTTATTACAAAGCTTTTGCACTATTTTGCCATGGCTAATGTTGAGCGATACCTTCCGATATCGGGAAGTATCGGATCGGATTGGATCGGACCGATACCCAAAAAATATCGGATATCGCCGATTCCGATACCGGAAACCAGTGCAAGTTAATGGGACACAAATATCGGAATGAAAATAAACCCTTTCTTTCCTTGTAGGTTAATTCTACATGAAGGAAAACAACTAAGAATAATGTAGAATGTATTACATGAAAAGCCGGCAATTCAGCAGCGGCATACACAGGTACCCGACAATTTATAACAGAAAGAATAGAGCATCACACATAGATTAGATAGATAGAAACATGTCAGTCTCATATATAAAAAGTACAGTGACAGTGTTGCTTGCTGTACTTGTCATTTAGTGTTAAAGGATTTATTAAAAACATAATAGTGTTTTCATGCACCGTCTCTTTAAAAAAGCCGGCCGGCAATTCAGCATCGGTACCCGACAATTTAGAATAGAAAGAATAGAGCATCACAAATAGATTAGATAGATAGAAACATGTCAGTCACATATATAATAAGTACAATGACAGAGTTGATTACTGTACTTGTCATTTAGTGTTAAAATAAAGGAATTATTAAAAAAAAATTGGCGTGGGGTTCCCCATAATTTTAGTCTCCAGCGAAGGTTAAGCAGACGGCTGGGGCAGATGTTTGAAGCCTGGGAAGGGGGTAATACCCACGGAGCTTCCCAGGCTACTAATATCAGCCCCCAGCTGAATACCTAGCCTTTCCTAGCTATTAAAATGGGGGACCCCCAAAAAAATGACGTGGGGTCCACCCTATTTTAATAGCTAGCAAAGGCTAGGCAGACAGCTGGGGGCTGATATTAATAGCCCAGGAAGGGAGCCATGAATATTGGCCCCCTCCCAGGCTAGAAACACCAGCCGTCAGCCGCCCCAGAAATTTTCCCACGCTGTCAGTGACATGCATGAGGTGAGCTCATGTCCAATGAACTCAGCTCACCTCATGCACGTCACAGACCGCGTGGGAAAATTCTCCTGTGCTCAGCGCTTGAGCAGGAGAATTCTCCCACGCTGGGATGGCATTGAGATGACAGGCTGGATCGCAGCTGAACGCTGCCATCCAGCTTGTCATCCTTCAGAGACACTGCAGAGCACACAGGGGCTCTCCAAATGTGACATGGTGTTTGCTAACAAATTGGAACCATGTTGCGTTTGGAGAGCCCCTGTGTGTCTAAACATTGGAGCTCCCCCATAAGTGACCCCATTTTGGAAACTAGACCACCCAAGGCACCTATCTAGATGCATAGTGAGCACTTGGAACCCCCAGGTGATTCACAAATTAATCCGTAAAAATAAAAAAGTGTTTTTTTCCTACTTTTTCATTTTTACGAATCAATTTGTGAAGCACCTGGGGGTTCCAAGGGCTCACTATACATCTAGATAGGTGCCTTGGGGGGTCTAATTTCCAAAATGGGGTCACTTGTGGGGGAGCTCCAATGTTTAGGCACACAGAGGCTCTCCAAATGCAACATGGTGTCCGCTAACAATTTGAGCCGATTTTCCATTCAATTTGTTAGCGGGCACCATGTCGCGTTTGGAGAGCCCTTGTGTGCCTAAACAGTGGAAACCCCCCACAAGTGACCCCATTTTCGAAACTAGACCCCCTCAAGGATTTTATCAAGGGGTATAGTGAACATTTTGAACCCAGTGGTACGACAGAGAATTTGATAACATTAGGTCATTATATTGAATAAGTTGTCATTAGTCATGAGCGCAAGTGCTCGCTACTTGAGTTTGCATCGGGTACTCAGGTATGCACCATGTACTGCGTGTGCTCGAGTGACATGCTCGAGTCCCTGCCCCGCATATTTCACGGTTATTAGACACCCCAAAAAAACATGCAGGGATCGCTCGTGCATGGCAGGCAATCCCCGCAAAGTTTTTTTGGTCGCGAAGCATATGGGGTGGAGACTCGAGCATGTCACTCAAATACCCACGATACTCAATGCACACCAGAGCACCCGATGTAAACTCAAGTAGTGAGCACTTGCGCTCAACTCTAGTCGCCATATCGTCATCTTTTTTTCTTACTTTTGAAAAAAATCCCAACCCCAACCCTAACCCCAACCCTCGTGTGGTATAAGTGATTAGACGACTTTATTCTTCGGGTCGGTGCGCTTATAGTGATACCAGAATCATATGGGATTTTTATGATTGACAGCTGTCACACACTAAAAGATGCATTTTTTGTAAAACGTAGTTTTTGCATCGCCATATTTTGAGAGCTATAATTTTTCCATATTTTGGCAGACAGAGTCATGTGATGGCTTGTTTTTTTGCGGGATGAGTTGACGTTTTTATTGGTGTCATTTTCAGGCACGTGACATTTTTTGATCGTTTTCTATTCCGATTTTTGGGAGGCATAATAAACAAACACCAACAATTCAGGAATTGTTTTTTTTTTTTTTTATTCTGTTCCACGTGTGGTAAAATTGATAAGGTAGCTTTATTCTTTGGGTCAGTAAGTTTACAACGGTACCACCTTTATATTGTTCTTCTATGTTTTGGCACTTTTACACAATAAAAGCTATTTTATAGAAAAAATTATTTTTTTGCATTGCTTTATTCTGAGAGCTATAACTTTTTGATTTTCTGGATGATGGAGCTGTATTGTGGCTTGTTTTTTGCGGGTCAAGATGACGTTTTCAGCGGTACCATTTTTATTTATATTCTTCTTTTTGATCGCGTGTTATTCCATTTTTTGTTTGGCGGTATGATGATAAAGCATAGTTTTTTGCTTAGTTTTTTATTTTATTTTTTTTACCGTGTTCACTGAAGGGGTTAACTAGTGGGACAGTTTTATAGGTGAGGTCGTTCTGGACGTGGCGATACCAAATATGTGTACTTTTATTGTTTGTTTGCTTTTTTTTCATAATAATATTTATTGATGGGTACATTATATTTTTATTTTTGGTGGATTAATTTTTTTATTTTTTTTTTAAATATTTTTACAATTTTTTTTAAATTTTTTTTTCACTTTCGGAGAGTTTTTACACTTTTTTACTTTGTCCCACTCTGGGACTTTAACTTTTTTTATTCTGATCGCCTGCACGGCATAGGAATGGAGCACCATCCCTGTGCTATGCAGGCAGTCAGCGCTGCACAGTGAGAACATTTTGTGGTCGTGCACTGCGCATGACCAAACAATGTTCCTGCTGCCTGGTGACACGGATGACATATGGTCGTCATGGCAACACCCGGGAAGCCGCGGCAGACAGCGCTGGAGGCCGGAAGAGGAGGTGAGTATACGATCACCTCCCCTTGCCACCGCAATGCTGCGATCGACTTTGATCGCAGCATTGCGGGGGTTAATGTGCCGGGAGTGGTGCGGGACCGCTCCCTGCACATAGTACCGGGTGTCAGCTGTGACAATCAGCAGACACCCGGCGGCGATCGCGCCCGCACAGCCTGTGTGCGCGCGCGCGATCGCGATGACGTACTAATACGGGTCAGGCTCTTAAAGCCCAGGGCACTGACGCGTATTAATACGTCATGGGCTGTCAAGGGGTTAAATGAAAACGCTTCCTATTTGCCTCCCTGCGCACCCAAGTGAGTAGAAACGCCACAATTGGTGTTAGTAGTGTGGGTAGCATTCCCAGCAGATACGTTTGACTGCTACACGATGTCCTGGGTGAAGTCTGCCACAAGCCAGCAAGCGACACCAGACAAAATGGTGGACCTGCTTAAACAGCTGGTCCAGTCAAAGCAGCACCGGCAGGAGACCAACAGGCTGTTGTTACAGCAAATCCAGCAGCACCAGCAGAAGCAGCGGCAGCAGATGCAGCTTCCGGCAACCACAATCCAGGGCAGGACGAGTGCCCCAACCTCAAGTCCGGCTAATGACTCCAAAGTCCGAAAGGCGGTAAGACAGGCCTTGCAGAAAATGATCCCTTGGGGTGATGTGGAAGCCTTTTTAACTATGTTTGAAAGGGTCGCCGAGAGGGAGAAATTTCCGCCAGAGCAGTGGGCAGAGGTGCTGGTGCCATACTTGATAGGGGAGCCCCAGAAGGCTCACTGTGACTTAGCTTTGCAGGATGCCAAGGAGTATGGCAAGCTGAAAACCTAAATTCTGGTGCGCTTGGTGGTGACATGACTGTCAGGGCAAAGCAGGTGCACCGCTGGGCATATTACTGTGACAAACCCCCTCACTCCCAAATGTTTGACCTTCTATGCCTGATCTAAAAATGGCTGCAGCCGGAGTCCTCTACCCCTGCGCAGATGGTAGAGAGAGTGGTGAATACGCTGCATTCATTATGATGCTAAAGACTACCCCGCAGCCAGAGTAAACATTGAAATGGCCCATGGTATTGAGTCCCACGAGGTTCTTGTCTTGTTGTACCCCATTATTGTAGGCCAGGACTTTTGTTTGTTTTGGGACCTGTGGGGGAAGGGTTCAGGGTTCTGTGGCTTGGATATGAAACGAGATAACCCTAAAGAGGTATCACCAAACCCATAGTCGGATGGGTTTCTCGTCTGTGTTCTTGTTGGGGATGAGGAGGTAACATAGTAACATAGTAACATAGTTTTTAAGGTTGAAGGAAGACTAAGTCCATCTAGTTCAACCCATAGCCTATCATGTTGATCCAGAGGAAAGCAAAAAAAAAACATGTGGAAAACACCAAGCTCCACAGTGGGGAAAAAAATTCCTTTCTGACTCCATACTACAATCAGACTAGTTCCCTGGATCAATGCCCTATCAAGGAATCTAGTATATATAACCTGTAATATTATACTTTTCAAGAAAGGCATCCATGCCTTTCTTAAATTTTAGTAGTGAATCACTCATTACAACATCATGCGGTAGAGAGTTCCATAGTCTCACTGCTCTTACAGTAAAGAATCCGCATCTGTGATTATGATTAAACCTTCTTTCCTCCAGACGTAGAAGATGCCCCTTTGTCCCCGTCTCAGGCCTCAGAGTAAAAAGATCAGTAGAAAGGTCTTTGTACTGTCCCCTCATATACTTGTACATAGTAATAAGATCACCCCTAAGCCTTCATTTGTCCAAAGTAAATAACCCCAAGTGTAATAACCTGTCTTAGTATTGCAGACCCCCCAGTCCTCTAATAACCTTGGTCACTCTTCTCTGCACCCGCTCTAGTTCAGCTATGTCTTTCTTATATACCGGAGACCAGAACTGTACACAGTATTCTAAGTGTGGTCGCACTAACGACTTGTATAGAGGTTAAATTATGTTCTCCTCGTGAGCATCTATGCCTCTTTTAATGCATCCCATTATTTTATTTGCCTTTGCAGCAGCTGCCGGACATTGGCCACCAAACGTAAACTTGTCATCCACCAATACACCCAGGTCTTTTTCAGTGACAGTTTTGTCCAGTGTTTTACAATTAAGCATATAATTATACATTTTATTTCTTCTACCCAAGTGCATTACCTTACATTTATCCCCATTAAAGCTCATTTGCCATTTATTAGCCCAAGCTTCTAGTTTACATAGATCCTCCTGTAATATAAAATTGTCTTCCTCCTTGGTCCCGGCCGGAACTTGCCTCCTCATAAAGGCTAATTGGATTAGTTTGACAGGAACGGTCCCTCTTAAACCCATGTTGATATTGGGTAATGAGTAGTGTTGAGCGAGAATGCTCGACACTGCTCGGTACTCGCCCGAGCATCGCGCTACTCGGGATGTTTGGTGAGCACTGAGCATTTCCGGATTACTCGGGCGGAAGCTCGGGTCTCCGCCCTGCATGTTTGGCGCTCTTTACAGAGCCAATGAACATGCAGAGATTGCCAGCCAGTCACTGTAATGCCGCAGCCATGTTGTTTGTGGGCATTACAGTGATTGGCTGGCCGCACAGCGTCACCTCGAGTATTTAAAACCGGGCGCCGCCATCTTGGACACAGTCGCTCCGGAATAGAGAGTGTAGGGACAGCGCTGCTGAGCTAGGGAGAGATTTTTCCTGCAAAATAGTTAGTGTAGGGTCTGTACAGGCTGCCAGAACAAACAAACAGTCCTTCTCAGGACTAATATCCATCCCAGATATCAGGCAGGCAGGAAGGCTGTATAGGAGACGCAGTGGTTATACCAGCAAACGCTGCATTACAATCCTGTGTGCTCCTGTTTCTGAAATTGCTGGACTTAGCTCCAGGTCTCGGGGGCCAGTAAATATCCTTTTTTTTTCATCTAAATCCTCTTTTTTTTTTCCTCCTTCACACTGTACAAATAGCCGTCTTATTAACCTATTGATGTCCCCCCCCCAAAAAAAAAAAAGTGTGTCTCTGATTTTTCAAACACAAATATAATCTGTTGAAAAGAGTCTGGTATAGGCCACAGAAAAAAAAGTGTGGTTTTGCAGTTCCACAGGTCAAATTTCTGTATTATCCAGTTTTGGGCCTTTTGAATCTAAAAAAAAAACAGTTTGAGTGTGTCGCTCACTGTTCAGCCGCAAATATATATTTTTAAAAAAGTCTGGTATACACCAGTAAATTAAAACTGTGGTTTTGCTGTTCCATGGTAAAAATCTCTATTATTCTGTTTTTCGCTTTTTTTGCCTTAAAAAAACAGTAGTGTCTCCTGACTGTTCTGACACAAAAATAGATCTGTTGAAAATAGTCAGTTGTAGGCCCGACAAATCCCAGTGTAGTTTTGCACTTCCACAGGTCAAATCTCTGTATTATCCAGTCTTGGGCCTTTTGTATCTAAAAAAAAACAGTTTGAGTGTGTCGCTCACTGTTCAGCCGCAAATATATACATTTTAAAAAGTCTGGTATACACCAGTAAATTATAACTGTGGGTTTGCTGTTCCACGGTAAAAAATCTCTATTATCCTGCTTTTTGCATTTTTGCAGTAAAATAAAAAAATTAATCGTGCCTCCCTGATTGTCCAAACACAAAAATATATCTGTTGAAAATAGTTTGTTGTAGGCCCGACAAATCAAAGTGTGATTTTGCAGCTCCATGGGTCAAATCTCTCTAGTATCCAGTTTTGGGCCTTTTGTATCTAAAAAAAAACAGTTTGAGTGTGTCGCTCACTGTTCAGCCGCAAATATATATTTTTAAAAAAATCTGGTATACACCAGTAAATTAAAGCTGTGGTTTTGCTGTTCCACAGTAAAAAAATCTCTATTATCATGTTTTTCGCTGTTTTACCTTAAAAAAAATCAGTAGTGTCTCCTGACTGTTCTGACACAAAAACATATCTGTTGAAAATAGTCAGTTGTAGGCCCGACAAATCCCAGTGTGATTTTGCATTTCCACTGGTCAAATCTCTGTTTTATCCAGTTTTGGGACTTTTGTATCTAAAAAAAAACAGTTTGAGTGTGTCGCTGACTGTTCAGCCGCAAATATATACATTTAAAAAAGTCTGGTGTACACCAGTAAATTAAAACTGTGGTTTTGCTGTTCCACGGTAAAAAATCTCTGTTTTTGTGTTTTTCGCATTTTTTGCCTTAAAAAAAAACAGTGGTGTCTCCAGACTGTTCTGACAAAAAAATATATCTGTTGAAAATAGTCAGTTGTAGGCCCGACAAATCCCAGTGTGGTTTTGCATTACCACGGGTCAAATCTCTGTATTATCCAGTTTTGGGCCTTTTCTATCTAAAAAAAAACAGTTTGAGTGTGTCGCTCACTGTTCAGCCGCAAATATATACATTTAAAAAAGTCTGGTATACAACAGTAAATTATAACAGTGGGTTTGCTTCTCCACGGTAAAAGATCTCTATTATCCTGCTTTTCGCATTTTTTGCAGTGAAAAAAAAATTTAACTGTGTCTCCCTGATTGTCCAGACACATAAATATATCTGTTGAAAATAGTCTGTTGTAGGCCCGACAAATCCAAGTGTGGTTTTGCAGTTCCACGGGTCAAGTCTCTGTAGTATCCAGTTTTGGGGCTTTTGTATCTAAAAAAAAACAGTTTGAGTGTGTCGCTCACTGTTCAGCCGCAAATATATATTTTTAAAAAAGTCTGGTGTACACCAGTAAATTAAAACTGTGGGTTTTGCTACTCCATGGTAAAAAAATCCCTATTATCCCGTTTTTCGCTTTTTTTGCCTTAAAAAAAAACAGTAGTGTCTCCTGACTGTTCTGACAAAAAATATATCTGTTGAAAATAGTCAGTTGTAGGCCTGACAAATTCCAGTGTGGTTTTGCATTTCCACAGGTCAAATCTCTGTATTATCCACTTTAGGGACTTTTGTATCTAAAAAAAACAGTTTGAGTGTGTCGCTCACTGTTCAGCCGCAAGTATATACATTTAAAAAAGTCTGGTGTACACCAGTAAATTAAAACTGTGGTTTTGCTGTTACACGGGAAAAAAATCTCTATTATTGTGTTTTTCGCTTTTTTTGCCTTAAAAAAAAACAGTGGTGTCTCCTGACTGTTCTGACAAAAAAATATATCTGTTGAAAATAGTCAGTTGTAGGCCCGACAAATCCCAGTGTGGTTTTGCATTACCACGGGTCAAATCTCTGTATAATCCAGTTTTGGGCCTTTTCTATCTAAAAAAACACAGTTTAAGTGTGTCGCTCTCTGTTCAGCCGCAAATATATATTTTTTAAAAAAGACTGGTATACACCAGTAAATTAAAACTGTGGTTTTGCTGTTCCACGGTAAAAAATCTCTATTATCCTGTTTTTCGCTTTTTTGCCATAAAAAAAAACAGTAGTGTCTCCTGACTGTTCTGACAAAAAATATATATCTGTTGAAAATAGTCATTTGTAGGCCCGACAAATCTCAGTGTAGTTTTGCCTTTAAACGGGTCAAATCTCTGTATTGTCGAGTTTTGGGCCTTTTGTATCTAAAAAAAAACAGTTTGAGTGTGTCGCTCACTGTTCAGCCGCAAATACATATTTTTTAAAAAGTCTGGTATACACCAGTAAATTAAAACTGTGGTTTTGCTGTTCCATGGTAAAAAATCTCTATTATCCTGTTTTTCGCTTTTTTTGCCTTAAAAAGAAACATTAGTGTCTCCTGACTGTTCTGACACAAAAATATATCTGTTGAAAATAGTCTGTTGTAGGCCAAACAAATCCCAGTGTGGTTTTGCAGTTCCACAGGTTAAAACTCTGTAGTATCCAGTTTTGGGCCTTTGGTATCTAAAAAAAAACAGTTTGAGTGTGTCGCTCACTGTTCTGCCACAAATATGTATATATTTAAAATTTTATGGTATACCCCAGTAAACAATAACTGTGGTTTTGCCATTCCACGGTAAAAAATCTATATTACTCAGGTTTTGGTATTTTTTCCGTAAAGAAAAACAATAATTGTTTATCCCTGATTGTTCTGATTGTTTAAAAGAGTCGGGTGTAGGCCAGAGAAATAGAACTGTGGTTTTCCTCTTCCACGGTTCTAATCTACTTTTTATTAGCTTTTTCCATTGATAGTGCAAGTGTAAGCTATTTTACTTCTTTACAATGGGCAAGGCGCGTGGCAAAGGACGTGAAATTAGACGTTCTGGTGATGGTGCGTGGCCAAGGTGAAAATGTGCCACAACCAACAGCCACATCTTCTCGCGCCCACTTCTTGACCGAATTACTAGGGAAGCACACCAGTATTGCGAACTGATCAGTGTGAACAGGTTATTAATTGGATAGCAGATAATACTTCCAGTTACCTGAGCACCACCACCTCCGGTCTGTTTTCCACACGGTCAAATGTTAGTAGCCGTGAGTCTCGACCGCATACTCCTCCTCACCCTGATGCTCCTTCCTCCCACCATGCCGAGTGTCATCAGACAGCAACTAATCCCACACTTGGACATTCTGAAGATCTGTTCACTGGTCCATTTCCATATTTGTGCCCCTCGCCTGCTCCGCTTGAAGTGGTGGAAGAGGAGATCCCATGTAGCGATGCCGAAATATTTGAACAGCCAAGGCCACAGGAAGTTGACGCTGGCAATTTGTCACAAGAGGTGGACGATTACAAGACACAATTGCCAGGAAGTGAGGAGGATTATCGTGGTGCGCAAGTGGAAGAAGAGGAGGTGGTGGATGATCTAGTAACTGATCCAACGTGGCAGGAGGACATGCAGTGTGAGGCCAGCAGCACACAGGGTGAGGGAGGCAGAGTACCCCAACAGGCAGGAAGAAGCAGTGTGGTGGCCGCAGACAGAAGGCGGGCAACCGTTCCCCGTAACACCAACACGAGTGATGTTGCCAGTACAAGCGGTAGGTCTTCCAGAGTCTGGAATTTTTTTAAAGACTCTGCTGATAACCCCCAAAAGGCCTTTTGTACCACCTGCCATGCCAGCATCAGCAGGGGTGACAAAACTACCAGCCCGACCACCACCAGCATGATCAGGCACATGGCAGCAAAGCACCCGACTTTGTGGGCTGAACACCAGGGTCCACGACCAGTGTCAGCGGGTGTCACCACTGCTTCTTCCGCTGTTGTGCATGCAATAGAACCCCCTGTTGTGTGTGCAAGGCAATCCCCTGTCCATACTGCATATAAAGATGCTCCCTCCTCTCAGTCTTCACTTGTTAAGGCAGTTTCTCAAGAAACAGCATCAACGTCCACATCCACGTCCCACCGCAGCGTTCAATTGTCCATATCCCAGACCTTTGAACGAAAGCGGAAATTCCCAGCTAACGCCCCACTGGCCACAGTCCTAAATTCGCACATTTCACGACTGCTTGCTTTGGAGACGTAATCCTTCTGCAACTTTATGGCGGTGGCAGTCCCTCGGTACTCGGTCCCCAGCCGACACTATTTCGCCCGGTGTGCTATCCCCGCACTACACAAGCACGTGTCCCAAAACATCTGCCGTGCCCTCAACAACGCAGTTACTTGGAGAGTCCAAATGACAACGGACACGTGGACAAGTGCTTGTGGCCAGGGACGGTACATCTCCCTGACGGTACACTGGGTAAACATAGTGGAAGCCGGGACCCAGTCGGACATTGGGACGGAACACATCCTCCCCACACCGAGAATTGCGGGCCCTAAGTCAGTCAGAGTTGCCCCCACAGTGTACAGCTCCTGTGCATCATCCTCCTCCTCCTCCTCATGCTCAGTTTCCATCTCAGATATCACCACATCAGTTACAAGCTGGAAGCACTGCAGTACTACCTCTGCCAAGCAGCAACAGGCTGTGCTGAAACTCATAAGCTTAGGTGATAAACCTCCCACTGCTTGTGAGTTGTGGACAGCTGTGAAAGAGCAGGCAGATCTGTGTCTGAGACCGCTGAACCTACATCCAGGCATGGTGGAGTGTGACAATAGCCGTAACCTGGTGGCGGCTCTTAGGCGAGGCGAGATCACACATGTACCATGCCTGGCACATGTGCTTAACCTCGTGGTTCAGAGGTTTCTTAAATCGTACCCTGAGTTGCCAGATCTACTCTTGAAAGTACGCCGCCTGTCAGCTCATTTTCGCAAGTCTGCTACAGCTTCCGCCGCCCTTACTGTGTTGCAGTAGCGTTTTCAGCTTCCGGCACACCGACTGCTGTGTGATGTCCCCACACGTTGGAACTCTACCCTCCAAATGTTGCTAAGGATTTGTGAGCAGAAGAGAGCAGTTGTGGAGTACCAGCTGCAACAAGGCCGTCGAAATTCAGGTCAGACTCCACACATAAGACCTCAGGAGTGGACCTGGATGTCTGACTTATGTACCATCCTGACAAACTTTGAGGAGGCCACCAAGATGGTGAGTGGCGATGACGCCATCATTAGTGTCAACATCCCTCTTGTCTGTCTTTTGCAACGCTCTCTGCAGAGAAATAAAGAGGAGGCATTGCAGCCAGAGTATGATGAGATGGATCAAGAAGCCGTAGCGGGCGACTACACACAGCCCAGCCTCATCTCATCCCAACTTGCATTGGGGGACAATGAGGGAGCGGAGGAGGAGGAGTAAGAGCAGGAGCTGGTATCATGCGGTGTAGACGGTCGTACCTGTACAACTGTCATACCGTCGGTTCAGCGTGGGTGGTTTGAGGACAGAGGGGAGGAGGAGGAGGAGGAGAGCATGGTCAGTCATCATCTTGGAGAGGACATGAAAGTCTTGCCCATTACCAGTCTGGCACGCATGGCTGACTTTATGTTACGCTGCCTTAACCGTGACCCTCGCGTTGTCAAAATGTTGGGTGACAGTCATTACTGGTTGGTGACCCTTGTAGACCCCTGCTACAAGGAGAACTTTCACTCTCTTATTCCTGATGTGGAGAGGTCTACAAAAATGGGGCAGTACCAGAAGGCCCTTGCTGCAGAACTGTTAAAAAAATTCCCATCTGAACACGCTAGCGGCAGACGTCACAGTTCGTTGTTGCCCAACCAAGGCGTACATGCGAGAGAGACGCATCTCCAATCCAGCAGAGGCAGAGGAACACTGTCAACGTTCTGGGTCAGTTTTCTCAGACCCTCCCTTTGGACAGACCCTGAGGCGCGGGGTACTCTCACAAGGAGTGGAAAGTTTCAAAAGATGGTGAGGAAGTACTTTGCCGACCGTACCAGCGTCCTCCGTGATTCATCTGTGCCTTTTAATTATTTGGTATCCAAGCTGGACACTTGGTAAGAACTCGCTCTGTACGCCTTGGAGGTCCTGGCCTGCCCTGCCGCTAGCGTGTTATCGGAGCGTGTTGTTAGTGCCACTGGGGGAATTATAACTGATAAGCGCACTCGCCTGTCAACTGACAATGCTGACAAGCTGACCCTTATCAAAATGAACAAGGGATGGATTGCGCCAGACTTCTCATCACCACCAAATGACAGCAGAGTAACATTAAGTCAAATACACTGTGTTATTTCGGGAGGTGTATTCCTATGCACCGGTACACACCCACACATGGGTATACTCTTCCTCATTTCGGCTGTTTTATGTTCTTATCCTCAGCCTCCACCACCACTATACCACCAGGGTGACCGTGGTCCGTGTTGCCATTATTGAAAGTTCCTCCATCCTGATTTTTGTCAGCTTTTGCTTGGAAGGCATAAGTAAATCTGTGGGAGACCCACTCCCCAATAATGGGAATAATATTTTTAAGATGCTGTACTGTATGGCTCTTCCAAGGGGCATTAAAAGCGTCTTGTTATACCACTCTGACCTCCAAGTCTCTTGTAAGGGGCATTAAAACTGTCTTGTTATACCACTCTGACCTCCACGCCTCTTCTGAGGGGCATTAAAAGTGTCTTGTTATACCACTCTGACATCCATGTCTCTTGTAAGGGGCATTAAAAGCGTCTTGTTATACCAGTCTGACCTCCACGTGTCTTCTGAGGGGTATTAAAAGTGTCTTGTTACACCTCTCTGACCTCCACGTCTCATCTGAGGGGCATTAAAACTGTCTTGTTATACCTCTCTGACCTCCACGTCTCTTCTGAGGGGCATTAAAAGCGTCTTGTTATACCACTCTGACCTATACGTCTCTTCTGAGGGGCATTAAAAGAATCTTGTTATACCACTCTCACCTCCACTTCTTTTCTGAGGGGCATTAAAAGAGTCTTGTTATACCACTCTGACCTCCACGTCTTTTCTGAGGGGCAATAAAAGCGTCTTGTTATACCACTCTGACCTCTAAATCTCTTCTGAGGGGCATTAAAAGTGTCTTGTTATACCACTCTGACCTCCACGTCTCTTCTGATGGGCATTAAAAGCGTCTTGTTATAACACTCTGACCTCCACGTCTCTTCTGAGGGGCATTAAAAGCGTCTTGTTATACCACTCTGACCTCCATGTCTCTTGTAAGGGGCACTAAAAGCGTCTGGTTATACCACTCTGACCTCCACATCTCTTGAAAGGGGCATTAAAAGCGTCTTGTTATACTACTCTGACCTCCACGTCTCTTCTGAGGGGCATTAAAAGCATCTTGTTATACCACTCTGACCTCCACGTCTCTTCTAAGGGGCATTAAAAGCATCTTTTTATACCACTCTGACCTCCACGTCTCTTCTGAGGGGCATTAACAGCATCTTGCTATACCACTCTGACCTCCACGTCTCTTCTGAGGGGCATTAAAAGCATCTTATTATGCCACTCTGACCTCCACGTCTCTTCTGATGGGCATTAAAACCATCTTGTTATACCACTCTGACCTCCACGTCTCTTCTGAGGGTCATTAAAAGCGTCTTGTTATTCCACTCTGACCTCCATGTCTCTTGTAAGGGGCAGTAAAACCATCTTATTATACCACTCTTACCTCCACGTCTCTTGTAAGGGGCATTAAAAGCATCGTGTTATACCACTCTGACCTCCACGTCTCTTCTGAGGGGCATTAAAAGCATCTTGTTATACCACTCTGACCTCCACGTCTCTTCTAAGGGGCATTAAAAGCATCTTTTTATACCACTCTGACCTCCACGTCTCTTCTGAGGGGCATTAACAGCATCTTGCTATACCACTCTGACCTCCACGTCTCTTCTGAGGGGCATTAAAAGCATCTTATTATGCCACTCTGACCTCCACGTCTCTTCTGATGGGCATTAAAACCATCTTGTTATACCACTCTGACCTCCACGTCTCTTCTGAGGGGCATTAAAAGCGTCTTGTTATTCCACTCTGACCTCCATGTCTCTTGTAAGGGGCAGTAAAACCATCTTGTTATACCACTCTTACCTCCACGTCTCTTGTAAGGGGCATTAAAAGCATCGTGTTATACCACTCTGACCTCCATGTCTCTTCTGAGGGGCATTAAAAGCATCTTGTAATACCACTCTGACCTCCACGTCTCTTGTAATGGGCATTAAAACCATCTTGTTATACCACTCTGACCTCCACGTCTCTTCTGAGGGGTATTAAAAGCATCTTGTTATACCACTCTGACCTCCACGTCTCTTGGAAGGGGTATTAAAAGCGTCTTGCTATACCACTCTGACCTCCACGTCTCTTCTGAGGGGCATTAAAAGCTTCTTGTTATACCACTCTGACCTTCACAACTCTTCTGAGGGGCATTAAAAGCATCTTGTTATACCACTCTGACCTCCATGTCTCATCTGAGGGGCATTAAAAGCGTCTTGTTAAGCTACTGGGACCTCCACGACTCTTCGAACGGGCATTGCATTTCTTCATAATTTTTTGAAGCTTTTGCTTGGAAGGCATAAGCAAATACTATGGGAGTCCCACTCCCCAATAATGGGACTTATGTTTTAATATGCTGTACTGCATGGCTCTTGTAAGGGGCATTGCAAGTTGCTCCGTCATAATTTTTGGAAGCTTTTGCTTGTTATGCATAAGCAAACGCTATCGGAAACCCACTCCCCAATAATGGGACTTATGTTTGTAATATGCTGTACTGCATGGCTCTTGTAAGAGGCATTGCAAGTTGCTCCGTCCTAATTTTTGGAAGTTTTTGCTTGGAAGGCATAAGCAAATACTATGGGAGACCCACTCCCCAATAATGGGACTTATGTTTGTAATATGCTGTACTGCATGACTCTTTTAAGGGGCATTGCAAGTTGCTTCATCCTAATTTTTGGAACCTTTTGCTTGGAAGGCATAAGCAAATACTATGGGACACCCACTCCCCAATAATGGGACTTATGTTTCTAATATGCTGTACTGCATGGCTCTTGTAAGTGGCATTGCAACTTGCTCCGTCCTAAATTTTGGAAGCTTTAGCTTAAAAGGCAAAAGCAAATAATATGGGAGACCCACTCCCCAATAAGGGGACTAATGTTTGTAATATGCTGTACTGCATGGCTCTTGTAAGAGGCATTGCAAGTTGCTCCGTCCTAATTTTTGGAAGCTTTTGATTGGAAGACAAAAGCAAATACTATGGGAGACCCACTCCCCAATAATGGGAATAATGTTTTTAAGATGCTGTACTGTATGGCTCTTGTAAGGGGCATTAAAACCATCTTTTTAAGCTACTATGACCTCCACGTCTCTTCCAAGGGGCATTAAAACCGTCTTGTTAAGCTACTGTGACCTCCATGTCTCTTCAACGGGGCATTGATATTGTCTTTTTATTCCACAGTGACCTCCACCACTCTTCAAAGGAGCATTAAAACCATCTTGTTAAGCTACTGTGACCTCCACATCTCTTCATAGGGGCATTAAAATCGTCTACTTAAGCCACTCTGAACTCCACAGATCTTCCAAGGGGCATTGAAATGTTGTTTTTAATTACCTTACCTCTAATCTCCACGACTCTTCCAACAGGCATTGCATTTCCTCCTAATTTTAGTCAGCTTTTGCTTTTCAATGCAAAGGTGAAAACTAAGGGAGACCTACTCCCCAATAATGGGTAGAAGGCTTTTAGTACGCTGTAATCCACGTCTATTTCAAGGGGCATTGCAGTTCCTCATAATTTTTGGAAAGCCTTCCATTCACTCCTTAGGCCAACAGTGCACAGGAGACCCAGTTGCTATAAATGGAAAAATGAGTTTAGTTAAGGCCCTCTTACCTCCATGTCATTGTCAAGGGGCATTGGAGTGCCTCAAAATTTTTGGTAGGCATTGCACTCACTGTTTGCCCTATAACTGTGTAGCCAAACCGCTCCTTTTGTTAGAGAAACATATCCTACAAGACATATGTGGTTGACTGGCCTGATATTGATGTGAATGGTCCCTGTTCCTCCTGCTCTTTCTCCTTTGCCACTACCTCATCCATCATTTATCACCTGAAGCTTTGTTTTATCGGGAGTCATAGAACTTGGATAGTAGCAGGAAAACATCCAGCAATCCTCGGAGGAGGTAGGATATGCGCCAAAATGCTGACCACCTCAGGCCTAGCCGCTACTACATACATGCGCTTGCATTCCTTGAAAACAAAGCAGATGCTAACTTCTATCATCCTCATCATGCTCCTCACCTTGGCACTTCCAACTCCCCTGATGGAAAAGCCAGGGCCATCCGGAGGAGTCGGGTTCTCTGGTGGGCTCGTCCAATGCTGCCTAAAGCAGGCCAGTCTAAGAAAAGTGTGTGGGGATGTTCCGTGGAGATATCGGGGTGGCTGGGGAACGTTTATGGACACCCAGCCGCTGGGCGGCTGGGGACCGAGTGTGAACAACTGGCCACCGGGCGGCTGGGGACTGAGTATGGATACCTCACTGCCGAAGCAGCCATGATGTAGTGGCCAGCTTCGGTCTCCTCAAAACTAAAAGACCCCATTTCAAGTGCAAGCTAGCAGTATGGTATTGCAGCCTGGGGGTGGATAGGTGGTTGGCTGCATATTTGCGCTTGTATTGCAAGGAATGGGGGAGATACAATTGAACACTGCCCTGGGGCAAGGACTTGCACAGGGATAGTTGCAAGTCTACATCTTCTGATGCGGCAAGGATCACTTCTGATGGGCACACTTTTAGGCAGTGACCTGGGAGTCAGAGATGCTTCCAGGGGTCTTCGCCATGCTGTCCCCATGTCTTTTAAGCACTGTATGCATGTGTCACACAGCACATGGCCAGATAAGGTTGTAAAATGTTAATATGACATTTCCCAGTGAATGCATTTGTCACGGTTGAAAGCAATACAAAAGTGCAAAAACGCATAAAAAATGCTACTTGTGAACATAGCCCAAGGTGCAGAGGAGTATTTTTGTGTTTATTTATTTTACCTTATACACAAGTCTTTACCCTGGAAAATAAATTTCTTAACATATTTCACAAGAAAAAAGTTTCACTTTAGTTTTTGAACGTTTTATTATGAGCCTGTAAAAGTGGCTTAATACCTCTGAACACGTTGTTGACAACAGTGACCTGGGGGTCAGAAATGTTTCCTGGGGCGATCCCCATGCTGTCCCCATGTCATTTGAGCACTTTCACTATCGTTTTGGGCACTTTTTAGGCTTTCTACAGACTGCTGGGGGTGCCGCCGCAAAAATGCTCGGGTCTCCCATAGACTAAAATTGGGCTCGTTGCTCGGGTCGAGCACCCGAGTATCACGGCGAGCTCGGGCTGAGCTTCGAGCACCCGAGCATTTTAGTGCTCGCTCAACACTAGTAATGAGGTAATTCTTCCTCAGATACTCTAGTATAGCATCTCTTAGGAATTCCTCCAGGATTTTACCCACAGTAGAGGTTAAGCTTACTGGCCTATAATTTCCAAGTTCGGTTTTTGTCCCCTTTTTGAATATTGGCACCACATTTGCTATATGCCAGTCCTGTGGTACAGATCCTGTTATTATGGAATCTTTAAAGATTAAAAATAATGGTCTATCTATGACGTTACTTAATTCCTGCAGTACTCGCGGGTGTATCCCATCCGGGCCCCCGGGATTTGTCAACTTTAGTGATTTTTAGACGCCGCCGTACTTCCTGCTGGGTTAAGCAAGTGACATTTAATGGAGAATTTTTGTCATCACTAATCATGTTTTCTGTCATGCCATTTTCTTGTGTAAATACTGTTGAAAAAAAAATCATTTAGCATATTGGCTTTTTCCTCATCCTCATCCACCATTTCACCCAGACTATTTTTAAGGGGGCCAACACTATCATTTCTTAGTTTTTTACTATTTATGTAGTTAAGGAATATTTTGGGATTATTTTTACTTTATCTGGCAATGAGTCTCTCTGTCTCAATCTTTGCTGCCTTGACTTGTTTTTTACAGAATTTATTTCATTTTCTGTATTTATTTAATGCCTCATCACTACCTACTTGCTTTAGTTCTCTAAATGCTTTTTTTTGTCACTTTTTGTGCCCCTTACAGCTCTATTTAGCCATAGTGGTTTCCTCCTATTTCTGGCATGTTTATTCCCATAGGGTATATATTGTGCACAGGTCCTATTCAGGATGCTAATAAATGTCTTCCATTTGCTTTCAGTAGTTTTATGTCTCAGGATATCATCCCAGTTTATTGCACTAGATCATCTCTCAACCGTTGGAAATTTGCCTTCCTGAAGTTTAGTGTCCTTGTAACCCCTCTACTACACATCTTATTAAAGGATAAATGAAAACTTATTATTTTGTGATCACTATTACCCAAGTGACCCCCAACTCGTATATTTGATATGCGGTCAGGCCTATTGGTTAATATTAGGTCTAGCAGTGCCCCCCTTCTTGTTGGGTCCTGAACCAGTTGTGAAAGGTAATTGTCTCTCAAAGTTGTCAAAAACCTATTATCTTTGCTTGAACTACAGGTTTCTGTTCCCCAATGTATTTCAGGGTAGTTGAAGTCCCCCATAATAATGACTTCTCCTTGAGTCGCTGCTTCTTCTATTTGCTATATGAGAATATTCTCCGCTGCTTCCATTATTTTTGGAGACTTATAACAAACCCCTATCAGTAATTTATTATTTTTTCCCCCTCCCCTTATCTCCACCCACAGGGACTCTACATTTTTATTAGATTCACATATATTCTCACGCAAGATGGGTTTTAAGGATGATTTTACATATAAACACACACCCCCCTCGCTTGTTTGTACAGTCGTTTCTGAACAGACTATAGCCCTGTAAATTAACTGCTCAGTCATGGCTCTCGTCCAGCCATGTATCAGATATCCCTACCATGTCATAATTATTTTCCAACAAGACTAATTCTAATTCCTCCATTTTGTTGGTGAGGCCTCTGGCATTAGTGTACATGCATTTTATGTATCTCTCTATAACTCTATTCCTTCTTACTATATTGACTCTTCTAATCCCACCCCAATTTCTTTATTTGTTCCCAGGTCACTATCTGCACTATCTTCCCCACCGGTAAAATGAATACCCTCCCACCCAATCCCTAGTTTAAACACTCCTCCAACCTTCTAGCCATTTTCTCCAACAGCACAGCTGCACCCTCAACATTGAGGTGCAGCCCGTCCCTAGCGTAGAATCTGTAGCCAACTGAGAAGTCGGGTAGTGTCTCTGAAACTGACATTTCTGAGTTAGGGGTGACTACCGAAAATTTTGGAACCGCACAACATAGGGACCTAACTCTGAGGGAAGCCTTTAACAATGTCACAGTCATAAATGGTATTGCGCAGGAGCCGGGGGCTGACACAAGATTTCCCTACTTTATGTTGAGTGGGGAGTTGTTGTACTGGGTTATGAAAGTGAGGGAGGAGATTGTGGAAAAGTTATTGATGCCAGGGCCTTACAGACAGAGGGTGTTGGATATGGCCCATTCACCTGTCTTGGGTGGCCAACTGAGAGTGGAAAAAATGCAGGAAAAGATTGTGTAGACGTTCTATTGGCCCAGATGTCACAGGGAAATCTTAAAGTATTGCAGGTCCTGCCCTACGTGCCAATTAACCACCCCCACCTCTCACTTTTGAAGTTCCTTCGTGCCATTGCCCACCATTGAAGGGCTGTTTAAGAGAATTGCTATGATTTTGGTTGGTCCCCTGGTTAAATCTGCTTGTGGGAATAAATATATATTAGTCATCTTGGACAATGCCACCCGCTATCCTGAAGCAATCCCCCTGAGAAACTCCTCCACAAAGAGTAAAGCTCTCAAATTGGTCCACGATTTTCCCAGGGTCTACAACCGGTCAGTCAGAGTGAGGCAGTTCAATCCTGGAGACTGAGTCCTCATGCTAATTCCTATCATAAAAAGTAAATTCTTGGCCAAGGGGCAATGGCTGTAGGAGGTGGCGGAGAAGCTTGGTGAAGTAAACTATAAGATTCATCAACCAGGAAGATGTAATTCACACCAAATCTACCACGTCAATCTCAATAAGCCATGGCAACACAGAGAGCCTGTTGAAACTCCGTGCTTGTTTGGCAAGCCAGAAGGTGAGGTTGTAGGAGTTGCAATAGCGGAGATGCTGTCGAAGGCCCAAAAATAGCAGTTTAAGGAATTACTGCAGAAGAACAGGGACCTGTTCTCAGAATGGCCTGGGTGCACAAAGGTCATAGAACATGAGGTTCTGACAGAGCCATATGTGCCCGTGAACTTGAAGCCCTATTGAATTCCTAAGGCCCGATGAGAATTGATCTCCAAGGAAGTGGATCATACGTTGAAACTCGGGGTCACTGAGGAATCCAAGAGCAGTTGGTCGAGCACGATTGTCCTGGTTCCAAAACCCAATGGCAAATGGAGATTCTGCAATGACTATAGGAAGTTAAATGAGTTCTCCAAATTCTATGCATATCCAATGCCGCGTGTTGATGAGCTCATCCAATGACTTGGGCCAGCAAGGTACATAACCTTGGATTTAACAAAGAGATATTGGCAGTAGAGATGAGCGATGTTCGACTCGAACTGTTCGCCAATCTCAAATTCGAGCTGTTTTGGGCGGTGTTCGATCCGTTCGGCGAACACGAACGATTTGAGAAAAATTCGGCTGTTCGAGGTTATGTTCGATAACTGTTCGTGCACCAAAATCATAACTGGAGTTTTTCTCAGTAATGATGAAAATTAATGTTAATACGCAGTTTGAGTGTACAGCGGGGTGGGGGGAGGGGCAGGGGATGGATCTCTGCAGGAATAATGAAGATCTCCATTTTTTTTTCTCTTTCCCGCATTTACAGTGGGGAGGTGCAATCTGTCAGCCTATCAGCAGCGCACACACGGAGTGAAGTGCTTTTTTTCACACAAGCAAGGGCATGTGTCATTGGCAGTGTATGACACTTGTCCTTGCCCTATAAGACCAAGCCATTTTCCCCGTCGCCACCATTTTCTCACTGCTGCAGCTGCGTGTTAGACGGCACCGCTGTTGCTGTGTGCGCTATACCTTGTTAATTTCAAGCCAATTTTCGCACAAATCTACAGATAGCTTGGGAGTAGGGAATAGTTGTGATTGCAGTCCTTTTAAGGACTAGGTTACAGCATTTCCTACGACTTTTATCAGGCACGTCTGTGCTCTTAAATAGATAGATTGTGGGAGTAAAGACTAATTGCAATTGCAGTCCTTTTCAGGACTAGGTTACATCAGTTCCTATCAGTTTTTGCCAGGCAGGTCTGTGCCAGTGCTGTGCAAGTTTTTTTCACAGCATTTGGCTGAATCTAGCAAAGCTAATCCTTTTTGGCATATTGCAGAGTGTGTTAGTTAGTGGAGTAGCCTATCTGTGTTGCAAGATATACCACCTGTGTATAGAATACCAATTTTTTTACTGCACCTAGTGAAGTAAAATCTATTGGGCATAGCATCATTCTATTAGTCCATCTATACTGACCTCCATCAGGTTGCAAATTGAATATAATTTTTCTCTGCATCTAGCACTGAAAAAATATTTGGGCTTCTAGCAGTGTGTGGGACTTGTGCTATTAGTCCATCTATACTGACCTCCATCAGGTTGCAAACTGAAAATAATTTTTATCTGCATCTACCTCCGAAAAAATATTTGGGCTTCTAGCTGTGTGTGGGACTTGTTCTATTAGTCCATCTATACTGACCTCCATCAGGTTGCAAATTAAAAATAATTTTTTTCTGCATCTAGCTCTGAAAAAATATTTGGCCTTCTAGCAGTGTGTGGGACTTTCTCTATTAGTCCATCTATACTGACCTCCATCAGGTTGCAAATTAAAAATAATTTTTATCTGCATCTAGCTCTGAAAAAATATTTGGCCTTCTAGCAGTGTGTGGGACTTTCTCTATTAGTCCATCTATACTGACCTCCATCAGGTTGCAAATTAAAAATAATTTTTTGTCTGCATCTAGCTCTGAAAAAATATTTGGCCTTCTAGCAGTGTGTGGGACTTTCTCTATTAGTCCATCTATACTGACCTCCATCAGGTTGCAAATTCAAAATCATTTTTTGTCTGCATCTAGCTCTGAAAAAATATTTGGCCTTCTAGCAGTGTGTGGGACTTTCTCTATTAGTCCATCTATACTGACCTCCATCAGGCTGCAAATTAAAAATAATTTTTATTTGCATGTACCTCTGAAAAAATATTTGGCCTTCTAGCTGTGTGTGGGACTTGTTCTATTAGTGCATCTATACTAACCTCCATCAGGTTGCAAACTGAATATAATTTTTTTCTGCATCTTGCTCTGAAAAAATATTTGGCCTTCTAGCAGTGTGTGGGACTTTCTCTATTAGTCCATCTATACTGACCTCCATCAGGTTGCAAATTAAAAATAATTTATATCTGCATCTAGCTCTGAAAAAATATTTGGCCTTCTAGCAGTGTGTGGGACTTTCTCTATTAGTCCATCTATACTGACCTCCATCAGGTTGCAAATTAAAAATAATTTTTTGTCTGCATCTAGCTCTGAAAAAATATTTGGCCTTCTAGCAGTGTGTGGGACTTTCTCTATTAGTCCATCTATACTGGCCTCCATCAGGTTGTAAACTGAATATATTTTTTTTCTGCATCTACCTCTGAAAAAATATTTGGGCTTCTAGCTGTGTGTAGGACTTGTTCTATTAGTCCATCTATACTGACCTCCATCAGGTTGCAAACTGAATACAATTTTTTTCTGCATCTACCTCTGAAAAAATATTTGGGCTTCTAGCTGTGTGTGGGACTTGTTCTATTAGTCCATCTATACTGACCTCCATCAGGTTGCAAATTGGATATAATTTTTTTCTGCATCTAACCCAGCCAATAGTTTTGGCCTAATACCACAGTTTGGCCACTCAGCTCTGCTCGGTTCCCATCCATTGTTTTTTTGTGCAAACAACTCCAGAGTTGTGAATTAGTTAACCACCAAAATGAGTGGAAAAAGGCCTGCTGCTGGTGGAAAGGGGAATAGGCGTGTTGGGAAGGGGAAAAAAGGTTGTGTCCGTGGGGTAGGTGTTAAAGCAACAGTAACATCTGCAGAAGAAAGACCATCTTCCAGCCAAACTAAAATGTCTACTTCTTTTAGCGGACAATGTGATGAGATCCCTTTCTTACGGCCACGCCAATCGCTACAAATTCCAGATGAGGCACAAAAACAGCAGGTGCTTCAACGGATATCAAGTGCTCCTTTAAGTGGGCTCTCCTCCACATCAACTTCAACATCACAAATACTCCAGTCCTCAAAGGTGTCACCCCAATCGCACTTGCTTCCTCACAGCTCCCAAATCTCCAGCTGCCCGTCTGAGTATGAGGTAGAACAGATGGTTGAGTCTGCAGAGCTGTTTACTCATACTATAGCCTGGGAATCAGAGGTCGACTCCAGCGCTTCTGTGAATCCAGACGAGGAAATGATCTGCACTGATGCCCAGAATCTTTATGAGTCAGATCCAGGACCAGACGCAGAAGGTTCTGACCATAATGTAGACCTTCATTCCCAAACTGTAACTCCTGTTGGTGGAGACAATGAGGAAGACGATGATGAGACTCAAATACCTGATTGGAGCGACAACTTTAGTTTTTTGTCAGGGCAAGAACAGGTTGGCTCTGAGGACGACGGGTTTGATAACGCACAGGGTGATGATGATGAGGTTGGAGATCCCACTTACTGTCAACCCACAGTCAGCCAAGAGATGAGGTCAGCAGAGGAGGTGGAGGAAGATGCTAGTGACGACGAGGTCAGGTTGCGCCTTCCTGGACAGAGACGTAGTACTGGAAGCACGTCAACAACTGCATCCTCAAACACAACTCTGCCTCTCACCACAAGTCGTGGTGGCTCTTCAGGTCGCATGGGTGCTAAGCCTTGTATAGCCTGGGCATTTTTCCAGATCGATAAAGATGACCCAACTCGTGTTATCTGTAACATTTGTCAGCAAAAGCTAAGTAGAGGCCAAAAAATACATAGTTTGAGTACTTCATGCATGAACCGGCACATGGACATGAAGCATAAGTTGCAGTGGGAAGCTCAGTGTGCTACAATGCGGCCTAGCCGGCCGGGCCAACCACCGTCTGCCATATCTTGTGCATCCGCGGCCTCTTCATCTCTGTGACTGGGGTGACAGCAGTCACACCTGTTTTGGGGCACAGACCTGCCACCTCTTTACCCGCAACAGCCAGCGTGATTGGCAGGTCATCATTTTCTTTGGAGGTGGTAACACCAGCTGGTGTTGAGCGCTGTCCGACATCGATAGCACCACCTTTGGATCAAGGCAACCTAACATGTCCGCCTGCATCTTCCTCACAGACCGGCAGTTTGCCGGGGACACCCTTATCAACCCCGTCTAAGCACAATAGCCAGCCTTCGGTCCCTCAGATGTGGACAAGTAAAAGACCATTTCCTCCTAGCCATGAGAAAGCTAAGAGGTTGAATTTCACCATCTGCAAGCTCTTGGCTACAGAAATGCTGCCTTTCCGCCTGGTGGACACAGAGGATTTTCGAGACCTTATGTCCGTCGCAGTGCCCCAGTGCCAGATGCCCAGTCGGCACTACTTCTCAAAGAAAGGTGTGCCTGCGCTCCACCAGCATGTCGCACACAACATCACCGCTTCTTTGAGAAACTCTGTGTGTGACAGGGTGCATTTCACCACAGACACTTGGACGAGTAGGCATGGACAGGGGCGTTACATGTCGCTGACTGGGCACTGGGTAACTATGGTGACAGCAGGACAAGGGGCTGCTGTCCAAGTCTTGCCGTCCCCACGAGTTGTGCGTCAATCCTATTTATGTCAAAGTTCCTCCACTGCTTCTGCCTCCTCAACCTCCTCTCGGTCTTCCACCTGCACCCAAAGCCTGTCTGGTCATGCCACAAGCTTTCTAGCTGCGCAGAAGGGATCCTGCACACCTCCTTACTATGCTGGCAGTAGGGCTCAACGTCATCAGGCGGTTTTTACTTTGAAATGTCTGGGAAATGTGAGTCACACAGCTGAGGAGTTGTGGTCAGCTCTGGAGAACCAATTTCATGAATGGTTGCCTCCACTGGACCTGAAACCAGGGAAGGCTGTGTGCGACAATGCTGCAAACCTGGGTGCGGCCCTTCGCCGGGGCAATGTCACACACGTGCCTTGTATGGCTCACGTGTTGAACCTGGTTGCCCAGCAATTTTTAGCCCACTATCCCAGACTAGATGGCCTTCTGCAGAGGGCACGGTCGCTGTGTGCTCACTTCCGCCGTTCGCATCCCGCAGCTCAGCAACTTACATCTCTACAGAAGTCGTTGGGCCTGCCACTTCACCGGCTAAAATGCGATGTGCCTACCCAGTGGAATTCAACTCTGCACATGTTGCAGCGACTGTGGCAGCACCGACAAGCCCTGGTGCAATACGTTCTGACGTATAGCCTGGGCCAACGAGATCCAGAGGTGGGGCAAATCACGCTGGAGGAGTGGTCTCAGATCAGGAACCTATGCACCCTTCTGCACAGTTTTGAAATGGCGACGAAGATGTTTAGTGCTGACGATGCCATTATCAGCATGACTATTCCGGTGATTTACATGCTGGAGCACATGTTAAACAGAATTCGGAGTCAGGTGGTGACACAAGAGGAGGTGGAGGAAGTAGAGGAGGAGGAGTTGTATGCGGAAGGGCTAACATCTGCAAGGTCCAGACGGTCGGCAGCACCAAGGCGGCAGGCATGTGAGGGTGGGGGAGATGGTTTTACCAGGGCGCATGGTAGCAGCCAAACTAGTGAGGAAGGTGCAGGAGCCTAGGAAGAAGTGGAGGATGAACTGATGGAAGACTCATCAGATGAGGGAGACCTTGATCACATTTCTGTTGTGCGTGGTTGGGGGGAGAGGACAGAGGAAGGAAGCATGATTGTTACCTCGCCACCAACACAACAGGGACTTGGTGCTCCTGGATGCGCAACACACATGAGTGCCTTCTTGCTGCACTACCTGCAACATGACCCTCGAATTGTGAGAATTAGAAATAATCCTGACTACTGGGTTGCCACACTGTTAGATCCCCGGTACAAAAGTAAATTTGCAGAAATTATTCCTGCCATAGAAAGGGATGCACGCATGCAGGAGTATCAGCAGAGACTGTTGCAGAATCTTACATCTGCTTTTCCACAAAACACCAGTGGTGCACGTAGTGAATCTCACAGTTCCAACTTGTCAACCGTGGGACCGTCAAGTGTTCAGCACTCTAACCGTAACAGAACCACAGTATCTGCTGGTAACATCAATTTTGCGGAATCATTTCACCACTTTTTTAGCCCATCCTTTGCAAGGCCACAGGAGACGAAGTCTGACACATAGTCAACGCCTAGAGACGATGGTACAGGAGTATCTCCAAGTAAACATTGAAGGCATGACTGTGTCACTGGACCCTGGCTCTTTTTGGGCTTCCATCTGGATAAATGGCCGGAGCTAGCCACTTACGCCTTGGAGATCTTGTCATGCCCCGCAGCCAGCGTTCTGTCTGAACGTGTGTTCAGCGCTGCTGGTGGTGTGCTGACAGATAAGCGCACGCGGCTCTCCACTGATAATGTAGACAGACTCACGCTCATAAAGATGAACAACTCATGGATCCGAAACGACTTTTTTCTACCCCTGTGTCATCCTGGGGAGAGTAAAAGCTTGATGATTTGTTAAAATCACCCTACCAACCGTTTTAAGCTTTCAAATTACTAATCATGTTTATCTGTATCTTGGATGGAAAATAATTTGGGCTTTGTAGCAGTGTGCAGCACTGATTCTATTAGGCCATCTATAATAAGCTCCACCAGATTTAAAATTACTAATCATGTTTATCTGTATCTTGACTGGAAAATAATTTGGGCTTTGTAGCAGTGTGCAGCACTGATCCTATTAGGCCATCTATACTAAGCTCCACCAGATTTAAAATTAATAATAATTTTTAGCTGCATCTAGCCCGGAAAATAATTTTGGGGCTCCGAGATGCGCAAGACACATAAGTGCCTTCTTGCTGTACTACCTGCAACATGACCCTCATAATGTCAGAATTCGAAGTAATCATGACTACTGGGTTGCCACACTCTTAGATCCCCCAAACTTTTCGATCAACCTTTTCATTTTAATAAAGACCAAAAAAATGGTCATTTTTGAAATTATAAGCATTAGCAGGTTATTAGAAACTGAAATCAAACAGTTTTCAACTCCAAACTTTATTCTAGGTCATGTTACATTTTCACATATGACCCCTTGTTCGAAAGGAGCTTCTGAACTCTCTCGTCCATTGAATTTGTCAGGTTTTGGATGGTTTCTGCTTCAATTCTTTTGCATGAGGACAGAATACCCTCCCAGAGCTGTTGCTTAGATGTGAACTGCCTCCCGCCATCATTGACACTCCTTTTGATGATGCTCCAGAGGTTCTGAATGGGGTAGAGGTCAGGGGAGCATGGGGGTCACACCATAAGTTTGTCCCCTTTTATGCCCATATCAGCCAGAGATGCAGATGTTTTATGTGCAGCATGAGATGGTGCATTATCATGCAAAAAAATGATCTTGCTGTGAAATACACGGTTCTTCTTCTTGAACCATGGCAGGAAGTGCTGTTTGAGAAAATCCACATACATTATGGAGTTCATCTTTAGCACCTTCAGGGATCCTAAACGGGCCGACAATCTCTCTCCCCATGATTCCAGCCCAAAACATTACTCCACCTCCTCCTTGTTGGCGCTGTAGCCGTGTTTGCGTGGGGTGTCCATCAACCAGCCATCCACCACTCCATCCATCTGGACCATCGAGCGCTGCACGGCACTCATCCGTGAACAAAACAGTTTTGAAATCAGTCTTCATGTAATGTTTGGCCCACTGGAGCCGTTTCTGCTTCTGTGAAGTGGATAGAGGAGGTCGACAGGATGGTGTCTGCACAGCTGCAAACCTCTGAAGGACCCTGCATCTTGTTGTTCGGGGGACGTTGGAGGCACCAGCAGCTTCAAAAACTTGTCTGCTGCTATGACAAGGCTTTTTTGCCGCTGCTCTTTTAACCTGACGTAATTGCCTGTAGGAAAGAGTCCTCAATTTGCCCTTATCAGCACGCACATGTGTGTACTGTGAATCAGCTACATACTTCTTGATTGCCAAGACACTTCATCCTGATCATCGCACAATGTTGATTGTAGTCATGCCTTGACCTAAACACTCCACAATTTGTTGCTTCTCAGCAGCCGACACATCCTTTTTCTTTCCCATTATGGCAGAAAATGTAGGCTGCTTAATAATGTGAGACAGCCTTCTTAAGTAGTCTTGCCTTTCATTGGACACACCTGCCAAACTAATTAGCACAGGTGTGTGCAATTGCTTACAGTGATATAAAGAGCCCTGACACACATCACCATCAATGAGTTTAACTGACAAACAAACAAATTCTTCCCTTACCACTCCTAAACACTTTTTGCATAATAATTTGGAACACAGTGTACATGTGCTTTTCCACAAAACACCAGTGGTTCACATAGTGAATCTTACAGTTCTAACTTGCCAACCGTGGTCTGTATGGAGTTGTTCAATAAAGGGCCCAAAATTAAGATAACATAGATGGGATAGGTCTCTATGAATAGGAATTCCTAAGTATTTGATACCCTGTGAGGGCCAGGCAAAGGGAAAGTTGGACTGGATGGAATCCTATATGGATTTGGGGAGGGAGACATCGAGGGCCTCAGACTTCGCTGCATTGATTTTAAAATTTGACCATGTAACAAAGTGATCTATTTCAGCCATAACAGCATGGATGGATATATGTGATTGAGTGATATATACTAGGACATCATCAGCAAATAGAGAGCACTTGTACTCGGTGCCTCCTACCTCAATCCACCTAATATTGGGGTTATGGCGAATTGATGAGAGCAGGTGCTCCGTCACTAGGATGTATAAGAGAGGGGACAGAGGACATTCCTGCCTTGTCCCATTGGTGATTGTGAAAGGTGATGAAAATGTTCTGATGCACCCCCTGGGCCTTGGGACACCCGGAGCCGAACCCTTTTTGGTGGATGCTGGTGGTTGTAGTCTTCATGGCGGCGACCCGGTTCCGCGACTCAGGGTGGTCAAACCAGTGGCGGAACTATTTATGTGGTTTTGATGTTTAAATGTCCGACTACGCCACCCGTGGATTGCGGTCAGAGTGAACCGCCGCTGCAGGGCAGACCGCTGAGGCTGGTGTTGTGGGTGCAGCAGAGCGTAGCATAACTCCCCATGGGAGGAGTATAGCCTCAGGGCAGTGTACGCGGAGGATGGGGGTGCAGGGCAGCAGCAGTAACGACACGGAGTCAGTGATGCAGTCCAGGCCCTTTACTCACAGTTCTTATTATCCAGACCACGTCTGCAGGTAACGGCTGCCCACGTCGTACTGTGCTCACCAGGTGAGGGGCTCAGACAACTCCCAGATAACTTTGGAGCGCTTCACAGGACCCCCATTGTGTGTCCTTTGTCTGGCCTTTCTTACCAACCCTTCTGTCCGGCTGCCTCGGGCCTCCTCTTGGCGCCAGTTTCCCTGACCCTATGTGGTGCCTTCCTAGCGGGTGTAGCGAGGGGTTGCGCCACATAAAATGTCACAGCCTCCGGTTTCTAGCTGAGGGTCGTTTCCTGCCTCCACTAGTTTCGGGGACCGGTCTCCCCCTTTGGCCTGACCCCTCCACGCAGGTGGATTCGGGCGTGCGGTGGCGACTCGCCCGTCCGCACCCCTGGGATCCCTTCATTCCTCGTTCCTGGAGCCTTCTCCGCTCCTCTTCCTTCCTTCTCCCTCTTCCAGGCCTGGGCCTCTGTTACTAGGCCCGCCTCCGGAGCAGAGCTCATGCAGAGCCCCTGCTCCCTGCCACTTCTGCTCAGACTTCTCTGCACTGAACTAAGATGGTGCCCACCTTTTATACTCCCTTCTCAATGCACCCAGGAACTGCTTCCACCCTGCTCCTGCACTACAGGGTTCCCCTTCCTCAGTGTTCCCTCCCCCCACTCCAGCCAGGGACAGGGACTGTCGTGCCCATCTCAGAGGCATATTGGTCGCCCTGCCCCATGGCAATGTGGTGTAATACATGCAGGTGTCGGGTCCTGATCCACACTCCATCCTTACCTGAGAGTGAGATATCACACCTCTGGGTGAGGTGCAATACCTCTGTAGCAACCGAGCCCCCAGGGTGCTACAGTTCCATTTATCTTCAGCCTAGGTGACGTATTGTGATACAAGGCCGTGATTTTGGCTATAAAAGGGTCCCCTAGACCCCTACCCCAAGCTTTTTAAGAGAATCATATATGGCGTGCCAGGAGAATCTATGGAATGCTTTCTCAGCATCCAACGAGAGTATCTAATTACAAATTTTTAACTGCATCTAGCCCAGGAAATACTTTGTGCCTAGTAGCAGTGTCTGCTAGTCAGCGGATTATCCCGGCTGTTAAGCAAGCTACACCACCTGTAGTTTGGACACTTAATTTTTTCAAAGGAAATGCTTCGGGACCAGGGGATACTCAGTGAAGAGCATCAGGAGGCACCCCAAGGCATAGGGGCTGGGACTGGCAGTAGGATGCCTTGCGGTGGACAGCCGAGCTCGATCCTTATAAAAGCTTTTTAACTGCAGCAGCTTTAGTGGACGCTACTGGAGCTGGAATTACGCGGCTGCTGGCATGAGACTTGCCCTCCAATAGATCCTTGTAAATGGATTTAAAGTGTATTCATTCAAATTAGAGGGACAATTTAAATTAAAAAGCTTAGAGCTGCCTCCACCACAGGGGGGCTCACTCGACCCACCAGCGGACAGGCACCAGTATTGGGAGAGGGGGGCTGGCCGTCAGGGTTCACCACGGCTCTGGCACAAACCCGGCGACACGGAGGTGGCACGGGCAGGAGCGGACTGAACGTGTCGGCTTCTCACTTTTTGGATTTTAGAAGGGCATGACATGCCTATATCTGTGTCTCCCCCTCCTTTTACTCCTCCACCTCTTTTCTTTTCGCATGACTATATGTACTTGTCACTTTTCCATGTGTTAGTTGTGTCTTCTGAGCAGTTTGTCAGCTTTTGGACACCTTTGAAGGTGTTTTCTATGTGTTTCTATGTGTTTTTGTTTGCCTGCCATTGGTTTTAACGGTGTTCGAAGGTGTTCGACGAACAGTTCGACGAACAGTTCAGCGAACACACGGGTGTTCGACGAAGCGAACCGAACTCGAACACTACGGGGGTGGCTCAACACTAATTGGCAGATCCCCATGTCACAGCAAGCCAAGGAGAAGACTGCGTTTTCTATGCCAAACGGGTGGTTCCAATATGTCAAGATGCTGTTTGGTCTGCAGGGGACCCCAGACACCTTCCAGAGAGCCATGGGTCGAATCCTTGCACCCCATAAGAAATACGCCGTGGCATACTTGGACAATATTGTAATCTTCTGCCCAGACTGGGGAAGTCATCTGGAAAAGGTCCAGGCAGTGTTTGATGCTCTAAGGAAGGCGGGATTTGAATAAATCCGAAAAAATGTGCCATTGGGAATAAAGGTGCCAAATACCTGGAATATATATGGGTAGAGGTGCGAGCATGCCCAAATCAGTAAAGTGGAAGCAATTCAAACCTGGCCGAGACCACTGCCAAAGAAGCAAGTTAGAGCCCAGGAAGGCTCGTGGGATATTACATTAGGTTCATCCCAAACTTCACCATGATGGCCGCACCCCTGACTGACCTACTTAAGGGGACAAAATCAGCCATGGCCAAAGTGGACTGCAGAGACGGAGACGGCCTTTCAAGAAATGAAAGTGGCTCTGTGTAGGCAACCGTTTCTAGTTGCCCCCAACTTTCAGAGGGAGGTTATACTCCAACCAGAAGCCTGAAATGTCGGTTTAGGAGAAGTCCTTTCTGAGGAGATACACAGGGAGGAGCACTCTGCTCTCTACCTGAGTAGGAAGCTGTCCTCATGTGCAAAAAATTATTCTGTTATACTAAAGGTGTGCTTGGCCATAAAGTGGGCGATGGACATGTTATGGTACTATCTCTTGTGACAAAAGTTTAAATTGGTATCAGATCATGACCCACTCAGATGAATGAGGGAGAAAAAAGGGAAAAATGCTAGTCACCCACTGGGTTTTAGCACTACAGGATTTCAGCTTCCATGTGGAACATAGAGCTGGGAAGCTACATATGAATGCTGATGCCCTCTCGAGAATCTCCTGCCTAGTTGTAGAAGTTGCCAAGCCCTACGACTTTAGGCAGAGGGGAGAGGTATGTAATAAAGCACACGGACACATAGTTAATGGGAGGTATGTATCACAGAGGCGGTTGTCCTCTGTGATGCAATCCTGGAATGTTGCTGTAGTGCATGTAAGCACTTAGAGGATTGTTTGATTCTCTGGGCCAGATTTTATCAGTAGACGGAGAGATGGGTGGGTCTGGCTACCCACATACCTCATCTCTGGGTGTGGTTCACAAGTTAAAATGGAGGCCGTTGTTTGGTACATGGTCTGTGTTTGGAGGGAGAAGGCCTCCTGTGTGCGGTGTTGTCTCCAGACTGAGCCAGTGAACTGGATGCTATCCAGCCTGTGTGCGCACAACTGGCTAACCAGAGATGTTACCTAAAGGATTGTTTTCTTTGCTTTGCCTGCTTTAAAGGCTGTTTGTTTTCCTTTTGCTTTTGGCCAGTTTATGAAGCAATAAACCGGCATGGACATTTAAATGAAAACGCTTCCTGTTTGCCTCCCAATGCACCCAAGTGAGTAGAAACCCCACAATCTAGAAGTGTGACCAACCAGTAATTACTGTAGGCCAAAATGTGTACAATACGAGGATCACGGGAAAGGCAGAGGAACATAAAGTCAGCCATATGTGCCAGACTGCCACGAGTCATGTCTTCCCTGTCCTAATAAAGAGACAACAGTCCATGCTCTCTCTTCTTCAGGCCATTCACGCTGAACAGATGGTATGACAGTTGTGTGGGTAGTACCGTTTATAGTGCAGGAAACCAGCTCTTGTTCCTCCTATTCCTCTTCCTCTTCCTCAGTATCACCCAATCTGTATTGGATGAGATGAGGCTGGGTTGTGTGGCATCACCCTGTATCGTTCCTTGCTCCTCTTTAAATATGCGAGCTTCTTGGTTGACAGAGAAGCGGGATGGTGACGATAATTAAGGCGTCCAGATAAGTATACGGCACTCAGTGTGAATGGTGCACGAGTAAAGGTTCCACCCTGTGCCCCGTCCAGAATGCTCTTCGTGCACACAGCATCAGCATGCCAACGAGGAATGCTGGACCTAGAAGCAGCACACGTGACATGAAACAAACCATATTCATTGGTGGCAGGCAGTAAATAAGGAAGGTCTGTTCAGTCTTATGTGAGCGCCTTCCATTCAGCAGCGCTGCTTCTATGTCTCCACGACACATGCAATCCAGTAAGTTTTCATTACCTCATGGACTCATTTAACTTTCATCCATTTTTTCTGTCCTTTTCTGATTTCTGTTGTGCCTCAACGGTCCCCCCCACCTCCTCTCCTACTCCCCCTCTCCTTGTCTTTTCTTTGCTTGTCTTTACTCTCTAGCTGGGCATTCATATTATGTCTGAATCACAGATGGTGACGTCCACCCGCTTGTCCAAGGGATTTAAAGAGACATCGTCCAATAAAGTCATGTTAATTATATATGTGTTATTTATGTGGAATGTATCATAAATTGATTGGAGCAGCATTGATATGACGGATTGTTATAATATAAATAATTATGATTATATTTTGATAAATAATTATGCATGGATTGCAATGACATTATAATAGACTGCATGTCATATCATTGATAATTAATTTGAATCTATTTTATTTTTGTCATAGTGTTTGATAAAGGCCTGAGTGTATAAGGCCGAATCGTCACATTTACCTAGCATTGATTCATGAAATAATGAAATAAAGATTTTTTTGCATCAATTTTGTGCATAATTTTGAGTGCCGAGTACTCTGATACACATACACTAATTATGACGTCATCGCCACTCATCATCTTTGTGGAGTCCTCAAAGTTTTGGTGGATGGCACAGATATCTGACATCCATGCCCACTCATAAGCTCTTATGTGCGGAGGCTGACCTGAAAAACAATGGGTGTGTTGAAGCTGGTATTCAAAAACTGCCCTCTGCTGCTCACAAATCCTTCCCAACATCTGCAACATTGAGTTCCAACGCGTGGTGACATTGCACACTAGTCAGTGAGTTGGAAGCTGCAAACACTGCTGAAGCACGTTGCGTACTTTGACAGCAGCTCATGCAGATCCGGATAGATTTTGAGAAAGTGCTGAACCATTAGATTGAGCACATGCTCCAGGCATGGCACGTGTGCAAGATTGCCTAGCTTCAGAGCCACCACCAGATTCTGGCCATTGTTACACATGATCATGCCTGGCTGTAGGTTCAGCGGTGACAGCCACAGATCTGCCTGGTCTTTTACAGCTGTCAACAACTCTGCAGTGGTGTGCAGTTTGTCACCTAAGCATATTAGCTTCAGCACAGCCTGTTGCCCCTTGGCCGAGGCACTGCTGCAATGCTTTCCAGCTTCCGACTGATGTGGTCATTTCGGAAATGGAGGCTGAGGAGAAGGTGCAGGAGGTGTAGAATGTGGGGGCAACCCTGATTGACCCAGGGCCCGCAATCCTTGGCGTTGGGAGGACGTGTTCTGTCCCAGGGTCAAACTGGATCCAGTATTGTGGCCTGTGGGGCGTTGGCTGCATATTTGAGCTTGCGTTCAAAGCACTGGGGGAAGGACAACTGAAGGCTGTGGTGGGACAAGGACGTGGTTGCGGATGGTGATGATTGCAAGTGTGCAACGACAGGTGCAGGGAAGGAGGCATCTTTGTCCATGCCATGGACAGAGGATTGGCGTGCACGCACAACAGCAGAACACGAAATGGTGTCACACGCAGACACTGCTTCTGGACCCTGGTATTCGTCCCAACTAGTCGGGTGCTTTGCTGTGATGTGCCTGAGCATGCTGGTCATGGTCAGGCTGCTAGTTTTGCTGCCCCTGCTGATTCTGGCATAGCAGAGGTTGCAAATGGCCTTTTTGGGGTTATCTGGACAGTCTTTAAAAAAGAGCCAGATTCTGCAAGACCTAACAATTGGACTGGCAATTTCCATTGTGGTGGTGTTCCAGTGAACATTTGCTTTCCTTGTGTCTGTGGCCCCACTGCTTGTTTCTGCCTGTTGTGCTGCTACACCTCCCTACCCATCCGTGCATGTCACCTTGCCAGGTTTGGTCAGTGACTTCATGGTCCACCACCTCGTCTTCCCCATATGTACCCTGGGCCTCCTCTTGACTTTTATGGCAATTGTGTCTCATAATCATCATCCACCTCTTGTATCAGTTTCCCACTGTCGTCTTCGCGTGACCATGGCTGCTCAAATATTTGGGCTTCGCTACATGCTCTCTCCTCTTGCCCCGCTGGAAGCGGGCCAGTCGAGAGGCCCAAATCTATAAATGGAAAAGTGAATAGCTCTTCGGAGTGTCCAAATATGGGATCACTTGTTTCCGGGCACTCAGCATGGTGGGAGGAAGGAGGATCAGGGTGAGGAATATGTGTTCCTGTCTCAAAGCTACTGAGATTGGACCGTGTGGAAGACAGGCTGGTTGTAATGGTGGCAAACTGACTGGAAGCATTATCTGCTAGCCAATTAACAACCTTTTCGCACTGCTCTGGCTTCAAGAGTTGTGTTCCGTGGCCCACTATAAATTAGGATAGGAAGGTAGTTCGACATGATATGAGTGTTTGTTGTGCTCCCTCAAAAGGCACAGTTTCATCTTGCCCATGGCCTCGGCCTCTGCGTGCACCATCATCATCACGTCCACTTCCCTGTCACTTACCAAGCGACTTGCCCATTTTGGCACACTCCACAAAATGTCTGTATTATTACCTCAGTAATATAGGATCACATGTGAAGACCATGGTCTTAGGCCGTGGCCTAGTATTGTGGTAATGGTCAGTGACCAAGTGTGAATAGGTACAACAACACACAGCTGGCAGACTTGAAATGGAATATATTTGGCATGCTCCACAATATGTCTGTATTATTACCGCAGTGTAGGTAACTCCTTCTCATGAATACAGAAAAATGTGCTTTAAAAATGATAAAAATATTAGACTAAATGGAGCAATGAAGAGGGCTCAACACATTACTTCACACACACACTTTAGTAGGTGAACACTTATGTTTAAGTTTCAGAATTATGTCGTTTTTTTTCTTAAAAATATGAAAAAATTAAAATATAAAATACATGTGCCTTTACCAAATAGTATGGGGGCAGAAATTCTAGAAAGAATCATGCCCTAAGAGCAATTATGCATAACTGGCCATTGGACTCAGATGGCGTGTGTAATAGAGGCTCCAAAAAAATGTAAAAAAAGTGCACATTTTGGTAGATAAACACTAATGTTTAAGCTTCAGTATTCAGAATACAGCTCTTTCATTTACAAAACAAAAACATTCAGATTTAGTTGCAAAATCTTCAATGAGTGGTTTAATACTATCCCAGCTTGCTGTTACTGAGTGACTACCACCCAAAAAAAAGAAATTATCACTCATATTTTTAATATGGTACATCGGCAATTGCATGAAACCATTATCTATCTCTATTCTGTCTGCTATGAGTGCCCCTAACCCTACTCAGTACAGGCATAAAATTACATTCTTTGGCAGACCATTTTGTTTTATACTGCTCCTGTTTGGCTGTGCTACACCATGTGATGAGATTGCTGCAGAGCATTATGGGGAAGCCATTCGCTCACTTTATGTGCAAAATTTGTGAAATGACACTGTGTATTATTTTTAATTGTGAAGCATAAATCTTATTAAAGACTGTTCGAATTTGCATGAAATTTCAGTCAATATGACTTGAATTCGATCCTTCATGGATCGATTAGCTCACCTCTACTTTAGATACGATATCACTCCCATCAACAACTCCCATCTTGGATTCAACTAGGACATTAAATTTTATCTAAGTGCAACAAAACCACCAACTAACTAGATTTGTAGTTCCTTAACCTGGTGAAGAAATCCATTAAATAGCATTTCACAACAGATAACTAATAACTAGGCTAGAGCGCACATATGGACATCATTACCACTCTAAGTATCTCACTTGAATGGGCGATGTTTTCTAACCTCAAGTAACTAAGGGAAAAATTGTAAGATGATCAAATCTTTTGAAATTCCAATCTTTTAAAAAAAATTAAAAATAAATCACAGTTAGTTTTATTGTGTTGAAATAATGTAGCTAACAGTGTGAGGTTTCCTAGAATGTATTCTGCTTGTTTTAATGTGTATTTGTGGCCACAGTAATTTGAAAATGTGATGCTAGAGAGAGAGATTGGAACAATTCAGGTGTAGGACAATGTGTGGTAGTTAGGATGCTCCTTATTGACATGTGAAATCTGTGTCTGTTTTCTGCCATTATGTAAAATGGTAGACATTATACATAATTTAAAACTAGCTGTAAGATGAATGATAGGTTGGAAAAAACAGGTGCATAGAAGCAGAAAACTGAGAAGCTATTAACAGAAACAAAGATGTTAGTGTGGATTGGGCTATCTGATGAGCACTTTGAGTTGTGTTATCTAATTCTTAGCAGGCATTCAGTTGGCGTGAATATGAAAGTGGGATAGGAGAGAGAAAGAAATGTGTTGGGAAGTCCAAGCAGCAGTCTGTGACAGATACAATTTACTGCAAGGTTTAAAACAACAATGACCTTTTTAGGCAATTTGCACAAATTGATTTGAACATAGTTTGAATTTGATAGGACTTGCGTATTTGAGAAAATATAATTCAAATTGAATTCTCTAATAATTTGCAAAAATGATCATATCAATTAATAGCCTGATTAAGTTGAACAAGATGTGAGCGTAAATAAACCAAAAGTTGCTCATTACCTTAACGCACTTGCTAAAAATTGCATCAGTCGCAGTCGCTGTGCCTTAAGCTGCAACTGGGAGGGCTTCCCTACAAGGCCTTGTAGGTATCATATTACATTGTATAGTGCAGACATTTAGGAGTAACTATCATTATTTATTATTGCAGTATTTACCAGCCTTCGGCTCACCATCGCGACTTGATGGATAAACATTTTGTAAGAAGATCGATCTTCTCACCTCCTCACTTATACATTCCTCACCCAATCGCTTCTAACACTTCCTCTGAGCATCCCCCATCCTCTGGAATTCTATGCCACAACACATCAGATTATCCACCACATTAGGAGCTTTCAGTCGGAACTTGAAAACCCATCTTTTTAAGAAAGCTTAAAGCCATTGCAATCTCACCACCATCGGAACTGCTGCAAACCCCCTAACTTACTGTCTCCTTCCCCATTATTCAGTAGAATGTAAGCCCTTAAGGGCAGGGTCCCATCCCTTCTATGCAAGTCTGTCATTGCTAATATGGTCTCTGTAATTTATATTTGTACTTTGTATGCAAACCCTTCTCATATACAGCACCATGGGTGCTGGCTATATGTGAAGATCCAGCCAATCCACCAGGGGATCCCATTATCTCTGGGATTGGTGGACTTTGTGACCCTATATGTAAATTTATTGAATTTTACCTAAAACCACTGGTAGAGATACTACCCTTCTACATTTGTGACACCACAGATGTATTGACCAAAATTGATGGCATCTCATTGGAACATGATTTATGGTTAGTCACGGCAGATTTAGAATCGCTCTATACTTGCATTTGACATGATGATGGCATCAATGTAGTCTGCTTCTACTAACAAACTGGGGAGGCCCTTAACCCCTTTACACCCCAGCGTGGTTTGCAAGTTAATGAGCAGGCCAATTATTACAATTCTGACCACTGTCACTTTATGAGGTAATTACTCTGAAACGCTTCAACGGATCCCACTGATTCTGGGATAGTTTTTTTGTGACATATTGTACTTCATGATAGTGGTAAAATTTCTTCGATATCACTTGTGTTTATTTGTGAAAAAATCAGAAATTTGGCGAAAATTTAGAAAATTTCACAATTGTCAAAATTTGAATTTTTATGCCCTTAAATCAGAGAGATATATTACACAAAATAGTTAATAAATAACATTTCCCACATGTCTACTTTACATCAGCACAATTTTGAAACCAAAATTTTTTTTTATTAGTGCGCTATAAGGATTAAAAGTTGATCAGCGATTTCTCATTTTTCCAACAAAATTTACAAAACCATTTTTTTAGGGACCACATCACATTTGAAGTGACTTTGAGGGGCCTTTATGACAGAAAATACCCAAAAGAGACACCATTCTAAAAGCTGCACCCCTCAAAGTGCTCAAAACCACATACAAGAAGTTTATTAACCCTTCACGTGCTTCACAGGAATTTTTGGAATGGGGAATAAAAAAATGAACATTTAACTTTTTTCACAAAAATGTTACTTTACACCCCAATTTTTTTATTTTTGCAGAGGAAACAGGGAAAATGGACCCAAAAATTTGTTGTGCAATTTCTCCTGAGCACCCAGACACCCCATATGTGGGGAAAAACACTGTTTGGGCGCACGGCAGGGCTCAGTAGGGAAGGAGCGCCATTTGACTCTTTGAATGTAAAATTTGCTTGATAATTAGCGGACGCCATGTTGCGTTTAGTGAGCACCCCCCCATAAGTGATACCATTTTGAAAACTAGACCCCTCAGGGAACTTATCTAGATGTGTGGTGAGAACCCTTAACCCCCAGGTGCTTCACAGAACTTTAGAACATGAGGCCATGAAAATAAAAAAATCCAACTGTTTCCTCAAAAATTATCTTTTAGCCCCAAATTTTTTAGTTTCACAAGGGTAACAGGAGAAAATGGAACCTAAAAACTGTTGTGCAATTTCTCCTGAGTACGACAATAACCCATATGTGGGGAAAATACACTGTTTGGGCACACGTCAGGGTTCAGAAGGGAAGGAGCACTGTGTGACTTTTGAATGTAAAATTAGCTTGAATAATTAGCGGACGCCATGTCGCGTTTGGAAAGCCCCCGATGTGCCTAAACAGTGGAAATCCCCCACAAGTGACACCATTTTGGAAACTAGACCCCTCAGGGAACTTATCTAGATGTATGGTGAGCACCTTGAACCCCCAGGTGCTTCACAGAAGTTTATAACATGGAGTCGTGAAAATAAAATTTTCACATTTTTCCCACAAAAATGTTTTTCAGCCCCCAGTTTTGCATTTTCATAAAGGTAACAGGAGAAATTGCACCATGCAACTTGTTGTGCAATCACTCCTGAGTAAGTTGATACCCCATATGTGGGGAAAAACCACTGCTTGGGTGTCGGAAGGGAAGAAGCGCCATTTGACTTTATGAATGTTAAATTTGCTTGAGAAATTAGCGGATATTCCTCTGATGTGCCTAAACAGTGGAAAACCCCCACAAGTGACACCATTTTGCAAACTAGACCCCTCAGGGAACTTATCTAGATGTGTGGTGAGAGCCCTTAACCCCAAGGTGCTTCACAGAACTTTAGAACATGAGACCATGAAAATAAAAAAATCTAACCTTTTCCACAAAAATTATCTTTTAGCCCCAAATTTTTTTGTTTCACAAGGATAACAGGAGAAAATGGAACCTAAAAATGTTGTGCAATTTCTCCTGAGTAAGCCAATACCCCGTACGTGGGGAAAATACACTGTCTGGGCACACGTCAGTGCTCAGAAGGGAAAGAGCACTGTGTGACTTTTGAATATAAAATTTGCTTGAATAATTAGAGGACGCCATGTTGCGGATATTCCTTCGATGTGCCTAAACCGTGGAAATCCCCCACAAGTGACACCATTTTGGAAACTATACCCCTCAAGGAACATCGCAGCATTGCGGGTGTTAATGTGCTGGGAGCGGTGCGGAACCGCTCCCAGCACATTAACACCCGCAATGCTGCGATCGAAGTCGATCGCAACATTGCGGTGGCAAGGGGGGAGGTGATTGCTATACTCACCTCCTCTCCCAGCATCCAGCAATGCCTGCAGCGGCCTCCGGATGTTGTCATGACGACCCGATGTCATCATGACAACATTGGGGTTACCAGGAAGCAGGACGTTACTTTGGTCATGCGCAGTGCATGACCAAAGTAATGTCTCCCCTGTGTGCAGCGCTGACAGTCTGCATGGCATAGTGAGCTGCTGCTCTCTATGCCATGCAGCCGATCAGGCTATAAAAAGTGAAAGTCCCTTAGTGGGACAATGTGTAAGAGCAATAAAAAACAATCAGTTGATACCTGGCGGCGATCTCCCCACACCGCTTGTGTGTGGGTGCGATCGCTGCACACATAATAGTACGCAGCTGGTCCATAAGTCCCAGGGCGCAGCTGCGTACTATTACTGACAAGGTCGGAAAGGTTTAATGTGACCTTATCTTGGAGTTGTTACAGTTCATTCTTTCTCATAGTCTTTCATAGGGGGTGGCTTGTGCCCCATCCTATACCAACCTGTTCCTCGGTCTGTGGGAAAGATACATCTTTCACCAAGATGGAGTTTTGACCGCTGACTGGGTTCAGTGTTGGCATAGGTATAATGATCATTTAGTGGACAGCCACTAAGTGGCTAAAACAGCTAATCCCTTAAATGCTGAAAACAGCAAATCAAAATGGGGATGCTACCAGTGTAGTGACTGTCTCGCGTGCAAAGAAAAAAACATCATAAAAAGCACAAATTTTGAATCAGCAGATGGGGAAAAAGAACTATAAAATAGTCTATCACATTTCATGTAACAACATGCATGTTATATATTAAGCTATGTGCCCCTGCTCTATGATTTATATTGGATTAACTACAAGAGACTTGCGTCTACGTGTTCGTGAACACGTCAGGAACATTGTCAACGCTCAGAAAGTTGAGGTGATCTCAACATTAAAAACCTTACCAAAGCATTTTTGAATGTTTCATGGCTGCAATCCTACACTTTTACAAGTTAGGGGAATTGATTTATTCCACTGTGGCATCAGAGGGGCAATTTAAGACATTCCTTGGCACAGATGGAGTATAAATGGATCTTGATTCTAGGTGCTATGTCCCCTATGCAACTTAACAAAAAGGAATTAAGATTTGTTCCTTTTCTGTGGTAGTGCAGATCTTTAGAGTTTTGAGTTTTCCATTGTTTTTAACTGTGTCCTTTATTTTTTTCTACTTAGTTTTAATGTTTCTGGGGAAGATTGCTAATGGTCTGATGTCTTTGGCCTGTCACAGATGTGTCAGGTGTAATAGACAGTCACTCTGAATCAGGCTGTAGAAGGTCACTGCGCTTGGCATTACTGATGCCTTCTTAATACTCCTGCCTTTAGGACCCAGCGGCGACATCCCTCCTCCTGATGAATTACACACCCTTTCCTGGGAGTTAAAAATGCTTAGTTTGCTCCAGGGAATCACCAGTTATACTTCTATGTACAGGCTTGGAGCACTAGCAGTCGGCTAGTGTCTTCTCTGGTGCCCTTGGAGGAAAGTTGGCGTTACTCCTCTGGTGTTTTCTCAAGCTAAGGTTATCCCCTTTGTTTGTCTCCCTTGTTGTCTTTAGTTTGCAGTGGGGCCTGACCAGTGCTCACCCCTCCCCCTCCCTATCTAGGGCCAAGCTCTAGGGTCATCCAGGGTTTAGGGTCCTGCTCAGCGATAGGTGTGGAACCTATATAGGGATGGTAGGGTAGGCAGGGTGATATCATTTCTGCCTAGGGTTCTCCACTCCCCCTTTTCCTAGTGTTTGGGTTTCCTCACCCTCTTCCCTTCATGTTGCACTTAGTCTTTCCATCACCTTGCATGACAGCTGTCCGATGTTTCACATGCACCCATAGACTTGTATGGGTAAGTGCAATCTGATTCTCAAATGTACCCGCAGCATGCTGAGATTGTTTTTGCATGCAAAATCGGCATGAGAAAATAATCACAGATCTGAGCTGCCCTATAGAATAACATTGGTTTGAGTGCTCTCCGATAAAACATTGCGTAGCACTTGGCCATATTATACACTCGTGTGAGCGAGCCTTTAGAATGAATGCAAAATCGTATACATCACTGACAATAAATGACAACTTAAGGATTCTGTAGTACATATTCCTTGTAATACTGACCCTAAGTTTGAAATCTCTAATCTCTGCAGGGACTTCTTGATGTGGCTATGATTCAATGCATAGATATCTATTAGTGGAGAGCTTTACTTATGGATACTACAGTGTACATTCCTTTTATGTTAAGAGGTGTATAAGCTGTTAGGAAAAGGTTACAAGGTATGTCATACTCTGCTGAAAGTATGGAGTATTTAATTAAGCTTTTGGGCTTTTTTAAAGTAACAATTATCGTCTCAGTGGTGACTGCTATTACAAACAGATTTCATGAGACATATTTTCCTGGAGGAAGATTTTGTCTATGTTGGCCAGCAATTTAGTGTGTTTTGAGGTGAGGCAGAACATAGACTGAGGGATGCTAGCCTTGATGAACTACATAATATTCATGCATATCTCAATCAACTTGTCTCAGATATTCAATCCACTCTTGTCATTTATAAAAATTCAATCCAATTTCTGGATGTATTTGTCTATTTAGAAGACCACCAATTGAGTACAAAACATCATAGATAGAAGTAACTTGATTAGTTTTGACAGTCATCATCTTTCCAAAATGTTATCTTCATTGCCATACAGTCAATTTCTAAGAGTGAGTCAACAATGAAGATGACTTGATTGGTTATGTCTCTGATATGACTTGCAAGTTTCTTAGTCAATGTTATTCTAAACACGTTAAGAAGAAGATCTTGAAGAACATTGTTAAGTCCCTGTCTCATATATCACTCATTGATTCTCATCTCAAAAAACAGAACACACAAAATGGCGTAGTTTGTTTCTATGTCTGGTGAATAAAGTGGGCAATTAGCTATACTTTTTCATCAACATTGGCTGATGTTTGGAAATCATCTAAAGTATGCATCTGAATTACATAATTGACTTTGTTTTCCTAAAGATGTTCCACCAATTGTAGAGATTAGGTTGTATGTGCTGATGTTAGTTCCTTAGTTTTTCTTTAGTATATTGCTTTTTTTAATAGAGTATCCTAATCCACCATCAGATATACTCCCAGTGCCTCATTCAGCTGAAATCCAAGTGCCAGTTTTCCTTGAACTAACCTCTTTTCAATAACAGCATTATGGTGAAGAACATAGTGACAGCAATAATGAAGATTTTGAAATTGAAGATGCCTCAGTTCATAAGGAATATTACCAACATGAGTTGAATTATTTGGTACGAGATTTGGGACTATCAAAAAAGGCTTCGGAACTCTGAGCATCAAGACTGCATGAGAAAAACTTACTTGAAAAAGGAGCAAAGACATCCTACTTTTGATCCAGAGAAAGCGCATTTCTGCAATACTTCAGAAGTGGCATTGGCTTTGTGCATTGCCCTAAAATACAGTACATGGCTTAACTGAGGAATTGGAAATTCCAATCTATAACTGAAATGAATTGCAACTGTTCATTGATAGTTCAAAGCGGAGCTTAAAGTGTTTCCTTCTCCCAATTGGCTATTCAGTTTTTCTTTGTGAAGAATATGAAGACATAAGGAGGGTAATTGATTTCTTGCTGTATCACAAACACAATTGAATCATCCGTGTTGATCTTAAAAAGGTACAGTATGCTTACTTGCAATGCGGATATACCAAGTATCCTTGTTTTACAGAGAAAATAGAAAATATCCGTTAGGAAATCAGTTCTTAGCCACCAAGTGCCGTGACTCCCATCACTCCCCACATTTCCTTTGGCTCACTCAACATTTGACCCAGTCTCCAGGTTCCTCTCTTCTTCTGGTCCAACTACATTCACTACTACTACTCCAGTCTCTCTCTCCAGTAATCACTACTCACCTGACTAAAATCTTCAATCTCTCCCTCTCTTCTGGCATCTTCCCCTCCTCCTTCAAACACTTTATCATTACTCCATTGTTAAAAAAAAACCCTCTCTTGACCCATCCTATACAAATAACTACAGACCAGTCTATAATCTCCCCTTCATTTCTAAACACTTGAAGCACCTGGTCTACTCCCGCCTTACCCATTACCTCTCCACTCACTCTCTTTTAGATCCATCAGAGTCTGGCTTCCACCCTTCCCTACATTATACAGAAACTGCACTCATAAAAGTGACCAAATGTCCTTCTGACATCAAAACATAACTGTGAATACTCTGCTCATCCTTCTTGAGCTCTCTGTAGCTTTCGACACTTTAGACTACCATCTCCTACTCTCTCTGCTCCACTCAATTGTTATGAAGGAAACTGCTCTCTCATGGCTCTCCTTCTATCTCTCTGACTGCTCCTTCGGTGCATCATTCACTACTTCCCCTCTTCTTCTCACTATTTTGGTCCCTCAGGGTTCAGTCCATGGCCCTCTTCTCTTCTCTCTCTACACAGCTCCAATTAGACAGACCATCAGCAAATTTGGCTTTCAGTAACATCTTTATGCTGATGACACAAAACTATACACTTCATCCCCCCGACCTTACCCCCACTGTTCTTCAGAACACCAGTGACTGTCTGTCTGCAGTTTTCAACACCATGTCCATTCTCTATCTGAATCTCAACCTTTCCAAAACTAAACTTCTTCTGCTCTCACCGTCTACTTACCTCCCTAAATCTGACATCTCCCTCTCTGTGTATGGCACCACAATAACGCCTAGGCTAGGATGCAGGCTCAATGTCTGGGTGTTATGTTTGCCACCAATCTTTCCTTTACCTCCTATATATGATCTCTTGCCCACTCTTGTCACTTGCACCTGAAGAACATCTCTAGAATCCACCCTTTCTCACCATGGAAACAACATAAGGACTCATTGTTGCCCTGATAAACACCTACCTTGACTACTGTAATTCTTTATTAATTGACCTCCCCGTCAGTCGACTTTCCCCTCTCCAGTCCATCCTTAATGCAGCATCCTTAATGCAGCAATCCAATTTAAATTGCTTGTTCTCACCCATAAAGCTCTCCATATTGCGGCACCCCCCTACATCTCCTCCATCATTTTTGTTTATCGGCCTACACATTCCCTGCACTCCTCAAGAGACTTTTGACTAACATCCACACTAATCCGTTCATCCCACTCCCAGCTCTTAGATTTCTCCAAAGTTGCACCTATTCTTTGGAATGCTGTACCTCAAGAAATTAGGGCGACCTACAACTTACACAGTTTTATGCTCTCCCTAAAAACACATCTGTTTAGGGCAGCCTATCATGTTCCTTAATCAAAGTTCTTTTTATATATAGCCCATTCACTAGTTCTCTGAACATAATTCTCCATCAATCTCCACCGCAAACAAAAGCACTACAAATACTGGCTGGTGACTAGCTCATGCAGCCTTTATAAATCCCCCATCCCCTCAAGATGTCTGGATCATCATTGTAAATATGTATATGTACTTTGTGTCACCCCCATCTCATTGTAGATTGCAAGCTCTAACGAGCAGAGTCGTAATTATTTTTGCTTTAATTATTGTATTATCTTTAACTATGTTACTTATGACTTGTGATGAACCATCCCCGTAGTGTTCGAGTTCGGTTCGTCGAACAACGGAACACCTTCGAACACCGTTAAAACTAGTGTTGAGCCACCCCCGTAGTGTTCGAGTTCGGTTCGGTTCGTCGAACACCCGTGTGTTCGCCGAACTGTTCGTCGAACTGTTCGTCGAACACCTTCGAACACCATTAAAACCAATGGCAGGCAAACAAAAACACATAGAAACACATAGAAAACACCTTCAAATGTGTCCAAAAGCTGACAAACTGCTCAGAAGACATAACTAACACATGGAAAAGTGACAAGTACATATAGTCATGTGAAAATAAAAGAGGTGGAGGAGTTAAAGGAGGGGGAGACACAGATATAGGCATGTCATGCCCTTCTAAAATCCAAAAAGTGAGAAGCCGACACGGCCAGTCCGCTCCTGCCCGTGCCACCTCCGTGTCGCCGGGTTTGTGCCAGAGCCGCGGTGAACCCTGATGGCCAGCCCCCCTCTCCCAATACTGGTGCCTGTCCGCTGGTGGGTCGAGCGAGCCCCCCTGTGGTGGAGGCAGCTCTAAGCTTTTTAATTTAAATTGTCTCTCTAATTTGAATGAATACACTTTAAATCCATTTACAAGGATCTATTGGAGGGCAAGTCTCATGCCAGCAGCCGAGTAATTCCAGCTCCAGTAGCGTCCACTAAAGCTGCTGCAGTTAAAAAGCTTTTATAAGGATCGAGCTCGGCTGTCCACCGCAAGGCATCCTACTGCCAGTCCCAGCCCCTATGCCTTGGGGTGCCTCCTGATGCTCTTCACTGAGTATCCCGTGGTCCCGAAGCATTTCCTTTGAAAAAATGAAGTGTCCAAACTACAGGTGGTGTAGCTTGCTTAACAGCCGGGATAATCCACTGACTAGCAGACCCTGCTACTAGGCACAAAGTATTTCCTGGGCTAGATGCAGTTAAAAATTTGTAATTAGATACTCTCGTTGGATGCTGAGAAAGCATTCCATAGAGTCTCCTGGCACGCCATATATGATTCTCTTAAAAAGCTTGGGGTAGGGGTCTAGGGGACCCTTTTATAGCCAAAATCACGGCCCTGTATCGCAATACATCACCTAGGCTGAAGATAAATGGAACTGTAGCACCCTGAGGGCTCGGTTGCTACAGAGGTATTGCACCTCACCCAGAGGTGTGATATCTCACTCTCAGGTAAGGATGTAGTGTGGATCAGGACCCGACACCTGCATGCATTACACCACATTGCCGTCGGGCAGGGCGACCAATATGCCCCTGAGATGGGCACGACAGTCCCTGTCCCTGGCTATAGTGGGGGGAGGGAACACTGAGGAAGGTGAACCCTGTAGTGCAGGAGCAGGGAGGAAGCAGTTCCTGGGTGCATTGAGAAGGGTGTATAAAAGGTGGGCACCATCTTAGTTCAGTGCAGAGAAGTCTGAGCAGAAGTGGCAGGGAGCAGGGGCTCTGCATGAGCTCTGCTCCGGAGGCGGGCCTAGTAACAGAGGCCCAGGCCTGGAAGAGGGAGAAGGAAGGAAGAGGAGCGAAGAAGGCTCCAGGAACGAGGAACGAAGGAATCTCAGGGGTGCGGACGGGCGAGTCGCCACCGCACGCCAGAATCCACCTGCGTGGAGGGGTCAGGCCAAAGGGGGAGACCGGTCCCCGAAACTAGTGGAGGCAGGAAACGAGCCTCAGCTAGAAACAGGAGGCTGTGACATTTTATGTGGCGCAGCCCCTCGCTACACCCGCTAGGAAGGCACCACATAGGGTCAGGGAAACTGGCGCCAAGTTTACCAAGAGGAGGCCCGAGGCAGCCGGACAGAAGGGTTGGTAAGAAAGGCCAGACAAAGGACACACAAAGGGGGTCCTGTGAAGCACTCCAAAGTAATCTGGGATTTGTCTGAGCCCCTCACCTGGTGAGCACAGTACGACGTGGGCAGCCGTTACCTGCAGACGTGGTCTGGATAATAAGAACTGTGAGTAAAGGCCCTGGACTGCATCACTGACTCCGTGTCATTACTGCTGCTGCCCTGCACCATCACCCCCATCCTCCGCATACACTGCCCTGAGGCTATACTCCTCCCGTGGGGAGTTATGCTGCGCTCTGCTGCACCCACAACACCAGCCTCAGCGGTCTGCCCTGGAGCGGCGGTTCACTCTGACCGCAATCCACGGGTGGCGTAGTCGGACATTTAAACATCAAAACCACATAAATAGTTCCGCCACTGGTTTGACCGCCCTGAGCCACGGAACCGGGTTGCCGCCACGGAGACTACAACCACCAGCATCCACCAAAAAGGGTCCGGCTCCGGGTGTCCCAAGGCCCAGGGGGCGCGTCAGAACATTTTCATCACCTTTCACAATCACCAATGGGACAAGGCAGGGATGTTCTCTGTCCCCTCTCTTATACATCCTAGTGACGGAGCACCTGCTCTCATCAATTCGCCATAACCCCAATATTAGGTGGATTGAGGTGGGAGGCACCGAGTACAAGTGCTCTCTATTTGCTGATGATGTCCTAGTATATATCACTCAATCACATATATCCATCCATGCTGTTATGGCTGAAATAGATTACTTTGTTACATGGTCAAATTTTAAAATCAATGCAGCGAAGTCTGAGGCCCTCGATGTCTCCCTCCCCAAATCCATATAGGATTCCATCCAGTCCAACTTTCCCTTTGCCTGGCCCTCACAGGGTATCAAATACTTAGGAATTCCTATTCATAGAGACCTCTCCCATCTATGTTATCTTAATTTTTTGCCCTTTATTGAACAACTCCATACAGACCACGGTTGGCAAGTTAGAACTGTAAGATTCACTACGTGAACCACTGGTGTTTTGTGGAAAAGCACATGTACACTGTGTTCCAAATTATTATGCAAAAAGTGTTTAGGAGTGATAAGGGAAGAATTTGTTTGTTTGTCAGTTAAACTCATTGATGGTGATGTGTGTCAGGGCTCTTTATATCACTGTAAGCAATTGCAGACACCAGTGCTAATTAGTTTGTCAGGTGTGTCCAATGAAAGGCAAGACTACTTAAGAAGGCTCTCTCACATTATTCAGCAGCCTACATTTTCTGCCAAAATGGGAAAGAAAAAGGATGTGTCGGCTGCTGAGAAGCAACAAATTGTGGAGTGTTTAGGTCAAGGCATGACTACAATCAACATTGTGCGATGATCAGGATGAAGTGTCTTGGCAATCAAGAAGTATGTAGCTGATTCACAGTACACACGTGTGCGTGCTGATAAGGGCAAATTGAGGACTCTTTCCTACAGGCAATTACGTCAGGTTGAAAGAGCAGCGGCAAAAAAGCCTTGTCATAGCAGCAGACAAGTTTTTGAAGCTGCTTGTGCCTCCAACGTCCCCCGAACAAAAAGATGCAGGGTCCTTCAGAGGTTTGCAGCTGTGCATACGCCATCCTGTCGACCTCCTCTATCCACTTCACACAAGCAGAAACGGCTGCAGTGGGCCAAACATTACATGAAGACTGATTTCAAAACTGTTTTGTTCACGGATGAGTGCCGTGCAGCGCTCGATGGTCCAGATGGATGGAGTGGAGGATGGCTGGTTGATGGACACCCCACGCAAACACGGCTACAGCGCCAACAAGGAGGAGGTGGAGTAATGTTTTGGGCTGGAATCATGGGGAGAGAGATTGTCGGCCCCTTTAGGATCCCTGAAGGCGCTAAAGATGAACTCCATAATGTATGTGGATTTTCTCAAACAGCACTTCCTGCCATGGTTCAAGAAGAAGAACCATGTATTTCACAGCAAGATCATTTTTCTGCATGATAATGCACCATCTCATGCTGCACATAAAACATCTGCATCTCTGGCTGATATGGGCATAAAAGGGGACAAACTTATGGTGTGACCCCCATGCTCCCCTGACCTCTACCCCATTCAGAACCTTTGGAGCATCATTAAAAGGAGTGTCTATGATGGCGGGAGGCAGTTCACATCTAAGCAACAGCTCTGGGAGGGTATTCTGTCCTCATGCAAAACAATTGAAGCAGAAACCATCCAAAACCTGACAAATTCAATGGACGAGAGAGTTCAGAAGCTCCTTTCGAAAAAGGGGTCCTATGTGAAAATGTAACATCACCTAGAATAAAGTTTTGAGTTGAAAACTGTTTGATTTCAGTTTCTAACAACCTGCTAATGCTTATAATTTCAAAAATGACCATTTTTTTGGTCTTTATTAAAATGAAAAGGTTGATCGAAAAGTTTGGGGGATCTAAGAGTGATGATTAGTAATTTGAAAGCTTAAAACAGTTGGTAGGGTGATTTTATACAATCATCAAGCTTTTACTCTCCCCAGGATGACACAGGGGTAGAAAAGTCGTTTCAGATCCATGATTTGTTCATCTTTATGAACGTGAGTCTGTCTACATTATCAGTGGAGAGCCGCGTGCGCTTATCTGTCAGCACATCACCAGCAGCGCTGAACACACGTTCAGACAGAACGCTGGCTGCGGGGCATGACAAGATCTCCAAGGCGTAAGTGGCTAGCTCCGGCCATTTATCCAGATTGGAAGCCCAAAAAGAGCAAGGGTCCAGTGACACAGTCGTGGCTTCAATGTTTACTTGGAGATACTCCTGTACCATCGTCTCTATGCGTTGACTATGTGTCAGACATCTTGTCTCATGTGGCCTTGCAAAGGATGGGCTAAAAAAGTGGTGAAATGATTCCGCAAAATTGATGTTACCACCAGATACTGTGGTTCTGTTACGGTTTGAGTGCTGAACACTTGACGGTCCCACGGTTGGCAAGTTGGAACTGTGAGATTCACTACATGCACCACTGGTATTTTGTGGAAAAGCACATGTAAGATTCTGCAACAGTCTCTGCTGATACTCCTGCATGCGTGCATCCCTTTCTATGGCAGGAATTATTTCTGCAAATTTACTTTTGTACCGGGGATCTAACAGTGTGGCAACCCAGTAGTCAGGATTATTTCTAATTCTCACAATTCGAGGTTCATGTTGCAGGTAGTGCAGCAAGAAGGCACTCATGTGTGTTGCGCATCCAGGAGCACCTAGTCCCTGTTGTGTTGGTGGCGAGGTAACAATCATGCTTCCTTCCTCTGTCCTCTCCCCCCAACCTCGCACAACAGAAATGTGATCAAGGTCTCCCTCATCTGATGAGTCTTCCATCAGTTCGTCCTCCACTTCTTCCTGGGCTCCTGCACCTTCCTCACTAGTTTGGCTGCTACCATGCGCCCTGGTAAAACCATCTCCCCCACCCTCACATGCCTGCCGCCTTGGTGCTGCCGACCGTCTGGACCTTGCAGATGTTAGCCCTTCCGCATACAACTCCTCCTCCTCTACTTCCTCCACCTCCTCTTGTGCCACCACCTGACTCCGAATTCTGTTTAACATGTGCTCCAGCATGTAAATCACCGGAATAGTCATGCTGATAATGGCATCGTCAGCACTAAACATCTTCGTCGCCTTTTCAAAACTGTGCAGAAGGGTGCATAGGTCCCTGATCTGAGACCACTCCTCCAGCGTGATTTGCCCCACCTCTCAATCTCGTTGGCCCAGGCTATACGTCAGAACGTATTGCACCAGGGCTTGTCGGTGCTGCCACAGTCGCTGCAACATGTGCAGAGTTGAATTCCACGGGGTAGGCACATCGCATTTTAGCCGGTGAAGTGGCAGGCCCAACGACTTCTGTAGAGATGTAAGTCGCTGAGCTGCGGGATGCGAACGGCGAAAGTGAGCACACAGCGACCGTGCCCTCTGCAGAAGGCCATCTAGTCTGGGATAGTGGGCTAAAAATTGCTGGACAACCAGGTTCAACACGTGAGCCATACAAGGCACGTGTGTGACATTGCCCCGGCGAAGGGCCGCACCCAGGTTTGCAGCATTGTCGCACACGTGCCTTCCCTGGTTTCAGGTCCAGTGGAGACAACCATTCATGAAATTGGTTCTCCAGAGCTGACCACAACTCCTCAGCTGTGTGACTCACATTTCCCATACATTTCAATGTAAAAACCGCCTGATGACGTTGAGCCCTACTGCCAGCATAGTAAGGAGGTGTGCAGGATCCCTTCTGCACAGTTAGAAAGCTTGTGGCATGACCAGACAGGCTTTGGGTGCAGGTGGAAGACCGAGAGGAGGTTGAGGAGGCAGAAGCAGTGGAGGAACTTTGACATAAAGAGGATTGACGCACAACTCGTGGGGACGGCAAGACTTGGACAGCAGCCCCTTGTCCTGCTGTCACCATAGTTACCCAGTGCCCAGTCAGCGACATGTAACGCCCCTGTCCATGCCTACTCGTCCAAGTGTCTGTGGTGAAATGCACCCTGTCACACACAGAGTTTCTCAAAGAAGCGGTGATGTTGTGTGCGACATGCTGGTGGAGCGCAGGCACACCTTTCTTTGAGAAGTAGTGCCGACTGGGCATCTGGTACTGGGGCACTGCGACGGACATAAGGTCTCGAAAATCCTGTGTCCACCAGGCGGAAAGACAGCATTTCTGTAGCCAAGAGCTTGCAGATGGTGAAATTCAACCTCTTAGCTTTCTCATGGCTAGGAGGAAATGGTCTTTTACTTGTCCATATCTGAGGGACCGAGGGCTGGCTCTTGTGCTTAGACGGGGTTGATAAGGGTGTCCCCGGCAAACTGCCGGTCTGTGAGGAAGATGCAGGCGGACATGTTAGGTTGCCTTGATCCAAAGGTGGTGCTATCGATGTCGGACAGCGCTTAACACCAGCTGCTGTTACCACCTCCAAAGAAAATGATGACCTGCCAATCATGCTGGCTGTTGCGGGTAAAGAGGTGGCAGGTCTGCGCCCCAAAACAGGTGTGACTGCTGTCCCCCCAGTCACAGAGGATGAAGAGGCCGCGGATGCACAAGATATGGCAGACGGTGGTTGGCCCGGCCGGCTAGGCCGCATTGTAGCACACTGAGCTTCCCACTGCAACTTATGCTTCATGTCCATGTGCCGGTTCATGCATGAAGTACTCAAACTATGTATTTTTTGGCCTCTACTTAGCTTTTGCTGACAAATGTTACAGATAACACGAGTTGGGTCATCTTTATCGATCTGAAAAAATGCCCAGGCTATGCAAGGCTTAGCACCCATGCGACCTGAAGAGCCACCACGACTTGTGGTGAGAGGCAGAGTTGTGTTTGAGGATGCAGTTGTTGACGTGCTTCCAGTACTACGTCTCTGTCCAGGAAGGCGCAACCTGACCTCGTCGTCACTAGCATCTTCCTCCACCTCCTCTGCTGACCTCATCTCTTGGCTGACTGTGGGTTGACAGTAAGTGGGATCTCCAACCTCATCATCATCACCCTGTGTGTTATCACACCCGTCGTCCTCAGAGCCAACCTGTTCCTGCCCTGACAAAAAACTAAAGTTGTCGCTCCAATCAGGTATTTGAGTCTTATCATCGTCTTCCTCATTGTCTCCACCAACAGGAGTTACAGTTTGGGAATGAGGGTCTACATTATGGTCAGAACCTTCTGCGTCTGGTCCTGGATCCGACTCATAAAGATTCTGGGCATCAGTGCAGATCATTTCCTCGTCTGGATTCACAGAAGCGCTGGAGTCGACCTCTGATTCCCAGGCTATAGTATGTGTAAACAGCTCTGCAGACTCAACCATCTGTTCTACCTCATACTCAGACGGGCAGCTGGAGATTTGGGAGCTGTGAGGAAGCAAGTGCGATTGGGGTGACACCTTTGAGGACTGGAGTATTTGTGATGTTGAAGTTGATGTGGAGGAGAGCCCACTTAAAGGAGCACTTGATATCCGTTGAAGCACCTGCTGTTTTTGTGCCTCATCTGGAATTTGTAGCGATTGGCGTGGCCGTAAGAAAGGGATCTTATCACATTGTCGGCTAAAAGAAGTAGACATTTTAGTTTGGCTGGAAGATGGTCTTTCTTCTGCAGATGTTACTGTTGCTTTAACACCTACCCCACGGACACAACCTTTTTTCCCCTTCCCAACATGCCTATTCCCCTTTCCACCAGCAGCAGGCCTTTTTCCACTCATTTTGGTGGTTAACTAATTCACAACTCTGGAGTTGTTTGCACAAAAAAACAATGGATGGTAACCGAGCAGAGCTGAGTGGCCAAACTGTGGTATTAGGCCAAAACTATTGGCTGGGTTAGATGCAGAAAAAAATATATTCAGTTTGCAACCTGATGGAGGTCAGTATAGATGGACTAATACAACAAGTCCCACACACAGGTAGAAGCCCAATATTTTTTCAGAGGTAGATGCAGAAAAAAATATATTCAGTTTGCAACCTGATGGAGGTCAGTATAGATGGACTAATACAAAAAGTCCCACACACAGCTAGAAGCCCAAATATTTTTTCAGAGGTAGATGCAGAAAAAAATATATTCAGTTTGCAACCTGATGGAGGTCAGTATAGATGGACTAATACAACAAGTCCCACAAACAGCTAGAAGCCCAAATATTTTTTCAGAGGTACTGTAGATGCAGATAGAAATTATTTTTAATTTGCAACCTGATGGAGGTCAGTATAGATGGACTAATACAACAAGTCCCACACACAGCTAGAAGCCCAAATATTTTTTCAGAGGTACTGTAGATGCAGATAAAAATTATTTTTAATTTGCAACCTGATGGAGGTCAGTATAGATGGACTAATAGAGAAAGTCCGACACAATGCTAGAAGGCCAAATATTTTTTCAGAGCTAGATGCAGAAAAAAATTATATTCAGTTTGCAACCTGATGGAGGTCAGTATAGATGGATTAATAGAACAAGACCCACACACAGCTAGAAGCCCAATATTTTTTCAGAGGTAGATGCAGAAAAAAATATATTCAGTTTGCAACCTGATGGAGGTCAGTATAGATGGACTAATACAACAAGTCCCACACACAGCTAGAAGCCCAAATATTTTTTCAGAGGTACTGTAGATGCAGATAAAAATTATTTTTAATTTGCAACCTGATGGAGGTCAGTATAGATGGACTAATACAACAAGTCCCACACACAGCTAGAAGCCCAAATATTTTTTCAGAGGTACTGTAGATGCAGATACAAATTATTTTTAATTTGCAACCTGATGGAGGTCAGTATAGATGGTCTAATACAACAAGTCCCACACACAGCTCGAAGCCCAAATATTTTTTCAGAGGTAGATGCAGAAAAAAATATATTCAGTTTGCAACCTGATGGAGGTCAGTATAGATGGACTAATACAACAAGTCCCACACACAGCTAGAAGCCCAAATATTTTTTCAGAGGTACTGTAGATGCAGATAAAAATTATTTTTAATTTGCAACCTGATGGAGGTCGGTATAGATGGACTAATACAACAAGTCCCACACACAGCTAGAAGCCCAAATATTTTTTCAGAGGTACTGTAGATGCAGATACAAATTATTTTTAATTTGCAACCTGATGGAGGTCAGTATAGATGGACTAATAGAGAAAGTCCGACACACTGCTAGAAGGCCAAATATTTTTTCAGAGCTAGATGCAGAAAAAAATTATATTCAGTTTGCAACCTGATGGAGGTCAGTATAGATGGATTAATAGAACAAGACCCACACACAGCTAGAAGCCCAATATTTTTTCAGAGGTAGATGCAGAAAAAAATATATTCAGTTTGCAACCTGATGGAGGTCAGTATAGATGGACTAATACAACAAGTCCCACACACAGCTAGAAGCCCAAATATTTTTTCAGAGGTACTGTAGATGCAGATAAAAATTAGTTTTAATTTGCAACCTGATGGAGGTCAGTATAGATGGACTAATAGAATGATGCTATGCCCAAAAGATTTTACTTCACTAGGTGCAGTAAAAAAATTGGTATTCTATACACAGGTGGTATATCTTGCAGCACAGATAGGCTACTCCACTGACTAACAGACTCTGCAATAGGCCAAAAAGGATTAGCTTTGCTAGATTCAGCCAAATGCTGTGAAAAAAACTTGCACAGCACTGGCACAGACCTGCCTGGCAAAAACTGATAGGAACTGATGTAACCTAGTCCTGAAAAGGACTCCAATTACAATTAGTCTTTACTCCCACAACCTATCTATTTAAGAGCACAGACCTCCCTGATAAAAGTCGTAGGAAATGCTGTAACCTAGTCCTTAAAAGGACTGCAATCACAACTATTCCCTACTCCCAAGCTATCTGTATATTTGTGCGAAAATTGGCTTGGAATTAACAAGGTATAGCGCACACAGCAACAGCGGTGCCGTCTAACACGCAGCTGCAGCAGTGAGAAAATGGTGGCGACGGGGAAAATGGCTTGGTCTTATAGGGCAAGGACATGTGACATACACTGCCAATGACACATGCCCTTGCTTGTGTGAAAAAAAGCACTTCGCTTCGTGTGTGCGCTGCTGATAGGCTGACAGATTGCACCTCCCCACTGCAAATGCGGGAAAGAGAAAAAAAAATGGAGATCTTCATTGTTCCTGCAGAGATCAATCCCCTGCCCCTCCCCCCACCCCGCTGTACACTCAAACTGCGTATTAACATTAATTTTCATCATTACTGAGAAAAAATCCAGTTATCATTTTGGTGCACGAACAGTTATCGAACATAACCTCGAACAGCCGAATTTTTATCAAATTGTTCGTATTCGCCGAACGGCTCGAACACCGCCCAAAACAGCTCGAATTTGAGATTGGCGAACAGTTCGAGTAGAACAACGCTCATCTCTAGTTAAAACCAATGACAGGCAAACAAAAACACATAGAAACACATAAAAATCACATAGAAAACACTTCAAAGGTGTCCAAAAGCTGACAAACTGCTCGGAAGACACAACTAACACATGAAAAAGTGACAAGTAGTCATGTGAAAAGAAAAGAGGTGGAGGAGTTAAAGTAGGGGGAGACACAGATATAGGCATGTCATGCCCTTCTAAAACCAAAAAAGTGCGAAGCCGACACGGCAAGTCCGTTCCTGCCCGTGAGACCTCGTGTCGCCGGGTTTGAGCCAGAGCCGCGGTGGACCCTGACGGCCAGCCCCGCTCTCCCAATACTGGTGACTGTCCGCTGGTGGGTTGTGCCCCCCCGCGGTGGGGGGGGAGTAACATCTGCAGAAGAAAGACCATCTTCCAGCCAAACTAAAATGTCGACTTCTTTTCGTGGACAATGTGATACGATCCCTTTCTTACGGACACGCCCATCGCTACAAATTCAAGATGAGGCACAAAAACAGCAGGTGCTTCAACGGATATCAAGTGCTCCTTCAAGTGGGCTCTCCTCCACCTCAACTTCAACATCACAAATACTCCAGCCCTCAGAGGTGTCACCCCAATCGCACTTGCTTCCTCACATCTCCCAAGTCTCTAACTGCCCGTCTGAGTATGGGGTAACACAGATAGTTGAGTCTGCACAACTGTTTACTCATACTATAGCCTGGGAAACGGAGGTCTGCTCCAGAGCTTCTGTTAATCCAGACGAGGAAATAATCTGCACTGATGCCCAGAATCTTTATGAGTCGGATCCAGGACCAGATGAAGAAGGTTCTGAGCATAATGTAGACCCTCGTTCCTAAACTGTAACTCCTGTTGGTGGAGACAATGATGAAGACGATAATGAGACTCAAATACCTGATTGGAGCGACAACTTGACTATTCGGTCAGAGCAGGAAGAGGTTGGCTCTGAGGACGACGGGTGTGAGAACACACAGGGTGATGATGACGAGGTTGGAGATCCCACTTACTGTCAACCCACAGTCAGCCAGTTGATGAGGTCAGCAGCGGATGTGGAGGAGGATGTGACTAGCCCAGGGGATGGGGATGACTCGGTACCCGGGCCTTTTCCTCGCCTTTGGGATCTCGCGGTGGTCGGCTCCCGGGCCCGTACCCTGGGGTCACTCTTTAAAAGGGTGGATAATTGTAAATTTTATAAGAGTTCATGACGCCACCTGTGGTATCTGGTGAGAAGGACCAGCGCTGCATCAGTCCACTGAGGCCGGTGATAAGGCAGCTCGATGTTTTGGAGGAGCTAGGCCTCAGAAAAGCGTATGCAGGGGGAATGCAGGACAGGCGAGACCCAGCTGGGTCAGAGCAAGAGCGGGAATGGACACGGTAGTCACTTCAGTACCTTTTACTGGTGGAAATTCAGGCACATCCCGGAGCACTGTAGGGTGAAGGGTGCATATCAGGATCCTCCCCAGTGAGCGGGTGTAGGGCCTCCTGTTTCTTGCCTCTGCGCAGTAAGTTTTTGACATGCCTGGAGCTATTCCTAACTTTGTCTCTGTCCTGCGATGGCTGACCTTGTGGTAGGGCTTTGTCTTGGAGTTCATGCTCCCAGTATGTGGGGCCTAAGCTTCTCCTGTTATGTATCAGCACCTTAGCGATCCTGGGACTTGTAGTTCTCCAGGGATTCCGGTTATGCCTTACTGGGTCATAGAGATCCCGGTAAGCTCGGATCTGGTGTCCAGTAAATTCTTCGGGGTGAGCTGGTTTAGCTCCTCTGCCCCCTATGTACTAACTCTTCACTCGCCTTCGGCCTACTCGGGCCCTCACTAGGCTATACACACTAACGGCAGCTTGCCGCGCTTCTCCGATCTTATGGCGCCGGCACACATTAAGCTTTATCTGGGCTCCCTAAATCTAGCTAACATGAGCCTCGTGCTCCACTGCTGAACTATTAACTGAGTTCTCTAGACTAGACTGAGCTCGACTGCAGACTGACCTCTCTTAGGCTTCTCTACTGCAGGAACTCTTCAGAGGAACTGAACTGCCTAGCTCCACCTTCCCTATTTATATCCCTAACGGACTCCCTCTCCTGGTCTGAGGTGGAAGGTGGAGATGTGTGAATGTTTATGGGGGCCTCTTGTAAAGGATTCCATTAATGCACTCTTCTAGGATCTGTGATACCAAGCGCAGCTGGGCGTCACAGATGCTATCAAAGATGAGGTTAGGCTGCGCCTTCCTGGACAGAGACGGAGAACTGGAAGCACGTCAACAACTGCATTCTCAACCACAACTCTGCCTCTGACCACAAGTCGTAGTGGCTCTTCAGGTCGCATGGGCTCTAAGCCTTGCGTAGCCTGGGCATTTTTTCAGATCGATAAGGATGACCCAACTCGTGTTATCTGTAATATTTGTCACCAAAAGCTTAGTAGAGGCCAAAAAATATATAGTTTGAGTACTTCATGCATGAACCGTCACATGGATATGAAGCATAAGTTGCAGTGGGAAGCTCACTGTGCTACAATGCGGCATAGCGGGCCGGGCCAACCACCGTCTGCCCCATCTTGTGCATCCGCGGCCTCTCCATCCTCTGTGACTGGGGGGACAGCAGTCACACGTGTTTGTGGACGCAGACCTGCCACCTCTTTACCGGCTACAGCCAGTGTGATTGGCAGGTCATCATTTCATTTGGAGGTGGAAACACCAGCTGGTGTTGAGCGCTCTCCGACATCGAGAGCACCACCTTTGGATCAAGGCAACCTAACTTTTCCACCTGCATCTTTCTCACTGACCGGCAAGTTTGCCGGGGACATCCTATTCAACCCCATCTAAGCACAACAGCCAGCCCTCGGTCCCTCAGATGTGGACAAGTAAAAGACCATTTCCTCCTAGCCATGAGAAAGCTAAGAGGTTGAATTTCACCATCTGCAAGCTGCTGGCTACAGAAATGCTGCCTTTCCGCCTGGTGGACACAGAGGATTTTTGAGACCTTATGTCCGTCGCAGTGCCCCATTACCAGATGCTCAGTCGGCACTACTTCTCAATGAAAGGTGTGCCTGCGCTCCACCAGCATGTCACACACAACATCACCGCTTCTTTGAGAAACTCTGTGTGTGACAGGGTGCATTTCACCACAGAAATTTGGGCGAGTAGGCATGGACAGGGGCGTTACATGTCACTGACTGGGCACTGGCTTACTATGGTGACAGCAGGACAAGGGGCTGCTGTCCAAGTCTTGCCATCCCCACGAGTTGTACGTCAATCCTCTTTATCTCGAAGTTCCTCCACTGCTTCTGCCTCCTCAACTCTCTCTCGGTCCTCCACCTGCACCCAAAGCCTGTCTGGTAATGCCACCCGCTTTCTAACTGCGCAGAAGGAATCCTGCACACCTCCTTACTATGCTGGCAGCAGGGCTCAATGTCATCAGGCGGTGTTTACTTTGAAATGTCTGGGAAATGTGAGTCACACAGCTGAGAAGTTGTGGTCAGCTCTGGAGACCCAGTTTCATGAATGGTTGTCTCCAATGGACCTGCAACCAGGGAAGGCCGTGTGCGACAATACTGCAAACCTGGGTGCAGCCCTTACCCGATGCAATGTCACACACGTGCCTTGTATGGCTCATGTGTTGAATCTGGTTGTCCAGCAATTTTTAGCCCACTATCCCGGACTAGATGGCCTTCTGCAGAGGGCACGGTCGCTGTGTGCTCACTTCCGCCATTCGCATCCCGCAGCTCAACGACTTACATCTCTACAGAAGTCGTTGGGCCTGCCAGTTCACTGGCTGAAATGTGATGTGCCGACACGGTAGAATTCAACTCTGCACATGTTGCAGCGACTGTGGCAGCACCGACCAGCCCTGGTGCAATACGTTCTGATGTATAGCCTGGGCCAACGAGATCCAGAGGTGGGGCAAATCACGCTGCAGGAGTGGACCCAGATCAGGGACCTATGAAGTTGACGCGCCCCCTGGGCCGTTGGGTATCCTGAGCCGGGCCGGTAGACGCTGGGGGTTGTAGTCACTGTGGCGGTGACCCGGTCCATGACCAAGGGCGGTCAATCAAAGAGTAATTTGTATATATGGATTTTAGAATCTCCGACTACGCCACCTGTGGAGTGCGGCCAAAGGGGCCGCCGCTGCGGAACAGTCCTCTGAAGCTGGTGTTTTTGCAGCAATGTTATTATTACTCACCACAGGAAGAGTGTAGCTTCAGGGCAGTGTGGGTGGATGATGGTGGTTGTAGTGCAGGGAGTCTGTAATGAACACAGAGTCCGTGTGATGCAGTCCCAAGATCTTTACTCACAGTCCTTGCAGTCCAGATTACAGGTACCAGAGCAATCTCCCCCGACGTGCTGTGCGTAATCAGTGAGGGGCTCAGTCCACCCCCAGATAGCTCCGGACTCCTTAGCAGGACCCCCTTCTGTGTGTCCTTTCTCTGACCTTCTCCCTGCACCTCACACCCAGTGACACTTCTATCCGGTATCCTCGGGCCTTGGCGGGCGACGTGTGTTCCGTCCCCTGGGTCCTATGTGGCTAGCTTCTTAGTGAGACTGGTGTGGACTTTGGCCTGCAGTACATGAAACGCTGCAGCCTCCGGTTTCTAGTTGAGCCTTGCTGTTTCTCCGCTAGTTGAGGGACAGGTATCCCTTATCTGGCCTGACCCCTCTACCTCCTGGTAGCAGCGGGAGTACGGGTGGCCTTCAGCACGGCCCGTAGCTCTAGGGTCCCTTCGGTTCCTGGAGCCTTCCTGCTCCCACTCTTCTCTTCTCTCCTTCAGTTCTGGGCCTCCCAGGCTAGGCCCGCCTCCGGAGCAGAGCTCATGCCGAGCCTCTGCTCCTGTCACTTTTCCTCCACTGACTGGCTTGCTCTTTCTAAGATGGGTTCCTATTTATACTCTCCCTGTCATGTGCTCCCCTAAGCTGCTCCCCTAAGCACCCACTACATCGGATCCTCCTAGGGACCTGGGACTGTGCTCTCCCTTAGGAGCAATCTCGCCCTACCCCCACTGCGGGTATGTGTTGGATGCTGGTGTTAGGGTCCCGAGCCATACTCCTTCCTTACCTGAGGGTGAGAAGCAACACCTCTGGGTGAGATGCAGTACCTCTTTGGCGACTGAACCCTCAGGGGCGCCACACACCCTTCTGCACAGTTTTGAAATGGCGACGAAGATGTTTAGTGCTGACGACGATGCAATTATCAGCATGACTATTCCAGTGATTTACATGCTGAAGCACACATTAAACAGAATTCAGAGTCAGATGGTGGGACAAGAGGAGGTGGAGGAAGTAGAGGAGGAGTCGTATGCGGAAGGGATAACATCTCCAAGGTCCAGACGGTCGGCAGCACCAAGGTGGCAGGCATGGGATGGTGGGGGAGAGGGATTAACCAGGGCACATGGTAGAAGTCAAACTGTTGAGGAAGGTGCAGGAGCCGAGGAAGAAGTGGAGGACGAACTGGCGATGGGCATGGAAGACTCATCAGATGAGGGAGACCTTGATCACATTTCTGTTGTGCGAGGTAGGGGGGAGAGGGCAGAGGAAGTAAGCATGATTCTTACCTCGCTACCAACACAACAAGGACTTGGTCCTCCTGGATGCGCAAGACACATGAGTGCCTTCTTGCTGCACTACCTGCAACATGACCCTCGGATTGTCAGAATTTGAAGTAATCCAGACTACTGTGTTGCCCCACTCTTAGATCCCCCGTACAAAAGTAAATTTGATGAAATAATTCCTGCCATAAAAAGGGATTGACGCATGCAGGAGTATCTGTAAACGCTGTTGCAGAATCTTACATGTGCTTTTCCACAAAACACCAGTGGTGCACGTCGTGAATCTCACAGTTCTAACTTGCCAACCGTGGGACTGTCGAGTCTTCATCACTCAAACCATAACAGTAACACAGTATCTGCTGGTAACAGCAATTTTGTGGAATCGTTTCACCACTTTTTAAGACCATCCTTTGCAAGGCCACAGGAGACAAGAAGTCTGACACATAGTTAATGCCTAGAGAGGATGGTACAGGATTATCTCCAAATGAACATCGAAGCCATGACTGTGTCACTGGACCCTTGCTTATTTTGGGATTCCAATCAGGAAAAATGGCCGGAGCTCGCCACTCACGCCTTGAAGATCTTGTCATGCCCTGCAGCCAGCGTTCTCTCTGAACGTGTGTTCAGCGCTGCTGGTGATGTGCTGACAGATAAGCGCACACAGCTGTCCACTGAGAATGTAGACAGACTCACGTTAATAAAGATGAACAAATCATGCATTCGCAAGGACTTTTCTACCCCTGTGTCATCCTTGGGAGATTAAAAGCTTGAGGATTTGGTAAAATCACCTCACCAACCGTTTTAAGCAACTGTGGGGCAATTGATGCCACTTAACCCTAGAACGCATGACCATAAAAATCTACACTTTCACATACCTGGGGCCTTTTAGGCCCGTGTGCAAATAACATGGAATAACTCAAACTCAAATGACAAACAACTATATACATGAAGAATACCTAGAGTTTCAAAATTCTAACTAAAGTAATCTTGCAGAAAATAGAAAACAATTAACAGGGCGGGCCTGCGACGCCCCAGGTATGCGTTCTAGGATTAAGTGGTGTCTGTGCCACAATTTTGGGAAAAAATGGAGACTCTTTTTGGAGTCCCCTTGCTGTGTCTTACATGACGTTGGCATCGTCAATTCCAGGTGGGTTGGGTCGCTCCACCCCCCCCCCCTTTTAACTGTAAGAAACTACATACACTATGGCTTGGGGTATCACAGATGGTTGAGTCTGAAGAGCTGTGTACTCAGAGGTCTGCTCCAAATCTTCAGTGTCTGCTAGTCAGCATAGAATTTTTAACTGCATCTAGCCTAGGCAATACTTTGGGTGTAGTAGCCCAGCTGCGAAGCAAGCTGCACCACCTGTGTATCTAATAAGAATTTTTAAATGCATCTAGCCTAGGCAGACTGTGGGGACCCTCAACCAAACCCAGATGCTCAGACCCCCCTACCGCCCCCCTTTCCTTGACAATACAATAATGTAACTCTTACAACTGGATGGGTGAGGATCGCTCACAGCTTTATTAACTCTTTATACTCATTCCATTAGAAAGGCACTTTATTTCTAAAATAATTCAGCTTTTTGCAGCATGCCCTGGGTCTCCACTCCGGCAAGTTGGCCAACAAGTGTAACTCTCCAACATGTTCTTTCTATTTCCAGGCCACGGAGGATCCTGCGTACTCGTATGCAGGACTCTGACCCCCACCCATCACTCTTAACGCTTGTTCCACTCCGTCCTGGAGTCCTGACAGGAATATGTACAGTCCAATATCCATTAAGTGAACACCGTCGGGCCGTATGAGGCCTACTTTATCTCCTTCCAGTTGTCAGAGTTGTATCACTACACCGCCTCTGTCTCTTCTAAATTTTGCCATCCGAATATTTATTACCCCCCTTGTCTGTTCGATGGCTGTGATGTCTCGCGCACCTTGCCATACCGCTATCGGCACAATCTCTGACCATACTATAGTTAGTTTTGTGAAAAATTCTCTGAAGCGCTCAGTGTCTAGTTTCATTATTGCCATTAGTTATGCGCTCTTGTGATGACCTAGGTCGTTTCCCCCGGCCTGTATAACTAAGATGACCGGACCTCTTGCTTCTCTCCCTAAATTGATTACCTCCATTAGTACCTGTGGCCATAGCAGGCCTCTAATACCTCTCCAGTTGAAATATGTGTTATGAAACTCTAATTTCCTCCCGCCTGGGTGGACTTTCGCCATTTTCTCTGCCCAATATATATACGAGTGGCCTATCACCCACACTGTTGGCTTAGCGTCACCTGTAAAAGAAACAAACCACATTAGGATAACAAGTCCGGTGTTATGTATCTCGCCAAACACGTGGATCGCCATCTCCCTATCCTCTGAACTTCCGTTTCTGACAGTCATACTCTTGCTGCTTCCGTGGCTGTGCCTATGCGGAATGAGAGTGTCCCGTAATCTTTGGGGTGCTTCCCTGCCGATGTTATGCACTTATTAAATATAGCTTGGAACTGGAATCTTGATAATGGCGTTCCATCAATGTGTGATAGGAAGAAATTACTTTGTGATCTGATGGTCAGATACGTTTTTACTATTGTTAACCGACTCAGAGTACCGTTTGTGGGTTGTAGAAGTACCCAAGTGCCCATGCCCGCTGGAACCGTTTTTGATTGGCATATGCGTAGACGTATTTCATTATTAGCTATGACTACGTCCTGGTGTAATAAGCCTCCACTGGTGGTAATTTTGGATTGAGGGACTAATTCGCTTATGCATAGCGCCCCGAAGAAGGTGATTGCAAATGCAGCAGACAGTAGTGTTGCTTCAAATTGTGAGTGTCATGTTAATGGTGTTAGGGATATGATGTGAGAAATCAGTTTTAGTGACACGGGACGGGACGTCTACACTCCTGACTTGGCTGACCCCTTTTCCACCCTTTTATGGATTGTATGATGATAAATCTCTTTGTCACATCTCCCCAATTCAGTAGTTGGAAGTGAAATGCTACTTCGGTCAGACACCGCTGCACTGACACCCCTGATATGCCCCTCATCATTAGCTGGTGGAGAAATTCTATGGTGACTTGTGATCTGGCTTGTTCACATTGGTCAACCCGTCTGCCTGCTACTAGTCATGTCCACTCTTCCCATGCCTTACAGTATGCTTGAAACGTCGACGGGGCAACTGACGCTCTGATTAATGGCATCAACTATTCGCCACTAGATCCCATAGGGAGGGTGGGCAACTGTTGCCCGATGGGTGGGCGTTGGGGAGGAGCTCTGTGAAAATCTGCCAATTGAATTGTGATAAAGCGTTAGCAGCAGCTTTAGACCCCTCAGCATCGTGGCTAGCGCGGACCCATACATTGTGTTTTAGGCACAGGAATGCTAGCCGGCGAAGTAGGCCTAGCACTGGGAGAGATGATGATGCCATCTTATTAATGCACTGCGCTAGGCTGGTGTTTTTTGTTATGAAGCGTATATTTTTGTTAGCCAGGAGCGCGCCCCATATTTCTATTGCTACCACTATTGGGAAGAAAAATTATTTTCCGGGCTAGATGCAGCTAAAAATTATTATTAATTTCAAAGCTGGTGAAGCTTAGTATAGATGGCCTAATACAATGAGTACCACACACTGCTACTAAGCCCAAATTTATTTTCCGGGCTAGATGCAGCTAAAAATTATTATTAATTTCAAAGCTGGTGGAGCTTGGTATAGATGGCCTAATAAAATGAGAACCACACACTACTACTATGCCCAAAATTATTTTCCAGGCAAGATGCAGCTAAAGATTTTTAGTAATTTGAAAGTTGGTGGAGCTTAGTATAGATTGGCTAATAGAATGAGTACCACACACTTCTAATACGCCCAAATTATTTTCCAGGCAAGATGCAGATAAAAATTATTTTGAATTTGCAACCTGGTGGAGGTTAGTATAGATGGACTAATAGATCAAGTCCAACACATTGCTACAAGCCCAAGCCCAAATATTTTTTCAGAGCTAGATGCAGATAAAAATTATTTTGAATTTGCAACCTGGTGGAGGTTAGTATAGATGGACTAATAGAACAAGTCCCACACACTGCTACAAGCCCAAGCCCAAATATTTTTTCAAAGCTAGATGCAGATAAAAATTATTTTGAATTTGCAACCTGGTGGAGTTAGTATAGATGGACTAATAGAACAAGTCCCACACACTGCTACAAGCCCAAGCCCAAATATTTTTTCAGAGCTAGATGCAGATAAAAATTATTTTGAATTTGCAACCTGGTGGAGGTTAATATAGATGGACTAATAGAGCAAGTCCCACACACTGCTACAAGCCCAAGCCAAAATATTTTTTCAGAGCTATATGCAGATAAAAAATATTTTGAATTTGCAACCTGGTGGAGGTTAGTATAGATGGAGTAATAGAAAAAGTAACACACACTGATACAAGCTCAAGCCCAAATATTTTTTCAGAGCTAGATGCAGATAAAAATTATTTTGAATTTGCAACCTGGTGGAGGTTAGTATAGATGGACTAATAGAACAAGTCCCACACACACTGCTACAAGCCCAAGCCCAAATATTTTTTCAGAGCTAGATGCAGATAAAAATTATTTTGAATTTGCAACCTGGTGGAGGTTAGTCTAGATGGACTAATAGAACAAGTCCCACACACTGCTACAAGCCCAAGCCCAAATATTTTTTCAGAGCTAGATGCAGATAAAAATTATTTTGAATTTGCAACCTGGTGGAGGTTAGTGTAGATGGACTAATAGAACAAGTCCCACACACTGCTACAAGCCCAAGCCCAAATATTTTTTCGGAGCTAGATGCAGATAAAAATTATTTTGAATTTGCAACCTGGTAGAGGTTAGTATAGATGGACTAATAGAACAAGTCCCACACACTGCTACAAGCCCAAGCCCAAATATTTTTATAGAGCTAGATGCAGATAAAAAATATTTTGAATTTTCAACCTGGTGGAGGTTAGTCTAGATGGACTAATAGAACAAGTCCCACACACTGCTACAAGCCCAAGCCCAAATATTTTTTCAGAGCTAGATGCGGATAAAAATTATTTTGAATTTGCAACCTGGTGGAGGTTAGTATAGATGGACTAATAGATCAAGTCCAACACACTGCTACAAGCCCAAGCCCAAATATTTTTTCAGAGCTAGAGGCAGATAAAAATTATTTTGAATTTGCAACCTGGTGGAGGCTAGTATAGATGGACTAATAGAACAAGTCCCACACACTGCTACAAGCCCAAGCCCAAATATTTTTTCAGAGCTAGATGCAGATAAAAATTATTTTGAATTTGCAACCTGGTGGAGGTTAGTATAGATGGACTAATAGAACAAGTCCCACACACTGCTACAAGCCCAAGCCCAAATATTTTTCCAGAGCTAGATGCAGATAAAAATTATTTTGAATTTGCAACCTGGTGGAGGTTAGTATAGATGGACTAATAGAACAAGTCTCACACACTGCTACAAGCCCAAGCCCAAATATTTTTTAAGAGCTATATGCAGATAAAAATGATTTTGAATTTGCAACCTGGTGGAGGTTAGTATAGATGGACTAATAGAAAAAGTCACACACTCTGCTACAAGCTCAAGCCCAAATATTTTTTCAGAGCTAGATGCAGATAAAAATTATTTTGAATTTGCAACCTGGTGGAGGTTAGTATAGATGGACTAATAGAACAAGTCCCACACACTGCTACAAGCCCAAGCCCAAATATTTTTTCGGAGCTAGATGCAGATAAAAATTATTTTGAATTTGCAACCTGGTGGAGGTTAGTATAGATGGACTAATAGAACAAGTCCCACACACTGCTACAAGACCAAGCCCAAATATTTTTTCAGAGCTAGATGCAGATAAAAATTATTTTGAATTTGCAACCTGGTGGAGGTTAGTATAGATGGACTAATAGAACAAGTCCCACACACTGCTACAAGCCCAAGCCCAAATATTTTTTCAGAGCTAGATGCAGATAAAAATTATTTTGAATTTGCAACCTGGTGGAGGTTAGTATAGATGGACTAATAGAACAAGTCCCACACACTGCTACAAGCCCAAGCCCAAATATTTTTTAAGAGCTATATGCAGATAAAAATGATTTTGAATTTGCAACCTGGTGGAGGTTAGTATAGATGGACTAATAGAAAAAGTCACACACACTGCTACAAGCTCAATCCCAAATATTTTTTCAGAGCTAGATGCAGATAAAAATTATTTTGAATTTGCAACCTGGTGGAGGTTAGTATAGATGGACTAATAGAACAAGTCCCACACACTGCTACAAGACCAAGCCCAAATATTTTTTCAGAGCTAGATGCAGGTAAAAATTATTTTTAATTTGCAATCTGGTGGAGGTTAATATAGATGGACTAATAGATCAAGTCCAACACACTGCTACAAGCCCAAGCCCAAATATTTTTTCAGAGCTAGATGCAGATAAACATTATTTTGAATTTGCAACCTGGTGGAGGCTAGTATAGATGGACTAATAGAACAAGTCCCACACACTGCTACAAGCCCAAGCCCAAATATTTTTTCAGAGCTAGATGCAGATAAAAATTATTTTGAATTTGCAACCTGGTGGAGGTTAGTATAGATGGACTAATAGAACAAGTCCCACACACTGCTACAAGCCCAAGCCCAAATATTTTTTCATAGCTAGATGCAGATAAAAATTATTTTGAATTTGCAACCTGGTGGAGGTTAGTATAGATGGACTAATAGAAAAAGTCACACACACTGCTACAAGCTCAAGCCCAAATATTTTTTCAGAGCTAGATGAGATAAAAATTATTTTGAATTTGCCACCTGGTGGAGGTTAGGATAGATGGACTAGTAGAACTATTCCCACACACTGCTACAAGCCCAAGCCCAAATATTTTTTCAGAGCTAGATGCAGATAAAAATTATTTTGAATTTGCAACCTGGTGGAGGTTAGTATAGATGGACTAATAGATCAAGTCCAACACATTGCTACAAGCCCAAGCCCAAATATTTTTTCAGAGCTAGATGCAGATAAAAATTATTTTGAATTTGCAACCTGGTGGAGGTTAGTATAGATGGACTAATAGAACAAGTCCCACACACTGCTACAAGCCCAAGCCCAAATATTTTTTCAAAGCTAGATGCAGATAAAAATTATTTTGAATTTGCAACCTGGTGGAGTTAGTATAGATGGACTAATAGAACACGTCCCACACACTGCTACAAGCCCAAGCCCAAATATTTTTTCAGAGCTAGATGCAGATAAAAATTATTTTGAATTTGCAACCTGGTGGAGGTTAATATAGATGGACTAATAGAGCAAGTCCCACACACTGCTACAAGCCCAAGCCAAAATATTTTTTCAGAGCTATATGCAGATAAAAAATATTTTGAATTTGCAACCTGGTGGAGGTTAGTATAGATGGAGTAATAGAAAAAGTAACACACACTGATACAAGCTCAAGCCCAAATATTTTTTCAGAGCTAGATGCAGATAAAAATTATTTTGAATTTGCAACCTGGTGGAGGTTAGTATAGATGGACTAATAGAACAAGTCCCACACACACTGCTACAAGCCCAAGCCCAAATATTTTTTCAGAGCTAGATGCAGATAAAAATTATTTTGAATTTGCAACCTGGTGGAGGTTAGTCTAGATGGACTAATAGAACAAGTCCCACACACTGCTACAAGCCCAAGCCCAAATATTTTTTCAGAGCTAGATGCAGATAAAAATTATTTTGAATTTGCAACCTGGTGGAGGTTAGTGTAGATGGACTAATAGAACAAGTCCCACACACTGCTACAAGCCCAAGCCCAAATATTTTTTCGGAGCTAGATGCAGATAAAAATTATTTTGAATTTGCAACCTGGTAGAGGTTAGTATAGATGGACTAATAGAACAAGTCCCACACACTGCTACAAGCCCAAGCCCAAATATTTTTATAGAGCTAGATGCAGATAAAAAATATTTTGAATTTTCAACCTGGTGGAGGTTAGTCTAGATGGACTAATAGAACAAGTCCCACACACTGCTACAAGCCCAAGCCCAAATATTTTTTCAGAGCTAGATGCGGATAAAAATTATTTTGAATTTGCAACCTGGTGGAGGTTAGTATAGATGGACTAATAGATCAAGTCCAACACACTGCTACAAGCCCAAGCCCAAATATTTTTTCAGAGCTAGAGGCAGATAAAAATTATTTTGAATTTGCAACCTGGTGGAGGCTAGTATAGATGGACTAATAGAACAAGTCCCACACACTGCTACAAGCCCAAGCCCAAATATTTTTTCAGAGCTAGATGCAGATAAAAATTATTTTGAATTTGCAACCTGGTGGAGGTTAGTATAGATGGACTAATAGAACAAGTCCCACACACTGCTACAAGCCCAAGCCCAAATATTTTTCCAGAGCTAGATGCAGATAAAAATTATTTTGAATTTGCAACCTGGTGGAGGTTAGTATAGATGGACTAATAGAACAAGTCTCACACACTGCTACAAGCCCAAGCCCAAATATTTTTTAAGAGCTATATGCAGATAAAAATGATTTTGAATTTGCAACCTGGTGGAGGTTAGTATAGATGGACTAATAGAAAAAGTCACACACTCTGCTACAAGCTCAAGCCCAAATATTTTTTCAGAGCTAGATGCAGATAAAAATTATTTTGAATTTGCAACCTGGTGGAGGTTAGTATAGATGGACTAATAGAACAAGTCCCACACACTGCTACAAGCCCAAGCCCAAATATTTTTTCGGAGCTAGATGCAGATAAAAATTATTTTGAATTTGCAACCTGGTGGAGGTTAGTATAGATGGACTAATAGAACAAGTCCCACACACTGCTACAAGACCAAGCCCAAATATTTTTTCAGAGCTAGATGCAGATAAAAATTATTTTGAATTTGCAACCTGGTGGAGGTTAGTATAGATGGACTAATAGAACAAGTCCCACACACTGCTACAAGCCCAAGCCCAAATATTTTTTCAGAGCTAGATGCAGATAAAAATTATTTTGAATTTGCAACCTGGTGGAGGTTAGTATAGATGGACTAATAGAACAAGTCCCACACACTGCTACAAGCCCAAGCCCAAATATTTTTTAAGAGCTATATGCAGATAAAAATGATTTTGAATTTGCAACCTGGTGGAGGTTAGTATAGATGGACTAATAGAAAAAGTCACACACACTGCTACAAGCTCAATCCCAAATATTTTTTCAGAGCTAGATGCAGATAAAAATTATTTTGAATTTGCAACCTGGTGGAGGTTAGTATAGATGGACTAATAGAACAAGTCCCACACACTGCTACAAGACCAAGCCCAAATATTTTTTCAGAGCTAGATGCAGGTAAAAATTATTTTTAATTTGCAATCTGGTGGAGGTTAATATAGATGGACTAATAGATCAAGTCCAACACACTGCTACAAGCCCAAGCCCAAATATTTTTTCAGAGCTAGATGCAGATAAACATTATTTTGAATTTGCAACCTGGTGGAGGCTAGTATAGATGGACTAATAGAACAAGTCCCACACACTGCTACAAGCCCAAGCCCAAATATTTTTTCAGAGCTAGATGCAGATAAAAATTATTTTGAATTTGCAACCTGGTGGAGGTTAGTATAGATGGACTAATAGAACAAGTCCCACACACTGCTACAAGCCCAAGCCCAAATATTTTTTCATAGCTAGATGCAGATAAAAATTATTTTGAATTTGCAACCTGGTGGAGGTTAGTATAGATGGACTAATAGAAAAAGTCACACACACTGCTACAAGCTCAAGCCCAAATATTTTTTCAGAGCTAGATGAGATAAAAATTATTTTGAATTTGCCACCTGGTGGAGGTTAGGATAGATGGACTAGTAGAACTATTCCCACACACTGCTACAAGCCCAAGCCCAAATATTTTTTCAGAGCTAGATGCAGATAAAAATTATTTTGAATTTGCAACCTGGTGGAGGTTAGTATAGATGGACTAATAGAAAAAGTCACACACACTGCTACAAGCTCAAGCCCAAATATTTTTTCAGAGCTAGATGCAGATAAAAATTATTTTGAATTTGCAACCTGGTGGAGGTTAGTATAGATGGAATAATAGAACAAGTCCCACACACTTCTACAAGCCCAAGCCCAAATATTTTTTCAGAGCTAGATGCAGACAAAAATAATTTTGAATTTGCAACCTGGTAGAGGTTAGTATAGATGGACTAATAGAACAAGTTCCACACACTGCTACAAGCCCAAGCCCAAATATTTTTTCAGATCTAGATGCAGATAAAAATTATTTTGAATTTGCAACCTGGTGGAGGTTAGTATCGATGGACTAATAGAACAAGTCCCACACACTGCCACAAGCCCAAGCCCAAATATTTTTTCAGATCTAGATGCAGATAAAAATTATTTTGAATTTGCAACCTGGTGGAGGTTAGTATAGATGGACTAATAGAACAAGTCCCACACACTGCTACAAGCCCAAGCCCAAATATTTTTTCGGAGCTAGATGCAGATAAAAATTATTTTGAATTTGCAACCTGGTGGAGGTTAGTATAGATGGACTAATAGAACAAGTCCCACACACTGCTACAAGCCCAAGCCCAAATATTTTTATAGAGCTAGATGCAGATAAAAAATATTTTGAATTTGCAACCTGGTGGAGGTTAGTCTAGATGGACTAATAGAACAAGTCCCACACACTGCTACAAGCCCAAGCCCAAATATTTTTTCAGAGCTAGATGCGGATAAAAATTATTTTAAATTTGCAACCTGGTGGAGGTTAGTATAGATGGACTAATAGATCAAGTCCAACACACTGCTACAAGCCCAAGCCCAAATATTTTTTCAGAGCTTGATGCAGATAAAAATTATTTTGAATTTGCAACCTGGTGGAGGTTAGTATAGATGGACTAATAGAACAAGTCCCACACACACTGCAACAAGCCCAAGTCCAAATATTTTTTCAGAGCTAGATGCAGATAAAAATTATTTTGAATTTGCAACCTGGTGGAGGTTAGTCTAGATGGACTAATAGAACAAGTCCCACACACTGCTACAAGCCCAAGCCCAAATATTTTTTCAGAGCTAGATGCAGATAAAAATTATTTTGAATTTGCAACCTGGTGGAGGTTAGTATAGATGGACAAATAGAACAAGTCCCACACACTGCTACAAGCCCAAGCCCAAATATTTTTTCGGAGCTAGATGCAGATAAAAATTATTTTGAATTTGCAACCTGGTGGAGGTTAGTATAGATGGACTAATAGAACAAGTCCCACACACTGCTACAAGCCCAAGCCCAAATATTTTTATAGAGCTAGATGCAGATAAAAATAATTTTGAATTTGCAACCTGGTGGAGGTTAGTATAGATGGACTAATAGATCAAGTCCAACACACTGCTACAAGCCCAAGCCCTTATATTTTTTCAGAGCTAGATGCGCATAAAAATTATTTTGAATTTGCAACCTGGTGGAGGTTAGTATAGATGGACTAATAGATCAAGTCCAACACACTGCTACAAGCCCAAGCCCAAAAATTTTTTCAGAGCTAGAGGCAAATAAAAATTATTTTGAATTTGTAACCTGGTGGAGGCTAGTATAGATGGGCTAATAGAACAAGTCCCACACACTGCTACAAGCCCAAGCCCAAATATTTTTTCAGAGCTAGATGCAGATAAAAATTATTTTGAATTTGCAACCTGGTGGAGGTTAGTATAGATGGACTAATAGAACAAGTCCCACACACTTCTACAAGCCCAAGCCCAAATATTTTTTCAGAGCTAGATGCAGACAAAAATAATTTTGAATTTGCAACCTGGTAGAGGTTAGTATAGATGGACTAATAGAACAAGTTCCACACACTGCTACAAGCCCAAGCCCAAATATTTTTTCAGATCTAGATGCAGATAAAAATTATTTTGAATTTGCAACCTGGTGGAGGTTAGTATCGATGGACTAATAGAACAAGTCCCACACACTGCTACAAGCCCAAGCCCAAATATTTTTTCAGATCTAGATGCAGATAAAAATTATTTTGAATTTGCAACCTGGTGGAGGTTAGTATAGATGGACTAATAGAACAAGTCCCACACACTGCTACAAGCCCAAGCCCAAATATTTTTTCAAAGCTAGATGCAGATAAAAATTATTTTGAATTTGCAACCTGGTGGAGTTAGTATAGATGGACTAATAGAACAAGTCCCACACACTGCTACAAGCCCAAGCCCAAATATTTTTTCAAAGCTAGATGCAGATAAAAATTATTTTGAATTTGCAACCTGGTGGAGTTAGTATAGATGGACTAATAGAACAAGTCCCACACACTGCTACAAGCCCAAGCCCAAATATTTTTTCAGAGCTAGATGCAGATAAAAATTATTTTGAATTTGCAACCTGGTGGAGGTTAATATAGATGGACTAATAGAGCAAGTCCCACACACTGCTACAAGCCCAAGCCAAAATATTTTTTCAGAGCTATATGCAGATAAAAAATATTTTGAATTTGCAACCTGGTGGAGGTTAGTATAGATGGAGTAATAGAAAAAGTAACACACACTGATACAAGCTCAAGCCCAAATATTTTTTCAGAGCTAGATGCAGATAAAAATTATTTTGAATTTGCAACCTGGTGGAGGTTAGTATAGATGGACTAATAGAACAAGTCCCACACACACTGCTACAAGCCCAAGCCCAAATATTTTTTCAGAGCTAGATGCAGATAAAAATTATTTTGAATTTGCAACCTGGTGGAGGTTAGTCTAGATGGACTAATAGAACAAGTCCCACACACTGCTACAAGCCCAAGCCCAAATATTTTTTCAGAGCTAGATGCAGATAAAAATTATTTTGAATTTGCAACCTGGTGGAGGTTAGTGTAGATGGACTAATAGAACAAGTCCCACACACTGCTACAAGCCCAAGCCCAAATATTTTTTCGGAGCTAGATGCAGATAAAAATTATTTTGAATTTGCAACCTGGTAGAGGTTAGTATAGATGGACTAATAGAACAAGTCCCACACACTGCTACAAGCCCAAGCCCAAATATTTTTATAGAGCTAGATGCAGATAAAAAATATTTTGAATTTTCAACCTGGTGGAGGTTAGTCTAGATGGACTAATAGAACAAGTCCCACACACTGCTACAAGCCCAAGCCCAAATATTTTTTCAGAGCTAGATGCGGATAAAAATTATTTTGAATTTGCAACCTGGTGGAGGTTAGTATAGATGGACTAATAGATCAAGTCCAACACACTGCTACAAGCCCAAGCCCAAATATTTTTTCAGAGCTAGAGGCAGATAAAAATTATTTTGAATTTGCAACCTGGTGGAGGCTAGTATAGATGGACTAATAGAACAAGTCCCACACACTGCTACAAGCCCAAGCCCAAATATTTTTTCAGAGCTAGATGCAGATAAAAATTATTTTGAATTTGCAACCTGGTGGAGGTTAGTATAGATGGACTAATAGAACAAGTCCCACACACTGCTACAAGCCCAAGCCCAAATATTTTTCCAGAGCTAGATGCAGATAAAAATTATTTTGAATTTGCAACCTGGTGGAGGTTAGTATAGATGGACTAATAGAACAAGTCTCACACACTGCTACAAGCCCAAGCCCAAATATTTTTTAAGAGCTATATGCAGATAAAAATGATTTTGAATTTGCAACCTGGTGGAGGTTAGTATAGATGGACTAATAGAAAAAGTCACACACTCTGCTACAAGCTCAAGCCCAAATATTTTTTCAGAGCTAGATGCAGATAAAAATTATTTTGAATTTGCAACCTGGTGGAGGTTAGTATAGATGGACTAATAGAACAAGTCCCACACACTGCTACAAGCCCAAGCCCAAATATTTTTTCGGAGCTAGATGCAGATAAAAATTATTTTGAATTTGCAACCTGGTGGAGGTTAGTATAGATGGACTAATAGAACAAGTCCCACACACTGCTACAAGACCAAGCCCAAATATTTTTTCAGAGCTAGATGCAGATAAAAATTATTTTGAATTTGCAACCTGGTGGAGGTTAGTATAGATGGACTAATAGAACAAGTCCCACACACTGCTACAAGCCCAAGCCCAAATATTTTTTCAGAGCTAGATGCAGATAAAAATTATTTTGAATTTGCAACCTGGTGGAGGTTAGTATAGATGGACTAATAGAACAAGTCCCACACACTGCTACAAGCCCAAGCCCAAATATTTTTTAAGAGCTATATGCAGATAAAAATGATTTTGAATTTGCAACCTGGTGGAGGTTAGTATAGATGGACTAATAGAAAAAGTCACACACACTGCTACAAGCTCAATCCCAAATATTTTTTCAGAGCTAGATGCAGATAAAAATTATTTTGAATTTGCAACCTGGTGGAGGTTAGTATAGATGGACTAATAGAACAAGTCCCACACACTGCTACAAGACCAAGCCCAAATATTTTTTCAGAGCTAGATGCAGGTAAAAATTATTTTTAATTTGCAATCTGGTGGAGGTTAATATAGATGGACTAATAGATCAAGTCCAACACACTGCTACAAGCCCAAGCCCAAATATTTTTTCAGAGCTAGATGCAGATAAACATTATTTTGAATTTGCAACCTGGTGGAGGCTAGTATAGATGGACTAATAGAACAAGTCCCACACACTGCTACAAGCCCAAGCCCAAATATTTTTTCAGAGCTAGATGCAGATAAAAATTATTTTGAATTTGCAACCTGGTGGAGGTTAGTATAGATGGACTAATAGAACAAGTCCCACACACTGCTACAAGCCCAAGCCCAAATATTTTTTCATAGCTAGATGCAGATAAAAATTATTTTGAATTTGCAACCTGGTGGAGGTTAGTATAGATGGACTAATAGAAAAAGTCACACACACTGCTACAAGCTCAAGCCCAAATATTTTTTCAGAGCTAGATGAGATAAAAATTATTTTGAATTTGCCACCTGGTGGAGGTTAGGATAGATGGACTAGTAGAACTATTCCCACACACTGCTACAAGCCCAAGCCCAAATATTTTTTCAGAGCTAGATGCAGATAAAAATTATTTTGAATTTGCAACCTGGTGGAGGTTAGTATAGATGGACTAATAGAAAAAGTCACACACACTGCTACAAGCTCAAGCCCAAATATTTTTTCAGAGCTAGATGCAGATAAAAATTATTTTGAATTTGCAACCTGGTGGAGGTTAGTATAGATGGACTAATAGAACAAGTCCCACACACTTCTACAAGCCCAAGCCCAAATATTTTTTCAGAGCAAGATGCAGACAAAAATAATTTTGAATTTGCAACCTGGTAGAGGTTAGTATAGATGGACTAATAGAACAAGTTCCACACACTGCTACAAGCCCAAGCCCAAATATTTTTTCAGATCTAGATGCAGATAAAAATTATTTTGAATTTGCAACCTGGTGGAGGTTAGTATCGATGGACTAATAGAACAAGTCCCACACACTGCCACAAGCCCAAGCCCAAATATTTTTTCAGATCTAGATGCAGATAAAAATTATTTTGAATTTGCAACCTGGTGGAGGTTAGTATAGATGGACTAATAGAACAAGTCCCACACACTGCTACAAGCCCAAGCCCAAATATTTTTTCGGAGCTAGATGCAGATAAAAATTATTTTGAATTTGCAACCTGGTGGAGGTTAGTATAGATGGACTAATAGAACAAGTCCCACACACTGCTACAAGCCCAAGCCCAAATATTTTTATAGAGCTAGATGCAGATAAAAAATATTTTGAATTTGCAACCTGGTGGAGGTTAGTCTGGATGGACTAATAGAACAAGTCCCACACACTGCTACAAGCCCAAGCCCAAATATTTTTTCAGAGCTAGATGCGGATAAAAATTATTTTAAATTTGCAACCTGGTGGAGGTTAGTATAGATGGACTAATAGATCAAGTCCAACACACTGCTACAAGCCCAAGCCCAAATATTTTTTCAGAGCTTGATGCAGATAAAAATTATTTTGAATTTGCAACCTGGTGGAGGTTAGTATAGATGGACTAATAGAACAAGTCCCACACACACTGCAACAAGCCCAAGTCCAAATATTTTTTCAGAGCTAGATGCAGATAAAAATTATTTTGAATTTGCAACCTGGTGGAGGTTAGTCTAGATGGACTAATAGAACAAGTCCCACACACTGCTACAAGCCCAAGCCCAAATATTTTTTCAGAGCTAGATGCAGATAAAAATTATTTTGAATTTGCAACCTGGTGGAGGTTAGAATAGATGGACAAATAGAACAAGTCCCACACACTGCTACAAGCCCAAGCCCAAATATTTTTTCGGAGCTAGATGCAGATAAAAATTATTTTGAATTTGCAACCTGGTGGAGGTTAGTATAGATGGACTAATAGAACAAGTCCCACACACTGCTACAAGCCCAAGCCCAAATATTTTTATAGAGCTAGATGCAGATAAAAATAATTTTGAATTTGCAACCTGGTTTAGGTTAGTATAGATGGACTAATAGATCAAGTCCAACACACTGCTACAAGCCCAAGCCCTTATATTTTTTCAGAGCTAGATGCGCATAAAAATTATTTTGAATTTGCAACCTGGTGGAGGTTAGTATAGATGGACTAATAGATCAAGTCCAACACACTGCTACAAGCCCAAGCCCAAAAATTTTTTCAGAGCTAGAGGCAAATAAAAATTATTTTGAATTTGTAACCTGGTGGAGGCTAGTATAGATGGGCTAATAGAACAAGTCCCACACACTGCTACAAGCCCAAGCCCAAATATTTTTTCAGAGCTAGATGCAGATAAAAATTATTTTGAATTTGCAACCTGGTGGAGGTTAGTATAGATGGACTAATAGAACAAGTCCCACACACTTCTACAAGCCCAAGCCCAAATATTTTTTCAGAGCTAGATGCAGACAAAAATAATTTTGAATTTGCAACCTGGTAGAGGTTAGTATAGATGGACTAATAGAACAAGTTCCACACACTGCTACAAGCCCAAGCCCAAATATTTTTTCAGATCTAGATGCAGATAAAAATTATTTTGAATTTGCAACCTGGTGGAGGTTAGTATCGATGGACTAATAGAACAAGTCCCACACACTGCTACAAGCCCAAGCCCAAATATTTTTTCAGATCTAGATGCAGATAAAAATTATTTTGAATTTGCAACCTGGTGGAGGTTAGTATAGATGGACTAATAGAACAAGTCCCACACACTGCTACAAGCCCAAGCCCAAATATTTTTTCGGAGATAGATGCAGATAAAAATTATTTTGAATTTGCAACCTAGTGGAGGTTAGTATAGATGGACTAATAGAACAAGTCCCACACACTGCTACAAGCCCAAGCCCAAATATTTTTATAGAGCTAGATGCAGATAAAAAATATTTTGAATTTGCAACCTGGTGGAGGTTAGTCTAGATGGACTAATAGAACAAGTCCCACACACTGCTACAAGCCCAAGCCCAAATATTTTTTCAGAGCAAGATGCGGATAAAAATTATTTTAAATTTGCAACCTGGTGGAGGTTAGTATAGATGGACTAATAGATCAAGTCCAACACACTGCTAAAAGCCCAAGCCCAAATATTTTTTCAGAGCTTGATGCAGATAAAAATTATTTTGAATTTGCAACCTGGTGGAGGTTAGTATAGATGGACTAATAGAACAAGTCCCACACACACTGCTACAAGCCCAAGTCCAAATATTTTTTCAGAGCTAGATGCAGATAAAAATTATTTTTAATTTGCAACCTGGTGGAGGTTAGTCTAGATGGACTAATAGAACAAGTCCCACACACTGCTACAAGCCCAAGCCCAAATATTTTTTCAGAGCTAGATGCAGATAAAAATTATTTTGAATTTGCAACCTGGTGGAGGTTAGTATAGATCGACTAATAGAACAAGTCCCACACACTGCTACAAGCCCAAGCCCAAATATTTTTTCGGAGCTAGATGCAGATAAAAATTATTTTGAATTTGCAACCTGGTGGAGGTTAGTATAGATGGACTAATAGAACAAGTCCCACACACTGCTACAAGCCCAAGCCCAAATATTTTTATAGAGCTAGATGCAGATAAAAATTATTTTGAATTTGCAACCTGGTGGAGGTTAGTATAGATGGACTAATAGATCAAGTCCAACACACTGCTACAAGCCCAAGCCCTTATATTTTTTCAGAGCTAGATGCGCATAAAAATTATTTTGAATTTGCAATCTGGTGGAGGTTAATATAGATGGACTAATAGATCAAGTCCAACACACTGCTACAAGCCCAAGCCCAAATATTTTTTCAGAGCTAGATGCAGATAAACATTATTTTGAATTTGCAACCTGGTGGAGGCAGGAATAGATGGACTAATAGAACAAGTCCCACACACTGCTACAAGCCCAAGCCCAAATATTTTTTCAGAGCTAGATGCAGATAAAAATTATTTTGAATTTGCAACCTGGTGGAGGTTAGTCTAGATGGACTAATAGAACAAGTCCCACACACTGCTACAAGCCCAAGCCTAAATATTTTTTCAGAGCTAGATGCAGATAAAAATTATTTTGAATTTGCAACCTGGTGGAGGTTAGTATAGATGGACTAATAGAACAAGTCCCACACACTGCTACAAGCCCAAGCCCAAATATTTTTTCGGAGCTAGATGCAGATAAAAATTATTTTGAATTTGCAACCTGGTGGAGGTTAGTATAGATGGACTAATAGAACAAGTCCCACACACTGCTACAAGCCCAAGCCCAAATATTTTTATAGAGCTAGATGCAGATAAAAAATATTTTGAATTTGCAACCAGGTGGAGGTTAGTCTAGATGGACTAATAGAACAAGTCCCACACACTGCTACAAGCCCAAGCCCAAATATTTTTTCAGAGCTAGATGCGGATAAAAATTATTTTGAATTTGCAACCTGGTGGAGGTTAGTATAGATGGACTAATAGATCAAGTCCAACACACTGCTACAAGCCCAAGCCCAAAAATTTTTTCAGAGCTAGAGGCAAATAAAAATTATTTTGAATTTGTAACCTGGTGGAGGCTAGTATAGATGGACTAATAGAACAAGTCCCACACACTGCTACAAGCCCAAGCCCAAATATTTTTTCAGAGCTAGATGCAGATAAAAATTATTTTGAATTTGCAACCTGGTGGAGGTTAGTATAGATGGACTAATAGAACAAGTCCCACACACTGCTACAATCCCAAGCCCAAATATTTTTTCAGAGCTAGATGCAGATAAAAATTATTTTGAATTTGCAACCTGGTGGAGGTTAGTATAGATGGACTAATAGACCAAGTCCCTCACACTGCTACAAGCCCAAGCCCAAATATTTTTTCAGAGCTATATGCAGATAAAAATTATTTTGAATTTGCAACCTGGTGGAGGTTAGTATAGATGGACTAATAGAACAAGTCCCACACATTGCTACAAGCCCATGCCCAAATATTTTTTCGGAGCTAGATGCAGATAAAAATTATTTTGAATTTGCAACCTGGTGGAGGTTAGTATAGATGGACTAATAGAACAAGTCCCACACACTGCTACAAGCCCAAGCCCAAATATTTTTATAGAGCTAGATGCAGATAAAAAATATTTTGAATTTGCAACCTGGTGGAGGTTAGTCTAGATGGACTAATACAACAAGTCCCACAAACTGCTACAAGCCCAAGCCCAAATATTTTTTCAGAGCTGGATGCGGATAAAAATTATTTTGAATTTGCAACCTGGTGGAGGTTAGTATAGATGGACTAATAGATCAAGTCCAACACACTGCTACAAGCCCAAGCCCAAATATTTTTTCAGAGCTAGAGGCAAATAAAAATTATTTTGAATTTGCCACCTGGTGGAGGCTAGTATAGATGGACTAATAGAACAAGTCCCACACACTGCTACAAGCCCAAGCCCAAATATTTTTTCAGAGCTAGATGCAGATAAAAATTATTTTGAATTTGCAACCTGGTGGAGGTTAGTATAGATGGACTAATAGAACAAGTCCCACACACTGCTACAAGACCAACCCAAATATTTTTTCAGAGCTAGATGCAGATAAAAATTATTTTGAATTTGCAATCTGGTGGAGGTTAATATAGATGGACTAATAGATCAAGTCCAACACACTGCTACAAGCCCAAGCCCAAATATTTTTTCAGAGCTAGATGCAGATAAACATTATTTTGAATTTGCAACCTGGTGGAGGCTAGTATAGATGGACTAATAGAACAAGTCCCACACACTGCTACAAGCCCAAGCCCAAATATTTTTTCAGAGCTAGATGCAGATAAAAATTATTTTGAATTTGCAACCTGGTGGAGGTTAGTATAGATGGACTAATAGAACAAGTCCCACACACTGCTACAAGCCCAAGCCCAAATATTTTTTCGGAGCTAGATGCAGATAAAAATTATTTTGAATTTGCAACCTGGTGGAGGTTAGTATAGATGGACTAATCGAACAAGTCCCACACACTGCTACAAGCCCAAGCCCAAATATTTTTATAGAGCTAGATGCAGATAAAAATTATTTTGAATTTGCAACCTGGTGGAGGTTAGTATAGATGGACTAATAGATCAAGTCCAACACACTGCTACAAGCCCAAGCCCTTATATTTTTTCAGAGCTAGATGCGCATAAAAATTATTTTGAATTTGCAACCTGGTGGAGGTTAGTATAGATGGACTAATAGATCAAGTCCAACACACTGCTACAAGCCCAAGCCCAAAAATATTTTCAGAGCTAGAGGCAAATAAAAATTATTTTGAATTTGTAACCTGGTGGAGGCTAGTATAGATGGACTAATAGAACAAGTCCCACACACTGCAACAAGCCCAAGCCCAAATATTTTTTCAGAGCTTGATGCAGATAAAAATTATTTTGAATTTGCAATCTGGTGGAGGTTAATATAGATGGACTAATAGATCAAGTCGAACACACTGCTAAAAGCCCAAGCCCAAATATGTTTTCAGAGCTAGATGCAGATAAACATCATTTTGAATTTGCAACCTGGTGGAGGCTAGTATAGATGGACTAATAGAACAAGTCCCACACACTGCTACAAGCTCAAGCCCAAATATTTTTTCAGAGCTAGATGCAGATAAAAATTATTTTGAATTTGCAACCTGGTGGAGGTTAGTATAGATGGACTAATAGAACAAGTCCCACACACTGCTACAATCCCAAGCCCAAATATTTTTTCAGAGCTAGATGCAGATAAAAATTATTTTGAATTTGCAACCTGGTGGAGGTTAGTATAGATGGACTAATAGAACAAGTCCCTCACACTGCTACAAGCCCAAGCCCAAATATTTTTTCAGAGCTATATGCAGATAAAAATTATTTTGAATTTGCAACCTGGTGGAGGTTAGTATAGATGGACTAATAGAACAAGTCCCACACATTGCTACAAGCCCAAGCCCAAATATTTTTTCGGAGCTAGATGCAGATAAAAATTATTTTGAATTTGCAACCTGGTGGAGGTTAGTATAGATGGACTAATAGAACAAGTCCCACACACTGCTACAAGCCCAAGCCCAAATATTTTTATAGAGCTAGATGCAGATAAAAAATATTTTGAATTTGCAACCTGGTGGAGGTTAGTCTAGATGGACTAATACAACAAGTCCCACACACTGCTACAAGCCCAAGCCCAAATATTTTTTCAGAGCTGGATGCGGATAAAAATTATTTTGAATTTGCAACCTGGTGGAGGTTAGTATAGATGGACTAATAGATCAAGTCCAACACACTGCTACAAGCCCAAGCCCAAATATTTTTTCTGAGCTAGAGGCAAATAAAAATTATTTTGAATTTGCCACCTGGTGGAGGCTAGTATAGATGGACTAATAGAACAAGTCCCACACACTGCTACAAGACCAAGCCCAAATATTTTTTCAGAGCTAGATGCAGATAAAAATTATTTTGAATTTGCAACCTGGTGGAGGTTAGTATAGATGGACTAATAGAACAAGTCCCACACACTGCTACAAGACCAAGCCCAAATATTTTTTCAGAGCTAGATGCAGATAAAAGTTATTTTGAATTTGCAATCTGGTGGAGGTTAATATAGATGGACTAATAGATCAAGTCCAACACACTGCTACAAGCCCAAGCCCAAATATTTTTTCAGAGCTAGATGCAGATAAACATTATTTTGAATTTGCAACCTGGTGGAGGCAGGAATAGATGGACTAATAGAACAAGTCCCACACACTGCTACAAGCCCAAGCCCAAATATTTTTTAAGAGCTAGATGCAGATAAAAATTATTTTGAATTTGCAACCTGGTGGAGGTTAGTCTAGATGGACTAATAGAACAAGTCCCACACACTGCTACAAGCCCAAGCCTAAATATTTTTTCAGAGCTAGATGCAGATAAAAATTATTTTGAATTTGCAACCTGGTGGAGGTTAGTATAGATGGACTAATAGAACAAGTCCCACACACTGCTACAAGCCCAAGCCCAAATATTTTTTCGGAGCTAGATGCAGATAAAAATTATTTTGAATTTGCAACCTGGTGGAGGTTAGTATAGATGGACTAATAGAACAAGTCCCACACACTGCTACAAGCCCAAGCCCAAATATTTTTATAGAGCTAGATGCAGATAAAAAATATTTTGAATTTGCAACCTGGTGGAGGTTAGTCTAGATGGACTAATAGAACAAGTCCCACACACTGCTACAAGCCCAAGCCCATATATTTTTTCAGAGCTAGATGCGCATAAAAATTATTTTGAATTTGCAACCTGGTGGAGGTTAGTATAGATGGAATAATAGATCAAGTCCAACACACTGCTACAAGCCCAAGCCCAAAAATATTTTCAGAGCTAGAGGCAAATTAAAATTATTTTGAATTTGTAACCTGGTGGAGGCTATTATAGATGGACTAATAGAACAAGTCCCACACACTGCTACAAGCCCAAGCCCAAATATTTTTTCAGAGCTTGATGCAGATAAAAATTATTTTGAATTTGCAACCTGGTGGAGGTTAGTATAGATGGACTAATAGAACAAGTCCCACACACTGCTACAAGACCAAGCCCAAATATTTTTTCAGAGCTAGATGCAGATAAAAATTATTTTGAATTTGCAATCTGGTGGAGGTTAATATAGATGGACTAATAGATCAAGTCCAACACACTGCTACAAGCCATAGCCCAAATATTTTTTCAGAGCTAGATGCAGATAAACATTATTTTGAATTTGCAACCTGGTGGAGGCAGGAATAGATGGACTAATAGAACAAGTCCCACACACTGCTACAAGCCCAAGCCCAAATATTTTTTCAGAGCTAGATGCAGATAAAAATTATTTTGAATTTGCAACCTGGTGGAGGTTAGTCTAGATGGACTAATAGAACAAGTCCCACACACTGCTACAAGCCCAAGCCTAAATATTTTTTCAGAGCTAGATGCAGATAAAAATTATTTTGAATTTGCAACCTGGTGGAGGTTAGTATAGATGGACTAATAGAACAAGTCCCACACACTGCTACAAGCCCAAGCCCAAATATTTTTTCGGAGCTAGATGCAGATAAAAATTATTTTGAATTTTCAACCTGGTGGAGGTTAGTATAGATGGACTAATAGAACAAGTCCCACACACTGCTACAAGCCCAAGCCCAAATATTTTTATAGAGCTAGATGCAGATAAAAAATATTTTGAATTTGCAACCTGGTGGAGGTTAGTCTAGATGGACTAATAGAACAAGTACCACACACTGCTACAAGCCCAAGCCCAAATATTTTTTCAGAGCTAGATGCGGATAAAAATTATTTTGAATTTGCAACCTGGTGGAGGTTAGTATAGATGGACTAATAGATCAAGTCCAACACACTGCTACAAGCCCAAGCCCAAAAATTTTTTCAGAGCTAGAGGCAAATAAAAATTATTTTGAATTTGTAACCTGGTGGAGGCTAGTATAGATGGACTAATAGAACAAGTCCCACACACTGCTACAAGCCCAAGCCCAAATATTTTTTCAGAGCTAGATGCAGATAAAAATTACTTTGAATTTGCAACCTGGTGGAGGTTAGTATAGATGGACTAATAGAACAAGTCCCACACACTGCTACAAGACCAAGCCCAAATATTTTTTCAGAGCTAGATGCAGATAAAAATTATTTTGAATTTGCAATCTGGTGGAGGTTAATATAGATGGACTATAGATCAAGTCCAACACACTGCTACAAGCCCAAGCCCAAATATGTTTTCAGAGCTAGATGCAGATAAACATCATTTTGAATTTGCAACCTGGTGGAGGCTAGTATAGATGGACTAATAGAACAAGTCCCACACACTGCTACAAGCTCAAGCCCAAATATTTTTTCAGAGCTAGATGCAGATAAAAATTATTTTGAATTTGCAACCTGGTGGAGGTTAGTATAGATGGACTAATAGAACAAGTCCCACACACTGCTACAATCCCAAGCCCAAATATTTTTTCAGAGCTAGATGCAGATAAAAATTATTTTGAATTTGCAACCTGGTGGAGGTTAGTATAGATGGACTAATAGAACAAGTCCCTCACACTGCTACAAGCCCAAGCCCAAATATTTTTTCAGAGCTATATGCAGATAAAAATTATTTTGAATTTGCAACCTGGTGGAGGTTAGTATAGATGGACTAATACAACAAGTCCCACACACTGCTACAAGCCCAAGCCCAAATATTTTTTCAGAGCTGGATGCGGATAAAAATTATTTTGAATTTGCAACCTGGTGGAGGTTAGTATAGATGGACTAATAGATCAAGTCCAACACACTGCTACAAGCCCAAGCCCAAATATTTTTTCAGAGCTGGATGCGGATAAAAATTATTTTGAATTTGCAACCTGGTGGAGGTTAGTATAGATGGACTAATAGATCAAGTCCAACACACTGCTACAAGCCCAAGCCCAAATATTTTTTCAGAGCTAGAGGCAAATAAAAATTATTTTGAATTTGCCACCTGGTGGAGGCTAGTATAGATGGACTAATAGAACAAGTCCCACACACTGCTACAAGCCCAAGCCCAAATATTTTTTCAGAGCTAGATGCAGATAAAAATTATTTTGAATTTGCAACCTGGTGGAGGTTAGTATAGATGGACTAATAGAACAAGTCCCACACACTGCTACAAGACCAACCCAAATATTTTTTCAGAGCTAGATGCAGATAAAAATTATTTTGAATTTGCAATCTGGTGGAGGTTAATATAGATGGACTAATAGATCAAGTCCAACACACTGCTACAAGCCCAAGCCCAAATATTTTTTCAGAGCTAGATGCAGATAAACATTATTTTGAATTTGCAACCTGGTGGAGGCTAGTATAGATGGACTAATAGAACAAGTCCCACACACTGCTACAAGCCCAAGCCCAAATATTTTTTCAGAGCTAGATGCAGATAAAAATTATTTTGAATTTGCAACCTGGTGGAGGTTAGTATAGATGGACTAATAGAACAAGTCCCACACACTGCTACAAGCCCAAGCCCAAATATTTTTTCAGAGCTAGATGCAGATAAAAATTATTTTGAATTTGCAACCTGGTGGAGGTTAGTATAGATGGACTAATAGAACAAGTCCCTCACACTGCTACAAGCCCAAGCCCAAATATTTTTTCAGAGCTATATGCAGATAAAAATTATTTTGAATTTGCAACCTGGTGGAGGTTAGTATAGATGGACTAATAGAAAAAGTCACACACACTGCTACAAGCCCAAGCCCATATATTTTTTCAGAGCTAGATGCACATAAAAATTATTTTGAATTTGCAACCTGGTGGAGGTTAGTATAGATGGACTAATAGATCAAGTCCAACACACTGCTATAAGCCCAAGCCCAAAAATTTTTTCAGAGCTAGAGGCAAATAAAAATTATTTTGAATTTGTAACCTGGTGGAGGCTAGTATAGATGGACTAATAGAACAAGTCCCACACACTGCTACAAGACCAAGCCCAAATATTTTTTCAGAGCTAGATGCAGATAAAAATTATTTTGAATTTGCAACCTGGTGGAGGCAGGAATAGATGGACTAATAGAACAAGTCCCACACACTGCTACAAGCCCAAGCCCAAATATTTTTTCAGAGCTAGATGCAGATAAAAATTATTTTGAATTTGCAACCTGGTGGAGGTTAGTCTAGATGGACTAATAGAACAAGTCCCACACACTGCTACAAGCCCAAGCCTAAATATTTTTTCAGAGCTAGATGCAGATAAAAATTATTTTGAATTTGCAACCTGGTGGAGGTTAGTATAGATGGACTAATAGAACAAGTCCCACACACTGCTACAAGCCCAAGCCCAAATATTTTTTCGGAGCTAGATGCAGATAAAAATTATTTTGAATTTGCAACCTGGTGGAGGTTAGTATAGATGGACTAATAGAACAAGTCCCACACACTGCTACAAGCCTAAGCCCAAATATTTTTATAGAGCTAGATGCAGATAAAAAATATTTTGAATTTGCAACCTGGTGGAGGTTAGTCTAGATGGACTAATAGAACAAGTCCCACACACTGCTACAAGCCTAAGCCCAAATATTTTTTCAGAGCTAGATGCGGATAAAAATTATTTTGAATTTGCAACCTGGTGGAGGTTAGTATAGATGGACTAATAGATCAAGTCCAACACACTGCTACAAGCCCAAGCCCAAAAATTTTTTCAGAGCTAGAGGCAAATAAAAATTATTTTGAATTTGTAACCTGGTGGAGGCTAGTATAGATCGACTAATAGAACAAGTCCCACACACTGCTACAAGCCCAAGCCCAAATATTTTTTCAGAGCTAGATGCAGATAAAAATTATTTTGAATTTGCAACCTGGTGGAGGTTAGTATAGATGGACTAATAGAACAAGTCCCACGCACTGCTACAAGACCAACCCAAATATTTTTTCAGAGCTAGATGCAGATAAAAATTATTTTGAATTTGCAATCTGGTGGAGGTTAATATAGATGGACTAATAGATCAAGTCCAACACACTGCTACAAGCCCAAGCCCAAATATTTTTTCAGAGCTAGATGCAGATAAACATTATTTTGAATTTGCAACCTGGTGGAGGCTAGTATAGATGGACTAATAGAACAAGTCCCACACACTGCTACAAGCCCAAGCCCAAATATTTTTTCAGAGCTAGATGCAGATAAAAATTATTTTGAATTTGCAACCTGGTGGAGGTTAGTATAGATGGACTAATAGAACAAGTCCCACACACTGCTACAAGCCCAAGCCCAAATATTTTTTCAGAGCTAGATGCAGATAAAAATTATTTTGAATTTGCAACCTGGTGGAGGTTAGTATAGATGGACTAATAGAACAAGTCCCTCACACTGCTACAAGCCCAAGCCCAAATATTTTTTCAGAGCTATATGCAGATAAAAATTATTTTGAATTTGCAACCTGGTGGAGGTTAGTATAGATGGACTAATAGAAAAAGTCACACACACTGCTACAAGCCCAAGCCCATATATTTTTTCAGAGCTAGATGCACATAAAAATTATTTTGAATTTGCAACCTGGTGAAGGTTAGTATAGATGGACTAATAGATCAAGTCCAACACACTGCTATAAGCCCAAGCCTAAAAATTTTTTCAGAGCTAGAGGCAAATAAAAATTATTTTGAATTTGTAACCTGGTGGAGGCTAGTATAGATGGACTAATAGAACAAGTCCCACACACTGCTACAAGACCAAGCCCAAATATTTTTTCAGAGCTAGATGCAGATAAAAATTATTTTGAATTTGCAACCTGGTGGAGGCAGGAATAGATGGACTAATAGAACAAGTCCCACACACTGCTACAAGCCCAAGCCCAAATATTTTTTCAGAGCTAGATGCAGATAAAAATTATTTTGAATTTGCAACCTGGTGGAGGTTAGTCTAGATGGACTAATAGAACAAGTCCCACACACTGCTACAAGCCAAGCCTAAATATTTTTTCAGAGCTAGATGCAGATAAAAATTATTTTGAATTTGCAACCTGGTGGAGGTTAGTATAGATGGACTAATAGAACAAGTCCCACACACTGCTACAAGCCCAAGCCCAAATATTTTTTCGGAGCTAGATGCAGATAAAAATTATTTTGAATTTGCAACCTGGTGGAGGTTAGTATAGATGGACTAATAGAACAAGTCCCACACACTGCTACAAGCCCAAGCCCAAATATTTTTATAGAGCTAGATGCAGATAAAAAATATTTTGAATTTGCAACCTGGTGGAGGTTAGTCTAGATGGACTAATAGAACAAGTCCCACACACTGCTACAAGCCTAAGCCCAAATATTTTTTCAGAGCTAGATGCGGATAAAAATTATTTTGAATTTGCAACCTGGTGGAGGTTAGTATAGATGGACTAATAGATCAAGTCCAACACACTGCTACAAGCCCAAGCCCAAAAATTTTTTCAGAGCTAGAGGCAAATAAAAATTATTTTGAATTTGTAACCTGGTGGAGGCTAGTATAGATGGACTAATAGAACAAGTCCCACACACTGCTACAAGCCCAAGCCCAAATATTTTTTCAGAGCTAGAAGCAGATAAAAATTATTTTGAATTTGCAACCTGGTGGAGGTTAGTATAGATGGACTAATAGAACAAGTCCCACACACTGCTACAAGCCCAAGCCCAAATATTTTTATAGAGCTAGATGCAGATAAAAAATATTTTGAATTTGCAACCTGGTGGAGGTTAATATAGATGGACTAATAGAACAAGTCCCACACACTGCTACAAGCCCAAGCCCATATATTTTTTCAGAGCTAGATGCGCATAAAAATTATTTTGAATTTGCAACCTGGTGGAGGTTAGTATAGATGGAATAATAGATCAAGTCCAACACACTGCTACAAGCCCAAGCCCAAAAATATTTTCAGAGCTAGAGGCAAATAAAAATTATTTTGAATTTGTAACCTGGTGGAGGCTATTATAGATGGACTAATAGAACAAGTCCCACACACTGCTACAAGCCCAAGGCAAATATTTTTTCAGAGCTTGATGCAGATAAAAATTATTTTGAATTTGCAACCTGGTGGAGGTTAGTATAGATGGACTAATAGAACAAGTCCCACACACTGCTACAAGACCAAGCCCAAATATTTTTTCAGAGCTAGATGCAGATAAAAATTATTTTGAATTTGCAATCTGGTGGAGGTTAATATAGATGGACTAATAGATCAAGTCCAACACACTGCTACAAGCCATAGCCCAAATATTTTTTCAGAGCTAGATGCAGATAAACATTATTTTGAATTTGCAACCTGGTGGAGGCAGGAATAGATGGACTAATAGAACAAGTCCCACACACTGCTACAAGCCCAAGCCCAAATATTTTTTCAGAGCTAGATGCAGATAAAAATTATTTTGAATTTGCAACCTGGTGGAGGTTAGTCTAGATGGACTAATAGAACAAGTCCCACACACTGCTACAAGCCCAAGCCCAAATATTTTTTCAGAGCTAGATGCAGATAAAAATTATTTTGAATTTGCAACCTGGTGGAGGTTAGTCTAGATGGACTAATAGAACAAGTCCCACACACTGCTACAAGCCCAAGCCCAAATATTTTTTCAGAGCTAGATGCAGATAAAAATTATTTTGAATTTGCAACCTGGTGGAGGTTAGTATAGATGGACTAATAGAACAAGTCCCACACACTGCTACAAGCCCAAGCCCAAATATTTTTTCGGAGCTAGATGCAGATAAAAATTATTTTGAATTTGCAACCTGGTGGAGGTTAGTATAGATGGACTAATAGAACAAGTCCCACACACTGCTACAAGCCCAAGCCCAAATATTTTTATAGAGCTAGATGCAGATAAAAAATATTTTGAATTTGCAACCTGGTGGAGGTTAGTCTAGATGGACTAATAGAACAAGTCCCACACACTGCTACAAGCCCAAGCCCAAATATTTTTTCAGAGCTAGATGCGGATAAAAATTATTTTGAATTTGCAACCTGGTGGAGGTTAGTATAGATGGACTAATAGATCAAGTCCAACACACTGCTACAAGCCCAAGCCCAAAAATTTTTTCAGAGCTAGAGGCAAATAAAAATTATTTTGAATTTGTAACCTGGTGGAGGCTAGTATAGATGGACTAATAGAACAAGTCCCACACACTGCTACAAGCCCAAGCCCAAATATTTTTTCAGAGCTAGATGCAGATAAAAATTACTTTGAATTTGCAACCTGGTGGAGGTTAGTATAGATGGACTAATAGAACAAGTCCCACACACTGCTACAAGACCAAGCCCAAATATTTTTTCAGAGCTAGATGCAGATAAAAATTATTTTGAATTTGCAATCTGGTGGAGGTTAATATAGATGGACTAATAGATCAAGTCCAACACACTGCTACAAGCCCAAGCCCAAATATTTTTTCAGAGCTAGATGCAGATAAACATTATTTTGAATTTGCAACCTGGTGGAGGCTAGTATAGATGGACTAATAGAACAAGTCCCACACACTGCTACAAGCTCAAGCCCAAATATTTTTTCAGAGCTAGATGCAGATAAAAATTATTTTGAATTTGCAACCTGGTGGAGGTTAGTATAGATGGACTAATAGATCAAGTCCCACACACTGCTACAAGCCCAAGCCCAAATATTTTTTCAGAGCTATATGCAGATAAAAATTATTTTGAATTTGCAACCTGGTGGAGGTTAGTATAGATGGACTAATAGAACAAGTCCCACACATTGCTACAAGCCCAAGCCCAAATATTTTTTCGGAGCTAGATGCAGATAAAAATTATTTTGAATTTGCAACCTGGTGGAGGTTAGTATAGATGGACTAATAGAACAAGTCCCACACACTGCTACAAGCCCAAGCCCAAATATTTTTATAGAGCTAGATGCAGATAAAAAATATTTTGAATTTGCAACCTGGTGGAGGTTAGTCTAGATGGACTAATACAACAAGTCCCACACACTGCTACAAGCCCAAGCCCAAATATTTTTTCAGAGCTGGATGCGGATAAAAATTATTTTGAATTTGCAACCTGGTGGAGGTTAGTATAGATGGACTAATAGATCAAGTCCAACACACTGCTACAAGCCCAAGCCCAAATATTTTTTCAGAGCTAGAGGCAAATAAAAATTATTTTGAATTTGCCACCTGGTGGAGGCTAGTATAGATGGACTAATAGAACAAGTCCCACACACTGCTACAAGCCCAAGCCCAAATATTTTTTCAGAGCTAGATGCAGATAAAAATTATTTTGAATTTGCAACCTGGTGGAGGTTAGTATAGATGGACTAATAGAACAAGTCCCACACACTGCTACAAGACCAACCCAAATATTTTTTCAGAGCTAGATGCAGATAAAAATTATTTTGAATTTGCAATCTGGTGGAGGTTAATATAGATGGACTAATAGATCAAGTCCAACACACTGCTACAAGCCCAAGCCCAAATATTTTTTCACAGCTAGATGCAGATAAACATTATTTTGAATTTGCAACCTGGTGGAGGCTAGTATAGATGGACTAATAGAACAAGTCCCACACACTGCTACAAGCCCAAGCCCAAATATTTTTTCAGAGCTAGATGCAGATAAAAATTATTTTGAATTTGCAACCTGGTGGAGGTTAGTATAGATGGACTAATAGAACAAGTCCCACACACTGCTACAAGCCCAAGCCCAAATATTTTTTCAGAGCTAGATGCAGATAAAAATTATTTTGAATTTGCAATCTGGTGGAGGTTAATATAGATGGACTAATAGATCAAGTCCAACACACTGCTACAAGCCCAAGCCCAAATATTTTTTCAGACCTAGATGCAGATAAACATTATTTTGAATTTGCAACCTGGTGGAGGCAGGAATAGATGGACTAATAGAACAAGTCCCACACACTGCTACAAGCCCAAGCCCAAATATTTTTTCGGAGCTAGATGCAGATAAAAATTATTTTGAATTTGCAACCTGGTGGAGGTTAGTATAGATGGACTAATAGAACAAGTCCCACACACTGCTACAAGCCCAAGCCCAAATATTTTTATAGAGCTAGATGCAGATAAAAAATATTTTGAATTTGCAACCTGGTGGAGGTTAGTCTAGATGGACTAATAGAACAAGTCCCACACACTGCTACAAGCCCAAGCCCAAATATTTTTTCAGAGCTAGATGCGGATAAAAATTATTTTGAATTTGCAACCTGGTGGAGGTTAGTATAGATGGACTAATAGATCAAGTCCAACACACTGCTACAAGCCCAAGCCCAAAAATTTTTTCAGAGCTAGATGCAAATAAAAATTATTTTGAATTTGTAACCTGGTGGAGGCTAGTATAGATGGACTAATAGAACAAGTCCCACACACTGCTACAAGCCCAAGCCCAAATATTTTTTCAGAGCTAGATGCAGATAAAAATTATTTTGAATTTGCAACCTGGTGGAGGTTAGTATAGATGGACTAATAGAACAAGTCCCACACACTGCTACAAGACCAAGCCCAAATATTTTTTCAGAGCTAGATGCAGATAAAAATTATTTTGAATTTGCAAACTGGTGGAGGTTAATATAGATGGACTAATAGATCAAGTCCAACACACTGCTACAAGCCCAAGCCCAAATATTTTTTCAGAGCTAGATGCAGATAAACATTATTTTGAATTTGCAACCTGGTGGAGGCTAGTATAGATGGACTAATAGAACAAGTCCCACACACTGCTACAAGCTCAAGCCCAAATATTTTTTCAGAGCTAGATGCAGATAAAAATTATTTTGAATTTGCAACCTGGTGGAGGTTAGTATAGATGGACTAATAGAACAAGTCCCACACACTGCTACAATCCCAAGCCAAAATATTTTTTCAGAGCTAGATGCAGATAAAAATTATTTTGAATTTGCAACCTGGTGGAGGTTAGTATAGATGGACTAATAGAACAAGTCCCTCACACTGCTACAAGCCCAAGCCCAAATATTTTTTCAGAGCTATATGCAGATAAAAATTATTTTGAATTTGCAACCTGGTGGAGGTTAGTATAGATGGACTAATAGAACAAGTCCCACACATTGCTACAAGCCCAAGCCCAAATATTTTTTCGGAGCTAGATGCAGATAAAAATTATTTTGAATTTGCAACCTGGTGGAGGTTAGTATAGATGGACTAATAGAACAAGTCCCACACACTGCTACAAGCTCAAGCCCAAATATTTTTTCAGAGCTAGATGCAGATAAAAATTATTTTGAATTTGCAACCTGGTGGAGGTTAGTATAGATGGACTAATAGATCAAGTCCCACACACTGCTACAAGCCCAAGCCCAAATATTTTTTCAGAGCTATATGCAGATAAAAATTATTTTGAATTTGCAACCTGGTGGAGGTTAGTATAGATGGACTAATAGAACAAGTCCCACACATTGCTACAAGCCCAAGCCCAAATATTTTTTCGGAGCTAGATGCAGATAAAAATTATTTTGAATTTGCAACCTGGTGGAGGTTAGTATAGATGGACTAATAGATCAAGTCCAACACACTGCTACAAGCCCAAGCCCAAATATTTTTTCAGAGCTAGAGGCAAATAAAAATTATTTTGAATTTGCCACCTGGTGGAGGCTAGTATAGATGGACTAATAGAACAAGTCCCACACACTGCTACAAGCCCAAGCCCAAATATTTTTTCAGAGCTAGATGCAGATAAAAATTATTTTGAATTTGCAACCTGGTGGAGGTTAGTATAGATGGACTAATAGAACAAGTCCCACACACTGCTACAAGACCAACCCAAATATTTTTTCAGAGCTAGATGCAGATAAAAATTATTTTGAATTTGCAATCTGGTGGAGGTTAATATAGATGGACTAATAGATCAAGTCCAACACACTGCTACAAGTCCAAGCCCAAATATTTTTTCAGAGCTAGATGCAGATAAACATTATTTTGAATTTGCAACCTGGTGGAGGCTAGTATAGATGGACTAATAGAACAAGTCCCACACACTGCTACAAGCCCAAGCCCAAATATTTTTTCAGAGCTAGATGCAGATAAAAATTATTTTGAATTTGCAACCTGGTGGAGGTTAGTATAGATGGACTAATAGAACAAGTCCCACACACTGCTACAAGCCCAAGCCCAAATATTTTTATAGAGCTAGATGCAGATAAAAAATATTTTGAATTTGCAACCTGGTGGAGGTTAGTCTAGATGGACTAATACAACAAGTCCCACACACTGCTACAAGCCCAAGCCCAAATATTTTTTCAGAGCTGGATGCGGATAAAAATTATTTTGAATTTGCAACCTGGTGGAGGTTAGTATAGATGGACTAATAGATCAAGTCCAACACACTGCTACAAGCCCAAGCCCAAATATTTTTTCAGAGCTAGAGGCAAATAAAAATTATTTTGAATTTGCCACCTGGTGGAGGCTAGTATAGATGGACTAATAGAACAAGTCCCACACACTGCTACAAGCCCAAGCCCAAATATTTTTTCAGAGCTAGATGCAGATAAAAATTATTTTGAATTTGCAACCTGGTGGAGGTTAGTATAGATGGACTAATAGAACAAGTCCCACACACTGCTACAAGACCAACCCAAATATTTTTTCAGAGCTAGATGCAGATAAAAATTATTTTGAATTTGCAATCTGGTGGAGGTTAATATAGATGGACTAATAGATCAAGTCCAACACACTGCTACAAGCCCAAGCCCAAATATTTTTTCAGAGCTAGATGCAGATAAACATTATTTTGAATTTGCAACCTGGTGGAGGCTAGTATAGATGGACTAATAGAACAAGTCCCACACACTGCTACAAGCCCAAGCCCAAATATTTTTTCAGAGCTAGATGCAGATAAAAATTATTTTGAATTTGCAACCTGGTGGAGGTTAGTATAGATGGACTAATAGAACAAGTCCCACACACTGCTACAAGCCCAAGCCCAAATATTTTTTCAGAGCTAGATGCAGATAAAAATTATTTTGAATTTGCAATCTGGTGGAGGTTAATATAGATGGACTAATAGATCAAGTCCAACACACTGCTACAAGCCCAAGCCCAAATATTTTTTCAGACCTAGATGCAGATAAACATTATTTTGAATTTGCAACCTGGTGGAGGCAGGAATAGATGGACTAATAGAACAAGTCCCACACACTGCTACAAGCCCAAGCCCAAATATTTTTTCGGAGCTAGATGCAGATAAAAATTATTTTGAATTTGCAACCTGGTGGAGGTTAGTATAGATGGACTAATAGAACAAGTCCCACACACTGCTACAAGCCCAAGCCCAAATATTTTTATAGAGCTAGATGCAGATAAAAAATATTTTGAATTTGCAACCTGGTGGAGGTTAGTCTAGATGGACTAATAGAACAAGTGCCACACACTGCTACAAGCCCAAGCCCAAATATTTTTTCAGAGCTAGATGCGGATAAAAATTATTTTGAATTTGCAACCTGGTGGAGGTTAGTATAGATGGACTAATAGATCAAGTCCAACACACTGCTACAAGCCCAAGCCCAAAAATTTTTTCAGAGCTAGATGCAAATAAAAATTATTTTGAATTTGTAACCTGGTGGAGGCTAGTATAGATGGACTTATAGAACAAGTCCCACACACTGCTACAAGCCCAAGCCCAAATATTTTTTCAGAGCTAGATGCAGATAAAAATTATTTTGAATTTGCAACCTGGTGGAGGTTAGTATAGATGGACTAATAGAACAAGTCCCACACACTGCTACAAGACCAAGCCCAAATATTTTTTCAGAGCTAGATGCAGATAAAAATTATTTTGAATTTGCAAACTGGTGGAGGTTAATATAGATGGACTAATAGATCAAGTCCAACACACTGCTACAAGCCCAAGCCCAAATATTTTTTCAGAGCTAGATGCAGATTAACATTATTTTGAATTTGCAACCTGGTGGAGGCTAGTATAGATGGACTAATAGAACAAGTCCCACACACTGCTACAAGCTCAAGCCCAAATATTTTTTCAGAGCTAGATGCAGATAAAAATTATTTTGAATTTGCAACCTGGTGGAGGTTAGTATAGATGGACTAATAGAACAAGTCCCACACATTGCTACAAGCCCAAGCCCAAATATTATTTCGGAGCTAGATGCAGATAAAAATTATTTTGAATTTGCAACCTGGTGGAGGTTAGTATAGATGGACTAATAGAACAAGTCCCACACACTGCTACAAGCCCAAGCCCAAATATTTTTTCAGAGCTAGATGCAGATAAAAATTATTTTGAATTTGCAACCTGGTGGAGGTTAGTATCGATGGACTAATAGAACAAGTCCCACACACTGCTACAAGACCAAGCCCAAATATTTTTTCAGAGCTAGATGCAGATAAAAATTATTTTGAATTTGCAACCTGGTGGAGGTTAGTATCGATGGACTAATAGAACAAGTCCCACACACTGCTACAAGCCCAAGCCCAAATATTTTTTCAGAGCTAGATGCAGATAAAAATTATTTTGAATTTGCAACCTGGTGGAGGTTAGTATCGATGGACTAATAGAACAAGTCCCACACACTGCTACAAGACCAAGCCCAAATATTTTTTCAGAGCTAGATGCAGATAAAAATTATTTTGAATTTGCAATCTGGTGGAGGTTAATATAGATGGACTAATAGATCAAGTCCAACACACTGCTACAAGCCCAAGCCCAAATATTTTTTCAGAGCTAAATGCAGATAAACATTATTTTGAATTTGCAACCTGGTGGAGGCTAGTATAGATGGACTAATAGAACAAGTCCCACACACTGCTACAAGCCCAAGCCCAAATATTTTTTCAGAGCTAGATGCAGATAAAAACTATTTTGAATTTGCAACCTGGTGGAGGTTAGTATAGATGGACTAATAGAACAAGTCCCACACACTGCTACAAGCCCAAGCCCAAATATTTTTTCAGAGCTAGATGCAGATAAAAATTATTTTGAATTTGCAACCTGGTGGAGGTTAGTATAGATGGACTAATAGAACAAGTCCCTCACACTGCTACAAGCCCAAGCCCAAATATTTTTTCAGAGCTATATGCAGATAAAAATTATTTTGAATTTGCAACCTGGTGGAGGTTAGTATAGATGGACTAATAGAAAAAGTCACACACACTGCTACAAGCTCAACCCCAAATATTTTTTCAGAGCTAGATGCAGATAAAAATTATTTTGAATTTGCCACCTGGTGGAGGTTAGTATAGATGGACTAGTAGAACTATTCCCACACACTGCTACAAGCCCAAGCCCAAATATTTTTTCAGAGCTAGATGCAGATAAAAATTATTTTGAATTTGCAACCTGGTGGAGGTTAGTATAGATGGACTAATAGAAAAAGTCACACACACTGCTACAAGCTCAAGCCCAAATATTTTTTCAGAGCTAGATGCAGATAAAAATTATTTTGAATTTGCAACCTGGTGGAGGTTAGTATAGATGGACTAATAGAACAAGTCCCACACATTGCTACAAGCCCAAGCCCAAATATTTTTTCAGAGCTAGATGCAGATAAAAATTATTTTGAATTTGCAACCTGGTGGAGGTTAGTATCGATGGACTAATAGAATAAGTCCCACACACTGCTACAAGACCAAGCCCAAATATTTTTTCAGAGCTAGATGCAGATAAAAATTATTTTGAATTTGCAATCTGGTGGAGGTTAATATAGATGGACTAATAGATCAAGTCCAACACACTGCTACAAGCCCAAGCCCAAATATTTTTTCAGAGCTAGATGCAGATAAACATTATTTTGAATTTGCAACCTGGTGGAGGCTAGTATAGATGGACTAATAGAACAAGTCCCACACACTACTACAAGCCCAAGCCCAAATATTTTTTCAGAGCTAGATGCAGATAAAAATTATTTTGAATTTGCAACCTGGTGGAGGTTAGTATAGATGGACTAATAGAACAAGTCCCACACACTGCTACAAGCCCAAGCCCAAATATTTTTTCAGAGCTAGATGCAGATAAAAATTATTTTGAATTTGCAACCTGGTGGAGATAAGTATAGATGGACTAATAGAACAAGTCCCTCACACTGCTACAAGCCCAAGCCCAAATATTTTTTCAGAGCTATATGCAGATAAAAATTATTTTGAATTTGCAACCTGGTGGAGGTTAGTATAGATGGACTAATAGAAAAAGTCACACACACTGCTACAAGCTCAAGCCCAAATATTTTTTCAGAGCTAGATGCAGATAAAAATTATTTTGAATTTGCCACCTGGTGGAGGTTAGTATAGATGGACTAGTAGAACTATTCCCACACACTGCTACAAGCCCAAGCCCAAATATTTTTTCAGAGCTAGATGCAGATAAAAATTATTTTGAATTTGCAACCTGGTGGAGGTTAGTATAGATGGACTAATAGAAAAAGTCACACACACTGCTACAAGCTCAAGCCCAAATATTTTTTCAGAGCTAGATGCAGATAAAAATTATTTTGAATTTGCAACCTGGTGGAGGTTAGTATAGATGGACTAATAGAACAAGTCCCACACATTGCTACAAGCCCAAGCCCAAATATTTTTTCAGAGCTAGATGCAGATAAAAATTATTTTGAATTTGCAACCTGGTGGAGGTTAGTATCGATGGACTAATAGAATAAGTCCCACACACTGCTACAAGACCAAGCCCAAATATTTTTTCAGAGCTAGATGCAGATAAAAATTATTTTGAATTTGCAATCTGGTGGAGGTTAATATAGATGGACTAATAGATCAAGTCCAACACACTGCTACAAGCCCAAGCCCAAATATTTTTTCAGAGCTAGATGCAGATAAACATTATTTTGAATTTGCAACCTGGTGGAGGCTAGTATAGATGGACTAATAGAACAAGTCCCACACACTACTACAAGCCCAAGCCCAAATATTTTTTCAGAGCTAGATGCAGATAAAAATTATTTTGAATTTGCAACCTGGTGGAGGTTAGTATAGATGGACTAATAGAACAAGTCCCACACACTGCTACAAGCCCAAGCCCAAATATTTTTTCAGAGCTAGATGCAGATAAAAATTATTTTGAATTTGCAACCTGGTGGAGGTTAGTATAGATGGACTAATAGAACAAGTCCCTCACACTGCTACAAGCCCAAGCCCAAATATTTTTTCAGAGCTATATGCAGATAAAAATTATTTTGAATTTGCAACCTGGTGGAGGTTAGTATAGATGGACTAATAGAAAAAGTCACACACACTGCTACAAGCTCAAGCCCAAATATTTTTTCAGAGCTAGATGCAGATAAAAATTATTTTGAATTTGCCACCTGGTGGAGGTTAGTATAGATGGACTAGTAGAACTATTCCCACACACTGCTACAAGCCCAAGCCCAAATATTTTTTCAGAGCTAGATGCAGATAAAAATTATTTTGAATTTGCAACCTGGTGGAGGTTAGTATAGATGGACTAATAGAAAAAGTCACACACACTGCTACAAGCTCAAGCCCAAATATTTTTTCAGAGCTAGATGCAGATAAAAATTATTTTGAATTTGCAACCTGGTGGAGGTTAGTATAGATGGACTAATAGAACAAGTCCCACACACTGCTACATGCCCAAGCCCAAATATTTTTTCAGAGCTAGATGCAGATAAAAATTATTTTGAATTTGCAACCTGGTAGAGGTTAGTATAGATGGACTAATAGAACAAGTCCCACACACTGCTACAAGCCCAAATATTTTTTCAGATCTAGATGCAGATAAAAATTATTTTGAATTTGCAACCTGGTGGAGGTTAGTATCGATGGACTAATAGAACACGTCCCACACACTGCTACAAGCCCAAATATTTTTTCAGATCTAGATGCAGATAAAAATTATTTTGAAATTGAAACCTGGTGGAGGTTAGTATAGATGGACTAATAGAATGATGTTATGCCCAAAAGGTTTTACTTGGCTAGGTGCAGTAAAAAAAATTGTATTCTATACACAGGTGGTGTAGCTTGCAACACAGATAGGCTACTCCACTGATTAACACACACTGCAAGAGGCCAAAAAGGATTTACTTAGCTAGATTTAGCCAAATGCTGTGAAGAAAACTTGCACAGCACTGGCACAGACCTGCCTGGCAAAAAGTGTTAGGAACTGATGTAACCTAGCCCTCAAAAGGACTGCAATTACAATTAGTCTTTACTCCCAACCTATCGATTTAAGAGCACAGACCTGCCTGATAAAAGTCATAGGAAATGATGTAACCTAGTCCTCAAAATGACTGCAATCACAACTATTCCCTACTCCGAAGCTATCTGTAGATTTGTGCGAAAATTGGCTTGAAATTAACACTCAAAGTATAGCGCACACAGCAACAGCGGTGCTGTCTAACACGCAGCTGCAGCAGTGAGAAAATGGTGGCTACGTGTAAAATGGTTAGGTCTTATATGGCAAGGACATGTGACATACACTGCCAATGACACATGCCCTTGCTTGTGTGAAAAAAAGCACTTCGCTCCGTGTGTGCACTGCTGATAGGCTGACAGATTGCACCTCCCCACTGTAAATGCGGGAAAGAGAAAAAAAAAAATGGAGATCTTCATTATTTATGCAGAGATCCATCCCCTGCCCCTCCCCCACCCCGCTGTACACTCAAACTGCGTATTAACATTAATTTTCAGCATTACTGAGAAAAAATCCAGTTCTGATTTTGGTGCACGAACAGTTATCGAACATAACCTCGAACAGCCGAATTTTTTTCAAATTGTTCGTGTTCGCCGAACGGCTCGAACACCGCCCAAAACAGGTCGAATTTGAGATTGGCGAACAGTTCGAGTTGAACACCGCTCATCTCTACTTATGACCGTTGTATATGAACCTCTGAATTGTGAAGCGCTACGGAATATGTTTGGCGCTATTGACGCGCCCAGGGGATGGGGACGACTCGGCGCCCGGGTTTTGTTGCCTGACTCTGGGGGATGTCACGGTGGTCGGCTCCCGGGCCCGTACCCTGGGGTCACTCTTAAAAAGGGGGGAAAGGTTATTTGGGAAAAGGGAATGTTCGTGACGCCACCTGCGGTTTCTGATGAGGACCACCAGCGCTGCAGCAGTCCTCTGAGGCCGGTGTTCCGGCAGCTAAGATGACGTAGCTCCCCACAGGTGGAGCTGGGCCTCAGGGCAGTGTAGGTAGAGGGAATGCAGGGATGCAGGACATAGGAGACCCAGCCGGATCAGAGTAAGAACAGGGACAGACATGATAGTCACTTCAGTACCTTTTACTGGTGGTATTCAAGGCACAATCCGGAGCACTGTAGGGTGAGGGGTGCATTTCAGCACTCTCCCCAGTGAGCGGGTGTAGGGCCTCTTGTTTCTTGCCTTTTCCTGATAACTTTATGACCCACCTGAAGCTAGGCCTAACTAGTCTCTGTCTTGCACCTGCTGACCTTGTGGTAGGGCCTTCTGTTGGAGGTCACTCTCCCTGCTTGCGGGTCCTCCATGAGTCCTGGCTCTGGTACGTATCAGCTTCTGGTGAACTTGGGACATATAGTTCGCCAGGGGTTCCGGTTGTTTCTTCTGGTCCTAGAGATCCTTGCAGACACGGACCCGGTGTCCTGTATATGTTTATGGGATGAGCTGGTTAAGCTCCTCTGCCCCCTATGTATCTCGCTTACTCCACTTGCCTTCGGCCACGCTCGGGCTCTCACTAGGCTTCCCATTGACAGTAGGCCTTGCTACTCTTCACCGCTCTTATGGCGTCGGCACGCCTTGGGCTCACTAACCTGAGCTCTTCTCTAGGCTTTCTCACTAGAGGAACTTACACTGAGAACTCTGTCCCTCTTTGACTTTGAGCAGGAACTCTGTTCTCTAGACTGAGCTCGACTCTGTATTCCGACCTGTACTTGCTGAACTCTCCAGAGGAACTGACTGCCTAGCTCCACCTTACCTTTTTATATCTCTAACGGGCTCCCTCTGGAGGTCTGAGGTGGAAGGTGGAGGTGTGTGTTTGCTGTGAGGGCCTCTTGTGGAGGAATCCGTCCATGCACCCCTCTAGGATCTGTGGCACCAATGCGCAGCAGGGTGCCACATTCCCCCCTAGCATAGCTCAGCACTCCCGGGCTGAAGTACATTTTATAACAACAATAACTCTTCCCTTTATGGGAGGCACTTTGCTTAAACGTTACATATAAAAGAGTATAAATAATAAATAGATATGTACATATAATAAGCAACCCCAGAATCCAAGTCTCTTCCGGTGAGGTTCCCAGACAGGATGTCCATCTCACAGGGTGGAGTACTTGGTAGCTTGAGGGACGTGTCCCAAACCCTTCACGTAGGCCCTGGGGTGGCTGCAGGGCATGGAGATCCAGAGTTGGACCTCCGTTAGTGCCACACCAGACAGGTTTTTCTTCTGAGGTCACCTAAAGGGGCACTCCAGGGAGTGCAACTATTGACAAGTAGCAGTTTATGGGCTGCACATAGTCCTCAGCCACAGAGTTCTTTATGTACCCTTACGGGTTACTAAAGGCAAAAAGGGAAGTGTCCATACCACTTAAATTGTCCATTGCAAGGCAAAACACAAGTTAAGGTCTACATACATAAAAATACACAATACAATACAATACAATACCCCAGGGGCAACTATCTACACTGTCAGAGTTTCCTTCTTACTCTCTGTATCTGACAGGGGTCTGACCTTTAGTACTACATTTGGACCTGCTTGGTACTGGGATACGTTAGGCACTTGTATTTTCTCTACCTCCCATTCTGTCAGTACTAGGTGTGGAGGGGCTACAAGACTGCCCTGGCCTCTCTGCGGGACTGGCAAGTATACCATTACCTGGGCCTTCCTGCTCTGCTCCAGCCGGGGATCCTTCTTCCGGGGACTCTTCTTGAGCAGCCTCTTCTGGGGCACCTACAGGTTCTTCTTGCTGTGGGTAGAAGGTGATTACAGGTATGATTACTGCTCCTCCTAGTTGGGGCCAATCTGCCGGGAAATCTCCTAAGTCAGTGTGTATTACTGCTTTTTAGGCTCCTCCGGTACGGTGAGAGGCACTTCCTCCTGGGGCTTTAGCAGACCTGGACACAACTTCAGATGGTCCCTGGATACTGTTGCAGTCGTACTTCCTCCGTCTCTACTAATTAGGCAGGTCTTCCTATTATCAAGCCATGAGTTTAACACAGTGTAGGGTTCTCTCTCCCACTGGTCATCAAGTTTGTGGTTTCTCCTTTTCCTCTTTAACACCACTTCTCCTGGTGTGAAGGGTTCTGCTGGCGCACTTTTATTGTAGTGGGCTTCCTGCTTGTCCCTCACCCGAGTGAGACTGTCTTTGACACAGGCCTGTACTCTTCTGTACTGCTCCTGTCTGGTCGTGTCCCAGTCCTCAGTGGACATATCTGCTTCTGGTTCTACTACACCAAGCTCCAGGTCCATGGGCAACTTCCCAGGTCTTGCACGCATAAGATATGCCAGAGTACAATTGGTGGAACTCACAGGTATGTGGTTGTACAGATCTACCAGGTCAGGTAGTAGGTCTGGCCACTGATTTCTCTTCTCTAGTGGTAAGGTCCTCAGCAGGTCGATGACGATGTTGCTCATCTTTTCACAGAGACCCTTGGTTTGGGGGTGGTACGGTGTAGTCCTGATCTTTTTACACCGGTACAGATGGCAGAACTCCTTGAACAATTCGGCCTCAAAGGCAGGGCCTTGGTCCGTCAGCACCTGCTCAGGGTATCCATGGGGTCTGCAGAAGTACCCTTGGAATGTCTTTGCTGCTGTCTCTGCTGTCAGATCTTTGACGGGGGCGACCACCAGGAAACGGGAGTAGTGATCCACCATGGTCAGGGCATAGGAGTATCCTGACCTGCTAGGTGACAGCTTGACATGGTCCAGGGCCATGATTTCCAAGGGTCGAGTCGTCTTGATGGGTTGTAGGGGTGCCTTCTGGCTGCTGTAGTCTTTTCTACTGAGGCTACAGGGTCCACAGTTTCGGCACCACCTCTCAATGGAGCTGTGCATTCCCACCCAGTAGAATCGATACTTCAGCAGGGTCTCTGGCTTTTTCCAGCCAAAGTGTCCCGCCTGATCGTGGTAGGCCTCCAACACCATCTGGATGTCCGTCTTGGGCACTACTATCTGCCATACCATCTCATGGGTTTTGGGGTTGACGTACCTCTGGCATAGCTTCTCTCTATAGATGAACAGCCGGCTCTTCTCATTCCACAGCTGCTTAGCTTGGAGAGACGCTTCCTTCTCCAGGGAGGAACCTTCCTGGGTTATCAGTTCTTTGATACGGCTGACAACCGGGTCACTGTCCTGGGTCTCCTTCCAGCTGTGGTGAGGCAGGGGGTTTAACGTCTTTCTGCAAGGTCTCCTGGAGGCTCATTGCTCGTGGACCATTCCTTTCCGATGAAAGGCAGGTAGTTCAATCTCCTCCAGGTCATCCACTTCTTCTTCAGTGTCCGACTGGTGAGGCATCCTGGACAGGGCATCGGCGTTGGCGTTCTTGCGGCCAACCCGGTACTTAATAGTGAACTGGTAGTTTGACAGCCGAGCCATCCATCGTTGTTCCATGGCTCCTAACTTGGCTGTCTCCAGATGAGTCAAGGGGTTATTATCAGTGAAGGCAGTGAACTTACTGGAGGCTAGGTAGTGCTTGAACCGCTCGGTGATGGCCCAGACCAGGGCCAGGAACTCTAACTTGAAGCTGCTATAGCTCTCCGGGTTCCTCTCGGTCGGGCGGAGCTTCCTGCTTACATAGGCGATCACCTTCTCCTTGCCATTCTGCTTCTGACTCAGTACAGCTCCTAATCCTTCGTTGCTGGCATCAGTGTACAGGAGGAATGGTTGGCTGTAGTCAGTGTAGGCTAGGATCTCTTTGCCGATCAGGATCTCTTTCATCACATTAAAGGATTCAGCCTGCTCCTTACCCCACTGGAACGGGGGATTTCTGCCTCTGGGGGACTGTCCTACCAGGAGGTCTTGCAGAGGCGCTGCTTTCTTAGTATAGTCCTTCACAAACCTCTGGTAATACCCGACTAGTCCCAGGAACTGACGTACCTCCTTGAGGTTCTTCGGCTCCAGCCACTTCTGGATGGCAGTGACCTTCTCCGGGTCTGGTGCTCCTCCCTCTGGACTAACGATGTGCCCCAGGTACTGTACCTTTCTCTTGAGCAGGTGTCACTTTGAGTCTCTGTCCCAGTATGGGATGAAGCTGAAGCCCTCAAATACCTCCGCCAGGTGCTTCAAGTGGTCCTCATACGTTTTGGAGTACACTATCACGTCGTCCAGGTATAGTAGTACAGTGTCGAAGTTGCGATATCCCAGGCAGCACTCCATCAATCTTTGGAACGTTCCGGGGGCATTGCAGAGTCCAAACGGCATACTATTGAACTCGCAGAGTCCCATCGGGGTGGTGAAGGCCGTCTTCTCCCGATCCTCCTCAGCAACAGCTACTTGCCAGTACCCACTAGTGAGGTCAAGGATGGAGAAGTAATTTGCAGACTTCAAGGCAGCCAGGGATTCCTCTATACGTGGTAAAGGGTATGCATCTTTATGTGTAATGCGATTTACTTGTCTGTAATCTACACACATTCTCATGCTTCCATCCTTTTTCCTGACTAGAACTAGGGGAGCTGCCCAGGGACTACAACTATCCCTTACTACCCATGCCTTTTTCATGTCGTGCAACATCTCCTTCACCTTCTGGTAGTGTGCTGGTGGTATAGGCCTGTAACATTCTTTGATGGGTGGATAGTCACCTGTGGGGATATGGTGTTGAACCCCCTTAATCCTCCCGAAGTCAAGTGGGTGCTTACTGAATACTTGCTCTTATTCCTGAACCACCCGGTGTACACCCTGCTTCTGATGGGCAGGAGTGGTGTCTGTTCCAACATGTAGCTGTTGACACCAATCCTCCACCTGTGTTGCAGGGTCATTATCCTCCACTTCTTCTGGTGAGGTTAAGGACTCCGCCGTGTGTATGGAGTTGTTATTTACTGTGTACAGTTTGGCAACAGTGGCGTAGTGTGGTAATCTAACCTCGTCCTCCCCATAGTTTAGGAGGCATATGGGCACCCTCCCATTGCGTACATCCACTACCCCTCTGGCAGTCAAGAGTGTAGGCCTATGTTCCGAGCTCAGGGGCTCTACTACCGCCTGGTAGCTCTGTCCTTTGAGACCTATTGCTGCTCAACACCAAATCAGCATTTCACTCATCGGGGGAATCACAATGGGTACCGGGTCTGTCACCCGTGCATTACCAATTTCACCGCCTGTTAGCTTTACCTGTTGCTGGTACATAAGGGCTCGGATCTCTTTCTGCAGTGCCCTTCTCTGCCCTGGTCTGGCAGTGTCAGTTATCTGTTGGAGCAAGAACACCACTTCTCCCAAACAGTTACTAACAATATTTGTGCCAAGAACCATATACAAGTTTATATCATCAGGATTAGTTTCTACTACAATTAGTCCCTGGTCCTTCAGTTCCACTCTTCCCTCCTTTACTGCCACATCCTTAACCCCGACTAGGTTAAGGGGAAGGCCGTTTGAGGCATAGACATAAAGATTTTGATCTGGTGGGTGAAGTTCGTCTATGGACCAGTACCTCTTGTAGAGGACATCAGGCATGATGGTTGTAACATACCTGGCGGCGTTCTTGCATGGTGGTCCATCTCCCACTGTGCAAGAGCGCACTTGATCTCCAGTCCAGAATGTCTCTCTGGCTTCCCTCCATGCTGTCTGTTTGTGTCTGTTTCTGCTGCTTAAGGGCGGCGCCCGATCATTTCCTGCTTTTTGTACCTGCTGTGGGTCACACCCCTTGTGCGTCCTCAGCCTATTGCTGTCTGTCACCTGGTATATAGCTCAGCTGCTCCCATCTATCCCTGCCTGAGCATAGTGTTTCATTCAGTGTGTGCTTGCACTCTGAAGGTGCCAGGTCCCGTTCTTTGTCTCCTGCTTTGCGGTATCAGTTCCCGTGTCTGAACTGAGTCCTGTCTATTTCTCCTGCTTTGCGGTATCAGTTCCCGTGTCTGAACTGAGTCCTGTCTATTTCTCCTGCTTTGCGGTATCAGTTCCCGTGTCTGAACTGAGTCCTGTCTATGTCTCCTGCCTTGCGGTATCAGTTCCCGTGTCTGAACTGAGTCCTGTCTATGTCTCCTGCCTTGCGGTATCAGTTCCCGTGTCTGAACTGAGTCCTTTCTGTGTTCTCTTGTCTGCCTATCCTGGAGGCTGTATTTCCAGGCCTGTCTGAACTCGCTCCTAGCCTGTTCCTCCCGCCTTCTAGGGGCCGATTACCTAGACCTGTTCCTGTATCTTGTCTGTCCTGTCTGAACACGCTCCTTGCCTGTTCGTCCCGCCTCTCTGGGGGCCATATTCCCAGACCCGCTCCTTTATCCCGCTGCAGTGTCGGTCTCCTCCGTACACTCAGTTCCAGTCTGAACTCTTTCCTATCCTTTACCTGTTCTGCCTCTATGTCCGTTCCCTTCCTTTTTCTGCAGAGTCTGAACTCGTACCTAACTCCTGCTTGTTGTCTCTGTACTCCCGTTTGTGAGTTTGTGGTCCACTCGCTACTTCACTGCAAGTATCCTGTGGGTATCTGGCTCTGCCTTTCTCTTCCTGTCTGTTCCGTGTGAACAGAGCCCTGTCCCCCCTGCTCTGCCTTGCTTACCGCTCCGGCGGTTCTAGCCTGCTCCTACTCCTTTGTTCACCGCTCCGGCGGTTCTAGCCTGCTCTGACTCCTTTGCTCACCGCTCCAGCGGTTCTAGCCTGCTCTGACTCCTTTGCTCACCGCTCCGGCGGTTCTAGCCTGCTCTGACTCCTTTGCTCACCGCTCCGGCGGTTCTAGCCTGCTCTGACTCCTTTGCTCGCTGCTCCGGCAGCCTTGCTCCGCTCGGACCCTTTTGCTCGCTGCTCCGGCAGTCTCGCTCCGCTCTTATCCTTTTGCTCACTGCTCCGGCAGTCTTGCTCCACTCTTGCTCACCGCTCCAGGCGGCCTCGTCCTGCTTTACTCTTGCTCACTGCTCCGGCAGTCTCGCTCAGCTCTGACCCTTTGTTCACCGCTCCTGGCGGCCTTGTCCTGCTCTACTCTTTCTCACCGCTCCAGGCGGCCTTGTCCTGCCCTGTTCTCGCCCACCTCTCTGGGCGGCCTCACTCTGCTGTGTTTGTCCGCCACATCTGCGGTTCTGTTCCTGAGTCCCAGTGTGTACTGGGTCCTATCCCGCCAGTGTCCCTACCTGCTAGTGCCTCCATGTCTGCACTCTAGCTGTGCTTGCCTGTACCCCCCTGCCTGCATACCCGCCTGCCTGCATACCAGTCGTGCCTGCCTATACCCACCAGTCTGTGTGCCAGCCTACCAGTCTGTTCCTGTATTCCCCTGTGTGGGTCAACAGCCGTGTCCGGGGTCTGTCCTGGAGTAGCACCTGGTCCCTCTGCTCGGTTCATCCTTGGTGCACTGGCGTCGTATGCCGTCGTGCGACCCTGGTCGGATCGGGTGAATACCTAGTTACGCCCCTCCAGGCATTCACTCTCCGGCACGGTCCAGTGGAATCACTACAATCACACGCACACGCCGCTCAGCCCGGGCGTGTGCATTACAATGGTTACCTGAGATCCTGTGTCCAGCAAAGCGGGTGTCGTGATGCTGTCCAGCACAATGGACAGGAAAGGTCTTCCTCCCACGAACCTGCGGTACCAGTTGGATTGGCCTGAGGGGTCTACTCCTGGGTGTCGGCCCTCGGCCCCAGGGTTTTCTCATTTAAAGGACAGCTCTGGACGGTGTGGCCTGTCTTGTGACAGCGGTAGCAGACAGGGTCCCTTGGCGGGCGGCGTTGGTCGCTGGTGCTCCCAGGGGGTGGCATTGTCCTCCTCCTCCTTCTCATTCAGGGGACATCCTCAGGGCTGTCAGTTAGCAGGATCCTTCCTTCTGCCTCAGGCTCCGTCCTCAGCTGCAGGGCACTCAGTACAGTGGTCAGAGTTTTGCTCAACTGACGCACATCAGAGCGCAGGCTGTCCAACTCACTAGTGGACGTTGCTGGAACCTTGGCATCATCAGCGACCAGGGAAAAGGTGGATGCTGCATGTACTGGGGTGGCCCCACCCTGGTAACATTGGATAGCAGTTGTTTTCAGGGGCTGCTGTCCTTTGATTGCCATGTCCTTAAGGGTGTCAAAGGTGGCATCTGGATGATCCAGGGACCACAAACGCACAGTCCTGCTCTCCTCTTGAGACCTCAGTCCCCGGATAAACTGTTCCTTCAGCATTTTATTTTCATTATCGATGCTGGTTGGACTAACCCAGGGGCCCTCAAACTACCGCCCGCGGGCCACATACGGCCCGCGGGCCACATGCGGCCCGTGGAGGACTTTCATCCTGCCCGCCGGGCTATGGGGGGAGGAGAGGAGAGTGGTGCCCATTGTAAATGCCAGGCATAGTCCCGAACACTGTCCTCCGGTTGCTGAGAGCAGTTGTAGAACCTCATCCTGAGGTCTGTCTCAGTAAGATTCTCAAAGACAGTCTGTAACTTTTCAAAGATTGTGGACACTGACTCCTGGTCTGCAGCCGACCAGGTTTCTACTTCTCGCTCCGCAGCACCAGTCAATTGTCCCAATACAACAGCCACTCATTACTTGCCTGTCATAGAGTACATGTCCAGTATACCGCATATTTTCTTTTTGAATCCAGACAGGGTATCTGGTTTGCCGCTGTACTGGTGGAGCCAGTTTGCTCCCGGAATGTACAGTAGGGCCATGGGTATGAATGGCGTTACAGGCCCTGCTGGTGGAGCAGCTGCTCCGGCCTGCTCGGCATCGAGCGCGGGTATATCATCAGAATCGTTAACTGGTACTTCGGCGTTGTGCTGTTCTTCGGATATTCTGGCGCCCCCTTAGCGAACCGTGGCCTACCGTCTTTTCTTTTCTTCCGGTAGGCTGCAGCTCCGCAGGTGACGGTCTTCTTCAGGACCTTGCGTCGCTTGCGTCCTACGTCAGAGCGTTCACCCTCGCTCCTTCCAGGACCTGGCGCTTCCTGGTTTGATGTCGAGGCGTGGGGCATTTCCGAGGCTTCGCGCGCTTCAGCAGGTACGCCTCTCAGTTTTCCCATGGTTACGCCCTTCTTCCCACTCGGCAGCCCAACAATGGTGGCAATCTTCGCCACAGTTAAATACAGTTTCTGATTAAAGGTGCACAGTACCCGGTGGCAACAGGCACAACACTCCGTCGTTGCAGCGGGCACGGAATCCTGTTTGTGACGCCTGGAAGAGATGATGCGCCCAGGGGATGGGGACGACTCGGCGCCCGGGCTTTGTTGCCTGACTCTGGGGGATGTCGTGGTGGTTGGCTCCCGGGCCCGTACCCTGGGGTCATTCTTAAAAAGGGAGGAAAGGTTATTTGGGAAAAGGGAATGTTCCTGACGCCACCTGCGGTTTCTGGTGAGGACCACCAGCGCTGCAGCAGTCCTCTGAGGCCGGTGTTCCGGCAGCTAAGATGGCGTAGCTCCCCACAGGTGGAGCTGGGCCTCAGGGCAGCGTAGGTAGAGGGAATGCAGGGATGCAGGATAGAGGAGACCCAGCCGGGTCAGAGTAAGAACAGGGACAGACATGATAGTCACTTCAGTACCTTTTACTGGTGGTATTCAAGGCACAATCCGGAGCACTGTAGGGTGAGGGGTGCATTTCAGCACTCTCCCCAGTGAGCGGGTGTAGGGCCTCCTGTTTATTGCCTTTTCCTGATAACTTTATGACCCACCTGGAGCTAGGCCTAACTAGTCTCTGTCTTGCACCCGCTGACCTTGTGGTAGGGCCTTCTGTTGGAGGTCCCTCTTCCTGCTTGCGGGGCCTCCGTGACTCCTGGCTCTGGTACGTATCAGCTTCTGGTGAACCTGGGACATGTAGTTCGCCAGGGGTTTCGGTTGTTTCTGCTGGTCCTAGAGATCCTTGCAGACATGGACCCGGTGTCCGGTATATGGTTATGGGGTGAGCTGGTTAAGCTCCTCTGCCCCCTATGTAGCTTGCTTACTCCACTTGCCTTCGGCCACGCTCGGGCCCTTACTAGGCTTCCCACTGGCAGTAGGCCTCGCTACTCTTCACCGCTCTTATGGCGTCGGCACGCCTTGGGCTCACTAACCTGAGCTCTTCTCTAGGCTTTCTCACTAGAGGAATTTGCACTGAGAACTCTGTCCCTCTCTGACTTTGAGCAGGAACTCTGTTCTCTAGACTGAGCTTGACTCTGTATTCTGTATTGACCTGTACTTACTTAACTCACCAGAGGAACTGACTGCCTAGCTCCACCTTCCATTTTTATATCCCTAATGAGCTCCCTCTGGTGGTCTGAGGTGGAAGGTGGAGGTGTGTGTTTGCTGTGAGGGCCTCTTGTGGACGAATCCGTCCATGCACCCCTCTAGGATCTGTGGCACCAATGAGCAGCAGGGCGCCACATTATATAAATAAATATTATAATTATTAATATTCTATGCATGTAGGGCAGCAGAGCTTGTGAGAAGTATTGGGTGGAGAGGAATTGGCCTCCAAGATCTGACCTGAAACCTGTCGATCCAAACATTCTACATGAGCCACTTGTTAATAGAAAGAGCATTATATTCCTACCACTGCACATGAAACTGAGTCTCATGAAACAATTCGTTAAAGCTTTGCCACCTGCCTGAAGAAGACTGTTTAAAGTACCTCATTTTGGCATTTCCTAGCCTGTCATTTGAAAAAATAAAGGCCAGTGTGTTTAATGGTCCACAGATTCAGCAGCTCATCAAAAATGAACATTTCATTGGGACAATGTCGAACTCCAAAAGAATGCTTGGTTATCTTTCAAAGACCTTGTCAAGGACTTTCTTGGATATACACAATCAAACAATTACACCGAAATTGACCAGAAACTGTGGGAGAGCTACAAAATGCTTTGTTGCAATATGAGCATCAAGGTGCATTTTCTGCATAGCCATCTTGCTAACTTCACTGAAAATCTTGGTGCAGTCAGTGGTGAGCAAGGTGAACGATTGGATGTACATATGATGGCTGACTATTATTGAAGCATCAAGAGTGATTGAACACTCCAGGAAAAGCAATAAGCTTAAATTTTTACCTTAACTGCTACCTAACTTTACTACTTGCACACAATTTGACTTACAGTAACAATATATCCTTTGTATGAACAAAATAGCTTTAAATAAACATTACATTCAAGTTCTTATTTGCATTATTTTGTCTTGTATGCATATTTTGTATGGTTTTGGAGACAAAGGGAGGGTATCCTGTGACTTAAAAAGTTTTTGTGATAGAGAAAAACTGGGGTCACTAATGGGTTTAGAAGATAAAAGTTATTCAAAAACAAGTGTCAGATCCAACTAAACAAAAATTGTGTTCCCAAGTGATTATCTATGTTATTGAGTATGCACCTTACACTGTAAAGAGGATGCTAAAATGGACAGTTTATTCATGTTGAAAATGTAGTGCTGGGTCTCTTTGATTGGTAAGCCATTTAATAATAATTATATTACACTTTTAAATAGCACATATCAATTAATGTATTATTCTCTTCAAAATTTATTCCACATATTTTTAACAATTGATTTTTATATTCTCTATTTAATTCATTTTATATGCAGACTGATTCTCACTGTATTTTTTCAGTCAATAGATAGAATATTATTGATCTTGATTGATTAATCTGAAAAACTATAGTGATATGGTATAGTCTTATAAATAAGTCTGTGAGATAAACTTCTTGGATGCACAGACCAGTTCTAGTGGACAATTACCAGCAAATACCTTTCTTGAAACGACAGTCCTGAATTTATGTAAAAATCTCTTCAAGTTTTATTTACAACAGTTATTACCATCCTTAACAAACAATAAAACTGTCATCTCTGATGTGCAATTTGAACAAATTGGTCTTAATTGTATCTGCTGGTAAATGGAATCTGGTTTCACTAATGCTAGTTGCTACCAATCACAACCAATTAGAAAAGACGTACAATCCCATGAGACTAGGTGGGTGTACTATAAACAATAATCAAAACTGCTAGGTTCAGGTTTAATCGACTGTAACATATTCAGCTCACTATTGGGAATTAACTCATTAGTATACACTTGACCCAGAAACTGAGTGCAAAAGACAAAAGTCAGGGAAAGTCAACACTATAGTGTGAATAGAAAACTCCAATTACTGAACATGCAGAAAATATTGTGATATACCCTAATTATTACAATAATTGGGAGATATTAGGTTAAAAAAGAATTGGTAAATAAAAATTTTAGAACAGTAAATGTATAATCGGCCAATTGTTGAAAGATCCATTCAGAGATAAGCAATGTTCTAATTTTAACAATGAATAGTTTGCTAGCATATCAACATAAAAAAAATGTTTATAGAACTGGTATATTGACTATGTGAACATCAAAGTCAGTTGAATCATTTTCAGGTGTGTAAAGCAACAGTCATGATGACACTACAAAAAAAAAATATATATAATGGTAGAAAAAGTCAGAAAGGTATTAAAATTAAAAATTATAAAACTATTAGAAGGCCAGATGAGAAAATAGAGAATGCAAGACCATACAAACCTCATTTTTCTCAAAATCTAACACAAATGTCTGCAAATTTTTACAAAGAGAAAAAAATTACATAACATAATATTGACCAAAAATGAGAACAATGCTGTCAAAAAACTTAATGCATCAACATTTTTATGCCACTAACGCCAAATAAAAAAGAAAACTTCAAGGATAAACTAATAATTAGAGAAACCACTCTGAGGAGCAGGAGAAGCTTGAGGCCCACTTGCTAAGGGGGACTGTTCAAATGTGTGTTGCCCTAGAGATTGGCCTGTACTGTAGTCACACATGGATGGCTGAAGAACGGAAGGTAGTTGGCATGATGATATACCAATTGACTGTGCAGTGTGGAATTAGGTGGAATAAGTGAGGTTTTTCTGACACTATTTAAACATAGATTAGATAATATTAAATGAAAACCTGAAATGACAGGGAAGGGTATAGTAGAGCATATAAGTCGATGGAGGATTTGTTTTTTTTAGCAATAGTCTGATTGGGTGGTAGTCCTGGATCTATTAATGTTAAAGGATGAACGCATCCATGCTCGTAAGTTTTCAGGAATGCAGCAAAGAGAGAGACACCGACTACAAGCAAAAATATCTTCATCATTCTCAGATAGAGATCAAGTGAGGTATTGCATAAGCATATGGCCTGTAAAGGATGCAGCAGAAATGATGTCCTTCCTTTTTTTGGCCTCTTTTAAGACTTGTTGAGGCAGAACTTGAGGCCAGAGCTGTAGTTAACACTTAACCTGTATACTGGATATTAATAATATTGAAAACAAAAATATTTCTCTAGCTCCAACATATTCCACAGGACTTTACAGTTCAGGGGGTGGCAAGTACAGATAATATTAGTCATTAAACAGTAACACATAAATCAACAAATAAATCCTACAAAAGCATGGTGCCAGTGATCCACTAAATTATTGAGAAGTTTATTACATTTTACAAAAGAGTGGCATAAAATATACATAAAAAGTCAACAGCGAAGACTCAGGGGTTTGTGGCATGAGGTCCAAACATAAATGTAATGAGGGGTAGAATAGATTGTATATGCATATGATTATTTAAATAAAGTGCAATTGCATATCAAATATTGTAACATCATAGCATAAAATTAATGCAGATAATACAGATCTTACTGGGTTGTTAAGTCACATTGCATCCAATTCATACATAACATGGTATACTACATCTATCATCATTTCACCAATGGCAAGGCGATATATATGAATCTGTGCCACCATCTGCAAATGCTATCCCCATGCAATAGATCTTGTCAGCCCCTTGACGCGCATGTCTCGTGGGCTTCCTCATGGGGCGTAATGTACTGTGTGTTGAGACTGACATCTTATAATAACCTTCACAGATGCAAGCTGGTTGGCTGATTTACCAGCTCATGCGTATTCCTGTCCATGCCAAGAGCTGCATCGCTTCCGACATTCTAGATGACGCAGCAAATCAGGGGGAAATTCTCCAGTGACGTCAATGACCCGGGTCAATACAGGGCACCGTCGTCAATGCTCCAGTGCATGATACGTAATAGGCATGTGCACAATCCAATGCCATCTTAGAAGTGGGCATAAAGAAGGGCAGGTATGTGATACATATATAGTGCAGACAATAAATGTGTTATCACAATAAATCTAACCATTCTTCCTATAGTGAACAGTGTCCACAGTATGAGCAGTGTTCACTGCATAAAGGATAGCACACATTTAATACCTCAATTGTAGTGGAATTAAAATGCATGATGCAATAGAAAAAGAAGAGTTATAAGGAAAACCCATCACAATTCATATTTAAAAAATGAGGAAAGAAAAGGATTTTTTATATACAAATTAATATATATATATATATATATATATATATATATATATATGACAAGCAAAATGAAAATATGTGTGATTAAATGAACTTACAAACGAGCCACGTACATTGCAGGCAATTAGTGATGAGCGAGCAGTAAAATGCTCGGGTACTCATTGCTCGGGTCGAGCAAATTGGAATACTCAGGTGCTCGACCCGAGCAACGAGCCCAATGTAAGTCTATGAGAAACTCAAGCATTTTTCAGGCGGCTCCCCCGGCGGTCTGCACAGGGCCTAAAAATTCCCAAAATCGATGGGAACAGTGCTCAAATGACATGGGAACAGCATGGAGAAGACCACTGGAAGCATTTCTGACTCCCAGGTCACTGCTGTCAACAACTTGGTCAGAGTATGACGCCACTTTTACGGACTCACAATAAAACATACAAAAACAAAAACAAAATGGACTTTCCTGGGAAATATATTAAGGAACATCCTTTACAGGGTAGTGACTTGTATATAAGGCAAAATAAATAACCAAAACCAAAAATACTCCTCCACACCTTGGGCAATGTTTACACGTAGCGTTTTTGATGCGTTTTTTCACTTTTGCATTGCTTTCAACCGTGACAAATGCATTCACTGGGAAATGTCATTTTAACATTTTACAACCTTATCTGGCCATGTGGTCTGTGACACATCATCAGACACAAGCATACAGTGCTGAAAAGACATGTGAACAGCATGGGGAAGACCTCTGGAAGCATTTCTGACTCCCAGGTCACTGCCTAAGAGTGTACCCATCATAAGTGATCCTTGGCGCATGCGAAGATGCCTACCGCCATGCACCTGTCATTGCAGACTTGCAACAATCACCGTCCACATCCTTGTCCCAGTGCAGTGTTCAGTTGTCCCTACCCCATTCCTTGAAATGCAAATTTTTGACAGCTGCTTGCATTTGAACCGTGGCCTTTTAGGCTCATGGAGGCGGAAGCTTTTCATAAGCTCATGCCCGCAGCGGCCTGGTGTCCATACTCGGTCCCCAGCCGCCACTGTTCCTCCTGGTGTCGCCTCCGCCTTCCACAAGCACGGGTCCAACAACATTACCCGTGCCCTCCCCAGTGCATTTACTGGCAAGGACCGCCTAACCACAAACACATAGACAGGTGAATGTTACCAGGGACGGTAAGGAGCCAGTCCACAGCTTTTTTTGCTGAGTTGTATTTCACCACAACCATATTCTTTAGCTTGGTGAAAGGACTTGTGAAACCATATCTACCCAGCTGTCATTTCTCCCAGGAAGTATTCTAAAGCTGCTTTCACTTGAAATGTGGCCTTTTAGGCTCGTGGAGGCGGAAGCTTTTCATAACCTCATGCCGGCGGCGGCCGGGTGTCCATACTTGGTCCCCAGCCACCACTATTTCTCCCGGTATGGTCTCCACCTTCCTCAAGCACGAGTCCTACAACATTACCCGTGCCTTCCCCAGTGCACTTACTGGGAAGGACCGCCTAACCACAAACACGTGGACAGGTGAATATGGCCAGGAACGGTACGGAGCCAGTCCACAGCTTTTTTTGCTGAGAGATGTATTTAGCTCGGTGAAAGGACTGGCATAGAGGGAAACCATATCTTCCCTGGGTGTCATTTCTCCCAGGAAGTCCTCTAATGCAGCTTGTTGCAGAAGCAATGGCAGCCCGTCCAACATCAACTCGCACTTGTCGGGGTGCTTTGACACAAAAACATATTTCTTTAAACATTTAATTTCATGAATACAGAGTTGGATAATGGTCTGATCTGCAATGTGGTTTAAGAAATAACATGCATAAGCATATCCGATCCACATTAAAAAAGCAGCCATAGAGTGTCCGAGAACCTTCCCCCACACTTTTCTTAGTCAGGGCTGCTTCTCGGCAGGGTTGGATGAGCCCACCAGAGAACCGGAGACTCCTCCTGTGGGCCTTGGCTTCTCCTTCAGGAGAGTTCATAGTGCCGAGGTGAGGCCATGATGATGATAGAGGCCACCATCTGCTTATTTTTCTGTTACTTGGAATGCAAGCGCTAGTATGCAGCCAGACACCCACCCACAGGCCACAACACTAAAATGCCAGATTTCTGGGCAGCTGCTTGCACTTGAAATATGGCCTTTTAGGCTCGTGGAGGCGGGTGCTTTTCACAACCTCATGCCGGCGGCGGCCGGGTGTGCATACTCGGTCCCAAGCCGCCACTGTTTCTCCCTGTGTCATCTAAGCCTTTCACAAGAATGGGTCCAACAACATTACCCATGCCCTCCACAGTGTACTTACTGGGAAGGACCACCTAACCACAAACATGTGGACAGGTGAATGTGGCCAGGGACGGTACGGAGCCAGTCCACAGCTTTTTCTGCTGAGTTGTATTTCACCACTGCCATATTCTTTAGCTTGGTGAAAGGACTTGGGAAACCATATATACCCAGCTGTCATTTCTCCCAGGAAGTCCTCTAAAGCTGCTTTCACTTGAAATGTGGCCTTTTAGGCTTCTGGAGGCGGAAGCTTTTCACAACCTCATGCCGGCGGCGGCCAGGTATCCATACTCGGTCCCCAGCCGCCATTATTTTTCCCGGTATTGTCTCCGTCTTCCACAAGCATGGGTCCCACAACATTACCCGTGCCCTCCCCAGTGCACTTACTGGGAAGGACCGCCTACCCACAAACACATAGACAGGTGAATGTGGCCAGGGATGGTACGGAGCCAGTCCACAGCTTTCTTTGATAAGAGTTGTATTTTGCTCGGTTAAAGGTCTGGCATAGAGGGAAACAGTATCTACTCTTTGTGTAATTTCTCCGTCACCAGGTTCCGCCCATTGTCACACACGACCCTGCCTGGCTGTATGTTTAGCGGTGAGAGCCACAGATCAGGCTGCTGTGTTACAGATTTCAACAACTCTGCAGCGCTGGGCGGTTATTCAATTAAGCATTAAGCATGTTATCTTCAGCACAGCTGCTTGGCCAAGGCAGTGCTGCAGTGCTGTCAGCTTGTGACTGATGTGGTCATTTCGGAGATGGAGGAGGAGGTGAAGGGGCTGAACAATGTGTTTAGATTGAGCTTAAATTGGTGACGCTGTTTTTTATACTAAAGAAAGATCCTATTGTTTTGATTTTTTTTGCGTTATTTTTTAAGACAAATGCATTCACCTGGAAATGTCATTTTAACATTTTACAACCTTATCTGGCAATGTGGTGTGTGACACATCATCAGACACATCCTGTTTTATTTATGATGGAGGGACTCTGAAAGTCATAAAGCCTATTTTTATAGGGCCATCAGACGGCCCTTACTATTCTTAAAAGGCCAGCAGTCGGCCCTCGCTATTGTTAGAGAGCAAACAGCCGGCTATGCTTTGTTGTTCCCATTATTAACAACTGTTATTGCGTATCCAGTGACTGCAAGGGCTGCCAAAAATTTGGACGCAACCGAATACCCCTTTGAAGAGACATAGAGGAGGGTCTCAGTGAAAAAAATGTTCCCATTATAAAGGAGCGGGTCTCCTATAGTGGTAATGCCCATGCTGTGACTGCATGGGCTGCCAAAATTTGTGAAAAATCCCACTAAGAATTTAAAGATACATAGAGCAGGGCCACAGTAATGACAAATTCCCATTAGAAAGGAGAGAGTCAGCTATACAGTTACAGGGTAAGCAGTGAGTCCAAAGGCTGACCAATTTTAGGAAAAAACCCACTAATAATTTAAAGACACATAGAGCAGGGCCACAGTAATGACAAATTCCCATAAGAAAGGAGAGAGTCTGCTATACAGTTATAGGGTATGCAGTGAGTCCAACGGCTGACCAATTTTAGGAAAACCCCAACTAAAAAATTAAAGACACATAGAGCAGGGCCACAGTAACAAGTGCGACATGTTCCCATTAGAAAGGAGAGGGTCTGCTATAAAGTTATAGGGTATGCAGTGAGTGCAACAGCCGACCAATTTTAGGAAAAACCCAACTAAGTATTTAAAGACACATGGAGCAGGGCCACAGTAATGACAAATTCCCATAAGAAAGCAGAGAGTCTGCTATACAGTTAAAGAGTATGCAGTGAATCCAATGGCTGAACAATTATAGAAAAAGCCCTACTAAGAATTTAAAGACACATAGAGCAGGGCCACAGTAACGACAAATTACCATTAGAAAGGAGAGAGTCTGCTATACAGTTATAGGGTAAGCAGTGAGTCCAAAGGCTGACCAATTTTAGGAAAAACCCCACTAAGAATTTAAAGACATATAGAGCAGGGCCACAGTAATGACAAATTCCCAAAAAGAAAGGAGAGAGTCTGCTATACAGTTATAGGGTATGCAGTGAGTCCAAACGCTGACAAATTTTAGGAAAAACCCCACTAAGAATTTAAAGACACACAGAGCAGGGCCACAGCAACAAGTATGACATGTTCCCTTTAGAAAGGAGAGGGTCTGCTATACAGTTATAGGGTATGCAGTGAGTCCAACGGCTGAACAATTTTAGGAAAAGCCCCACTAAGAATTTCAAGACACATAGAGCAGGGCCACAGTAACGACAAATTCCCATTAAAAAGGAGAGAGTCTGCTATGCAGCTATAGGGTATGCAGTGAGTCCAATGGCTGACCAATTCTAGGAAAAACCTCACTAAGAAGTTAAAGACGCATAGAGCAGAGCCACAGTAATGACAAATTCCCATTAGAAAGGAGAGGGTCTGCTATAAAGTTATAGGGTATGCAGTGAGTCCAACGGCTGACCAATTTTAGGAAAAACCCCACTAAGAACTTAAAGACACATAGGGCAGGGCCACAGTAATGACAAATTCCCATTAGAAAGGAGAGAGTATGCTATACAGTTATAGGATATGCAGTGAGTCCAAAGGCTGACCAATTTTAGGAAAAACCCCACTAAGAAGTTAAAGAAACAGAGCAGCGCCACAGTAACGACAAATTCCCATTAGAAAGGAGAGAGTCTCCCATAATGTTGGCCTATGAAGTGAATGCAAGGGCTGCCTAAAATTTGGAGGCACTTCAATGCCCCTTGGAAGAGATAAGGATAGGAGGGCCTCATAAAAAAATGTTCCCATTAGAAAGGAGCGGGCCTCCTATATTTGTAATGCCCATGCACTGAGTGTATGGGCTGACAAACATTTTCCCCTGGGGGGTATACATGAACATACTGTATAATTTTTTTTTACGGGCATCATAAACACCCTTTAAAAAATTATGTGGGTGTTGCATCACGGACCACGGTCACCCTGGTGATATGGTGGTGGAGGATGAGGAGAAGGAGGAGGACAAGAGCAAACAGCCAAAATCAGGAAGCGTATACCAATGTCTGGAAGTGAAAAGGTGCATGGGAATACACCTCCCAAGAAAAGACACTGGATTTGAGTTTATGTTACGCTGCTATCATTCGGTGGTGTTGAGAAGTCTGGCCCAATCCAGCCCTTGTTCTTTTTTATAACAGTCAGCCTGTCAGCATTTTCAGTTGACAGGCAGATGGGCTTATCAGTTATAATTCCACCAGTGGGACTAAAAACCCGCTCTGATAAAACGCTGGTGGCAGGGCAGGCCAGGACCTCCAAGGCATAGTGGGCCAGTTCATTCCACATATCCAGCTTGAATACCCAATAATTATAAGGCACAGAGGAATCACAGAGGACGTTGGTACTGTCGGCAAGGTACTCCCTCAGAATCTTCCAAAACTTTGCACTCCTTGTGAGAGTACCCCACGTCTCAGGGCCTGTGTGATGGGAGGGTCTGACAAAACTCTCCCAGTACTTTGACAGTGTTCCCCTGCCTCTGCTAGATTGGAGTTGTGTCTCTCTTGCCTGTACTCCTTGGTTGTCCAATGAAGTGTGCCTCTGCCGCCAGCGTTTTCAGATGGGAATTTTTTTTAATAGTTCAGCAACAAGGGCCTTCTGGTACAGCCCCATTTTTGTAGACCTGTCCGCCTCAGGAATAAGAGATATAAAGTTCTCCTTGTAGCGTGGGTCTAGAAGTGTCACCAACCAGTAATGAATGTCACCCAAAATTTTGAGAACGCGAGGGTCATGGGAAAGGCAGCATAACATAAACTCAGCCATGCGTGCCAGACTACTAACAGGCAAGACTTCCGTGTCACCAAGAGGATGACTGACCATGCTCTCCTCCTCCTCCTCCTCTCTGTCCTCTGGCCATCCAGGCTGAACAGACGGAATGACAGCTGTGCAGGTAGTACCATCTATAGTACATGAAACTAGCTACTGTCCTTCCTCCACCTCCTACTCCTCTTCCTCAATGTCACCCAATCCATGTTGGGATGAGATGAGGCTTGGCTGTGTGTAATCACCTTGTATGGTTCCTTGCTCCATCTCATCGTGCTCTGCCTGCAATGCATGCTCTTTAATTGTGAGCAGAGAGCGTTTCAGAAGACAGAGAAGCGGGATGGTGATGCCAATTATGACGTCATCGCTGCTCACTATCTTGGTGGAGTCCTCAAAGTTTTGGAGGATGGTACATAAGTCTGACTTCCATGTCCACTCCTGAAGTCTTATGTGTGGAGTCTGAACTGAATACCGACGGCTTTATTAATGCTGGTACTCAACAATAGAGTTGAGCCACCCCCGTAGTGTTCGAGTTCAGTTCGGTTCGTCGAACACCCGTATGTTCGTTGAACTCTTCGTCGAACAGTTCGTCGAACACCTTCGAACACCGTTAAAACCAATGGCAGGCAAACAAAAACGCTTAGAAACACATAGAAAACACCTTCAAAGGTGTCCAAAAGCTGACAAACTGCTCAGAAGACACAACTAACACATGGAAAAGTAACAAGTACATATAGTCATGCGAAAAGAAAAAAGGTGGAGGAGTAAAAGGAGGGGGAGACACAGATATAGACATGTCATGCCCTTCTAAAACCAAAAAAGTGCGAAGCCGACACGGCCAGTCCGTTCCTGCCCGTGCGACCTCCGTGTCGCCGGGTTTGTGCCAGAGCTGCGGTGGACCCTGACGGCCAGCCCCCCTCTCCCAATACTGGTGCCTGTCCGCTGGTGGGTCAAGTCAGCCCCCCTGCGGTGGAGGCAGGTCTAAGCTTTTTAATTTAAATTGTCTCTCTGATTTGAATGAGTACACTTTAAATCCTTTTACAAGGATCTATTGGAGGGCAAGTCTGATGCCAGTAGCTGCGGGAATTCCAGCTCCAGTAGCGTCCACTAAAGCTGCTGCAGTTAAAAAGCTTTTATAATGATCGAGCTTGGCGGTCCACCGCAAGGCGTCCTACCACCAGTCCCAGCCCCTGTGCCTTGGGGTGCCTCCCCGATGCTCTTCGCTGAGTGTCCCGTGGGCCCGAAGCATTTCCTTTGAAAAAATTAAGTGTCCAAACTACAGGTGGTGTAGCTTGCTTAATAGGTGGAATAATCCGCTGACTAGCAGACACTGCTACTAGGTCCAAATTATTTCCTGGGCTAGATGCAGTTAAAAATTTCTAATTAGATCTACAGGCGGTGGCTACTCCGCTGACTAGCAGACACAGCTACTAGGCCCAAAGTATTGCCTGGGCTAGATGCAGTTAAAAATTTGTAATTAGATACTCTCATTGGATGCTGAGAAAGCATTCCATAGAGTTTCCTGGCATGCCATATATTATTCTCTTAAAAACATTGGGGTAGGGTTCTAGAGGACCCTTTTATAGCCAAAATCATGGCCCTGTATCGCAATCCGTCAGCTAGGCTGAAGATAAATGGAACATTTTCATCACCTTTCATAATCACCAGTGGGACAAGGCAGGGATGTCCTCTGTCCCCTCTCTTATACATCCTAGTGATGGAGCATCTGCTCTCATCAATTCGCGATAACCCCAATATTAGGTGGATTGAGGAGGGATGCACTGAGTACAAGTGCTCTGCATTTGCTGATGATGTCCTAGTATATATCTCTCAATCACATACAGTCATATGAAAAAGTTTGGGCACCCCTATTAATCTTAAGCTTAATGTTTTATAAAAATTCGTGTTTTTGCAACAGCTATTTCAGTTTGATATATGTAATAACTGTTGGACACAGTAATGTTTCTGCCTTGAAATGAGGTTTATTGTGCTAACAGAAAATGTGCAATCTGCATTCAAACAAAATTTGACCGGTGCATAAGTATGGGCACCCTTATCATTTTCTTGTTTTAAATACTCCTGCCTACTTTTTACTGACTTACTAAAGCACTTTTTTTGGTTTTGTAACCTCATTGAGCTTTGAACTTTATAGCCAGGTGTATGCAATCATGAGAAAAGCTACTTAAAGTGGCCACTTGCAAGTTGTTCTCCTGTTTGAATCTCCTCTGAAGAGTGGCATCATGGGCTCATCAAAACAACTGTCAAATGATCTGAAAACAAAGATTATTCAACATAGTTGTTCAGGGGAAGGATACAAAAAGCTGTCTCAGAGATTTAACCTGTCAGTTTCCACTGTGAGGAACATAGTAAGGAAATGGAAGAACATAGGGACAGTTCTTGTTAAGGCCAGAAGTGTCAGCACAAGAAAAACATCAGAAAGGCAGAGAAGAAGAATGGTGAGATCAGTCAAGGACAATGCTCAGACCACCTCCAGAGAGCTGCAGCATCAACTTGCTGCAGATGGTGTCACTGTGCATCGGTCAACTATACAACGCACTTTGCACAAGGAGAAGCTGTATGGGAGAGTGATGCGAAAGAAGCCGTTTCTGCAAGTACGCACAAACAGAGTCGGCTGAGGTATGCAAAAGCACATTTGAAGAAGCCTATTTCTTTTTGGAAGAAGGTCCTGTGGACTGATGAAACCAAGATTGAGTTGTTTGGTCATACAAAAAGGCGTTATGCATGGTGGCAAAAAAACACAGCATTCCAAGAAAAACACTTGCTACCCACAGTAAAATTTGGTGGAGGTTCCATCATGCTTTGGGGCTGTGTGGTCAATGCCGGCACTGGGAATCTTGTTAAAGTTGAGGGACACATGGATTCCACTCAGTATCAGCAGATTCTTGGCAATAGTGTTCAAGAATCAGTGATAAAGTTGAAGTTATGCAGTGGATGGATCTTTCAGCAAGACAATGATCCAAAACACCGCTCCAAATCTACTCAGGCATTCATGCAGAGGAACAATTACATTGTTCTGGAATGGCCATCCCAGTCCCCAGACCTGAATATCATTGAACATCTGTGGGATCATTTGAAGAGGCTGTCCATGCTCGGCGACCATCAAACTTAACTGAACTGGAATTGTTTTGTAAAGAGGAATGGTCAAAAATACCTTCATCCAGGATCCAGGAACTCATTAAAAGCTACAGGAAGCGACTAGAGGCTGTTATTTTTGCAAAAGGAGGATCTACTAAATATTAATGTCACTTTTCTGGTGAGGTGCCCATACTTATGCACCTGTCAAATTTTGTTTGAATGCAGATTGCACATTTTCTGTTAGTACAATAAACCTCATTTCAAGGCAGAAACATTACTGTATCCAACAGTTATTACATATATCAAACTGAAATAGCTGTTGCAAAAACACCAATTTTTATAAAACATTAAGCTTAAGATTAATAGGGGTGCCCAAACTTTTTCATATGACTGTATATCTATCCCTGCTGTTATGGCTGAAATAGATCACTTTGTTACATGGTCAAATTTTAAAATCAATGCAGCGAAGTCTGAGGCCCTCGATGTCTCCCTCCCCAAATCCATACAGGATTCCATCCAGTCCAACTTTCCCTTTGCCTGGCCCTCACAGGGTATCAAATACTTAGGAATTCGTATTCATAGAGACCTCTCCCGTCTATTTTATCTTAATTTTTGGCCCTTTATTGAACAACTCCATAAAGATCTTACTTCTTGGACGGTGAAGGATTTTTCCTAGTTCGGCAGAATAAGTATACTAAAAATGAACGTCCTACCTAAACTCTTATACCTCTTCCAAACCATTCCCGTGGCAATTCCCTCAAATTTTTGGAAAAGACTATGCAGTAGCTTTTAGTCTCCCCAGGATGACACAGGTGGGGCAGATGGTGGTTGTCCCGGCCCGCTAGGCCACATTGTAGCACAGTGAGCTTCGCACTACAACTTATGCTTCATATCCATGTGACGGTTCATGCATGAAGTGCTCAAACTATGGATATTTTGGCCTCTATTTAGCTTTTGGTGACAAATGTTATAGATAACACGAGTTAGGTCATCCTTAGCGATCGGAAAAAATGCAAAGGCTATGCAAGGTTTAGAGCCCATGCTACTAGCAATAATATCAAATGATTGGCTGGGTTACATGCAGAGTGTCTGGGTTTGATTGGGGGTCCCCACAGTCTACCTAGGCTAGATGTAGTTAAAAATTCTCATCAGATACACAGGCGGTGCAGCTTGCTTCGCAGCTGGGCTAATACGCCAAAAGTATTGGTAAACTCTATACTAAATAAGGAAGGATTCACTGACTGTAGTGACCCCTCCGTGGGCCGTGGCGATTGGTGGAGATTTGGTGGATGATAATAGGAGAAAGCTCCTTAATAGAGAAAGTTGGTGGATTTATACTTTAAATACACGTGTACCAGCGGGTTTAAACATCAGACATGATTTGATGTATCATTATGAGTGATCATTTATAGATTATTATTATTATATATGTTCCTTTTTTCTTCTTTTCTTTTTCTTTTTGATTATTTACATTTATATGCATTGTTTCTATGCTATATGATTTTAACATGGTATGTGTGTTTAAATTTCTGATTAACTCAGCCTTGAACAGGTGCATAGCAGGACATGACATATAAATACCACTTCCTTGCTGTTTTTTGCTATGCAATGATTAAGAACTCGTATATATATTGTGCAGAAAGAAGGGTGAAAGTCCGCCCAGGCGGGAGGAAATTGGAGATTCATAACACATATTTGAACTGGAGAGGTATCAGAGGCCTGCAATGGCCACAGGTACTAATGGGGGTAATCAAGGTAGGGAGAGAGGCAAGAGGTCCGGTCATCTTAGTTATACAGGCCGGGGGAAATGACATAGCTTATCACAAGAGCGCATAACTAATGGCAATAATGAAACTGAACACTGAGCGCTTCAGAGAATTTTTCACAAAACTAACTATAGTATGCTCAGAGATTGTGCCGAGAACGGTATGGCAAGGTGCGTGAGACATCACGGCCATCGAACGGACAAGGCAGGTAATAAATATTCGGATGACAAAATTTATAAGAGACAGAGGCTGTGTAGTGATACGACACTGACAACTGGAAGGAGATAAAGCAGGCCTCATACGGCCCGACGGTGTTCACTTAATGGATATTGGACTGGACATATTCCTGTCAGGACTTCAGGACGGAGTGGAACAAGCGTTAAGAGTGATGGATGGGGGTTAGAGTCCTGCATACGAGTAAGCAGGATCCTCCGTGGCCTGGAAATAGAAAGGACATGTTGGAGAGTTACACTTGGTGGCCAACTTGCCGTTGTGGAGACTGGAGACACAGGGCATGCTGCAACAAGCTGAATTATTTTAGAAATAGAATGCATTTCTAATGGAATGAGTATAAACAGTTATTAAAGCTGTGACCAATCCTCACCCATCCAGTTGTAAGAGTTACATGATTGTATTGTCAATGAAAGGGGGGCGTTAGGTGGTTGAGCGTCTGGGTTTGATTAGGGGTCCCCACAGTCTGCCTAGGTTAGATACATTTAAAAATCATTATTAGATACACAGGCAGTGCAGCTTGCTTCGCAGCAGGGTTACTACGCTGACTAGCAGACACTGAAGCTTTGGAGCAGACCTCTGAGTAAATAGCTCTTCTGACTCAACCATCTGTGTTACCCCAAGCCATAGTGTATGTATTTTCTTACGGTTAAAAAGGGGGGGAAGACCCAACCCACCTCTAATTGACGATGGCAACGTCACATAAAACAAAGCCAGGGGACTCCAAAAATGACTCAATTTTTTCCAAAAATTTGTGGCACAGACACCACGTAAGTGGCATCAATTGCCCCAGAGTTGCTTAAAAAGGCTGGTTAGAATGAGTACCACACACTGCTACTATGCCCAAAATTATTTTCCAGACAAGATGCAGCTAAAAATGATTAGTAATTTGCAAGCTGGTGGAGCTTAGTATAGATGGCATAATAGAATGAGTACCGAACACTGCTACAGGCCCAAAATTATTTTCCAGACAAGATGCAACTAAAAATTATTAGTAATTTGCAAGCTGGTGGAGCTTAGTATAGATGGCATAATAGAATGAGTACCGCACACAGCTACTATGCCCAAAATTATTTTCCAGACAAGATGCAGCTAAAAATTATTAGTAATTTGCAAGCTGGTTGAGCTTAGTATAGATGGCATAATAGAATGAGAACCGCACACTGCTACAGGCCCAAAATTATTTTCCAGACAAGATGCAGCTAAAAATTTTTTGTAATTTGAAAGCTTAAAAAGATTGGTGAGGTGATTTTACGAAATACTCAAGCTTTTACTCTTCCCAGGATGACACAGGAGTAGAAAAGTCCTTGCGGATCCATGATTTGTTCATCTTTATGAACGCGAGTCTGTCTACATTCTCAGTGGACAGCCGCGTGCGCTTATCTGTCAGCACAACACCAGCAGCGAGAGAACGCTGACTGCGGGGCATGACAAGATCTCCAAGGCGTAAGTGGCGAGCTCCGGCCATTTATCCAGATTGGAAGCCCAAAAAGAGCATGGATCGAGTGATACAGTCATGGCTTTGATGTTTACTTGGAGATACTCTTGTACCATCGTCTCTAGGCGTTGACTATGTGTCAGACTTCTTGTCTCCTGTGGCCTTGCAAAGAATGGGCTAAAAAAGCTGTGAAATGATTCAGCAAAATTGCTGTTACCAGCAGATACTGTGTTTCTGTTACGGTTTGAGTGCTGAACACTCGACAGTCCCACGGTTGGCAAGTTAGAACTGTGTGATTCACTACGTGCACCACTGGTGTTTTGTGGAAAAGCACATGTAAGATTCTGCAACAGTCTCTGCTGATACTCCTGCATGCATGAATCCCTTTCTATGGCAGGAATAATTTCAGCAAATTTACTTTTGTACTGGGGATCTAAGAGTGTGGCAACCCAGTAGTCAGGATTATTTTGAATTCTGACAATTCGAGGATCATGTTGCTGGTAGTGAAGCAAGAAGGCACTCATGTGTCTTGCGCATCCAAGTCCCTGTTGTGTTGGTGGCGAGGTAACAATCATGCTTCCTTCCTCTGCCCTCTCCCCTCAACCTCGCATAACAGAAATGTGATCAAGGTCTCCCTCATCTGATGAGTCTTCCATCAGTTCGTCCTCCACTTCTTCCTGGGCTCCTGCACCTTCCTCACTAGTTTGGAAGGTACCATGCGCCCTGGTTATTCCATCTCCCCCACCCTCACATGCCTGTCGCCTTGGTGCTGCCGACCGTCTGGACCTTGCAGATGTTAGCCCTTCCGCATACAACTCCTCCTCTACTTCCTCCACCTCCTCTTGTCGCACCACCTGACTCCGAATTCTGTTTAACATGTGCTTCAGCATGTAAATCACCGTAATATTCATGCTGATAATTGCAACGTCAGCACTAAACATCTTCGTCGCCATTTCAAAACTGTGCAGAAGGGTGCATAGGTCCCTGATCTGAGACCACTCCTCCAGCGTGATTTGCCCCACCTCTGGATCTCGTTGGCCCAGGCTATACGTCACAACGTATTGCACCAGGGCTTGTCGGTGCTGCCACAGTCGCTGCAACATGTGCAGAGTTGAATTCCACAGGGTAGGCACATAGCATTTTAGCTGGTGAAGTGGCAGGCCCAACGACTTCTGTAGAGATGTGTGTCGCTGAGCTGCGGGATGCAAACGGCGGAAGTGAGCACACAGCGACCGTGCACTCTGCAGAAGGCCATCTAGTCCGGGATAGTGGGCTAAAAATTGCTGGACAACCAGGTTCAAAACGTGAACCATACAAGGCACGTGTGTGACATTGCCCCGGCGAAGGGCCGCACCGAAGTTTGCAGCATTGTAGAACACGGCCTTCCCTAGTTTCATGTCCAGTGGAGACAACCATTCATGAAACTGGGTCTTCAGAGCTGACCACAACTCCTCAGCTGTGTGACTCACATTTCCCAGACATTTCAAAGTAAAAACCACCTGATGACGTTGAGCCCTGCTGCCAGCATAGTAAGGAGGTGTGCAAGTTCCCTTCTCTGCAGTTATAAAGCTTGTGGCATGAACAGACAGGCTTTGGGTGCAGGTGGAGGACCGAGAGGAGGTTGAGGAGGCAGAAGCAGTGGAGGAACTTTGAGATAAAGAGGATTGACGCACAACTCGTGGGGACGGCAAGACTTGGACAGCAGCCCCTTGTCCTGCTGTCACCATAGTTACCCAGTGCCCAGTCAGTGACATGTAATGCCCCTGTCCATGCCTACTCGTCCAAGTGTCTGTGGTGAAATGCACACTGTCACACACAGAGTTTCTCAAAGAAGAGGTGATGTTGTGTGCAACATGCTGGTGGAGCGCAGGCACACCTTTCTTTGAGAAGTAGTGCCAACTGGGCATCTGGAACTGGGGCACTGCGACGGACATAAGGTCTCGAAAATCCTCTGTGTCCACCAGGCGGAAAGGCAGCATTTCTGTAGCCAAGAGCTTACAGTTGGTGAAATTCAACCTCTTAGCTTTCTCATGGCTAGGAGGAAATGGTCTTTTACTTGTCCACATCTGAGGGACCGAGGGCTGGCTGTTGTGCTTGGGGTTGAGAAGGGTGTCCCCTGCAAACTGCCGGTCTGTGAGGAAGATGCAGGCGGACATGTTAGGTTGCCTTGATCCAAAGGTGGTGCTCTCGATGTCGGAGAGCACTCAACACCAGCTGGTGTTTCCACCTCCAAAGAAAATGATGACATGCCAATCACGCTGGCTGTTGCGGGTAAAGAGGTGGCAGGTCTGCGTCCCAAAACAGGTGTGACTGCTGTCCCCCCTGTCACAGAGGATGAAGAGGCTGCGGATGCACAAGATGGGGCAGACAGTGGTAGGCCCAGCCCGCTACGCCGCATTGTAGCACAGTGAGCTTCCCACTGCAACTTATGCTTCATATCCATGTGCCGGTTCATGCATGAAGTACTCAAACTATGGATTTTTTGGCCTCTACTTAGCTTTTGGTGACAAATGTTACAGATAACACTAGTTGGGTCATCCTTATCGATCTGAAAAAATGCCCAGGCTATGCAAGGCTTATCACCCATGCGACCTGAAGAGCCACCAAGACTTGTGGTCAGAGGCAGAGTTGTGTTTTTAGAGGATACAGTTGTTGACGTGCTTCCAGTACTACGTCTCTGTCCAGGAAGGCGCAACCTGACCTCGTCATCAATAGTATCCTCCTCCACCTCCTCTGCTGACCTCATCGACCTCATCGACTGGCTGACTGTGGGTTGACAGAAAGTGGGATCTGCAACCTCGTCATCATCACCGTGTGTGTTCTCACACCCGTCGTACTCAGAGCCAACCTCTTCCTGCCCTGACAAAATACTCAAGTTGTCACTCCAATCAGGTATTTGAGTCTCATCATCGTCTTCCTCATTGTCTCCACCAACAGGAGTTACAGTTCGGGAACGAGGGTCTACATTATGGTCAGAACCTTCTGCGTCTGGTCCTGGATCTGACTCATAAAGATTCTGGGCATCAGTGCAGATCATTTCCTCGTCTGGATTCACAGAAGCTCTGGAGCCGACCTCTGATTCCCAGGCTATAGTATGAGTAAACAGCTCGGCAGACTCAACCATCTGTTCTACCCCATACTCAGACGGGCAGCTGGACTCTTGGGAGCTGTGAGGAAGCAAGTGCGATTGGGGTGACACCTCTGAGGACTGGAGTATTTGTGATGTTGAAGTTGAGGTGGAGGAGAGCCCACTTAAAGGAACACTTGATATCTGTTGAAGCACCTGCTGTTTTTGTGCCTCATCTGGAATTTGTAGCGATGGCGTGGCCGTAAGAACAGGATCGTATCACATTGTCTGCTAAAAGAAGTAAACATCTTAGATTGGCTGGAAGATCGTCTTTCTTCTGCAGATGTTACTGTTGCTTTAACACCTACCCCATGGACACAACGTTTTTTCCCTTCCCAACATGCCTATTCCCATTTCCACCAGCAGCAGGCCTTTTTCCACTCATTTTGGTGATTAATTAATTGACAACTTTGGAGTTGTTTGCAAAAAAAACGATGGATGGGAACAGAGCAGAGCTGAGTGGCCAAACTGTGGTTTTAGCCCAAAAGAATTGGCTGGGTTAGATGCAGTAAAACAATTTTATTACATACACAGGTGGTGGAGCTTATTATAGATGGACTAATAGAATGAGTCCCACACACTGCTACAAGCCCAAGATTATTTTCCGAGCTAGATGCAGATAAAAATTATTTGTAATTTGCAAGCTGGTGGAGCTTGGTATAGATGGCCTAATAGAATGAGTACCACACACTGCTACTATGCCCAAAATTATTTTCCAGGCAAGATGCAGCTAAAAATTATTAGTAAATTGAAAGCTGGTGGAGATTAGTATAGATGGCCTAATAGAATGAGTACCACACACTGCTAATATGGCCAAAATTATTTTACAGGCAAGATGCAGCTAAAAATTATTATTAATTTCAAAGCTGGTGGAGCTTGATATAGATGGCCTAATACAATGAATACCACACACTGCTACTATGCCCAAAATTATTTTCCAGGCAAGATGCAGATAAAATTTATTAATCATTTCAAAAATGGTGGAGCTTGGTATAGATGGCCTAATACAATGAGTACCACACACTGCTAATATGCCCAAAATTATTTTACAGGCAAGATGCAGCTAAAAATTATTAGTAATTTCAAACGAGGTGGAGTTTGGTATAGATGGCCTAATATAATGAGTACCATACTTTGCTACTATGCCCAAAATTATTTTCCAGGCAAGATGCAGCTAAAAATTATTATTAATATGAAAACTGGTGGAGCTTGGTATAGATGGCCTAATACAATGAGTATCACACACTGCTACTATGCCCAAAATTATTTTCCAGGCAAGATGCAGCTAAAAATTATTAGTAATTTCAAAACTGGCGGAGCTTGGTATAGATGGCCTAATACAATGAGTACCACACACTGCTACTATGCCCAAAATTATTTTCCAGACAAGATGCAGCTAAAAATTATTATTAATATCAAATCTGATGGAGCTTGGTATAGATGGCCTAATACAATGAGTACCACACACTGCTACTATGCCCAAAATTATTTTCCAGGCAAGATGCAGCTAAAAATTATTAGTAATTTGAAAGCTGGTGGAGCTTGGTATAGATGGCCTAATAGAATGAGTACCACACACTGCTAATATGCCCAAAATTATTTTCCAGGCAAGATTCAGCTGAAAATTATTATTAATTTCAAAACTGGTGGAGCTTGGTATAAATGGCCTAATACAATGAGTACCACACACTGCTACTATGCCCAAAATTATTTTCCAGGCAAGATGCAGCTAAAAATTATTAGTAATTTGAAAGCTGGTGGAGCTTGGTATAGATGGCCTAATAGAATGAGTACCACACACTGCTAATATGCCCAAAATTATTTTCCAGGCAAGATTCAGCTAAAAATTATTAGTAATTTCAAAACTGGTGGAGCTTGGTATAGATGGCCTAATAGAATTAGTACCACACACTGCTACTATGCCCAAAATTATTTTCCAGGCATGATGCAGCTAAAAATTATTAGTAATTTCAAAACTGGCGGAGCTTGGTATCGATGGCCTAATACAATGAGTACCACACACTGCTACTATGCCCAAAATTATTTTCCAGACAAGATGCAGCTAAAAATTATTATTAATATCAAAACTGTTGGAGCTTGGTAGAGATGGCCTAATACAATGAGTACCACACACTGCTACTATGAGCAAAATTATTTTCCAGGCAAGATGCAGCTAAAAAGTTATTATTAATTTGAAAGCTGGTGGAGCTTTGTATAGATGACCTAATAGAATGAGTACCACATACTGCTAAAATGCCCAAAATTATTTTCCAGGCAAGATGCAGTTAAAAATTATTATTAATTTCAAAACTAGTGGACCTTGGTATAAATGGCCTAATGCAATGAATACCACACACTGCTACTATGCCCAAAATTATTTTCCAGGCAAGATGCAGCTAAAAATTATTATTAATTTCAAAACTGGTGGAGCTTGGTATAGATGTCCTAACACAATGAGTACCACACACTGCTACTATGCCCAAAATTATTTTCCAGGCAAGATGCAGCTAAAAATTATTACTAATTTGAAAGCTGGTGGAGCTTAGTACAGATGGCCTAATAGAATGAGTACCACACACTGCTAATATGCCCAAAATTATTTTCCAGGCAAGATGCAGCTAAAAATTATTATTAATTTCAAAAATGGTGGAGCTTGGTATAGATGGCCTAATAAAATGAGTACCACACACTGCTACTATGCCGAAAATTATTTTCCAGGCAAGATGCAGCTTAAAATTATTAGTAATTTGAAAGCTAGTGTAGCTTTGTATAGATGACCTAATAGAATGAGTACCACATACTGCTAATATGCCCAAAATTATTTTCTAGGCAAGATGCAGCTAAAAATTATTAGTAATTTGAAAGCTGATGGAGCTTAGTTTAGATGACCTAATAGAATGAATAGCACACACTGCCACTATGCCCAAAATTATTTTACAGGCAAGGTTCAGCTAAAAATTATTATTAATTTCAAAACTGGTGGAGCTTGGTAAAGATGGCCTAATACAATGAGTACCACATACTGTTAATATGCCCAAAATTATTTTCCAGGCAAGATGCAGCTAAAAATTATTAGTAATTTGAAAGCTGGTGGAGCTTAGTATAGATTGCCTAATAGAATGAGTACCACACACTGCTAGTATGCCCAAAATTATTTTCCAGGCAACATGCAGCTAAAAATTATTAGTAATTTCAAAACTGGTGGAGCTTGGTATAGATGGCCTAATACAATGAGTACCACACACTGCTACTATGCCCAAAATTATTTTCCAGGCAAGATGCAGCTAAAAATTATTATTAATTTCAAAACTGGTGGAGCTTGGTATAGATGGCCTAATACAATGAGTACCACACACTGCTACTATGCCCAAAATTATTTTCCAGCCAAGATGCAGCTAAAAATTATTACTAATTTGAAAGCTGGTGGAGCTTTGTATAGATGACCTAATAGAATGAGTACCACATACTGCTAATATGTCCAAAATTATTTTCCAGGCAAGATGCAGCTAAAAATTATTAGTAATTTGAAAGCTGGTGGAGCTTAGTATAGATGGCCTAATCGAATGAGTACCACACACTGCTACTATGCCCAAAATTATTTTCCAGGCAAGATGCAGCTAAAAATTATTATTAATTTCAAAACTGGTGGAGCTTGGTATACATGGCTTAATACAATGAGTACAACACACTGCTATTATGCCCAAAATTATTTTCCAGGCAAGATGCAGCTAAAAATTATTAGTAATTTGAAAACTGGTGGAGCTTATTATAGATGGCCTAATAGAATGAGTACCACACACTGCTAGTATGCCCAAAATTATTTTCCAGGCAAAATACAGCTAAAAATTTTTAGTAATTTCAAAACTGGTGGAGCTTGGTATAGATGGCCTAATACAATGAGTACCACACAGTGCTAATATGCCCAAAATTATTTTCCAGGCAAGATGCAGCTAAAAATTATTATTAATTTCAAAACTGGTGGAGCTTGGTATAGATCGCCTAATACAGTGAGTACCACACACTGCTACTATGCCCAAAATTAATTTCCAGGCAAGATGCAGCTAAAAATTATTAGTAATTTGAAAGCTGGTGGAGCTTAGTATAGATGGCCTAATAGAATGAGTACCACACACTGCTAATATGCCCAAAATTATTTTCCAGGCAAGATGCAGCTAAAAATTATTATTAATTTCAAAAGTGGTGGAGATTGGTATAGATGGCCTAAAACAATCAGTACCACACACTGCTACTATGCCCAAAATTATTTTTCAGGCAAGATGCAGCTAAAAGTTATTAGTAATTTCAAAACTGGCGGAGCTTGGTATAGATGGCCTAATATAATGAGTACCACACACTGCTACTATGCCCAAAATTATTTTCCAGACAAGATGCAGCTAAAAATTATTATTAATATCAAAACTGGCGGAGCTTGGTATAGTTGGCCTAATACAATGAGTACCACACACTGCTACTATGCCCAAAATTATTTTCCAGGCAAGATGCAGCTAAAAATTATTAGTAATTTGAAAGCTGGTAGAGCTTGGAATAGATGGCCTAATAGAATGAGTACCACACACTGCTAATATGCCCAAAATTATTTTCTAGGCAAGATTCAGCTAAAAATTATTATTAATTTCAAAACTGGTGGAGCTTGGTATAGATGGCCTAATACAATGAGTACCACATACTGCTAATATGCCCAAAATTATTTTCCAGGCAAGATGCAGCTAAAAATTATTAGTAATTTGAAAGCTGGTGGAGCTTAGTATAGATTGCCTAATAGAATGAGTACTACACACTGCTAGTATGCCCAAAATTATTTTCCAGGCAAGATACAGCTAAAAATTATTAGTAATTTCAAAACTGCTGGAGCTTGGTATAGATGGCATAATACAATGAGTACCACACACTGCTACTATGCCCAAAATTATTTTCCAGGCAAGATGCAGCTAAAAATTATTAGTAATTTCAAAACTGGTGGAGCTTGGTATAGATGGCCTAAAACAATGCGTTCCACACACTGCTACTGTGCCCAAAATTATTTTCCAGGCAAGATGCAGCTAAAAATTATTAGTAATTTGAAAGCTGGTGGAGCTTAGCATAGATGGCCTAATATAATGAGTACCACACACTGCTAGTATGCCCAAAATTATTTTCCAGGCAAGATGCAGCTAAAAATTATTAGTAATTTGAAAGCTGGTGGAGCTTAGTATAGATGGCCTAATAGAATGAGTACCACACACTGCTAATATGCCCAAAATTATTTTCCAGGCAAGATGCAGCTAAAAATTATTAGTAATTTCAAAACTGGTGGAGCTTGGAATAGATGGCCTCATACAATGAGTACCACACACGGCTACTATGCCCAAAATTATTTTACAGGCAAGATTCAGCTAAAAATTATTAGTAATTTCAAAACTGGCGGAGCTTGGTATAGATGGCCTAATACAATGAGTAACACACACTGCTACTATGCCCAAAATTATTTTCCAGGCAAGATGCAGCTAAAAATTATTATTAATTTCAAAACTGCTGGAGCTTGGTATAGATGGCCTAATACAATGAGTATCACACACTGCTACTATGCCCAAAATTATTTTCCAGGCAAGATGCAGCTAAAAATTTTTAGCAATTTCAAAACTGGCGGAGCTTGGTATAGATGGCCTAATACAATGAGTACCACACACTGCTACTATGCCCAAAATTATTTTCCAGACAAGATGCAGCTAAAAATTATTATTAATATCAAATCTGATGGAGCTTGGTATAGATGGCCTAATACAATGAGTACCACACACTGCTACTATGCCCAAAATTATTTTCCAGGCAAGATGCAGCTAAAAATTATTAGTAATTTGAAAGCTGGTGGAGCTTGGTATAGATGGCCTAATAGAATGAGTACCACACACTGCTAATATGCCCAAAATTATTTTCCAGGCAAGATTCAGCTAAAAATTATTATTAATTTCAAAACTGGTGGAGCTTGGTATAAATGGCCTAATACAATGAGTACCACACACTGCTACTATGCCCAAAATTATTTTCAGGGCAAGATGCAGCTAAAAATTATTATTAATTTCAAAACTGGTGGAGCTTGGTATAGATGGCCTAATAGAATGAGTACCACACACTGCTACTATGCCCAAAATTATTTTCCAGGCAAGATGCAGCTAAAAATTATTAGTAATTTCAAAACTGGCGGAGCTTGGTATCGATGGCCTAATACAATGAGTACTACATACAGCTACTATGCCCAAAATTATTTTCCAGACAAGATGCAGCTAAAAATTATTATTAACATCAAAACTGTTGGAGCTTGGTAGAGATGGCGTAATACAATGAGTACCACACACTGCTACTATGAGCAAAATTATTTTCCAGGCAAGATGCAGCTAAAAAGTTATTATTAATTTGAAAGCTGGTGGAGCTTTGTATAGATGACCTAATAGAATGAGTACCACATACTGCTAATATGCCCAAAATTATTTTCCAGGCAAGATGCAGTTAAAAATTATTATTAATTTCAAAACTGGTGGACCTTGGTATAGATGGCCTAATGCAATGAATACCACACACTGCTACTATGCCCAAAATTATTTTCCAGGCAAGATGCAGCTAAAAATTATTATTAATTTCAAAACTGGTGGAGCTTGGTATAGATGTCCTAATACAATGAGTACCACACACTGCTACTATGCCCAAAATTATTTTCCAGGCAAGATGCAGCTAAAAATTATTAGTAATTTGAAAGCTGGTGGAGCTTAGTATAGATGGCCTAATAGAATGAGTACCACACACTGCTAATATGCCCAAAATTATTTTCCAGGCAAGATGCAGCTAAAAATTATTATTAATTTCAAAAATGGTGGAGCTTGGTATAGATGGCCTAATAAAATGAGTACCACACACTGCTACTATGCCCAAAATTATTTTCCAGGCAAGATGCAGCTTAAAATTATTAGTAATTTGAAAGCTAGTGTAGCTTTGTATAGATGACCTAATAGAATGAGTACCACATACTGTTAATATGCCCAAAATTATTTTCCAGGCAAGATGCAGCTAAAAATTATTAGTAATTTGAAAGCTGGTGGAGCTTAGTATAGATTGCCTAATAGAATGAGTACCACACACTGCTAGTATGCCCAAAATTATTTTCCAGGCAAGATGCAGCCAAAAATTATTAGTAATTTCAAAACTGGTGGAGCTTGGTATAGATGGCCTAATACAATGAGTACCACACACTGCTACTATGCCCAAAATTATTTTCCAGGCAAGATGCAGCTAAAAATTATTATTAATTTGAAAGCTGGTGGAGCTTAGTATAGATCACCTAATAGAATGAGTACCACATACTGCTAATATGCCCAAAATTATTTTCCAGGCAAGATGCAGCTAAAAATTATTAGTAATTTGAAAGCTGGTGGAGCTTAGTATAGATGGCCTAATAGAATGAGTACCACACACTGCTAGTATGCCCAAAATTTTTTTCCAGGCAAGATACAGCTAAAAATTATTAGTAATTTCAAAACTGGTGAAGCTTGGTATAGATGGCCTAATACAATGAGTACCACACACTGCTACTATGCCCAAAATTATTTTCCAGGCAAGATGCAGCTAAAAATTATTAGTAATTTCAAAACTGGTGGAGCTTGGTATAGATGGCCTAATACAATGAGTACCACACACTGCTACTATGCCCAAAATTATTTTCCAGGCAAGATGCAGCTAAAAATTATTAGTAATTTGAAAGCTGGTGGAGCTTAGTATAGATGGCCTAATCGAATGAGTACCACACACTGCTAATATGCCCAAAATTATTTTCCAGGCAAGATGCAGCTAAAAATTATTAGTAATTTCAAAACTGGTGGAGCTTATTATAGATGGCCTAATAGAATGAGTACCACACACTGCTAGTATGCCCAAAATTATTTTCCAGGCAAAATACAGCTAAAAATTTTTAGGAATTTCAAAACTGGTGGAGCTTGGTATAGATGGCCTAATACAATGAGTACCACACAGTGCTACTATGCCCAAAATTATTTTCCAGGCAAGATGCAGCTAAAAATTATTATTAATTTCAAAACTGGTGGAGCTTGGTATAGATCGCCTAATACAGTGAGTACCACACACTGCTACTATGCCCAAAATTAATTTCCAGGCAAGATGCAGCTAAAAATTATTAGTAATTTGAAAGCTGGTGGAGCTTAGTATAGATGGCCTAATAGAATGAGTACCACACACTGCTAATATGCCCAAAATTATTTTCCAGGCAAGATGCAGCTAAAAATTATTATTAATTTCAAAACTGGTGGAGATTGGTATAGATGGCCTAAAACAATCAGTACCACACACTGCTACTATGCCCAAAATTATTTTCCAGGCAAGATGCAGCTAAAAGTTATTAGTAATTTCAAAACTGGCGGAGCTTAGTATAGATGGCCTAATATAATGAGTACCACACACTGCTACTATGCCCAAAATTATTTTCCAGACAAGATGCAGCTAAAAATTATTATTAATATCAAAACTGGCGGAGCTTGGTATAGATGGCCTAATACAATGAGTACCACACACTGCTACTATGCCCAAAATTATTTTCCAGGCAAGATGCAGCTAAAAATTATTAGTAATTTGAAAGCTGGTAGAGCTTGGTATAGATGGCCTAATAGAATGAGTACCACACACTGCTAATATGCCCAAAATTATTTTCTAGGCAAGATTCAGCTAAAAATTATTATTAATTTCAAAACTGGTGGAGCTTGGTATAGATGGCCTAATACAATGAGTACCACATACTGCTAATATGCCCAAAATTATTTTCCAGGCAAGATGCAGCTAAAAATTATTAGTAATTTGAATGCTGGTGGAGCTTAGTATAGATTGCCTAATAGAATGAGTACTACACACAGCTAGTGTGCCCAAAATTATTTTCCAGGCAAGATACAGCTAAAAATTATTAGTAATTTCAAAACTGCTGGAGCTTGGTATAGATGGCCTAATAAAATGAGTACCACACACTGCTACTATGCCGAAAATTATTTTCCAGGCAAGATGCAGCTTAAAATTATTAGTAATTTGAAAGCTAGTGTAGCTTTGTATAGATGACCTAATAGAATGAGTACCACATACTGCTAATATGCCCAAAATTATTTTCTAGGCAAGATGCAGCTAAAAATTATTAGTAATTTGAAAGCTGATGGAGCTTAGTTTAGATGACCTAATAGAATGAGTAGCACACACTGCCACTATGCCCAAAATTATTTTACAGGCAAGGTTCAGCTAAAAATTATTATTAATTTCAAAACTGGTGGAGCTTGGTAAAGATGGCCTAATACAATGAGTACCACATACTGTTAATATGCCCAAAATTATTTTCCAGGCAAGATGCAGCTAAAAATTATTAGTAATTTGAAAGCTGGTGGAGCTTAGTATAGATTGCCTAATAGAATGAGTACCACACACTGCTAGTATGCCCAAAATTATTTTCCAGGCAACATGCAGCTAAAAATTATTAGTAATTTCAAAACTGGTGGAGCTTGGTATAGATGGCCTAATACAATGAGTACCACACACTGCTACTATGCCCAAAATTATTTTCCAGGCAAGATGCAGCTAAAAATTATTATTAATTTCAAAACTGGTGGAGCTTGGTATAGATGGCCTAATACAATGAGTACCACACACTGCTACTATGCCCAAAATTATTTTCCAGCCAAGATGCAGCTAAAAATTATTACTAATTTGAAAGCTGGTGGAGCTTTGTATAGATGACCTAATAGAATGAGTACCACATACTGCTTATATGTCCAAAATTATTTTCCAGGCAAGATGCAGCTAAAAATTATTAGTAATTTGAAAGCTGGTGGAGCTTAGTATAGATGGCCTAATCGAATGAGTACCACACACTGCTACTATGCCCAAAATTATTTTCCAGGCAAGATGCAGCTAAAAATTATTATTAATTTCAAAACTGGGGGAGCTTGGTATACATGGCCTAATACAATGAGTACAACACACTGCTATTATGCCCAAAATTATTTTCCAGGCAAGATGCAGCTAAAAATTATTAGTAATTTGAAAACTGGTGGAGCTTATTATAGATGGCCTAATAGAATGAGTACCACACACTGCTAGTATGCCCAAAATTATTTTCCAGGCAAAATACAGCTAAAAATTTTTAGTAATTTCAAAACTGGTGGAGCTTGGTATAGATGGCCTAATACAATGAGTACCACAGAGTGCTAATATGCCCAAAATTATTTTCCAGGCAAGATGCAGCTAAAAATTATTATTAATTTCAAAACTGGTGGAGCTTGGTATAGATCGCCTAATACAGTGAGTACCACACACTGCTACTATGCCCAAAATTAATTTCCAGGCAAGATGCAGCTAAAAATTATTAGTAATTTGAAAGCTGGTAGAGCTTGGAATAGATGGCCTAATAGAATGAGTACCACACACTGCTAATATGCCCAAAATTATTTTCTAGGCAAGATTCAGCTAAAAATTATTATTAATTTCAAAACTGGTGGAGCTTGGTATAGATGGCCTAATACAATGAGTACCACATACTGCTAATATGCCCAAAATTATTTTCCAGGCAAGATGCAGCTAAAAATTATTAGTAATTTGAAAGCTGGTGGAGCTTAGTATAGATTGCCTAATAGAATGAGTACTACACACTGCTAGTATGCCCAAAATTATTTTCCAGGCAAGATACAGCTAAAAATTATTAGTAATTTCAAAACTGCTGGAGCTTGGTATAGATGGCATAATACAATGAGTACCACACACTGCTACTATGCCCAAAATTATTTTCCAGGCAAGATGCAGCTAAAAATTATTAGTAATTTCAAAACTGGTGGAGCTTTGTATAGATGGCCTAAAACAATGCGTTCCACACACTGCTACTGTGCCCAAAATTATTTTCCAGGCAAGATGCAGCTAAAAATTATTAGTAATTTGAAAGCTGGTGGAGCTTAGCATAGATGGCCTAATATAATGAGTACCACACACTGCTAGTATGCCCAAAATTATTTTCCAGGCAAGATACAGCTAAAATTAGTAATTTCAAAACTGGTGGAGCTTGGTATAGATGGCCTAATACAATGAGTACCACACACTGCTACTATGCCCAAAATTATTTTCCAGGCAAGATGCAGCTAAAAATTATTATTAATTTGAAAACTGGTGGAGCTTGGTATAGATGGCCTAATACAATGAGTACCACACACTGCTACTATGCACAAAATTATTTTCCAGGCAAGATGCAGCTAAAAATTATTAGTAATTTGAAAGCTGGTGGAGCTTAGTATAGATGGCCTAATAGAATGAGTACCACACACTGCTAATATGCCCAAAATTATTTTCCAGGCAAGATGCAGCTAAAAATTATTAGTAATTTCAAAACTGGTGGAGCTTGGAATAGATGGCCTCATACAATGAGTACCACACACGGCTACTATGCCCAAAATTATTTTACAGGCAAGATTCAGCTAAAAATTATTAGTAATTTCAAAACTGGCGGAGCTTGGTATAGATGGCCTAATACAATGAGTAACACACACTGCTACTATGCCCAAAATTATTTTCCAGGCAAGATGCAGCTAAAAATTATTATTAATTTCAAAACTGCTGGAGCTTGGTATAGATGGCCTAATACAATGAGTATCACACACTGCTACTATGCCCAAAATTATTTTCCAGGCAAGATGCAGCTAAAAATTTTTAGTAATTTCAAAACTGGCGGAGCTTGGTATAGATGGCCTAATACAATGAGTACCACACACTGCTACTATGCCCAAAATTATTTTCCAGACAAGATGCAGCTAAAAATTATTATTAATATCAAATCTGATGGAGCTTGGTATAGATGGCCTAATACAATGAGTACCACACACTGCTACTATGCCCAAAATTATTTTCCAGGCAAGATGCAGCTAAAAATTATTAGTAATTTGAAAGCTGGTGGAGCTTGGTATAGATGGCCTAATAGAATGAGTACCACACACTGCTAATATGCCCAAAATTATTTTCCAGGCAAGATTCAGCTAAAAATTATTATTAATTTCAAAACTGGTGGAGCTTGGTATAAATGGCCTAATACAATGAGTACCACACACTGCTACTATGCCCAAAATTATTTTCAGGGCAAGATGCAGCTTAAAATTATTAGTAATTTCAAAACTGGTGGAGCTTGGTATAAATGGCCTAATACAATGAGTACCACACACTGCTACTATGCCCAAAATTATTTTCAGGGCAAGATGCAGCTAAAAATTATTAGTAATTTCAAAACTGGTGGAGCTTGGTATAGATGGCCTAAAACAATGCGTTCCACACACTGCTACTGTGCCCAAAATTATTTTCCAGGCAAGATGCAGCTAAAAATTATTAGTAATTTGAAAGCTGGTGGAGCTTAGCATAGATGGCCTAATATAATGAGTACCACACACTGCTAGTATGCCCAAAATTATTTTCCAGGCAAGATACAGCTAAAATTAGTAATTTCAAAACTGGTGGAGCTTTTTATAGATGGCCTAATACAATGAGTACCACACACTGCTACTATGCCCAAAATTATTTTCCAGGCAAGATGCAGCTAAAAATTATTAGTAATTTCAAAACTGGAAGAGCTTGGTATAGATGGCCTAATACAATGCGTACCACACACTGCTACTATGCCCAAAATTATTTTCCAGGCAAGATGCAGCTAAAAATTATTATTAATTTCAAAAGTGGTGGAGCTTGGTAGAGAAGGCCTAATACAATGAGTACCACACACTGCTACTATGCCCAAAATTATTTTCCAGGCAAGATACAGCTAAAAAATTATTATTAAATTTAAAGCTGGTGGAGCTTAGTATAGATGACCTAATAGAATGAGTACCACATACTGCTAATATGCCCAAAATTATTTTCCAGGCAAGATGCAGCTAAAAATTATTAGTAATTTGAAAGCTGGTGGAGCTTAGTATAGATGGCCTAATATAATGAGTACCACACACTGCTAGTATGCCCAAAATTATTTTCCAGGCAAGATACAGCTAAAAATTATTAGTAATTTCAAAACTGGTGGAGCTTGGTATAGATGGCCTAATACAATGAGTACCACACACTGCTACTATGCCCAAAATTATTTTCCAGGCAAGATGCAGCTAAAAATTATTAGTAATTTCAAAACTGGTGGAGCTTGGTATAGATGGCCTAATACAATGAGTACGACACACTGCTAATATGCCCAAAATTATTTTCCAGGCAAGATGCAGCTAAAAATTATTAGTAATTTCAAAACTGGTAGAGCTTGGTATAGATGGCCTAATACAATGAGTACCACACACTGCTACTATGCCCAAAATTATTTTCCAGGCAAGATGCAGCTAAAAATTATTAGTAATTTCAAAACTGGTAGAGCTTGGTATAGATGGCCTAATACAATGCGTACCACACACTGCTACTATGCCCAAAATTATTTTCCAGGCAAGATGCAGCTAAAAAATTATTATTAATTTGAAAGCTGGTGGAGCTTAGTATAGATGACCTAATAGAATAAGAACCACATACTGCTAATATGCCCAAAATTATTTTCCAGGCAAGATGCAGCTCAAAATTATTAGCAATTTGAAAGCTGGTGGAGCTTAGTATAGATGGAATAATATAATGAGTACCGCACACTGCTACTATGCCCAAAATTATTTTCCAGCCAAGATGCAGCTAAAAATTATTACTAATTTGAAAGCTGGTGGAGCTTTGTATAGATGACCTAATAGAATGAGTACCACATACTGCTAATATGCCCAGAACTATTTTACAGGCAAGATGCAGCTCAAAATTATTAGTAATTTGAAAGCTGGTGGAGCTTAGTATAGATGGCCTAATAGAATCAGTACCACACACTGCTACTATGCCCAAAATTATTTTCCAGACAAGATGCAGCTAAAAATTATTATTAATTTGAAAACTGGTGGAGCTTGGTATAGATGGCCTAATACAATGAGTACCACATACTGCTAATATGCCCAAAATTATTTTCCAGGCAAGATGCAGCTAAAAATTATTAGTAATTTGAATGCTGGTGGAGCTTAGTATAGATTGCCTAATAGAATGAGTACTACACACTGCTAGTATGCCCAAAATTATTTTCCAGGCAAGATACAGCTAAAAATTATTAGTAATTTCAAAACTGCTGGAGCTTGGTATAGATGGCCTAATACAATGAGTACCACACACTGCTACTATGCCCAAAATTATTTTCCAGGCAAGATGCAGCTAAAAATTATTAGTAATTTCAAAACTGGTGGAGCTTGGTATAGATGGCCTAAAACAATGCGTTCCACACACTGCTACTGTGCCCAAAATTATTTTCCAGGCAAGATGCAGCTAAAAATTATTAGTAATTTGAAAGCTGGTGGAGCTTAGCATAGATGGCCTAATATAATGAGTACCACACACTGCTAGTATGCCCAAAATTATTTTCCAGGCAAGATACAGCTAAAATTAGTAATTTCAAAACTGGTGGAGCTTTTTATAGATGGCCTAATACAATGAGTACCACACATTGCTACTATGCCCAAAATTATTTTCCAGGCAAGATGCAGCTAAAAATTATTAGTAATTTCAAAACTGGAAGAGCTTGGTATAGATGGCCTAATACAATGCGTACCACACACTGCTACTATGCCCAAAATTATTTTCCAGGCAAGATGCAGCTAAAAATTATTATTAATTTCAAAAGTGGTGGAGCTTGGTAGAGAAGGCCTAATACAATGAGTACCACACACTGCTACTATGCCCAAAATTATTTTCCAGGCAAGATACAGCTAAAAAATTATTATTAAATTGAAAGCTGGTGGAGCTTAGTATAGATGACCTAATAGAATGAGTACCACATACTGCTAATATGCCCAAAATTATTTTCCAGGCAAGATGCAGCTAAAAATTATTAGTAATTTGAAAGCTGGTGGAGCTTAGTATAGATGGCCTAATATAATGAGTACCACACACTGCTAGTATGCCCAAAATTATTTTCCAGGCAAGATACAGCTAAAAATTATTAGTAATTTCAAAACTGGTGGAGCTTGGTATAGATGGCCTAATACAATGAGTACCACACACTGCTACTATGCCCAAAATTATTTTCCAGGCAAGATGCAGCTAAAAATTATTAGTAATTTCAAAACTGGTGGAGCTTGGTATAGATGGCCTAATACAATGAGTACGACACACTGCTAATATGCCCAAAATTATTTTCCAGGCAAGATGCAGCTAAAAATTATTAGTAATTTCAAAACTGGTAGAGCTTGGTATAGATGGCCTAATACAATGAGTACCACACACTGCTACTATGCCCAAAATTATTTTCCAGGCAAGATGCAGCTAAAAATTATTAGTAATTTCAAAACTGGTAGAGCTTGGTATAGATGGCCTAATACAATGCGTACCACACACTGCTACTATGCCCAAAATTATTTTCCAGGCAAGATGCAGCTAAAAAATTATGATTAATTTGAAAGCTGGTGGAGCTTAGTATAGATGACCTAATAGAATAAGAACCACATACTGCTAATATGCCCAAAATTATTTTCCAGGCAAGATGCAGCTCAAAATTATTAGCAATTTGAAAGCTGGTGGAGCTTAGTATAGATGGAATAATATAATGAGTACCGCACACTGCTACTATGCCCAAAATTATTTTCCAGCCAAGATGCAGCTAAAAATTATTACTAATTTGAAAGCTGGTGGAGCTTTGTATAGATGACCTGATAGAATGAGTACCACATACTGCTAATATGCCCAGAACTATTTTACAGGCAAGATGCAGCTCAAAATTATTAGTAATTTGAAAGCTGGTGCAGCTTAGTATAGATGGCCTAATAGAATCAGTACCACACACTGCTACTATGCCCAAAATTATTTTCCAGACAAGATGCAGCTAAAAATTATTATTAATTTCAAAACTGGTGGAGCTTGGTATACATGGCCTAATACAATGAGTACAACACACTGCTATTATGCCCAAAATTATTTTCCAGGCAAGATGCAGCTAAAAATTATTAGTAATTTCAAAAATGGTGGAGCTTATTATAGATGGCCTAATAGAATGAGTACCACACGCTGCTAGTATGCCCAAAATTATTTTCCAGGCAAGATACAGCTAAAAATTATTAGTAATTTCAAAACTGGTGGAGCTTGGTATAGATGGCCTAATACAATGAGTACCACACAGTGCTACTATGCCCAAAATTATTTTCCAGGCAAGATGCAGCTAAAAATTATTATTAATTTCAAAACTGGTGGAGCTTGGTATAGATCGCCTAATACAGTGAGTACCACACACTGCTACTATGCCCAAAATTATTTTCCCGGCAAGATGCAGCTAAAAATTATTATTAATTTGAAAGCTGGTGGAGCTTAGTATAGATGACCTAATAGAATGAGTACCACATACTGCTAATATGCCCAAAATTATTTTCCAGGCAAGATGCATCTAAAAATTATTAGTAATTTGAAAGCTGGTGGAGCTTAGTATAGATGACCTAATAGAATGAGTACCACACACTGCTACTATGCCCAAAATTATTTTCCAGGCAAGATGCAGCTAAAAATTATTATTAATTTCAAAACTGGTGGAGCTTGGTATACATGGCCTAATACAATGAGTACAACACACTGCTATTATGCCCAAAATTATTTTCCAGGCAAGATGCAGCTAAAAATTATTAGTAATTTCAAAAATGGTGGAGCTTATTATAGATGGCCTAATAGAATGAGTACCACACACTGCTAGTATGCCCAAAATTATTTTCCAGGCAAGATACAGCTAAAAATTATTAGTAATTTCAAAACTGGTGGAGCTTGGTATAGATGGCCTAATACAATGAGTACCACACAGTGCTACTATGCCCAAAATTATTTTCCAGGCAAGATGCAGCTAAAAATTATTATTAATTTCAAAACTGGTGGAGCTTGGTATAGATCGCCTAATACAGTGAGTACCACACACTGCTACTATGCCCAAAATTATTTTCCAGGCAAGATGCAGCTAAAAATTATTATTAATTTGAAAGCTGGTGGAGCTTAGTATAGATGACCTAATAGAATGAGTACCACATACTGCTAATATGCCCAAAATTATTTTCCAGGCAAGATGCATCTAAAAATTATTAGTAATTTGAAAGATGGTGGAGCTTAGTACAGATGACCTAATAGAATGAGTACCACACACTGCTACTATGCCCAAAATTATTTTCCAGGCAAGATGCAGCTAAAAATTATTATTAATTTTAAAACTGGTGGAGCTTGGTATACATGGCCTAATATAATGAGTACAACACACTGCTATAATGCCCAAAATTATTTTCCAGGCAAGATGCATCTAAAAATTATTAGTAATTTGAAAACTGGTGGAGCTTATTATAGATGGCCTAATAGAATGAGTACCACACACTGCTAGTATGCCCAAAATTATTTTCCAGGCAAGATACAGCTAAAAATTATTAGTAATTTCAAAACTGGCGGAGCTTGGTATAGATGGCCTAATATAATGAGTACCACACACTGCTACTATGCCCAAAATAATTTTCAAGACAAGATGCAGCTAAAAATTATTATTAATATCAAAACTGGTGGAGCTTGGAATAGATGGCCTAATACAATGAGTACCACACACTGCTACTATGCGCAAAATTATTTTCCAGACAAGATGCAGCTAAAAATTATTACTAATTTGAAAACTGGTGGAGCTTAATATAGATGGCCTAATAGAATGAGTACCACACACTGCTACTATGCCCAAAATTATTTTCCAGCCAAGATGCAGCTAAAAATTATTACTAATTTGAAAGCTGGTGGAGCTTTGTATAGATGACCTAATAGAATGAGTACCACATACTGCTAATATGCCCAAAATTATTTTCCAGGCAAGATGCAGCTCAAAATTATTAGTAATTTGAAAGCCGGTGGAGCTTAGTATAGATGGCCTAATAGAATGAGTACCACACACAGGTAGTATGCCCAACATTATTTTCCAGGCAAGATACAGCTAAAAATTATTAGTAATTTCAAAACTGGTGGAGCTTGGTATAGATGGCCTAATACAACGAGTACCACACACTGCTACTATGCCCAAAATTATTTTCCAGGCAAGATGCAGCTAAAAATTATTAGCAATTTGAAAGCTGGTGGAGCTTAGTATAGATGACATAATAGAATGAGTACCACATACTGCTAATATGCCCAAAATTATTTTCCAGGCAAGATGCAGCTAAAAATTATTAGTAATTTGAAAACTGGTGGAGCTTAGTATAGATGGCCTAATAGAATGAGTACCACACACAGCTAGTATGCCCAAAATTATTTTCCAGGCAAGAGAAAGCTAAAAATTATTAGTAATTTCAAAACTGGTGGAGCTTGGTATAGATGGCCTAATACAATGAATATCACACACTGCTACTATGCCCAAAATTATTTTCCAGGCAAGATGCAGCTAAAAATTATTAGCAATTTGAAAGCTGGTGGAGCTTAGTATAGATGGCCTAATAGAATGAGTACCACACACTGCTAATATGCCCAAAATTATTTTCCAGGCAAGATGCAGCTAAAAATTATTAGTAATTTGAAAGCTGGTGGAGCTTAGTATAGATTGCCTAATAGAATGAGTACTACACACTGCTAGTATGCCCAAAATTATTTTCCAGGCAAGATACAGCTAAAAATTATTAGTAATTTCAAAACTGCTGGAGCTTGGTATAGATGGCCTAATACAATGAGTACCACACACTGCTACTATGCCCAAAATTATTTTCCAGGCAAGATGCAGCTAAAAATTATTAGTAATTTCAAAACTGGTGGAGCTTGGTATAGATGGCCTAAAACAATGCGTTCCACACACTGCTACTGTGCCCAAAATTATTTTCCAGGCAAGATGCAGCTCAAAATTATTAGTAAATTGAAAGCTGGTGGAGCTTAGCATAGATGGCCTAATATAATGAGTACCACACACTGCTAGTATGCCCAAAATTATTTTCCAGGCAAGATACAGCTAAAATTAGTAATTTCAAAACTGGTGGAGCTTGGTATAGATGGCCTAATACAATGAGTACCACACACTGCTACTATGCCCAAAATTATTTTCCAGGCAAGATGCAGCTAAAAATTATTAGTAATTTCAAAACTGGAAGAGCTTGGTATAGATTGCCTAATACAATGCGTACCACACACTGCTACTATGCCCAAAATTATTTTCCAGGCAAGATGCAGCTAAAAATTCTTATTAATTTCAAAAGTGGTGGAGCTTGTTAGAGAAGGCCTAATACAATGAGTACCACACACTGCTACTATGCCCAAAATTATTTTCCAGGCAAGATACAGCTAAAAAATTATTATTAATTTGAAAGCTGGTGGAGCTTAGTATAGATGACCTAATAGAATGAGTACCACATACTGCTAATATGCCCAAAATTATTTTCCAGGCAAGATGCAGCTAAAAATTATTAGTAATTTGAAAGCTGGTGGAGCTTAGTATAGATGGCCTAATATAATGAGTACCACACACTGCCAGTATGCCCAAAATTATTTTCCAGGCAAGATACAGCTAAAAATTATTAGTAATTTCAAAACTGGTGGAGCTTGGTATAGATGGCCTAATACAATGAGTACCACACACTGCTACTATGCCCAAAATTATTTTCCAGGCAAGATGCAGCTAAAAATTATTAGTAATTTCAAAACTGGTGGAGCTTGGTATAGATGGCCTAATACAATGAGTACGACACACTGCTAATATGCCCAAAATTATTTTCCAGGCAAGATGCAGCTAAAAATTATTAGTAATTTCAAAACTGGTAGAGCTTGGTATAGATGGCCTAATACAATGAGTACCACACACTGCTACTATGCCCAAAATTATTTTCCAGGCAAGATGCAGCTAAAAATTATTAGTAATTTCAAAACTGGTAGAGCTTGGTATAGATGGCCTAATACAATGAGTACCACACACTGCTACTATGCCCAAAATTATTTTCCAGGCAAGATACAGCTAAAAAATTGTTATTAATTTGAAAGCTGGTGGAGCTTAGTATAGATGACCTAATAGAATGAGAACCACATACTGCTAATATGCCCAAAATTATTTTCCAGGCAAGATGCAGCTAAAAATTATTAGTAATTTGAAAGCTGGTGGAGCTTAGTATAGATGGCCTAATATAATGAGTACCACACACTGCTAGTATGCCCAAAATTATTTTCCAGGCAAGATACAGCTAAAAATTATTAGTAATTTCAAAACTGGTGGAGCTTGGTATAGATGGCCTAATACAATGAGTACCACACACTGCTACTATGCCCAAAATTATTTTCAAGGCAAGATGCAGCTAAAAATTATTAGTAATTTCAAAACTGGTGGAGCTTGGTATAGATGGCCTAATACAATGATTACCACACACTGCTACTATGCCCAAAATTATTTTCCAGGCAAGATGCAGCTAAAAATTATTAGTAATTTGAAAGCTGGTGGAGCTTAGTATAGATGGCCTAATATAATGAGTACCGCACACTGCTACTATGCCCAAAATTATTTTCCAGCCAAGATGCAGCTAAAAATTATTAGTAATTTGAAAAATGGTGGAGCTTATTATAGATGGCCTAATAGAATGAGTACCACACACTGCTAGTATGCCCAAAATTATTTTCCAGGCAAGATACAGCTAAAAATTATTAGTAATTTCAAAACTGGTGGAGCTTGGTATAGATGGCCTAATACAATGAGTACCACACAGTGCTACTATGCCCAAAATTATTTTCCAGGCAAGATGCAGCTAAAAATTATTATTAATTTCAAAACTGGTGGAGCTTGGTATAGATCGCCTAATACAGTGAGTACCACACACTGCTACTATGCCCAAAATTATTTTCCAGGCAAGATGCAGCTAAAAATTATTATTAATTTGAAAGCTGGTGGAGCTTAGTATAGATGACCTAATAGAATGAGTACCACATACTGCTAATATGCCCAAAATTATTTTCCAGGCAAGATGCATCTAAAAATTATTAGTAATTTGAAAGCTGGTGGAGCTTGGTATAGATGACCTAATAGAATAAGTACCACACACTGCTACTATGCCCAAAATTATTTTCCAGGCAAGATGCAGCTAAAAATTATTATTAATTTCAAAACTGGTGGAGCTTGGTATACATGGCCTAATATAATGAGTACAACACACTGCTATTATGCCCAAAATTATTTTCCAGGCAAGATGCAGCTAAAAATTATTAGTAATTTGAAAACTGGTGGAGCTTATTATAGATGGCCTAATAGAATGAGCACCACACACTGCTACTATGCCCAAAATTATTTTCCAGCCAAGATGCAGCTAAAAATTATTACTAATTTGAAAGCTGGTGGAGCTTTGTATAGATGACCTAATAGAATGAGTACCACATACTGCTAATATGCCCAAAATTATTTTCCAGGCAAGATGCAGCTAAAAATTATTAGTAATTTGAAAGCTGGTGGAGCTTAGTATAGATGGCCTAATATAATGAGTACCACACACTGCTAGTATGCCCAAAATTATTTTCCAGGCAAGATACAGCTAAAAATTATTAGTAATTTCAAAACTGGTGGAGCTTGGTATAGATGGCCTAATACAATGAGTACCACACACTGCTACTATGCCCAAAATTATTTTCAAGGCAAGATGCAGCTAAAAATTATTAGTAATTTCAAAACTGGTGGGGCTTGGTAAAGATGGCCTAATACAATGATTACCACACACTGCTACTATGCCCAAAATTATTTTCCAGGCAAGATGCAGCTAAAAATTATTAGTAATTTGAAAGCTGGTGGAGCTTAGTATAGATGGCCTAATATAATGTGTACCGCACACTGCTACTATGCCCAAAATTATTTTCCAGCCAAGATGCAGCTAAAAATTATTACTAATTTGAAAGCTGGTGGAGCTTGGTATACATGGCCTAATACAATGAGTACAACACACTGCTATTATGCCCAAAATTATTTTCCAGGCAAGATGCAGCTAAAAATTATTAGTAATTTGAAAAATGGTGGAGCTTATTATAGATGGCCTAATAGAATGAGTACCACACACTGCTAGTATGCCCAAAATTATTTTCCAGGCAAGATACAGCTAAAAATTATTAGTAATTTCAAAACTGGTGGAGCTTGGTATAGATGGCCTAATACAATGAGTACCACACAGTGCTACTATGCCCAAAATTATTTTCCAGGCAAGATGCAGCTAAAAATTATTATTAATTTCAAAACTGGTGGAGCTTGGTATAGATCGCCTAATACAGTGAGTACCACACACTGCTACTATGCCCAAAATTATTTTCCAGGCAAGATGCAGCTAATAATTATTATTAATTTGAAAGCTGGTGGAGCTTAGTATAGATGACCTAATAGAATGAGTACCACATACTGCTAATATGCCAAAAATTATTTTCCAGGCAAGATGCATCTAAAAATTATTAGGAATTTGAAAGCTGGTGGAGCTTAGTATAGATGACCTTATAGAATGAGTACCACACACTGCTACTATGCCCAAAATTATTTTCCAGGCAAGATGCAGCTAAAAATTATTATTAATTTCAAAACTGGTGGAGCTTGGTATACATGGCCTAATATAATGAGTGCAACACACTGCTATTATGCCCAAAATTATTTTCCAGGCAAGATGCAGCTAAAAATTATTAGTAATTTGAAAACTGGTGGAGCTTATTATAGATGGCCTAATAGAATGAGCACCACACACTGCTACTATGCCCAAAATTATTTTCCAGCCAAGATGCAGCTAAAAATTATTACTAATTTGAAAGCTGGTGGAGCTTTGTATAGATGACCTATTAGAATGAGTACCACATACTGCTAATATGCCCAAAATTATTTTCCAGGCAAGATGCAGCTCAAAATTATTAGTAATTTGAAAGCCGGTGGAGCTAAGTATAGATGGCCTAATAGAATGAGTACCACACACTGCTACTATGCCCAAAATTATTTTTCAGACAAGATGTAGCTAAAAATTATTATTAATTTCAAAACTGGTGGAGCTTGGTATACATGGCCTAATACAATGAGTACAACACACTGCTATTATGCCCAAAATTATTTTCCAGGCAAGATGCAGCTAAAAATTATTAGTAATTTGAAAACTGGTGGAGCTTATTATAGATGGCCTAATAGAATGAGTACCACACACTGCTAGTATGCCCAAAATTATTTTCCAGGCAAGATGCATCTAAAAATTATTAGTAATTTGAAAGATGGTGGAGCTTAGTATAGATGACCTAATAGAATGAGTACCACACACTGCTACTATGCCCAAAATTATTTTCCCGGCAAGATACAGCTAAAAATTATTAGTAATTTCAAAACTGGCGGAGCTTGGTATAGATGGCCTAATATAATGAGTACCACACACTGCTACTATGCGCAAAATTATTTTCCAGACAAGATGCAGCTAAAAATTATTATTAATATCAATACTGGTGGAGCTTGGTAGAGATGGCCTAATACAATGAGTACCACACACTGCTACTATGCCCAAAATTATTTTCCAGGCAAGATGCAGCTAAAAATTATTAGTAATTTGTAAGCTGGTGGAGCTTAGTATAGATGGCCTAATAGAATGAGTACCACACACTGCTAGTATGCCCAAAATTATTTTCCAGGCAAGATAAAGCTAAAAATTATTATTAATTTCAATACTGGTGGAGCTTGGCATAGATGACCTAATACAATGAGTACCACACACTGCTACTATGCCCAAAATTATTTTCCAGGCAAGATGCAGCTAAAAATTATTAGTAATTTGAAAGCTGGTGGAGCTTAGTATAGATGGCCTAATAGAATGAGTACCACATACTGCTAATATGCCCAAAATTATTTTCCAGGCAAGATCCTGCTAAAAATTATTAGTAATTTGAAAGCTGGTGGAGCTTAGTATAGATGGGCTAATACAATGAGTACCACACACTGCTACTATGCCCAAAATTATTTTCCAGGCAAGATACAGCTAAAAATTATTAGTAATTTGAAAGCTGGTGGAGCTTAGTATAGATGACCTAATAGAATGAGTACCACACACAGGTAGTATGCCCAAAATTATTTTCCAGGCAAGATACAGCTAAAAATTATTAGTAATTTCAAAACTGGTGGAGCTTGGTATAGATGGCCTAATACAATGAGTACCACACACTACTACTATGCCCAAAATTATTTTCCAGGCAAGATGCAGCTAAAGATTATTAGTAATTTGAAAGCTGGTGGAGCTTAGTATAGATGACCTAATAGAATGAGTACCACATACTGCTAATATGCCCAAAATTATTTTCCAGGCAAGATGCAGCTAAAAATTATTAGTAATTTGAAAACTGGTGGAGCTTAGTATAGATGGCCTAATAGAATGAGTACCACACACAGCTAGTATGCACAAAATTATTTTCCAGGCAAGATAGAGCTAAAAATTATTAGTAATTTCAAAACTGGTGGAGCTTGGTATAGATGGCCTAATACAATGAATATCACACACTGCTACTATGCCCAAAATTATTTTCCAGGCAAGATACAGCTAAAAATTATTAGTAATTTGAAAGCTGGTGGAGCTTAGTAAAGATGGCCTAATAGAATGAGTACCACACACTGCTAATATGCCCAAAATTTTTTTCCAGGCAAGATGCAGCTAAAAACTATTATTAATTTCAAAACTGGTGGAGCCTGGTATAGATGGCCTAAGACAATGAATCCCACACTGCTACTATGCCCAAAATTATTTTCCAGGCAAGATGCAGCTAAAAATTATTAGTAATTTGTAAGCTGGTGGAGCTTAGTATAGATGGCCTAATAGAATGAGTACCACACACTGCTAGTATGCCCAAAATTATTTTCCAGGCAAGATAAAGCTAAAAATTATTATTAATTTCAATACTGGTGGAGCTTGGTATAGATGACCTAATACAATGAGTACCACACACTGCTACTATGCCCAAAATTATTTTCCAGGCAAGATGCAGCTAAAAATTATTAGTAATTTGAAAGCTGGTGGAGCTTAGTATAGATGGCCTAATAGAATGAGTACCACATACTGCTAATATGTCAAAAATTATTTTCCAGGCAAGATCCTGCTAAAAATTATTAGTAATTTGAAAGCTGGTGGAGCTTAGTATAGATGGCCTAGTACAATGAGTACCACACACTGCTACTATGCCCAAAATTATTTTCCAGGCAAGATGCAGCTAAAAATTATTAGTAATTTGAAAGCTGGTGGAGCTTAGTATAGATGGCCTAATAGAATGAGTACTACACACTGCTAATATGCCCAAAATTAATTTCCAGGCGTGATTCAGCTAAAAATTATTATTAATTTCAATACTGGTGGAGCTTGGTTAGATGGCCTAATACAATGAGTAGCACACACTGCTACTATGCCCAAAATTATTTTCCAGGCAAGATGCAGCTAAAAATTATTAATAATTTGAAAGCTGGTGGAGCTTAGTATAGATGGCCTTATAGAATGTGTACCACACACTGCTAATATGCCCAAAATTATTTTCCAGGGAAGATGCAGCTAAAAATTATTATTAATTTCAAAACTGTTGGAGTTTGGTATAGATGGCCTAAGACAATGAATCCCACACTGCTACTATGCCCAAAATTATTTTCCAGGCAAGATGCAGCTAAAAATTATTAGTAATTTGTAAGCTGGTGGAGCTTAGTATAGATGGCCTAATAGAATGAGTACCACACACTGCTAGTATGCCCAAAATTATTTTCCAGGCAAGATAAAGCTAAAAATTATTATTAATTTCAATACTGGTGGAGCTTGGTATAGATGACCTAATACAATGAGTACCACACACTGCTACTATGCCCAAAATTATTTTCCAGGCAAGATGCAGCTAAAAATTATTAGTAATTTGAAAGCTGGTGGAGCTTAGTATAGATGGCCTAATAGAATGAGTACCACATACTGCTAATATGCCCAAAATTATTTTCCAGGCAAGATGCAGCTAAAAATTATTATTAATTTGAAAGCTGGTGTAGCTTAGTATAGATGGCCCAATGGAATGAGTACCACACACAGCTAGTATGCCCAAAATTATTTTCCAGGCAAGATGCAGCTAAAAATTTTTATTAATTTCAAAACTGGTGGAGCTTGGTATAGATAGCCTAAGACAATGAATCCCACACTGCCACTATGCCCAAAATTATTTTCCAGGCAAGATGCAGCTAAAAATTATTAGTAATTTGTAAGCTGGTGGAGCTTAGTATAGATGGCCTAATAGAATGAGTACCACACACTGCTAGTATGCCCAAAATTATTTTCCAGGCAAGATAAAGCTAAAAATTATTATTAATTTCAATACTGGTGGAGCTTGGTATAGATGACCTAATACAATGAGTACCACACACTGCTATTATGCCCAAAATTATTTTCCAGGCAAGATGCAGCTAAAAATTATTAGTAATTTGAAAGCTGGTGGAGATTAGTATAGATGGCCTAATAGAATGAGTACCACATACTGCTAATATGCCCAAAATTATTTTCCAGGCAAGATGCTGCTAAAAATTATTATTAATTTGAAAGCTGGTGGAGCTTAGTATAGATGACCTAATAGAATGAGTACCACATACTGTTAATATGCCCAAAATTATTTTCCAGGCAAGATGCAGCTAAAAATTATTAGTAATTTGAAAGCTGGTGGAGCTAAGTATAGATGGCCTAATAGAATGAGTACCACACACTGCTAGTATGCCCAAAATTATTTTCCAGGCAAGATACAGCTAAAAATTATTAGTAATTTCAAAACTGGTGGAGCTTGGTATAGATGGCCTAATACAATGAGTACCACACACTGCTACTATGCCCAAAATTATTTTCCAGGCAAGATGCAGCTAAAAATTATTAGTAATTTGGAAGCTGGTGGAGCTTAGTATAGATGGCCTAATAGAATGAGTACCACACACTGCTAATATGCCCAAAATTATTTTCCAGGCGTGATGCAGCTAAAAATTATTATTAATTTAAAAAATGGTGGAGCTTGGTATAGATGGCCTAATACAATGAGTACCATACACTACTACTATGCTCAAAATTATTTTCCAGGCAAGATGCAGCTAAAAATTATTAGTAATTTGAAAGCTGGTGGAGCTTAGTATAGATGGTCTAATAGAATGAGTACCACACACTGCTAATATGCCCAAAATTATTGTCCAGGCAAGATGCAGCTAAAAATTATTATTAATTTCAAAACTGGTGGAGTTTGGTATAGATGGCCTAATACAATGAGTACCACACATTGCTACTATGCCCTAAATTATTTTCCAGGCAAGATGCAGCTAAAAATTATTAGTAATTTGAAAGCTGGTGGAGCTTAGTATAGATGACCTAAAAGAATGAGTACCACATACTGTTAATATGCCCAAAATTATTTTCCAGGCAAGATGCAGCTAAAAATTATTAGTAATTTGAAAGCTGGTGGAGCTTAGTATAGATGGCCTAATAGAATGAGTACCACACACAGCTAGTATGCCCAAAATTATTTTCCAGGCAAGATTCAGCTAAAAATTATTATTAATTTCAAAACTGGTGGAGCTTGGTGTAGATGGCCTAATACAATGAGTACCAGACACTGCTACTATGCCCAAAATTATTTTCCAGGCTAGATGCAGCTAAAAATTATTAGTAATTTGAAAGCTGGTGGAGCTTAGTATAGATGGCCTAATAGAATGAGTACCACACACTGCTAATATGCCCAAAATTATTTTCCAGGCAAGATGCAGCTAAAAATTATTAGTAATTTGAAATCTGGTGGAGCTTAGTATAGATGACATAATAGAATGAGTACCACATACTGTTAATATGCCCAAAATTATTTTAAAGGCAAGATGCAGCTAAAAATTATTAGTAATTTGAAAGCTGGTGGAGCTTAGTATAGATTGCCTAATAGAATGAGAACCACACACAGCTAGTATGCCCAAAATTATTTTCCAGGCAAGATACAGCTAAAAATTTTTAGTAATTTCAAAACTGGTGGAGCTTAGTATAGATGGCCTAATACAATGAGTACCACACACTGCTACTATGCCCAAAATTATTTTCCAGGCAAGATGCACCTAAAAATTATTAGTAATTTGAAAGCTGGTGGAGCTTAGTATAGATGACCTAATAGAATGAGTACCACACACAGGTAGTATGCCCAAAATTATTTTCCAGGCAAGATGCTGCTAAAAATTATTAGTAATTTGAAAGCTGGTGGAGCTTAGTATAGATGGCCTAATACAATGAGTACCACACACTGCTACTATGCCCAAAATTATTTTCCAGGCAAGATGCAGCTAAAAATTATTATTAATTTGAAAGCTGGTGGAGCTTAGTATAGATGGCCTAATAGAATGAGTACCACACACTGCTAATATGCCCAAAATTATTTTCCAGGTGTGATGCAGCTAAAAATTATTATTAATTTTAAAAATGGTGGAGCTTGGTATAGATGGCCTAATACAATGAATACCACACACTGCTACTATGCCCAAAATTATTTTCCAGGCAAGATGCAGCTAAAAATTATTAGTAATTTGAAAGCTGGTGGAGCTTAGTATAGATGGCCTAATAGAATGAGTACCACACAATGCTAATATGCCCAAAATTATTTTCCAGGCAAGATTCAGCTAAAAATTGTTATTAATTTCAAAACTGGTGGAGCTTGGTATAGATGGCCTAATACAATGTGTAGCACACACTGCTACTATGCCCAAAATTATTTTCCAGGCAAGATGCAGCTAAAAATTATTAGTAATTTGAAAGCTGGTGGAGCTTAGTATAGATGGCCTAATAGAATGAGTACCACATACTGCTAATATGCCCAAAATTATTTTCCAGGCAAGATGCAGCTAAAAATTATTATTAATTTCAAAACTGGTGGAGCTTGGTATAGATGGCCTAATACAATGAGTACCACACACTGCTAATATGCCCAAAATTATTTTCCAGGCAAGATGCAGCTAAAAATTATTAGTAATTTGAAAACTGGTAGAGCTTAGTATAGATGGCCTAATAGAATTAGTACCAAACACTGCTAATATGCCCAAAATTTTTTTCCAGGCAAGATGCAGCTAAAAATTATTATTAATTTCAAAATTAGTGGAGCTTGGTATAGATGGCCTAATACAATGAATACCACACACTGCTACTATGCCCAAAATTATTTTCCAGGCAAGATGCAGCTAAAAATTATTATTAATTTCAAAACTGGTGGAGCTTGGTATAGATGGCCTAATACAATGAATACCACACACTGCTACTATGCCCAAAATTATTTTCCAGGCAAGATGCAGCTAAAAATTATTAGTAATTTGAAAGCTGGTGGAGCTTAGTATAGATGGCCTAGCAGAATGAGTTCCACACACTGCTAGTATGCCCAAAATTTTATTCCAGGCAAGATAAAGCTAAAAATTATTAGTAATTTCAAAACTGGTGGAACTTGGTATAGATGTCCTAATACAATGAGTACCACACACTGATACTATGCCCAAAATTATTTTACAGGCAAGATGCAGCTAAAAATTATTAGTAATTTGAATGCTGGTGGAGCTTAGTATAGATGACCTAATAGAATGAGTACAACACACAGCTAGTATGCCCAAAATTATTTTCCAGGCAAGATACAGCTAAACATTTTTAGTAATTTCAAAACTGGTGGAGCTTGGTATAGATGGCCTAATACAATGAGTACCACACACTGCTACTATTCCCAAAATTATTTTCCAGGCAAGATGCAGCTAAAAATTATTAGTAATTTGAAAGCTGGTGGAGCTTAGTATAGATGGCCAAATAGAATGAGTACCACACACTGCTAATATGCCCAAAATTATTTTCCAGGCAAGATGCAGCTAAAAATTATTATTAATTTCAAAACTGGTGAAGCTTGGTATAGATGGCCTAAGGCAATGAATACCACACACTGCTACTATGCCCAAAATTATTTTCCAGGCAAGATGCAGCTAAAAATTATTAGTAACTTGAAAGCTGGTGGAGCTTAGTATAGATGGCCAAACAGAATGAGTACCACACTGCTAGTATGCCCAAAATTATTTTCCAGGCAAGATAAAGCTAAAAATTATTATTAATTTCAATACTGGTGGAGCTTGGTATAGATGGCCTAATACAATGAGTACCACACACTGCTACTATGCCCAAAATTATTTTCCAGGCAAGATGCAGGTAAAAATTGTTAGTAATTTGAAAGCTGGTGGAGCTTAGTATAGATTGCCTAATAGAATGAGTACCACATACTGTTAATATGCCCAAAATTATTTTCCAGGCAAGATGCAGCTAAAAATTATTATTAATTTGAAAGCTGGTGGAGCTTAGTATAGATGGTCTAATAGAATGAGTACCACACACTGCTACTATGCCCAAAATTATTTTCCAGGCAAGATGCAGCTAAAAATTATTAGTAATTTGAAAGCTGGTGGAGCTTAGTATAGATTGCCTAATAGAATGAGTACCACATACTGTTAATATGCCCAAAATTATTTTCCAGGCAAGATGCAGCTAAAAATTATTATTAAATTGAAAGCTGGTGGAGCTTAGTATAGATTGCCTAATAGAATGAGTACCACATACTGTTAATATGCCCAAAATTATTTTCCAGGCAAGATGCAGCTAAAAATTATTATTAATTTGAAAGCTGGTGGAGCTTAGTATAGATGGCCTAATAGAATGAGTACCACACACTGCTTATATGCCCAAAATTATTTTCCAGGCAAGATTCAGCTAAAAATTATTATTAATTTCAAAACTGGTGGAGCTTGGTATAGATGGCCTAATACAATGAGTACCACACACTGCTAGTATGCTCAAAATTATTTTCCAGGCAAGATGCAGCTAAAAATTATTAGTAATTTGAAAGCTGGTGGAGCTTAGTATAGATGGCCTAATAGAATGAGTGCCACACTCTGCTAATATGCCCAAAATTATTTTCCAGGCAAGATGCAGCTAAAAATTATTATTAATTTCAAAACTGGTGGAGTTTGGTATAGATGGCCTAATACAATGAGTACCACACATTGCTACTATGCCCAAAATTATTTTTCAGGCAAGATGCAGCTAAAAATTATTAGTAATTTTAAAGCTGGTGCAGCTTAGTATAGATGACCTAAAAGAATGAGTAAAACATACTGTTAATATGCCCAAAATTATTTTCCAGGCAAGATGCAGCTAAAAATTATTAGTAATTTGAAAGCTGGTGGAGCTTAGTATAGATGGCCTAATAGAATGAGTACCACACACAGCTAGTATGCCCAAAATTATTTTCCAGGCAAGATTCAGCTAAAAATTATTATTAATTTCAAAACTGGTGGAGCTTAGTATAGATGGCCTAATACAATGAGTACCACACACTGCTACTATGCCCAAAATTATTTTCCAGGCTAGATGCAGCTAAAAATTATTAGTAATTTGAAAGCTGGTGGAGCTTAGTATAGATGGCCTAATAGAATGAGTACCACACACTGCTAATATGCCCAAAATTATTTTCCAGGCAAGATGCAGCTAAAAATTATTAGTAATTTGAAAGCTGGTGGAGCTTAGTATAGATGACATAATAGAATGAGTACCACATACTGTTAATATGCCCAAAATTATTTTCCAGGCAAGATGCAGCTAAAAATTATTAGTAATTTGAAAGCTGGTGGAGCTTAGTATAGATGGCCTAATAGAATGAGAACCACACACAGCTAGTATGCCCAAAATTATTTTCCAGGCAAGATACAGCTAAAAATTTTTAGTAATTTCAAAACTGGTGGAGCTTAGTATAGATGGCCTAATACAATGAGTACCACACACTGCTACTATGCCCAAAATTATTTTCCAGGCAAGATGCACCTAAAAATTATTAGTAATTTGAAAGCTGGTGGAGTTTAGTATAGATGGCCTAATAGAATGAGTACCACAAACTGCTAATATGCCCAAAATTATTTTCCAGGCGTGATGCAGCTAAGAATTATTATTAATTTCAATACTGGTGGAGCTTGGTATAGATGACCTAATACAATGAGTACCACAAACTGCTACTATGCCCAAAATTATTTTCCAGGCAAGATGCAGCTAAAAATTATTAGTAATTTGAAAGCTGATGGAGCTTAGTATAGATGGTCTAATAGAATGAGTACCACATACTGCTAATATGCCCAAAATTATTTTCCAGGCAAGATGCTGCTAAAAATTATTAGTAATTTGAAAGCTGGTGGAGCTTATTATAGATGGCCTCATACAATGAGTACCACACACTGCTACTATGCCCAAAATTATTTTCCAGGCAAGTTGCAGCTAAAAATTATTAGTAATTTGAAAGCTGGTGGAGCTTAGTATAGATGGCCTAATAGAATGAGTACCACACACTGCTAATATGCCGAAAATTATTTTCCAGGCGTGATTCAGCTAAAAATTATTATTAATTTCAAAACTGGTGGAGCTTGGTATAGATGGCCTAATACAATGAGTAGCACACACTGCTACTATGCCCAAAATTATTTTCCAGGCAAGATGCAGCTAAAAATTATTAGTAATTTGAAAGCTGGTGGAGCTTAGTATAGATGGCCTAATAGAATGAGTACCACATACTGCTAATATGCCCAAAATTATTTTCCAGGCAAGATGCAGCTAAAAATTATTATTAATTTCAAAATTGGTGGAGCTTGGTATAGATGGCCTAATACAATGAGTACCACACACTGCTACTATGCCCAAAATTATTTTCCAGGCAAGATGCAGCTAAAAATTATTATTAATTTGAAAGCTGGTGGAGCTTAGTATAGATGACCTAATAGAATGAGTACCACATACAGTTAATATGCCCATAATTATTTTCCAGGCAAGATGCAGCTAAAAATTATTATTAATTTGAAAGCTGGTGGAGCTTAGTATAGATGGCCTAATGAAATGAGTACCACACACAGCTAGTATGCCCAAAATTATTTTCCAGGCAAGATACAGCTAAAAATTATTAGTAATTTCAAAACTGGTGGAGCTTGGTATAGATGGCCTAATACAATGAATACCACACACTGCTACTATGCCCAAAATTATTTTCCAGGCAAGATGCAGCTAAAAATTATTAGTAATTTGAAAGCTGTTGGAGCTTAGTATAGATGGCCTAATAGAATGAGTACCACACACTGCTAATATGCCCAAAATTATTTTCCAGCCAAGATGCAGCTAAAAATTATTATTAATTTCAAAACTGGTGGAGCTTGGTATAGATGGCCTAAGACAATGAATCCCACACTGCTACTATGCCCAAAATTTTTTTCCAGGCAAGATGCAGCTAAAAATTATTAGTATCTTGTAAGCTGGTGGAGCTTAGTATAGATGGCCTAATAGAATGAGTACCACACACTGCTAGTATACCCAAAATTATTTTCCAGGCAAGATAAAGCTAAAAATTATTATTAATTTCAATACTGGTGGAGCTTGGTATAGATGACCTAATACAATGAGTACCACACACTGCTACTATGCCCAAAATTATTTTCCAGGCAAGATGCAGCTAAAAATTATTAGTAATTTGAAAGCTGGTGGAGCTTAGTATAGATGGCCTAATAGAATGAGTACCACATACTGCTAATATGCCCAAAATTATTTTCCAGGTAAGATGCACCTAAAAATTATTATTAATTTGAAAGCTGGTGGAGCTTAGTATAGATGGCCAAATGGAATGATTACCACACACAGCTAGTATGCCCAAAATTATTTTCCAGGCAAGATACAGCTAAAAATTATTAGTAATTTCAAAACTGGTGGAGCTTGGTATAGATGGCCTAATACAATGAATACCACACACTGCTACTATGCCCAAAATTATTTTCCAGGCAAGATGCAGCTAAAAATTATTAGTAAATTGAAAGCTGGTGGAGCTTAGTATAGATGGCCTAATAGAATGAGTACCACACACTGCTAATATGCCCAAAATTATTTTCCAGGCAAGATGCAGCTAAAAATTATTATTAATTTCAAAACTGGTGGAGCTTGGTATAGATGGCCTAAGACAATGAATCCCACACTGCTACTATGCCCAAAATTATTTTCCAGGCAAGATGCAGCTAAAAATTATTAGTAATTTGTAAGCTGGTGGAGCTTAGTATAGATGGCCTAATAGAATGAGTACCACACACTGCTAGTATGCCCAAAATTATTTTCCAGGCAAGATAAAGCTAAAAATTATTATTAATTTCAATACTGGTGGAGCTTGGTATAGATGACCTAATACAATGAGTACCACACACTGCTATTATGCCCAAAATTATTTTCCAGGCAAGATGCAGCTAAAAATTATTAGTAATTTGAAAGCTGGTGGAGCTTAGTATAGATGGCCTAATAGAATGAGTACCACATACTGCTAATATGCCCAAAATTATTTTCCAGGCAAGATGCTGCTAAAAATTATTATTAATTTGAAAGCTGGTGGAGCTTAGTATAGATGACCTAATAGAATGAGTACCACATACTGTTAATATGCCCAAAATTATTTTCCAGTCAAGATGCAGCTAAAAATTATTAGTAATTTGAAAGCTGGTGGAGCTTAGTATAGATGGCCTAATAGAATGAGTACCACACACTGCTAGAATGCCCAAAATTATTTTCCAGGCAAGATACAGCTAAAAATTATTAGTAATTTCAAAACTGGTGGAGCTTGGTATAGATGGCCTAATACAATGAGTACCACACACTGCTACTATGCCCAAAATTATTTTCCAGGCAAGATGCAGCTAAAAATTATTACTAATTTGGAATCTGGTGGAGCTTAGTATAAATGGCCTAATAGAATGAGTACCACACACTGCTAATATGCCCAAAATTATTTTCCAGGCGTGATGCAGCTAAAAATTATTATTAATTTAAAAAATGGTGGAGCTTGGTATAGATGGCCTAATACAATTAATACCACACACTGCTACTATGCCCAAAATTATTTTCCAGGCAAGATGCAGCTAAAAATTATTAGTAATTTGAAAGCTGGTGGAGCTTAGTATAGATGGCCTAATAGAATGAGTACCACACACTGCTAATATGCCCAAAATTATTTTCCAGGCAAGATTCAGCTAAAAATTATTATTAATTTCAAAACTGGTGGAGCTTGGTATAGATGGCCTAATACAATGTGTAGCACACACTGCTACTATGCCCAAAATTATTTTCCAGGCAAGATGCAGCTAAAAATTATTAGTAATTTGAAAGCTGGTGGAGCTTAGTATAGATGGCCTAATAGAATGAGTACCACATACTGCTAATATGCCCAAAATTATTTTCCAGGCAAGATGCAGCTAAAAATTATTATTAATTTCAAAACTGGTGGAGCTTGGTATAGATGGCCTAATACAATGAGTACCACACACTGCTACTATGCCCAAAATTATTTTGCAGGCAAGATGCAGCTAAAAATTATTATTAATTTCAAAACTGGTGGAGCTTGGTATAGATGGCCTAATACAATGAATACCACATACTGCTGCTATGCCCAAAATTATTTTCCAGGCAAGATGCAGCTAAAAATTATTAGTAATTTGAAAGCTGGTGGAGCTTAGTATAGATGGCCTAACAGAATGAGTACCACACACTGCTAGTATGCCCAAAATTATTTTCCAGGCAAGATAAAGCTAAAAATTATTAGTAATTTCAAAACTGGTGGAACTTGGTATAGATGTCCTAATACAATGAGTACCACACACTGCTACTATGCCCAAAATTATTTTCCAGGCAAGATGCAGCTAAAAATTATTAGTAACTTGAAAGCTGGTGGAGCTTAGTATAGATGGCCAAACAGAATGAGTACCACACTGCTAGTATGCCCAAAATTATTTTCCAGGCAAGATAAAGCTAAAAATTATTATTAATTTCAATACTGGTGGAGCTTGGTATAGATGGCCTAATACAATGAGTACCACACACTGCTACTATGCCCAAAATTATTTTCCAGGCAAGATGCAGGTAAAAATTGTTAGTAATTTGAAAGCTGGTGGAGCTTAGTATAGATTGCCTAATAGAATGAGTACCACATACTGTTAATATGCCCAAAATTATTTTCCAGGCAAGATGCAGCTAAAAATTATTATTAATTTGAAAGCTGGTGGAGCTTAGTATAGATGGTCTAATAGAATGAGTACCACACATTGCTACTATGCCCAAAATTATTTTCCAGGCAAGATGCAGCTAAAAATTATTAGTAATTTGAAAGCTGGTGGAGCTTAGTATAGATGGCCTAATAGAATGAGTACCACACACTGCTAATATGCCCAAAATTATTTTCCAGGCGTGATGCTGCTAAAAATTATTATTAATTTAAAAAATGGTGGAGCTTGGTATAGATGGCCTAATACAATGAATACGACACACAGCTACAATGCCCAAAATTATTTTCCTGGCAAGATGCAGCTAAAAATTATTAGTAATTTGAAAGCTGGTGGAGCTTAGTATAGATGGCCTAATAGAATGAGTACCACACACTGCTTATATGCCCAAAATTATTTTCCAGGCAAGATTCAGCTAAAAATTATTATTAATTTCAAAACTGGTGGAGCTTGGTATAGATGTCCTAATACAATGAGTACCACACTACTACTATGCTCAAAATTATATTCCAGGCAAGATGCAGCTAAAAATTATTAGTAATTTGAAAGCTGGTGGAGCTTAGTATAGATGACCTAATAGAATGAGTACATCATACTGTTAATATGCCCAAAATTATTTTCCAGGCAAGATGCAGCTAAAAATTATTAGTAACTTGAAAGCTGGTGGAGCTTAGTATAGATGGCCTAATAGAAGGAGTACCACACACTGCTTATATGCCCAAAATTATATTCCAGGCAAGATGCAGCTAAAAATTATTAGTAATTTGAAAGCTGGTGGAGCTTAGTATAGATGGCCTAATAGAATGAGTACCACACACTGCTAATATGCCCAAAATTATTTTCCAGGCAAGATGCAGCTAAAAATTACTATTAATTTCAAAACTGGTGGAGTTTGGTATAGATGGCCTAATACAATGAGTACCACACATTGCTACTATGCCCAAAATTATTTTCCAGGCAAGATGCAGCTAAAAATTATTAGTAATTTGAAAGCTGGTGGAGCTTAGTATAGATGACATAATAGAATGAGTACCACATACTGTTAATATGCCCAAAATTATTTTCCAGGCAAGATGCAGCTAAAAATTATTAGTAATTTGAAAGCTGGTGGAGCTTAGTATAGATGGCCTAATAGAATGAGAACCACACACAGCTAGTATGCCCAAAATTATTTTCCAGGCAAGATACAGCTAAAAATTTTTAGTAATTTCAAAACTGGTGGAGCTTAGTATAGATGGCCTAATACAATGAGTACCACACACTGCTACTATGCCCAAAATTATTTTCCAGGCAAGATGCACCTAAAAATTATTAGTAATTTGAAAGCTGGTGGAGCTTAGTATAGATGGCCTAATAGAATGAGTACCACAAACTGCTAATATGCCCAAAATTATTTTCCAGGCGTGATGCAGCTAAGAATTATTATTAATTTCAAAACTGGTGGAGCTTTGTATAGATGGCCTAATACAATGAATACCACACACTGCTACTATGCCCAACATTATTTTCCAGGCAAGATGCACCTAAAAATTATTATTAATTTGAAAGCTGGTGGAGCTTAGTATAGATGGCCTAATAGAATGAGTACCACACACTGCTAATATGCCCAAAATTATTTTCCAGGCAAGATGTAGCTAAAAATTATTAGTAATTTCAAAACTGGTGGAGCTTGGTATAGATGTCCTAATACAATGAGTACCACACACTGCTACTATGCCCAAAATTATTTTCGAGGCAAGATGCAGCTCAAAATTATTATTAATTTCAAAACTGATGGAGCTTGGTATAGATGGCCTAATTCAATGAGTGCCACACACTGCTACTCTGCCCAAAATTATTTTCCAGGCAAGATGAAGCTAAAAATTATTACTAATTTGAAAACTGGTGGAGCTTAGCATAGATGGCCTAATAGAATGAGTACCACACACTGCTAATATGCCCAAAATTATTTTCCAGACAAGATTCAGCTAAAAATTATTATTAATTTCAAAACTGGTGGAGCTTAGTATAGATGGCCTAATAGAATGAGTACCACACACTGCTAATATGCCCAAAATAATTATCCAGGCAAGATGCAGCTAAAAATTATTAGTAATTTGAAAACTGTTGGAGCTTAGCATAGATGGCCTAATAGAATGAGTACCACATACAGCTAATATGTCCAAAATAATTATCCAGGCAAGATGCAGCTAAAAATTATTAGTAATTTCAAAACTGGTGGAGCTTGGTATAGTTGTCCTAATACAATGAGTACCACACACTGCTACTATGCCCAAAATTATTTTCCAGGCAAGATGCAGCTCAAAATTATTATTAATTTCAAAACTGATGGAGCTTGGTATAGATGGCCTAATACAATGAGTACCACACACAGCTACTATGCCCAAAATTATTTTCCAGGCAAGATGCAGCTAAAAATTATTATTAATTTCTAAACTGGTGGAGCTTGGTATAGATGACCTAATGCAATGAGTACCACACAATGCTACTATGCCCAAAATTATTTTCCAGGCAAGATGCAGCTAAAAATTATTAGTAATTTCAAAACTGGTGGAGCTTGGTATAGATGGCCTAATACAATGAGTACCACACACTACTACTATGCCCAAAATTATTTTCCGAGCTAGATGCAGGTAAAAATTAGTTGTAATTTGCAAGCTGGTGGAGCTTAGTATAGATGGACTAAGAATTAGTCCCACACACTGCAACAAGCCCAAAATTATTTTCCGAGCTAGATGCAGATAAAAATTATTACTAATTTGCAAGCTGGTGGAGCTTAGTATAGATGGCCTAATAGTATGATGCTATGCCCAAAAGGTTTTACTTGGCTAGTTGCTGCAAAAAAAATAGTATTCTATACACAGGTGGTGTAGCTTGCATCACAGATACGCTACTCCGCTGACTAACACACACTGCAAGAGGACAAAAAGGATTTGCTTAGCTAGATTTAGCCAAATGCTGTGAAAAACACTTGCACAGCAGTGGCACAGATCAGCCTGGCAAAAAGTCCTAGGAAATGCTGTAAAATAGTCCTCAAAAGGACTGCAATTACAATTAGTCCCTACTCCCAACCTATCTATTTCAGAGCACAGTCCTGCCTGCTAAAAGTCGTAGGAAATGCTGTAACCTAGTCTTCAAAAGGACTGCAATCACAACTATTCCCTACTCCCAAGCTATCTGTAGATTTCAGAGAAAATTGGCTTGAAATTAACACTGAAAGTATAGCACACACAGCAACAGCAGTGCCGTCTTACACGCAGCTGCAGCAGTGAGAAAATTGTGGCGACCGGGAACATGGCTGGGTCTTATAGATCAAGGACATGTGACATACACAGCCAATGACACATGCCCTTGCTTGTGTGAAAAAAAGCACTTCGCTCAGTGTGTGCGCTGCTGATAGGCTGACAGATTGCACCTCCCCAATGTAAATGCGGGAAAGAGAAAAAAAATGGAGATCTTCATTATTTCTGCAGAGATCCATCCCCTGCCCCTCCCCTCGCCCCGCTGTACACTCAAACTGCGTATTAACATTGATTATCAGCATTACTGTGAAAAAATCCAGTTATGATTTTGGTGCACGAACAGTTATCTTACATAACCTCGAACAGCCGGATTTTTTTCAAATCGTTCGTGTTCGCCGTATGGCTCGAACACCGCTCAAAACAGCTCGAATTTGAGATTGGTGAACAGTTCGAGTCAATCAACGCTCTTCTCTACTCAACAACTGCCCTCTTCTGCTCACAAATCCTTCTCAACATCTGCAGTGTAGAGTTCCAACACGTGGGGTTTATCACACACCAGTCTGTGAGCCGAAAGCTGCAAACGCTGCTGAAACACGGCAAGGGCGGCGGAAACTGTAACTGACTTTCTAAAATGGGCACACAGGCTGCGTACTTTATCAAGCAGATCTAGCAGCTTCGGGTATGATTTGAGAAACTGCTGAACCACGAGGTTAAGCACATGGGCCAGGCACGGTACGTGTGTGAGCTCGCCTCACCTCAGAGCCGCCACCAGGTTCCGGCCATTGTCACACACGACCTTGCCTGGCTATAGGTTCAGCGGTGTGAGCAACAGATCTGCCTGCTCTTTCAGAGCTGTTCACAACTCTTCAGCACTGTGCGGTTTGTCACCTAAGCAAATTAGCTTCAGCGCAGCTTGTTGCCGCTCGGCTGAGGCAGGGCCTGCAATCCTTGGCGTCGGGAGGACGTGTTCTGTCCCAAGGTCCGACTGGGTCCCCACTTCCACTATGTTAACCCAGTGTGCCGTCAGCGAGATGTACCATCCCTGCCCACAAGCAATTGTCCACGTGTCAGTGGTTAGGTGGACTTTCTCAGTAACTGCATTGTCGAGGGCACGGCTAATGTTTTGAGACACGTGCTTGTGTAATGCGGGGACGGCACACCAGGAGAAATAGTGATGGCTGGGGACCGAGTACCAAGGGATGGCCGCAGCCATCAGGTTGCGGAATGCTTCCATCTCCACGAGCCTAAAAGGCAACCTTTCGAGCGCAAGCAGTCGTGAAATGTAAGAATTTAGTAGTGTGGCCTGTGGGGCTTTGGCTGCATATTTGCGCTTGCTTTCCAAGGACTGGGGTATGGACAACTGAACGCTGCACTAGGACAAGGACATGGACGTGCTTTCTGATGCTGCTACTTGAGAGTGCGCAACGACAGGTGCAGGGCAGGAGGAATCTTCGCATGCACCATGGACAGGGGATTGGCTAGCATGCACAACAGCGGAAGAAGCAATGGTGCCACCCGCAGACACTGTCCCTGGACCCTGGGGTTCAGCCCACAAAGTTGGGTGCTTTGCTGCCATGTGCCTGATCATGCTGGTGGTGGTCAGGCTGGTCGTTTTTTCACCCCTGCTGATGCTGCCCTGGCAGGTGGTGCAAATGGCCTTTTTGGGGTTATCAGCAGAGTCTTTATAAAGCAACCAGACTCGGGAAGACCTAACAGTTGTACTGGCAACTTCTTTTGTGTTGGTGTTACGGGGAACGGTTGCCTGCCTTTTGTCTGCGGCCACCACACTGCTTCTTCTTGCCTGTTGGGGTGCTCTGCCTCCCTCCCCTGTGTGCTGCTGTCCTCGCTCTGCATGTCCTCCTGCCAGGTTGGGTTAGTTACTATATCATCCAACACCTCATCTTCCACTTCTGCACTCTAGTCCTCCTCCTGACTTCCTGGCAATTGTGTCTCATCATTGTCCAACTCTTGAGACATTTTCCCACCGTCGCCTTCGTGTGACCGGGGCTGCGCAAATATTTGGGCATCGCTACATGCGATCTCCTCTTGCCCCGCTTCAAGTGGACCGTGCGAGAGGCCCAAATCTATAAATGGAATAGTGAACAGCTCTTCAGAGAGTCCAAGTGTGGGATCAGTTGTCTCTGGGCACTCGGCATGTTGGGAGGAAGGAGGATCAGGGTGAGGACTATGCGGTCCAGACTCACGGCTACTAAGATTTGACCGTGTGGAAGACAGGGTGGTGGTGGTGTTAGAACTAGTGCTGAGCCACCCCCGTAGTGTTCGAGTTCGGTTCGGTTCGTCGAACACCTTCGAACACCGTTAAAACCAATGGCAGGCAAACAAAAACACATAGAAACACATAGAAAACACCTTCAAAGGTGTCCAAAAGCTGACAAACTGCTCAGAAGACATAACTAACACATGGAAAAGTGACAAGTACATATAGTCATGCGAAAATAAAAGAGGTGGAGGAGTAAAAGGAGCGGGAGACACAGATATAGGCATGTCATGCCCTTCTAAAATCCAAAAAGTGAGAAGCCGACACGGCCAGTCCGCTCCTGCCCGTGCCACCTCCGTGTCACCGGGTTTGTGCCAGAGCCGCGGTGAACCCTGATGGCCAGCCCCCCTCTCCCAATACTGGTGCCTGTCCGCTGGTGGGTCGAGCGAGCCCCCCTGTGGTGGAGGCAGCTCTAAGCTTTTTAATTTAAATTGTCTCTCTAATTTGAATGAATACACTTAAATCCATTTACAAGGATCTATTGGAGGGCAAGTCTCATGCCAGCAGCCGCGTAATTCCAGCTCCAGTAGCGTCCACTAAAGCTGCTGCAGTTAAAAAGCTTTTATAAGGATCGAGCTCGGCTGTCCACCGCAAGGCATCCTACTGCCAGTCCCAGCCCCTATGCCTTGGGGTGCCTCCTGATGCTCTTCACTGAGTATCCCGTGGTCCCGAAGCATTTCCTTTGAAAAAATGAAGTGTCCAAACTACAGGTGGTGTAGCTTGCTTAACAGCCGGGATAATCCGCTGACTAGCAGACCCTGCTACTAGGCACAAAGTATTTCCTGGGCTAGATGCAGTTAAAAATTTGTAATTAGATACTCTCGTTGGATGCTGAGAAAGCATTCCATAGAGTCTCCTGGCACGCCATATATGATTCTCTTAAAAAGCTTGGGGTAGGGGTCTAGGGGACCCTTTTATAGCCAAAATCACGGCCCTGTATCGCAATACGTCACCTAGGCTGAAGATAAATGGAACTGTAGCACCCTGAGGGCTCGGTTGCTACAGAGGTATTGCACCTCACCCAGAGGTGTGATATCTCACTCTCAGGTAAGGATGTAGTGTGGATCAGGACCCGACACCTGCATGCATTACACCACATTGCCGTGGGGCAGGGCGATCAATATGTCCCTGAGATGGGCACGACAGTCCCTGTCCCTGGCTGGAGTGGGGGGAGGGAACACTGAGGAAGGGGAACCCTGTAGTGCAGGAGCAGGGAGGAAGCAGTTCCTGGGTGCATTGAGAAGGGAGTATAAAAGGTGGGCACCATCTTAGTTCAGTGCAGAGAAGTCTGAGCAGAAGTGGCAGGGAGCAGGGGCTCTGCATGAGCTCTGCTCCGGAGGCGGGCCTAGTAACAGAGGCCCAGGCCTGGAAGAGGGAGAAGGAAGGTAGAGGAGCGGAGAAGGCTCCAGGAACGAGGAACGAAGGGATCTCAGGGGTGCGGACGGGCGAGTCGCCACCGCACGCCAGAATCCACCTGCGTGGAGGGGTCAGGCCAAAGGGGGAGACCGGTCCCCGAAACTAGTGGAGGCAGGAAACGACCCTCAGCTAGAAACAGGAGGCTGTGACATTTTATGTGGCGCAGCCCCTCGCTACACCCGCTAGGAAGGCACCACATAGGGTCAGGGAAACTGGCACCAAGTTTACCAAGAGGAGGCCCGAGGCAGCCGGACAGAAGGGTTGGTAAGAAAGGCCAGACAAAGGACACACAAAGGGGGTCCTGTGAAGCACTCCAAAGTTATCTGGGAGTTGTCTGAGCCCCTCACCTGGTGAGCACAGTACGACGTGGGCAGCCGTTACCTGCAGACGTGGTCTGGATAATAAGAACTGTGAGTAAAGGCCCTGGACTGCATCACTGACTCCGTGTCATTACTGCTGCTGCCCTGCACCATCACCCCCATCCTCCGCATACACTGCCCTGAGGCTATACTCCTCCCGTGGGGAGTTATGCTATGCTCTGCTGCACCCACAACATCAGCCTCAGCGGTCTACCCTGGAGCGGCGGTTCACTCTGACCGCAATCCACGGGTGGCGTAGTCGGACATTTAAACATCAAAACCACATAAATAGTTCCGCCACTGGTTTGACCGCCCTGAGCCACGGAACCGGGTTGCTGCCACGGAGATTACAACCACCAGCATCCACCAAAAAGGGTCCGGCTCCGGGTGTCCCAAGGCCCAGGGGGCGCGTCAGAACATTTTCATCACCTTTCACAATCACCAATGGGACAAGGCAGGGATGTTCTCTGTCCCCTCTCTTATACATCCTAGTGACGGAGCACCTGCTCTCATCAATTCGCCATAACCCCAATATTAGGTGGATTGAGGTGGGAGGCACCGAGTACAAGTGCTCTCTATTTGCTGATGATGTCCTAGTATATATCACTCAATCACATATATCCATCCATGCTGTTATGGCTGAAATAGATCACTTTGTTACATGGTCAAATTTTAAAATCAATGCAGCGAAGTCTGAGGCCCTCGATGTCTCCCTCCCCAAATCCATATAGGATTCCATCCAGTCCAACTTTCCCTTTGCCTGGCCCTCACAGGGTATCAAATACTTAGGAATTCCTATTCATAGAGACCTCTCCCATCTATGTTATCTTAATTGCCCTTTATTGAACAATCCATACAGACCACGGTTGGCAAGTTAGAACTGTAAGATTCACTACGTGAACCACTGGTGTTTTGTGGAAAAGCACATGTACACTGTGTTCCAAATTATTATGCAAAAAGTGTTTAGGAGTGATAAGGGAAGAATTTGTTTGTTTGTCAGTTAAACTCATTGATGGTGATGTGTGTCAGGGCTCTTTATATCACTGTAAGCAATTGCAGACACCAGTGCTAATTAGTTTGTCAGGTGTGTCCAATGAAATGCAAGACTACTTAAGAAGGCTCTCTCACATTATTCAGCAGCCTACATTTTCTGCCAAAATGGGAAAGAAAAAGGATGTGTCGGCTGCTGAGAAGCAGCAAATTGTGGAGTGTTTAGGTCAAGGCATGACTACAATCAACATTGTGCGATGATCAGGATGAAGTGTCTTGGCAATCAAGAAGTATGTAGCTGATTCACAGTACACACGTGTGCGTGCTGATAAGGGCAAATTGAGGACTCTTTCCTACAGGCAATTACGTCAGGTTGAAAGAGCAGCGGCAAAAAAGCCTTGTCATAGCAGCAGACAAGTTTTTGAAGCTGCTTGTGCCTCCAACGTCCCCCGAACAACAAGATGCAGGGTCCTTCAGAGGTTTGCAGCTGTGCATACGCCATCCTGTCGACCTCCTCTATCCACTTCACACAAGCAGAAATGGCTCCAGTGGGCCAAACATTACATGAAGACTGATTTCAAAACTGTTTTGTTCACGGATGAGTGCCGTGCAGCGCTCGATGGTCCAGATGGATGGAGTGGAGGATGGCTGGTTGATGGACACCCCACGCAAACACGGCTACAGCGCCAACAAGGAGGAGGTGGAGTAATGTTTTGGGCTGGAATCATGGGAGAGAGATTGTCGGCCCCTTTAGGATCCCTGAAGGCGCTAAAGATGAACTCCATAATGTATGTGGATTTTCTCAAACAGCACTTCCTGCCATGGTTCAAGAAGAAGAACCGTGTATTTCACAGCAAGATCATTTTTCTGCATGATAATGCACCATCTCATGCTGCACATAAAACATCTGCATCTCTGGCTGATATGGGCATAAAAGGGGACAAACTTATGGTGTGACCCCCATGCTCCCCTGACCTCTACCCCATTCAGAACCTTTGGAGCATCATTAAAAGGAGTGTCTATGATGGCGGGAGGCAGTTCACATCTAAGCAACAGCTCTGGGAGGGTATTCTGTCCTCATGCAAAACAATTGAAGCAGAAACCATCCAAAACCTGACAAATTCAATGGACGAGAGAGTTCAGAAGCTCCTTTCGAACAAGGGGTCCTATGTGAAAATGTAACATCACCTAGAATAAAGTTTTGAGTTGAAAACTGTTTGATTTCAGTTTCTAACAACCTGCTAATGCTTATAATTTCAAAAATGACCATTTTTTTGGTCTTTATTAAAATGAAAAGGTTGATCGAAAAGTTTGGGGGATCTAAGAGTGTGGCAACCCAGTAGTCATGATTACTTCGAATTCTGACAATATGAGGGTCATGCTGCAGGTAGTGCAGCAAGAAGGCACTTATGTGTCTTGCGCATCTCGGAGCCCCAAAATTATTTTCCGGGCTAGATGCAGCTAAAAATTATTTTTAATTTTAAATCTGGTGGAGCTTATTATAGATGGCCTAATAGGATCAGTGCTGCACACTGCTACAAAGCCCAAATTATTTTCCAGTCAAGATACAGATAAACATGATTAGTAATTTGAAAGCTTAAAACGGTTGGTAGGGTGATTTTAAACAATCATCAAGCTTTTACTCTCCCCAGGATGACACAGGGGTAGAAAAGTCGTTTCGGATCCATGATTTGTTCATCTTTATGAACGTGAGTCTGTCTACATTATCAGTGGAGAGCCGCGTGCGCTTATCTGTCAGCACACCACCAGCAGCGCTGAACACACGTTCAGACAGAACGCTGGCTGCGGGGCATGACAAGATCTCCAAGGCGTAAGTGGATAGCTCCGGCCATTTATCCAGATTGGAAGCCCAAAAAGAGCAAGGGTCCAGTGACACAGTCGTGGCTTCAATGTTTACTTGGAGATACTCCTGTACCATCGTCTCTAGGCGTTGACTATGTGTCAGACTTCTTGTCTCCTGTGGCCTTGCAAAGGATGGGCTAAAAAAGTGGTGAAATGATTCCGCAAAATTGATGTTACCACCAGATACTGTGGTTCTGTTACGGTTTGAGTGCTGAACACTTGACGGTCCCACGGTTGGCAAGTTGGAAATGTGAGATTCACTACGTGCACCACTGGTATTTTGTGGAAAAGCACATGTAAGATTCTGCAACAGTCTCTGCTGATACTCCTGCATGCGTGCATCCCTTTCTATGGCAGGAATAATTTCTGCAAATTTACTTTTGTACCGGGGATCTAACAGTGTGGCAACCCAGTAGTCAGGATTATTTCTAATTCTCACAATTCGAGGGTCATGTTGCAGGTAGTGCAGCAAGAAGGCACTCATGTGTGTTGCGCATCCAGGAGCACCAAGTCCCTGTTGTGTTGGTGGCGAGGTAACAATCATGCTTCCTTCCTCTGTCCTCTCCCCCCAACCTCGCACAACAGAAATGTGATCAAGGTCTCCCTCATCTGATGAGTCTTCCATCAGTTCGTCCTCCACTTCTTCCTGGGCTCCTGCACCTTCCTCACTAGTTTGGCTGCTACCATGCGCCCTGGTAAAACCATCTCCCCCACCCTCACATGCCTGCCGCCTTGGTGCTGCCGACCGTCTGGACCTTGCAGATGTTAGCCCTTCCGCATACAACTCCTCCTCCTCTACTTCCTCCACCTCCTCTTGTGCCACCACCTGACTCCGAATTCTGTTTAACATGTGCTCCAGCATGTAAATCACCGGAATAGTCATGCTGATAATGGCATCGTCAGCACTAAACATCTTCGTCGCCATTTCAAAACTGTGCAGAAGGGTGCATAGGTCCCTGATCTGAGACCACTCCTGCAGCGTGATTTGCCCCACCTCTGAATCTCGTTGGCCCAGGCTATACGTCAGAACGTATTGCACCAGGGCTTGTCGGTGCTGCCACAGTCGCTGCAACATGTGCAGAGTTGAATTCCACCGGTTAGGCACATCGAATTTTAGCCGGTGAAGTGGCAGGCCCAACGACTTCTGTAGAGATGTAAGTCGCTGAGCTGCGGGATGCGAACGGCGGAAGTGAGCACACAGCGACCGTGCCCTCTTCAGAAGGCCATCTAGTCTGGGATAGTGGGCTAAAAATTGCTGGACAACCAGGTTCAACACGTGAGCCATACAAGGCACGTGTGTGACATTGCCCCGGCGAAGGGCCGCACCCAGGTTTGCAGCATTGTCGCACACGGCCTTCCCTGGTTTCAGGTCCAGTGGAGACAACCATTCATGAAATTGGTTCTCCAGAGCTGACCACAACTCCTCAGCTGTGTGACTCACATTTCCCAGACATTTCAATGTAAAAACCGCCTGATGACGTTGAGCCCTACTGCCAGCATAGTAAGGAGGTGTGCAGGATCCCTTCTGCGCAGTTAGAAAGCTTGTGGCATGACCAGACAGGCTTTGGGTGCAGGTGGAAGACCGAGAGGAGGTTGAGGAGGCAGAAGCAGTGGAGGAACTTTGACATAAAGAGGATTGACGCACAACTCGTGGGGACGGCAAGACTTGGACAGCAGCCCCTTGTCCTGCTGTCACCATAGTTACCCAGTGCCCAGTCAGCGACATGTAACGCCCCTGTCCATGCCTACTCGTCCAAGTGTCTGTGGTGAAATGCACCCTGTCACACACAGAGTTTCTCAAAGAAGCGGTGATGTTGTGTGCGACATGCTGGTGGAGCGCAGGCACACCTTTCTTTGAGAAGTAGTGCCGACTGGGCATCTGGTACTGGGGCACTGCGACGGACATAAGGTCTCGAAAATCCTCTGTGTCCACCAGGCGGAAAGGCAGCATTTCTGTAGCCAAGAGCTTGCAGATGGTGAAATTCAACCTCTTAGCTTTCTCATGGCTAGGAGGAAATGGTCTTTTACTTGTCCACATCTGAGGGATCGAGGGCTGGCTATTGTGCTTAGACGGGGTTGATAAGGGTGTCCCCGGCAAACTGCCGGTCTGTGAGGAAGATGCAGGCGGACATGTTAGGTTGCCTTGATCCAAAGGTGGTGCTATCGATGTCGGACAGCGCTCAACACCAGCTGCTGTTACCACCTCCAAAGAAAATGATGTCCTGCCAATCACGCTGGCTGTTGCGGGTAAAGAGGTGGCAGGTCTGCGCCCCAAAACAGGTGTGACTGCTGTCCCCCCAGTCACAGAGGATGAAGAGGCCGCGGATGCACAAGACATGGCAGACGGTGGTTGGCCCGGCCGGCTAGGCCGCATTGTAGCACACTGAGCTTCCCACTGCAACTTATGCTTCATGTCCATGTGCCGGTTCATGCATGAAGTACTCAAACTATGTATTTTTTGGCCTCTACTTAGCTTTTGCTGACAAATGTTACAGATAACACGAGTTGGGTCATCTTTATCGATCTGAAAAAATGCCCAGGCTATGCAAGGCTTAGCACCCATGCGACCTGAAGAGCCACCACGACTTGTGGTGAGAGGCAGAGTTGTGTTTGAGGATGCAGTTGTTGACGTGCTTCCAGTACTACGTCTCTGTCCAGGAAGGCGCAACCTGACCTCGTCGTCACTAGCATCTTCCTCCACCTCCTCTGCTGACCTCATCTCTTGGCTGACTGTGGGTTGACAGTAAGTGGGATCTCCAACCTCATCATCATCACCCTGTGTGTTGTCACACCCGTCGTCCTCAGGGCCAACCTGTTCCTGCCCTGACAAAAAACTAAAGTTGTCGCTCCAATCAGGTATTTGAGTCTTATCATCGTCTTCCTCATTGTCTCCACCAACAGGAGTTACAGTTTGGGAATGAGGGTCTAAATTATGGTCAGAACCTTCTGCGTCTGGTCCTGGATCCGACTCATAAAGATTCTGGGCATCAGTGCAGATCATTTCCTCGTCTGGATTCACAGAAGCGCTGGAGTCGACCTCTGATTCCCAGGCTATAGTATGAGTAAACAGCTCTGCAGACTCAACCATCTGTTCTACCTCATACTCAGACGGGCAGCTGGAGATTTGGGAGCTGTGAGGAAGCAAGTGTGATTTGGGTGACACCTTTGAGGACTGGAGTATTTGTGATGTTGAAGTTGATGTGGAGGAGAGCCCACTTAAAGGAGCACTTGATATCCGTTGAAGCACCTGCTGTTTTTGTGCCTCATCTGGAATTTGTAGCGGTTGGCGTGGCCGTAAGAAAGGGATCTTATCACATTGTCCGCTAAAAGAAGTAGACATTTTAGTTTGGCTGGAAGATGGTCTTTCTTCTGCAGATGTTACTGTTGCTTTAACACCTACCCCACGGACACAACCTTTTTTCCCCTTCCCAACACGCCTATTCCCCTTTCCACCAGCAGCAGGCCTTTTTCCACTCATTTTGGTGGTTAACTAATTCACAACTCTGGAGTTGTTTGCACAAAAAAACAATGGATGGTAACCGAGCAGAGCTGAGTGGCCAAACTGTGGTATTAGGCCAAAACTATTGGCTGGGTTAGATGCAGAAAAAAATATATTCAGTTTGCAACCTGATGGAGGTCAGTATAGATGGACTAATAGAGAAAGTCCGACACACTGCTACAAGGCCAAATATTTTTTCAGAGGTAGATGCAGAAAAAAATTATATTCAGTTTGCAACCTGATGGAGGTCTGTATAGATGGATTAATAGAACAAGACCCACACACAGCTAGAAGCCCAATATTTTTTCAGAGGTAGATGCAGAAAAAAATATATTCAGTTTGCAACCTGATGGAGGTCAGTATAAATGGACTAATACAACAAGTCCCACACACAGCTAGAAGCCCAATATTTTTTCAGAGGTAGATGCAAAAAAAAATATATTCAGTTTGCAACCTGATGGAGGTCAGTATAGATGGACTAATACAACAAGTCCCACACACAGCTAGAAGCCCAAATATTTTTTCAGAGGTACTGTAGATGCAGATACAAATTATTTTTAATTTGCAACCTGATGGAGGTCAGTATAGATGGACTAATACAACAAGTCCCACACACAGCTAGAAGCCCAAATATTTTTTCAGAGGTACTGTAGATGCAGATAAAAATTATTTTTAATTTGCAACCTGATGGAGGTCAGTATAGATGGACTAATAGAGAAAGTCCGACACACTGCTAGAAGGCCAAATATTTTTTCAGAGCTAGATGCAGAAAAAAATTATATTCAGTTTGCAATCTGATGGAGGTCAGTATAGATGGATTAATAGAACAAGACCCACACACAGCTAGAAGCCCAATATTTTTTCAGAGGTAGATGCAGAAAAAAATATATTCAGTTTGCAACCTGATGGAGGTCAGTATAGATGGACTAATACAACAAGTCCCACACACAGCTAGAAGCCCAAATATTTTTTCAGAGGTACTCTAGATGCAGATAAAAATTATTTTTAATTTGCAACCTGATGGAGGTCAGTATAGATGGACTAATACAACAAGTCCCACACACAGCTAGAAGCCCAAATATTTATTCAGAGGTACTGTAGATGGAGATACAAATTATTTTTAATTTGCAACCTGATGGAGGTCAGTATAGATGGACTAATACAACAAGTCCCACACACAGCTAGAAGCCCAAATATTTTTTCAGAGGTAGATGCAGAAAAAAATATATTCAGTTTGCAACCTGATGGAGGTCAGTATAGATGGACTAATACAACAAGTCCCACACACAGCTAGAAGCCCAAATATTTTTTCAGAGGTACTGTAGATGCAGATAAAAATTATTTTTAATTTGCAACCTGATGGAGGTCAGTATAGATGGACTAATAGAGAAAGTCCAACACACTGCTAGAAGGCCAAATATTTTTTCAGAGCTAGATGCAGAAAAAAATTATATTCAGTTTGCAATCTGATGGAGGTCAGTATAGATGGATTAATAGAACAAGACCCACACACAGCTAGAAGCCCAATATTTTTTCAGAGGTAGATGCAGAAAAAAATATATTCAGTTTGCAACCTGATGGAGGTCAGTATAGATGGACTAATACAACAAGTCCCACACACAGCTAGAAGCCCAAATATTTTTTCAGAGGTACTGTAGATGCAGATAAAAATTATTTTTAATTTGCAACCTGATGGAGGTTAGTATAGATGGACTAATACAACAAGTCCCACACACAGCTAGAAGCCCAAATATTTATTCAGAGGTACTGTAGATGCAGATACAAATTATTTTTAATTTGCAACCTGATGGAGGTCAGTATAGATGGACTAATACAACAAGTCCCACAAACAGCTAGAAGCCCAAATATTTTTTCAGAGGTAGATGCAGAAAAAAATATATTCAGTTTGCAACCTGATGGAGGTCAGTATAGATGGACTAATACAACAAGTCCCACACACAGCTAGAAGCCCAAATATTTTTTCAGAGGTACTGTAGATGCAGATAAAAATTATTTTTAATTTGCAACCTGATGGAGGTCAGTATAGATGGACTAATAGAGAAAGTCCGACACACTGCTAGAAGGCCAAATATTTTTTCAGAGCTAGATGCAGAAAAAAATTATATTCAGTTTGCAACCTGATGGAGGTCAGTATAGATGGATTAATAGAACAAGACCCACACACAGCTAGAAGCCCAATATTTTTTCAGAGGTAGATGCAGAAAAAAATATATTCAGTTTGCAACCTGATGGAGGTCAGTATAGATGGACTAATACAACAAGTCCCAAACACAGCTAGAAGCCCAAATATTTTTTCAGAGGTACTGTAGATGCAGATAAAAATTATTTTTAATTTGCAACCTGATGATGGAGGTCAGTATAGATGGACTAATACAACAAGTCCCACACACAGCTAGAAGCCCAAATATTTTTTCAGAGGTACTGAAGATGCAGATACAAATTATTTTTAATTTGCAACCTGATGGAGGTCAGTATAGATGGACTAATACAACAAGTCCCACACACAGCTAGAAGCCCAAATATTTTTTCAGAGGTAGATGCAGAAAAAAATATATTCAGTTTGCAACCTGATGGAGGTCAGTATAGATGGACTAATACAACAAGTCCCACACACAGCTAGAAGCCCAAATATTTTTTCAGAGGTACTGTAGATGCAGATACAAATTATTTTTAATTTGCAACCTGATGGAGGTCAGTATAGATGGACTAATACAACAAGTCCCACACACAGCTAGAAGCCCAAATATTTTTTCAGAGGTACTGTAGATGCAGATACAAATTATTTTTAATTTGCAACCTGATGGAGGTCAGTATAGATGGACTAATACAACAAGTCCCACACACAGCTAGAAGCCCAAATATTTTTTCAGAGGTAGATGCAGAAAAAAATATATTCAGTTTGCAACCTGATGGAGGTCAGTATAGATGGACTAATACAACAAGTCCCACACACAGCTAGAAGCCCAAATATTTTTTCAGAGGTACTGTAGATGCAGATACAAATTATTTTTAATTTGCAACCTGATGGAGGTCAGTATAGATGGACTAATACAACAAGTCCCACACACAGCTAGAAGCCCAAATATTTTTTCAGAGGTACTGTAGATGCAGATACAAATTATTTTTAATTTGCAACCTGATGGAGGTCAGTATAGATGGACTAATACAACAAGTCCCACACACAGCTAGAAGCCCAAATATTTTTCAGAGGTACTGTAGATGCAGATAAAAATTATTTTTAATTTGCAACCTGATGGAGGTCAGTATAGATGGAGTAATAGAGAAAGTCCGACACACTGCTAGAATGCCAAATATTTTTTCAGAGCTAGATGCAGAAAAAAATTATATTCAGTTTGCAACCTGATGGAGGTCAGTATAGATGGATTAATAGAACAAGACCCACACACAGCTAGAAGCCCAATATTTTTTCAGAGGTAGATGCAGAAAAAAATATATTCAGTTTGCAACCTGATGGAGGTCAGTATAGATGGACTAATACAACATGTCCCACACACAGCTAGAAGCCCAAATATTTTTTCAGAGGTACTGTAGATGCAGATAAAAATTAGTTTTAATTTGCAACCTGATGGAGGTCAGCATAGATGGACTAATAGAATGATGCTATGCCCAAAAGATTTTACTTCACTAGGTGCAGTAAAAAAATTGGTATTCTATACACAGGTTGTATATCTTGCAGCACAGATAGGCTACTCCACTGACTAACACACTCTGCAATAGGCCAAAAAGGATTAGCTTTGCTAGATTCAGCCAAATGCTGTGAAAAAAACTTGCACAGCACTGGCACAGACCTGCCTGGCAAAAACTGATAGGAACTGATGTAACCTAGTCCTGAAAAGGACTCCAATTACAATTAGTCTTTACTCCCACAACCTATCTATTTAAGAGCACAGACCTCCCTGATAAAAGTCGTAGGAAATGCTGTAACCTAGTCCTTAAAAGGACTGCAATCACAACTATTCCCTACTCCCAAGCTATCTATTTGTGCGAAAATTGGCTTGAAATTAACAAGGTATAGCGCACACAGCAAGAGCGGTGCCGTCTAACACGCAGCTGCAGCAGTGAGAAAATGGTGGCGACGGGGAAAATGGCTTGGTCTTATAGGGCAAGGACATGTGACATACACTGCCAATGACACATGCCCTTGCTTGTGTGAAAAAAAGCACTTCGTTCCGTGTGTGTGCTGCTGATAGGCTGACAGATTGCACCTCCCCACTGCAAATGCGGGAAAGAGAAAAAAAAATGGAGATCTTCATTGTTCCTGCAGAGATCCATCCCCTGCCCCTCCCCCCACCCCGCTGTACACTCAAACTGCGTATTAGCATTAATTTTCATCATTACTGAGAAAAAATCCAGTTATGATTTTGGTGAACGAACAGTTATTGAACATAACCTCGAACAGCCGAATTTTTATCAAATTGTTCGTGTTCGCCGAACGGCTCGAACACCGCCCAAAACAGCTCGAATTTGAGATTGGCGAACAGTTCGAGTAGAACGACGCTCATCTCTAGTTAGAACCCTCCTGTTTGTTTTTTCCATCTGTGTTTTGTGGTCACTGACCACCTGCCTTTATATTCCAGCTCCGCCCTTTTGGCTGTGCTGGACTTCAGTGTTGTCTGACTGTTTTTCTAGCCAGGTGCTTCGGTGCCTATCTCTGTCAGTTCGCTTGGTCCTTTTGGGACCTCTAGTACCTTTTTGTCAGTTTGTCTTTTTGTGTTCTGCAACAACTTCTCTGCTTAGGAGATGTCCCATTTTTGTTCCAGTCCTTAGTTCTTTTAGGGACCCCTCCACTTATGCTATAAGTCTTCGTTCAGACTAGCCGAGGACTAAGGCGGGTCTGTTCGCTAGGAACAGGCAGCCCGCTACATCATAGGGATTCAGCTTAGTCTTACTGTAGGGACAGTTTTCCCCTATCTTTCCTTAGTACATGTTGCAGATCATAACAGTAAGTCCAGCCCAATAAAAAACCTAAAGGAAAGAAATTCGGGGATCAGTATGGCTTTCGTCCAAGTTTTGGCTCAACGCTTGCAGGGATTGTCTCTGGAGGTGGCCGAGCTCCAAAAACACGTGAGTAGCTGTTATGGAGCGCATTTTGTCAATCCCAAGGTAGTACTGCCTGATATTTTTTATGGTAAACAGAAAGATTTTTTTTCCTTTAAAAATGCTTGTTTGTTATATTTTCATTTGAGACCAAAGTCCTCTGGGAATGAATCACAGCGCATTGGTTTTATCATGTCACTTTTGCGCAAAGAACCACAGGGGTGGGCCTTTTCTCTCCAACCTAATGATCCATGCTTAAGGTCTGTAGAAGAATTTTTTTTGGCTATGGGTCTATTATCCTGATCGAATCTCATCTGCTGAGGCAGAACTCAGGCGTTTGAATCAAGGGTTAGGTGATGTTGAAAATTATTGCACACACTTTAGAAGATTGGCTTCAGAAGTCAAATGGAATGATCCTGCTCTGAAATGTCTATTTCTTGCTGGTCTGAGTGAAAGGGTTAAGGATTTGCCAATTGCATTCCCCGCACCTGAGACTCTGCAGGATGCCATGCAATTAGCTGTTCGTGTGGATAGGAGACTGAGATTTAGTCAGAATGAGGTAAAGACTCCTGTAATGCCAGGTCCTAGTCCCCAGAAAATCTGCTCTGACGGCGGAGAACCGATGGAAGTTGGGGCGAAGTCGCTTTCCTCTCAGGAAAGAGACCAGAGGTTTGCCGAGGAATTGTGTCTTTATTGTGGTAAAGCTGACCATTTGATTAAGTATTGTGAGCTCCATTTAAGTAAAGAAAAGAAAAGGTCAGTTACGCCCGTATAGATTGTTTACGCTCTGCAGGAGTATTTCTTTCAGGGAGTACTACTTTGCAGGAAAATTTTATTGAATTTCAGGTATTTGTGGATTGTGGTTTAAAACTTAATGTGATTGATAAAGGATTTTTGTAAAAACTTAAATTGAAATCCAACCCTTTGTCATCACCTATTTCTGTGATTGCAATTGATAACACTCCCTTGAAATATATTACTCACAAGGTTGCTCCATTTCCCCTCACTATCAATGGAGTTCACCAAGAAATTTTAGACTTGGCTGTATTAGATAATTTACCCTGTCTGGTCGTTCTAGCTTAGCCTTGGTTAAAACTGCACAATCCTGTACTGGACTATTCTACTAATGTGATTAAGTCTTGGAGTCCGAAATGCTATGATAAATGTTGTAATGGTCACTTTGCGGCTGTGGAAATATGGGAATTACCTGTACCTATTCAAGATTTTTGGAGGGTTTTTTCAGAGTAGCAGTCGCAAGTTTTACCTCCTCAAAGGGATTATGATTGCGCCATTGAGTTTGTTCTGGGATCTACTCTTCCCAAGAATCGCTTGTTTAATCTGACTATCCCTGAAAGAAAGGCCTTGGAGGAGTACATACATACTAGCCTGGCTGCTCGTCACATTAGACATTCTAAGTCACCTGTGGCAGTTGGATTTTTCTTTGTTAAAAAAAAGGGCGGGGGTTACGTCCATGTCTGGATTTTCATGAAATTAATAAGATTACCGTATGCAATTCCTACCCATTGCCGTTAATTCCTGACTTTTTTAACCAGTTGGTGGGGGCCAAGTGGTTCTGTAAAATTGATCTCCGGGGGGCATACAATTTGTTACGAGTGAAGGAGGGTGATGAATGGAAAACTGCTTTTAACCCTCCCGTAGGTCATTTTGAGAATCTAGTGATGCCTTTTGGTCTTACCAATGCACCTACATTTTTTCAGAACCTTATTAATGACATCCTGAGACCTTTGATTGGTAAGAATGTGGCTGTGTATTTGGATGACATTTTGATTTACTCACCAGATCTAGAATCCCATTGACAGAGTGTACGTGAAGTTTTGAAGTTGTTGAGTGATAATTCACTCTTTGCTAAGCTGGAGAAATGTGAGTTCGCTGTGCAGAAAATTAGTTTTTTAGGCTACATTGTCTCCAGCGAGGGCTTAGAGATGGACCCTGTGAAGGTTCAGGCTGTGGAGGAATGGCCTTAGTCTTACTGTAGGGACAGTTTTCCCCTATCTTTCCTTAGTACATGTTGCAGATCATAACAGGTGGTGGTGGTGGCTAAGTAACTGGAAGCATTATCCGTTATCCAACCAACAACCTTTTGACACTGCTCTGGGTTCAATAGTGGTGTGCTGCGGTCCCCTAGAAATTGGGACAGGAAGGTCAGGCGATAAGATGTGGGTGTTTGTTGTGGCATAATCTGATCTGTGTGACGGAGAAACCAGAATTTTAAATACCTGGTGTTAAGGGGACGGTTGCAAACAACTTTATTAAATAATGGAAAGCAACCGAACCAGGGGTCTGCGATGCAGCCTGGTGGACTGCGGCCGAACACCTTCCAGGTGAGAAGGTAAAACAACCAACTTAAATAACAATCCCCTCCGTGTTTCAGCACACCGGAGCGGGAATAGGGATTCGCACTATCTCCGTTAACTGCACGAGAGATGTGCGATAAATAATGCATCTGTAGTCCTGTTGCAACACAGGGACTACACAGTTGGCGCTAGGATGCGTGTGTTACTCACGCCAGCGAATACGTGCTCCCAGGAGGCGTGCTACCAGACTGAGGAGAATCTCTCCACGTGGCTTACAGGTGGTACCGGGAATAGCATGTCTGAAGACTGCTCGGGGTGTAAGGCGACCCCTTTGTCGGAGCCAGACTGTCAGATGAAGCTACCTGCCTATTTCATCAAAGCCTGTCTATTTCCACTAAACCTGCCTGCCAGAAATTAAAGCACACGTGGAGCCCAAGAGACCAAGCGTCCACACAACACCATCACAGCTCAATGATCAGAGCGCAGCGCCGCCATGTTAAGCCCTGCCCACCGTCGCACCATTGGTGACGTCACCCGCGACCAATCAGGCGGTGCCAGGTCACCGGATCGGCTGACTCCCAAACCACCAATCATGGTCCGCCATGCCACGGGCATGCTCAGTACAGTGAATCCTGGACTTAGACTTTAGCAGCCTTGTTTCCCTCCGCAACCTATCCTTCATGTTGCTAGGAGCAAAGACCCAAGAGACAACCTGTACATCTCGTGGACCAGCTAGGCGTTGGGGCTGACGACGATGCTGAGCAGCATCAGTCCCAGCTGGACCGGAATGGGAGAAAACAGAAGGTTCTAAACCCATTTCGAATCCAGCAAACGTCTAACACCTGGCCTGTAGGTAAGTAGTTTGAACAGCAAACTACTGTGAATCGCTTAACTGACACACTAAAGGAAATTTTTAATGGAGGCCAGAAATGGCAGTATTTTCTGACAACGTATATGTGATCCATGTGACGGAGAAAACAGAGTTTTAAATACCTGGCCTGTAGGTAAGTAGTTTGAACAGCAAACTGCTGTGAATTGTTTCACTGACACACTGAAAGAAATTTTTAATGGAGGCCAGAAATGTCAGTATTTTCTGACAATGTATATGTGATCCGTGTGACAGAGAAAACACAGTTTTAAATACCTGGCCTGTAGGTAAGTAGTTTGAACAGCAAACTGCTGTGAATTCCTTCACTGACACACTAAAGGAAATTTTTAATGACGGCCAGAAAAGGCAGTATTTTCTGACAATGTATATGTGATCCGTTTGACGGAGAAAACACAGTTTTAAATAGCTGGATTTCTAGCGCTGTAACATGGAAAGGACCTGGCTGTATTCTGCAGTGCCAACAAGCAAATAGCGCAGAAAAACAGTGTTCTCTGAATTGCTTTTTAAGCAAATATTGAGGATTAAGATCCAAAGACAAGTATTCCTGGCCCCTGAGACCTGGGCCTTTGTATAGAAATATCTAACAGCAGCAGAAGGCAGAATTGGAATAGAGCCTCTTGTTCTATATGCACTGCAGTCTGCTATATACCCTGCCTGCCTATATACACTGCCTGCCTGATATCTCTGCAGATGAATTAGTTAGTCCTTAAAAGGACTATTTGTTAAGATGGATATGTGTAATGTACATTTTTTCTCCCTACACTACCTAATACACAAACAAATCTCTCCCTGACGCAGCAGCACCTCTCCCTACACTGTCTACTTCCGGAGTGACCTTGATGAACATGGCGTCGCCAAGTCTGATATAGACGTGATGACGCTGTGCGGCCAGCCAATCACTGTAATGCCACAACCAACATGGCTACGGCATTACAGTGAGTGGCAGGCAATCCCTGCATGTTGATTGGCACTCTAAAGAGCGCCAAACATGCTGGGAGGGGACCCGAGCTCCTGCTGGGCAACCCCGGAAATACTCGGCGAGCACCGAGCATCTCGAGTAGTGAGATGCTCGGGCGAGCACTGAGCAGTAGCGAGCATGCTTGCTCATCACTACAGGCAATATGATACACTAAAATGTCAATAATAATAATAATTTAAATTTTTATAGCGCCAACATATTCCGCAGCACTTTACAATTTTAGGGGGGACTTATACAGACAATACAGACATTACAGAATAAGCATAACTCATATCAAAAGGAGTGAAGGCCCTGCTCGCAAGCTTACAATCTATGAGGAAATAGTGGGGACACAAAAGTAACATATACATATGTTGTATAATACAGCCATAATATACTAAATCGGGTATGTACATAACACTACATGAACTGGTCGCCAGCCAGTATGTGTACAGTACAGACAGAGACTATTAAGTGCATGGCATGAACATGAATTTGAAGAAAATTTTAATATGGGCCAAACTAGGACAGTTAGATAAGTATGTTGAGGCGATAGGCCAGTGTAAAGAAAAGGGCACGTTTAAAATTGTGGGTATTATGAATTAATCAAATTGTCCTGGGTAGTGCATTCCAAAGAATTGGCGCAACACGCGAGAAATCTTTGGAGACGGGAGAGGGAAGTCATCGGTGTAGCGGTTGGCGAGGAATATGATCCTGGCTGCTGCGTTCAGGACAGATTGGAGAGGGGAAATTTAATTAAGAGGGGGACTGATTAATAAAGATCTGCAGTAGTCCAGACGAGAATGAATAAGAACTACAGTAAGAGTTTTTGCCGAGGTAAGAAAAGTTCTGATTCTTGAGTTATTTTTGAGGTGTAGATGACATGAACGAGCGAGTGATTTGATGTGAGGAGTAAAGGAAAGATCTGAATCAAATATGAAAAGCACATAAAATGAACCAAAGTGACACCGCTCAAAACCACTTCAATGGTATATTCCAATCCAATGCTGAATAAGGATCCAACTCACCACTCAAAACCACTTCAATGGTATATTCCAATCCAATGCTGAATAAGGATCCAATTCATACATACACTGTGTTCCAAATTATTATGCAAATAATATTTTCTCAGATTTTCCCAAATAGTTATTTGACTGGAAAATTACAATGACTGCAATTCATATAGGTAATTTGGGAAAATCTGAGAAAATATTATTTGCATAATAATTTGGAACACAGTGTAGATGTAGTGCACTGAGTGTGTGAACGGGCTGTACATATGAGGAGATGCAACAGGTAGAACATACTGTAAATGATACAAATAGATATGGTGAATACATTTTGCAGCACAAATGATCTGGAAACAAATTTGTTGGAATGTCTTGCATAACTATTTGTCTGCATCCCTGTCCAAATGCCATGTTTAACACTTCAAAAAATATAGCACTTCAATAAAATCTGCAGAAGTGCACCCAGCACAAAGTGCCTTACCCTTGGCTGGATCTAAATTGATAGGAAAGTGTGTGCTCAGATCTTAGTCTAATTTAACTCATTAACAATTAATCAACTGATAGCAGGAGACAATAAGATGCAGAGAAAAACAAGCTTGCAGGCCAACATGGACCATAAAATCTTTGAGCAAGTGATCTTACAGCATCTGTTAACAGACTCAGTAAGATTAAATAAACCTTTACCATTGATTGAGGCTTGCAAAGATGGAAGCGAAGATGCAGATTTTAAAAGAGATAAAGCACAGCAGATAAAATGAAAATATGGCTTTGATTGAAGTTCGCAAAGGTGGAAGTTTTGGGTATTACTTGTCACCTGTGCTGTGATTTTAGCAGTGGTTCCATCAGGAGTTAGGATGGAATACCTGGTTGTGCTCAAATCTGACACATTAATTGGTGCCGCCAAAGAGGTCTCATCTTCAATCCTGCCCTCAATGTCAGCATTTGCTACTTCTGCAGAAACTGGATTTGGGTAAGACATACTTGATGTTTGCTTGGAATCGGAGACACATGTCTCTTCAAAATATACATATATGACTGTTCCAGATATAAAATAATCAATGCGTAAATATTTTGAACTTACACACGTAAATTTATGACTGCAGACAGAAAATTCAGCTACTGCAAATACATTTATGGTGGCTTTCTTGGTGCTGAAGATCTACTCTTCAATCTTTGCTGCATTTCCCTCATCCATAATAATAATAATCTTTATATAGCGCCAACACATTATCATTGGGGCTCACAATCTACATTCCCTATCAGGATGTCTTTGGAATGTGGGAGGAAACTGGAGAACCTGGAGAGAACCCACGCAAACACACGAAGAGCATAAAGACTCCTTCCAGATGTTGTCCTTGGTGGGATTTGAACCCAGGACTCCAGGGCTGCAAGGCTGCAGCGCTAACCACGGAGCCACCATGCTGCCCATAGGTTCATAGACCTGCATTGGTCACAGCTGCTGTGCCACCTCTTGGTAAGATCATCTTTGAGAAAAAAATTAAGGGACATAAGGCGACATTAAACATAGGGCCATTAAATAGCATTTAAATCAAATTATGGAAGATGAGGTGGCATTAAACATAGAACCATTAAAGGGAACCTGTCCTGTCCTTTGTAGTATATAAACTGCCCACATTGCATTGTTAGTGATGCAATGTGCCTCACATGTTTTTATTAATATTGGTGGTTTAATCATGTCTAAAAAACACTTTATATGGTTATATCATACCTGCTCGTTTAGTCATAGGGGTTTGATTCATTGCATTCAGTCAGGCTTGTCACCGCCCACGCCACTTGAATTCTGTTCACGGTTTGCGCTGACGTCATTAGAATCGGAGGTTATATCCTTGCGCAGTGTGTCATAACCAGCTGTACTTGCGCAGTGTGTATATTGGCCAGCCGCGCTTGCACATTGTTGATCTGGAAGTCGCGCATGCGCTGTGACGAGCGGCTCCAACGGCACATAGTAAAGCTGGGAACTACACACAGTTTTACTGCGCATGTGGAAAACAAGACTGAATACAATATCATGTGGGGGGGTGTCCAAACCTTTTACCTCAATGATGCAACCTAAAGATAAGCCCTTTATTATAATCCTATTTATTATATAATCCTTTATTATCCATATCATTAGCAGTGACCACATAGTCTCTATAAAGTTATTTTCATGACCTGGCTAGGAAATTTGTCAGAAAATAATAATAATTTTCTACACTTGTGTTAAGTGGCAGGTGCCTGCAGTCCTACAACAAATAATTTTTTGAAAGTTTAGAAAATCTGACAACTTAACTTAGAAATTATGCAATTGAGAACCTAACCGAATAAAATTGTATTCATTTATGACATCTTTTTCCTGATTAAATGTGTCTTACTGGTATCATTCAGAGAACTAACAACCATAGAATGACTTAATTTTTTTCATATTTAGTCAGGATCAGCCTGTACATCAGCTTCCATTTGTGAAACTGTAGAAGTAAAAGCTTTTAAAGCATCAAATCAACAGTGAAATCAAAATTGGGACTTGAAGATCCTGCCTAGAGGAGATAACCTAAGCTAGATCTAGGGAATAGTGTTGAGCCACCCCCATAGTGTCCGAGTTCGGTTCGGTTCGTCGAACACCCGTGTGTTCGCCAAACTGTTCGTCGAACTGTTCGTCGAACACCGTTAAAACGAATGGCAGGCAAACAAAAACACATAGAAGCACATAGAAAACACCTTCAAAGGTGTCCAATAGCTGACAAACTGCTCAGAAGACATAACTAACACATGGAAAAGAGACAAGTACATATAGTCATGCGAAAAGAAAAGAGGTGGAGGAGTAAAAGGAGGAGGAGACACAGATATAGGCATGTCATGCCCTTCTAAAACCCAAAAAGTGAGAAGCCGATATGGCCAGTCCGTTCCTGCCCATGCGACCTCCGTGTCACCGGGTTTGTGCCAGAGCCGCGGTGGACCCTGATGGCCAGGCCCCCTCTCCCAATACTGGTCCACCGCAAGGCGTCCTACCGCCAGTCCCAGCCCCTATGCCTTGGGGTGCCTCCTGATGCTCTTCACTGAGTATCCCGGGGTCCCGAAGCATTTCCTTTGAAAAAATTAAGTGTCCAAACTGCAGGTGGTGTAGCTTGCTTAACAGATGGGATAATTCGCTGACTAGCAGACACTGCTACTAGGCACAAAGTATTTCCTGGGCTAGATGCAGTTAAAAATTTGTAATTAGATACTCTCGTTGGACGCTGAGAAAGCATTCCATAGTGTCTCCTGGCACACCATATGTTATTCTCTTAAAAAGCTTGGGGTAGGGGTCTTGGGGACCCTTTTATAACCAAAATCACGGCCCTGTGTCGCAATACGTCACCTAGGCTGAAGATAGATGGAACTGTAGCACCCCGAGGGCTCGGTTGCTACAGAGGTATTGCACCTCACCCAGAGGTGTGATATCTCACTTTCAGGTAAGGATGAAGTGTGGATCAGGACCCCGTCACCTGCATGCGTTACACCACATTGCCGTGGAGCAGGGTGACCAATATGCCCCTGAGATGGGCACGACAGTCCCTGTCCCTGGCTGGAGTGGGGGGGAGGGAACACTGAGGAAGGGGAACCCTGTAGTGCAGGAGCAGGGAGAAAGCAGTTCCTGGGTGCATTGAGAAGGGAGTATAAAAGGTGGGCACCATCTTAGCTCAGTGCAGAGAAGTCTGAGCAGAAGTGACAAGGAGCAGGGGCTCTGCATGAGCTCTGCTCCGGAGGCGGGCCTAGTAACAGAGGCCCAGGCCTGGAAGAGGGAGAAGGAAGGAAGAGGAGCGGAGAAGGCTCCAGGAATGAGGAAAGAAGGGATCCCAGGGGTGCGGACGGGCGAGTCGCCACTGCACGCCAGAATCCACCTGCGTGGAGGGGTCAGGCCAAAGGGGGAGACCGGTCCCCGAAACTAGTGGAGGCGGGAAATGACCCTCAGCTACAAACCGGAGCCTGTGACATTTTATGTGGCGCAGCCCCTCGCTACACCCACTAGGAAGGCACCACATAGGGTCAGGGAAACTGACGCCGAGTTTACCAAGAGGAGGCCCGAGGCAGCCGGACAGAAGTGTTGGTAAGAAAGGCCAGACAAAGGACACACAAAGGGGGTCCTGTGAAGCGCTCCAAAGTTATCTGGGAGTTGTCTGAGCCCCTCACCTGGTGAGCACAGTACGACGTGGGCAGCCGTTACCTGCAGAAGTGGTCTGGATAATAAGAACTGTGAGTAAAGGCCCTGGACTGCATCACTGACTCCGTGTCATTACTGCTGCTGCCCTGCACCATCACCCCCATCCTCCGCATACACTGCCCTGAGGCTATACTCCTCTTGTGGAGAGTTATACTACGCTCTGCTGCACCCACAACACCAGCCTCAGTGGTCTGCCCTGCAGCGGTGGTTCACTCAGACCGCAATCCACAGGTGGCGTAGTTGGACATTTAAACATCAAAACCACATAAATAGTTCCGCCACTGGTTTGACCGCCCTGAGCCATGGAACCGGGTCGCCGCCACGGAGACTACAACCACCAGCATCCACCAAAAAGGGTCCAGCTTCTGGTGTCCCAAGGCCCAGGGGGCGTGTCAGAATATTTTCATCACCTTTCATAATCACCAATGGGACGAGGCAGGGATGTCCTCTGTCCCCTCTCTTATACATCCTAGTGACGGAGCACCTGCTCTCATCAATTCGCCATAACCCCAATATTAGGTGGATTGAGGTGGGAGGCACCGAGTACAAGTGCTCTCTATTTGCTGATGATGTCCTAGTATATATCACTCAATCACATATATCCATCCCTGCTGTTATGGCTGAAATAGACCACTTTGTTACATGGTCAAATTTTAAAATCAATGCAGCGAAGTCTGAGGCCCTCAATGTCTCCCTCCCCAAATCCATACAGGATTCCATCCAGTCTAACTTTCCCTTTGCCTGGCCCTCACAGGGTATCAAATACTTAGGAATTCCTATTCATAGAGACCTCTCCTGTCTATGTTATCTTAATTTTGGGCCCTTTATTGAACAACTCCATACAGACTATGGTTTGCACGTTAGAACTGTAAGATTCACTACGTGAACCACTGGTGTTTTGTGGAAAAGCACATGTACACTGTGTTCCAAATTATTATGCAAAAAGTGTTTAGGAGTGATAAGGTAAGAATTTGTTTGTTTGTCAGTTAAACTCATTGATGGTGATGTGTGTCAGGGCTCTTTATATCACTGTAAGCAATTGCAGACACCTGTGCTAATTATGAAAACCTATCAGCCAACCAAATGATATATGGTCCGTAATCCCTATATAATTAGAAAAACCGACATATGATCCATTTTGGAAAGAGGAGATTAAGTGTGAGGGAAAACCATCCCTAATTATAACTACAATCTCTGCCCACTTACCAGTAGCCCAAAATGACAAAGAGGGATTTTGTGTCATAAAATATATAAACTTTATTAGACAATATTTATAAAATTGTACATATACAATAAAAAAGATTGAAAAATATGAAAAAGAGGGGAAAGGAGTTTGAAAAGAGAGGACAGCTATAAAGCAGGATAAGATGGAAAAGATCCTGCAAAGAGACTACATCCCTAGTCAGCACTAATTATATATCTGGTGTAAATATCAATAGCCAGCTAGGTAATACAAAATAAGGAAGTCCTAGCAAAGGCCAAATCAGTCCATGTATCAAAAATCTATGACATGAAAGGACAGAGAGAAATAATCAGTTCAAGATAGATACTATAAAAAATGCTTATGTCATCAAGGTAACAACTCTATAAGGTGAATCATTTGCGATAAGAGATCTATATATTTGTAAAGTTTCAATTAACTTGCGTCATGTTTGATGTGGTCAGAAGAGGCACAGACTGAAATGCTGGGGATGTGAAGCAGCCTCGACGTGTGTTTCACCTGGAATGGCTTCGTCAGGAGACGTGGCTGTCATTAGGAAAGGGGACACCTTATGTACGTGACTCTACCAATCAGGGGCCTAAGCGTCATGAGGCCCTGCCTCCGGCGATGACGCAACCGAGTGAACGCGCTGCACGTAGCTAGAGGGAGGAGAGGGAATCTCCTCTGTTGCTGCGGCAACGCGCTCTGCTCAGGACGCTGTCGGAGGGGAAGCACGTGCATATAGCAGCAGGTGATGCCGGATATCTAAGCTTGTCAGAAGGGGGAGTGCGCGTGAGGGCTGTAGGCTATGCAGAACACAGCACAGGGCGAAGACACGGAGTGGCCAGTTCACTGTGTCGCAAGGTGCTGTGTTCATGCCAGCAGGGGATCAGAAATCAGACAGTAGGGATAGTAGTTTTAAAAGGTCATATATATCACCATAAGAGAAAGTAATTAGTTTAAACTACCTATCACCCAAAGGTGGTTTGAGAATTGTAAGTTCATACAAGACTATAGAGAAAACTGCAGATATGTAATTCATAGTCAAAGCATTATTAAGGAAGCACATAGTGGTCATCAGAGCAATAATCAAACAGCTTCAGTATATATAAATCCTAAAACAGATAAATGGCTGATAGACATATCAAAAAAATTTAAATCCAGAAAGATACTCCATCAGAGAAATAGAAATCAATTAAACAGAATTTATATTAGAAGACAAAAGATATAATAATAATAATAATATACGCAAGTATCTCCTTAAGTCTCTTCTATTACGTTAAGACTGTCATCAGATTCTTCTCCTCTATGCTTTATAGATCGTTTGAGATATTCATTGAAGAATTCTTATAGCATATCCCCTGTTGAGCGAATATCAGATACAGCCCTCCAGGCAGTCCAGGGGCGGAACTACCGCCCGTGCAGCCGGTTCATTGAACGGGGGCCCCGAGGGAGAGGGGGCCCCTCCAGCCTCCAGCAGGGCCGCCATCAGGGCATGACTGCCCTGACTCCAGTATGGGGCCCGGCCGGTAGGGGCCCCCTCGGGGGCCCCCCTCTTGTGCGTCTCTCTCCTCATGGGGCCCCCGGCCCCATGCTATGCGCCGGGTCCGGGACTTTTCAGCGCTGAGCTGCGCTGTTGCAGCAGCGCCTTCATGATTCCCCTGACTTCCGGTCATGTGACGGTGCCGTCACATGGCCGGAAGTCAGGAGAACCTGCTGTCAGCGATTTGGACGAGCGCCAGGATTCTGCAGGGATCACATGGGGGTAAGTATAACAAGTTTTATTTTTTTTAAAATACAATTAACTAGGAGTGGAGAGATGGGAGATGCACATGTGTGTGTGTGTGGGGGGGAGATGGGAGATGCACATGTGTGTGTGTGTGTGGGGGGGAGATGGGAGATGCACATGTGTGTGTGGGGGGGAGATGGGAGATGCACATGTGTGTGGGGGGGAGATGGGAGATGCACATGTGTGTGTGTGTGGGGGGGAGATGGGAGATGCACATGTGTGTGTGTGTGTGGGGGGGAGATGGGAGATGCACATGTGTGTGTGGGGGGGAGATGGGAGATGCACATGTGTGTGGGGGGGAGATGGGAGATGCACATGTGTGTGGGGGGGATGGGAGATGCACATGTGTGTGGGTGGGGGGAGATGGGAGATGCACATGTGTGGGGGGGGAGATGGGAGATGCACATGTGTGGGGGGGGAGATGGGAGATGCACATGTGTGGGGGGGGAGATGGGAGATGCACATGTGTGGGGGGGGATGGGAGATTCACATGTGTGGGGGGGGGAGATGGGAGATGCACATGTGTGGGGGGGGGGAGATGGGAGATGCACATGTGTGGGGGGGGAGATGGGAGATGCACATGTGTGGGGGGGGGTGGGAGATGCACATGTGGTGGGGGGGAGATGGGAGATGCACATGTGTGGGGGGGGAGATGGGAGATGCACATGTGGGGGGGTGAGAGAGGTGCACATGTGGTGGAGGGGGATGAGAGAGGGGCACATGTGGGGGAGGGGGATGAGAGAGGGGCACATGTGGGGGAGGGGGATGAGAGAGGGGCACATGTGGGGGAGGGGGACGAGAGGGGCACATGTGGGGGAGGGGGTGAGAGATGTGCACATGGGGGGGGATGAGAGCTGCACATGGGGAGGTTTGAGAGCTGCACATGGGGGAATTGGGAGTAGGGGGATAATGAGCTGCACATAACGAATGTGGGGTGGGGGAGAGTAAATGATAAATGATGATGGGGTGGGGAGAGCACGGACATGATATAATGAATTGGGGCAGGGGGTGCATGTAAATATTGAATGCGGGGAGCAGGAAGTATAGAGTAGGGGGCGTTGCGGATGCAGGAGTGTGACTGGTAACAAATTGGCGGAAAGAGTAGAGGTTCTAATTAAATTATATATTAAGTGCCTATTTACAGTTAATGGGGGCACAGTGGTGGATTACAATTTATATTTGGAATGGTAGGTTGCATAATAACTAACCATATATTGATGGTGGATGCACGTCTGTATTCAGCTGCGTAATGTAGAAGTTGGGGAATGTGCTCTAGATAACTGTGTTATTTTATGCAGAGACGAGTCCTGGCTGGAAGACGTGATGGCGGTCTGTGCTGGATGAAGGAGAAAAGCGAAGATGAAGGACTTCACCTAGAGACGTCACCGGTGAGTCAGTCTATTACATGTACACTGTGTATAATGTCACTGGTGATCACTGTATTACCTGTACACTGACACTATATACAGAGCTCCTGTGTATAATGTCACTGATGATCACTGTATTACCTGTACACTGACACTATATACAGAGCTCCTGTGTATAATTTCACTGGTGATCACTTCATTACCTGTACACTGACACTATATACAGAGCTCCTGTGTATAATGTCACTGGTGATCCCTGTATTACCTGTACACTGACACTATATACAGAGCTCCTGTGTATAATGTCACTGATGATCACTGTATTACCTGTACACTATATACAGAGCTCCTGTGTATAATGTCACTGGTGATCACTGTATTACCTGTACACTGACACTATATACAGAGCTCCTGTGTATAATTTCACTGGTGATCACTAGATTACCTGGACACTTACGTTATACATACCATGTATAGAGCTCCCGTGTATAATGACACTTATGGTAATATTAGTAATGTGGTGGTAATATTAGTAATGTAGTGGTAATATGTGGTCTGGTCATGGTGTGGCAGTTTTTCTCCCTTCTGTGTGGTATTATTCGGTCACTATGTTGTGGTAATATGTGGTCTGGTCATGGTGTGGCGGTATTCCCTGTATGTGGTATTATTGGTCATTTAAAAAAAAAATGTATATGACACATTCCCTTAAAGAAAACTAAATAAAAATATATCTAAAAAGAGTATTGGATATTTTAAGAAAATTATAATAGGTTAGAGTAGGGCCCGCCCAGAAGAGTCTACCTTATCATGGTGGCGGCTTTAAAAATCTTTTGGCCAAAACAAAAGCTGATGGCTATGTATGTGGCGCCGTCACATGGCAGAACGTCAGGAGAACCTGGTGGCAGCGACGTGGACGAGCGCCAGGATTCTGCAGGGATTGCATGGGGGTAAGTATAACAAGTTTTATTTTTTTTAAATACAATTAATTAACTATGAGTGGGGGGAATCAGAGATGCACATGGGGGGGGTGAGAGATGCACATGGGGGGGTGAGAGATGCACATGGGGGGGGTGTGAGATGCACATGGGGGGTGAGAGATGCACATGGGGGGTGAGAGATGCACATGGGGGGGTGAGAGATGCACATGGGGGGGTGAGAGATGCACATGGGGGGGTGAGAGATGCACATGGGGGGGTGAGAGATGCACATGGGGGGGTGAGAGATGCACATGGGGGGGTGAGAGATGCACATGGGGGGGTGAGAGATGCACATGGGGGGGATGAGAGATGCACATGGGGGGGATGAGAGATGCACATGGGGGGGATGAGAGATGCACATGGAGGGGATGAGAGATGCACGGGGGGTGAGAGCTGCACATGGGGGGGTGAGAGATGCACATAGGGGGTTATGTTTACATAACTTTGTTGCCTTATGAAGGGCAGGGGGGGCCCCCCAAAATTTCTTGCACAGGGGCCCTCTACAGTCTGTGTCCGCCCCTGAGGCAGTCCATATCGTCACAGGATTATGGCATAGCAAATCTGGGTCAAAATAGATATCAAAGAAAAAAGAAAGAATATAAGATAAAAGCATATAAACACAAGGAATGGTAGCTCCAAGAGAAGTTTAAAAATAAAAAATAACACAAGGTGTCCATTTTAAAACAGCGCAATATTTATTTTTACAAAAAAGACTTCAAACTGACCATGTCGTTTAATCCCTTAGGGAAGATGGTGTCCAATGTTATAATCCACCGTGTTTCTCTCTGAAGTAACTTCTTTTTAGTATTTCCTCCTCTAATACCCGTATATACGTGGTCAATCCCACGAACAGTTAGACCTCGTTGGTTACCTCTGTGCTTTTCTAAAAAATGCTTAGGTATTGTTTTAAGGGTTATGGGGTCAGTGCATGAGGAAGCGTTGTTTATGTCTCTAATGTGTTCCTGAATACGCACCTTCAGAGCTCTGGTGGTCATGCGTATGTAGATTAATCCGCATGGGCAGGTCAAATGATAGACAACTGCTTTGGTGTTACATGTAATATGGTGAACGATGCGAAAAGACTTCTCACCATTAGAGCTATGAAAGTGCGATACTTTAGGAAGGAATCTGCATACCGAACATCTACCACATGATGAACTCCCCCAAGGGGGACCTTTACTTCCGGCTATAAGTGAGTTTTTGGGTGGGATATAGTGACTGTTTGATTGTGTTTGATTTCCGCCAAGATATGGCTGGACGGTTAGGAGGCTGACATTTTAGATCTTTATCGGTCAGGAGCACTGACCAATGTCTAGTCAGAATTTTTCTAATATCTATCCAGTTGTTGCTGAACCTAGTTTTAAATCTTGGGTACAAGTTTTCTATAGGTTCCCTCTCCTTAGGCTTTGTAGCAAGCAGGGTTTGTCTATTTACATTTTTAGCCCTAATATATGCTTTATTAATATCGCGGATTTTATAGCCTCTGTTCAAAAATCTCTTAGAGAGATCACAAACGATCTATAAAGCCTAGAGGAGAAGAATCTGACGACAGTCTTAACGTAATAGAAGAGACTTATGGAGATACTTGCTTATATTATTATTATTATATCTTTTGTCTTCTAATATAAATTCTGTTTAATTGATTTCTACTTCTATGATGGAGTATCTTTCTGGATTTAAATTTTTTTGATATGTCTATCAGCCATTTATCTGTTTTAGGATTTATATATACTGAAGCTGTTTGATTATTGCTCTGATGACCACTATGTGCTTCCTTAATAATGCTTTGACTATGAATTACATATCTGCAGTTATCTCTATAGTCTTGTATGAACTTACAATTCTCAAACCACCTTTGGGTGATAGGTAGTTTAAACTAATTACTTTTTCTTATGGTGATATATATGACCTTTTAAAACTACTATCCCTACTGTCTGATTTCTGATCCCCTGCTGGCATGATCACAGCACCTTGCGACACAGTGAACTGGCCACTCCGTGTGTTCGCACTGTGCTGTGTTCTGCATAGCCAACAGCGCACTCCCCCTTCTGACAAGCTTAGATATCCGGCATCACCTGCTGCTATACGCACGTGCTTCCCCTCCGACAGCGTCCTGAGCAGAGCGCGTTGCCGCAGCAACAGAGGAGATTACCTCTCCTCCCTCTAGCTACGTGCAGCGCGTTCACTCGGTTGCGTCATCGCCGGAGTCGGGGCCTCATGACGCTTAGGCCCCTGATTGGTATAGTCACGTACATAAGGTGTCCCCTTTCCTAATGAAAGCCACGCCTCCTGACGAAGCCATTCCAGGTGAAACGCGCGTCGAGGCTGCTTCACATCCCCAGCATTTCAGTCTGTGCCGCTTCTGACCACATCAAACATGACCCAAGGTAATTGAAACTTTACAAATATATAGATCTCTTATCGCAAATGATCAAATGATTCACCTTATAGAGTTGTTACCTTGATGACATGAGCATTTTTTATAGTATCTATCTTGAACTGACTATTTCTCTCTGTCCTTTCATGTCATAGATTTTTGATACATGGACTGATTTGGCCTTTGCTAGGATTTCCTTATTTTGTATTACCTAGCTGGCTATTGATATTTACACCAGATATGTAATTAGTGCTGACTAGGGATGTAGTCTCTTTGCAGGATCTTTTCCTTCTTATCCTGCTTTATAGCTGTCCTCTCTTTTCAAACTCCTTTCCCCTCTTTTTCATATTTTTCAATCTTATTTATTGTATATGTACATTTTTATAAATATGGTCTAATATAGTTTATATATTTTATGACACAAAATCCCTCTTTGTCATTTTGGGCTACTGATAAGTGGGCAGAGATTGTAGTTATAATTAGGGATGGTTTTCCCTCACACTTAATCTCCTCTTTCCAAAATGGATCATATGTCGGTTTTACCTGTGCTAATTAGTTTGGCAGGTGTGTCCAATGAAAGGCAAGACTACTTAAAAAGGCTGTCCCACATTATTAAGCAGCCTACATTGTCTACCAAAATGGGAAAGAAAAAGGATGTGTCGGCTGCTGAGAAGCAACAAATTGTGGAGTGTTTAGGTCAAGGCATGACTACAATCAACATTATGCGATGATCAGGATGAAGTGTCTTGGCATTCAAGAATTATGTAGCTGATTCACAGTACACACGTGTACGTGCTGATAAGGGAAAATTGAGGACTCTTTCCTACAGGTAATTACGTCAGGTTAAAAGAGCAGTGGCAAAAAAGCCTTGTCATAGCAGCAGACAAGTTTTTGAAGCTGCTGGTGCCTCCAACGTCCCCCGAACAACAAGATGCAGGGTCCTTCTCAGGTTTGCAGCTGTGCGTAAGCCATCCTGTCGACCTCCTCTATCCACTGCACACAAGCAGAAACGGCTCCAGTGGGCCAAACAATACATGAAGACTGACTTCAAAACTGTTTTGTTCACGGATGAGTGCCGTGCAACGCTCGATGGTCCAGATGGATGGAGTGGAGGATGGCTGGTTGATGGACACCCCACGCAAACACGGATACGGTGCCAACAAGGAGGAGGTGGAGTAATGTTTTGGGCTGGAATCATGGGGAGAGAGATTGTTGGCCCCATTAGCATCCCTGAAGGGGTATAGATGAACTCCATAATGTATGTGGAGTTTCTCAAACAGCACTTCCTGCCATGGTTCAAGAAGAAGAACCGTGTATTCCACAGCAAGATCATTTTCATTCATGATAATGCACCGTCTCATGCTGCACATAACACATCTGCATCTCTGGCTGATATGGTCATAAAAGGGGACAAACTTATGGTGTGACCCCCATGCTCCCCTGACCTCTACCCCATTCAGAACCTCTGGAGCATCATCAAAAGCAGTGTCTATGATGGCGGGAAGCAGTTCACATCTAAGCAACATGTCTGGGAGGGAATTCTGTCCTCATGCAAAACAATTGAAGCAGAAACCATCCAAAACCTGACAAATTCAATGGACGAGACAGTTCAGAAGCTCCTTTCAAACAAGGGGTCCTATGTGCAAATGTAACATCACCTAGAATAAAGTTTTGAGTTGAAAACTGTTTGATTTCAGTTTCTAATAACCTGCTAATGCTTATAATTTCAAAAATGACCATTTTTTTGGTCTTTATTAAAATGAGAAGGTTGATCGAAGAGTGTGGGGGATCTAAGAGTGTGGCAACCCAGTAGTCAGGATTACTTCAAATTCTGAGAATCTGAGGGTCATGTTGCAGGTAGTGCATAAAGAAGGCACTCATGTGTCTTGCGCATCTAGGAGCCCCAAAATTATTTTCCGGGCTAGATGCAGCTAAAAATTATTATTAATTTTAAATCTGGTGGAGCTTAGTATAGATGGCCTAATAGAATCATTACTGCACACTGCTACAAAGACCAAATTATTTTCCAGCCAAGATACAGATAAACATGATTAGTAGAGATGAGCGTTGTTCTACTCGAACTGTTCGCCAATCTCAAATTCGAGCTGTTTTGGGCGGTGTTCGAGCCGTTCGGCGAATACGAACGATTTGAGAAAAATTCGGCTGTTCTAGGTTATGTTCGATAACTGTTCGTGCACCAAAATCATAACTGGATTTTTTCTCAGCAATGATGAAAATTAATGTTAATACGCAGTTTGAGTGTACATTGAGGTGGGGGGAGGGGCAGGGGATGGATCTCTGCAGGAAAAATGAAGATCTCCATTTTTTTCCTCTTTTCCGCATTTACAGTGGGGAGGTGCAATCTGTCAGCCTATCAGCAGCGCACACACGGAGCGAAGTGCTTTTTTTCACACAAGCAAGGGCATGTGTCATTGGCAGTGTATGTCACATGTCCTTGCCATATAAGACCAAGTCATTTTCCCCGTCGCCACCATTTTCTCACTGCTGCAGCTGCGTGTTAGACGGCACCGCTGTTGCTGTGTGCGCTATACCTTGTTAATTTCAAGCCAATTTTCGCACAAATCTACAGATAGCTTGGGAGTAGGGAATAGTTGTGATTGCAGTCCTTTTAAGGACTAGGTTACAGCATTTCCTACGACTTTTATCAGGCAGGTCTGTGCTCTTAAATAGATAGGTTGTGGGAGTAAAGACTAATTGTAATTGGAGTCCTTTTCAGGACTAGGTTACATCAGTTCCTATCAGTTTTTGCCAGGCAGGTCTGTGCCAGTGCTGTGCAAGTTTTTTTCACAGCATTTGGCTGAATCTAGCAAAGCTAATCCTTTTTGGCCTATTGCAGAGTGTGTTAGTCAGTGGAGTAGCCTATCTGTGTTGCAAGATATACCACCTGTGTATAGAATACCAATTTTTTTACTGCACCTAGTGAAGTAAAATCTTTTGGGCATAGCATCATTCTATTAGTCCACCTATACTGACCTCCATCAGGTTGCAAACTGAATATATTTTTGTCTGCATCTACCTCTGAAAAAATATTGGGCTTGTAGCTGTGTGTGGGACTTGTTCTATTAATCCATCTATACTGACCTCCATCAGGTTGCAAACTGAATATAATTTTTTTCTGCATCTACCTCTGAAAAAATATTTGGGCTTCTAGCTGTGTGTGGGACTTGTTATATTACTCCATCTATACTGACATCCATCAGGTTGCAAATTGAATATAATTTTTTTCTGCATCTAGCTCTGAAAAAATATTGGGCTTCTAGCTGTGTGTGGGACTTGTTCTATAAGTCCATCTATACTGACCTCCATCACACTGCAAATTCAAAATAATTTTTTGTCTGCATCTACCTCTGAAAAAATATTGGGATTGTAGCTGTGTGTGGGACTTGTTATATTAATCCATCTATACTGACCTCCATCAGGTTGAAAACTGAATATAATTTTTTTCTGCATCTACCTCTGAAAAAATATTTGGGCTTCTAGCTGTGTGTGGGAATTGTTCTATTACTCCATCTATACTGACATCCATCAGGTTGCAAATTGAATATAATTTTTTTCTGCATCTAGCTCTGAAAAAATATTGGGCTTCGAGCTGTGTGTGGGACTTGTTGTATTAGTCCATCTATACTGACCTCCATCAGGTTGCAAACTGAATATATTTTTTTCTGCATCTACCTCTGAAAAAATATTGGGCTTCTAGCTTAGTGTGGGACTTGTTCTATTAATCCATCTATACAGACCTCCATCAGGTTGCAAACTGAATATAATTTTTTTCTGCATCTAGCTCTGAAAAAATATTTGGCCTTCTAGCAGTGTGTGGGACTTTCTCTATTAGTCTATCTATACTGACCTCCATCAGGTTGCAAATTAAAAATAATTTTTATCTGCATCTAGCTCTGAAAAAATATTTGGGCTTCTAGCTGTGTGTGGGACTTGTTCTATTACTCCATCTATACTGACCTCCATCAGGTTGCAAATTGAATATAATTTTTTTCTGCATCTAGCTCTGAAAAAATATTGGGCTTCTAGCTGTGTGTGGGACTTGTTGTATTAGTCCATCTATACTGACCTCCATCAGGTTGCAAACTGAATATATTTTTTTCTGCATCTACCTCTGAAAAAATATTGGGCTTCTAGCTGTGTGTGGGACTTGTTCTATTAATCCATCTATACAGACCTCCATCAGGTTGCAAACTGAATATAATTATTTTCTGCATCTAGCTCTGAAAAAATATTTGGCCTTCTAGCAGTGTGTGGGACTTTCTCTATTAGTCCATCTATACTGACCTCCATCAGGTTGCAAATTAAAAATAATTTTTATCTGCATCTACCTCTGAAAAAATATTTGGGCTTCTAGCTGTGTGTGGGACTTGTTCTATTAGTCCATCTATACTGACCTCCATCAGGTTGCAAACTGAATATAATTTTTTTCTGCATCTAGCTCTGAAAAAATATTTGGCCTTTTAGCAGTGTGTGGGACTTTCTCTATTAGTCCATCTATACTGACCTCCATCAGGTTGTAAATTAAAAATAATTTTTATCTGCATCTAGCTCTGAAAAAATATTTGGGCTTCTAGCTGTGTGTGGGACTTGTTCTATTAGTCCATCTATACTGACCTCCATCACGCTGCAAATTCAAAATAATTTTTTGTCTGCATCTACCTCTGAAAAAATATTGGGATTGTAGCTGTGTGTGGGACTTGTTCTATTAATCCATCTATACTGACCTCCATCAGGTTGCAAACTGAATATAATTTTTTTCTGCATCTGCCTCTGAAAAAATATTTGGGCTTCTAGCTGTGTGTGGGAATTGTTCTATTACTCCATCTATACTGACATCCATCAGGTTGCAAACTGAATATATTTTTTTCTGCATCTACCTCTGAAAAAATATTGGGCTTCTAGCTTAGTGTGTGACTTGTTCTATTAATTCATCTATACAGACCTCCATCAGGTTGCAAACTGAATATAATTTTTTCTGCATCTAGCTCTGAAAAAATATTTGGCCTTCTAGCAGTGTGTGGGACTTTCTCTATTAGTCCATCTATACTGACCTCCATCAGGTTGCAAATTAAAAATAATTTTTATCTGCATCTAGCTCTGAAAAAATATTTGGGCTTCTAGCTGTGTGTGGGACTTGTTCTATTACTCCATCTATACTGACCTCCATCAGGTTGCAAATTGAATATAATTTTTTTCTGCATCTAGCTCTGAAAAAATATTGGGCTTCTAGCTGTGTGTGGGACTTGTTGTATTAGTCCATCTATACTGACTTCCATCAGGTTGCAAACTGAATATATTTTTTTCTGCATCTACCTCTGAAAAAATATTGGGCTTCTAGCTGTGTGTGGGACTTGTTCTATTAATCCATCTATACAGACCTCCATCAGGTTGCAAACTGAATATAATTTTTTTCTGCATCTAGCTCTGAAAAAATATTTGGCCTTCTAGCAGTGTGTGGGACTTTCTCTATTATTCCATCTATACTGACCTCCATCAGGTTGCAAATTAAAAATAATTTTTATCTGCATCTACCTCTGAAAAAATATTTGGGCTTCTAGCTGTGTGTGGGACTTGTTCTATTAGTCCATCTATACTGACCTCCATCAGGTTGCAAACTGAATATAATTTTTTTCTGCATCTAGCTCTGAAAAAATATTTGGCCTTTTAGCAGTGTGTGGGACTTTCTCTATTAGTCCATCTATACTGACCTCCATCAGGTTGCAAATTGAAAATAATTTTTATCTGCATCTAGCTCTGAAAAAATATTTGGGCTTCTAGCTGTGTGTGGGACTTGTTCTATTAGTCCATCTATACTGACCTCCATCACGCTGCAAATTCAAAATAATTTTTTGTCTGCATCTAGCTCTGAAAAAATATTTGGCCTTCTAGCAGTGTGTGGGACTTTCTCTATTAGTCCATCTATACTGACCTCCATCAGGTTGCAAATTAAAAATAATTTTTATCTGCATCTACCTCTGAAAAAATATTTGGGCTTCTAGCTGTGTGTGGGACTTGTTCTATTAGTCCATCTATACTGACCTCCATCACGCTGCAAATTCAAAATAATTTTTTGTCTGCATCTAGCTCTGAAAAAATATTTGGCCTTCTAGCAGTGTGTGGGACTTGTTCTATTACTCCATCTATACTGACATCCATCAGGTTGCAAACTGAATATATTTTTTTCTGCATCTACCTCTGAAAAAATATTGGGCTTCTAGCTTAGTGTGTGACTTGTTCTATTAATTCATCTATACAGACCTCCATCAGGTTGCAAACTGAATATAATTTTTTCTGCATCTAGCTCTGAAAAAATATTTGGCCTTCTAGCAGTGTGTGGGACTTTCTCTATTAGTCCATCTATACTGACCTCCATCAGGTTGCAAATTAAAAATAATTTTTATCTGCATCTAGCTCTGAAAAAATATTTGGGCTTCTAGCTGTGTGTGGGACTTGTTCTATTACTCCATCTATACTGACCTACATCAGGTTGCAAATTGAATATAATTTTTTTCTGCATCTAGCTCTGAAAAAATATTGGGCTTCTAGCTGTGTGTGGGACTTGTTGTATTAGTCCATCTATACTGACTTCCATCAGGTTGCAAACTGAATATATTTTTTTCTGCATCTACCTCTGAAAAAATATTGGGCTTCTAGCTGTGTGTGGGACTTGTTCTATTAATCCATCTATACAGACCTCCATCAGGTTGCAAACTGAATATAATTTTTTACTGCATCTAGCTCTGAAAAAATATTTGGCCTTCTAGCAGTGTGTGGGACTTTCTCTATTATTCCATCTATACTGACCTCCATCAAGTTGCAAATTAAAAATAATTTTTATCTGCATCTACCTCTGAAAAAATATTTGGGCTTCTAGCTGTGTGTGGGACTTGTTCTATTAGTCCATCTATACTGACCTCCATCAGGTTGCAAACTGAATATAATTTTTTTCTGCATCTAGCTCTGAAAAAATATTTGGCCTTTTAGCAGTGTGTGGGACTTTCTCTATTAGTCCATCTATACTGATCTCCATCAGGTTGCAAATTAAAAATAATTTTTATCTGCATCTAGCTCTGAAAAAATATTTGGGCTTCTAGCTGTGTGTGGGACTTGTTCTATTAGTCCATCTATACTGACCTCCATCACGCTGCAAATTCAAAATAATTTTTTGTCTGCATCTAGCTCTGAAAAAATATTTGGCCTTCTAGCAGTGTGTGGGACTTTCTCTATTAGTCCATCTATACTGACCTCCATCAGGTTGCAAATTAAAAATAATTTTTATCTGCATCTACCTCTGAAAAAATATTTGGGCTTCTAGCTGTGTGTGGGACTTGTTCTATTAGTCCATCTATACTGACCTCCATCACGCTGCAAATTCAAAATAATTTTTTGTCTGCATCTAGCTCTGAAAAAATATTTGGCCTTCTAGCAGTGTGTGGGACTTTCTCTATTAGTCCATCTATACTGACCTCCATCAGGTTGCAAATTAAAAATAATTTTTATCTGCATCTAGCTCTGAAAAAATATTTGGGCTTCTAGCTGTGTGTTGGACTTGTTCTATTACTCCATCTATACTGACCTCCATCAGGTTGCAAATTGAATATAATTTTTTTCTGCATCTAGCTCTGAAAAAATATTGGGCTTCTAGCTGTGTGTGTGACTTGTTGTATTAGTCCATCTATACTGACCTCCATCAGGTTGCAAACTGAATATATTTTTTTCTGCATCTACCTCTGAAAAAATATTGGGTTCTAGCTGTGTGTGGGAATTGTTCTATTAATCCATCTATACAGACCTCCATCAGGTTGCAAACTGAATATAATTTTTTTTTTGCATCTAGCTCTGAAAAAATATTTGGCCTTCTAGCAGTGTGTGGGACTTTCTCTATTAGTCCATCTATACTGACCTCCATCAGGTTGCAAATTAAAAATAATTTTTATCTGCATCTACCTCTGAAAAAATATTTGGGCTTCTAGCTGTGTGTGGGACTTGTTCTATTAGTCCATCTATACTGACCTCCATCAGGTTGCAAACTGAATAAAAATTTTTTCTGCATCTAGCTCTGAAAAAATATTTGGCCTTTTAGCAGTGTGTGGGACTTTCTCTATTAGTCCATCTATACTGACCTCCATCAGGTTGCAAATTAAAAATAATTTTTATCTGCATCTAGCTCTGAAAAAATATTTGGGCTTCTAGCTGTGTGTGGGACTTGTTCTATTACTCCATCTATACTGACCTCCATCAGGTTGCAAATTGAATATCATTTTTTTCTGCATCTAGCTCTGAAAAAATATTGGGCTTCTAGCTGTGTGTGGGACTTGTTGAATTAGTCCATCTATACTGACCTCCATCAGGTTGCAAACTGAATATATTTTTTTCTGCATCTACCTCTGAAAAAATATTGGGCTTCTAGCTGTGTGTGGGGCTTGTTCTATTAATCCATCTATACTGACCTCCATCAGGTTGCAAACTGAATATAATTTTTTTCTGCATCTAGCTCTGAAAAAATATTTGGCCTTCTAGCAGTGTGTGGGACTTTCTCTATTAGTCCATCTATACTGACCTCCATCAGGTTGCAAATTAAAAATAATTTTTATCTGCATCTACCTCTGAAAAAATATTTGGGCTTCTAGCTGTGTGTGGGACTTGTTCTATTAGTCCATCTATACTGACCTCCATCACGCTGCAAATTCAAAATAATTTTTTGTCTGCATCTAGCTCTGAAAAAATATTTGGCCTTCTAGCAGTGTGTGGGACTTTCTCTATTAGTCTATCTATACTGACCTCCATCAGGTTGCAAATTAAAAATAATTTTTATCTGCATCTAGCTCTGAAAAAATATTTGGGCTTCTAGCTGTGTGTTGGACTTGTTCTATTACTCCATCTATACTGACCTCCATCAGGTTGCAAATTGAATATAATTTTTTTCTGCATCTAGCTCTGAAAAAATATTGAGCTTCTAGCTGTGTGTGGGACTTGTTGTATTTGTCCATCTATACTGACCTCCATCAGGTTGCAAACTGAATATATTTTTTTCTGCATCTACCTCTGAAAAAATATTGGGCTTCTAGCTGTGTGTGGAACTTGTTCTATTAATCCATCTATACAGACCTCCATCAGGTTGCAAACTGAATATAATTTTTTTCTGCATCTAGCTCTGAAAAAATATTTGGCCTTCTAGCAGTGTGTGGGACTTTCTCTATTAGTCCATCTATACTGACCTCCATCAGGTTGCAAATTAAAAATAATTTTTATCTGCATCTAGCTCTGAAAAAATATTTGGGCTTCTAGCTGTGTGTGGGACTTGTTCTATTAGTCCATCTATACTGACCTCCATCACGCTGCAAATTCAAAATAATTTTTTGTCTGCATCTACCTCTGAAAAAATATTGGGATTGTAGCTGTGTGTGGGACTTGTTCTATTAATCCATCTATACTGACCTCCATCAGGTTGCAAACTGAATATAATTTTTTTCTGCATCTACCTCTGAAAAAATATTTGGGCTTCTAGCTGTGTGTGGGACTTGTTCTATTACTCCATCTATACTGACATCCATCAGGTTGCAAATTGAATATAATTTTTTTCTGCATCTAGCTCTGAAAAAATATTGGGCTTCTAGCTGTGTGTGGGGCTTGTTGTATTAGTCCACCTATACTGACCTCCATCAGGTTGCAAACTGAATATATTTTTTTCTGCATCTACCTCTGAAAAAATATTGGGCTTCTAGCTTAGTGTGTGACTTGTTCTATTAATCCATCTATACAGACCTCCATCAGGTTGCAAACTGAATATCATTTTTTTCTGCATCTAGCTCTGAAAAAATATTTGGCCTTCTAGCAGTGTGTGGGACTTTCTCTATTAGTCCATCTATACTGACCTCCATCAGGTTGCAAATTAAAAATAATTTTTATCTGCATCTAGCTCTGAAAAAATATTTGGGCTTCTAGCTGTGTGTGGGACTTGTTCTATTACTCCATCTATACTGACCTCCATCAGGTTGCAAATTGAATATAATTTTTTTCTGCATCTAGCTCTGAAAAAATATTGGGCTTCTAGCTGTGTGTGGGACTTGTTGTATTAGTCCATCTATACTGACCTCCATCAGGTTGCAAACTGAATATATTTTTTTCTGCATCTACCTCTGAAAAAATATTGGGCTTCTAGCTGTGTGTGGGATTTGTTCTATTAATCCATCTATACAGACCTCCATCAGGTTGCAAACTGAATATAATTTTTTTCTGCATCTAGCTCTGAAAAAATATTTGGCCTTCTAGCAGTGTGTGGGACTTTCTCTATTAGTCCATCTATACTGACCTCCATCAGGTTGCAAATTAAAAATAATTTTTATCTGCATCTACCTCTGAAAAAATATTTGGGCTTCTAGCTGTGTGTGGGACTTGTTCTATTAGTCCATCTATACTGACCTCCATCAGGTTGCAAACTGAATATAATTTTTTTCTGCATCTAGCTCTGAAAAAATATTTGGCCTTCTAGCAGTGTGTGGGACTTTCTCTATTAGTCCATCTATACTGACCTCCATCAGGTTGCAAATTAAAAATAATTTTTATCTGCATCTAGCTCTGAAAAAATATTTGGGCTTCTAGCTGTGTGTGGCACTTTCTCTATTAGTCCATCTATACTGACCTCCATCAGGTTGCAAACTGAATATAATTTTTTTCTGCATCTAGCTCTGAAAAAATATTTGGCCTTCTAGCAGTGTGTGGGACTTTCTCTATTAGTCCATCTATACTGACCTCCATCAGGTTGCAAACTGAATATAATTTTTTTCTGCATCTAGCTCTGAAAAAATATTTGGCCTTCTAGCAGTGTGTGGGACTTGTTCTGTTGGTCCACCTATACTGACCTCCATCAGGTTGCAAATTCAAAATAATTTTTATCTGCATCTACCTCTGAAAAAATATTTGGGCTTCTAGCAGTGTGTGGGACTTTCTCTATTAGTCCATCTATACAGACCTCCATCAGGTTGCAAATTAAAATAATTTTTATCTGCATCTAGCTCTGAAAAAATATTTGGGCTTCTAGCTGTGTGTGGGACTTGTTCTATTCCTCCATCTATACTGACCTCCATCAGGTTGCAAATTGAATATAATTTTTTTCTGCATCTAGCTCTGAAAAAATATTGGGCTTCTAGCTGTGTGTGGGACTTGTTGTATTAGTCCATCTATACTGACCTCCATCAGGTTGCAAACTGAATATATTTTTTTCTGCATCTACCTCTGAAAAAATATTGGGCTTCTAGCTGTGTGTGGAACTTGTTCTATTAATCCATCTATACAGACCTCCATCAGGTTGCAAACTGAATATAATTTTGTTCTGCATCTAGCTCTGAAAAAATATTTGGCCTTCTAGCAGTGTGTGGGACTTTCTCTATTAGTCCATCTATACTGACCTCCATCAGGTTGCAAATTAAAAATAATTTTTATCTGCATCTACCTCTGAAAAAATATTTGGGCTTCTAGCTGTGTGTGGGACTTGTTCTATTAGTCCATCTATACTGACCTCCATCAGGTTGCAAACTGAATATAATTTTTTTCTGCATCTAGCTCTGAAAAAATATTTGGGCTTCTAGCTATGTGTTGGACTTGTTCTATTACTCCATCTATACTGACCTCCATCAGGTTGCAAATTGAATATAATTTTTTTCTGCATCTAGCTCTGAAAAAATATTTGGCCTTCTAGCAGTGTGTGGGACTTTCTCTATTAGTCCATCTATACTGACCTCCATCAGGTTGCAAACTGAATATAATTTTTTTCTGCATCTAGTTCTGAAAAAATATTTGGCCTTCTAGCAGTGTGTGGGACTTTCTCTATTAGTCCATCTATACTGACCTCCATCAGGTTGCAAACTGAATATATTTTTTTCTGCATCTACCTCTGAAAAAATATTTGGGCTTCTAGCTGTGTGTGGGACTTGTTCTATTAGTCCATCTATACTGACCTCCATCAGGTTGCAAATTGAATATAATTTTTTTCTGCATCTAACCCAGCCAATAGTTTTGGCCTAATACCACAGTTTGGCCACTCAGCTCTGCTCGGTTCCCATCCATTGTTTTTTTGTGCAAACAACTCCAGAGTTGTGAATTAGTTAACCACCAAAATGAGTGGAAAAAGGCCTGCTGCTGGTGGAAAGGGGAATAGGCGTGTTGGGATGGGGAAAAAAGGTTGTGTCCGTGGGGTAGGTGTTAAAGCAACAGTAACATCTGCAGAAGAAAGACCATCTTCCAGCCAAACTAAAATGTCTACTTCTTTTAGCCGACAATGTGATAAGATCCCTTTCTTACGGCCACGCCAATCGCTACAAATTCCAGATGAGGCACAAAAACAGCAGGCGCTTCAACGGATATCAAGTACTCCTTTAAGTCGGCTCTCCTCCACATCAACTTCAACATCACAAATACTCCAGTCCTCAAAGGTGTCACCCCAATCGCACTTGCTTCCTCACAGCTCCCAAATCTCCAGCTGCCCATCTGAGTATGAGGTAGAACAGATGGTTGAGTCTGCAGAGCTGTTTACTCATACTATAGCCTGGGAATCAGAGGTCGACTCCAGCGCTTCTGTGAATCCAGACGAGGAAAAAATCTGCACTGATGCCCAGAATCTTTATGAGTCGGATCCAGGACCAGACGCAGAAGGTTCTGACCATAATGTAGACCCTCGTTCCCAAACTGTAACTCCTGTTGGGGGAGACAATGAGGAAGACAATGATGAGACTCAAATACCTGATTGGAGCGACAACTTTAGTTTTTTGTCAGGGCAAGAACAGGTTGGCTCTGAGGACGACGGGTGTGATAACGCACAGGGTGATGATGATGAGGTTGGAGATCCCACTTACTGTCAACCCACAGTCAGCCAAGAGATGAGGTCAGCAGAGGAGGTGGAGGAAGATGCTAGTGATGACGAGGTCAGGTTGCGCCTTCCTGGACAGAGACGTAGTACTGGAAGCACGTCAACAACTGCATCCTCAAACACAACTCTGCCTCTCACCACAAGTCGTGGTGGCTCTTCAGGTCGCATGGGTGCTAAGCCTTGCATAGCCTGGGCATTTTTTCAGATCGATAAAGATGACCCAACTCGTGTTATCTGTAACATTTGTCAGCAAAAGCTAAGTAGAGGCCAAAAAATACATAGTATGAGTACTTCATGCATGAACCGGCACATGGACATGAAGCATAAGTTGCAGTGGGAAGCTCAGTGTGCTACAATGCGGCCTAGCCGGCCGGGCCAACCACCGTCTGCCATATCTTGTGCATCCGCGGCCTCTTCATCCTCTGTGACTGGGGGGACAGCAGGCACACCTGTTTTGGGGCGCAGACCTGCCACCTCTTTACCCGCAACAGCCAGCGTGATTGGCAGGTCATCATTTTCTTTGGAGGTGGTAACACCAGCTGGTGTTGAGCACTGTCCGACATCGATAGCACCACCTTTGGATCAAGGCAACCTAACATGTCCGCCTGCATCTTCCTCACAGACCGGAAGTTTGCCGGGGACACCCTTATCAACCCCGTCTAAGCACAATAGCCAGCCCTCGGTCCCTCAGATGTGGACAAGTAAAAGACCATTTCCTCCTAGCCATGAGAAAGCTAAGAGGTTGAATTTCACCATCTGCAAGCTCATGGCTACAGAAATGCTGCCTTTCCGCCTGGTCTACACAGTGGATTTTCGAGACCATATGTCCGTCGCAGTGCCCCAGTACCAGATACCCAGTCGGCACTACTTCTCAAAGAAAGGTGTGCCTGCGCTCCACCAGCATGTCGCACACAACATCACCGCTTCTTTGAGAAACCCTGTGGGTGACAGGGTGCATTTCACCACAGACACTTGGACGAGTAGGCATGGACAGGGGCGTTACATGTCGCTGACTGGGCACTGGGTAACTATGGTGACAGCAGGACAAGGGGCTGCTGTCCAAGTCTTGCCGTCCCCACGAGTTGTGCGTCAATCCTCTTTATGTCAAAGTTCCTCCACTGCTTCTGCCTCCTCAACCTCCTCTCGGTCTTCCACCTGCACCCAAAGCCTGTCTGGTCATGCCACAAGCTTTCTAACTGCGCAGAAGGGATCCTGCACACCTCCTTACTATGCTGGCAGTAGGGCTCAACGTCATCAGGCGGTTTTTACTTTGAAATGTCTGGGAAATGTGAGTCACACAGCTGAGGAGTTGTGGTCAGCTCTGGAGAACCAATTTCATGAATGGTTGTCTCTACTGGACCTGAAACCAGGGAAGGCCGTGTGCGACAATGCTGCAAACCTGGGTGCCGGGGCAATGTCACACACGTGCCTTGTTTGGCTCACGTGTTGAACCTGGTTGTCCAGCAATTTTTAGCCCACTATCCCAGACTAGATGACCTTCTGCAGAGGGCACGGTCGCTGTGTGCTCACTTCCGCCGTTCACATCCCGCAGCTCAGCGACTTACATCTCTACAGAAGTCGTTGGGCCTGCCACTTCACCGGCTAAAATGCGATGTGCCTACCCGGTGGAATTCAACTCTGCACATGTTGCAGCGACTGTGGCAGCACCGACAAGCCCTGGTGCAATACGTTCTGATTTATAGCCTGGGCCAACGAGATCCAGACGTGGGGCAAATCATGCTGGAGGAGTGGTCTCAGATCAGGGACCTATGCACCCTTCTGCACAGTTTTGAAATGGCGACGAAGATGTTTAGTGCTGACGATGCCATTATCAGCATGACTATTCCGGTGATTTACATGCTGGAGCACATGTTAAACAGAATTCGGAGTCAGGTGGTGGCACAAGAGGAGGTGGAGGAAGTAGAGGAGGAGGAGTTGTATTCGGAAGGGCTAACATCTGCAAGGTCCAGACGGTCGGCAGCACCAAGGCAGCAGGCATGTGAGGGTGGGGGAGATGGTTTTACCAGGGCACATGGTAGCAGCCAAACTAGTGAGGAAGGTGCAGGAGCCCAGGAAGAAGTGGAGGACGAACTGATGGAAGACTCATCAGATGAGGGAGACCTTGATCACATTTCTGTTGTGCGAGGTTGGGGGGAGAGGACAGAGGAAGGAAGCATGTGTTATGTTCTGCTACCAGAGCTAAGGAAAGAGAGGAGATCTGTCCCTACGATAGAACTCAGCTTAATCCCTATGATGTAACAGGGAACCTGATCCTGCGATCAGACCTGCTAAAGTCCTAAGCTAGTCTGTACGGAGACCTATAGATGTGGGGAAGGAATCCCTACAAGTACTAAGGACTGGGAGGAAAATGGGACACCTCCTAACAGAAATATTAGCAGACAGACGAACAAACAAAATATATAGAACATAGAGGTCCGTAGACCAAGCAAACTAACAGAGTTAGATACAGAGCAGAGGCTAGCTAGAAAGTAGTTATACAATGAAGTCCAGCAAAGCCAGAAGGGCGGAGCAGGATTAAATAGGCCAACAAGGTCATGTGACCAGTAATAGAAAAAAACTAAGAGCAAGGTTCTAACAGTACCCCCCCTTCTAAGAGGATCCCCTGGATCCCCTAGGACCAGGCTTATCAGGAAATCTCCTGTGAAACGCTCTGATAAGTCTGGACGCGGAAACATCATCTGACCTCACCCAAGAGTTATCCTCGGGTCCGAAACCTTTCCAGGCCACAAGATACTGCAAACTACCTCTATACCGTCTAGAGTTAAGGATGTGAGAAATTTCACATTCCCCGTCCTCCACCACCGGAGGAACAGAGGCAGAGGCGTCACCATCCGACACAACAGCTTTTTTTAACAGAGAGACATGAAATACCGGATTAATTCTCCAGGAGGTAGGAACCTCCAACCTAACAGCAGATTGGTTGACAACCTGAAGCACCTTAAAGGGCCCTACAAACTTGGGACCCAATTTCTTAGAAGGAATCCTCAACCACAGATTCCTAGAGGACAACCAAACCATGTCACCAACAGCGAACAAAACCTCCTGTCGTTTCCTATCAAAGTAGTCTTTAGATTTTCTGTTGGCCTCCTGAAGATTACCACGCACATCCGTCCAAACTCTCTCCAAATCACCGGAAAAATTCTCCTCCTCAGGAACGGCAGATCCCGACTTGGAGAACGACCCAAACGACGGATGTCTCCCAGAACAACAAAAAAAAGGCGAACAACCAGCAGAAGAAGATGTATGATTGTTCAGAGCAAATTCAGCAAGTGGCAGAAACTCAGACCACCCCTCTTGATTGTCTGCCACAAAACAACGCAAGAACTGCTCAACATCCTGGTTTTTCCTTTCTGTCTGGCCATTAGATTCAGGATGATATCCGGACGAGAACGACAAATGAACTCCCAACCTGTCACAAAAGGCACGCCAAAAACGAGCCACGAACTGAGGACCCCTATCAGAAACAATGTCAGTAGGAACGCCATGAAGTCTGACAGAGGGGGGAAGGTCAGTTATAAAGTCCATAGCCAAATGTGTCCAAGGAGCACTGGGAACCTCCAAAGGACAAAGCAACCCCGCAGCAGGAGTATGTGAGGACTTAGATCTAGCACAAATAGTACATTGACGCACCCACTTCATGACTTCCTTCTGCCATCCAGGCCACCAAAAACTGCGACCCACCAGTCTCTTGGTCTCAGAGATTCCGGGATGACCTGCCAACCGAGATTCGTGACACTCAACAAACAAATCTCTCCTAAAGGTCCCAGGCACAAACAACCTCCCATGAGGAGTGTTAGATGGGGCATTCTCCTGTGCTTTAAGAATCTCATCTTCCAAAACGGAGTCCAAAGCAGCTATCACAACACCTTCTTGTAAAATGTTCTCCTCTTTCTCAGCACCGACTATGGGAGAAAAACTGCGAGACAAGGCATCCGCCTTAACATTCTTAGTACCAGGGATGTAAGTAACGGAGAAATTAAACCGCGAGAAAAACAGTGCCCACCTAGCCTGATGGGCATTCAGGCGCTTGGGAGCATCAAGATATATCAGATTTTTATGATCCGTTAGAACCTGAACGGGAAATTCCGCACCTTCCAAGAAGTGGCGCCAGTGTTCAAATGCGAGTTTAATAGCCAATAATTCCCGATTACCAATATCGTAATTCAGTTCAGTCTCCGAAAATTTTTTTGAAAAAAATGCACAGGGATGTAATCCATCCCCGTTATCCTGAGACAATACTGTGCCAACCCCCACAGAGGAAGCATCAACCTCAACCAAAAACGGCTTAGTCACATCAGGCTGCATAAGGATGGGAGCAGAGGTGAACCTCTCCTTGAGATACACAAAAGCTTCAATTGCCTCAGAAGACCACTGAACCGCATCAGCACCTTTCCTGGTGAGATCGGTCAGAGGTTTGACAATACTAGAAAAATTTTTTATGAATTTTCTGTAATAATTGGCGAAACCTAAAAACCTCTGTATCGATTTCAAACCAATAGGCCTAGGCCATTCCTGTACAGCTTGAACTTTAACCGGGTCCATCTCAAAACCTTCGCTGGAGATAATGTAACCCAAAAAACTAATTCTCTGTACAGCGAACTCACATTTCTCCAGCTTAGCAAAAAGCGAATTGTCCATTAATAACTGTAATACCTCACGTACGCTCCGCCAATGAGACTCCAGATCCGGCGAATAAATCAAAATGTCATCCAAATACACAACCACATTTTTGCCGATCAAAGGTCTAAGGATGTCATTAATAAGATTCTGAAAAAATGCAGGAGCATTAGTAAGACCAAAAGGCATAACCAGATTCTCAAAATGACCCACAGGAGTGTTAAAAGCAGTCTTAAATTCGTCACCCTCCTTCATGCGCAACAGATTGTATGCCCCCTTAAGGTCAATTTTAGAGAACCACTTGGCCCCCATTAACTGGTTAAACAGATCAGGAATCAATGGCAGTGGGTAAGGATTGCGTACAGTAATTTTGTTAATCTCACGAAAATCCAGACAAGGTCGTAAACCGCCGTCCTTTTTTTTTTACAAAAAAAAATCCAACCGCCACAGGAGACTTAGAGGGCCTAATGTGACCGGCGGCCAAACTTGTCTGTATGTATTCCTCCAAAGCCTTCCTCTCAGGAATAGTAAGGTTAAATAAACGACTTTTAGGAAGAGTCGCTCCAGGGACAAATTCAATAGAACAATCATAGTCTCTATGGGGAGGCAAAACCTGCGATTCCTTCTCAGAAAAAACTCTCCAAAAATCCTGAATAGGAACAGGCAATTCTCCCCTATCCAAAGCTGCAATACGCCCGTTACAACACTTGTCATAACATTTATGGCTCCAGAATTTAATTTCACTGGTAGACCAATCCAGTACAGGATTGTGAAATTTTAACCAGGGCAATCCCAATATTACTGGAGAAGGCAAGTTATTCAAAACTACCAAATCCAATTTCTCATGGTGAACACCATTAATAGTGAGAGGAAATTCACAGACCTTGAGAGTAATATTCTTCAAAGGGGAACCATCCACAGAAACCACAGCAATGGGGGATGATAAAGGTTCGGGTTTTAAATTGAGTCTTTCCAAGAATCCCCCATCAATTACATTCAGAGTAGACCCACAATCAACAAACACCCGAAATTCCATTAATTTTTCCCGAGCAATCGTGGAAGCAGCTAAAAATACACCCTTGGAATTTAAACAGGCAATACGGGCATGACTGACCATTTTTTTTTCTTTCTTCATACGAAGCTCACAGCCTTTAATCAAATGACCAGATTTTCCGCAATAGAAACACAAGCCTTCAGAAAATCTACGGTCTTTTTCTTGAGAGCGAGGTGCCACCGATCCAATCTCCATCGGTTCACCACTGTTAGTACACACATTCTCATAACCAGAAACTGACATAGCAGAGGATTTGCTCTCATTAACCCTTGCGCGCAGTCTCCTATCCACCCGTATAGCTAATTGCATAGTCTGTTGCAAATCTTCAGGTGTAGGATAAGCAATTAGCAGGTCTTTAACCCTTTCATTGAGCCCAGCAAGAAATAGACTTTTCAGAGCAGAATCGTTCCACCCTGTTTGAGTAGACCAACGACGGAAATGAGTGCAATATTTTTCCACATTACCTGATCCCTGTCTCAAACGTCTTAACTCAGTCTCAGCTGATGCGACACGGTCAGGATCATCATATAATAGTCCCAAAGCAGAAAAAAAACTATCCACTGATCTGAAGCATGTATCACTAGGTTGCAAAGAAAAGGCCCACTCCTGAGGCTCTTTGCGCAAAAGTGACATTATGAACCCTATGCGCTGGGATTCATCCCCAGAGGACTTGGGTTTCAAACGAAAATACAATAAGCAAGCATTTTTAAATGAAAAAAATTCTCGGTGTTCACCAAAAAATAAATCCGGCAAACATACCTTAGGCTCCAAGAAATGTGCTCCAGGACAGTTACTCACGTGCTAACGGAGCTCGGCCACCTCCAGAGAGAGTCCCTGCAGGCGATGAGCCAAATCCTGAACCGATACCATGATGGAACAGAAAAATCTTTCCTAAGAGAATTTGCAGGCTGGACTTACTGTTATGTTCTGCTACCAGAGCTAAGGAAAGAGAGGAGATCTGTCCCTACGATAGAACTCAGCTTAATCCCTACGATGTAACAGGGAACCTGATCCTGCGATCAGACCTGCTAAAGTCCTAAGCTAGTCTGTACGGAGACCTATAGATGTGGGGAAGGAATCCCTACAAGTACAAAGGACTGGGAGGAAAATGGGACACCTCCTAACAGAAATAGTAGCAGACAGACGAACAAACAAAATATATAGAACATAGAGGTCCGTAGACCAAGCAAACTAACAGAGTTAGATACAGAGCACAGGCTAGCTAGAAAGTAGTTATACAATGAAGTCCAGCAAAGCCAGAAGGGCAGAGCAGGATTAAATAGGCCAACAAGGTCATGTGACCAGTAATAGAAAAAACCTAAGAGCAAGGTTCTAACAGCATGATTGTTACCTCGCCATCAACACAACATTGACTTGGTGCTCCTGGATGCGCAACACACATGAGTGCCTTCTTGCTGCACTACCTGCAACATGACCCTCGAATTGGGAGAATTAGAAATAATCCTGACTACTGGGTTGCCACACTGTTAGATCCCCGGTACAAAAGTAAATTTGCAGAAATTATTCCTGCCATAGAAAGAGATGCACGCATGCAGGAGTATCAGCAGAGACTGTTGCAGAATCTTACATGTGCTTTTCCACAAAACACCAGTGGTGCACGTAGTGAATCTCACAGTTCCAACTTGCCAACCGTGGGACCGTCAAGTGTTCAGCACTCAAACCATAACAGAACCACAGTATCTGCTGGTAACATCAATTTTGCGCAATCATTTCACCACTTTTTTAGCCCATCCTTTGCAAGGCCACAGGAAACAAGAAGTCTGACACATAGTCAATGCCTAGAGACGATGGTACAGGAGTATCTCCAAGTAAACATTGAAGCCATGACTGTGTCACTGGACCCTTGCTCTTTTTGGGCTTCCAATCTGGATAAATGGCCGGAGCTAGCCCCTTACGCCTTGGAGATCTTGTCATGCCCCGCAGCCAGCGTTCTGTCTGAACGTGTGTTCAGCACTGCTGGTGGTGTGCTGACAGATAAGCGCACGCGTCTCTCCACTGATAATGTAGACAGACTCACGTTCATAAAGATGAACAAATCATGGATCCGAAACTACTTTTCTACCCCTGTGTCATCCTGGGGAGAGTAAAAGCTTGATGATTGGTTAAAATCACCCTACCAACCATTTTCAGCTTTCAATTTACTAATCATGTTTATCTGTATCTTGGCTGGAAAATAATTTGGGCATTGTAGCAGTGTGCAGCACTGATTCTATTAGGCCATCTATAATAAGCTCCACCAGATTTAAAATTACTAATTATGTTTATCTGTATCTTGGCTGGAAAATAATTTGGGCTTTGTAGCAGTGTGCAGCACTGATCCTATTAGGCCATCTATACTAAGCTCCACCAGATTTAAAATTAATAATAATTTTTAGCTGCATCTAGCACCGGAAAATAATTTTGGGGCTCCGAGATGCGCAAGACACATAAGTGCCTTCTTGCTGCACTACCTACAACATGACCCTCATATTGTCAGAATTCGAAGTAATCATGACTACTGGGCTGCCACACTCTTAGATCCGCCAAACTTTTCGATCAACCTTTTCATTTTAATAAAGACCAAAAAAATGGTCATTTTTGAAATTATAAGCATTAGCAGGTTATTGGAAACTGAAATCAAACAGTTTTCAACTCAAAACTTTATTCTAGGTGATGTTACATTTTCACATAGGACCCCTTGTTCGAAAGGAGCTTCTGAACTCTCTCGTCCATTGAATTTGTCAGGTTTTGGATGGTTTCTGCTTCAATTGTTTTGCATGAGGACAGAATACCCTCCCAGAGCTGTTGCTTAGATGTGAACTGCCTCCCGCCATCATAGACACTCCTTTTGATGTTGCTCCAGAGGTTCTGAATGGGGTAGAGGTCAGGGGAGCATGGGGGTCACACCATAAGTTTGTCCCCTTTTATGCCCATATCAGCCAGAGATGCAGATGTTTTATGTGCAGCATGAGATGGTGCATTATCATGCAAAAAAATGATCTTGCTGTGAAATACACGGTTCTTCTTCTTGAACCATGGCAGGAAGTGCTGTTTGAGAAAATCCACATACATTATGGAGTTCATCTTTAGCGCCTTCAGGGATCCTAAAGGGGCCGACAATCTCTCTCCCCATGATTCCAGCCCAAAACATTACTCCACCTCCTCCTTGTTGGCGCTGTAGCCGTGTTTGCGTGGGGTGTCCATCAACCAGCCATCCTCCACTCCATCCATCTGGACCATCGAGCGCTGCACGGCACTCATCCGTGAACAAAACAGTTTTGAAATCAGTCTTCATGTAATGTTTGGCCCACTGGAGCCGTTTCTGCTTGTGTGAAGTGGATAGAGGAAGTCGACAGGATGGCGTATGCACAGCTGCAAACCTCTGAAGGACCCTGCATCTTGTTGTTCGGGGGACGTTGGAGGCACCAGCAGCTTCAAAAACTTGTCTGCTGCTATGACAAGGCTTTTTTGCCGCTGCTCTTTTAACCTGACGTAATTGCTTGTAGGAAAGAGTCCTCAATTTGCCCTTATCAGCACGCACACGTGTGTACTGTGAATCAGCTACATACTTCTTGATTGCCAAGACACTTCATCCTGATCATCGCACAATGTTGATTGTAGTCATGCCTTGACCTAAACACTCCACAATTTGTTGCTTCTCAGCAGCCGACACATCCTTTTTCTTTCCCATTTTGGCAGAAAATGTAGGCTGCTTAATAATGTGAGACAGCCTTCTTAAGTAGTCTTGCCTTTCAATGGACACACCTGTCAAACTAATTAGCACAGGTGTCTGCAATTGCTTACAGTGATATAAAGAGCCCTGACACACATCACCATCAATGAGTTTAACTGACAAACAAACAAATTCTTCCCTTATCACTCCTAAACACTTTTTGCATAATAATTTGGAACACAGTGTACATGTGCTTTTCCACAAAACACCAGTAGTTCACGTAGTGAATCTTACAGTTCTAACTTGCCAACCGTGGTCTGTATGGAGTTGTTCAATAAAGGGCCCAAAATTAAGATAACATAGATGGGAGAGGTCTCTATGAATAGGAATTCCTATGTATTTGATACCCTGTGAGGGCCAGGCAAAGGGAAAGTTGGACTGGATGGAATCCTATATGGATTTGGGGAGGGAGACATCGAGGGCCTCTGACTTCGCTGCATTGATTTTAAAATTTGACCATGTAACAAAGTGATCTATTTCAGCCATAACAGCATGGATGGATATATGTGATTGAGTGATATATACTAGGACATCATCAGTAAATAGAGAGCACTTGTACTCGGTGCCTCCCACCTCAATCCACCTAATATTGGGGTTATGGCGAATTGATGAGAGCAGGTGCTCCGTCACTAGGATGTATAAGAGAGGGGACAGAGAACATCCCTGCCTTGTCCCATTGGTGATTGTGAATGGTGATGAAAATGTTCTGACGCGCCCCCTGGCCCTTGGGACACCCGGAGCCGGACCCTTTTTGGTGGATGCTGGTGGTTGTAGTCTCCGTGGCGGCGACCCGGTTCCGTGGCTCAGGGCGGTCAAACCAGTGGCGGAACTATTTATGTGGTTTTGATGTTTAAATGTCCGACTACGCCACCCGTGGATTGCGGTCAGAGTGAACCGCCGCTCCAGGGCAGACCGCTGAGGCTGGTGTTGTGGGTGCAGCAGAGCGTAGCATAACTCCCCACGGGAGGAGTATAGCCTCAGGGCAGTGTATGCGGAGGATGGGGGTGATGGTGCAGGGCAGCAGCAGTAATGATACGGAGTCGGTGATGCAGTCCAGGGCCTTTACTCACAGTTCTTATTATCCAGACCACGTCTGCAGGTAACGGCTGCCCACGTCGTACTGTGCTCACCAGGTGAGGGGCTCAGACAACACCCAGATAACTTTGGAGCGCTTCACAGGACCCCCTTTGTGTGTCCTTTGTCTGGCCTTTCTTACCAACCCTTCTGTCCGGCTGCCTCGGGCCTCCTCTTGGTAAACTTGGCGCCAGTTTCCCTCGCCCTATGTGGTGCCTTCCTAGCGGGTGTAGCGAGGGGCTGCGCCACATAAAATGTCACAGCCTCCGGTTTCTAGCTGAGGGTCGTTTCCTGCCTCCACTAGTTTCGGGGACCGGTCTCCCCCTTTGGCCTGACCCCTACACGCAGGTGGATTCGGGCGTGCGGTGGCGAATCGCCCGTCCGCACACCTGGGATCCCTTCGTTCCTCGTTCCTGGAGCCTTCTCCGCTCCTCTTCCTTCCTTCTCCCTCTTCCAGGCCTGGGCCTCTGTTACTAGGCCCGCCTCCGGAGCAGAGCTCATGCAGAGCCCCTGCTCCCTGCCACTTCTGCTCAGACTTCTCTGCACTGAACTAAGATGGTGCCCACCTTTTATACTCCCTTCTCAATGCACCCAGGAACTGCTTCCTCCCTGCTCCTGCACTACAGGGTTCCCCTTCCTCAGTGTTCCCTCCTCCCACTCCAGCCAGGGACAGGGACTGTCGTGCCCATCTCAGGGGCATATTGGTCGCCCTGCCCCACGGCAATGTGGTGTAATGCATGCTGGTGTCGGGTCCTGATCCACACTCCATCCTTACCTGAGAGTGAGATATCACACCTCTGGGTGAGGTGCAATACCTCTGTAGCAACTGAGCCCTCAGGGTAATACAGTTCCATTTATCTTCAGCCTAGGTGACGTATTGCGATACAGGGTCATGATTTTGGCTATAAAAGGGTCCCCTAGACCCCTACCCCAAGCTTTTTAAGAGAATCATATATGGCGTGCAAGGAGACTCTATGGAATGCTTTCTCAGCATCCAACTAGAGTATCTAATTACAAATTTTTAACTGCATCTAGCCCAGGAAATACTTTGTGCCTAGTAGCAGTGTCTGCTAGTCAGCGGATTATCCCGGCTGTTAAGCAAGCTACACCACCTGTAGTTTTGACACTTAATTTTCTCAAAGGAAATGCTCCGGGACCACGGGATACTCAGTGAATAGCATCAGGAGGCACCCCAAGGCATAGGGGCTGGGACTGGTAGTAGGATGCCTTGCGGTGGACAGCCGAGCTCGATCCTTATAAAAGCTTTTTAACTGCAGCAGCTTTAGTGGACGCTACTGGAGCTGGAATTACGCGGCTGCTGGCATGAGACTTGCCCTTCAATAGATCCTTGTAAATGGATTTAAAGTGTATTCATTCAAATTAGAGAGACAATTTAAATTATAAAGCTTAGAGCTGCCTCCACCACAGGGGAGCTCGCTCGACCCACCAGCGGACAGGCACCAGTATTGGGAGAGGGGGGCTGGCCGTCAGGGTTCACCGCGGCTCTGGCACAAACCCGGCGACACGGAGGTGGCACGGGTAGGAGCGGACTGAACGTATCGGCTTCTCACTTTTTGGATTTTAGAAGGGCATGACATGCCTATATCTGTGTCTCCCCCTCCTTTTACTCCTCCACCTCTTTTATTTTCGCATGACTATATGTACTTCTCACTTTTCCATGTGTTAGTTGTGTCTTCAGAGCAGTTTGTCAGCTTTTGGACACCTTTGAAGGTGTTTTCTATGTGTTTCTATGTGCTTTTGTTTGCCTGCCATTGGTTTTAACGGTGTTCGAAGGTGTTCGACGAACAGTTCGACGAACAGTTCGACGAACAGTTCGGCGAACACACGGGTGTTCGACGAACCGAACCGAACTCGAACACTACGGGGGTGGCTCAACACTAATGATTAGTAATTTTAAATCTGGTGGAGCTAAGTATAGATGGCCTAATAGAATCAGTACTGCACACTGCTACAAAGCCCAAATTATTTTCCAGCCAAGATACAGATAAACATGATTAGTAATTTGAGAGCTTAAAACAGTTGGTGAGGTGATTTTAACAAATCATCAAGCTTTTACTCTCCTCAGGATGACAAAGGGGTAGAAAGGTCGTTTCGGATCCATGATTTGTTCATCTTTATGAACGTGAGTCTGTCTACATTATCAGTGGAGAGCCGCGTGCGCTTATCTGTCAGCACACCACCAGCAGCGCTGAACACACGTTCAGACAGAACGCTGGCTGCAGGGCATGACAAGATCTCCAAGGCGTAAGTGGCGAGCTCCGGCCATTTATCCAGATTGGAAGCCCAAAAAGAGCAAGGGTCCAGTGACACAGTCATGGCTTCAATGTTTACTTGGAGATACTCCTGTACCATTGCCTCTAGGCGTTGACTATGTGTCAGACTTCTTGTCTCCTGTGGCTTTGCAAAGTATGGGCTAAAAAAGTGGTGAAATGATTCCGCAAAATTGATGTTACAAGCAGATACTGTGTTTCTGTTACGGTTTGAGTGCTGAACACTCGACGGTCCCACCGTTGGCAAGTTGGAACTGTGAGATTTACTACGTGCACCACTGGTGTTTTGTGGAAAAGCACATGTAAGATTCTGCAACAGTCTCTGCTGATACTCCTGCATGCGTGCATCCCTTTCTATGGCAGGAATAGTTTCTGCAAATTTACTTTTGTACCGGGGATCTAAAAGTGTGGCAACCCAGTAGTCAGGATTATTTCTAATTCTCACAATTCGAGGGTCATGTTGCAGGTAGTGCAGCAAGAAGACACTCATGTGTCTTGCTCATCCAGGAGCACCAAGTCCCTGTTGTGTTGGTGGCGAGGTAAAAATCATGCTTCCTTCCTCTGTCCTCTCCCCCCAACCTCGCACAACAGAAATGTGATCAAGGTCTCCCTCATCTGATGAGTCTTCCATCAGTTCGTCCTCCACTCCTTCCTGGGTCCTGCACCTTCCTCACTAATTTGGCTGCTACCATGCGCCCTGGTAAAACCATCTCCCCCACCCTCACATGCCTACCGCCTTGGTGCTGCTGAACGTCTGGACCTTGCAGATGTTAGCCCTTCTGCATACAACTCCTCCTCCTCTACTTCCTCCACCTCCTCTTGTGCCACCACCTGACTCCGAATTCTGTTTAACATGTGCTCCAGCATGTAAATCACCGGAATAGTCATGCTGATAAGGGCATCTTCAGCACTAAACATCTTCGTCACCATTTCAAAACTGTGCAGAAGGGTGCATAGGTCCCTGATCTGAGACCACTCGTCCAGCGTGATTTGCCCCACCTCTGGATCTCGTTGGCCCAGGCTATACGTCAGAACGTACTGCACCAGGGCATGTCGGTGCTGCCACAGTCGCTGCAACATGTGCAGAGTTGAATTCCACCGAGTAGGCACATCGCATTTTAGCCGGTGAAGTGGCAGGCCCAACGACTTCTGTAGAGATGTAAGCCGCTGAGCTGTGGGATGCGAACGGCGGAAGTGAGCACACAGCGACCGTGCCCTCTGCAGAAGGCCATATAGTCCGGGATAGTGGGCTAAAAATTGCTGGACAACCAGGTTCAACATGTGAGCCATACAAGGCACGTGTTTGACATTGCCCCGGCGAAGGGCCGCACCCAGGTTTGCAGCATTGTCGCACACGGCCTTCCCTGGTTTCATGTCAAGTGGAGACAACCATTCATGAAACTGGTTCTCCAGAGCTGACCACAACTCCTCAGCTGTGTGACTCACATTTCCCAGACATTTCAAAGTAAAAACCGCCTGATGACGTTGAGCCCTGCTGCCAGCATAGTAAGGAGGTGTGCAGGATCCCTTCTGCGCAGTTAGAAAGCGGGCGGCATGACCAGACAGGCTTTGGGTGCAGGTGGAGGACCGAGAGGAGATTGAGGAGGCAGAAGTGGAGGAATTTTGAGATAAAGAGGATTGACGCACAACTCGTGGGTATGGCAAGATTTGGACAGCTGCCCCTTGTCCAGCTGTCACCATAGTTACCCAGTGCCCAGTCAGCGACATGTAACGCCCCTGTCCATGCCTACTCATCCAAGTGTCTGTGGTGAAATGCACCCTGTTACTGTTAGGGGGAGCGGTTGCAGACAACTTTATTTAATGGAACGCAACCGACCACGGGGTCCGCGATGCAGCCTAGAGGACTGCTGCCAAACACTTCCCGGGTGGAAAGGCAAACGACAACTAAAAGATAAACCTTTCCGTGTTAACTACACATTGGACAGGTTATAGCGGTACTCTCTATCTCCGTTTACTGCACAGAGGAGAGAGCGACCGGCGACGCACCTAACAAATATCTTAGCCCTTCGTGTTAACGCACACAGAAGGGTAAGACGGTACGCACAATCTCCAAGAACCGCAGGGAGACGTGCGTCCGTGGGAACAGCAGTAGCCCTGTCTTTGATACAGGCGCTACGCTATGGGGATTGGCGCTAAAGCGGTTCACACAATCTCCAAGAACCGCAGGGAGACGTGTGACCGGACTATGAGCAGTAGCCCTGTCTTCGGTACAGGCGCTAAAAATAGGAGACGGCGCTAGCGTGCGGGTGATTCCCGCCGGGTAATCGAGCACTCTGCCGGCGTGCTACCGGACTGAGCAAACCCGCTCTATTTAGCTCACAGGCGGCTCGGGTTGTAAGGCGAACCCCCTGGTTAGAGCCAGTCAGCGAGGCAAAGCTACCTGCCTACTAAAGCTATGGCTCTTTGAGCCCGGCCTGCCTAGCTAAAGCTATGGCTCTTTGAGCCCAGAGTAAGCGTGCACACCACAAACACCTAGCTGAAATGATCTGAGCCCGCCGCCATGTTTGTGGGCGGGCCTTTTAAAGACTAAGCCCTGCCCAGCGACGCGCTATTGGTGACGTTACCCGTCGACCAATCAGGGAGTGCCAGGTCACCGAGTCAGGTGGGTGCCAACCCACCAATCATGATCCACCAGGTCACGGACATGCTCAGTGCGGCGAATCCTGGACTTAGACTCCACGAGCCCTGTCTCCCTCTGCAGCCTATGCTTAACACTGCTAGGCACAAATGCCTGGGAGACAATCTGCAGGGCTCGTGTAACAGCTAGGCATTGGGGCTGACAACAATGCTGAACAGCATCAGCACTGGCTGGCCTGGAATGGGAGACCACAGAAGGTATTAGACCCATTTCAAATCCAGCCCCAGACCGATGCTTAACATTATCCCCCCTTTACCATCCCCCTCCACTTGACTCTCATTTTCCACCATGAGCCGGGGGGCAAGAATATGGTTCACCGGGTCACAGAGAGGATTCACAGGGCCGTGACCCCTCCGGTGTACAGGGTGCCCCTTTTTAGCGAAGAGAGCAGCATGACAAGAGGTGACAACCGGTTCTCTATGTGTGGAACTCTTCACGGGTGACAGATGGAAAAGTCCCGCCGGTCTCTGGCGGAAAGATTTATCTCTCGCACAGACGGAACATGCAAGAACAAAGTCCTTGACGTCCTGGCGCCACCGTGGCCACCAATAGGACCGTTTAAGGGACTTAATGGTATGTTTGATCCCCAGGTGGGCTCCAGTCTTAGGGGCATGAGCCCAGGAGAGCACCATACTCCGTAGATTAGGGGAAACAAACGTCCTCCCCGACGGAACCGAGTTGGAGGACACTGCAACCACCCTCTCTTCCTGAGAGTGCCTTGAGACATAATCAGACAAGACCCGGGTCCTGGAGACAGACAAGAAATCTGTACCAGATGTCGCAATGATAGGAGAATCAGAGACTACCCTCCGGGTGACTTTGATCAAACACTGAGATGCACAATTCTCACTCCAGGAAGAAATTGTCCCCGTATTCCAGTCAACGTGTGGAGAATGACAACGTAGCCAGGGGAGACCCAATACCACCTCGTCTGATCCACCGGGAATAATAAGAAATGAAATGACCTCCCAGTGACCCTGAGGAAACGACATGGTGAGGGGTATCGACTGGTGGGTGATTTGCACATCCAGGAGACAACCATTGACCACACCAATGTTCATGGGTCTTGAGAGTGACTCAGTAGGGATGGCATGCCTCAGGGCAAGCGTAGATGATAAAAAATTGCCATCAGCACCAGAGTCTACCCATGCCTTAGCAGAAACTGCAGATTTACCAAAGGACAGTGTCACATTAGAAACTATTTTGGAGGAAGAAGTCCCGGATTTTGATACACTTCCTCCAATGGTGGTGAGACCTACGAGTTTTACCGACTGCTTGGAACCTTTATTTACGGGACGCTCCAAGAGATATACAGGTCGGGAACGAGAGGAATTAGACTTAGTCCGGGAAATATCCATAGCCTCAGGTTCCGGGGCCAGGGTCTCGGGTTTGGAAACGGGTCTAAAGACGGACGGTGTCAACAGATACGGAGGTCTGGCAACCTCTAGCTCTAACTTGTGTTCCGCATTACGTAGGTCAATACGGTCAGCGAGAGATATTAACTCCTCGAGAGAGGTCAGAATCTCTCTGGTAGATAAAGCATCTTTAATATGCCCAGCTAGACCCTTCCAGAACACCGGGATAAGCGACCGCTCAGACCAATCCAGTTCTGCCGCTAGGGTTCTGAACTGGACAGCATAGTGACTGGCGGTGGCAGAACCCTGCATTAACGCAAGAAGCTTAAGAACTGTGTCATGCGTAACCTGAGGACCCAGGAAAACACTTTTCAGGGTCCTAAGTAATAGACCCGCATTTACTACAACCGGGTCATTCCGCTCCCATAGAGGAGTGGCCCACTCCAGAGCACTGTGAGAGAGCAATGAAATGATATATCCCACTTTGGCTCTCTCGGAGGGGAACCGTGCCTCCATCATTTACAAATGAATGGATCATACGTTAATAAAACCCCTGCAAAGTTTACTATCCCCAGAAAATTTTTCCGAGAGAGCAAAACGGGGTAGTGGGGCGCTTGCAGTGGTCACAGCCGAGTTTATCATATTGGCCGCTAGAGAAGCAGTCTGGGTGGCTACTGCAGTGATATCAGCGACCGGAGGAGTTTGTTCCAGAGATTTAAGTCAGGCCTCCAGTTGCTGTATATACCGCTGCAGTTGTTTGTTGTCGGACATGTTCGGCAAGACCCTGGCGCTCAGATACTGTTAGGGCGAGCGGTTGCAGACAACTTTATTTAATGGAACGCAACCGACCCCGGGGTCCGCGATGCAGCCTAGAGGACTGCTGCCGAACACTTCCCGGGTGGAAAGGCAAACGACAACTAAAAGATAAACCCTTCCGTGTTAACTACACACCGGACAGGGTATAGCGGTACGCTCTATCTCCGTTTACTGCACGGAGGAGAGAGCGACCGGTGACGCACCCAACAAATATCTTAGCCCTTCGTGTTAACGCACACGGAAGGGTAAGATGGTACGCACAATCTCCAAGAACCGCAGGGAGACGTGCGTCCGTGGGAACAGCAGTAGCCCTGTCTTTGATACAGGCGCTATGCTATGGGGATTGGCGATAAAGCGGTTCACACAATCTGCAAGAACCGCAGGGAGACGTGTGACCGGACTATGAGCAGTAGCCCTGTCTTCGGTACAGGCGCTACGCTATAGGAGACGGCGCTAGAGTGTGGGTGATTCCCGCTGGGTAATCGAGCACTCAGCCGGCGTGCTACCGGACTGAGCAAACCCACTCTATTTAGCTCACAGGCGGCTCGGGGTGTAAGGCGAACCCCCTGGTTAGAGCCAGTCAGCGAGGCGAAGCTATCTGCCTACTAAAGCTATGGCTCTTTGAGCCCGGCCTGCCTAGTTAAAGCTATGGCTCTTTGAGCCCGGCCTGCCTAACTAAAGCTATGGCTCTTTGAGCCCAGAGTAAGCGTGCAAACCACAAACAGCTAGCTCAAATGATCTGAGCGCACCGCCGTGTTTGTGGGCGGACCTTTTAAAGACTAATCCCTGCCCAGCGACGCGCTATTGGTGACGTTACCCATGGACCAAACAGGGAGTGCCAAGTCACCGAGTCAGGTGGGTGCCAACCCACCAATCATTATCCGCCAGGTCACGGACATGCTCAGTGCGGCGAATTCTGGACTTAGACTCCACGAGCCCTGTCTCCCTCTGCAGCCTATGCTTAACACTGCTAGGCACAAATGCCTGGGAGACAATCTGCAGGGCTGGTGGAACAGCTAGGCGTTGGGGCTGTCAACAATGCTGAACAGCATCAGCCCTGGCTGGCCTGGAAAGGGAGACCACAAAAGGTCTTGGACCCATTTTGAATCTAGCCCCAGACTGACGCCTAACAGTTACACACAGAGTTTCTCAAAGAAGCGGTGATGTTGTGTGCGACATCCTGGTGGAAAGCAGGCAAACCTTTCTTTGAGAAGTAGTGCCGACTGGGCATCTGTGCGAAGTGTCTTGGCAATCAAGAAGTATGTAGCTGATTCACAGTACACACGTGTGCGTGCTGATAAGGGCAAATTGAGGACTCTTTCCTACAGGCAATTACGTCAGGTTAAAAGAGCAGCGGCAAAAAAGCCTTGTCATAGCAGCAGACAAGTTTTTGAAGCTGCTGGTGCCTCCAACGTCCCCCGAACAACAAGATGCAGGGTCCTTCAGAGGTTTGCAGCTGTGCATACGCCATCCTGTCGACCTCCTCTATCCACTTCACACAAGCAGAAACGGCTCCAGTGGGCCAAACATTACATGAAGACTGATTTCAAAACTGTTTTGTTCACGGATGAGTGCCGTGCAGCGCTCGATGGTCCAGATGGATGGAGTGGAGGATGGCTGGTTGATGGACACCCCATGCAAACACGGCTACAGCGCCAGCAAGGAGGAGGTGGAGTAATGTTTTGGGCTGGAATCATGGGGAGAGAGATTGTCGGCCCCTTTAGGATCCCTGAAGGCGCTAAAGATGAACTCCATAATGTATGTGGATTTTCTCAAACAGCACTTCCTGCCATGGTTCAAGAAGAAGAACCGTGTATTTCACAGCAAGATCATTTTTTTGCATGATAATGCACCATCTCATGCTGCACATAAAACATCTGCATCTCTGGCTGATATGGGCATAAAAGGGGACAAACTTATGATGTGACCCCCATGCTCCCCTGACCTCTACCCCATTCAGAACCTCTGGAGCATCATCAAAAGGAGTGTCTATGATGGCGGGAGGCAGTTCACATCTAAGCAACAGCTCTGGGAGGGTATTCTGTCCTCATGCAAAACAATTGAAGCAGAAACCATCCACAACCTGACAAATTCAAGGGACGAGAGAGTTCAGAAGCTCCTTTCGAACAAGGGGTCCTATGGGAAAATGTAACATCACCTAGAATAAAGTTTTGAGTTGAAAACTGTTTGATTTCAGTTTCTAATAACCTGCTAATGCTTATAATTTCAAAAATGACCATTTTTTTGGTCTTTATTAAAATGAAAACGTTGATCGAAAAGTTTGGGGGATCTAAGAGTGTGGCAACCCAGTAGTCATGATTACTTCGAATTCTGACAATATGAGGGTCATGTTGCAGGTAGTGCAGCAAGAAGGCACTTATGTGTCTTGCGCATCTCGGAGCCCCAAAATTATTTTCCGGGCTAGATGCAGCTAAAAATTATTATTAATTTTAAATCTGGTGGAGCTTAGTATAGATGGCCTAATAGGATCAGTGCTGCACACTGCTACAAAGCCCAAATTATTTTCCAGTCAAGATACAGATAAACATGATTAGTAATTTTAAATCTGGTGGAGCTTATTATAGATGGCCTAATAGAATCAGTGCTGCACACTGCTACAAAGCCCAAATTATTTTCCAGCCAAGATACAGATAAACATGATTAGTAATTTGAAAGCTTAAAACGGTTGGTAGGGTGATTTTAACGAATCATCAAGCTTTTACTCTCCCCAGGATGACACAGGGGTAGAAAAGTAGTTTCGGATCCATGATTTGTTCATCTTTATGAACGTGAGTCTGTCTACATTATCAGTGGAGAGCCGCGTGCGCTTATCTGTCAGCACACCACCAGCAGCGCTGAACACACGTTCAGACAGAACGCTGGCTGCGGGGCATGACAAGATCTCCAAGGCGTAAGTGGCTAGCTCCGGCCATTTATCCAGATTGGAAGCCCAAAAAGAGCAAGGGTCCAGTTACACAGTCATGGCTTCAATGTTTACTTGGAGATACTCCTGTACCATCGTCTCTAGGCGTTGACTATGTGTCAGACTTCTTGTCTCCTGTAGCCTTGCAAAGGATAGGCTAAAAAAGTGGTGAAATGATTCCGCAAAATTGATGTTACCAGCAGATACTGTGGTTCTGTTGCGGTTTGAGTGCTGAACACTTGACGGTCCCACGGTTGGCAAGTTGGAACTGTGAGATTCACTACGTGCACCACTGGTGTTTTGTGGAAAAGCACATGTAAGATACTGCAACAGTCTCTGCTGATACTCCTGCATGAGTGCATCCCTTTCTATGGCAGGAATTATTTCTGCAAATTTACTTTTGTACCGGGGATCTAAGAGTGTGGAAACCCAGTAGTCAGGATTATTTCTAATTCTCCCAATTCGAGGGTCATGTTGCAGGTAGTGCAGCAAGAAGGCACTCATGTGTGTTGCGCATCCAGGAGCACCAAGTCCCTGTTGTGTTGGTGGCGAGGTAACAATCATGCTTCCTTCCTCTGTCCTCTCCCCCCAACCTCGCACAACAGAAATGTGATCAAGGTCTCCCTCATCTGATGAGTCTTCCATCAGTTCATCCTCCACTTCTTCCTGGGCTCCTGCACCTTCCTCACTAGTTTGGCTGCTACCATGCGCCCTGGTAAAACCATCTCCCCCACCCTCACATGCCTGCCGCCTTGGTGCTGCTGACCGTCTGGAACTTGCAGATGTTAGCCCTTCCGCATACAACTCCTCCTCCTCTACTTCCTCCACCTCCTCTTGTGCCACCACCTGACTCCGAATTCTGTTTAACATGTGCTCCAGCATGTAAATCACCGGAATAGTCATGCTGATAATGGCATCGTCAGCACTAAACATCTTCGTCGCCATTTCAAAACTGTGCAGAAGGGTGCATAGGTCCCTGATCTGAGACCACTCCTCCAGCGTGATTTGCCCCACCTCTGGATCTCGTTGGCCCAGGCTATGTGTCAGAACGTATTGCACCAGGGCTTGTCGGTGCTGCCACAGTCGCTGCAACATGTGCAGAGTTGAATTCCACCGGGTAGGCACATCGCATTTTAGCCGGTGAAGTGGCAGGCCCAACGACTTCTGTAGAGATGTAAGTCGCTGAGCTGCGGGATGCGAACGGCGGAAGTGAGCACACAGCGACCGTGCCCTCTGCAGAAGGCCATCTAGTCTGGGATAGTGGGCTAAAAATTGCTGGACAACCAGGTTCAACACGTGAGCCATACAAGGCACGTGTGTGACATTGCCCCGGTGAAGGGCCGCACCCAGGTTTGCAGCATTGTCGCACACGGCCTTCCCTGGTTTCAGGTCCAGTGGAGACAACCATTCATGAAATTGGTTCTCCAGAGCTGACCACAACTCCTCAGCTGTGTGACTCACATTTCCCAGACATTTCAAAGTAAAAACCGCCTGATGACGTTGAGCATAGTAAGGAGGTGTGCAGGATCCCTTCTGCGCAGTTAGAAAGCTTGTGGCATGACCAGACAGGCTTTGGGTGCAGGTGGAAGACCGAGAGGAGGTTGAGGAGGCAGAAGCAGTGGAGGAACTTTGACATAAAGAGGATTGACGCACATCTCGTGGGGACGGCAAGACTTGGACAGCAGCCCCTTGTCCTGCTGTCACCATAGTTACCCAGTGCCCAGTGAGCGACATGTAACGCCCCTGTCCATGCCTACTCGTCCAAGTGCCTGTGGTGAAATGCACCCTGTCACACACAGAGTTTCTCAAAGAAGCGGTGATGTTGTGTGCGACATGCTGGTGGAGCGCAGGCACACCTTTCTTTGAGAAGTAGTGCCGACTGGGCATCTGGTACTGGGGCACTGCGACGGACATAAGGTCTCGAAAATCCTCTGTGTCCACCAGGCAGAAAGGCAGCATTTCTGTAGCCAAGGGCTTGCAGATGGTGAAATTCAACCTCTTAGCTTTCTCATGGCTAGGAGGAAATGGTCTTTTACTTGTCCACATCTGAGGGACCGAGGGCTGGCTATTGTGCTTAGACGGGGTTGATAAGGGTGTCCCCGGCAAACTGCCGGTCTGTGAGGAAGATACCATATTTCTTATATTTTCATGTATGGAGTGCCGAAGTTCTTTTTGCAATTGAGATTACTTTTTTCTTCAGAGCACCCGAATAGACCAGTGAGCGACCCCTCTCTTTTTTTCTATTAATCATTTTTGGGATCCCGCTCCTGGAGCATTGCAGCAGGTACGTGTTCACACTATTAGAAGTTTGACAGCCTTTTTTCTGACCATGTGTCCCTCCCATTCAGTCACAGGTGGTTTTAACTAGCTCTACCAGCCCATACATTGTAGGTTAAAAGCCCAAGCAAAGACATATTGTCCATACAGGCTTACAGCCCAAGAGTGGCATATCCAGTGGTAGCGTAGCGTAGTTTCCCATCATACGAAGGTGACCTTGTCGTGGTTGATGGGCACACATAAATTGGCCAAATTATGCGCAAAAAACCTTCATTTTTCAAAGTGACATTAGTCTAGATACCATATTTCTTATATTTTCATGTATGGAGTGCCGAAGTTCTTTTTGCAATTGAGATTACTCTTTTCTTCAGAGCACCCGAATAGACCAGTGAGCGACCCCTCTCTTTTTTTCTATTAATCATTTTTGGGATCCCGCTCCTGGAGCATTGCAGCAGGTACGTGTTCACACTATTAGAAGTTTGACAGCCTTTTTTCTGACCATGTGTCCCTCCCATTCAGTCACAGGTGTTTTTAACTAGCTCTACCAGCCCATACATTGTAGGTTAAAAGCCCAAGCAAAGACATATTGTCCATACAGGCTTACAGCCCAAGAGTGGCATATCCAGTGGTAGCGTAGCGTAGTTTCCCATCATACGAAGGTGACCTTGTCGTGGTTGATGGGCACACATAAATTGGCCAAATTATGCGCAAAAAACCTTCATTTTTCAAAGTGACATTAGTCTAGATACCATATTTCTTATATTTTCATGTATGGAGTGCCGAAGTTCTTTTTGCAATTGAGATTACTCTTTTCTTCAGAGCACCCGAATAGACCAGTGAGCGACCCCTCTCTTTTTTTCTATTAATCATTTTTGGGATCCCGCTCCTGGAGCATTGCAGCAGGTACGTGTTCACACTATTAGAAGTTTGACAGCCTTTTTTCTGACCATGTGTCCCTCCCATTCAGTCACAGGTGGTTTTAGCTAGCTCTACCAGCCCATACATTGTAGGTTAAAAGCCCAAGCAAAGACATATTGTCCATACAGGCTTACAGCCCAAGAGTGGCATATCCAGTGGTAGCGTAGCGTAGTTTCCCATCATACGAAGGTGACCTTGTCGTGGTTGATGGGCACACATAAATTGGCCAAATTATGCGCAAAAAACCTTCATTTTTCAAAGTGACATTAGTCTAGATACCATATTTCTTATATTTTCATGTATGGAGTGCCGAAGTTCTTTTTGCAATTGAGATTACTCTTTTCTTTAGAGCACCCGAATAGACCAGTGAGCGACCCCTCTCTTTTTTTCTATTAATCATTTTTGGGATCCCGCTCCTGGAGCATTGCAGCAGGTACGTGTTCACACTATTAGAAGTTTGACAGCCTTTTTTCTGACCATGTGTCCCTCCCATTCAGTCACAGGTGGTTTTAACTAGCTCTACCAGCCCATACATTGTAGGTTAAAAGCCCAAGCAAAGACATATTGTCCATACAGGCTTACAGCCCAAGAGTGGCATATCCAGTGGTAGCGTAGCGTAGTTTCCCATCATACGAAGGTGACCTTGTCGTGGTTGATGGGCACACATAAATTGGCCAAATTATGCGCAAAAAACCTTCATTTTTCAAAGTGACATTAGTCTAGATACCATATTTCTTATATTTTCATGTATGGAGTGCCGAAGTTCTTTTTGCAATGTGAGGAAGATGCAGGCGGACATGTTAGGTTGCCTTGATTCAAAGGTGGTGCTATCGATGTCGGACAGCGCTCAACACCAGCTGGTGTTACCACCTCCAAAGAAAATGATGACCTGCCAATCACGCTGGCTGTTGCGGGTAAAGAGGTGGCAGGTCTGCGCCCCAAAACAGGTGTGACTGCTGTCCCCCCAGTCACAGAGGATGAAGAGGCCGCGGATGCACAAGATATGGCAGACGGTGGTTGGCCCGGCCGGCTAGGCCGCATTGTAGCACACTGAGCTTCCCACTGCAACTTATGCTTCATGTCCATGTGCCGGTTCATGCATGAAGTACTCAAACTATGTATTTTTTGGCCTCTACTTAGCTTTTGCTGACAAATGTTACAGATAACACGAGTTGGGTCATCTTTATCGATCTGAAAAAATGCCCAGGCTATGCAAGGCTTAGCACCCATGCGACCTGAAGAGCCACCACGACTTGTGGTGAGAGGCAGCGTTGTGTTTGAGGATGCAGTTGTTGACGTGCTTCCAGTACTACGTCTCTGTCCAGGAAGGCGCAACCTGACCTCGTCATCACTAGCATCTTCCTCCACCTCCTCTGCTGACCACATCTCTTGGCTGACTGTGGGTTGACAGTAAGTGGGATCTCCAACCTCATCATCATCACCCTGTGCGTTATCACACCCGTCGTCCTCAGAGCCAACCTGTTCCTGCCCTGACAAAAAACTAAAGTTGTCGCTCCAATCAGGTATTTGAGTCTCATCATCGTCTTCCTCATTGTCTCCACCAACAGGAGTTACAGTTTGGGAACGAGGGTCTACATTATGGTCAGAACCTTCTGCGTCTGGTCCTGGATCCGACTCATAAAGATTCTGGGCATCAGTGCAGATCATTTCCTCGTCTGGATTCACAGAAGCGCTGGAGTCGACCTCTGATTCCCAGGCTATAGTATGAGTAAACAGCTCTGCAGACTCAACCATCTGTTCTACCTCATAATCAGATGGGCAGCTGGAGATTTGGGAGCTGTGAGGAAGCAAGTGCGATTGGGGTGACACCTTTGAGGACTGGAGTATTTGTGATGTTGAAGTTGATGTGGAGGAGAGCCCACTTAAAGGAGCACTTGATATCCGTTGAAGCACCTGCTGTTTTTGTGCCTCATCTGGATTTTGTAGTGATTGGCGTGGCCGTAAGAAAGTTATCTTATCACATTGTCCGCTGAAAGAAGTAGACATTTTAGTTTGGCTGGAAGATGGTCTTTCTTCTGCAGATGTTACTGTTGCTTTAACACCTACCCCACGGACACAACCTTTTTTCCCCTTCTCAACACGCCTATTCCCCTTTCCACTAGCAGCAGGCCTTTTTCCACTCATTTTGGTGGTTAACTAATTCACAACTCTGGAGTTGTTTGCACAAAAAAACAATGGATGGGAACCGAGCAGAGCTGAGTGGCCAAACTGTGGTATTAGGCCAAAACTATTGGCTGGCTTAGATGCAGAAAAATATTATATTCAATTTGCAACCTGATGGAGGTCAGTATAGATGGACTAATAGAACAAGTCCCACACACAGCTAGAAGCCCAAATATTTTTTCAGAGGTAGATGCAGAAAAAAATTGTATTCAGTTTGCAACCTGATGGAGTTCAGTATAGATGGACTAATAGAACAAGTCCTACACACAGCTAGAAGCCCAAATATTTTTTCAGAGGTAGATGCAGAAAAAAAATATATTCAGTTTGCAACCTGATGGAGGTCAGTATAGATGGACTAATAGAGAAAGTCCCACACACTGCTAGTAGGCCAAATATTTTTTCAGAGCTAGATGCAGACAAAAAATTATTTTTAATTTGCAACCTGATGGAGGTCAGTATAGGTGGACTAATAGAGAAAGTCCCACACACTGCTAGAAGGCCAAATATTTTTTCAGAGCTAGATGCAGATATAAATTATTTTTAATTTGCAACCTGATGGAGGTCAGTATAGATGGACTAATAGAGAAAGTCCCACACACTGCTAGAAGGCCAAATATTTTTTCAGAGCTAGATGCAGATAAAAATTATTTTTAATTTGCAACCTGATGGAGGTCAGTATAGATGGAATAATAGAGAAAGTCCCACACACTGCTAGAAGGCCAAATATTTTTTCAGAGCTAGATGCAGAAAAAAATTATATTCAGTTTGCAACCTGATGGAGGTCAGTATAGATGGACTAATAGAACTAGTCCCACACATAGCTAGAAGCCCAAATATTTTTTCAGAGGTAGATGCAGATAAAAATTATTTTTAATTTGCAACCTGATGGAGGTCAGTATAGATGGACTAATAGAGAAAGTCCCACACACTGCTAGAAGGCCAAATATTTTTTCAGAGCTAGATGCAGACAAAAAATTATTTTGAATTTGCAGCGTGATGGAGGTCAGTATAGATGGACTAATAGAACAAGTCCCACACACTGCTAGAAGGCCAAATATTTTTTCAGAGCTAGATGCAGACAAAAAATTATTTTTAATTTGCAACGTGATGGAGGTCAGTATAGATGGACTAATAGAGAAAGTCCCACACACTGCTAGAAGGCCAAATATTTTTTCAGAGCTAGATGCAGATATAAATTATTTTTAATTTGCAACCTGATGGAGGTCAGTATAGATGGACTAATAGAGAAAGTCCCACACACTGCTAGAAGGCCAAATATTTTTTCAGAGCTAGATGCAGATAAAAATTATTTTTAATTTGCAACCTGATGCAGGTCAGTATAGATGGACTGATAGAGAAAGTCCCACACACTGCTATAAGGCCAAATATTTTTTCAGAGCTAGATGTAGAAAAAAATTATATTCAGTTTGCAACCTGATGGAGGTCAGTATAGATGGACTAATAGAACAAGTCACACACACAGCTAGAAGCCCAAATATTTTTTCAGAGGTAAATGCAGATAAAAATTATTTTTAATTTGCAACCTGATGGAAGTCAGTATAGATGGACTAATAGAGAAAGTCCCACACACTGCTAGAAGGCCAAATATTTTTTCAGAGCTAGATGCAGACAAAAAATTATTTTGAATTTGCAGCGTGATGGAGGTCAGTATAGATGGACTAATAGAACAAGTCCCACACACTGCTAGAAGGCCAAATATTTTTTCAGAGCTAGATGCAGAAAAAAATTATATTCAGTTTGCAACCTGATGGAGGTCAGTATAGATGGACTAATAGAACAAGTCCCACACACTGCTAGAAGCCCAAATATTTTTTCAGAGCTAGATGCAGAAAAAAATTATATTCAATTTGCAACCTGATGGAGGTCAGTATAGATGGACTAATAGAATGATGCTATGCCCAAAAGATTTTACTTCACTAGGTGCAGTAAAAAAATTGGTATTCTATACACAGGTGGTATATCTTGCAACACAGATAGGCTACTCCACTGACTAACACACTCTGCAATAGGCCAAAAAGGATTAGCTTTGCTAGATTCAGCCAAATGCTGTGAAAAAAACTTGCACAGCACTGGCACAGACCTGCCTGGCAAAAACTTATAGGAACTGATGTAACCTAGTCCTGAAAACGACTGCAATTACAATTAGTCTTTACTCCCACAATCTATCTATTTAAGAGCACAGACCTGCCTGATAAAAGTCATAGTAAATGCTGTAACCTAGTCCTTAAAAGGACTGCAATCACAACTATTCCCTACTCCCAAGCTATTTGTAGATTTGTGCGAAAATTGGCTTGAAATTAACAAGGTATAGCGCACACAGCAACAGCGGTGCCGTCTAACACGCAGCTGCAGCAGTGAGAAAATGGTGGCGATGGGGAAAATGGCTTGGTCTTATAGGACAAGGACATGTGACATACACTGCCAATGACACATGCCCTTGCTTGTTTGAAAAAAAGCACTTCGCTCCGTGTGTGCGCTGCTGATAGGCTGACAGATTGCACCTCCCGACTGTAAATGCGGGAAAGAGAAAAAAAAATGAAGATCTTCATTATTCCTGCAGAGATCCATCCCCTGCCCCTCCCCCCACCCCGCTGTACACTCAAACTGCGTATTAACATTAATTTTCATCATTACTGAGAAAAAATCCAGTTATGATTTTGGTGCACGAACAGTTATAGAACATAACCTCGAACGGCCGAATTTTTCTCAAATCGTTCGTGTTCGCCGAACGGCTCGAACACCGCCCAAAACAGCTCGAATTTGAGATTGGCGAACAGTTCGAGTCGAACAACGCTCATCTCTACAAATAACACGAGTTGTGTCATCTTTATCGATCTGAAAAAATGCCTAGGCTATGCAAGGCTTAGCACCCATGCAACCTAAAGAACCACCACGACTTTTGGTCAGAGGCAGAGTTGTGTTTGAGGATGCAGTTGTTGACGTGCTTCCAGTACTACGTCTCTGTCCAGGAAGGCGCAATCTGACCTCGTCTTCACTAACATCCTCCTCCACCTCCTCTGCTGACCTCATCTCTTGGCTGACTGTGGGTTGACAGTAAGTGGGATCTCCAACCTCATCATCATCACCCTGTGTGTTATCACACCCGTCGTTTTCAAAGCAAACCTGTTCCTGCCCTGACAAAAAACTAAAGTTGTCGCTCCAATCAGGTATTTGAGTCTCATCATCGTCTTCCTCATTGTCTCCACCAACAGGAGTTACAGTTTGGGAATGAGGGTCTACATTATGGTCAGAACCTTCTGCGTCTGGTCCTGGATCCGACTCATAAAGATTCTGGGCATCAGTGCAGATCATTTCCTCGTCTGGATTCACAGAAGCTCTGGAGCCGACCTCTGATTCCCAGGCTAGAGTATGAGTAAACAGCTCTGTAGACTCAACCATCTGTTCTACCCCATACTCAGACGGGAAGCTGGAGATTTGGGAGCTGTGAGGTAGCAAGTGCGATTGGGGTGACACCTCTGAGGACTGGAGTATTTGTGATGTTGAAGTTGAGGTGGAGGAGAGCCCACTTAAAGGAGCACTTGATATCCGTTGAAGCACCTGCTGTTTTTGTGCCTCATCTGGAATTTGTTGCGATTGGCGTGGCCATAAGAAAGGGATCTTATCACATTGTCCGCTAAAAGAAGTAGACATTTTAGTTTGGCTGGAAGATGGTCTTTCTTCTGCAGATGTTACTGCTGCTTTAACACCTACCCCACGGACACACCCTTTTTTCCCCTTCCCAACATGCCTATTCCCCTTTCCACCAGCAGCAGGCCTTTTTCCACTCATTTTGGTGGTTAACTAATTCACAACTCTGGAGTTGTTTGCACAAAAAAACAATGGATGGGAACCGAGCAGAGCTGAGTGGCCAAACTATGGTATTAGGCCAAAGTATTGGCTGGGTTAGATGCAGAAAAAAATTAATTTGAATTTGCAACCTGATGGAGGTTAGTATAGATGGACTAATAGAACAAGTCCCACACACTGCTAGAAGCCCAAATATTTTTTCAGAGCTCGATGCAGAAAAATATTATATTGAATTTGCAACCTGGTGGAGGTTAGTATAGATGGACTAATAGAATGATGCTATGCCCAAAAGGTTTTACTTCACTAGGTGCAGTAAAAATTTGGTATTCTATACACAGGTGGTGTAGTTTGCAACACAGATAGGCTACTCCACTGACTAACACACTCTGCAATAGGCCAAAAAGGATTTGCTTTGCTAGATTTAGCCAAATGCTGTGACAAAAACTTGCACAGCACTGGCACAGACCTGCCTGGCAAAAACTGATAGGAACTGATGTAACTTAGTCCTGAAAAGGACTGCAATTACAATTAGTCTTTACTCCCAACCTATCTATTTAAGACCTGCCTGATGAAAGTCGTAGGAAATGATGTAACCTAGTCCTTAAAAGGACTGCAATCACAACTCTTCCCTACTCCCAAGCTATCTGTAGATTTGTGCGAAAATTGGCTTGAAATTATCAAGGTATAGTGCACACAGCAACAGCAGTGCCATCTAACACGCAGCTGCAGCAGTGAGAAAATTGTGGCGACGGGGAAAATGGCTGGGTCTTAAAGGGCAAGGACATGTGACATACACTGCCAATGACACATGCCCTTGCTTGTGTGAAAAAAAGCACTTCGCTCCGTGTGTGTGCTGCTGATAGGCTGACAGATTGCACCTCCCCACTGTAAATGCGGGAAAGAGAAAAAAAAATGAAGATCTTCATTATTCCTGCAGAGATCCATCCCCTGCCCCTCTCCCCGCCCCACTGTACACTCAAACTGCGTATTAACATTAATTTTCAGCATTACTGAGAAAAAATCCAGTTATGATTTTGGTGCACGAGCAGTTATAGAACATAACCTCGAACAGCCGAATTTTTTTCAAATCGTTCGTGTTCGCATAACGGCTCGAACACCGCCCAAAACAGCTCGAATTTGAGATTGGTGAACAGTTCGAGTTGAACACCGCTCATCTCTACTAGGGAGATAAAAGGACCTGAAATTGTATTTATGTCAACATTATCCAATGCTGCTTTAATCTTGCATGTTGCTGGTCCCTTTAATATTTGCACTTACTTGACGTCTTATTATAACGTTATCTGCATTAAATAAATTATTTCACCCTTTAATTTACAGTTTCCAGACTAAAGAGAAAAATAAGAGTTAATACTAGTGTTGAGCGAGCATGCTCGACACTGCTCGGTACTCGCTCGAGCATCTCACTACTCGGGATGTTCGGCGAGCACCGAGCATTTCCGGGTTACTCGGGCGGGAGCTCGGGTCTCCGCCCTGCATGTTTGGCGCTCTTTACAGAGCCAATGAACATGCAGGGATTGCCAGCCAGTCACTGTAATGCCGCAGCCATGTTGGTTGTGGGCATTACAGTGATTGGCTGGCCGCACAGCGTCACCTCAAGTATTTAAAACTGGACGCCGCCATCTTGGACACAGTCGCTCCGGATCAGACAGTGTAGGGAGAGTGCTGCTGAGATAGGGAGAGATTTATACTGCGAAATAGGTAGTCTAGGGTCTCTAAAGCCTACAAAATCAAACAAACAGTCCTTCTTAGGACTAATATCCATCCCAGATATCAGGCAGGCAGGCTGTATAGGAGACGCAGTGGTTATACCAACAAACACTTCATTACAGTCCTGTGTGCTGCTGCTCAAATTGCTAGACTTAGCCCCAGGTCTCAGGGGCCAGGAAAAATCTTTTTTTTTTCATCTGAATCCTCTTTTTTTTTTTTTTCCCCTCAGTCAGACTGTACAAAGACCCGTCTTATTAACCTTTTGGTATTTCCCCCACCCAAAAAAAAATTTGAGTGTGTCTGTGAGTGTTCAGATACAAATATATCTGTTTAAAAGAGTATGGTTTCAGCCAGATAACTAGAACTGTGGTTTTGCAGTTCCACGGTTCAAATCTCAGCATTATCCTCTTTTTTGTCTTTTTTCCATAAAAAAAACAGTTTGAGTGTCTCACTGACTGTTCAGACACAAATATATCTATTTAAAAAAGTCTGGTATACGTCAGGAAATTAGAACTGTGGTTTTCCTCTTCCACGGTTCAAATCTGGGTGTTATCCATCTTTTTGCCTTTTTTCCATGGAAAAAAACAGCTTGAGTGTCTCGCTGACTGTTCAGACACAAATATATCTGTTTATATGATTTTGGTGTAGGCCAGAGAACTAGAACTGTGGTTTTCCTCTTCCACGATTCAAATCTGGGTGTAATCAACCTTTTTGCCTTTTTCCATAAAAAAAACAGTTTGAGTGTCTACCTGACTGTTCAGACACAAATATATCTGTTAAAAAGATTCTGGTGTAGGCCAGAGAACTAAAACTGTGGTTTTCCTCTTCCATGGTTCAAATCTGAGTGTAATCCACCTTTTTGCAAAAAAAAAAACAGTTTCAGTGTCTCGCTGACTGTTCAGACACAAATATATCTGTTTAAAAGATTCTGGTGTAGGTCAGAGAAACAGAACTGTGTTTTTTCTCTTACACAGTTCAAATCTGGGTGTAATCCACCTTTTTGCCTTTTTTACATAAAAAAAAACAGTTTGAGTGTCTCGCTGACTGTTCAGATACAAATATATCTGTTTAAACTATTCTGGTGTAGGCCAGAGAACAAGAACTGAGGTTTTTCTCTTCCACATTTCAAATCTGGGTGTAATCCACCTTTTTGCATTTTTTAATAAAAAAAAAACAGTTTGAGTGTCTCGCTGACTGTTCAGACACAAATATATCTGTTTAAACTATTCTGGTGTAGGCCAGAGAACTAGAACTGTGGTTTTCCTCTTCCACGGTTCAAATCTGGGTGTAATCCACCTTTTTGCCTTTTTTACATTAAAAAAAACAGTTTGAGTGTCTCGCTGACTGTTCAGACACAAATATATCTGTTTAAAAGATTCTGGTGTAGGTCAGAGAACTAGAACTGTGGTTTTTCTCTTCCACAGTTCAAATCTGGGTGTAATCCACCTTTTTGCCTTTTTTACATAAAAAATAAACAGTTTGAGTGTCTCGCTGACTGTTCAAACACAAATATATCTGTTAAACCATTCTGTTGTAGGCCAGAGAACTAGAACTGTGGTTTTCCTCTTCCACTGTTCTAATCTCCTTTTTATTACCCTTTTGCCATTGGTAGTGCGATTGTAAGCTATTTTACTTCATTTACAATGGGCAAGGCATGTGGCAAGGGACGTGGAACTGGACATTCCGGTGATGGTGCCTGCAGAGGATGTGGCCGCGGCCAAGGTGAAAATGTGCCACAACCAACAGCCACATCTTCTCACTCCCAGTTCCTGACCGAATTACTAGGGAAGCACACAACAACACCACTATTGCCAACAGATCAGTGTGAACAGGTTATTAATTGGATATCAGATAATACTTCCAGTCACCTTGGCACCACCACCTCCGGTCTATCTTCCACACCGTCAAGTGTTAGTAGCCGTGAGTCTTGACCGCATACTCCTCCTCACCCTGATGCTCCTTCCTCCCACTATGCCGAGTGTCGTCAGACAGCATGTGATCCCACACTTGGACACTCTGAAGAGCTGTTCACTGGTCCATTTCCATATTTGGGCCCTTTGCCTGCTTCGCTTGAAGTTGTGGAAGAGGAGATCCCATGTAGTGATGGCCAAATATTTGAACAGCCACGGTCACAGGAAGGTGACGCTGGCAGTTTGTCACAAGAGGTGGATGATGACGAAACACAATTGCCACGAAGTGAGGTGGAGGACCGTGGTGCGGAAGTGGAAGAGGAGGAGGTGGTGGATGATCTAGTAACTGACCAAACGTGGCAGGAGGACATGCAGAGCGAGGCCAGCAGCACACAGGGGGAGGGAGGCAGAGTGCCCCAACAGGCAGGGGTGGCCGCAGACAGAAGGCAGGCAACCGTTCCCCTTAACACCTACAGAGAGGGAAGTTGCCAGTGCAACTGGTAGGTCTTCCAGAGTCTGATATCCCCAAAAAGGCCAATTGTACAACCTGCCAGGCCAGCATCAGCAGGGCTGACAAAGCTACGAGCCTGACCACCACCAGCATGATCAGGCACATGTCAGCAAAGCACCCGACTTTGTGGGGCGAACCCCAGGGTCCACGACCAGTGTCAGTGGGTGTCACCACTGCTTCTTCCGCTGTTGTGCGTGTAAGAGAACCCCCCGGGGTGCGTGCAAGGCAATCCCCTGTCCATACTGCATGCAAAGATGCCCCTACTCTCAGTCTTCACTTGTTATGGCAGTTTCTCAAGAAACATCATCAACGTCCACGTCCACATCCCAACGCAGTGTTCAATTGTCCATATCCCAGACCTTTGAGCGAAAGCATATTTCACGACTGCTTGCGTTGGAATTGCTGCCTTTTAGGCTGGTGGAGACGGAATCCTTCTGCAACCTTATGGCGGTGGCCGTCCCTCGGTACTCAGTCCCCAGCCTACACTATTTTACCCGGTGTGCCATCCCCACACTACGCAAGCACGTGTCCCAAAACATCTGCCTTGCCCTCAACAATGCAGTAACTGGGAGAGTCCACCTGACAATGGACACATGGACAAGTGCTTGTGGCCAGGGACGGTACATATCCCTGATGGCACACTGGGTAAATATAGTGGAAGCCGGGACCCAGTCGGACCTTGGGACGGAACACATCCTCCCCACACCGAGGATTGCGGGCCCTATGTCAGTCAGAGTTGCCCCCACAGTGTACAGCTCCTGTGCATCATCCTCCTCCTCCTCCTCATGTTCAGCCTCCATCTCAGATATCACCACATCAGTTACAAGCTGGAAGCACTGCTGTACTGCCTCAGCCAAGCGGCAACAGGCTGTGCTGAAACTCATAAGCTTAGGTGATAAACCTCACACTGCTTGTGAGTTGTGGATAGCTGTGAAAGAGCACGCAGATCTGTGGCTGAGACCTCTGAACCTACATCCAGGCATGGTCGTGTGTGACAATGGCCGTAACCTGGTGGCGGTTCTGAGACGAGGCGAGATCACACACGTACCATGCCTGGCCCATGTGCATAACTTTGCGGTTCAGCAGTTTCTTAAATCGTACACTGAGTTGCCAGATCTGCTCGTCAAAGTACGCCACCTGTCAGCTCATTTTCAGAAGTCGGCTACAGCTTCCGCCGCCCTTGTTGTGTTGCAGCAGTGTTTGCAGCTTCCTGCACACCGACTGGTGTGTGATGTCCCCACACGTTGGAACTCTACCCTCCACATGTTGCAAAGGACTTATGAGCAGAAGAGAGCAGTTGTGGAGTACCAGCTGCAACAAGGCCGTCGATATTCAGACTCCACACATAAGACCTCAGGAGTGGACCTGGATGTTTGACATATGCACCATCCTGACAAACTTTGAGGATTCCACCAAGATGGTGAGTGGCGATGACGCCATCATTAGCATCAGCATCCCACTTGTCTGTATTTTGCAACGCTCTCTGCAGAGAATTAAAGAGCAGGCATTGCAGCCAGAGTATGATGAGATGGATCAAGAAGCCATAGCGGGAGATTACACAAAGCCAAGCCTCATCTCATCCCAACGTGCATTGGGGGACAATGAGCCAGAGGAGGAGGAGGAGGAGGAAGAACAGGAGCTGGTATCATGCACTGTAGACGGTAGTACCTGTACAACTGTCATACCGCCGGTTCAGCGTGGGTGGCCTGAGGACTGGGGGGAGGAGGAAGAGGAGAGCATGATCAGTCGTCATCTTGGTGAGGACACAGAAGTCTTGCCCGTTACCAGTCTGGCACGCATGGCTGACTTTATGTCATGCTGCCTTAACCGTGACCCTCGCATTGTCAAAATGTTGGGTGACAGTCATTACTGGTTGGTGACACTTTTAGACCCCCGCTACAAGGAGAACTTTCACTCTCTTATTTCTGAGGTGGAGAGGTCTACAAAAATGGGGCAGTACCAGAAGGCCCTTGCTGTAGAACTGTTAAAAAAATTCCCATCTGAACACACTATCGGCAGAGGTCGCAGTTCGTTGACCAACCAAGGCGTACAGACGAGAGAGACGCAACTCCAATCCAGAAGAGGCAGGGGAACACTGTCATCCTTCTGGGACAGTTTTCTGAGACCCGCCCAGCCTAAATGCCTGAGGCGCGGGGTACTCTCACAAGGAGTGGAAAGTTTCAAAAGATGGTGAGGAAGTACCTTGGCAACCGTACCAGCGTCCTCCGTGATTACTCTGTGCCTGTTAATTATTGGGTATCCAAGCTGGACACTTGGAATGACATCACTCTTTGCGCGTTAGAGGTCCTGGCCTGCCCTGCCGCTAGCGTGTTATCGGAGCGTGGTTTTAGTGCCGCTGGGGAAATTATAACTGATAAGCACTCTTGCCTGTCAACTGACAATGCTGAAAAGCTGACCCTTATCAAAATGAACAAGGGCTGGATTGGGCCAGACTTCTCATCACCACCAAATGACAGCAGAGTAACATAAAGTCAAATCCACTGTGTTATTTCGGAAGGTTTATTCCCATGCACCGCTTCACACCCACACATGGGTAAACACTTCCTCATTTCGGCTGTTTTTTGCTCTTCTCCTTATCCTCAGCCTCCACCACAACTATACAACCAGGGTGACCGTGGTCCATGTTGCCAGCATTGCAAGTTCTTCCATCCTAATTTTTGGCAGCTTTTGCTTGGATGGCATAGGCAAAGACTATGGGAGACCCACTCCTCAATAATGGGAAAAATGTTTTTAATATGCAATCCTGCATGGCTCTTATAAGGGGCATTGCAGGTTCCTCTATCCTAATTTTTGGCAGCATTTGCTTGGAAGAAATAGGCAAAGATTATGGGAGACCCACTCCCCAATAATGGGAATAATATTTTTAATATGCTGTACTGCATGGCTCTATTAAGGGGCATTGCAAGTTCCTCCGTCCTAATTTTTGGCAGCTTTTGCTTCGAAGGCATAGGCAAAGACTATGGGAGACCCACTCTCCAATAATGGAAATGATGTTGTTAATATGCTGTACTGCATGGCTCTTGTAAGGGGCATTGCAAGTTCCTCCATCCTAATTTTTGGCAGCTTTTGCTTGGAAGGCATAGGCAAAGACTATGGGAGACCCAATCCCCAATAATGGGAATAATGTTTTTTATATGCTGTACTGCATGCCTCTTGTAAGGGGCATTGCAAGTTCCTCCATCCTAATTTTTGGCAGCTTTTGCTTTGAAGGCATAGGCAAAGACTATGGGAGACCCACTCCGCAATAATGGAAATAATGTTGTTAATATGCTGTACTGCATGGCTCTTGTAAGGGGCATTGCAAGTTCCTCCGTCCTAATTTTTGGCAGCTTTTGCTTGGAAGGCAGAGGCAAAGACTATGGGAGACCCAATCCCCAATAATGGAAATCATGTTTTTTATATGCTGTACTGTATGGCTCTTGTAAGGGGCATTGCAAGTTCCTCCGTCCTAATTTTTGGCAGATTTTGCTTGTAAGGCTTAGAAAAAGACTATGGGAGACCCACTCCCCAATAATGGGAATAATGTTTTTAATATGCTGTACTGCATGGCTCTTGTAAGGGGCATTGAAAGTTCCTCCTTCCTAATTTTTGGCAGATTTTGCTTGGAAGGCATAGGCAAAGACTATGGGAAACTCACTCACCAATAATGAGAATAATGTTTTTAATATGCTGTACTGCATGGCTCTTGTAAGGGGTATTGCAAGTTCCTCCGTCCTAATATTTGGCAGCTTTTGCTTGGAAGGCATAGGCAAAGACTATGGGAGACCCACTCCCCAATAATGGGAATAATGTTTTTAATATGCTGTACTGCATGGCTCTTGTAAGGGGCATTAAAATCGTCTTGTTAAACCACTCTGAACTCAACGTTTCTTCCAACGGGCATTAAAATCATCTTGTTAAGCTACTGTGACCTCCATGTCTCTTCCAAGGGTCATTGATATTGTCTTTTTATCCCACTGGGACCTCCACGTCTCTTCCAAGGGGCATTAAAATTGTCATGTTAAGCTACTGTGACCTCCACGTCTCTTCCAAGGGTCATTGATATTGTCTTTTAATTCCAATGGGACCTCCACGTCTCTTCCAAGGGGCATTAAAATCATCTTGTTAAGCTACTGTGACCTCCATCACTCATCCAAGGGGAATTGATATTGTCTTTTTATTCCACTGGGACTTCCACGTCTCTTCCAAGGGGCATTAAAACCGTCTTCTTAAGCTACTGTGACCTCCTCGTTTCTTCCAACAGGCATTAAAATTGTCTTGTTAAGCTACTGTAACCTCCACGTCTCTTCCAAGGGTCATTGAAATTGTATTTTTATTCCACTGGGACCTCCACGTCTCTTCCAAGGGGCATTAAAACCATCTTGTTATACCACTCTGAACTCCACAGCTCTTCCAAGGGGCATTGAGATGTTGGTTTTAATTACCTCTAACCTCCACGACTCTTACAACGGGCATTGCTTTTCCTCCTAATTTTAGTCAGCTTTTGCTTTTCAATGCATAGGCGAACACTAAGGGAGTCCCACTCCCCAATAATGGGTAGAAGGCTTTTAGTACGCTGTAATCCACGTCTGTTTCAAGGGGCATTGCAGTTCCTCATAATTTTTGGAAAGTCTTCCATTCACTGCTTAGGCCAGCAGTGTACAGGAGACCCAGTTGCTATAAATGGAAAAAACGGTTTAGTTAAAGCCCTCTGACCTCCATGTCACTTCCAAGGGGCATTGGAGTGCCTCGGAAATTTTTGGTAGGCATTGCAGTCACTGTATGCCCTATAACTGTGTAGCCAAACCACTCCTTTTGCTACAGAAACATATCCTACAAGACATGTGTGGTTGACTGGCCTGATATTGATGTGAATGGTCCCTGTTCCTCCTGCTCTTTCTCCGTTGCCACCACCTCATCCATCATTCATCACCTGAAGCATTGTTTTAGCGAGAGTCATAGAACTGGAATAGTAGCAGGAAAACATCCAGCAATCCTCGGAGGAGGTAGGATATGTGCCAAAACGCTGACTACCTCAGGCCTAGCCGCTACTACATACATGCGCTTGAATTCCAAGGAACAGAAAGCTAAGGAGATGGATGGCCTCATGATCATGAATAATTTATTCATTGTGTAGGAGGCCGACCACTGCTGCTGTCTACCTACTGAACTTTATGTTGAAGTCTGATTGACCCAGGACCCACAATCCTCTTTGTCTTGGGGACGTGTTGCATCCCAGTGTCCAACTGTGTTCCGGCTTCCACAATATTAACCCAGTGTGAAGGCGTCAGTGAGATGGACCATCCCTGGCCACATTCACTTGTCCACGTGTTTGTGGCTAGGCTGTCCTTCCCACTAAATGCACTGGGGAGGGCACATGTAATGTTTTGGTATGCGCGCTTGTGTATAAGGCACACTGGGACAAATAGGTGCGCCTGGGGACTGAGTGTGGACACCCGGCTGCCGGGCGGCTGGGGACAGAGTATGGATACCAGGCCACCGACGCAGCCATAACATGGTGTCCGGCGTCTGCCTCCACAAGCCTAAAAGACCTCATTTCAAGTGCAAGCAAGCTAGCAGTATGTTATTGCAGCATGGGGGTGGGTGGGTGGCACACTTACTCTTGCATTCCAAGAAAACAAAGCAGATGCTAACTTCTATCATCATCATCATGCTCCTCACCTGGGCACTCTCAACTCCCCTGATGGAGAAGCCAGGGCCCACCGGAGGAGTCTGGTTTTCTGGTGGGCTCGTCCAATGCTGCCCTAAAGCAGGCCAGGCTAAGAAAAGTGTGGGGAAGGTTCCCGGGACAAATAGTGGCGGCTGGGGACTAAGTATAGATACCTCGCCGCCGACGCAGCCTTGAGGTAGTGGCCAGCTTCGGCTTCCTCCAAACTAAAAGGCTCCATTTTAAGTGCAAAAACGCATAAAAAATGCTACTTGTGAACATAGCCCAAGCTGTGGAGGAGTATTTTTGTTTTTGGTTATTTATTTTACCTTATGCACAAGTCTTTACCCTGGAATGGATGTTCCTTAACATATTTCACAGGAAAACAGTTTCAGTTTCGTTTTTGAACTTTTTATTGTGAGCCCGTAATAGTGGCTTAATACCTCTGACCACGTTATTGACAGCAGTGACCTGGGGGTCAGAAATACTTCCTGGGGCGATCCCCATGCTGTCCCCATGTCATTTGAGCACTGTCACTATCGTTTTGGGCACTTTTTAGGCTTTAAACACTCACAGCAAAAGCCACACTAAGAAGAATTAAAATTCCCTCCAAAATTCAAGAAAAAACAGCAAAAAAGGGCAGCAGTGTTTACCTGCACAGATCTTCAAAGCCAAATGCACTACCAGGATGCAGCAGACCCACATAAAGATGGCAGATACACAGGTGCAAAACACTGATGAGACAATCACTCACAACCTACGACAATCACTCACAACCTACCGTTTCATGGAGGGGGTGACTGCTTAGTATTAGAATTGCACAAAGATAGACTTGTATAGGGTGCTGTTCACACTAGGGTTGTGCACAGTATCCGGCTTACAGCCTATTAGTTACGCCAATACTATTCGATTAGGCGGGCTGCCCGATACTATCTAAGTTCACCCTCTGGAAACAGACACCCTAGTTTACAATGTCCGCATGGGCCTGGGTGCACCCTGGAGTAAAAGTGTGCAAAATTACATATATACTGTATATAATATATGAGGTATTAGTTGATATTTTGGCCAAAATACGTAAGCTCGTAACCCGAGTCAAGGGTCCTCATGCTTACGAGTCCTACTCTAAACACTCACAGCAAAAGCCGCACTAAGAAGAATTAAAATTCCCCCCAAAATTCAAGAAAAAACAGCAAAAAAGGGGCAGTAGTGTTTACCTGCCCAGATCTTCAAAGCCAAATGCACTACCTGGTCCCATGCGGACATTGTTAACTATGGTGTCTGTTCCCAGGGAGTGCACTTGGATAGTACCGGGCAGCCCGCATAGTCGATTAGTATGGGCGTAACTAATAGGTGGTAAGCCAGATACTGTGCACCACCCTAGTGTGAACAGCACCCTATACTAGTCTATCTTTGTGTAATTCTAATACTAAGCAGTCACCCCCTCCATGAAATGGTAGGTTGTGAGTGATTGTCTCATCAGTATTTTGCACCTGTGTATCCGCCACTTTTTAGGCTTTCTACAGACTGCCGGGGATGCCACTGCAAAAACTGCTCGGGTCTCCTGTAGACTAACATTGGGCTCGTTGCTCGGGTCGAGTACTCAAGTATCACGGCGAGCTCGGTCCGAGCTTCGAGCACCCGAGCATTTTAGTGCTTGCTCAACACTAGTTAATACATATTATTTAATTTTGTGTAAAAAGAACGTAATATAACAATATTTATAATTTATTCCTTTTTTCATAATCACTAGCTATTTTCTGTATTGCCATATGTATTGGATACCTACACGTATGTGAGGGTTATGTACATTTTCTGTTACATCAACTTTGTGTGCTATCCATACAAAATCTGTCAAGTTTTAATGTTATATAAGTAAAAAAAAACCTCCATATCTTGTGACATCTCTGCTTGACATCTCTTGGAATTTGCATTCTTCCTGTCAATTGCTTTTCAGTCTTCATGTTGTTGCTAGTTCGCAGTTGGGATAATTTGTAAACCATATATTTTTGTTTAAAATATTCACAGTTTGGATATTTAAATTCTATGAAATTTAAAGATAACATTAATTTGCAGACATAGCGTGCTACAGATCCATCTGACAACTGTAGCCAATAGCAGTCTTGTGCTATGCATGCCAGCTTCATTTTTAGAGATGAGCAGAGCTAACCAAACTCAAATTCATCAAATTGCACATATGTTCCTGCAAAAATTGATTCGTATAATAGATGTGACATGTTAAAAAACAAACAAAGAAACTTCAATTTTATTTAACTCATTGTTCACCTGTCTGGCTGCTATCTGTCATCCTTTCCTAAGAGCTACCTCATCTTTTAACCATTAAAGAGCCATGTCTCCCAGCCTTTTGACTCTAGGCCAGAACTTCCAGCTGAAACCAGGCCTTGAAGGTCACTGCGTATTACATGTCATAATGTCATACATGCACAGCGCACAATGAACTCTGAGTTGATCAGGCTGGAGCTATGAAGATAGAAAGAAAACGCCCTAAGAACTGGATAGCAGGCAGCGAGTAATGCTGCCAGAAGTTCAGTCTTTTTCTTTCCGCTGTTGCATTTTTAACCCTTTCACTCTAGGCAGGGACTTTCACAAGTTGGCCTTGGGGGTCATTGCGCATGTTTATGACATTACAATGTGCAATGCATAGTGATCTCCAAGGCCTGGTTGTGGCCAGAAGTGACGACCTAAAGTCAACAGGCAGGAGATGCAGCTTGCGACAGGGAAAAGATACGGCGCATCTGAGGACAGGATGGCAGACAACAAGCAGACAGGCATGCAGTGAGGTGAGAATATGTTTTTTTTTAACTTTTGACATCTTCTACTTTGGTCACCATTTTGCAGAATCTGTTCAGAGCCAATTTACGAAAATCCATATTCTTAAAAATGTGGATTTTTTTTTCAATATTTGTATATTCCAGTAGAATTAAATTCTACTCAAATAAATGTACTCATCTCTGATCATAGCTGAGAGCAATGACTGGTCATTAGTCTTGTGGATGCATTTAATGTCATAATGCAGAAAAATAAACAAAGACTATATGGGAATAGTGGCATTGGAATAATGAGGCATTTAACAGCTGAATAATGGTTGCTTGTTTATGTATTTATTTTTCATTACATTTTAGAACTTGTTTTTCTGCTGGACTAAATTCTTAAACTCACAGACAACTTGTTAAAATATTTATCCTAAATTTGCCATTGATATGCATTATGCAGATTGGTTACTAATTTCAATTATAAAATGATTTTAAAAAAATGCAAAATATAGTGTTCCTCATTTTAACATATGGAATCATGTTGTTGAATTTTTTTTTTATATTTCTTCAGTATCAAATTGTCTTCACTTTTCCCTTGTAAAAATTCTCTTATGAGCAACGGGGTTAGTAATATTGTAAATATAAGGAAACAATTGTACAGGGTAATACCTGGTAATTTAGTGCAGTCACCATGGTGTGTACAGTATGTTTACGTAGAATATGTTTCAAATGTTTCTTTAATTAAAATGATAAATCGTGGGAACAATTTGTCATAAAATTGGCCTTTGCTTCTATCAATATGGGATAAATGTCATTAATACTTATTACACATTCCAATATGTACCATTTGTAGGTATTTGCAAGGTTAGCCTTTGGTAAAATGTTTTTTCCTCTCCACATTTTTTTTAAATACTATCTCAAGAGATGTAGGTTAAAATCTGGTCACGCATACAAAAGGGTACTTTCCTACCAGGCGTCCTCTCCATCAACCTTTACAGTTGAAGAAAAATAAAACCGTTTACTAAATGTGATCATGCCCCCTACTTAGAATAAACAGGAATGGGACTTTTATGGACTCTGCAGAGTTGGCTAAGGAGACTCTTGGGGAACATCCACAGCAAATATCGCCTAGTGTCACAGACTCTTAAACAGGATTCTTGCACAGAATGCTTAAAGAAATACTAAAAATGTTAATTCTATGCAAGGTTGGAAAAGAAAACCTTTATTGTGATGACTTAGGGTATAATAATAATAGTAATGATAATAATCTACTGGAAAATGCAGCCTGTCACATTGTTTAGCTGTAAATGAACGTTTTTTTTTCAGTGAATGTCAGTTACTTATATTTTCTGTTTGCTTGACTTGTTAATAGAGGGCAATATTCCAAAGACATGTTTAATTAAAATTGGTAATTAGCATTACAAAATATTGAGCCTTAAAGGACAAGAGAAGCTTAAGAGGAGGTCCAGGAAGAAATTTGTTCTTCACCCTGCAATTATCACTCTTCTCAGCAGAGCTCTTGTACATCTCATTAACATCACAGTTGGATAGTGTCACTGCAAACAGCTTCCAGGTGTCTAAATGCTGAACTCATGGGGTATCCCTACACAAGAGGTTGCGATCTCTAAATAACTCTGAAACTAGGCCAATAACACGTCTTTTTTATATGAAACAGCAACATTTAAAATCTAAGATTGTACTCAACAAATATATATGTAATGTATGTAAAACTTGCTTTTATCTAATGTTAAATTATCCATTTTGTATTTCTTGAAATCATCTAAAACAAAGCAATTTTAAATATATTTCCTATTACAAGGGATTCCTTCTTCTGCATTTGCTAAAGCCAATTATGTTCTACAAACCTACTAGAAGTTGGTTAGGTAGATCTCATACTAAAATCAATGCCTGTTAGCAAATCATTTGCAATGTGTTGGGAAGCTGTCATTAAAACTATTTGATAGACAATACTGACAACAGTGTCTCCCTGTAGTAAGACCATTACAATCCCCTGCTGACAATGAAATGTAAACTAGAGGAATGGTTCAGTGAACATGCAACAAAACAGAATTTGGGTAGGAGCGCTAAATATATTTTAAATATAGAACAAAAATAAAAACACAACAATTTGAATCACCACACTGTTTCCCAGTTAGAAATAAAGAAATGCAAAAAGATAAAAAAGTATATCTGTGTGCACAATTATTCGGCAAGTTAGTATTTTGACAATGTTATCATTTTTATGCATATTTTCTAACTCCAAACAGTGGAAACTTGAAGGCTTATTGGTTTAAAGTATATCAAATGGCGGCAGATCAAGCAGCCACTATGGGGCCTGTGAGTCGGGGAACCTGATGCTAGCGCCAGCACTGGGGCCCCGGCTCACATCGTAAGTACAGGTGTATTGACCTCCTGGATTATTTATTTTTAATTAATGAGTATATTGTGGGGTGCATTATACTGTATGGAGAGCAAAGTGGGGCCCAGTATACTTCATGGTGGACAATGTACAGTGCTGGCCAAAAGTATTGGCACCCCTGCAATTCTGTCAGATAATACTCAGTTTCTTCCTGAAAATGATCGCAATCACAAATTATTTGGTATTTTTCACTTCATTTAATTTGTCTTCAATGAAAAAAACACAAAAAGAATTGTCCTAAAACCAAATTGGATATAATTCCACACCAAACCTAAAAAAGGGGTTGGACAAAAGTATTGGCACTGTTTGAAAAATCATGTGATGCTTCTCTAATTCGTGTAATTAACAGCACCTGTAACTTACCTGTGGCACCTAACAGGTGCTGGCAATAACTAAATCACACTTGCAGCCAGTTAACATGGATTAAAGTTGACTCAACCTCTGTCCTGTGTCCTTGTGTGTACCAGATTGAGCATGGAGAAAAGAAAGAAGACCAAAGAACTGTCTGAGGACATGAGAAACCAAATTGTGAGGAAGCATGAGCAATCTCAAGGCTAAAAGTCCATCTCCAGAGACCTGAATGTTCCAGTGTCTTCCGTGCGCAGTGTCATCAAGAAGTTTAAAGCCCATGGCACTGTGGCTAACCTCCCTAGATGTGGACGGAAAAGAAAAATTAATGAGAGATTTCAACGCAAGATTGTGCGGATGGTGGATAAAGAACCTCGACTAACATCCAATCAAGTTCAAGCTGCCCTGCAGTCCGATGGTACAACAGTGTCAACCCGTACTATCCGTCGGCGTCTGAATGAAAAGAGACTGTATGGTAGGATACCCAGGAAGACCCCACTTCTTACCCCGAGACATAAAAAAGCCAGGCTGGAGTTTGCCAAAACTTACCTGAGAAAGCCTAAAACGTTTTGGAAGAATGTTCTCTGGTCAGATGAGACAAAAGTAGAGCTTTTTGGGAAAAAGCATCAACATAGAGTGTACAGGAAAAAAAAGAGGCATTCAAAGAAAAGAACACGGTCCCTACAGTCAAACATGGGGAGGTTCCCTGATGTTTTGGGGTTGCTTTGCTGCCTCTGGCACTGGACTGCTTGACCGTGTGCATGGCATTATGAAGTCTGAAGACTACCAACAAATTTTGCAGCATAATGTAGGGCCCAGTGTGAGAAAGCTGGGTCTCCCTCAGAGGTCAAGGGTCTTCCAGCAGAGCATTGTAAGTATCTCATTGATGGTTACTGGAAGCAGTTGTTCGCAGTTATTTTGGCTAAAGGTTGTGCAACCAAGTATTAAGCTGAGGGTGCCAATACTTTTGTCCGACCCTTTTTTGGAGTTTTGTGTGAAATGATCAATGATTTGATTTTTGCTTCATTCTCTTTTGTGTTTTTTCCTTGCAAGCAAATTAAATGAAGAGAATAAAACCAAAGAATTTGTGATTGCAATCATTTTCAGGAAGAAACTGAGTATTATCTGACAGAATTGCAGGGGTGCCAATACTTTTGGTCAGCACTGTAGGGTGCATTTTACTACATGGAGGGCAATGTGAGGCCCATTATACTGCATGGAGGACTATGAGGGGCCCATTATACTGAATTGAAAAAATGGGGGTCCATTAAACTACATGAAAGACAATGTGGGGCACATTATACTATATGGAGTGCAATGAGAGCCCCATTATACTGTATGAAGGGCAATGTGTGGCCATTATATTACATGAAGACCTGTGTGGGGTCCATTATACTACATTTAGGACAATGTGGGGTGCATTATGTTATATGAAGGCCAATGTGGGGCACATTATACTGTATGGAGAGCAATGCGTGGCCCATTATACTTCATGAAGAAGTGTGTTGGGTCCATTATACTGCGTGTTGGACAATGTGTGGCACATATACTTTATGGATGGCAATGTAAGGTCCATTATACTGTATGGAGAGCAATGTGTGACCCATTATACCAAATGGAAGACAATGCGGGGTCCATTATACTTTATGGAGGGCAATGTGTGGTCCATTATATATCATGAAGAACTGTGTGGGATCCATTACACTACATGGAGGACAATGTGGGGCGCATTGTACTATATAGAGGGCAATGTGGAGAGCTTTATACTACATAGACAGCAAATTGGGGAGCATTATACAACAAGGAAGGCAATGTGGGGTCCATTATACTACATGGATGGCTATGTTGGGCTCATTATACTACATGGAGAGCTATGGGGGCTCATTATACTATATGGAAGGCAATGGGGGGGTCATTATAAAATTTGGAGGGTTATGTGGGGGCCATTATACTATAAGAAGGGCTATATGGGGCTAATTATACTATATTGGAGGCTATTGGGGGACCATTATACTATTTGTAGGGCTATATGGGGTCAATTATACTATATTGGAGGCTATTGGGGGACCATTATACTATTTGTAGGGCTATATGGGGCCAATTATACTATATTGGAGGCTATTTGGGTGCCATTATACTATTTGAAGGGCTAAGCGAGGTTCATTATACGATGTGCGGGCAATTATACTATTTGGATGTCTATATGGGGCCCATAATACTATTTGCAGGGCTATGAGGGAGCCATTACATTATATGGAGGGCTATGTGAGAGTATGTATACTTTATGGAGGGCTTTATGGGGGGCCTTTATACAGATAGCAAGGCTATATGGGGGGCCACTATATGGTTTGCATGGCTATGTGTTGGGCCATTATACTTTTTGCAGAGATATGTGGGAACCATTATACTGTTTGCAGATCTATGTGGGAGTCCATTATAATGTTTACAGGGCTAAGTGGGGGCCAGAATGCTATTTGGAGGGCTATGATAGTGTTGAGGAGAGCCATAGGATCATATACTTAATTAACCTCAAGACATAGGAGATTGAGAGAAAAGACCCATGAAGTGTATTATTTCACCTTACATAAGCTTGTTTAGATCAAAAGATGGCTGCCATTTCCTGTTTCATCACACCATGCTCTGTTATGCAAGATGGCAACTGGACCTATGACTACATCCTGTTGTACATGTGGCAAAGGTGGAGACTTTATTTATGACTACATCCTGTTGTACAAGGAAGTTTCAAGAGGAAGCTGAATTCTATAGAAGGACTAACAAATCACAGAGCGACACATCGCTTGGAGACACCCACCCTGATGACCTCATGGACCACACCCCCTGATGACCTCATGGACCAACCCACCCTGATGACCTCATGGATCACGCCCCCTGATGACCTCACAGACCAACCCACCCTGATGACCTCATGGATCTGCCCAGGGACTAACCAATCAATACATCTGGTTACTCACATTCTGGGGCTAACCGAGCCCATATACAGTGTTTATATAAATCTATGCTGGAGTTGAATAAAGGACACTTGGAGCTGTGCCATAGATGATCAAGGAGAGCTTACATCTGACTTTGTGTGTCTGATGTTATTCTTTCTTGCATGCACTTGATCACATCCATTAGGCCAGGAGCAGGCAACTAGTGAACATATCAAAATGTTCGCCCTAACAATATGGGCCATTATACTGTATGCAAGCAATTATACAGTGTGAAGATTGGTGTGGGGTCGATCATACTGTTTGGTGGGCTCTGCAGGGGCCATTATGCTGTTTGGAGAGCTATGTGGGAGTCATTATGCTGTTTGAAGAGCTGTGTGGGGGTAATTATGCTGTTTGGAGGGCTTTGTGAGGGCTATTATGCTGTTTGGAGGGCTGTGTGGGGGCTTATATATTGTTTGAAGGGCTAGTAAGGGCCATCTTACTGTGTGGAGGGTTGTGTTGGGGCTAATATACTGTATGGTGGGCCATGTTGAGGTCATAGTTGGGGCATTATACTGTGTTGGGGTCACCATAATTTGCCAGGGGGATACAGTAGGGTTATCATACTGTGCATGGGTAGGGTAATGCAGAGGAATTCACTGTTGGGATATAGTACAGTATTTGTGGGGCACTTTTGTTGGCATCATATTTTATAAGAGCAATGAAAGGGGCATTTAGGGCCTTTAATAGCAAGAAAATTACTTTGTAATGGCTGCAAAGTTGGGAGATATGCTCTTCTGTGACCATGCTTAATATTCATTTTTTGTGGGGATGGAGGTCCCAATTAGAACTCCTGCTATGTGGTCCAATGATTTCTATGTATACCCCTGATAAGGTGAGGGTATAGCCTAGGAATATCAATACGCTTTATCAAGTTGAAAAGGAAAATCCTAATGGCTAACAGATATGAGGCCAATCTTAGCTTGAATGCACAAGAATGTGGTGAAGGGCAGATTTATAACTGGTAGAGATAAGAACCCTAACTAAAAAGATAATGTAAAATACTTTATCTACCTTATAGAAATTGTGAAATGAGGTTTTATGAACTGCATCAATATAATAGATAGGAAAGTCATATTTTCAGAAACATGATAAAATTTTGAACGCAAAGCATGATTTTGAGTTGCTGGGCGATGGTAACATCTCCCACCTGGTACCTTCAGGGGCAAAGATATCGTAAAAGTTGGGAATTTCATAATTTTCTAAGACTGAGAAAAGTAATAGTTTTTTGAAATCCAGCTCTGTTATGAGCTACCAGAGGGGAGGTATGTGAGTACTATATGTACCCCAAAATAGTGAAAATGAAGCACAAGTACACTATGCAAAAAATAAGTTCTAACACAGCTCTATTGAAGGAAAAATAAGTTTTGGGTCTTCAAAAATGACAGCACAAACACATTTTTTTATTATTTATATTTTTACAAAGATCAAAATATTTTAAAGCCACTTAGATAGTAAATTAAACATGTACAATTTTGATATTGTTGTAATCATATTTACCTAGAGAGCCATGTTGTTGTATGTTTTTTTACTGCACATTTATTGCCACAAAAATAAATCCAAAAAACGGTGGAGAAATAGAGATTTTTTTTACCATTTCATCACAATTGGATTTTTTTTGCCATTGTTTCTTACTCTTTATTCTAAAATGAATGGTGCTTTGTAAAATGCAAAAACGCAAAACACAAAAATGAACATTAGCTGCATGCTTGAAGAGGACCTTTTACCAAATGTTTCATATTGAACTTGACACAAGAAGTAATAGCGGCTGCAGAACATAATGAAACATTTTTTTTTTTTATTTTAATTTTGCCTCTCCATTGTCCAGATATTAACAATGAAAGTATTTGGCACCTAATGAGTTAGCCTTTTTTTAACCTTTAAGTGAGTGTTATCATACAATTTTCACTTGGTGATTTGCACTTTTAATCCCTGTATGATGCTGATCAATCATAAACAACCAGCAACACAGCAAAAAAACAACTCACCCCCACGGTAGTAGAGCATGCTTCTAAGTATTTTAGATGTATGGCATATAGCCCTGTTTTCTGGGGGCATGTTCTTCTTTCCTTTGAGATGTAAGGTAGCTCTATTCACCATGCTAGGGGTTAATCGCTTCACCGGATCAATTAAAGCACACATGCAACGTTTTCCAGTAATATGAAGACCAGCAGTTTATTACACATCATAAACCGCTCATAACATAGTCCATCTCAGTGGCTCACAGGAATGTTACACATGTATCCTAGAGCCTTTACTGTGGCAGCTATGCCAGCTTGGCTTCAAATACAGACTTCAGCAAGGTACAGCAACAATATTCACTTACAGCTCCGATTTACCTTTGCTGGGTCTCAGCTGCTTCTATCTGCTCGGTTCTGTCACAGCTGTGGCTTTAAGGCTTCCCAGACGTAGTCTCCAGGCCACGTGCCTTCCAAGGCTACTGGTATCTCAGACACAGGGATCCAGCCTCTGCCTTCCTGAGGGGGAGGTAAATGGTCAGCCAGAACACACCCCCTGGACATTTTAGCAATGCAGCAAGCCGCTGCATTACATATCCCCCCCTCTGTTCAAACTTGTGGGGTTGAACAAATAATATACACAATCACATTATAACCCACGGTTCACACAGAGACCATGTACTTGACAATTGCGCTGCTCAGCCCCTGGAACATTAGTCATCAACATTAGCCCATTCCTTAGGGACCTACCATCTGTCAGCCACTAACTTCGTCAAGTCACATTTTCGAGTCGTAACTGTTAGAACCTTGCTGTTAGGTTTTTTTTCCTTTGCTGGTCACATGACCTTGTTGGCCTATTTAGTCCTGCTCCGCCCTTCTGGCTTTGCTGGACTTCATTGTATATCTACTTTCTAGCTAGCCTGTGCTCTGTATCTAACTCTGTTAGTTTGCTTGGTCTACGGACCTCTATGTTCTATCTATTTTGTTTGTTCGTCTGTCTGCTACTATTTCTGTTAGGAGGTGTCCCATATTCCTCCCAGTCCTTAGTACTTGTAGGGATTCCCTCCCCACATCTATAGGTCTCCGTACAGACTAGATTAGGACTTTAGCAGGTCTGATCGCAGGATCAGGTTCCCTGTTACATCGTAGGGATTCAGCTGAGTCCTATAGTAGGGACAGATCTCCTCTCTTTCCTTAGCTTTGGTAGCAGAACATAACAGTAAGTCCAGCCAGCAAATTCTCTAAGGAAAGATTTTTCTGTTCCATCATGGTGTCGGTTCAGGATTTGGCTCATCGCCTGCAGGGACTCTCTCTGGAGGTGGCCGAGCTCCGTCAGCACGTGAGTAACTGTCCTGGAGCACATTTCTTGGAGCCTAAGGTATGTTTGCCGGATTTATTTTTTGGTTTACACCGAGAATTTTTTTCATTTAAAAATGCTTGCTTATTGTATTTTCGTTTGAGACCTAAGTCCTCTGGGGATGAATCCCAGCGCGTAGGGTTCATAATGTCACTTTTGCGCAAAGAGCCTCAGGAGTGGGCCTTTTCTTTGCAACCTAGTGATTCATGCTTCAGATCAGTGGATAGTTTTTTTTTCTGCTTTGGGACTATTATATGATGATCCTGACCGTGTCGCATCAGCTGAGACTGAGTTGAGACGTTTAAAACAAGGATCGGGTAATGTGGAAAAATATTGTACACATTTTCGTCGTTGGTCCACTCAAACAGGGTGGAACGATTCTGCTCTGAAAAGTCTATTTCTTGCTGGGCTCAGTGAAAGGGTTAAAGACCTGCTAATTGCTTATCCTACACCTGAGGATTTGCAACAGGCTATGCAATTAGCTATACGGGTGGATAGATGACTGCGTGCTAGGGTTAATGAGAGCAAATCCTCTGCTATGTCAGTCTCTGGTTATGATAATGTGTGTATTAACAGTGGTGAACCGATGGAGATTGGATCGGTGGCACCTCGCTCTCAAGAAAAAGACCGTCGTTTTTCGGAAGGCTTGTGTTTCTATTGCGGAAAATCTGGTCATTTGATTAAAGGCTGTGAGCTTCGTATGAAGAAAGAAAAAAAAATGGTCAGTCACGCCCGTATTGCCTGTTTAAATTCCAAGGGTATATTTTTAGCTGCTTCCACGATTGCTCAGAAAAAATTGATGGAATTTCGGGTGTTTGTTGATTGCGGGTCTACACTGAATGTAATTGATGGGGGATTCGTGGAAAAACTCAATTTAAAACCTGAACCTTTATCATCCCCCATTGCTGTGGTTTCTGTGGATGGCTCCCCTTTGAAGAATATTACTCTCAAGGTCAGTGAATTTCCTCTCACTATTAATGGTGTTCACCATGAGAAATTGGATTTGGTAGTGTTGAATAACTTGCCTTCTCCAGTAATATTGGGTTTGCCCTGGTTAAAATTTCACAATCCTGTACTGGATTGGTCTACCAGTGAAATTAAATCCTGGAGCCATAAATGTTATGACAAGTGTTGTAACGGGCGTATTGCAGCTTTGGATAGGGGAGAATTGCCTGTTCCTATTCAGGATTTTTGGAGAGTTTTTTCTGAGAAAGAATCGCAGGTTTTGCCTCCCCATAGAGACTATGATTGTTCTATTGAATTTGTCCCTGGAGTGACTCTTCCTAAGAGTCGTTTATTTAACCTTACTATTCCTGAGAGGAAGGCTTTGGAGGAATACATACAGACAAGCTTGGCCGCCGGTCACATTAGGCCCTCTAATTCTCCTGTGGCGGTTGGATTTTTTTTTGTAAAAAAAAAGGACGGCGGTTTACGTCCTTGTCTGGATTTTCGTGAGATTAACAAAATTACGGTACGCAATCCTTACCCACTGCCATTGATTCCTGATCTGTTTAACCAGTTATTGGGGGCCAAGTGGTTCTCTAAAATTGACCTTAAGGGGGCATACAATCTGTTGCGCATGAAGGAGGGTGATGAATGGAAGACTGCTTTTAACACTCCTGTGGGTCATTTTGAGAATCTGGTTATGCCTTTTGGTCTTACTAATGCTCCTGCATTTTTTCAGAATCTGATTAATGACATCCTTAGACCTTTGATCGGTAAAAATGTGGTTGTGTATTTGGATGACATTTTGATTTATTCACCGGATCTGGAGTCTCATTGGCGGAGCGTGCGTGAGGTATTACAGTTATTAATGGACAATTCGCTTTTTGCTAAGCTGGAGAAATGTGAGTTCGCTGTACAGAGAATTAGTTTTTTGGGCTACATTATCTCCAGCAAAGGTTTTGAGATGGATCCGGTTAAGGTTCAGGCTGTGCAGGAATGGCCTAGGCCTATTGGTTTGAAATCGATACAGAGGTTTTTGGGTTTCGCCAATTACTATAGAAAGTTCATAAAAAATTTTTCTAGTATTGTCAAACCTCTGACTGATCTCACCAGGAAAGGTGCTGATGCGGTTCAGTGGTCTTCTGAGGCCATTGAAGCTTTTGTGCATCTCAAGGAGAGGTTCACTTCTGCTCCCATCCTTATGCAGCCTGATGTTACTAGGCCATTTTTGGTTGAGGTTGATGCTTCCTCTGTGGGGGTTGGCGCAGTATTGTCTCAGGATAACGGGGATGGATTACATCCCTGTGCCTTTTTTTCAAAAATTTTTTCGGAGACTGAATTGAATTACGATATTGGTAATCGGGAATTATTGGCTATTAAACTCGCATTTGAACACTGGCGCCACTTCTTGGAAGGTGCGGAATTTCCCGTTCAGGTTCTTACGGATCATAAAAATCTGATATATCTTGATGCTGCCAAGCGCCTGAATGCCCGTCAGGCTAGGTGGGCACTGTTTTTCTCGCGGTTTAATTTCTCCGTTACTTACATCCCTGGTACTAAGAATGTTAAGGCGGATGCCTTGTCTCGCAGTTTTTCTCCCATAGTCGGTGCTGAGAAAGAGGAAAACATTTTACAAGAAGGTGTTGTGATAGCTGCTTTAGACTCCGTTTTGGAAGATGAGATTCTTAAAGCTCAGGAGAATGCCCCATCTAACACTCCTCATGGGAGGTTGTTTGTGCCTGGGACCTTTAGGAGAGATTTGTTTGTTGAGTGTCACGAATCTCGGTTGGCAGGTCATCCCGGAATCTCTGAGACCAAGAGACTGGTGGGTCGCAGTTTTTGGTGGCCTGGATGGCAGAAGGAAGTCATTAAGTGGGTGCGCCAATGTACTATATGTGCTAGATCTAAGTCCTCACATACTCCTGCTGTGGGGTTGCTTTGTCCTTTGGAGGTCCCCAGTGCTCCTTGGACACATTTGGCTATGGACTTTATAACTGACCTTCCCCCCTCTGAGGGTTTTACTGTCATCTGGGTGGTCGTGGACCGTTTTAGCAAGATGTGTCACTTGGTTCCCTTCGTCAAACTGCCCTGCGCTAAAACTCTCGCTAAGGGCTTTGTCAAGAAAATTGTCAGACTTCATGGCGTTCCTACTGACATTGTTTCTGATAGGGGTCCTCAGTTCGTGGCTCGTTTTTGGCGTGCCTTTTGTGACAGGTTGGGAATTCATTTGTCGTTTTCGTCCGGATATCATCCTGAATCTAATGGCCAGACAGAAAGGAAAAACCAGGATGTTGAGCAGTTCTTGCGTTGTTTTGTGGCAGACAATCAAGAGGGGTGGTCTGAGTTTCTGCCACTTGCCGAATTTGCTCTGAACAATCATACATCTTCTTCTGCTGGTTGTTCGCCTTTTTTTTGTTGTTCTGGGAGACATCCGTCGTTTGGGTCGTTCTCCAAGTTGGGATCTGCCGTGCCTGAGGAGGAGAATTTTTCCGGTGATTTGGAAAGAGTTTGGACGGATGTGCGTGGTAATCTTCAGGAGGCCAACAGAAAATCTAAAGACTACTTTGATAGGAAACGACAGGAGGTTTTGTTCGCTGTTGGTGACATGGTTTGGTTGTCCTCTAGGAATCTGCGGTTGAGGATTCCTTCTAAGAAATTGGGTCCCAAGTTTGTAGGGCCCTTTAAGGTGCTTCAGGTTGTCAACCAATCTGCTGTTAGGTTGGAGGTTCCTACCTCCTGGAGAATTAATCCGGTCTTTCATGTCTCTCTGTTAAAAAAAGCTGTTGTGTCGGATGGTGACGCCTCTGCCTCTGTTCCTCCGGTGGTGGAGGACGGGGAATATGAACTTTCTCGCATCCTTGACTCTAGACGGTATAGAGGTAGTTTTCAGTATCTTGTGGCCTGGAAAGGTTTCGGACCCGAGGATAACTCTTGGGTGAGGTCAGATGATGTTTCCGCGTCCAGACTTATCAGAGCGTTCCACAGGAGATTTCCTGATAAGCCTGGTCCTAGGGGATCCGGAGGATCCTCTTAGAAGGGGGGGTACTGTTAGAACCTTGCTGTTAGGTTTTTTTTCCTTTGCTGGTCACATGACCTTGTTGGCCTATTTAGTCCTGCTCCGCCCTTCTGGCTTTGCTGGACTTCATTGTATATCTACTTTCTAGCTAGCCTGTGCTCTGTATCTAACTCTGTTAGTTTGCTTGGTCTACGGACCTCTATGTTCTATCTATTTCGTTTGTTCGTCTGTCTGCTACTATTTCTGTTAGGAGGTGTCCCATATTCCTCCCAGTCCTTAGTACTTGTAGGGATTCCCTCCCCACATCTATAGGTCTCCGTACAGACTAAATTAGGACTTTAGCAGGTCTGATCGCAGGATCAGGTTCCCTGTTACATCGTAGGGATTCAGCTGAGTCCTATAGTAGGGACAGATCTCCTCTCTTTCCTTAGCTTTGGTAGCAGAACATAACAGTAACCTTGTCAGACCTCCCCCGCTCCCAGCGGTCAATACAGCAGTGTGACTTACTTGCGCTTGTATCTAAGGTCAGGTTTGCCTTCATGCTTTACCATACTCATTTGGGTCGTTTGTATGGGCCTCTCAGACCTGTGCTACTGGAGGTCTCACTACCTCTAAACCCACGCCCACTATCCTTAGGACATCTTGAAAGGTCTCTAACTTCTACAGTAGCCGTCCTATTATTTGAAGGGCCCTTTCTCTGTCTGGTCTCACAATTTATAGATGGCTGCCATCTTCTGCTGCTGAGACGATGCTGTCTTTCCATTCGCAGTCTGGCTAGATTCAACTGTTCTACCTCTCGCAGGTAGGTCACTCGGTACTCCATCAGCATGCGTATATATGCAAGATTTTCTTCCGTTCCGACAGCGGAGAATGACACCATGCCATCTTCATCTGGTATCCAGTCCTGACGATCACACGGACTGCTTACTTTCATCACACCAGACTTCTTTACCATCATTTGCATGGTTCGGCCATTTCTCCCAATGAGCTTTCTTACCAAAGCATGAGGCACCCGGTTGACTTCTTCCGGCAGACTTTGAGCTTTTCTCATAAGCTCCAGTTGTCTAATGGCTTGTTCCGTCTTCAACCGGACAAACCACTTTGTGCGAACACATCGCCAGTGCATGTCACTTAGGATAGCCACCCTCTTCACTGTGACTTTGGTTGTGGTCAGGACCACCAGCTGTTTAGCTTCTGAGGTCGAGTACACCTTATAGGGTCCCACGGCCTTCTTAAACTCTTCATGCACTGACTCTCTGGTGCATTCTTCTCTCAAATCTTCGGGTACATCTATGAGGCACTTGTACCGAGACATTTCTGTCTCACCAGTGATCTCCAAATGATCATCTAGCTCAGGTTTCAGGGACAACTGACTTTCAGCTTCTTCACCCTCTATGCTTCCCCTGAGCTGACTCACAGCTATGAACTCAAGAATTCTCATCTTGACTAGAGAGCGTTCGACTAGAACTTTTCGCCAATCTCAAATTCGAGCTGTTTTGGGTCTGGTGTTTGAGTCGTTCGACGAACGCGAACGATTTGCAAAAAATTCAGCTGTTCAAGGTTATGTTCGATAACTGTTCGTGCACCAAAAGCGTAACTGGATTTTTTCACATCATGCAGGGATTGTCTGCCACTCACTGTAATGTCACAGCCATGGTGGTTGTGGCATTACAGTGGTTGCCCAAATCGATGGGAATAGTGCTCACAGTGAAACATGAAAAGCTGACAATTCAGCAGTGGCATACACCGGTACCCGACAATTTAAAACAGAAAGAATAGAGCATCACACATAGATTAGATAGATAGAAACATGTCAGTCACATATATAATTAGTACAGTGATAGTGTTGATTACTGTACTTGTCATTTAGTGTTAAAGGATTTATTAAAAAAAATAATAGTGTTTTCATGCACCGTCTCTTTAAAAAAGCCGGCCGGCAATTCAGCATTGGTACCCGACAATTTAGAACAGAAAGAATAGAGCATCACACATAGATTAGATAGATAGAAACATGTCAGTCACATATATAATAAGTACAGTGATAGTGAAATAATTAAAAAAAAATTGACATGGGGCTTCACCCTATTTTCGTGTCCAGCCAGGTACAGCAGGCAGGAACGGGCTGCCCCCAACCATCAGCTGCCTATTTGTACCTGGCCGGACACAACAATATAGGGAAGCCCTTTTTTTTAAATTATTTCATGAATTTCATGAAATAATTTAAAAAAAAATATGTGGGGCTTCGCCCTATTTTTGTGTCTAGCCAGGTACAGCAGGCAGGAACAGGCTGCCCCCAACCCCCAGATGCCTATTTGTACCTGTCTGGAAACAAAAATACAGGGAAGCCCTTTTTTTAATTATTTCATGAATTTCATGAAATAATTAAAAAAAAAAATACGTGGGGCTTCACCCTATTTTTGTGTCCAGCCAGGTTCAAATAGGCAGCTGGGGGCTGGAATCCGCAGCGCAGGGAGAACCCAAGCTTTCTGGGCCCCCGGCTGCAAATTGTAGTCCGCAGCCACCCCAGAAAATGGTGCGTTCATAGAAGCGCCGTCTTCTGGCTCTGTACCCAACTCATCCAGGGCCCTGGTGAGGTGGCTCACTGGGTGATAAAGGGATTAGGGCCAGCTTGGTATTATCAGCTGGCCCTAAGCCCGAAATTCATGGGGTCACGCCAATATTAGACATGACAGCCATGAATTTCTAGTAAAGTATTTAAAAAAACACAACACCCAGAATAAAGTCCTTTAATTGAAATAAACACACAATTTTTTAATGTTATAAATTAAACCATACTTACCATCACACCCATTCCAGCTGAAGCCACTGTCTTCTGCAATAAAAGTAAAATAATAAACCAACATCATCCTTACCTTTCCATGGTTCCAGGACGGCTCCAGCTCTGCTACATTCACATGACAGGCTGGATCGCAGCCGAAAACTGCCATTCAGCTTGCCATGCCGCAGACACTGAGAAGCGCAGGCATGCTTGCGCTCCTCAGTGTCTGGCTGTGATGGCATCCAGATGAGTCGAGTTCATGTCCAATGAACTCGGCTCACCTCATGCACGTCACTAACAGCGTGGGAAAATTCTCCTGTGCTTAGCATGAGCGCAAGAGAATTCTCTCACGCTCACCGCATGCGCAGGAGAATTCTCCCATTGGACATGAACTCGGCTGATCTGGATGCTGTCACAGCCAGACACTGAGGAGCGCAAGCATGCCTGCACTTCTCAGTGTCTACGGCATGGCAAGCTGGATGGCAGCGTTCTGCTGCGATCCACCCTGTCATCTCGATGTAGCAGAGCTGGAGCCATCCTGTGAAACATGGAAAGGTAAGGATGATGTTGGTTTATTATTTTACTTTTACTGCAGGAGATCGTTGGCTTCAGCTGGAATGGGCGTGATGATAAGTATGGTTTAATTTAGAACAATAAAGAATTGTGTGTTTATTTCAATTAAAGGACTTTATTCTGGGTGTTTGTGATTTTTTTTAACTTTGACTATGGGGTTAGTAATGGGGGTGTCTTATAGACGCCTCTCCATTACTAACCTGGGCTTGATGTCAGCTGGCATTATAAGCTGACATCAACCCCAGCCCTATTACCTCACTGCCACTGCTACAGGGCAGTGGGAAGAGCGAGGCTAAGTGCCAGAATTGGCACATCCTATGGATGTGCCATTTCTGGGGTGGCTGACGGCTCGTGTTTCTAGCCTGGGAGGGGGCCAATATTCATGGCACCCTTCCTGGGCTATTAATATCAGCCCTCAGCTGTCTGCCTAGCCTTTGCTAGCTATTAAAATAGGGGGGACCCCACATCATTTTTTTGAGGGGTCCCCCATTTTAATAGCTAGTAAAGGCTAGGCATTCAGCTGTGGGCTGATATTAGTAGCCTGGGAAGCTCCGTGGGTTTTACCCCCTTCCCAGGCTTCAAACATCTGCCCCATCCGTCTGCTTAACCTCCGCTAGAGACTAAAATTACGGGGAACCCAACGCCAAATTTTTTTTTTAAATAAATCCATTATTTTAACACTAAATGACAAGTACAGTAATCAACACTACCACTGTACTTATTATATTTGTGACTGACATGTTTCTATCTATCTAATCTATGTGTGATGCTCTATTCTTTCTGTTCTAAATTGTCGGGTACCGATGCTGAATTGCCGGCCGGCTTTTTTAAAGAGAGTGTCTTCTGAGCAGTTTGTTAGCTTTTGGACACCTTTGAAGGTGTTTTCTATGTATTTTTATTTGCCTGCCATTGGTTTTACCGGTGTTCGAAAGTGTTCGACAGTGTTCTAAGGTGTTCGACGAACAGTTCCACGAACATCCTGGTGTCCGACGAACCGAACCGAACCTGAACACTATGGGGGTGGCTCAACACTAGTCTTGATCACTACCATTTCATACTTATCTTTGAGCTCGACAACTTCTTCTTCTAGCTCAGCTACTCGCCTCTCGGCAACCCATTTCTGAAGCTCTTCCTGCTTCAACTGCTCCTTTATCAGCAGAATTCTCTCAGACCTCTCTGTCTCCAATTCACCCTCTCGACTCTCGACAGCCAGTCTCTCAAGCTTCTCTTGCTTCAAATGGGCTTGTAACGTCTCCTTGAGCTCCTTGATCTCGGCTTTTACACCCACCGAATCATCCAAGCTCGCATTATTCGTGGAGGCCTTTGCTTCATACCTCCCTTTTCCGATAGACTCCTCCATCCTGCAGATTCGATCCTTAAGGCATGTCTCTACCCTCTGGAGATCATCACAGAACATCTGCATCTCCTTCCCCTAAGCTTCCATTCCTGGGATCTTTCTGCGGAGATCACCATTCTCATCCCGGGTGTCCTGTAGAGTGGTCTCAATCAGTCGGCGCATGTGTTCTGCATCCGCCTTATCATTCTCTAGTTTTTCCTTAATCTTGAGGAGATCCTCATAGTCTCTCTTAATTTGTTGCAGATCCTTACTGAGTTCACCATACTCCTTCTTGGATTCACACAGCTCCCGGTTGAACTGTTCACGCAGTCATTCAAGGCTTTGATCGCTTCCAGAAACTTCATCCTGCAGCGCCTCTTTTAAGGCAGACAGCTCCCTATCCCTCCGGTGTAGACCCTCATCCAGCTTTTGCTTCACCTGCATCAGCTCTAACTGTACCAGGGAGAAACGATCTTTCATCTCGCACAGCTCATCATCAAACTCCACTTTGTCAACGGGAAAACCTCCTCTTTATTTTTCCAGAACTTTTCCTTCCAATTGTTGTCTGATACTGTACCGGAGGTTGCTACTAGCAACGTCACCTCCTCTTCCCTCCTAATCTCTTCTGCTTCTAAAGGAGGATCCACAGTCGGAATAAAGGCACACAACATTGCATTTTCTTTATTTGCCCTTTCAGCAAAGGCTACAGGAGCAAATTTTTTGTGGCCCTTGCGCCGTGGATGATGAGAGGGGGACTTTCTCACCTCGTCTAGCTCCTCCTGACTGAACTCTCTTTCTACTTTCGTAGTGTCACCGTCAGCTATGGGGTCTGTGTCACTCCCCATGGTGTTGTGGACCAACAAGTCACCTCCCACTTTGATGTCAACCCCTTCTACTGGAGATACCCCATTATCAACTGTCAAATTGTCATTTTTAGGCAGTACCAACCCACAACCAGTAACCAATTTTGGTTTTCGATACTCCACGCTCTTTTGAAACTCCGCCCCCTTTTGAGACTCCGACCCCTTTTGTACACCCACACCTGTAGGGGGATTTTTAAAAAAAAACACGCCATAGCCTTAGGACCCAGTTCACAATATCTCTTACCACCTCCCCGGGCAGTCTGGGACAATACCGGCGCCCCAGGAGAACTCACAGAATGGTCCGCTGCCGCCATTCTATACAGTGCCAACAGCTCCTGCCATTCTTGCACCATGTCCTGTTGCTGTAACTTTAACAGGTACCTTAACTGCTCAGCAGCTACAGTCTCATAAGTTGCTCCCTTCACAGCCATCTTTATCTGCTCCTGCATTTCTTCAGAAAATTCTATTTTGCTGAAGAGCGTTTCCAGCCGGTCATCTAACCACTTCTCCATTCCATCTGGGGATACTGCTCAATTCATAGTCATCGCAATACACTGTTCACACTAGACACTTCACACTGCTCTCCCCGGAAAATTTTTGTTGCCTCACCAAGCCACAGCAAGCCAGGTTTGAGTGCGACGACAATTTTTGTAACCCCGCCGAGTAACAGCCAGAAGCTTTAATCTTCGTGACCCCACCAAGCCACAGCAAACCAGGTTTGAGTGTGATGACAATTTTCGTAACCCAGCCGAGTTACAGCCAGATGCTTTATCTTCGTGACCCCGCCGAGCCACAGCAAGATGCTTGCATCCACATTCGTCGGTCGTCCTGTGCCATTCCCCTAGCAACCAGGCTGCAGTTGCCCGCATTCTCCAACTACATGTAAGGTAGTGATATTCATCACGCTGGGGGGTACTCGCTTCACCGGATCAATTAAAGAACACATGCAACATTTTCCGGTAATATGAAGATCAGCAGTTTATTACAGATCATAAACCGCTCATAACATAGTCCATCTCAGTGGCTCGAAGGAATGTTACACATGTATCCTAGAGCATTTTCAGTGGCAGCTATGCCCGCTTGGCTTCAAATACAGACTTCAGCAAGGTACAGCAACAATATTCACTTAAAGCACCGATTTACCTTTGCCGGGACTCAGCTGCTTCTATCAGCTCGGCTCTGCCACAGCTGTGGCTTTAAGGCTTTCCAGACGTAGTCTCCAGGCCACGTGCCTTCCAAGGCTACTGGTATCTCAGACACAGGGATCCAGCCTCTACCTTCCAAGGCTACTGGTATCTCAGACATAGGGATCCAGCCTCAGCCTTCCAAGGCTACTGGTATCTCAGGCACAGGGATCCTGCCTCTGCCTTCCAGGCTAACAGGAACCAGGCCTCTTGCCTTCCAAGTCTACTGGTATCCCAGACACAGGGATCCAGCCTCTGCCTTCCAGGCTAATGAAGTCCCAGACACAGGGACCAGGCTTCTTGCCTCACCAGGCCTCACCAGGCCTCACCAGGCCTCTCCAGGCCACTCTCTCTAACTGTTTCAAACCCACCAGGATTTATATATCCTTCTGCGCACACAGGACCTGTGATGATGTCACAGTCATGTGATCAGTCACCTGAGGGGGAGGTAAATGTTCAGCCACAACAGACCCCCTGGACAATTTAGCAATGCAGCAAGCCACTGCATTACCGAGTGTTGTTGCCTTATTATAATTGGTCAACATCATACAGAGAGAAGACATACATGACCCCAGCAAAAACTATTTGGTAACACCCACTTGGATTTAAAAAAAAGTCTCATTAATTGCAAAATACATTGATTGTTAAAATCTCTGCATTGGGAAAGTGAAGTGAAAAACAAACAAAAACATTTTGTTCCACCATGCACCCATTATTATACCATGTGTCCAATTCAAAATGTCAAATTTGGCAAAAGGTCCACTCAAACTTACTTTTGCTCAACGCAATGGAAGCTATGAAAATCTTGTTTTGAAATCTCCATTTATTATAGTACAACGTTAGAAATAAATTCATATGGCAATTTCACAGAAAACATAATATGACATATGCCATCTGTTTGACTTTGATGAGAGCTGGCAAAACGAGTCTGCATGTTTGCCGGCAGGCGATAGCTGTATTAATCAGCCATCATGCACTTTTAAATCTGTCAAATGCCAATGTCAATCTGTGATAGCAGTATTTACAGCGCTGTGTTTGGGGTACACCGATGATGTGATAGCGCAGCACTAATGGGTTGCCATGACGTCCAGAGGTCTGCTGAAGACCCTTGTGCCAGTCATGATGATAACTTGACCTTGATTTTTGTGATACATAGAAGAACTATGGTATTGCTGTTTATAGTACAAGCAATAAGATAATTGTAGTCTCAAATCCCCTAAGGGGACTAACAAATTCAGTAAAATGTAAAAAAATTGTTTTAAAAAATATGAAAAAATGAAAAATAAATAAATATATACAGTACAGACCAAAAGTTTTGACACACCTTCTTATTTAAAGATTTTTCTGTATTTTCATGACTATGAAAATTGTACATTCACACTGAAGGCATCAAAACTATGAATTAACACATGTGGAATTATATACTTAACAAAAAAGTGTGAAACAACTGAAAATATGTCTTATATTCTAGGTTCTTCAAAGTAGCCACCTTTTGCTTTGATGACTGCTTTGCACACTCTTGGCATTCTCTTGATGATCTTCAAGAGGTAGTCACCGGAAATGGTTTTCACTTCACAGGTGTGCCCTGTCAGGTTTAATAAGATGGATTTCTTACCCTATAAATGGGGTTGGGACCATCAGTTGTGTTGTGCAGAAGTCTGATGGATACACAGCTGATAGTCCTAATGAATAGACTGTTAGAATTTGTATTATGGCAAGAAAAAAGCAGCTAAGCAAAGAAAAACGAGTGGCCATTATTACTTTAAGAAATGAAGGTCAGTCAGTGCGAAAAATTGGCAAACTTTTAAAGTGTCCCTAAGTGCAGTTGCAAAAACCATCAAGCGCTACAAAGAAACTGGCTCACATGAAGACCGCCCAAGGAAAGGAAGATCAAGAGTCACCTTTGCTTCTGAGGATAAGTTTATCCGAGTCACCAGCCTCAGAAATCGCAGGTTAACAGCAGCTCAGATTAGAGACCAGGTCAATGCCACATTGAGTTCTAGCAGCAGACATATCTCTTCAACGACTGTTAAGAGGAGTCTTTGGGCAGCTGGCCTTCATGGTTAAATAGCTGCTAGGAAACCACTGCTAAGGACAGGCAACAAGCACAAGAGACTTGTTTGGGCTAAAGAACACAAGGAATGGACATTAGACCAGTGGAAATCTGTGCTTTGGTCTGATGAGTCCAAATTTGAGATCTTTGGTTCTAACAACCGCGTCTTTGTGCGACGCAGAAAAGGTGAACAGATGGACTCTACATGCCTGGTTCCCATTGTGAAGCATGGAGGAGGAGATGTGATGGTGTGGGGGTGCTTTGATGGTGACACTGTTGGAGATTTATTCAAAATTGAAGGCATACTGAACCAGCATGGCTACCACAGCATCTTGCAGCCGCATGCTATTCCATCCGGTTTGCGTTTAGTTGGACCATCATTTATTTTTCAACAGGACAATGACCCCAAACACACCTCCAGGCTGTGTAAGGGCTATTTGACAAAGAAGGAGAGTGATGGTGTGCTACGCCAGATGACCTGGCCTCCACAGTCACCAGACCTGAACCCAATCGAGATGGTTTGGGGTGAGCTGGACCGCAGAGTGAAGGCAAAAAGACCAACAAGTGCTAAGCATCTCTGGGAACTCCTTCAAGATTGTTGGAAAACCATTTCCGGTGACTACCTCTTGAAGCTCATCAAGAGAATGCCAAGAGTGTGCAAAGCAGTCATCAAAGCAAAAGGTTGCTACTTTGAAGAACCTAGAATATAAGAGATATTTTCAGTTGTATCACACTTTTTTGTTAAGTATATAATTCCACATGTGTTAATTCATAGTTTTGATGCCTTCAGCGTGAATGTACAATTTTCATAGTCATGAAAACACAGAACATTTTTTAAATGAGAAGGTGTGTCCAAACTTTTGGTCTGTACTGTATATATATATATATATAAAAAATAAAAAAATAAAAATTTGATATTGCTGAGTTTGTAAAATTCCAATCATAATTGGCGTAATGAGGAAAAAAAATCAAAATTGCAATTTTTAGCCTTCACAACAACACAAAAAAAATGTAATAAGAGGCGATAAAATCATTATATCTACACAAAAATATTAATAAAAACATCGGCACTGGGCGACAAAACAAGCCCATATCCCATAAATTGAAAACATTATAGCTCTCGGAATATTGCATCACAATTTTCTAATTTGTTTTTTTTGCGACTTAAGTAAAACTGTGCATGTTTGGTATCTCTGTAACTATTTTGACCTAGAGAATTGTATTGGTAGTTACCTTTCCAATATATCACATGATAAAATGAATGGTGCGATTTACCTGCTATAATGACGGAAAAATAAAATAGTAATGGCTCTTGCAATAAGGGGAGGATAAAACAAAAGAGCAAAAATGAAATAATCGCCCAGTCCTTGAGAGGTTAAAGGGGTTGTCCAGTACTTTTGAAAATATGTCAATGTGTTTTAATGAAAAATAGAAGCTTCTTTCTGATTACCTCCTGGTGCTGTTTCTGCCTGTGAGCGGCGCTATCGGTGGCCACTCACATGCAGCACGTGACCCCCGGCTGCAGCCGGCTCTGACATCTGCAGATGCCACAACAAGTCCAGGCTGCAGCCGAGGGTCCCTTTTCTGTGTTCCACCGGTGGCTGCTGGGTTGTGGGCAGGATTACCCCGCACGTTACACCCAGCATCCACCGCGCTCTCTCCCTGTCCCCATTCATTGGGAAAGCACGAGGTGGATTCTGGGTGTGACGCAGAGAATAACCTCGCCCACAACCCAGCAGCCACCGCGGGGACCCCAGCGCTGAGTCACGCCTCACTTGACGTGACGTCAGCGGGGGGACCACGTGGTGCCTGTGAGCGGCCAACGATAGCGCCGCTCACAGGCAGAAAGAGCACCATGAGTTAATTAGAAAGAAGCTTCTATTTATCATTGAAACACATTAGCATATTTTTAAAAGTACTGGACAACCATTTTAAGCTTACGTCAGGTTTATGTATCAGTTTACACAAAACAATTAAACTAAAAAAAGCAAAGACTTGATTTGGCTTTTTATAGGATGGAGCAGGGTGTACACAAATATCTTCCAGTTGCAAAACTCGGTGGGTAAACCAGCACATACCCTAAGGCATTCCAACAATGAAATATGGCAATCAGTGGTGTTTGGATCCAGATATGAAAATTAAGCATAGAAGTGAACTTGTTACAAATAGATGTGCATAATTATAAAGAGAGTATCCTAGTGGTTGAGGATAAACTCTCAGTACGGGAGGACACAGTTCTTGTTTTGTAAAAGGATGCAAAATATGTTAAAAGAAATATGTCAATTCAAATTGCTTGATCAAAAGAATAAATTCAAAAGGACCAATGTTTTCTGCTTAAGTTTTCCTAAAAGCTTGAAAGGGAATTCCATCTTGTACTTCATCATCAGAAATGATTTGCCTTCCTCAAATGGAAAGAAAGTGCCCACCAAGTGTCAAACCAGGCCTCATTTCTAATACACTGGCATAGACCAATTTAAGCAAAAATGGTGACAGCCAAACAGCGATATGTAGCTAAGACAGGAAAACAATCTGATCCTGTTATATATTCTGTTATTACCAAGATTCAATAGGACAGTATCACTGGATCAATTTTCATATCTAATTGAAATATTGGAGTGGATGCATCTGGTGGACTATGAATTTTCCTTAGCACAAATTATGATGGCTAATATCCTTTTTGTGACATTGATGTGTAGAGCTTATTAAGTTCTATTAGTGCAAGCCTAGGTTGAGTGGCGGTGCCATTTGCTTTCCTAGGGTGCCAACCTCCGTGGCAAGGTAGGCACAGGATAGAACGACATCAGGGACAGTCCTACCTCCCTTCTTTACCTTCGGTCCTTGATTAGGCATACCTATTTTGGATGGCCATATATACCTGTGTTTTAATACATTTTTGATATGATATTTTTAATTTTAAAGAATATCAATAAAAGTGACATTTTAATATTTTTTCTATAGACTGTATTTTGTCTGGATAAGAAATTAATTTGTAAAGACTTGCTGCATTTTCCATATGTTTAAACGCAGTTTGTATTTTAGTGCAGAAGAATATTAAAATAAAGATTAACACAGTTGTAAAAGATGATATAATAAGATTCGTATTTATGCTTACCAAAAGGGGAACCTTGGATTATTGCAGACAGATACGCTATTGTTTTTTTTCTCTATTTTCTCCAGTGGTGCTAATCTAGTATAAGTTATCTTAAAAATAACTTCAAGCACTGATTGTTAGGGGAGACTTTAATGCAGTTGTCAGCAGTGTTGCTAGTGTAGGCACATAGATAACATAAGTGCATTACCACAAATTTTGTAGTCAGTTCCTCCTGGCTATTGTCAAAATGTACCTAATGTGAGAGCTATACTAAATTTACTTACTTCATATGTCAAAATGGTCTTCCTTTCTTATATGTTTCAGCCAGTGGAGGGCGGATCATCTAAAATTCAAATTCACCAGCTTCACCGAATATTCTCAATGGATTAAATTTGTGGGAAATAAATTTGCAGCGAACTGGAATACTGAAAAGTTCTTAACTGCTTAATAAATATGAATATAACACTATGAGGTCTCCTTTTCTGTGCATTGAACTGGTTTTGAGCTCTGTAATGCAAACACAGCCCAATTAATGTCCAAGTGACCTCAACCTATCTGGCAAGCAGAAAACAGATGTTAAGCAGTGGTAACCAGCAAACTATTTAACTACACACTGCAGTTTCAGACTTTGTAAGCAATGTAAATTGCATAAATGGTAAAAAAATGATCGCTTTTTGAGAGCAGATGCTTGCCTTTCTAGTGTTCACACAGACGGTGCAATGGATGAAGCCGTGGCGTTTTTACACAGGAAATGCAAAAATTATCCATGGTTTGGGAGTGCCAAGAACATTGCTCCTTGCTAAATGAAGTAGCTATATATTTTTCAGAAGCCAGCTAAAAATTATCACTTTATTTAGGGAGACAAAACTGGTGTACAGTTTTAAACTTGAGGAAGTTATCACTACGCATCTAGAAGTGATACAATTATTACTTATGGGAATCAACAACAGGTTTGTTATTTACAAAATGCATAAATATGAAGAAAAGAAGGAAAAAACAGCACTGCTCTACTGGGGTTTATCCAGCCGATACACTCAATGAGACAGTGCTCGCAGTATAAGATATAAGTCCACCAGCCTTGATCAATATATCGGTAAAAAGGAACCACTATATTTCAAGGCAAATGGGTATCAAAGGAACATCTTCTTTATTGCTGATCAACATGTAGGTAAAAATGGACCACTGCATTTCAATGCAAAAAGAGGAACATCTTTATTTCATCAAACATAAAAAATTAGCAATGTTTTGACTCACATCTCAGTCAAGTTTATTAAAAATGACAAACAACCAAGTATTTATTAAAAATATAAAAATTATTAAAAAATATACTGCCCAATTATTTGATCAATTTATTATGCAAATTTGTCAATCAATATAGAAGAGGTGGCGATGCACACATTAGATCACCTATTGAATTCAGCCTTATTAAAGAGGATGTAAATGGTTGATGTTTTAGATCCTGTACCTTGCTCTTTAACCCTCCGTCACATACAATATTGGTTCTAACGAGTTCACATACAATGTGACTGTCAGGCGCAGGCTAGAAAAATACCTATAATATCTAATGTTTGCAATTTCAGTGCTCTAAAAGTGATCAGTGACCTTCATAGGGATGTAATAAAAGAGACTACACATAATCAGGTGCAAAAAAAACCCATTTACTTAACATAAAACTAATAACTCTGAAATACAAACATTTCAAAACTCCCGCCAAATAGTCCCCAGTTCGACTCTGTCAAAAAACTCTACAAAGAAAATTTATGGAAACAAACTTAATTTTAAGGTACCTTAAGAACTATTAAACACATATTCAATCAGAATTAGATCCTGAAGTTTCCCCAGAAAAATTACACTTGCAGAGAAAAGAGCAAGAATTACACATCATTTTTGCATGTGTCAGGCAGACTGCATTATGACATTTGTGACATTCATAATTAGAAAGCCTTCTGATTCCGCTTTCCGTGGTGCAGGTGGTGCATCTCCTTCTTTTGGGAGGTGGTGCAGGTGGTGAATTTTCACTATCATCTTCTGGGCAGAATCTTTTGAGCTGAACTTGAAGGCGAGAGGGGATACCGATTGTTTTCATACTTCTCCTGCGTAGCTCTCCAAGCACTAGTTCATGGGCCAATTTTTTCAGATAGAATCGTCTACGGTGTGGTTCAAGCTTGTTTTCAAGGTAAATGACTTGTGAATTTATACCACCCAATTTCAACATAGCAAAAAATATGACCATTGGCCAGTGTTTGGTGTTTCTGCTGACGCTGAAAGTTGAGCACATCTGATCAGCTGTATCAACACCACATTTGGTTGCATTATAAAATGTAATTATCTCCGTTTTTTTTTGTGCCTCAGTCCCAGGATCGATGGCATCATCATCATGAAGTGTTGATAGAAGAAGTACAATTTTTTTTGCTTGTGGTACATAGGAAACCAAAACCTTTCCATTATGGAATGCAAACATACTGCTGTACTGTTGTCTCCCTTTCACACTTACAAACTGTGTAGGCAATTCTTTTTTATTTTTTCTTACAGTTCCGACTTATGAAAGCTTCTGCATTTTCAGATAATCAATCAGATCACAATTTGAAAACCAATTGTCAGCTGTTATATTGCGACCCGATCCAAATAAGGGCTCAGCCAGTCTTTTTACAACATCACTGGGTTTGTTGCTGACACAGTAAGGACCTTCTGGTTGTTTTCCTGCATAAACTTCCAGGCTGTAAGTGTAGGTCTTACTGGCATCAACAAGGGCATACATTTTTATTCCATATTTGTTAGGCTTTGATGGAATATATTGACGAAAGGCACATTTACCACGAAAACCAGGGAGCATTTCGTCAATAGTGAGATTCACCCCAGGGCAATAGCTTTTTTTACAGTTTTCAACAAATTTTTGGAATATATCACGAATTGGAGCAAGTCGGTCATGTGTTTTACGTTCGGTTCGGGTAGTACTGTCGTCAAACCGAAGGCAACGAATTAGAAGCTTGAATCTGTTTATGGACATAACAAGGCCAAATTTTTCAACTCCATCCCCATCTTTACTCCAAAGTTCCTCCAAACTTTGTCTATTTGCCCTATAAGCTCATGCAAGGTATAATAATCCAAAAAAAGCACGCAGTTCTATTTCATCTGTGGCCTTGATGGTTCTGTTGCAGATGAACTTGTCCTTTATAATGTCTATATATTGGTTGGTATATGTGACAATAGAGTCCAGAATGTCATCCGTGAATAAACTATTCCAGCATTCAACTGCAGTTTTTGCATTACTTGCAGTTCCTATAACTGCAGGAAGGTGAGTAATAATGTTTTGAGGTTCCCTATGTTTTTTCTGGAGTGGCTTCTTGTTCCATTGTTTTTTTTTATCTTTTCCCATATAATAAGATTCTACATCTTCATCCTCATCACTGTCACCATCTTGCTCTGTTTCAGAATCCACTTCACATACTTCCACCTCATCATGAGAATCAATCTCACTTTCCTCTCCTAAATCCTCATTCAGTGTGGGGTCTGCATCATCTAACAGCATGTTTGTTACTTCCTCAACATCAAGGTTTTTTGATAAATTGTACATTTTCCTCTCCATTTCAGCAGATAATCTGAAGCAAGAGAAGGAATATGTGTTAGGGAACTACTGTATATGCCTGAGCAGCACACTTTCTTTTTTAATCTGCCTTATTTCTATGAAATATCCTCACACTTTGTGCTTTACATTAATAAAACAAGCTAAATAAACAATTGTGATGAATAAAAACATAAAATACCAACCTTATTGAGTGTGACGTGTTCACATACAATGAGCCTGAGAGATTAGCGCAGTTATATCTGTCCTCCTGAAGCTCTGCAATCCAACTGTGGTATGAGGTTTCACAGAGCTGCTAGAGACAGGAGACAACCTGGAGGGAGTGGATTTCCTCACAATCTGGTGAGGAAGGAGAAATGAAAGTAAAAGAGATGTGCCTGTCAGGCCTATTGGATGGTTAATGCCTTAAATAGTATCTATTAAGCTAAGCATATTGAAATGGAACTAGTTGGTGGTCATGCGATTTATCACATGACTTCTGAATCATGACTGATATTTTCTCCTATTGCTGAGTTCCCTGAACTTTGGTGTCAGTTCACAACTGCATCTCAATTTTTACTTGCATGCACATTGGAACAGATCAGATGCTGAGGATTAGGTGTATACAGCAAACAGCATCAAATTCCAGTTTCTTGCAAGGTCTCAAACCAAGTGGTACTGTGGCGACTGCTTGGTTTTTGCAAAGTCAGAAGGGTTAGCTTTTCCACTTAAGATCATTAGAAATGAGCTGACACTTTTCTGGCAATAGCCACCAATTTACTCAAGCTGGTATTTTTGTGAAAGAGCTCTTGCACAACTACATTCGATACATGTGCTATGCACAGAGCATGAGATATTTTACCTGACTACAAATTAGCCAGAATATCTCTTGCATTGTCGCTCATGACTATTCCGAGTTGCATTTCATGTGAAGCCAAGAAGCACGCAAGTTGCCACTTGATGCACAACAGCAACTTGACTGCTGTATGGCTTTTCTCACCAAGGCTTTCAGGCTGTAAAACCTCTAAGCAGCATTATATCTTGCATTAGCAAAAAGAATGAGGGTTGTGTGTGGAATCATTGATGTGCCATGTGAATGTTTGGGATGGAGTCATGTCAGTTGAGCTGCATCCACATGAGTTCTAGAAGCAGACATATTGACCTCATGGAGGTGGAAACAGCTCCCAGTAGTGGAAAGTTCATCACTTCTCCCAGGGCTGATAAAAAATTTGCTTAGTGAGCCATGAATTTGAAGTATTGTCCTAATCCACAGATGCTGCTCTATGAATCTACAGCTCAGTGCACTTTGGAGAGATACTTATGTTATTTTGCAAGAACAGAAAGAATAAACCCCTTACTGTGAGATAAAATGGTGGTTGAGTATCTTACACTGAAACATAGTGCACACCATCATTTCTCAAAAAGCAGCTCACTCCACAGGGTCGTAAGATAGCAAATGTACTAACAGCAACTTGACTAGGTAGGAGCTTAGTTGGCAAACCAGCGGATGACTGGGAACGTATGCTTGTTTTCTTGACACACAATCAGTGAAAGATATTTTTCATTGCCAATGGAAAAAAAAGAGGGGAAATCATCAGAGTACGATAAGGAATAGTGGCGAGTGATAATAGCGATGATGATGACACTGACCAAATAATACTTGAGAGTGCTCCATTGCTGACAGCAAGACATGTATTGTGAGTAAAGGGAGGAGGACAACTAGATGCTTGCTGGATCCCCGATGAAGGTGGTCATTACCGTAGAAATGCGTTGGATAATCAAGCACCCTTTCTTGTCCAGGAGAGAGTCCATATTTTTCAGTGACATCATGCATCTACAAAGAGGCAGCTTCTTTTTTTTAATACGTGTATGAATAAACATGGCCGGCTGGCACTTTGCCAACACTGTTCGCTCACAAGTTCAGTGCAGGTTCAAAACATAGTATTTCCCGCACCTTCATTATAAGCATTTCCCAGCACGGATCGTTTTAAAGGCACATCATATACAATTCACCCAGCAGGACAGGTAAGGGTGGATTTTCCTCTTCAGTTACTTTTCATTCAGCCACTTTTTAGTGCATATCATAGTAAATTCATTGATTTTACTGGATGTAGTTTATTGTGCACCTACGCAAAATCTGCGTTTTTATATACAGCTTTAAATTGAATAGGTGGCAGCGCTAGTGCATATCCGTTTTATAGATGCTTGCTTTGTTTGCTGGCCAGCTGTCACTTTCTGTGCTGATAGAGAGCCATAGACCCTACCCAATACAAGCTGAGATGTTCATGGCCTATTTTTTCCTGCAGAGCCTACAGACTACCAAAGAATCATCTGGTGGCAATGTGCAAAAGTATTCCCACACACAAAATGCCTACCTTCCACACACGAAATGTCATCACCACTACCAGACCTTTCAAGTGCTATTGAGTTCCTCCACCAACAGCAAGTGTGGCATCACATGCCCCACAGCTGACTGCAGAAAATGCTGATTTTGCCCCAAAAGATATGTTAGCCATACATCTCCTGCACTGTGTATCTCCAAAGCCATTAACCTCCTCTGATGACCTCACCTCCTTTGCACCCATGTCTGGCTTTCAGATGTTATGCATCATTATTATCCCTGATTCAGCTAACAATTGCCTGTGGAAAATGGCCTTAGCTACTTGCTCTCCCTGCCTGATTCCCAACTGGAGATTTGACCTGGCTCAGAGGACTACTACCACTATCAGTGCTTTACCACCACAGCTAACAGAACCAGCAACACAGAATAGCATTAAAGACATTTTCTCCATCAACTCTGGCCACTTGTCATCTGAGAAAATTAAATGACTGTTCATCTCTTCAAATAAATTAACTGGAAAAAGTTGTTCTGGTGTAGTATATTCATATGTTCATTAGAACCCAGAATACTATAGGGTAGGGGACTATTGGGCAGAACAGAAACAGGTGTCATTCATTGACAAAGTAGAAATTCCACTCTGTACATTATTAAGAGCTTTAGCAGTGGTGGAGGTTGACTGAGCAGAACAATTACTCCAGCTGATGGTGTCGCTGTCAAAGGCTACATCATCCTGCTGTGATTGACGTAAATGGTTTTACAAATATTACATCACAACTTCTGCTTCCTCCCCAGTGATAACTTTTCCAGACACCATTGACGCCAAGTGCATTTGCTACCTCTAATTCCAGGATGGTTGCTGCCAATATTGCTGGTGATGTTGCTATTAGTTAGCGGCTCCCACATTTTTTTCTGTGATCTGTTTTTTTTCCATATTACTTTACCATGTCCATTGCCTATGCAATGTTTTGGTATACCATACATTTTTAACCCAAGTATAACACTTAATTTGTGTCCAAAACTTTGTCACTACATTTAACCAATCCAGGAAAAATATGAAATCAACCAGAAATTCTAGGCAGAGTTCTATATGACAGACAAAAAAGATAATTCAACAACAGTCTGTCCAATGTACTTGTGTGACATGTACAGTACAGACCAAAAGTTTGGACACACCTTCTCATTTAAAGATTTTTCTGTATTTTCATGACTATGAAAATTGTACATTCACACTGAAGGCAACAAAACTATGAATTAACACATGTGGAATTATATACTTAACAAAAAAGTTTGAAACAACTGAAAATATGTCTTATAGTCTAGGTTCTTCAAAGTAGCCACCTATTGCTTTGATCACTGCTTTGCACACACTTGGCATTCTCTTGATGAGTTTCAAGAGGTAGTCACTGGAAATGGTCTTCCAACAATCTTGAAGGAGTTCCCAGAGATGCTTAGCACTTGTTGGCCCTTTTGCCTTCACTCTGCGGTCCAGCTCACCCCAAACCATCTCGATTGGGTTCAGGTCTGGTGACTGTGGAGGTCATGTCATCTGGCGTAGCACCCCATCACTCTCCTTCGTGGTCTAATAGCCCTTACACAGCCTGGAGGTGTGTTTGGGGTCATTGTTCTGCTGAAAAATAAATGATGGTCCAACTAAACGCAAACCGGATGGAATAGCATGCCACTGCAAGATGCTGTGGTAGCCATGCTCGTTCATTATGCCTTCAATTTTGAATAAATCCCCAACAGTGTCACCAGCAAAGTACCCCCACACCATCACACCTCCTCCTCCATGCTTTACGGTGGGAACCAGGCATGTAGAGTCCATCTGTTCACCTTTTTTGCGTCGCACAAAGACACGGTAGTTGGAACCAAAGAACTCAAATTTGGACTCATCAGACCAAAGCACAGATTTCCACTGGTCTAATGTTCATTCCTTGTGTTCTTTAGCCCAAGCAAGTCTCTTCTGCTCATTGCCTGTCCTTAGCAGTGGTTTCCTAGCAGCTATTTTACCATGAAGGCCTGCTGCACAAAGTCTCCTCTTAACAGTTGTTGAAGAGATGTGTCTGCTGCTAGAACTCTGTGTGGCATTGACCTGGTCTCTTATCTGAGCTGCCATTAACCTGCGATTTCTGAGACAGGTGACTCGGATAAACTTATCTTCAGAAGCAGAGGTGACTCTTGGTCTTCCTTTCCTGGGGCAGTCCTCATGTGAGCCAGTTTGTTTGCAGCACTTGATGGTTTTTGCAACTGCACTTGGGGACACTTTCAAAGTTTGCCCAATTTTTTGGACTGACTGACCTTCATTTTCTAAAGTAATGATGGCCACTCGTTTTTCTTTACTTTGCTGCTTTTTTCTTGCTATAATGCAAATTTCAACAGTCTATTCAATAGGACTATCAGCTGTGTATCTACCTGACTTCTGCACAACACAACTGATGGTCCCAAACCCATTTATAAGTAGAGATGAGCGTTGTTCTACTCGAACTGTTCGCCAATCTCAAATTCGAGCTGTTTTGAGCGGTGTTCGAGCCGTTCGGCGAACACGAACAATTTGAGAAAAATTCGGCAGTTCGAGGTTATGTTCGATAACTGTTCGTGCACCAAAATCATAACTGGATTTTTTCTCAGTAATGATGAAAATTAATGTTAATACGCAGTTTGAGTGTACAGCGGGGTGGGGGGAGGGGCAGGGGATGGATCTCTGCAGGAACAATGAAGATCTCCATTTTTTTTTCTCTTTCCCGCATTTACAGTGGGGAGGTGCAATCTGTCAGCCTATCAGCAGCGCACACACGGAGCGAAGTGCTTTTTTTCACACAAGCAAGGGCATGTGTCATTGGCAGTGTATGTCACATGTCCTTGCCCTATAAGACCAAGCCATTTTCCCCGTCGCCACCATTTTCTCACTGCTGCAGCTGCGTGTTAGACGGCACCGCTGTTGCTGTGTGCGCTATACCTTGTTAATTTCAAGCCAATTTTCGCACAAATATACAGATAGCTTGGGAGTAGGGAATAGTTGTGATTGCAGTTCTTTTAAGGACTAGGTTACAGCATTTCCTACGACTTTTATCAGGCAGGTCTGTGCTCTTAAATAGATAGGTTGTGGGAGTAAAGACTAATTGTAATTGGAGTCCTTTTCAGGACTAGGTTACATCAGTTCCTATCAGTTTTTGCCAGGCAGGTCTGTGCCAGTGCTGTGCAAGTTTTTTTCACAGCATTTGGCTGAATCTAGCAAAGCTAATCCTTTTTGGCCTATTGCAGAGTGTGTTAGTCAGTGGAGTAGCCTATCTGTGTTGCAAGATATTCCACCTGTGTATAGAATACCAATTTTTTTACTGCACCTAGTGAAGTAAAATCTTTTGGGCATAGCATCATTCTATTAGTCCATCTATACTGACCTCCATCAGGTTGCACACTGAATCTAATTTTTTTCTGCATCTAGCTCTGAAAAAATATTGGGCTTCTAGCTGTGTGTGGGTCTTGTTCTATTAATCCATCTATACTGACCTCCATCAGGTTGCAAACTGAATATAATTTTTTTCTGCATCTAGCTCTGAAAAAATATTGGGCTTCTAGCTGTGTGTGGGTCTTGTTCTATTAATCCATCTATACTGACCTCCATCAGGTTGCAAACTGAATATAATTTTTTTCTGCATCTAGCTCTGAAAAAATATTGGGCTTCTAGCTGTGTGTGGGTCTTGTTCTATTAATCCATCTATACTGACCTCCATCAGGTTGCAAACTGAATATAATTTTTTCTGCATCTAGCTCTGAAAAAATATTGGGCTTCTAGCTGTGTGTGGGTCTTGTTCTATTAATCCATCTATACTGACCTCCAACAGGTTGCAAACTGAATATAATTTTTTTCTGCATCTAGCTCTGAAAAAATATTGGGCTTCTAGCTGTGTGTGGGTCTTGTTCTATTAATCCATCTATACTGACCTCCATCAGGTTGCAAACTGAATATCATTTTTTTCTGCATCTAGCTCTGAAAAAATATTGGGCCTTCTAGCAGTGTGTGGGACTTGTTCTATTAGTCCACCTATACTGACCTCCATCAGGTTGCAAACTGAATATATTTTTTTCTGCATCTAGCTCTGAAAAAATATTGGGCTTCTAGCTGTGTGTGGGTCTTGTTCTATTAATCCATCTATACTGACCTCCATCAGGTTGCAAACTGAATATATTTTTTTCTGCATCTACCTCTGAAAAAATATTGGGCTTCTAGCTGTGTGTGGGACTTGTTGTATTAGTCCATCTATACTGACCTCCATCAGGTTGCAAACTGAATATAATTTTTTTCTGCATCTAGCTCTGAAAAAATATTGGGCTTCTAGCTGTGTGTGGGTCTTGTTCTATTAATCCATCTATACTGACCTCCATCAGGTTGCAAACTGAATATAATTTTTTTCTGCATCTAGCTCTGTAAAATTATTGGGCTTCTAGCTGTGTGTGGGTCTTGTTCTATTAATCAATCTATACTGACCTCCATCAGGTTGCAAACTGAATATATTTTTTTCTGCATCTAGCTCTGAAAAAATATTGGGCTTCTAGCTGTGTGTGGGTCTTGTTCTATTAATCCATCTATACTTACCTCCATCAGGTTGCAAACTGAATATAATTTTTTTCTGCATCTAGCTCTGAAAAAATATTGGGCCTTCTAGCAGTGTGTGGGACTTGTTCTATTAGTCCACCTATACTGACCTCCATCAGGTTGCAAACTGAATATATTTTTTTCTGCATCTACCTCTGAAAAAATATTGGGCTTCTAGCTGTGTGTGGGACTTGTTGTATTATTCCATCTATACTGACCTCCATCAGGTTGCAAACTGAATATAATTTTTTTCTGCATCTAGCTCTGAAAAAATATTGGGCTTCTAGCTGTGTGTGGGTCTTGTTCTATTAATCCATCTATACTGACCTCCATCAGGTTGCAAACTGAATATAATTTTTTTCTGCATCTAGCTCTGAAAAAATATTGGGCTTCTAGCTGTGTGTGGGTCTTGTTCTATTAATCCATCTATACTGACCTCCATCAGGTTGCAAACTGAATATAATTTTTTTCTGCATCTAGCTCTGGAAAAATATTGGGCCTTCTAGCAGTGTGTGGGACTTGTTCTATTAGTCCACCTAAACTGACCTCCATCAGGTTGCAAACTGAATATATTTTTTTCTGCATCTACCTCTGAAAAAATATTGGGCTTCTAGCTGTGTGTGGGACTTGTTGTATTAGTCCATCTATACTGACCTCCATCAGGTTGCAAATTGAATATAATTTTTTTCTGCATCTAACCCAGCCAATAGTTTTGGCCTAATACCACCGTTTGGCCACTCAGCTCTGCTCGGTTACCATCCATTGTTTTTTTGTGCAAACAACTCCAGAGTTGTGAATTAGTTAACCACCAAAATAAGTGGAAAAAGGCCTGCTGCTGGTGGAAAGGGGAATAGGCGTGTTGGGAAGGGGAAAAAAGGTTGTGTCCGTGGGGTAGGTGTTAAAGCAACAGTAACATCTGCAGAAGAAAGACCATCTTCCAGCCAAACTAAAATGTCTACTTCTTTTAGCGGACAATGTGATAAGATCCCTTTCTTACGGCCACGCCAATCGCTACAAATTCCAGATGAGGCACAAAAACAGCAGGTGCTTCAACGGATATCAAGTGTTCCTTTAAGTGGACTCTCCTCCACATCAACTTCAACATCACAAATACTCCAGTCCTCAAAGGTGTCACCCAAATCGCACTTGCTTCCTCACAGCTCCCAAATCTCCAGCTGCCCGTCTGAGTATGAGGTAGAACAGATGGTTCAGTCTGCAGAGCTGTTTACTCATACTATAGCCTGGGAATCAGAGGTCGACTCCAGCGCTTCTGTGAATGCAGACGAGGAAATGATCTGCACTGATGCCCAGAATCTCTATGAGTCGGATCCAGGACCAGACGCAGAAGGTTCTGACCATAATGTAGACCCTCATTCCCAAACTGTAACTCCTGTTGGTGGAGACAATGAGGAAGACGATGATAAGACTCAAATACCTGATTGGAGCGACAACTTTAGTTTTTTGTCAGGGCAGGAACAGGTTGGCTCTGAGGACGACGGGTGTGATAACACACAGGGTGATGATGATGAGGTTGGAGATCCCACTTACTGTCAACCCACAGTCAGCCAAGAGATGAGGTCAGCAGAGGAGGTGGAGGAAGATGCTAGTGACGACGAGGTCAGGTTGCGCCTTCCTGGACAGAGACGTAGTACTGGAAGCACGTCAACAACTGCATCCTCAAACACAACTCTGCCTCTCACCACAAGTCGTGGTGGCTCTTCAGGTCGCATGGGTGCTAAGCCTTGCATAGCCTGGGCATTTTTTCAGATCGATAAAGATGACCCAACTCGTGTTATCTGTAACATTTGTCAGCAAAAGCTAAGTAGAGGCCAAAAAATACAGAGTTTGAGTACTTCATGCATGAACCGGCACATGGACATGAAGCATAAGTTGCAGTGGGAAGCTCAGTGTGCTACAATGCGGCCTAGCCGGCCGGGCCAACCACCGTCTGCCATATCTTGTGCATCCGCGGCCTCTTCATCCTCTGTGACTGGGGGGACAGCAGTCACACCTGTTTTGGGGCGCAGACCTGCCACCTCTTTACCCGCAACAGCCAGCGTGATTGGCAGGTCATCATTTTCTTTGGAGGTGGAAACACCAGCTGGTGTTGAGCGCTGCCCGACTTCGATAGCACCACCTTTGGATCAAGGCAACCTAACATGTCCGCCTGCATCTTCCTCACAGACCGGCAGTTTGCCGGGGACACCCTTATCAACCCCGTCTAAGCACAATAGCCAGCCCTCGGTCCCTCAGATGTGGACAAGTAAAAGACCATTTCCTCCTAGCCATGAGAAAGCTAAGAGGTTGAATTTCACCATCTGCAAGCTCTTGGCTACAGAAATGCTGCCTTTCCGCCTGGTGGACACAGAGGATTTTCGAGACCTTATGTCCGTCGCAGTGCCCCAGTACCAGATGCCCAGTCGGCACTACTTCTCAAAGAAAGGTGTGCCTGCGCTCCACCAGCATGTCGCACATAACATCACCGCTTCTTTGAGAAACTCTGTGTGTGACAGGGTGCATTTCACCACAGACACTTGGACGAGTAGGCATGGACAGGGGCGTTACATGTCGCTGACTGGGCACTGGGTAACTATGGTGACAGCAGTACAAGGGGCTGCTGTCCAAGTCTTGCCGTCCCCACGAGTTGTGCGTCAATCCTCTTTTTGTCAAAGTTCCTCCACTGCTTCTGCCTCCTCAACCTCCTCTCGGTCTTCCACCTGCACCCAAAGCCTGTCTGGTCATGCCACAAGCTTTCTAACTGCGCAGAAGGGATCCTGCACACCTCCTTACTATGCTGGCAGTAGGGCTCAACGTCATCAGGCGGTTTTTACATTGAAATGTCTGGGAAATGTGAGTCACACAGCTGAGGAGTTGTGGTCAGCTCTGGAGAACCAATTTCATGAATGGTTGTCTCCACTGGACCTGAAACCAGGGAAGGCCGTGTGCGACAATGCTGCAAACCTGGGTGTGGCCCTTTGCCGGGGCAATGTCACACACGTGCCTTGTATGGCTCACGTGTTGAACCTGGTTGTCCAGCAATTTTTAGCCCACTATCCCAGACTAGATGGCCTTCTGCAGAGGGCACGGTCGCTGTGTTCTCACTTCCGCCGTTCGCATCCCGCAGCTCAGCGACTTATATCTCTACAGAAGTCGTTGGGCCTGCCACTTCACCGGCTAAAATGCGATGTGCCTACCCGGTGGAATTCAACTCTGCACATGTTGCAGCGACTGTGGCAGCACCGACAAGCCCTGGTGCAATACGTTCTGACGTATAGCCTGGGCCAACGAGATTCAGAGGTGGGGCAAATCACGCTGGAGGAGTGGTCTCAGATCAGGGACCTATGCACCCTTCTGCACAGTTTTGAAATGGCGACGAAGATGTTTAGTGCTGACGATGCCATTATCAGCATGACTATTCCGGTGATTTACATGCTGGAGCACATGTTAAACAGAATTCGGAGTCAGGTGGTGGCACAAGAGGAGGTGGAGGAAGTAGAGGAGGAGGAGTTGTATGCGGAAGGGCTAACATCTGCAAGGTCCAGACGGTCGGCAGCACCAAGGCGGCAGGCATGTGAGGGTGGGGGAGATGGTTTTACCAGGGCACATGGTAGCAGCCAAACTAGTGAGGAAGGTGCAGGAGCCCAGGAAGAAGTGGAGGACGAACTGATGGAAGACTCATCAGATGAGGGAGACCTTGATCACATTTCTGTTGTGCGAGGTTGGGGGGAGAGGACAGAGGAAGGAAGCATGATTGTTACCTCGCCACCAACACAACAGGGACTTGGTGCTCCTGGATGCGCAACACACATGAGTGCCTTCTTGCTGCACTACCTGCAACATGACCCTCGAATTGTGAGAATTAGAAATAATCCTGAATACTGGGTTGCCACACTGTTAGATCCCCGGTACAAAAGTAAATTTGCAGAAATTATTCCTGCCATAGAAAGGGATGCACGCATGCAGGAGTATCAGCAGAGACTGTTGCAGAATCTTACATGTGCTTTTCCACAAAATACCAGTGGTGCACGTAGTGAATCTCACAGTTCCAACTTGCCAACCGTGGGACCGTCAAGTGTTCAGCACTCAAACCGTAACAGAACCACAGTATCTGCTGGTAACATCAATTTTGCGGAATCATTTCACCACTTTTTTAGCCCATCCTTTGCAAGGCCACAGGAGACAAGAAGTCTGACACATAGTCAACGCCTAGAGACGATGGTACAGGAGTATCTCCAAGTAAACATTGAAGACACGACTGTGTCACTGGACCCTTGCTCTTTTTGGGCTTCCAATCTGGATAAATGGCCGGAGCTAGCCACTTACGCCTTGGAGATCTTGTCATGCCCCGCAGCCAGCGTTCTGTCTGAACGTGTGTTCAGCGCTGCTGGTGGTGTGCTGACAGATAAGCGCACGCGGCTCTCCACTGATAATGTAGACAGACTCACGTTCATAAAGATGAACAAATCATGGATCCGAAACGACTTTTCTACCCCTGTGTCATCCTGGGGAGAGTAAAAGCTTGATGATTGGTTAAAATCACCCTACCAACCGTTTTAAGCTTTCAAATTACTAATCATGTTTATCTGTATCTTGACTGGAAAATAATTTGGGCTTTGTAGCAGTGTGCAGCACTGATCCTATTAGGCCATCTATACTAAAGCTTCACCAGATTTAAAATTAAAAATAATTTTTAGCTGCATCTAGCCCGGAAAATAATTTTGGGGCTCCGAAATGCGCAAGACACATAAGTGCCTTCTTGCTGCACTACCTGCAGCATGACCCTCATATTGTCAGAATTCGAAGTAATCATGACTACTGGGTTGCCACACTCTTAGATCCCCCAAACTTTTCGATCAACCTTTTCATTTTAATAAAGACCAAAAAAATGGTCATTTTTGAAATTATAAGCATTAGCAGGTTGTTAGAAACTGAAATCAAACAGTTTTCAACTCAAAACTTTATTCTAGGTGATGTTACATTTTCACATAGGACCCCTTGTTCGAAAGGAGCTTCTGAACTCTCTCGTCCATTGAATTTGTCAGGTTTTGGATGGTTTCTGCTTCAATTGTTTTGCATGAGGACAGAATACCCTCCCAGAGCTGTTGCTTAGATGTGAACTGCCTCCCGCCATCATAGACACTCCTTTTAATGATGCTCCAAAGGTTCTGAATGGGGTAGAGGTCAGGGGAGCATGGGGGTCACACCATAAGTTTGTCCCCTTTTATGCCCATATCAGCCAGAGATGCAGATGTTTTATGTGCAGCATGAGATGGTGCATTATCATGCAGAAAAATGATCTTGCTGTGAAATACACGGTTCTTCTTCTTGAACCATGGCAGGAAGTGCTGTTTGAGAAAATGCACATACATTATGGAGTTCATCTTTAGCGCCTTCAGGGATCCTAAAGGGGCCGACAATCTCTCTCCCCATGATTCCAGCCCAAAACATTACTCCACCTTCTCCTTGTTGGCGCTGTAGCCGTGTTTGCGTGGGGTGTCCATCAACCAGCCATCCTCCACTCCATCCATCTGGACCATCGAGCGCTGCACGGCACTCATCCGTGAACAAAACTGTTTTGAAATCAGTCTTCATGTAATGTTTGGCCCACTGGAGCCGTTTCTGCTTGTGTGAAGTGGATAGAGGAGGTCGACAGGATGGCGTATGCACAGCTGCAAACCTCTGAAGGACCCTGCATCTTGTTGTTCGGGGGACGTTGGAGGCACAAGCAGCTTCAAAAACTTGTCTGCTGCTATGACAAGGCTTTTTGGCCGCTGCTCTTTCAACCTGACGTAATTGCCTGTAGGAAAGAGTCCTCAATTTGCCCTTATCAGCACGCACACGTGTGTACTGTGAATCAGCTACATACTTCTTGATTGCCAAGACACTTCATCCTGATCATCGCACAATGTTGATTGTAGTCATGCCTTGAACTAAACCCTCCACAATTTGTTGCTTCTCAGCAGCCGACACATCCTTTTTCTTTCCCATTTTGGCAGAAAATGTAGGCTGCTTAATAATGTGAGAGAGCCTTCTTAAGTAGTCTTGCCTTTCATTGGACACACCTGCCAAACTAATTAGCACAGGTGTCTGCAATTGCTTACAGTGATATAAAGAGCCCTGACACACATCACCATCAATGAGTTTAACTGACAAACAAACAAATTCTTCCCTTATCACTCCTAAACACTTTTTGCATAATAATTTGGAACGCAGTGTACATGTGCTTTTCCACAAAACACCAGCGGTTCACGTAGTGAATCTTACAGTTCTAACTTGCCAACCGTGGTCTGTATGGAGTTGTTCAATAAAGGGCCCAAAATTAAGATAGCATAGATGGGAGAGGTCTCTATGAATAGGAATTCCTAAGTATTTGATACCCTGAGAGGGACAGGCAAAGGGAAAGTTGGACTGGATGGAATCCTATATGGATTTGGGGAGGGAGACATAGAGGGCCTCAGACTTCGCTGCATTGATTTTAAAATTTGACCATGTAACAAAGTGATCTATTTCAGCCATAACAGCAGGGATGGATATATGTGATTGAGTGATATATACTAGGACATCATCAGCAAATAGAGAGCACTTGTACTCGGTGCCTCCCACCTCAATCCACCTAATATTGGGGTTATGGCGAATTGATGAGAGCAGGTGCTCCGTCACTAGGATGTATAAGAGAGGGGACAGAGGACATCCCTGCCTTGTCCCATTGGTGATTGTGAAAGGTGATGAAAATGTTCTGACGCACCCCCTGGGCCTTGGGACACCCGGAGCCGGACCCTTTTGGTGGATGCTGGTGGTTGTAGTCTTCGTGGCGGCGACCCGGTTCCGTGGCTCAGGGCGGTCAAACCAATGGCGGAACTATTTATGTGGTTTTGATGTTTAAATGTCCGACTACGCCACCCGTGGATTGCGGTCAGAGTGAACCGCTGCTACAGGGCAGACCGCTGAGGCTGATGTTGTGGGTGCAGCAGAGCATAGCATAACTCCCCACGGGAGGAGTATAGCCTCAGGGCAGTGTATGCGGAGGATGGGGGTGATGGTGCAGGGCAGCAGCAGTAACGACACGGAGTCAGTGATGCAGTCCAGGGCCTTTACTCACAGTTCTTATTATCCAGACCACGTCTGCAGGTAACGGCTGCCCACGTCGTACTGTGCTCACCAGGTGAGGGGCTCAGACAACTCCCAGATAACTTTGGAGCACTTCACAGGACCCCATTTGTGTGTCCTTTGTCTGGCCTTTCTTACCAACACTTCTGTCCGGCTGCCTCGGGCCTCCTCTTGGTAAACTTGGCGCCAGTTTCCCTGAACCTATGTGGTGCCTTCCTAGCGGGTGTAGCGAGGGGCTGCGCCACATAAAATGTCAGAGCCTCCGGTTTCTAGCTGAGGGTCGTTTCCTGCCTCCACTAGTTCGGGGACCGGTCTCCCCCTTTGGCCTGACCCCTCCACGCAGGTGGATTCGGGCGTGCGGTGGCGACTCGCCCGTCCGCACCCCTGGGATCCCTTCATTCCTCGTTCCTGGAGCCTTCTCCGCTCCTCTTCCTTCCTTCTCCCTCTTCCAGGCCTGGGCCTCTGTTACTAGGCCCGCCTCCGGAGCAGAGCTCATGCAGAGCCCCTGCTCCCTGCCACTTCTGCTCAGACTTCTCTGCACTGAACTAAGATGGTGCCCACCTTTTATACTCCCTTCTCAATGCACCCAGGAACTGCTTCCTCCCTGCTCCTGCACTACAGGGTTCCCCTTCCTCAGTGTTCCCTCCCCCCACTCCAGCCAGGGACAGGGACTGTCGTGCCCATCTCAGGGGCATATTGGTCGCCCTGCCCCACGGCAATGTGGTGTAATGCATGCAGGTGTCGGGTCCTGATCCACACTCCATCCTTACCTGAGAGTGAGATATCACACCTCTGGGTGAGGTGCAATACGTCTGTAGCAACCGAGCCCTCAGGGTGCTACAGTTCCATTTATCTTCAGCCTAGGTGACGTATTGCGATACAGGGCCGTGATTTTGGCTATAAAAGGGTCCCCTAGACCCCTACCCCATGCTTTTTAAGAGAATCATATATGGCGTGCCAGGAGACTCTATGGAATGCTTTCTCAGCATCCAACGAGAGTATCTAATTACAAATTTTTAACTGCATCTAGCCCAGGAAATACTTTGTGCCTAGTAGCAGTGTCTGCTAGTCAGCGGAATATCCCGGCTGTTAAGCAAGCTGCACCACCTGTAGTTTAGACACTTAATTTTTTCAAAGGAAATGCTTCGGGACCATGGGATACTTAGTGAAGAGCATCAGGAGGCACCCCAAGGCATAGGGGCTGGGACTGGCAGTAGGATGCCTTGCAGTGGACAGCCGAGCTCGATCCTTATAAAAGCTTTTTAACTGCAGCAGCTTTAGTGGACGCTACTGGAGCTGGAATTACCGCGGCTGCTGGCATGAGACTTGCCCTCCAATAGATCCTTGTAAATGGATTTAAAGTGTATTCATTCAAATTAGAGAGACAATTTAAATTAAAAAGCTTAGAGCTGCCTCCACCACAGGGGGGCTCGCTCGACCCACCAGCGGACAGGCACCAGTATTGGGAGAGGGGGGCTGGCCGTCAGGGTTCACCGCGGCTCTGGCACAAACCCGGCGACACGGAGGTGGCACGGGCAGGAGCGGACTGGCCGTGTCGGCTTCTCACTTTTTGGATTTTAGAAGGGCATGACATGCCTATATCTGTGTCTCCCCCTCCTTTTACTCCTCCACCTCTTTTATTTTCGCATGACTATATGTACTTGTCACTTTTCCATGTGTTAGTTATGTCTTCTGAGCAGTTTGTCAGCTTTTGGACACCTTTGAAGGTGTTTTCTAGGTGTTTCTATGTGTTTTTGTTTGCCTGCCATTGGTTTTAACGGTGTTCGAAGGTGTTCGACGAACAGTTCGACGAACAGTTCGGCGAACACACGGGTGTTCGACGAACCGAACCGAACTCGAACACTACGGGGGTGGCTCAACACTATTTATAAGGCAAGAAATTCCACTTATTAAACCTCACAGGGCACAACTGTGAAGTGAAAACCATTTCCGGTGACTATCTCTTGAAGCTCATCAAGAGAATGCCAAGAGGTGGAAATCAGTCATTAAAGCAAAAGGTGGCTACTTTGAAGAACCTAGGATATAAGACATATTTTCAGTTGTTTCACACTTTTTTGTTAAGTATATAATTCCACATGGGTTAATTCATAGTTTTGATGCCTTCTGCGTGAATGTACAATTTTCATAGTCATGAAAATACAGAAAAATCTTAAATGAGAAAGTGTGTCCAAACTTTTGGTCTGTACTGTATATATACAGTGGTGGCCAAAAGTATTGGCACCCCTGCAATTCTGTCAGATAATACTCGGTTTCTTCCTGAAAATGATTGCAATCACAAATTCTTTGGTATTATTATCTTCATTTAATTTGCTTGCAAGGAAAAAACACAAAAGAGAATGAAGCAAAAATCAAATCATTGATCATTTCACACAAAACTCCAAAAATGAGCCAGACAAAAGTATTGGCACCCTCAGCCTAATACTTGGTTGCACAACCTTTAGCCAAAATAACTGCGAACAACCGCTTCTGGTAACCATCAATGAGTTTCTTACAATGTTCTGCTGGAATTGTAGACCATTCTTCTTTGGAAAACTGCTCCAGGTCCCTGATATTTGAAGGGTGCCTTCTCCAAACTGCCATTTTGAGATCTCTCCACAGGTGTTCTACGAGATTCAGGTTAGGACTCATTGCTGGCCACCTTAGAAGTCTCCAGTGCTTTCTCTCAAACCATTTTATAGTGCTTTTGGAAGTGTGTTTTGGGTCATTGTCCTGCTGGAAGACCCATGACCTCTGAGGGAGACCCAGCTTTCTCACACTGGGCCCTACAATATGCTGCAAAATTTGTTGGTAGTCTTCAGACTTCATAATGCCATGCACACGGTCAAGCAGTTCAGTGCCAGAGGCAGCAAAGAAACCCCAAAACATCAGGGAACCTCCACCATGTTTGACTATAGGGACCGTGTTCTTTTCTTTGAATGCCTCTTTTTTTATCCTGTACACTCTATGTTGATTCTTTTTCCCAAAAAGCTCTACTTTTGTCTCATCTGACCAGAGAATATTCTTCCAAAACGTTTTAGGCTTTCTCAGGTAAGTTTTGGCAAACTCCAGCCTGGCTTTTTTATGTCTCGGGGTATCCTACCATACAGTCCCTTTTCATTCAGATGCCGACGGATAGTACGGGTTGACACTGTTGTACCTTCGGACTGCAGGGCACCTTGTGTTAGAACCCTCCTGTTAGTTTTTTCTATTTTGCTGGTCACATGACTTTTTGCCTATATAATCCAGCTCCGCCCTCCTGGCCTTGCTGGACTTCAGTGTTACATTTACTCTTAAGCTAGCCAGGTGCCTTGTACCTTACTCTGTAGTTTGCTTGGTCTTTTGACCACTAATACTTCTGTTTGTTTGTTTGTCTTTGCTCTGCTACAATTTCTGCTAGGAGGTGTCCAACTGCATCCCAGTCCTTAGTTCTTGTAGGGACCCCTCCCTTATATCTATAGGTCTGTGTTCAGACTAGCCGAGGACTTAGGCGGGTCTGTTCACAAGGAACAGGTCCCCCGCTGCATCGTAGGGAATCAGCTTAGTCCTATTGTAGGGACAGTTTTCCTATCTTTCCTTAGTGTTTGTAGCAGTGCATAACAGTAAGTCCAGCCCAAAAATAAAACACTCTAAGGAAAGAAATCCTGATTTCAGCATGGTGTCGGTTCAGGAGTTGGCTCAACGCCTGCAGGGACTGTCTTTGGAGGTCGCCGAGCTCCAGCAACACGTGAGTAGCTGTCCTGGAGCGCATTTTGTTGAACTGAAGGTAGGACTTCCAGATTTTTTTTATGGTAAACGGCAAGATTTTTTTCATTTAAAAACGCTTGTTTATTATATTTTAGTTTAAGACCCAGATCCTCGGGGAATGAATCGCAGCGCATTGGGTTTATAATGTCACTTTTGCGCAAAGAACCACAGGGATGGGCCTTTTCTCTACAACCTAATGATCCGTGTTTTAGATCTGTGGAGGATTTTTTTTCTGCTATGGGGTTGTTGTATGATGATCCTGATCGAGTCTCATCTGCTGAAACTGAATTAAGACGTTTGAAGCAGGTATCAGGTGATGTGGAAAATTATTGTACATACTTCAGAAGATGGTCGGCTGAAGTGGAATGGAATGACTCAGCATTAAAATGTTTGTTTCTTGATGGTCTAGGTGAAAGGGTTAAGGATCTGCTGATTGCCTTCCCAAAACCTGGAATCTTGCAGGAGGCAATGCAATTAGCCATACGTGTGGACAGGAGACTGTGTGCTAGGAGTAATGAAGAGAAATCTATTGCTATGGCAGCTCCTAGTTTTCAGAGGGTCTGTTCGGAGGGTGGAGAACCGATGGAGATTGGGGCGATGTCACCCCACGCTCAGGAAAAAGACCGCAGGTTTGCTAAAGGTAAATCTGACCACTTTATTAAGAACTGAAAAAGAGGTCAGTTACGCCCGCATAGCGTGTTTAAACTCAAAAGGAGTATTTCTTTCTGGAAGCACCTCATTCCAGGAGGAACTGATTGAATTTCGGGTATTTGTGGATTGTGGTTCTACACTCAATGTGATTGATGAGGATTTTTTGGAAAAATGTAAAATCGAATCCAAACTTTTGTCATCTCCTATTTCTGTGGTTTCTGTTGATGGCTCTCCCTTGAAAGGTATTACTCACAAGGTTTTTGAATTTCCCCTCACCATTAATGGTATTCACCAAGATAATTTGGATTTGGCGGTATTAAATAATTTGCCTGCTCCAGTGGTTTTGGGGTTACCTTGGTTAAAATTGCACAATCCTGTACTGGACTGGTCTACCAATGAAATTAAGTCTTGGAGTCCTAAGTGTTCTGATAGATGTTGTAACGGTCGCATTGCTGCTGTGGAAAGAGGGGAATTACCTTTACCTATTCAGGATTTTTGGAAGGTTTTTTCTGAGGAGGAGTCGCAAGTTTTGCCTCCTGATAGGGACTATGATTGTACTATTGAGTTTGTCCCTGGAGCTACTCTTCCCAAGAGTCGCTTATTTAATCTTACTATCCCTGAGAGAAAGGCCTTGGAGGAATACATACAGACAAGCTTGGCCGCCGGTCACATTAGACCTTCTAAGTCACCTGTGGCTGTTGGATTTTTTTTTTGTAAAAAAAAAGGACGGCAGTTTATGTCCATGTCTGGACTTTCGAGAAATTAATAAAATTACAGTACGCAATTCCTACCCACTGCCATTAATTCCTGACTTGTTCAACCAGTTAGTGGGGGCCAAGTGGTTCTCTAAGATTGATCTCCGGGGGGCATACAATTTGTTACGTATGAAGGAAGGTGATGAGTGGAAAACTGCTTTTAACACTCCAGTGGGTCATTTTGAGAATCTGGATATGCCCTTTGGTCTTACCAAAGCACCAGCGTTTTTTCAGAACCTTATTAATGACATCCTAAGACCCTTGATCGGTAAGAATGTGGTGGTGTATTTGGATGACATTTTGATTTTTGCGCTGGATCTGGAGTCTCATTGGCAGAGCGTACGTGAGGTATTGCAGTTGTTAAGCGACAATTCACTTTTTGCTAAGCTGGAGAAATGTAAGTTCGCTGTGCAGAGAATTAGTTTTTTGGGCTACATTATCTCCAGCGAGGGCTTTGAGATGGAACCGGTGAAGGTTCAGGCGGTGCAGGAATGGCCTAGGCCTATTGGTTTGAAACCAATACAGAGATTTTTGGGTACCTTACTCTGTAGTTTGCTTGGTCTTTTGACCACTAATACTTCTGTTTGTTTGTTTGTCTTTGCTTTGCTACAATTTCTGCTAGGAGGTGTCCAACTACATCCCAGTCCTTAGTTCTTGTAGGGACCCCTCCCTTATATCTATAGGTCTGCGTTCAGACTAGCCGAGGACTTAGGCGGGTCTGTTCACAAGGAACAGGTCCCCCGCTGCATCATAGGGAATCAGCTTAGTCCTATTGTAGGGACAGTTTTCCTATCTTTCCTTAGTGTTTGTAACAGTGCATAACAGCTTGAACTTGTTTGGATGTTAGTCGAGGTTCTTTATCCACCATCCGCACAATCTTGCGTTGAAATCTCTCGTCAATTTTTCTTTTCCGTGCACATCTAGGGAGGTTAGCCACAGTGCCTTGGACTTTAAACTTCTTGATGACACTGCGCACGGAAGACACAGGAACATTCAGGTCTTTGGAGATGGACTTGTAGCCTTGAGATTGCTCATGCTTACTCACAATTTGGTTTCTCAAGTCCTCAGACAGTTCTTTGGTCTTCTTTCTTTTCTCCATGCTCAATGTGGTACACACAAGGACACAGGACAGAGGTTGAGTCAACTTTAATCCATGTTAACTGGCTGCAAGTGTGATTTAGTTATTGCCAACACCTGTTAGGTGCCACAGGTAAGTTACAGGTGCTGTTAATTACACGAATTAGAGAAGCATCACATGATTTTTCAAACGGTGCCAATACTTTTGTCCACCCCCTTTTTTATGTTTGGTGTGGAATTGTATCCAATTTGGCTTTAGGACAATTCTTTTTGTGTTTTTTCATTGAAGATAAATTAAATGAAGATAATAATACCAAAGAATTTGTGATTGCAATCATTTTCAGGAAGAAACTGAGTATTATCTGACAGAATTGCAGGGGTGCCAATACTTTTGGCCACCACTGTATATATATATATATATATATATATATATATATATATATATATATATTATTGTATTGGTTAATTATGCATCTTAGGGATAATATATTGTATTTTGCACAGGACGTTTCACTTTCGCACATTGGTATTGTGCAGGATATTTGTTATATGGTTTAATTATTCTGTTACATCCCTTTTAATTTTGGTCATAAAATTGTCTTAATCTGATATTTTTAGATATCCTTCCACGTCCCCACTTTGGATTACCCAATTACATCTGGTCCGTGTCTTCTTAAGTATTATGGTTTTCCTATGTCATTTGGGCTGCTATGTGCGCATGTGCAGCCTGTGCTCTAGTTGCCTGCTGTCTCCGTGTCTCTATGTGTCCGGTGACTCGGGTCACCTGGTCCTGACGTCATCGGTCACATTACACGGGTGCCTGCAGCTCCTGGTCCCTCCTGGTGGCGCATGCACAATCACCCTGGCATTTTGTGCACTCATGTGGGTGGGCAGACATATACTATCATTTATAGCAGATGGTGGCACATGGTCCTGGTGACATTGTATTTTTACCTAATAATATAGTACTTTCTAATCTGTTTATGTCACTGTATGTATAATTCAAGCACTATACATTGCCATCATCTCTGTTTCTGATGTTATTCCATCCCTATATACAGTATCAGCTTTGATATACCTGCAGCACTTTGTTGTGCAATAATTTTTTGTGGTCCATTTATACCATGTTTGTTGATTGCATATCATTTTTGTATTTATAATTTTGATTGCGGACAATCTTGTGCCTGTATTGCCACAATAACCATCCAATTAATAAAGGTCTAATGGATAATTGGACCTGACATTTGGTAGGTCTCCTTCTGTTGTATACAGATATTGTGTATGCAGTGAATTCAACGGCTGTTTAAATTTAGGAAAAACCCCAATACCTATTTAAAGACACATAGAGGTGGTCCTCTGCAACAACATGTTACCATTAGAAAGGAGCAGTTCTGCTATATATAATGAATAACCCAAAAGGGGGCATTACAAACATTTCTGAATTCATAGGAGTCTTTGGAATCATCTATACTTTGATGTATTACCTGGTGTCACTCTGTTAAATTAAATGTAATACCACTGGAGATCAGCAGGTGGTGGTATGAGGGTCGGCAACAGACTGTATTGGAGGATGTTTGATCAACATCCTCTATAGTGTCGTCACTATGGTGACCAGGGGGAGTTGGCAGTTGGCGGTTAGAATCTCAAGTCTGCCTAGAGGTGAGGCGTAGGGTACAAGGGCTGCTAGGATTAAGTACCTTGCCAGAAAATCTTTTTAGAGCCCATCTCAGCAAGGCCAAATTTTTTCCCATATCAGAGTATCAGTCCCGTTGCCATCCAGCTGGCACCTATATGGAAAACCAGTATTGCAGCTAATTGCTGAAGAACCTGCAGTGGAGAATTGCATTGTTGAAGCAGAAGAACCTGCAGTGGAGAACTACAATGTTGAGGCTGAAGAATCTACAATGGACAATTGCAATGTTGAGCCTGAAGAATTTACAATGGAGAATTGTGCTGTAGTAGCAGAAGAAACTATAATGGATAATTGCGATGTAATATCAGAAGAACCTATAATAAATAGTTCATCATCAGAAGACTTGATAAATGAAAACATTGTTGAACCAGAGATCCTTGAAGAAGTGATGCCTCCTCAAGATAACTGCTTAATATCTTCGACACGTGTTTTGAAGCATTTGACAGCACTTAACAGAATGCATCTCCAAAACTTCCTGATATTTGCTTTATAGTAAATACAGGAAGTATAAATAAAAAGAACAGTGTGATCGCTGGTCTGAAACTTCTGATGACGATATTGAATACAGTTTTGGGCACCACATTTTAAAAAAGACATAGACAAACTGGAGCAAGTTCAGAGAAGAGCGACCAGAATGGTGACTGGTCTGCAAACCATGTCCTATGAGGAACGGTTGCAGGATTTGGGAATGTTTAGCTTGCAAAAAAGAAGACTGAGAGGAGACTTAATAGCTGTCTACAAATATGTCAAGGGCTGTCACATTGTAGAAGGATCATCTTTATTCTCATTTGCTCAAGGAAAGACTAAATGGGATGAAACTAAATGGGAGGAGACACAGATTAGATATTAGAAAAAACTTTTTGACAGTTAGGGTGATTAATGAGTGGAACAGGCTGCCACGAGAGGTGGTGAGTTCCCCTTCAATGGACGTCTTCAAACAGAGGCTGGACAGACATCTGTCTGAGATGATCTAGTGAATCCTGCTTTGAGCAGGGGGTTGGACCAGATGACCCAGGAGGTCCCTTCCAACTCTACCATTCTATGATTCTATGATTCTATGAATATATAGTTCATATACAGAACCTCTCTCACATCAAACAGATTTCCAGGAAGATATTCCTGAGCCTCCCAGATTATTACCAGAGGAAGTAAAACATCTTCAGGAACTGACTCCCGCAAATAGGACAAAAAAGGCCTTTAGAAAGCACTCTAGTTCAAATAGTGGTCTATATGAAGCTGATGAAAATATGTTACAGCATCTAAAGGATCGTGAATACAACTGTAGTAGAGGTAAATGAACCATCAGGAGAATTCTTGCAGCATGTGCAAGAGATGAGGAAAGATTGCCATTTGCTGGCCAGGCGAAATCAAGCAGAACCAAGTTGAGCTAGAAGAGTTTAAGGGGGAGCAAATTCAGATGTCGGACCTGATCAGGTGACCCCCCAAGAAGGATTTCCTGGATATAAAAGTCCAGCGCCAAGACACAGGGAGATTTGGCACCAGGCTGCAGAGTGGAGCAGATGTGCTCCAGAGGGACCACAGAGCCCAGCGCGACAGGCCTCAGCCGGAGTCGGACACCACCTGAGAGGCTCTTCACTCCTCATAGAAGCGCCCTGAGCCCTGCACATGTTGGTCAGAGTCAGGACCTGCGCCCCAGACTGAGTAAGTTCCCGGGACCCAAATCCGCCTGTCAAGAGTCAAGATCTGGATCCCCTTACCCCAAGCATGATAAACTACCGTCGACGGTCAAGCCGGGAAAACCTGGGAGAGGACTGCAACAGGAGAGATGCGCCAGCAACAGCAGAGGAATCGCGCAAGTGAACAGGGCCATCACTTCCAACTATCACCTACGGTACTGGGGACAGTTGGGATTAGGATTTCAGGTTGGGTGGGGACCGATAGGTGCATGGGAGGCTAAATGGGATTTGATAGACTTTATGAGGAAGAGACTTTTGGCCTAGCAGGAAGAACTGGTGACCCCCGCTAGGACCATACAAAGAGAACTCACGTGGTGACTCCCACAACTTGGTGCATCACACTTTTGCAAAGAACTTTATCGTTAATCACTGAAACTATTTCTTATTGTTTTTCCAAGTTGCTGTTTATTTTGCCTGTTACTAACACCCTTGCATAATACTTTTTATACAGATAAAGTGGTTTTATCAATCCCTGACTGTTCCCGACTTCTGTATCTGTGCGTTGCATTTTGGCACCTGTGTTACACAACAGCAAGACCAATCATGGTAATGTTGCTGTAACTAGAAATATTAAAGACCTTGAATGTGCTACAAGAACAATCCACAAAGAGATTTCTAGGTCTGACTTGGACCAAGTCTTTTGTGGTAACAGAACAGTGTCAGATGATCTTACCCAGAACACTCTTGACATGGAAAATGTAAGGCTTACTTGTAATCTAAAGGAGATTTTACAAAATTAATTGAAAGAAAAGTACAAAAGGACCTCGTTTCCAGACTATGTACGACTCCAGGAGGATTCCTAGCTGTTCACATTCTACAATGAATTGTAGAAATACACTGCTTATCACTGTGCATTGCCCATACCGCAGGATAGACTTTAGGAGACCCGACAGCAGACACTCAAGCACATACAATACTTTACCCTACTATGAGGATGAGTTATGGGATGAACCGGTTACCTATTCAAGGACTGTAAGAAAACTTAGAATGCAATAAAATATTCTCTCTTTCACTTCAGTCTATTAAGTTATGAAATGAAACGCCTTCGGACAAATCAAATTCTGACTTCTCTGTCATCCTTAATGAGTGTGCACAATCCAATAACTTAAAGTTGAGTAGTGTTGGCTAGGGTAACGCTGCAGTAGAAAGAACTTCAGCCAGTCAGCTAGCAGAGGAGAGTGGCCAGCAGGCAAGAACATCTGTACCAGTTTCCTCCAAGTCCCAATCTTTTAAGAACATTATATCCGATCTGTGTATGAGTTTTCATTCAAGGTTGCAGAATGTTGCAAGATAGACTAAGCAAAAAATGTATTTTTACATATGCAGTGACTACAACGGCTGCCTAAATTTAGGAATAGCCCTACTACCAATTTACAGACACATACAGGATGGCCTCCGCAACAAAATGTTCACATTATAAAGGAGCGTTTCTGCTATACAGTTATTATGTATGCAGTGACTGCAATGGCAGCCTAAATGTAGGAAAAACCCCAATACCAATTTGAAGACACATAGAGGTGGGTCTCAGTAACAAAATGTTCCCATTACAAAGGTGCGATTCTGCTATACAGTCATGGCCAAAAGTATTGAGAATGAGACAAATAGTAATTTTTCCAAAGTTTACTGCTTCATTTTTTGTAATGGCAATTTGCATATACTCCTGAATGTCAAAGAGTGATCAGCTTAACAGCAATTACTGTACTTGCAATGTCAATATTTGCCCAGAAAATGAACTTTAACCCCCAAAACACATTTCAACATCATTGCAGTCCTGCCTTAAAAGGAGCAGCTAACATCGTTTTAGTGATTGATTCATTAACACAGGTGTGGGTGTTGATGAGGACAGGGCTGGCGATCAATCAGTCTTGATTAAGTAAGAATGACATCAATGGACACTTTAAAAGGAGGCTGGTTCTTGGTATCATTGTTTCTCTTCAGTTAACCATGGTTATCTCTAAAGAAACACGTGCAGCCATCATTGCACTGCACAAAAATGGCCTAACAGGGAAGAGTATCGCAGCTACAAAGATTGCACCTCAGTCAACAATCTATCGCATCATCAAGAACTTCAAGGAGGGAGCTTCCATTGTTGTCAAAAAGGCTCCAGGGCGCCCAAGAAAGACCAGCAAGTGCCAGGACCGTATCTTAAAACTGTTTCAGATGCGGGATCGGACTACCAGCAGTGCCGAGCTTGCTCAGAAATGGCAGCAGGCTGGTGTGAGTGCTTCTGCACGCACTGTGAGGTGGAGACTCTTTGAGCAAGGGCTGGTTTCAAGGAGGGCAGCAAAGAAGCCACTTCTCTCCAGAAAAAACATCAGGGACCGACTGATATTCTGCAAAAGGTACAGGGAGTGGACTGCTGAGGACTGTGGCAAAGTCATTTTCTCTGATGAATCCCCTTTTCGATTGTTTGGGACATCTGGAAAACCGCTTATTCGGAGAAGAAGAGGTGAGCGCTACCACCAGTCTTGTCTCATGCCAACTGTAAAGCATCCTGAAACCATTCATGTGTGGGGTTGCTTCTCAGCCAAGGGAATCGGCTTACTCACAGTCTTGCCTAAAAACACAGCCATGAATAAAGAATGGTACCAGAATGTCCTCCAAGAGCAACTTCTCCCAACCGTCCAAGAGCAGTTTGGCGCCCAAAAATGCCTTTTCCAGCATGATGGAGCACCTTGCCATAAAGCAAAGGTGATAACAAAATGGCTCATGGAACAAAACATAGAGATTTTGGGTCCATGGCCTGGAAACTCCCCAGATCTTAATCCCATTGAGAACTTGTGGTCAATCATCAAGAGACGGGTGGACAAACAAAAACCAACAAATTCTGGCAAAATGCAAGCATTGATTAAGCAAGAATGGACTGCTATCAGTCAGGATTTGGTCCAAAAGTTGATTGAGAGCATGCCAGGGAGAATTACAGAGGTCTTGAAGAAGAAGGGGCAACACTGCAAATATTGACTTGCTGCATTAACTCATTCTAACTGTCAATATAACCTATTGGTACTCATAAAATAATTGCAATTATATTTCTGTATGTGATATAACCATCAGTCAACACTAATAAAAGCCAGAGGCCAGCAGATCATGTGAAAATATAATTTTGGTGTCATTCTCAAAACTTTTGGCCATGACTGTACACTTATTGCGTATGTAGTGACTGCAATGGCTGCCAAAAATTTGGAAGCACTCCAATGTCCCTTGGAAGAGACATAGAGAACGGCCTCATAAAAAAAATGTTCCCATTATTAGGAAGTGGGGCTCCCATTCTGTTATTGCCTATGCAGTGAGTGCAAGGGCTGCCAAAAATTTGGATGATTTCCAATACCCGTTTGAAGGGTCATAGAGGATGGTCTCAGTAACAAAAATGTTCCCATTATAAAGGAGTGGGTCTCCTATACCGTTATTACGTATGCAGTGACTGCAAAGGCTGCCAAAAATTTGGACGCACTCCAATGCCCCTTGGAAGAGACGATGAGGAGTGCCTCATTAAAAAAATGTTCCCATTAGAAAGGAGCGGGTCTCCTCTACTTGAAATGCCCATGCACGAAGTGTATGGGCTGAAAAACATTTAACACTGGGGGGGTATACATGAACATACTGTATAACAAACATTTGCTACGGGCATCATAAACCAACTTAAGAAAAATTATGTGGGTGTTGCATCATGGTCACCCTGGTGATGGAGGATGAGGATGAGGAGAAGGAGAACAACAGAAAATAGCCAAAATCAGGAAGCGTATACCCATGTCTGAATATGAAGAGGTGCATGGGAATAGACCTCCCAAAAAAAGACACTGGATTTGAGTTTATGTTCCACTGGTTTCATTCGGTGATGTTGAGAAGTCTGGCCCAATCCAGCCCTTGTTCATTTTTATAGGAGTCAGCCTGTCAGCATTTTCTGCTGACAGGCAGATGCACCTTTCAGTTATAATTACCCCAGCGGCAATAAAAACCCGCTCTGAAAAAACTCTAGCGGCAGGGCAGGCCAGGACCTCCAAGGCGTAGAGAGCCAGTTCATGCCAGCTTGGATACCGAATAATTATAAGGCACAGAGGAATCATGGAGGACTTTGATACAGTCGGCAGGGTACTCCTTCAGCATCTTCGTAAAATTATCCCTGCTTGTGAGTAGTGTTGAGCCACCCCCGTAGTATTCGAGTTTGGTTCGGTTCGTCGAACACCCGTGTGTTCGCCGAACTGTTCGTCGAACTGTTCGTCGAACACCTTCGAACACCGTTAAAACCAATGGCAGGCAAACAAAAACACATAGAAAAACACATAGAAAACACCTTCAAAGGTGTCCAAAAGCTGACAAACTGCTCAGAAGACACAACTAACACATGGAAAAGTGACAAGTACATATAGTCATGCGAAAAGAAAAGAGGTGGAGGAGTAAAAGGAGGGGGAGACACAGATATAGGCATGTCACGCCCTTCTAAAATCCAAAAAGTGAGAAGCCGACACGGCCAGTCCGTTCCTGCCTGTGCCACCTCTGTGTCGCCGGGTTTGTGCCAGAGCCGCGGTGGACCCTGACGGCCAGCCCCCCTATCCCAATACTGGTGCCTGTCCGCCGGTGGGTCGAGGCCCCCCACGGTGGGGGGGGGAGTAACATCTGCAGATGAAAGACCATCTTCCAGCCAAACTAAGATGTCGACTTCTTTTCGTGGACAATGTGATACGATCCCATTCTTACGGACACGCCCATCGCTACAAATTCTAGATGAGGCACAAAAACAGCAGGTGCTTCAACGGATATCAAGTGCTCCTTCAAGTGGGCTCTCCATCACCTCAATTTCAACATCACAAATACTCCAGTCCTCAGAGGTGTCACCCCAATCGCACTTGCTTCCTCACAGCTCCCAAGTCTCCAGCTGCCCGTCTGAGTATGGGGTAACACAGATGGCTGAGTCTGCCCAGCTGTTTACTCATACTATAGCCTGGGAAACGGAGGTCTGCTCCAGAGCTTCTGTTAATCCAGATGAGGAAATGATCTGATCCGATGCCCAGAATCTTTATAAGTTGGATCCAGGACCAGATGAAGAAGGTTCTGAGCATAATGTAGACCCTTGTTCCCAAACTGTAACTCCTGTTGGTGGAGACAATGATGAAGACGATGATGAGACTCAAATACCTGATTGGAGCGACAACTTGACTTTTCGGTCAGGGCAGGAAGAGGTTGGCTCTGAGGGCGACGGGTGTGATAACACACAGGGTGATGATGACGAGGTTGGAGATCCCACTTACTGTCAACCCACATTCAGACAGTCGATGAGGTCAGCAGAGGAGGTGGAGGAGGATGTGACTAGCCCTGGGGATGGGGATGACTCGGTACCCGAGCATTTGCCTGGCCTTGGGGATGTCGCGGTGGTCGGCTCCCTGGCCCGTACCCTGGGGTCTCTCTTTAAAAGGGTGGATAATTGTTAATTTTATAAGAGTTCATGACGCCACCTGTGGTATCTGGTGACAAGCACCAGCGCTGCAGCAGTCCACTGAGGCCGGTGATAAGGCAGCTCGATGGTATAGCTCCCCACAGGTGGAGCTAGGTCTCAGGGCAGCGTATGCAGGGGGAATGCAGGACAGGCGAGACCCAGCTGGGTCAGAGCAAGAACGGGAACGGACACGGTAGTCACTTCAGTACCTTTTACTGGTGGAAATTCAGGCACATCCCGGAGCACTGTAGGGTGAAGGGTGCATATCAGGATCCTCCCCAATGAGCGGGTGTAGGGCCTCCTGTTTCTTGCCTCTGCGTAGTAAGTTTCTGACCTGCCTGGAGCTAGGCCTAACTTTGTCTCTGTCCTGCGCTGGCTGACCTTGTGGTAGGGCCTTCTCTTGGAGTTCACGCTCCCAGTATGCGGGGCCTAAGCGTCTCCTGGCTCTGTTACATATCAGCACCTTAGCGATCCTGGGACTTGTAGTTCTCCAGGGATTCCGGTTATGCCTTACTGGGTCATAGAGATACCGGTAAGCTCGGATCCTGTGTCCGGTAAATGCTTCGGGGTGAGCTGGTTAAGCACCTCTGCCCCTTATGTACTAACTCGCCACTCGCCTTCGGCCTACTCGGGCCCTCACTAGGCTATACACACTAATGGCAGCTTGCCGCGCTTCACTGATCTTACGGCACCGGCACACCTTAAGCTCTATCTGGGCTCCCTGAATCTAGCAAGCAGGAGCCTCGTGCTCCACTGCTGAACTATTAACTGCGTTCTCTAGACTAGACTGAGCTCCACTGCAGACTGACCTCTCTTAGGCTTCTCTACTGCAGGAACTCTTCAGAGGAACTGAACTGCCTAGCTCCACCTTCCCTATTTATATCCCTAACGGGCTCCCTCTGTTGGTCTGAGGTGGAAGGTGGAGATGTGTGAATGTTTATGGGGGCCTCTTGTGGAGGATTCCATCAATGCACTCTTGTAGGATCTGTGATACCAAGCGCAGCGGGGCATCACAGATGCTATTGACGACGAGGTTAGGTTGCGCCTTCCTGAACAGAGACGGAGTACTGGAAGCACATCAACAACTGCATCCTCAACCACAACTCTGCCTCTGACCACAAGTCGTAGTGGCTCTTCAGGTCACATGGGCTCTAAGCCTTGCATAGCCTGGGCATTTATTCAGATCGATAAGGATGACCCAACTCGTGTTATCTGTAATATTTGTCAGCAAAAGCTAAGTAGAGGCCAAAAAATACATAGTTTGAGTACTTCATGCATGTACCGTCACATGGATATGAAGCATAAGTTGCAGTGGGATGCTCACTGTGCTACAATGGGGCCTAGCCGGCTGGGCCAACCACCGTCTGCCCCATCTTGTGCATCCGCAGCCTCTTCATCCTCTGTGACTGGGGGGACAGCAGTCACACATGTTTTTGGACGCAGACCTGCCACCTCTTTACCCGCAACAGCCAGTGTGCTTGGCAGGTCATCAGTTCATTGGGAAGTGGAAACACCTGCTAGTGTTGAACGCTCTCCGACATCGAGAGCACCACCTTTGGATCAAGGCAACCTAACATGTCCGCCTGCATCTTCCTCACAGACCGGCAGTTGCCGGGGACACCCTACTCAACACCGTCTAAGCACAACAGCCAGCCCTCGGTCCCTCAGATGTGGAAAAGTAAAAGACCATTTCCTCCTAGCCATGAGAAAGCTAAGAGGTTGAATTTCACCATCTGCAAGCTGTTGGCTACAGAAATGCTGCCTTTCCACGTGGAGGACACAGAGGATTTTCAAGACCTTATGTCCGTCACAGTGCCCCAGTACCAGATGCCCAGTAGGCACTACTTCTCAAAGAAAGGTGTGCCTGCGCTCCACTAGCATGTCGCACACAACATCACCGCTTCTTTGAGAAACTCTGTGTGTGACAGGGTGCACTTCACCACAGACACTTGGACGAGAAGGCATGGACAGGGGCGTTACATGTCGCTGACTGGGCACTGGGTAACTATGGTGACAGCAGGACAAGGGGCTGCTGTCCAAGTCTTACCGTCCCCACGAGTTGTGTGTTAATCCTCTTTATCTCGAACTTCCTCCACTGCTTCTGCCTCCTCAACCTCCTCTCGGTCCTCCACTTGCACCCAAAGCCTGTCTGGTAATGCCACCTGCTTTCTAACTGCGCAGAAGGAATCCTGCACACCTCCTTACTATGCTGGCAGCAGGGCTCAACGCATCAGTGTTTACTTTGAAATGTCTGGGAAATGTGAGTCACACAGCTGAGGAGTTTTGGTCAGCTCTGGAGACCCAGTTTCATGAATGGTTGTCTCCACTGGACCTGCAACCAGGGAAGGCCATGTGCGACAATGATGCAAACCTGGGTGCGGCACTTCGCCGGGGCAATGTCACACACGTGCATTGTATGGCTCACGTGTTGAACCTGGTTGTCCAGCAATTTTTAGCCCACTATCCCGGACTAGATGGCCTTCTGCAGAGTGCACGGTCGCTGTGTGCTCACTTCCGCCGTTCGCATGCCGCAGTTCAACGTCTTACATGACTGCAGAAGTCGTTGGGCCTGCCAGTTCACCGGCTGAAATGCGATGTGCCGACACGGTGGAATTCAACTCTGCACATGTTGCAGCGACTGTGGCAGCACCGACAAGCCCTGGTGCAATACGTTCTGACGTATAGCCTGGGCCAACGAGATCCAGAGGTGGGGCAAATCACGCTGGAGGAGTGGTCTCAGATCAGGGACCTATGCACCCTTCTGCACAGTCTTGAAATGGCGACGAAGATGTTTAGTGCTGACGATTCCATTATCAGCATGACTATTACGGTGATTTACATGCTGGAGCACATGTTAAACAGAATTCGGAGTCAGGTGGTGGGGCAAGAGGAGGTGGAGGAAGTAGAGGAGGAGTCGTATGCGGAAGGGATAACATCTCCAAGGTCCAGACGGTTGGCAGCACCAAGGCGGCAGGCATGGGAGGGTGGGGGAGAGGGATTAACCAGGGCGCATGGTAGCAGCCAAACTGTTGAGGAAGGTGCAGGAGCCGAGGAAGAAGTGGAGGACGAACTGGCAATGGGCATGGAAGACTCATCAGATGAGGGAGACCTTGATCACATTTCTGTTGTGCGAGGTTGGAGGGAGAGGGCAGAGGAAGGAAGCATGATTCTTACCTCGCTACCAACACAACAAGGACTTGGTCCTTCTGGATGCGCAAGACACATGAGTGCCTTCTTGCTGCACTACCTGCAACATGACCCCCGGATTGTCAGAATTCAAAGTAATCCCGACTACTGGGTTTCCACACTCTTAGATCCCCGGTACAAAAGTATATTTGCCGAAATTATTCCTGCCATAAAAAGGTATTGACGAATGCAGGAGTATCTGTTGCAGAATCTTACATGTGCTTTTCCACAAAACACCAGTGGTGCACGTAGTGAATCTCACAGTTCTAACTTGCCAACGGTGGGACTGTCAAGTCTTCATCACTCAAACAGTAACAGTAACACAGTATCTGCTGGTAACAGCAATTTTGTGGAATCGTTTCACCACTTTTTTAGGCCATCCTTTGCAAGGCCACAGGAGACAAGAAGTCTGACACATAGTCAATGCCTAGAGAGGATGGTACAGGAGAATCTCCAAGTGAACATCGAAGCCATGACTGTGTCACTGGACCCTTGCTCATTTTGGTATTCCAATCTTGAAAAATTGCCGGAGCTCGCCACTCACGCCTTGGAGATCTTGTCATGCCATGCAGCCAGCGTTCTCTCTGAACGTGTGTTCAGCGCTGCTGGTGGTGTGCTGACAGATAAGCGCACTCGGCTGTCCACTGAGAATGTAGACAGACTCACGTTCATAAAGATGATCAAATCATGGATTCGCAAGGACATTTCTACCCCTGTGTCATCCTTGGGAGACTAAAAGCTTGGGGATTTGGTAAAATCACCTCACCAACCGTTTTAAGCAACAGTGGGGCAATTGATGCCACTTAACCCTAGAACGCATGACCATAAAAATCTACACTTTCACATACCTGGGGCCCTTTAGGCCCGTGTGCAAATAACATGGAATAACTCAAACTCAAATGACAAACAACTATATACATGAAGAATACCTAGAGTTTCAAAATTCTAACTAAAGCAATCTTGCAGAAAATAGAAAACAATTAACTGGGCGGGCCTGCAAGACCACAGGTATGCGTTCTAGGGTTAAGTGGTGTCTGTGCCACAATTTTGGGAGTCCCCTTGCTGTGTCTTACGTGACGTTGGCATCGTCAATTCCAGGTGGGTTGGGTCGCACCCCCCCCTTTTAACTGTAAGAAACTACATACACTATGGCTTGGGGTAACACAGATGGTTGAGTCTGAAGAGCTGTTTACTCAGAGGTCTGCTCCAAATCTTCAGTGTCTGCTAGTCAGCGTAGAATTTTTAACTGCATCTAGCCTAGGCAATACTTTGGGCTTAGTAGCCCAGCTGTGAAGAAAGCTGCACCGCCTGTGTATCTAATAAGAATTTTTAAATTAATCTAGCCTAGGCAGACTGTGGGGACCCCCAACCAAACCCAGATGCTCAGCCCCCCTACCGCCCCCCTTTCATGGACAACCCAATAATGTAACTCTTACAACTGGATGGGTGAGGATCGGTCACAGCTTTATTAACTCTTTATACTCATTCCATTAGAAAGGCATTTTATTTCTAAAATAATTCAGCTTGTTGCAGCATGCCCTGGGTCCCCACTCCGGCAAGTTGGCCAACAAGTGTAACTCTCCAACATGTCCTTTCTATTTCCAGGCCACGGAGGATCCAGCGTACTCGTATGCAGGACTCTGACCCCCACCCATCACTCTTAACGCTTGTTCCACTCCGTCCTGGAGTCCTTACAGGAATATGTCCAGTTCAATATCTATTAAGTGAACACCGTCGGGCCGTATGAGGCCTGCTTTATCTCCTTCCAGTTGTCGGTGTCGTATCACTACACCGCCTCTGTCTCTTCTAAATTTTGCCATCCGAATATTTATTACCCGCCTTGTCCATTCGATGGCCGTGATGTCTCGCGCACCTTGCCATACCGCTATCGGCACAATCTCTGACCATACTATAGCTAATTTTGTGAAAAATTCTCTGAAGCGCAAAGTGTCTAGTTTCATTATTGCCATTAGTTATGCGCTCTTGTGATGACCTAGGTTGTTTCCCCCGGCCTGTATAACTAAGATGACCGGACCTCTTGCCTCTCTCCCTACCTTGATTACCTCCATTAGTACCTGTGGCCATAGCAGGCCTCTAATACCTCTCCAGTTGAAATATGTGTTATGAAACTCTAATTTCCTCCCGCATGGGCGGACTTTCGCCCTTTTTTGTGCCCAATATATATACGAGTGGCCTATCACTCACACTGTTGGCTTAGCGTCACCTGTAAAAGAAACAAACCACGTTAGGATAACAAGTCCGGTCTTATGTATCTCGCCAAACACGTGGATCGCCATCTCCCTATCCTCTGAACTTCCGTTTCTGACAGTCCTGCTCTTGCTGCTTCCGTGGCTGCACCTATGCGGAATGAGTGTGTCCCGTAATCTTTGGGGTGGTTCCCTGCCGATGTTATGCATTTATTAAATATAGCTTGGAACAGGTATCTTGATAATGGCGTTCCATCAATGTGTGATAGGAAGAAATTACTTTGTGATCTGATGGTTAGATATGTTTTTACTATTGTTACCCGACTCAGTGTACCGTTTGTGGGTTGTAGAAGTACCCAAGTACCCCTGCCCGCTGGAACCGTTTTCGATTGGTGTATGCGTACACGTATTGCATTATTGGCTATGACTACTTCCTGGTGTAATAAGCGTCCACTGGTGGTAATTTTGGATTGAGGGACTAATTCGCTTATACATAGCGCCCCGAAGAAGGCGATCACAAATGCAGTAGACATTAGTGTTGCTTCAAATTGTGAGTGTCATGTTAATGGTGTTAGGGATAAGATGTGAGAAATCAGTTTTAGTGACACGGGACGGGACGTCTACATTCCTGACTTGGCTGACCCCTTTTCCACCCTTTTATGGATTGTCTGATGACGAATCTTTGTCACATCTCCCCAATTCAGTAGTTGGAAGTGAAATGCTACTCCGGTCAGACACCGCTGCGCTGACGCCCCTGATATGCCCCTCATCATTAACTGGTGGAGAAATTCTATGGTGACTTGTGATTTGGCTTGTTCACATTGGTCAACCCGTCTGCCTGCTACTAGTCGTGTCCACTCTTCCCATGCCTTACCATATGCTTGCCACGTTGACGGGGCAACTGACGCTCTGATTAATGGCATCAACTATTCGCCACTAGATCCCATAGGGAGGGTGGGCAACTGTTGCCCGATGGGTGGGAGTTGTGGAAGAGCTCTGTGAAAATCTGCCAATTGAATTGTTATAAAGCGTTAGCAGCAGCTTTATACCCCTCAGCATAGTGGCTAGCGCGGACCCATACATTGTGTTTTAGGCACAGGAATACTAGCCTGCGTAGTAGGCCTAGCACTGGGAGAGACGATGATGCCATCTTATTAATGCAGTGCGCTAGGCTGGTGTATGGGGTTATGAAGCGTATATTTTTGTTAGCCAGGCACGCGCCCCATATTTCTATTGCTACCACTATTGGGAAAAATTATTTTCAGGGCTAGATGCAGCTAAAAATTATTATTAATTTCAAAGCTGGTGGAGCTTGGTATAGATGGCCTAATACAATGAGTCCCACACACTGCTAGAAGCCCAAATATTTTTTCAGAGGTAGATGCAGATAAAAATTATTTTTAATTTGCAACCTGATGGAGGTCAGTATAGATGGACTAATAGAGAAAGTCCCACACACTGCTAGAAGGCCAAATATTTTTTCAGAGCTAGATGCAGATAAAAATTATATTCAATTTGCAACCTGATGGAGGTCAGTATAGATGGACTAATAGAGAAAGTCCCACACACTTCTAGAAGGCCAAATATTTTTTCAGAGCTAGATGCAGATAAAAATTATATTCAATTTGCAACCTGATGGAGGTCACTATAGATGGACTAATAGAACAAGTCCCACACACAGCTAGAAGCCCAAATATTTTTTCAGAGGTACGGTAGATGCAGATAAAAATTATTTTTAATTTGCAACCTGATGGAGGTCAATATAGATGGACTAATACAACAAGTCCCACACACAGCTAGAAGCCCAATATTTTTTCAGAGCTAGATGCAGACAAAAAATTATTTTGAATTTGTAACCTGATGGAGGTCAGTATAGATGGACTAATAGAGAAAGTCCCACACACTGCTAGAAGGCCCAATATTTTTTCAGAGGTAGATGCATAAAAAATATATTCAGTTTCCAACCTGATGGAGGTCAGTATAGATGTATAGATGGACTAATACAACAAGTCCCACACACAGCTAGAAGCCCAATATTTTTTCAGAGGTAGATGCAGAAAAAAATATATTCAGTTTGCAACCTGATGGAGGTCTGTATAGATGGATTAATAGAACAAGTCCCACACACAGCTAGAAGCCCAATATTTTTTCAGAGGTAGATGCAGAAAAAAATATATTCAGTTTGCAACCTGATGGAGGTCTGTATAGATGGATTAATAGAACAAGTCCCACACACAGCTAGAAGCCCAATATTTTTTCAGAGGTAGATGCAGAAAAAAATATATTCAGTTTGCAAACTGATGGAGGTCTGTATAGATGGATTAATAGAACAAGTCCCACACACAGCTAGAAGCCCAATATTTTTTCAGAGGTAGATGCAGAAAAAAATATATTCAGTTTGCCACCTGATGGAGGTCTGTATAGATGGATTAATAGAACAAGTCCCACACACAGCTAGAAGCCCAATATTTTTTCAGAGGTAGATGCAGAAAAAAATATATTCAGTTTGCAACCTGATGGAGGTCAGTATAGATGGACTAATACAACAAGTCCCACACACAGCTAGAAGCCCAATATTTTTTCAGAGCTAGATGCAGACAAAAAATTATTTTGAATTTGCAACCTGATGGAGGTCAGTATAGATGGACTAATAGAGAAAGTCCCACACACTGCTAGAAGGCCACATATTTTTTCAGAGGTAGATGCAGAAAAAAATATATTCAGTTTGCAACCTGATGGAGGTCTGTATAGATGGATTAATAGAACAAGTCCCACACACAGCTAGAAGCCCAATATTTTTTCAGAGGTAGATGCAGAAAAAAATATATTCAGTTTGCAACCTGATGGAGGTCAGTATAGATGGACTAATACAACAAGTCCCACACACAGCTAGAAGCCCAATATTTTTTCAGAGGTAGATGCAGAAAAAAATATATTAAGTTTGCAACCTAATGGAGGTCTGTATAGATGGATTAATAGAACAAGTCCCACACAAAGCTAGAAGCCCAAATATTTTTTCAGAGGTAGATGCAGATAAAAATTATTTTTAATTTGCAACCTGATGGAGGTCAGTATAGATGGACTAATAGAGAAAGTCCCACACACTGCTAGAAGGCCAAATATTTTTTCAGAGCTAGATGCAGATAAAAATTATATTCAATTTGCAACCTGATGGAGGTCAGTATAGATGGACTAATAGAACAAGTCCCACACACAGCAAGAAGCCCAAATATTTTTCCAGAGGTACTGTAGATGCAGATAAAAATTATTTTTAATTTGCAACCTGATGGAGGTCAGTATAGATGGACTAATACAACAAGTTCCACACACAGCTAGAAGCCCAATATTTTTTCAGAGGTAGATGCAGAAAAAAATATACTCAGTTTGCAACCTGAAGGAGGTCTGTATAGATGGATTAATAGAACAAGTCCCACACACAGCTAGAAGCCCAATATTTTTTCAGAGCTAGATGCAGAAAAAAATTATATTCAATTTGCAACCTGATGGAGGTCAGTATAGATGGACTAATAGAATGATGCTATGCCCAAAAGATTTTACTTCACTAGGTGCAGTAAAAAAATTGGTATTCTATACACAGGTGGTATATCTTGCAACACAGATAGGCTACTCCACTGACTAACACACTCTGCAATAGGCCAAAAAGGATTAGCTTTGCTAGATTCAGCCAAATGCTGTGAAAAAAACTTGCACAGCACTGGCACAGACCTGCCTGGCAAAAACTGATAGGAACTGATGTAACCTAGTCCTGAAAAGGACTCCAATTACAATTAGTCTTTACTCCCACAACCTATCTATTTAAGAGCACAGACCTGCCTGATAAAAGTCATAGGAAATGCTGTAACCTAGTCCTTAAAAGGACTGCAATCACAACTATTCCCTACTCCCAAGCTATCTGTAGATTTGTGCGAAAATTGGCTTGAAATTAACAAGGTATAGCGCACACAGCAACAGCGGTGCCGTCTAACACGCAGCTGCAGCAGTGAGAAAATGGTGGCGATGGGGAAAATGGCTTGGTCTTATAGGGCAAGGACATGTGACATACACTGCCAATGACACATGCCCTTGCTAGTGTGAAAAAAAGCACTTCGCAGCGTGTGTGCGCTGCTGATAGGCTGACAGAATGCACCTCCCCACTGTAAATGCGGGAAAGAGAAAAAAAAAATGGAGATCTTCATTGTTCCTGCAGAGATCCATCCCCTGCCCCTCCCCCCACCCCGCTGTACACTCAAACTGCGTATTAACATTAATTTTCATCATTACTGAGAAAAAATCCAGTTATGATTTTGATGCACGAACAGTTATCGAACATAACCTCGAACAGCCGAATTTTTCTCAAATTGTTCGTGTTCGCCGAACGGCTCGAACACGGCCCAAAACAGCTCGAATTTGAGATTGGCGAACAGTTCGAGTAGAACAACGCTCATCTCTACTTGTGAGAGTACTCCACGCATCAGGGTCTGTGCAGTGGGACAGTCTGAGCAACCTCTCCCAGACCTTTGACAGTGTTCCCCTGCCTCTGCTGGATCGTATTTGTGTCTCTCTCACTTGTACTCTTTGATTGTCCAACAAATTGTGACTACTGCCACCAGCGTTTTCAGATTTTTTAAAATAATTTTGCAAAAAGGGCCTTCTGATACTGTCACATTTTAGTAGACCTGTCTGCCGTGGGAATAGGAGATAGAAAGTTCTTTTGTAGCATGGGTCTAGAAGTGTCACCATCGAGTAATGACTGTCACCCAAAATTTTGAGAACGCGAGGGTCACGGGAAAGGCAGCATAACAAAAACTGAGCAATGTGTGCCAGACTGCTAACAGGCAAGGCTTCTGTAGCCTCACCAAGAGGATGACTGACCATGCTCTCCTCTTCCTCCTCCCTCTCCTAAGTCCATCCACGCTGAACAGACGGCATGACAGTTGTGTGGGTAGTACCATCTATAGCGCAGGAAACTAGTTTCTGTTCTTCCTCCTCCTTCTCTTCCTCATTGTCACCCAAATCCACATTGGGATAAGATGAGGCTGGGCTGTGTATAATCACCCTGTATGGTTCCTTGCTCCATCTCATCGTGCTCCACCTGCAATGCCTCTTTTTTAATTGTGAGCAGTGATTGCTTCAGAAGACAGAGAAGCGGGATGATGACGCTAATTATGGCATCATCACCGATCACCATCTTGGTGAATTCCTGAAAGTTTTAAAGGACGGCACAGATGTCTGACATCCATGTCCACTCTTGAGGTCTTATGGTAGGAGGCTGACCTGAACACCGATGGACATTTTGAAGCTGGTACTCAACAACTGCTACAGTATGTCCTGCTCACAAATCCTTCCCAACATATGCAATGTTGAGTTCTAATAAGTGGGGACATCGCACACCAGTCGGTGAGCTGGATGCTGAAAACACTGCTGAAGCACGGCAACGGCGACGGAAGTTGGAGCTGACATTCTAAAATGGGCACACACATGGCGTACTTTGTCAAGCAGATCCGGCAAATCTTGATAGGTTTTGAGAAACCAATGAACATGGGCCAGGCAAGGTACATGTGTATTCTTGCCTCACTTCAGAGCCACCGGCCATTGCCCCACACGACCATGCCTGGCTTTAGGCTTAACAGTCACAGCCACAAATCGGCCTGATCTTTCAGAGCTGTCAACAAATCTTCAGCAGTGTGCGGTTTGTTACCTAAGCATATTTGCTTTAGCATAGCCTGTTTCCACTTGGCAGGGGCAGTGCTGCAGTGTTTCCAGCTTGTGATTGATGTGGTCATTTCGGAGATGGAGGCTGAAGAGGCGGAGGAGGATGAGGAGGTGCAGGAGCTGTAGAATGTGGGGCAACCCTAAATTGACCCAGGCCCCGCAATCCTCGGCGTCGGGAGGACCTGTTCCGTCCCAAGGTCTTACTGGGTCCCGGCTTCCACTATATTAACCCAGTGTGCCATCAGAAAGATGTACCATCCGTGCCACAAGCATTTGTCTACGTGTCCGTGGTTAGGTGGACTTTTCAGAAGCTGCGTTGTTAAGGTCACGGCTAATGTTATGTGTCACCTGCTTGTGTAATGCGGGAACGGCACACCGGGAGAAATAGTGGCGGCTGGGGACCGAGTATCAAAGGACGGCCGCAGCCATCAGGTTGTGGAAATTTTCCATTTCCACGAGGCTAAAAGGCAACATTTCGAGTGCAAGCTTTCGCGAAATGTGTGAATTTAGTAGTGTGGCCTGTGGGGTGTTGACTGCGCATTTGCGCTTGCGTTCCAAGGACTGGGGTAGGGACAACTGAACGATGCAGTGGAACAAGGACGTGGATGTGGTTGCTGATGGTGCTAGTGGAGAGTGTGCAACAACAGGTTCCGGACAGGAGGCATCTTTTCATGTGCCATGGACAGAGAATTTACGTGCATGCCATGCACAACAGCGGAACAAGCAGAGAATGCCAAGAATGTGCAATGCAGTCATCAAAGCAAAAGGTGACTACTTTGAAGAACCTAGAATATAAGACATATTTTCAGTTGTTTCACACTTTTTTTGTTAAATATATAATACCACACGTGTTAATTCATTGTTTTGAAGCTTTCAGTGTGAATGTACAATTTTCATAGTCATGAAATTACAGAAAAATCTTTAAATGAGAAGGTGTGTCCAAACTTTTGGTCTGTACTGTATACTCCTGGAGTACTACTACCTATATCTGACTATTACACCTCCAATTCTGTCCCTCACTCAGGAGCTGCTCTCCCGACTCGGCCTGTTTCCGGGATAAACTCTGATGAGCCTAGCGTCACCAGGTCTTATATAGACCCGATGACGCTATGCGTCCAGCAAATCACTGTAATGCCACAACCAACATGACTACTGCATTGGAGTGCATGGCAAGAGATCCCAGCATGTTCATTGGCTCTCAGAAGAGCGCCAAACATGCAGGGTGGGGACCCGAGCTCCCGCCCGAGCAACCAGGAAATTCTCACCGAGCATGTTGAGCAGTGTGATGCTCGGGCGAGTACTGAGCAGTGGCGATTACATCAGCTCATCACTAATCAGAACTTTTCGTGAGAAAACTGAAGATTGGGCTTCATTCAACCTTACAACAGGACAATGATTTTGATTCCCAAGTATACGTTCAAGTAGACAAAGTTTTTGGTTTCGCTAGAAGTCCTGTAAGATTCTGGAGTGACTGCCACGGTTGCCTTTATTGAACCCCATAGAAACTCTTTAATGAGATTTGAAGAAATGCATGCAAATCCATAAATCCAAGAATATTAGTGGATTCTGGAGGCTATTGCCCATGATTAGCAAGCTAAGATTCCTCAGTAGTGCTGCCAGAATCTAGTGTCTGGCTATGCTTCATGTTTGCAGCAAATCATAACAGCCAATGGATGCTCTACTAAGTACTAAAGATCCTCGTGCTGAAGGGAATAAATAATTCTGAGATGGCACTAGTCATTAAAATTGGCATTTTGTTTTGGATTTGGAGAATCCACTTATATTAGTTTTATTAAGCTATTTAAAATGTTCTTGTTTGATTAATTTATTGCAAACAATAGAAAGTTTGTAAATGTTGCTAATATACCTAATGGGGTTAAATAATTTTGATTGTAATTGTTTATTTTGTGCATAGTTCTCTATTTCAGTAAGCCTAAAAAGAGGACACAATGTAAAACATTCTCATATAAAATACCAGCAGTCTCATTTCATTTCTAATTGAAGGTTTCATTTGAAACAACGAAGTAATAATTGGAAATACGTGCAATACATGACTGCAAATTTGTGTAATGAGTTGCACTAATACATCATTGATTTCCTCTCATTTTTTATATTATAGAGAAGTTAGCACAGTCCTTTGTGACAAAGTAGTAATATGCTACAACTAACAAGGCTTACTAGTGAATGAAAAGATAGGTTAAGAAAAAGACTGGGAAGCATTTGTTTTCATTTTTCAACTCAATACGACTTGTCACTATGAGTTTGCTGTTAATAGTGAAGCTGCCTTGATAAGGCAGTATTGGGCTAGTCTCCTGATATACTGCATCTATTGAGAAAGAAGAACACCTTTATTGCTGTATTGTGTTGTGAAATACACTGTAAAACACAATAATGCAAATCACTTTGATTTGCTGGTATCCAGTGGGTAACATTTTGTTAGGCCGCTACGCAGGAGAAGGGCTTTCTCGCGGCGTCCCGCCAGGCCCTTTCCTGCTGGTCAGTAGTTGTCAGCATTTAGGTTCCGTTCTAGGGATTCTAAGTGTGGTTTCTGCATTTCTGCTCATGTGCCGCTAAGCCACGCCACCTTGCGGTCATGTGCCACTAAGCCATGCCCCTTGCGGTCATGTGCCGCTAAGCAATGCCCCCTGCTGTCTCGTACAGCGTGGTTGGTTGTCCTGGGGGACTGGGGCTGTCTCTAGTGTATTTAAGGGCTCCGTGGGCAACGCCCCGGTGCCTAGTCTATCTCTTTCTAACCTGGGGTGAGGTCTCTGGCAGTAAATGCAGTGTGTGAGAGTTGTTGTCAAGGGTTCCTGCTGAAAGCTCCCTAGTCATCCTAGCCATCAATTAGGGCTAGGGGAATGCTGTAAGCAGCACGCTCTACCGTGTCAGTTCACCAGTTGGTGTCCGCGCCACGGAGGCGTCCTTGCTACCGATCCAGTATTCCAGGGTCCGCCATTGTATGTGTGGTCACACTGCCGCTTTTACATCCATCTGTTGGGTGCTGCAGAGATCCTCCTCCTCTTTAGGTACTTAGGTTCCAGGCCTTTCCTGGCCTGCAGCTATCTGCAGCTCTATACGCCGCCATCTAGTGCTCAGGCGTTTCATGCTGCCAAATCCTTCCTGCTCTGCACAGCGGTGTCTTGCAGTGCAGAAGTTTATTAGTTTTGTTTCTGGAGTGTTGTTAACTGGAGTACCTTGTTTAGTTACTACTAGTGTGTGCACTTAGCACCCTAGTTCATTTCTTTCTCTGTGCTTAGCTGAACATTCCTCTGGGACTCAGCTCCTGCAGCTCCTCTGCAGTCCGGTGGACCCCGACGTGTCCTTTAAGTTTTATTTTATTTTATTAAAGGACACGCCAGCATAACACATTTCTCCTTGCGGAGAGTGACATGTTAAGCATGTCAAGGTGAGGAGACTTTTAAAGCTGCATTGCTCCTCTTGGAAATATGCAAATTGTCTCTTCAGAGAGGAAGAGGACTAGAACTCTAGTGCCACCTATAGGAAGTAGCAATCCTAAAAGTCAATAGTGACCCTTTAACGAGCCTTGAGTCTGCAAATTGAGTTTCTGGTTCTGGCTTATATATTAAGTCATGTGATAAGGCTCGTTAAAGGGTCACTATTGACTTTTAGGATTGCTACTTCCTGTAGGTGGCACTAGAGTTCTAGTCCTCTTCCTCTCTGAAGAGACTATTTAATTTGCTGAGCATCCCTTACCTGATGAATTAATTGTATACCTCTTTTTTAACAGCATATTGTATATGGTTTCCAGATCTATGTTAAAAACATGGCTAAAGGGACATTCAAAAAATAAGAAAAGAAATAAATGAATTAAAAATCTATGTTCCAAATTTATTGTCTGCTATACTGATTACACAGACACACTAGTAGGTATAAAAGATTCATAGACTTGGACACTGGGGCATGAAACTTCACGGGAACTCAGGAACATCCTATCCTTTGAGAAATACCCATGATGTCTGCAGCTTTATGGATGTGGAATGCACAAACTAACTGGCTAAGAATTTGTTATTCGTTACCAGAAGTTATTAGAAAAGATAGTAGTTCCCTATTTTGCTGTTATCTTCAGAGTTCAATACACTACCTACTAGCCATGCTATGTACAGTATATGAATGTCATTGAAATGTTCAATGAATTGGACTACTTTGGATACGATTTTTCGTTTTTCATTTTTTCCTTCCTTTCTTCCAAGAGCCATAACATTTTTATTTTTCCACCAATATAGCTGTATAAGGGCTTGTTTTTTTGCAGGACAAGTAGTACTTTTGAATGACACCATTGATTTTACCATACATTGTACTGGAAAATGGGAAAAAAATTCCAAGTGAATGAAATTGCAAAAAAAACTGCACAATTGTTTATTGGGTTTTGTATTTACCATGTTAATTATATGGTAAAATTGACCTGGTAATAAAATTCTCCAGGTAAGCACAAGTGTGCAGATACCAAACATGTATAGTTTATTTTTTATTCAAGTGGTGATAAAAAATTCAGAAATTTGTTTGAACAAAAGTTTTTGCGTTTGTCTTCATTTACTGAGACCTGTAATGTTCACATTTGTTGTGGTCTGGGGCTGGCTGAGGGCCTATTTTTTGTGCCCTGGGCTGAAGTTTTTATTGATACCATTTTGGGGTAAATTTGATATTTTGAACGCCTTTTATTGCAATTTATTACAATGTTGCAGCAAACCATGAAACTTAACTCTGTCATTTTGATTTTTTTTCTCGTTTCGCCATTTACCGATTGGATTAATTTACTTTAGAATTTGATAGATTAGACATTTCTGAATGCAGCGATACCAAATATGTGAAATATATGTATTCTTTTCTATTGTTGATTTATTTTTAATGGGGCAAATAGATGGTGATTTCAACTTGTGTCTTTTTTTATATATATATTTTTTAAAACTTTTTTTTTCACTTTTTACTTTATTCAATAATCCCCTTAGGAGACTTAAAGCAGTGATTGTCTGATCACTTGTGCTATACATCGTGGTGACAGGTCATAATATCCCATCAGCACCTCGCGATCACGTGACAGGGGTGCCAATGGGCAGGATTTGTGATGCAATTCAGGACGGCGTGTGCTAAATGTCACTGTCAGTGATTGACAGCGGCATTTAAGTTAACAGCCATGGGTGGATTTTGGATCCACACGCAGCTGTTAGAGGCACTTGATGGCTGATTAAATCAGCCATCAAGTATAGGGAAAGATGTGCCGGAACCCGGTACATGGCTGATGACGTACATATATGTCAGCGATCGTAAAGGGGCTAACTTTGCATATTCAGAAATGTTTGGTTTCTCTATTTTTATTAGAATGGAAGAGAGTTGCTATTCAGAGTACTCTGAAAATTATTATGGCTCACCTGGTGAGGTGGGCTCACCTGATGTGGTGGATTCACTTAGTCGCAAGACTGGATGGAAAACTTGGAATTGAGGCATTTGTGCAGAGATACAGAGAAGCAGAATGACCACATGTCAAGTGGAACAATGTGGAGCTGTGAAGACCTTGGCGCAACATAGCAGTGCACAAATTCATGTATATCGGTGTAGCAGAGCTGATTATGCAGACAACACCTTCGAATAACAGACCCAGATTGGCAAAAAGACACTTTGTAGCAGCAAAGCTGAGTGTGTGGACAGCAAACAGGAACAACAAAGTTGGATTGGCAGAGAGGAACCTAGTTGTAGAATAGTCGAGTGTGCTGAAAGTTTGATGATTGGAGATATTTGAAAAGGAATATTTGACATGAGCATGATAATTAAATAGTACAACTACAAAATGACAAATATGTGTACAACGTTAGGCCCCAACAATTTGTTATGGTGCCTAGGTGCCCATGGTGCCTAGGTATTATTGTAGTTCTATACAGTGAAATAAAGATATCAGATTTTGTTAAAAGATGGCGAGAACAAAAAAGTGAAATTATTGAAAGAAGAGTGCATGATATTATACAGCTGTTACACAATTACTGATATTCCATCGTAGTACAGGGGTGGCTCAGGAAAAAAATATTTTATCAACAAATTGCCGCAAAATAACTACTGACTAGTCAAATTTACTCTTCATCTTTAAATTCTTGGACTGTTTTTTCTACTCTTGCCTAGTCAACTATCTGGAAAGGATATTGAAAACCAAATCAAAAGAGAAGTACAAAAAATAAGAGATAGTAGTATTCCTAATGCTGTCAAAGGGAACAATACTGAGCAGCATGTGGGGGTCTCAAACATAATCAGATGATTTGAAAACATACAAATGAATCTAGGAAAATCAGTAGAGTAGCTTCTGTTAATTATTGTTTTCGGTAGATCTGTTAAAACTTTACTTGACGGGAATATGTCAGCTAGTTTTTGCTATGTAATATGAGGGCAGCATGATTTAAGGGCTGAGACACTGATTTTAGCGATGTGTTACTTATTATTATTATTTATTTTTATAGCACCATTGATTCCATGGCTGAGTGCTGTTGTTTCAATACAATATGCATTTTATCAGCATGAGATTATCACTGCTTGACTAGGTGCCCCTGTGCATCCTAGCAGTGATTACTTAGCAGTAGTGTTGAGCGAGCATGCTCGACACTGCTCGGTACTCGCCCGAGCATCACGCTACTCGGGATGTTCGGTGAGCACCGAGCATTTCCAGGTTACTCGGGGGGGAGCTCGGGTCTCCGCCCTGCATGTTTGGCGCTCTTTACAGAGCCAATGAACATGCAGGGATTGCCAGACAGTCACTGTAATGCCGCAGCCATGTTGTTTGTAGGCATTACAGTGATTGGCTGGCCGCACAGCGTCACCTCGAGTATTTAAAACCGGGCGCCGCCATCTTGGACACAGTCGCTCCAGATTAGACAGTGTAGGGACAGCGCTGCTGAGCTAGGGAGAGATTTTTCCTGCGAAATAGTTGGTGTAGGGTCTGTAAAGGCTGCCAGAACAAACAAACAGTCCTTCCCAGGACTAATATCCTTCCCAGATATCAGGCAGGCAGGCAGGCTGTATAGGAGATGCAGTGGTTATACCAGCAAATGCTGCATTACAGTCCTGTGTGCTCCTGTTTCTGAAATTGCTGGACTTAGCTCCAGGTCTCGGGGGCAAGGAAAAATCCTTTTTTTTAATCTAAATCCTCTTTTTTTTTCCCTCCTTGACACTGTACAAATACCAGTCTTATTAACCTATTGGTGTCCCCCCCCCCCAAAAAAAAAGTGTGTCTCTGATTTTTCAGTCACAAATATATCTGTTGAAAAGAGTCTGGTATAGGCCACAGAAGTGTGGTTTTGCAGTTCCATGGGTCAAATCTCTGTAGTATCCAGTTTTGGGCCTTTTGTATCTAAAAAAAACAGTTTGAGTGTGTCGCTCACTGATCAGCCACAAATCTATATATTTAAAAAAGTCTGGTATACACCAGTGAATTAAAACTGTGGTTTTGCTGTTCCACAGTAAAAAATCTCTATTATCCTGCTTTTCGCATTTTTTGCCTTCAAAAAAACCAGTAGTGTCTCCTGACTGTTCTGACACAAAAATATATCTGTTGAAAATAGTCTGTTGTAGGCCCGACAAATCCCAGTGTGGTTTTGCAGTTCCACGGGTCAAATCTCTGTGGTATCCAGTTTTGGGCCTTTTGTCTCTAAAAAAAACAGTTTGTGTCGCTCACTGTTCAGCCGCAAATCTATATATTTAAAAAAGTCTGGTATACACCAGTAAATTAAAACTGTGGTTTTGCTGTTCCACTGTAAAAAATCTCTATTATCCTGCTTTTCACTTTTTTTGCCTTAAAAAAAACAGTAGTGTCTCCTGACTGTTCTGACACAAAAATATATCTGTTGAAAATAGTCAGTTGTAGGCCCGACAAATCCCAGTGTGGTTTTGCAGTTCCACAGGTCAAATCTCTGTAGTATCCAGTTTTGGGCCTTTTGTATCTAAAAAAAAAAATTGAGTGTGTCACTCGCTGTTCAGCCGCAAATCTATATATTTAAAAAAGTCTGGTATACATCAGTAAATTAAAACTGTGGTTTTGCTGTTCCACGGTAAAAAATCCCTATTATCCTGAATTTTGCTTTTTTTGCCTTAAAAAAAAACAGTAGTGTCTCCTGACTGTTCTGACACAAAAATATATCTGTTGAAAATAGTCTGTTGTAGGCCCGACAAATCCCAGTGTGGTTTTGCAGTTCCATGGGTCAAATCTCTGTAGTATCCAGTTTTGGGCCTTTTATATCTAAAAAAAAACAGCTTGAGTGTGTCGCTCACTGTTCTGCCGCAAATATATATATTTAAAATTTTATGGTATACCCCAGTAAAGAATAACTGTGGTTTTGCCATTCCACGGTAAAAAATCTCTATTATTCAGGTTTTGGTATTTTTTCCGTAAAGAAAAACAGTAATAGTTTATCCCTGATTGTTCTGATTGTTTAAAAGAGTCGGGTGTAGGCCAGAAAAATATAGAACTGTGGTTTTCCTCTTCCACGGTTCTAATATACTTTTTATTACCCTTTTTCCACTGATAGTGCGAGTGTAAGCTATTTTACTTCATTTACAAAGGGCAAGGCGTGTGGCAAGGGACGTGGAAGTGGACATTCTGGTGATGGTGCGTGCAGAGGACAGGGACGTGGCCAAGGTGAAAATGTGCCGCAACCAACAGCCACATCTTCTTGCTCCCACTTCTTGACCGAATTACTAGGGAAGCACAGAACAACACCAGTATTGCGAACTGATCAGTGTGAACAGGTTATTAATTGGATAGCAGATAATACTTCCAGTTACCTGAGCACCACCACCTCCGGTCTGTCTTCCACACGGTCAAATGTTAGTAGTCGTGAGTCTCGACCGCATACTCCTCCTCACCCTGATGCTCCTTCCTCCCACCATGCCGAGTGTCGTCAGACAGCAACTGATCCCACACTTGGACACTCTGATGAGCTGTTCACTGGTCCATTTCCATATTTGTGCCCCTCGCCTGCTCCGCTTGAAGTGGTGGAAGAGGAGATCCCATGTAGCGATGCTGAAATATTTGAACAGCCACGGCCACAGGAAGACGACGCTGGCAATTTGTCACAAGAGGTGGACGATGACGAGACAAAATTGCCAGGAAGTGAGGAGGAGGATCGTGGTGCGCAAGTGGAAGAGGAGGAGGTGGTGGATGATCTAGTGACTGACCCAACGTGGCAGGAAGACATGCAGAGTGAGGCAAGCAGCACACAGGGGGAGGGAGGCAGAGTACTCCAACAGGCAGGAAAAAGCAGTGTGGTGGCCGCGGACAGAAGGCGGCCAACCGTTCCCCGTAACACCAACACGAGGGATGTTGCCAGTACAAGCGGTAAGTCTTCCAGAGTCTGGAATTTTTTTAAAGACTCTGCTGATAACCCCAAAAAGGCCATTTGTACCACCTGCCGTGCCAGCATCAGCAGGGGTGACAAAACTATGAGCCTGACCGCCACCAGCATGATCAGGCACCCGGCAGCAAAACACCCAACTTTGTGGGGCGAACCCCAGGGTCCACAACCAGTGTCAGCGGGTGTCACCACTGCTTCTTCCACTGTTGTGCATGCAATAGAACCCCCTGTTGTGTGTGCAAGGCAATCCCCTGCCCATACTGCATGTAAAGATGCCCCCTCCTCTCAGTCTTCACTTTTTATGGCAGTTTCTCAAGAAACAGCATCAACGTCAACGTCCACGACCCACTGCAGCGTTCAATTGTCCATATCCCAGACCTTAGAACGAAAGCGGAAATTCGCAGTTAACGCCCCACAGTCCACAGTACTAAATTCGCACATTTCACGACTGCTTACACTGGAAATTCTGTCTTTTAGGCTGGTGGAGATGGAATCCATACGCAACCTTATGGCGGTGGCCGTCCCTCGGTACTCGGTCCCCAGCCGACACTATTTTGAGCAGTGTGCCATCCACGCACTACACAATCACGTGTCCCAAAACATCTGCTGTGCCCTCAACAACGCAGTTACTGGGAGAGTCCACCTGACAACGGACAAGTGGACAAGTGCTTGTGGCCACGGACGGTACATCTCCCTGACGGCACACTGGGTAAACATAGTGGTAGCCGGGACCCAGTCGGACCTTGGGACGGAACACATACTCCTCACATCGAGGATTGCGGGCCCTATGTCAGTCAGAGTTGCCCCCACAGTGTACTGCTCCTGCGCATCATCCTCCTCCTCCTCCTCATGCTCAGACTCCATCTCAGATATCACCACCTCAGTTACAAGCTGGAAGCACTGCAGTACTGCCTCCGCCAAGCGGCAACAGGCTGTGCTGAAACTCATAAGCTTAGGTGATAAACCTCACACTGCTTGTGAGTTGTGGACAGCTGTGAAAAAGCAGGCAGATCTGTGGCTGAGACCACTGAACATACATCCAGTCATGGTCGTGTGTGACAATGGCCGTAACCTGGTGGCGGCTCTGAAGTGAGGTGAGAATACACACGTACTATGCCTGGCTCATGTGCTTAACCTCGTGGTTCAGCGGTTTCTTAAATTGTACCCCGAGTTGCCAGATTTTCTCGTGAAAGTACGCTGCCTGTCAGCTCATTTTCGCAAGTCGGCTACAGCTTCCGCCGCCCTTGCTGTGTTGCAGCAGCGTTTGCAGCATCTGTCACACCGACTAGTGTGTGATGTCCCCACACGTTGGAACTCTACCCTCCACATGTTGCTAAGGATTTGTGAGCAGAAGAGAGCAGTTGTGGAGTACCAGCTGCAACAAGGCGGTCGATATTCAGGTCAGACTCCACACATAAGACCTCAGGAGTGGACCTGGATGTCTGACACATGTACCATCCTGACAAACTTTGAGGAGGCCACCAAGATGGTGAGTGGCGATGATGCCATCATTAGCGTCAGCATCCCACTTGTCTGTCTTTTACAACGCTCTCTGCAGAGAATTAAAGAGGAGGCATTGCAGCCTGAGTATATTGAGATGGATCAAGAAGCCGTAGTGGGCGATTACACACAGCCCAGCCTCATCTCATCCCAACGTGCATTGGGGGACAATGAGGGAGAGGAGGAGGAGGAGGAGGAGGAGGAGGTGGAAGAACAGGAGCTGGTATTATGAACTGTAGACGGTAGTACCTCTACAACTGTCATACCGTCGGTTCAGCGTGGGTGGCCTGAGGACAGGGGGGGGGATGAGGAGGAAGAGAACATGGTCTGTCGTCATCTTAGTGAGGACACGGAAATCTTGCCCATTACCAGTCTGGACGCATCGCTGACTTTATGTTACGCTGCATTAACCGTGACCCTCGCATTGTCAAAATGTTGGGTGACAGTCATTACTGGTTGGTGACACTTGTAGACCCCCGCTACAATGAGATCTTTCACTCTCATATTCCTGAGTTGGAAAGGTCTACAAAAATGGGGCAGTACCAGAAGGCCCTTGCTGCAGAACTGTTAAAAAAATCCCATCTGAACACGCTAGCGGCAGAGGTCACAGTTCGTTGTTGCCCAACCAAGGCATACATGCGAGAGAGACGCAACTCCAATCCAGCAGAGGCAGGGGAACACTGTCAATGTTCTTGGACAGTTTTCTCAGACCCTCCATTCGGACAGACCCTGAGGCGCGGGGTACTCTCACAAGGAGTGGAAAGTTTCAAAAGAAGGTGAGGGAGTACCTTGCCGACCGTACCAGTGTCCTACGTGATTCCTCTGTGCCTTTTAATTATTGGGTATCCAAGCTGGACACTTGGAATGAACTCGCTCTGTACGCCTTGGAGGTCCTCCCTGCCCTGCCACTAGTGTGTTATCGGAGCATGTTTTTAGTGCCGCTGGTGGAATTATAACTGATAAGCGCACTCGCCTGTCAACTGACAATGCTGACAAGCTGACCCTTATCAAAATGAACAAGGGCTGGATTGGGCCAGATTTCTCATCACCACCAAATGACAGCAGAGTAACATAAAGTCAAATCCACTGTGTTATTTCGGGAGGTGTATTCACATGCACCGCTTCACACCTACACATGGGTATATGCTTCCTCATTTCGGCTGTTTTATGCTCTTCTCCTTAAGCTCAGCCTCCAATACCACTATACCACCAGAGTGACCGTGGTCCATGCTTCCATTATTGAAAGTTCCTCCATCCTGATTTTTGTCAGCTTTTACTTGGAAGGCATAAGCAAAGACTGTGGGAGACCCTTTCCCCAATAATAAGAATAATATTTTTAAGATGCTGTACTGTATGGCTCTTACAAGGGGCATTAAAAGTATCTTGTTATACCACTCTGACCTCTTCGTCTCTTGTAAGGGGCATTAAAACTGTCTTGTTATACCACTCTGACCTCCACGTCTCTTCTGAGGGGCATTAAAAGCGTCTTGTTATACCACTCTGACCTCCACGTCTCTTCTGAGGGGCATTAAAAACGTATTGTTATACCACTCTGACCTCCACGTCTCTTCTGAGGGGCATTAAAAGCGTCTTGTTATACCTCTCTGACCTCCACGTCTCTTGTAAGGGGCATTAAAACCGTCTTGTTATACCACTCTGACCTCCACGTCTCTTGTAAGGGGCATTAAAACCATCTTGTTATACCACTCTGACCTCAACGTCTCTTCTGAGGGGCATTAAAAGCGTCTTGTTATACCACTCTGACCTCCACGTCTCTTGTAAGGGGCATTATAAGCGTCATGTTATACCACTCTGACCTCCACGTCTCTTCTGAGGGGCATTAAAAGCGTCTTGTTATACCACTCTGACCTCCACGTCTCTTGCAATGGGCATTAAAAGCATCTTGTTATACCATTCTGACCTCCACGTCTCTTCTGAGGGGCATTAAAAGCGTCTTTTTATACCACTGTGACCTCCACGTCTCTTCTGAGGGGCATTAAAAGTGTCTTGTTAAGCTACTGGGATCTCCACGACTCTTAGAACGGGCATTGCATTTCCTCATGAGTTTTGGAAGCTTTTGCTTGGAAGGCATAAGGAAATACTATGGGAGACCCACTCCCCAATAATGGGACTAATGTTTGTAATATGCTGTACTGCATGGCTCTTTTAAGAGGCATTGCAAGTTGCTCCATCCTAATTTTTGGAAGCTTTTACTTGGAAGGCATAAGCAAATACTATGGGAGACCCACTCTCCAATAATGGGACTAATGTTTGTAATATCCTGTACTGCATGGCTCTTGTAAGAGGAATTGCAAGTTGCTCCATCCTAATTTTTGGAAGCTTTTGCTTGAAAGGCATAAGCAAATACGATGGGAGACCCACTCCCCAATAATGTGACTTTTGTTTGTAATATGCTGTACTGCATGGCTCTTGTAAGAGGCATTGCAAGTTGCGCAGTCCTAATTTTTAGAAGCTTTTGCTTGGAAGGCATAAGCAAATACTATGGGAGACCCACTCCCCAATAATGGGAATAATATTTTTAAGATGCTGTACTGTATAGCTCTTCCAAGGGGCATTAAAACCGTCTTGTTATACCACTCTGACCTCCACGTCTCTTCTGAGGGGCATTAAAAGCGTCTTGTTATACCACTCTGACCTTCACGTCTCTTCTGAGGGGCATTAAAAGCGTCTTCTTATACCACTCTGACCTCCACGTCTCTTCTGAGGGGCATTAAAAGCGTCTTGTTATACCAATATGACCTCCTCGTCTCTTCTGAGGGGCATTAAAAGTGTCTTGTTATACAACTCTGACCTCAACGTCTCATGTAAGGGGCATTAAAAGAGTCTTGTTATACCACTCTGACCTCTACGTCTCTTCTGAGGGGCATTAAAAGCGTCTTGTTATACCACTCTGACCTCCACGTCTCTTCTGAGGGGCATTAAAAGTGTCTTGTTATACCACTCTGACCTCCACTTCTCTTCTGAGGGGCATTAAAAGCGTCTTGTTATACCACTCTGACCTCCTCGTCTCTTCTGAGGGGCATTAAAAGAGTTTTGTTATACCATTCTGACCTCCACGTCTCTTCTGAGGGGCATTAAAACCGTCTTGTTATACCACTCTGACCTCCACGTCTCTTCTGAGGGGCATTAAAAGCGTCTTGTTATACCACTCTGACCTCCTCGTCTCTTCTGAGGGGCATTAAAAGAGTTTTGTTATAACACTCTGACCTCCACGTCTCTTCTGAGGGGCATTAAAACCGTCTTGCTATACCACTCTGACCTCCAAGTCTCTTCTGAGGGGCATTAAAAGCGTCTTGTTATACCACTCTGACCTCCTCGTCTCTTCTGAGGGGCATTAAAAGAGTTTTGTTATACCACTCTGACCTCCACGTCTCTTCTGAGGGGCATTAAAAGCGTCTTGATATACCACTCTGACCTCCAAGTCTCTTCTGAGGGGCATTAAAACCGCCTTGTTAAACCACTCTGGCCTCCATGTCTCTTCTGAGGGGCATTAAAAGCATCTTGTTATACCACTCTGACCTCCACGTCTCTTCTGAGGGGCATTAAAAGCGTCTTGTTATAACACTCTGACCTCCACATCTCTTCTGAGGGGCATTAAAAGCGTCTTGATATACCACTCTGACCTCCACATCTCTTCTGAGGGGCATTAAAAGTGTCTTGTTATACCACGCTGACCTCCACGTCTCTTCTGAGGGGCATTAAAAGCGTCTTGTTATACCACTCTGACCTCCACGTCTCTTGAAAGGGGCATTAAAACCGTCTTGCTATACCACTCTGACCTCCACGTCTCTTCTGAGGGGCATTAAAAGCGTCTTGATATACCACTCTGACCTCCAAGTCTCTTCTGAGGTGCATTAAAACCATCTTGTTAAACCACTCTGGCCTCCATGTCTCTTCTGAGGGGCATTAAAAGCGTCTTGTTATACCTCTCTGACCTCCACGTCTCTTCTGAGGGGCATTAAAAGCGTCTTGTTATACCACTCTGACCTCCACATCTCTTCTGAGGGGCATTAAAAGCATCTTGATATACCACTCTGACCTCCACGTCTCTTCTGAGGGGCATTAAAAGCGTCTTGTTATACCACTCTGACCTCCACGTCTCTTCTGAGGGGCATTAAAAGCGTCTTGTTATACCACTCTGACCTCCACGTCTCTTCTGAGGGTCATTAAAAGCGTCTTGTTATACCACTCTGACCTCCACGTCTCTTGAAAGGGGCATTAAAACCATCTTGTTATACCACTCTGGCCTCCACGTCTCTTCTGAGGGGGATTAAAAGCGTCTTGTTATACCACTCTGACCTCCACATCTCTTCTGAGGGGCATTAAAAGCGTCTTGTTATACCACTCTGACCTCCACGTCTCTTCTGAGGGGCATTAAAAGTGTCTTGTTATACCACTCTGAACTCCACGTCTCTTCTGAGGGGAATTAAAAGCGTCTTGTTATACCACTCTGACCTCCACGTCTCTTGAAAGGGGCATTAAAACCATCTTGCTATACCACTCTGACCTCCACGTCTCTTCTGAGGGGCATTAAAAGCGTCTTGTTATACCACTCTGACCTCCACGTCTCTTCTGAGGGGCATTAAAAGCGTCTTGTTATACCACTCTGACCTCCACGTCTCTTGAAAGGGGCATTAAAACCATCTTGTTATACCACTCTGGCCTCCACGTCTCTTCTGAGTGGGATTAAAAGCGTCTTGTTATACCACTCTGACGTCCACATCTCTTCTGAGGGGCATTAAAAGCGTCTTGTTATACCACTCTGACCTCCACGTCTCTTCTGAGGGGCATTAAAAGTGTCTTGTTATACCACTCTGACCTCCACGTCTCTTCTGAGGGGAAATAAAAGCGTCTTGTTATACCACTCTGACCTCCACGTCTCTTCTGAGGGGCATTAAAAGCGTCTTGTTATACCACTCTGACCTCCACGTCTCTTGAAAGGGGCATTAAAACCATCTTGTTATACCACTCTGGCTTCCACGTCTCTTCTGAGGGGGATTAAAAGCGTCTTGTTATACCACTCTGACCTCCACATCTCTTCTGAGGGGCATTAAAAGCGTCTTGTTATACCACTCTGACCTCCACATCTCTTCTGAGGGGCATTAAAAGTGTCTTGTTATACCACTCTGACCTCCACGTCTCTTCTGAGGGGAATTAAAAGCGTCTTGTTATACCACTCTGACCTCCACGTCTCTTGAAAGGGGCATTAAAACCATCTTGCTATACCACTCTGACCTCCACGTCTCTTCGGAGGGGCATTAAAAGCGTCTTGTTATACCACTCTGACCTCCAAGTCTCTTCTGAGGGGCATTAAAAGCGTCTTGTTATACCACTCTGACCTCCACGTCTCTTGAAAGGGTCATTAAAACCATCTTGTTATACCACTCTGGCCTCCACGTCTCTTCTGAGGGGGATTAAAAGCGTCTTGTTATACCACTCTGACCTCCACATCTCTTCTGAGGGGCATTAAAAGCGTCTTGTTATACCACTCTGACCTCCACGTCTCTTCTGAGGGGCATTAAAAGTGTCTTGTTATACCACTCTGACCTCCACGTCTCTTCTGAGGGGAATTAAAAGCGTCTTGTTATACCACTCTGACCTCCACGTCTCTTGAAAGGGGCATTAAAACCATCTTGCTATACCACTCTGACCTCCACGTCTCTTCTGAGGGGCATTAAAAGCGTCTTGATATACCACTCTGACCTCCAAGTCTCTTCTGAGGTGCATTAAAACCGTCTTGTTAAACCACTCTGACCTCCACGTCTCTTGAAAGGGGCATTAAAACCATCTTGTTATACCACTGTGGCCTCCACGTCTCTTCTGAGGGGGATTAAAAGCGTCTTGTTATACCACTCTGACCTCCACATCTCTTCTGAGTTGCATTAAAAGCATCTTGTTATACCACTCTGACCTCCACGTCTCTTCTGAGGGGCATTAAAAGTGTCTTGTTATACCACTCTGACCTCCACGTCTCTTCTGAGGGGAATTAAAAGCGTCTTGTTATACCACTCTGACCTCCACGTCTCTTGAAAGGGGAATTAAAAGCGTCTTGTTATACCACTCTGACCTCCACGTCTCTTGAAAGGGGCATTAAAACCATCTTGCTATACCACTCTGACCTCCACGTCTCTTCTGAGGGGCATTAAAAGCGTCTTGTTATACCACTCTGACCTCCACGTCTCTTCTGAGGGGCATTAAAAGCGTCTTGTTATACCACTCTGACCTCCACGTCTCTTGAAAGGGGCATTAAACCATCTTGTTATACCACTCTGGCCTCCACGTCTCTTCTGAGGGGGATTAAAAGCGTCTTGTTATACCACTCTGACCTCCACATCTCTTCTGAGGGGCATTAAAAGTGTCTTGTTATACCACTCTGACCTCCACGTCTCTTCTGAGGGGCATTAAAAGTGTCTTGTTATACCACTCTGACCTCCACGTCTCTTCTGAGGGGAATTAAAAGCGTCTTGTTATACCACTCTGACCTCCACGTCTCTTGAAAGGGGCATTAAAACCATCTTGCTATACCACTCTGACCTCCACGTCTCTTCTGAGGGGCATTAAAAGCGTCTTGTTATACCACTCTGACCTCCACGTCTCTTCTGAGGGGCATTAAAAGCGTCTTGTTATACCACTCTGACCTCCACGTCTCTTGAAAGGGGCATTAAAACCATCTTGTTATACCACTCTGACCTCCACGTCTCTTCTGAGGGGCATTAAAAGTGTCTTGTTATACCACTCTGACCTCCACGTCTCTTCTGAGGGGAATTAAAAGCGTCTTGTTATACCACTCTGACCTCCACGTCTCTTGAAAGGGGCATTAAAACCATCTTGTTATATGACTCTGGCCTCCACGTCTCTTCTGAGGGGGATTAAAAGCGTCTTGTTATATCACTCTGACCTCCACATCACTTCTGAGGGGCAATAAAAGCGTCTTGTTATACCACTCTGACCTCCACGTCATTTCTGAGGGGCATTAAAAGCATCTTGTTATAGCACTCTGACCTCCACGTCTCTTGCAAGGGCATTAAAACCGTCTTTTATACCACTCTGACCTTCACGTCTCTTGTAAGGTGCATTTAAACTGTCTTGTTATACCACTCTGACCTCCACGTCTCTTGTAAGGGGCATTAAAAGAGTCTTGTTATACCACTCTGACCTCCTCATCTCTTCTGTGGGGCATTAAAAGCGTCTTGTTATACCACTCTGACCTCCACGTCTCTTCTGAGTGGGATTAAAAGCATCTTGTTAAGCTACTAGGACCTCCACGTCTCTTCGAACGGGCATTGCATTTCCTCATAATTTTTGGAAGCTTTTGCTTGGAAGGCATAAGCAAATACCATGGGAGACCCACTCCCCAATAATGGGACTAATGTTTGTAATATGCTGTACTGCATGGCTCTTGTAAGAGGCATTGCAAGTTGCTCCGTCCTAATTTTTGGAAGCTTTTGCTTGGAAGGCATAAGCAAATACTATGGGAGACCCACTCCCCAATAATGGGACTAATGTTTGTAATATGCTGTACTGCATGGCTCTTGTAAGGGGCATTGCAAGTTGCTCCGTCCTAATTTTTGTAAGCTTTTGCTTGGAAGACATAAGCAAATACAATGGGAGACCCACTCCCCAATAATGGGACTCATGTTTGTAATATGCTGTACTGCATGGCTCTTGTAAGGGCATTAAAACCGTCTTGTTAAGCTACTGTGACCTCAACGTCTCTTCCAAGGGGCATTAAAACCGTCTTGTTAAACCACTCTGAACTCCACAGCTCTTCCAAGGGGCATTAAAACCATCTTGTTAAGCCACTGTGACCTCCACGTCTCTTCCACGGGGCATTGATATTGTCTTTTTATTCCACTGCGACCTCCACCACTCTTCCAAGGAGCATTAAAACCATCTTGCTAAACCACTCTGAACTCCACAGCTCTTCTAAGGGGCATTAAAACCATCTTGTTAAGCTTCTGTGACCTCAACATCTATTCCGCGGGGCATTGATATTGTAATTTTATTCCACTGTAACTTCCACGTTTCTTCCAAGGGCCATTAAAACTGTCTTGTTAAACCACTCTGAACTCCACAACTCTTCCAACGGGCAATAAAAGTGTCTTGTTAAGCTACTGTGACTTCCACATCTCTTCCACGGGGCATTGATATTGTCTTTTTATTCCAATTGCGACCTCCACCACTCTTCCAAGGGGCATTAAAACCATCTTGTTATGCTACTGTGACCTCCATGTCTCTTCCAAGGGGCATTAAAACCATCTTGTTAAACCACTCTGAACTCCATAGCTCTTCTAAGGAGCATTAAAACCATCTTGTTAAGCTACTGTGACCTCAACGTCTATTCCACGGGGCATTGATATTGTCTTTTTATTCCACTGTAACTTCCACCACTCTTCCAAGGGCCAATAAAACCGTCTTGTTAAACCACTCTGAACTCCACAGCTCTTCCAAGGGGCATTAAAACCGTCTTGTTAAGCTACTGTGACCTCCATGTCTCTTCCTCGGGGCATTGATATTGTCTTTTTATTCCACTGCAACCTCCACCACTCTTCCAAGGGGCATTAAAACCATCTTGTTACGCTACTGTGACCTCCACGTCTCTTCAAAGGGGCATTCAAAGCGTCTTCTTAAGCCACTCTGAACTCCACAGCTCTTCCAAGGTGCATTGAAATGTTGTTTTTAATTACCTTACCTCTAATCTCCATGACTCTTCCAACGGGCATTGCATTTCCTCCTAATTTTAGTCAGCTTTTGCTTTTCAATGCAAAGGTCAAAACTAAGGGAGACCCACTCCCCAATAATGGGTAGAAGGTTTTAAGTACACTGTAATCCACATCTGTTTCAAGGGGCATTGCAGTTCCTCATAATTTTTGGAAAGCCTTCCATTCACTGCTAAGGCCAACAGTGCACAGGAGACCCAGTTGCTATAAATGGAAAAAAAGGTTTAGTTAAGGCCCTCTGACCTCCATGTCATTTCCAAGGGGCATTGGTGGGCCTCAAAATTTTTGGTAGGCATTGCACTCACTGTATGCCCTATAACTGTGTAGCCAAACCGCTCCTTTTGTTACAGAATCATATCCTACAAGACATATGTGGTTGACTGGCCTGATATTGATGTGAATGGTCCCTGTTCCTCCTGCTCTTTCTCCTTTGCCACTACCTCATCCATCATTTATCACCTGAAGCTTTGTTTTAACGGGAGTCATAGTACTTGGATAGTATCAGGAAAACATCCAGCAATCCTCGGAGGAGGTAGGATATGCGCCAAAACGCTGACCACCTCAGGCCTAGCCGCTACTACATACATGCGCTTGCATTACTTGAAAACAAAGCAGATGCTAACTTCTATCATCCTCATCATGCCTCACCTTGGCACTCTCAACTCCCCTGATGGAGAAGCCAGGGCCCACCGGAGTAGTCGGGTTCTCTGGTGGGCTGGTCCAATGCTGCCCTAAAGCAGGCCAGTCTAAGAAATGTGTGTGGGGATGTTCCGCAGAGAAATCGGAGCGGCTGGGGACCGAGCGTGGACACCCAGCCGCCTGGAGGCTGGGGACTGAGTATGGATAAATGGGCCTTCGACGCAGCCATGACATGGTGGCCGGCGTCTGCCTCCACATGCCTAAAAGGCCCAATTAAAAGTGCAAGCAAGCTAGCAGTATGGTTTTGCAGCCTGGGGGTGGATGGGTAGCAGGTTGCACACTTACGCTTGCATTCCAACAAAACAGATCAGGTGCTAACTTCTATCATCATCATGCTCTTCACCTTGGCACAAACAACTCCCCTGATGGAGAAGCCAGGGCCCAACGGAGGAGTCGAGTTCTCTGGTGGGCTCGTCCAATGCTACCCTAAAGTAGGCTGGGCTAAGAAAAGTCTGTGTGGATGTTCCGCGGAGAAATAGGGGTGGCTGGGGACCGTTTATGGACACCCGGCCGCCCCCAGGTGGCTGGGGACCGTGTGTGGACACCCGGCCACGGGGCGGCTGGGGACCGAGTGTGGACACCCGCCGCCCCCTGGCGGCTGGGGACCGATCGTGGACATCCGGCCGCCGGGCGGCTGGGGACTGAGTATGGATACCTCGCTGCGGAAGCAGCCTTGAGGTAGTGGCCAGCTTCGGCCTCCTCAAAACTAAAAGGCCCCATTTCAAGTGCAAGCTAGCAGTATGGCATTGCAGCCTGGGGGTGGGTGGGTGGTTGGCTGCATATTTCCACTTGCATTGCAAGGAATGGGGGAGGTACAATTGAACACTGCCCTGGGACAAGGACTTACACGGGGATAGTTGCAAGTCTGCATCTTCTGATGGGGCAAGGATCACTTCTGATGGGCACACTTTTAGGCAGTGACCTGGGAGTCAGAGATGCTTCCAGGGGTCTTCCCCATGCTGTCCCCATGTCTTTTCAGCACTGTATGCATGTGTCACACAGCACATGGCCAGATAAGGTTGTAAAATGTTAAAATGACATTTCCCGGTGAATGCATTTGTCACAGTTGAAAGCAATGCAAAAGTGCAAAAACGCATAAAAAATGCTACTTGTGAACATAGCCCATAGTGTGGAGGAGTATTTTTGTTTTTGGTTATTTATTTTACCTTATACACAAGTCTTTACCCTGGAAAAGAAATTCCTTAACATATTTCACCGGAAAAAAGTTTCACTTTAGTTTTTGAACGTTTTATTATGAGCCTGTAAAAGTGGCTTAATACCTCTGAACACGTTGTTAACAACAGTGACCTGGGGGTCAGAAATGCTTCCTGGGGCGATCCTCATGCTGTCCCCATGTCATTTGAGCACTGTCACTATCGTTTTGGGCACTTTTTAGGCTTTCTACATACTGCCGGGGGTGCCGCCGCAAAAATGCTCGGGTCTCCCATAGACTCACATTGGGCTCGTTGCTCGGGTCGAGCTTCGAGCACCCGAGCATTTTAGTGCTCGCTCAACACTAATTAGCAGCTTACTGTCAATATACAATGTACAAAGAGAGACTAGTGTATGTGGGGTAAGCTTTCTGAGCTTTGCTACATGCTACATCTAACTACTCTGATTGTGCCACAACTGTTGCACCCAGTAAACTGATACATCAATGAAATTAGGGTCAATTTTTCTACATTATGCTTCTCTCAGATGAGGTATCAAAATCTGGTAACAGATTCCCTTTAACTGAGGTTTTTTTTAGATGGAAGAATGTCGAATCCAGATTGTAAGGGTTTCAGAAGAGTGTTAGAGCAATATGATTAGGCTTAAATTGATCAAGAACACCAGGAATTTAAAGATGAAAGATGCAAATTAGATAGATGTTCAGGAAGGATCAAGAGATAGATTTGTAATTATTTGGTTCTAATAGCATATTTAATAGTGGAGCAAGTAGAGCAAAAGATACCAATAAAAAATAGTTCAAAAGTTTTTGTCAGATTTGTATTGACACCATGAGAAATGCAATAAGTCACCTTTTGATTAGGCATGAGCGAACATTTCACTGTTCGGTTCGGAAAAGTTTGCCGAACAAATTGATATTCGCCGAATTTATTAGCCGAATGTTCGTCGAACATTTCCAAATTCCATAGGAGTCAATGGGGGGACCAAAAAAAATGCATAGACAACACCTTGAAACGGGACCAAAAGCTGGCAAAACACATCAAATTATATGTAGACATCAGTGAAGTGACATCAATTGACCCAGAGTACAAGTACTATAATTATTATTACTGTGACAGCGACATTTATTGAGTTGCTCTTTACATGTCAAAAGGGGTCACCAACTGGTACAACAGGAGAGAGGAACCTGCCTGAGAGGGCGCACCATCACGGACGTGGTTTACGGAACCACTGTGCCATGGACCCCGGAGAGCCTGGAGGGGCATGACTAAGCAAGCACTGGACTGTTCACTAGAGCCTCTGATGGTGAGGTTAGACTTGGCTCCCGATGAACACCAGGTGTCACTCCAATACAGACCAATGGACGCTCAGCAACTGGGCCCAGTAGGACAGACTAGATGGTGCAGCAGGTAGAGTCTGTATCAGGAGTGCAGCAAGCAGAGTATGTATCAGGAGTGCAGCAGGTAGAGTCTGTATCAGGAGTGCAGTAGGCAGAGTCTGTATTAGGAGTACAGCAGGCAGAGTCTGTATCAGGAGTGCAGCAGGCAGAGTCTGTATCAGAGTGCAGCAGGCAGAGTGTGCATCAGAGTGCAGCAGGCAGAGTATGTATCAGGAGTGCAGCAGGCAGAGTCTGTAACAGGAGTGCAGCAGGCAGAGTTTGTATCAGAGTGCAGCAGGCAGAGTCTGTATCAGGAGTGCAGCAGGCAGAGTCTGTATCAGGACTGCAGCCGGCAGAGTCTGTATCAGGAGTGCAGCAGGCAGAGTCTGTATCAGGAGTGCAGCAGGCAGAGTCTGTATCAGGAGTGCAGCCGGCAGAGTCTGTATCAGGAGTGCAGCCGGCAGAGTCTGTATCAGAGTGCAGCAGGCAGAGTGTGCATCAGAGTGCGGCAGGCGGAATCTGTATCAGAGTGCAGCAGGCAGAGTCTGTATCAGAGTGCAGCAGGCAGAGTCCGTATCAAACTGCAGTAGGCAGAGTCTGTATCAGGAGTGCAGCAAGGACTGGTATGTACCTTACACAACTTAGACTGCAGAACAGGAAGGTTCCACTACAGCCAACCCAATAGATGGAGACTCAATCAGGATTCCCCACATTTAAAAAAAAATTGTGGCAGACACTAGCAATGTCTAATCAATTTTACTACAGTAGAAATAGTGTAAATAAGACCCACACCTCTTCCAATACAGCCAACCCAGGAGATGGAGACCTAACCAGGAGTGTTCATATTGCTCTAAATGTGGGCCTAACACCACCAAAGTGGCATCAATGTCATCAGACTACAAGTAGTTTAACGCAGACACATACCTGTCCCACTACAGCCAACCCAGGAGATGCAGACTCAATTGGAAGTGTTTACATTTAAAAAAAAATAGGGCCTAAGACCACCATTTCCGTGGCCAACAGATTGAAGATGGTGGAGTTCAACCTCTTAGCTTTGTCATGTGTAGAATGAAACAATCTTTTACGTGACCACAACAGCGGGATTGAGGGCTGGCTTCAGTGCAGAGAGAGGGCATAGTACGGTGAAATGGACAAACCGATAGACCGTGAGTGAGGTGCAGGCGGAGATGTTACGGTGGATTGAGAAACGTGTGGTGTGCTCAGAGAAACAAGCACAGCAGGCATGTCCGCTTCACTTATAGCTGATAGGCAGTCTCTCAGCCTAACTGCAGAGGGTATACAGCTGGTTCTGTCAGACACCTGCGTGACACAACTTGGCACGGTAACAGAGGAGGAGGAAGAAGCAGCAGAGGTGTTTGATGGGGCGGCTGATGGTTGTTTATTGAAAATCAATTTAGAGTTTATCACGTTTGCGTACCCATTTGGGGAGAACAATATTTGCACCAAATGCTCAATTTCACTACAGTATAACTATAGAAATGCATGGAGACCAAAACCTCTTCCACTACAGTCTATCCAAAAGATGGAGACCCATTCAGGATTCCCCACATTTCCAAAAATTAGCGGCAGATGCCAGCAAAGTGTAATCAATTTCACTACGGTAGAAATAGTGTAAATGAGACCCACATCTCTTCCAGTACAGACAACCCAAGAGATGGAGACTTAACCAGGAGTGTTCACATTGCCCTAAATGAGGGCCTAACACCACCGAAGTTGCATCAATTTCACTAGAGTATAAGTATTGCAAAGGAGGCCAAAACCAGTTCCTCTACAACCAACCCAATAGATGGAGACCCAATCAGGATTCTCCACATTTCAAAAAATTTGTGGCAGACACTAGCAATGTCTAATCAATTTCACTGCAGTAGAAATAGAGTAAATAAGACCCACACCTCTTCCAATACAGCCAACCCAGGAGAGGGAGATCTAACCAGGAGTGTTCACATTGCCCTAAATGAGGGTCTAACACCACCAAAGTGGCATCAATGTCATCAGACTACAAGTAGTTTAACGCAGACCAAAACCTGTCCCACTACAGCTAACCCAATGGTTGGAGATACAATTAGAATTCTCCACATTTCCCAAAATTTGGGCCTAAAACCTGCAGCAGCAGCAGCAGCAAGAGCAGGCACATAAGCCATATCAAAGACTGCAATTTCAAGAGATCAATGCAGCACACTCAAAAAGACAACATCACCTACTCTGTACAGTCTGCAATTGGTTTGCAAAAGTCCTTGGAGATCCATGACTTGTTCATCTTGATAAAAGTTAGGCAGTCTACACTTTCAGGGGACAGCCGGGTGCGCGTATCCGTCATGACACTACCAGCAGCGCTTAAGACACGTTCAGAAAGAACTCTTGCTGCCGACCATGATAAAACATCCACAGCGCGAGAGGCGAGCTCAGGCCATTCATCCATTTTTGAAGACCAAAATGTAAAAGGGTCAAAATCCTCCCTGATGGTATTCATATTAAGCTCTAGAAACTCCTCCACCATCCTCTCCAGTTGTTCACCACGTGTCAGACTTGTACTCTGTTGTGCTGTTGCACGAGCTGGTGCAAAAAATGTGTGAAAGGACTCCCAGAAGTTGCTTCTGCCACTTACTCTGTTGCTGCTAATGTTTTGATGTTGATGAACTGACGTTCCGAAGGTTGAATGACTACAGCTGCGATGCACACTGTGTGCGCCTCACTGTTATCTTGGGGAAAACCTCTACTAAGGTTTCTTAAAAGCTTGTTTCGATACTGTAACATAAACGTGTCGCTTTCCAGGGTGGGAAGCATCTGGCAAAATTTACTCTTATAGCATGGATCCTTCAGAGTGGCAACCCAGTAGTTAGCATTATTTCGAATCCTAACTATATGGGAATCATGTTGCAGATAGTGCATCAAGAAGGCACTCATATGCCAGGCTCTTCCAGGAGGTCGAAAGCTAGGCTGTTTGTGGGCTGCATAACACTGATGCTTGTTTCCTCCATCCCCTCCTACCAACCACATTCATATGAGAGGGGATGATTATCCTCTTCATCCTCTGACAGCTGCTCGCCCATCACCTCTTCCTCCTCCATTAGTTCCTCAGCTCTTGCACCTTCACTAACATTTTGCCTGGTATCACAAAACCCCCTCGATCGCTTTAATCCACCTTCACTTGGCATCCACCTGTGTGACGACAGTCTGGAAATTTGAGACATTGGTATCCCTTCCGCATCCTCCTCTTCTTCTGGGGCCACCACCTCCTGCCGCAGGTTATTCAAAGTTTGCTCCAGCATGCATATGATGGGAATAGTGATGCTGATGATGGCATCGGCAGTGGTAACCAGTTTAGTAGCCATTTCAAAACCGTGCAGAAGGGTGCAGAGGTCCTTAATCTGTTCCCACTCCGCAAACGTGATATGTCCCAAGTCCGTACTGCTTTGCCCCAAGCTATACATCATAACATAATGCATCAGAGCTCGTTGCTGCTGGCACAGTCACTGCAACATGTGTTGAGTGGAATTCCACCGCGTCGGCACATCGCAGATCAACTTGTTAACTTGCACGGACAAAGACCTACGTATCAATGCAAGTCGATTACATGAGGGGTGCAAACAGTGGAAGTGAGCACACAGCTTCCGTACTTTGTGAAGTAGCACATCTAGGCCAGGATAGTGGCGGAGAAATCAGTGTGCCACCAGGTAGAGGACGTGAGTCATGCAAGGCACGTGTGCGAGCTTGCATCGGCCTATGGCCGCTAACAGGTTCGCACCGTTATCGCACACGGGCTTCCCTGGCTCTAGGTTCAGCGGAGACAGCCATTGCTCATACTGAGCCTGGAGAGCTGCCCACAACTCTTCACCTGTATGACTGCGATCACCAAGGCATATTAATTTGAAGACTGCCTGATTGCGGTGAGCCCTGACTGCGCAATACGGAAATGGTGTGTGTTCGCTCTGCACCCTTGGAACGCGTGTCTCGTTAAGGCAGAGGTTCAGTGCGCAGGTGGAGACCCTAGAGGAGGTGGAGGATGCAGAAGCAGCGGAGGAAATGGGAAATACAAAGGTTTCTTCTGTAAGCCTTGGGGATTCCAAGATTTGTTGAGTAGCCCCTTCCCCGCCTGCCCCTACAGCCACCAGAGTCACCCAGTGCCCAGTCAGCGAGATGCAACGCACTTGGCCATGCTTACTCATCCAGGTGTCTGTGGTGAAATGCACCCTGGCACACGTAGATTTAGACAAGGAACGGGTGATGTTGTCTGTGACATGCTGGTGTAGCGCAGGCACGCTTTCTTAGACAAGTAATGGCAACTGGGCAACCGGTACTGGGGGACTGCGACAGCCATCAGTTTTCGGAAGCTGTCTGCATCTACCAGGCAGAAATGCAGCATTTCCATGGCCAACAGATTGGAGATGGTGGAGTTCAACCTTTTAGCTTTGTCATGTGTAGGATGAAACAATCTTTTACGTGACCATAACTGCGGGACCGAGGGCTGGCTAAGGTGCTGAGAGAGGGTGGAGTATGGTGAACTGGAAAAACTGGACTCTGTGACTGTTTGGAGTACACTTCTGATGCCCATGGTGTAGAATGGGTGAAGAGTTCTACAGACTCACCCATCTGTGGTTCGCTACAGTCAGTTGGGCAGTTTGCCAGTTGTGACTTGGGGGGAAGCATGAGTAATTGGGGTGCCACCTCTGTGAACTGTACTGTGTGTGATGTTGAGGTGGAGGAAGAAGAGGAGAGGCCACTGGAAGTAGAGCTTGCCATCCACTGGAGTACCTGCTCTTTCTGGGCCTTATCAACAAGGCGTATCGCTGTGCGGCTGCCAAAGGAAGGGAGTGCAGTAGGTCATCCACTAACATAAGTTGTCAGTTATCTTTGGATAGGACCTGTTTGTGTTGATTCACTAGTGATTTCACTAACATTACCACGTACCCCACGTACACCTTGAACACCAAGCCTATTCCCCCTTACACCACACCCTCTCCTTTTCCCACCCATATTGGTCAGGTCAGATACAGTGGTAGGAGCACGCAATAAACTAAATAAAAATATGTTTTTTTTCTGTGCAGTAGCTCAGCACGCACCTGAATTTCAGCGACACTAAATGACAAGGTAAGATATGGCCTGCCGTATAACGTTACTAACAGACAAAAGAAATTCGTTAGTGTGCATGAGGCCGATAAAACCTACTATTCTACAAACAATCTCAAACTGAGGTGTCCCCTGCTGTATTACTTTAGGAACAGAAGAATTTTTTTTTTCAATGTGGATGACGCCAGTATGACATAGAATATATGCTCCAAAATATTTCAAACTCAGATCTAGCCAGCTGTATCACTTTACTCAGAGCAAATAATATTTTTGGGTTACTCTGCATAAGCTCTGCGTCCAGCTAACTTTGACCGCCACTGACGTAGTAGCTGGCTTATAGCACGGTATGACTTTTGGCACAGGAAAAAATATTTTTTGGACTGGGCCAAGTAAGAAAAGTTTTTTTTTTTTTGCTGTGAAACCAGGGCAAGTTCAACACCTCTAAAATAGGATCTGCTTTTTAGCAGACTGGATCAACTTTGCCACAGAAAAAACCTTTGGTGGACTCTGCTTGCAAACCAAAAATATATTTAGGTTTGACTGTGCATACAAGCTGAATTTGACTGCCACTGACGTAGTAGCTGGCTTATAGCACTGTATGACTTTTGGCACAGGAAAAAATATTTCTTGGACTGGGCATAGAAAGAGAAAAAATTAATTTTTTTTACTCTGAAACCACTTGAAGTTCAACTCCACTAAAATAGTATCTGACACTAAAAAAACCTTTAGTGCACACAGCTGTCAATGTCACAATAGCAACAGAAAAAAAAAAGATTTTGTGCTCTGCAATAGGAAGCTCTGCAGACTGTGCAGAGCACAATTTCAACCCCACTAAATGAAAAGGTGCACTGTGCTTGCTTGATCACATTAGCAAGTACAAAAAAAGATTCAAGGTATACTGAAACATGCAGCTCTATACCAGCAGTGCACAGCACTATTGTATGGCATGGGCCCTCTGTTTCTGTCAGAATCTCAGTACTTGCACAAGAACACCAAAAATGTGCTGCACCACCGGTTGCAGAGGTACACAGGCCAGGAATTATCTACACTATCTGACTACCACACAAGTGTCCATCTATCTAGCTAAAGGGAACATGGCCGCTTTTTACATTGAGAGGACATGTGATTTCTGCAGCCAATTGCAGAAGCCCTTATGTCTGGACAGTGTAGATCAGGGGTCTCAAACTCGGCTGGGTATATGGGCCGCAAATGGAAAAAATTTGAATTGGGGGGGCCGCATTTTTTGTTCAATGTGACATTTTTAGTGATACCATTTTTTTTTGTATACACCTTTTGAACATTTTTGCCGTGTTTATTTTTTTATAGCTTGGGTCCTTATGGATGTGGCGGTAATAAACGTGTACTTTTTTGTGTTTACTTTAGTTTACATATAAAACAGCATTTTTAGCACCCAATATTTTTTCATGCTTTATTTTTATTTTTTTGATTTTTACAATTTTGTTTCCCCCAATTGGCCACATACAGTAAAATTGTCTTACAATTAGCATCATATAGTAATAATGGCAAACATCTTGTAGTAATGTCCCCATCTTGTACTAATGTGCCCCAACCAGGTCCCCATCCTGTGGCTATGTGCCCCATCCAGGTCCCCATCCTGTGGCTATGTGCCCCATCCAGGTCCCCATCCTGTGGCAATGTTCCCGATCCAGGTCCCCATCTAGTGGCTCTGTGTCCCATCCAGGTCTTTATCTTGTGGCTATGTGCCCCATCCAGGTCCCCATCCTGTGGCTATGTTCCCCATCCAGGTCCCCATCTTGTGGCTATGTGCCCCATCCAGGTCCCCATCTTTTGGCTATGTGCCCCATCCAGGTTCCCATCTTGTGGCTATGTGCCACATCCAGGTCCCCATCTTGTGGCTCTGTGCCCCATCCAGGTCCCCATCTTGTGGCTATGTGCCCCATCCAGGTCCCCATCTTGTGGCTCTGTGTCCCATCCAGGTCTCCATCTTGTGGCTATGTGCCCCATCCAGGTCCCCATCCTGTGGCTATGTTCCCCATCCAGGTCTCCATCTTGTGGCTATGTGCCACATCCAGGTCCCCATCTAGTGGCTCTGTGCCCCATCCAGGTCCCCATCTTGTGGCTATGTGCCACATCCAGGTCCCCATCTAGTGGCTCTGTGCCCCATCCAGGTCCCCATCTTGTGGCTATGTGCCCCATCCAGGTCCCCATCTTGTGGCTATGTGCCCCATCCAGGTCCCCATCCTGTGTTCATGTTCCCCATCCAGGTCCCCATCTTTTGGCTATGTGCCCCATCCAGGTCCCCATCTTTTGGCTATGTGCCCCATCCAGGTCCCCATCTTTTGGCTATGTGCCCCATCCAGGTCCCCATCTTGTGGCTATGTGCCCCATCCAGGTCCCCATCTTTTGGCTATGTGCCCCATCCAGGTCCCCATCTTTTGGCTATGTGCCCCATCCAGGTCCCCATCTTTTGGCTATGTGCCCCATCCAGGTCCCCATCTTGTGGCTATGTGCCACATCCAGGTCCCCATCTAGTGGCTCTGTGCCCCATCCAGGTCCACATCTTGAGGCTATGTGCCCCATCCAGGTCCCCATCTTGTGGCTATGTGCCCCATCCAGGTCCCCATCTTTTGGCTATGTGCCCCATCCAGGTCCCCTCTTGTGGCTATGTGCCACATCCAGGTCCCCATCTAGTGGCTCTGTGCCCCATCCAGGTCCACATCTTGAGGCTATGTGCCCCATCCAGGTCCCCATCTTGTGGCTATGTGCCCCATCCAGGTCCCCGTCCTGTGGCTATGTGCCCCATCCAGGTCCCCTCTTGTGGCTATGTGCCCCCTGTGCTGTTCTTCACACACATTAAAAAAAAAAAGATGATTCTCACCTGTCCTCCATTCCCTCGGCAGCCTTCCTGCAGATGTGGCCGCAGGCACCACAGAGTCAGACCCCTTGACGATCCCGACCTGGTCCAGGAGGAGCCGCCGACAGCAGCGCTGCATTGCCACACAGAGACTGTCTCCCAGCACTGCATTTCCAATGTCAGCCGCCGGCCAATCAGAGGCCAGCAGCTGACATCAGCGTACGGCAATGACGTCATACTCACTGCGCCGACACGCAGATATCAGCTGCTGGCCTCTGATTGGTCAGAGGCTGTCATTGGAAATGCTGTGCTGGGAAACAGTCTCTGTGTGGCAATTCAGCGCTGCTGTCGGCGGCTCCTCCTGGACCTGGTCAGGATCATCAAGGGGTCTGTGCCTGCGGGCCGCATAAAGCAGCCTCAGGGGCCGCATGCGGCCCGCGGGCCGCGTGTTTGAGACCCTGGTGTAGATGCTTCCTGCGCTATGATTGGCTGGCCACGCTTTCCTCAGTTAAAGTTACCGCCCACAGGAAAAAAAAAACAGTGTGCCGCTGATCTAACCTGTTCTAAGCTCTCCACAGCCCCCACACTCACCTGGCACATGTCACCCATCATCATACACTTGCACTATGTTAACAAAACTGTTCAAAATGCCAAAGTTGCCCTGTATTCACGGTCCCGCGCAAATTCGTCAAACTTTTCCGAATTTAAGAAAATTTGCTCGCCTTTGCGATCACGAATCCGAATGTGCCATATTCGTGCCGAATTTGAAACTTTCAAAAATTCGCCGAGAAAATTTGCTCAACACTACTGTTGACATCTCCACTTAATTGTTAAGTCGCCAAAATTTTTAATGGAAGAGTACCTACCTTTCTGTTGAATCTGAGGTCTTTTGCAGGATAATTGGACTTTCTTTGTTGAGATGTAAAAAGAGATGAATGAATCATTCCTGGGAGGATTGAGTTTGAGTCGAATTTCCTGAATTCTGCAGTTTCACTTGAATTTGAGTATCCTGCTATGAGAATTGTGATACATAATTAAAAAGAAAAATGCCCAGTGCCAGTTCACAAATGCTGCTCACTGAATGAAGGAGCTAATGACATCCGGCATGGCAGCATGGGCTTCCCCACAATGCCCTGCAGCAATCCGATCACATAGTGTAGATAAACCAATCAGAGGGGTTATCACAAGCAGCATAAAACTTAGAGCCTGCCAAAAAATGCCATTATACCTCTAAGGAATACTACAAGGGGAGAGATTATCACAGGTCTATCTCTGAGGCATCCATCAATCTGGATGGATAAGGAAATAGCGGCCTCTAAGGACTCAGAAGTTTCATACAGAACCAGAGTGTCCTTTAGTCTTTCTGACAGACCCTGACAAAAGTGGCTTTTACGGGCAGGATCTTTCAACCTAGTGTCAATGGCCCATCACTGGAGCTCAGAACAGAACTCCTCTACTGGCCAATTCCCCTGCTCAAGCTTATATAACTTAGACTCAATGAGGGAGACCTGGTCAGGATCATCATAGATGAGGCCTACGACCGCAAAAAAACTCATCTAACAACCAGAGAGACTGTGAGTCGGCTGGAAGAGAAAAGGCCCAGGATTGGGGATTCCCTTGAAGCAGGGAAACCACAATCCCCACCCGCTGTTCCTCACTCCCAAAGGAAAAAAGGCACAACCTGAAATATAGTTTAATGGCTTCCCTGAACACTATGAATTTAACCCACCCCACAGAAAACCAGTTCAGGGGGGTCACCTTGGGTTCAAGCTGGGTCTGGCTGACAGTCAAAACCATTATACTCACAGTCTGCTGTTGTTGCTGCACCGCTAAAGACCTCAGATCTGTCACTAGAGATGAGCGTTGTTCTACTCGAACTGTTCGCCAATCTCAAATTCGAGCTGTTTTGGGCGGTGTTCGAGCCGATCGGCGAACACGAACAATTTGAGAAAAATTCGGCTGTTCGAGGTTATGTTCGATAACTGTTCGTGCACCAAAATCATAACTGGATTTTTTCTCAGTAATGATGAAAATTAATGTTAATACGCAGTTTGAGTGTACAGCGGGGCGGGGGGAGGGGCAGGGGATGGATCTCTGCAGGAACAATGAAGATCTCCATTTTTTTTTCTCTTTCCCGCATTTGCAGTGGGGAGGTGCAATCTGTCAGCCTATCAGCAGCGCACACACGGAGCGAAGTGCTTTTTTTCACACAAGCAAGGGCATGTGTGATTGGCAGTGTATGTCACATGTCCTTGCCCTATAAGACCAAGCCATTTTCCCCGTCGCCACCATTTTCTCACTGCTGCAGCTGCGTGTTAGACGGCACCGCTGTTGCTGTGTGCGCTATACCTTGTTAATTTCAAGCCAATTTTCGCACAAATATACAGATAGCTTGGGAGTAGGGAATAGTTGTGATTGCAGTCCTTTTAAGGACTAGGTTACAGCATTTCCTACGACTTTTATCAGGCAGGTCTGTGCTCTTAAATAGATAGATTGTGGGAGTAAAGACTAATTGTAATTGGAGTCCTTTTCAGGACTAGGTTACATCAGTTCCTATCAGTTTTTGCCAGGCAGGTCTGTGCCAGTGCTGTGCAAGTTTTTTTCACAGCATTTGGCTGAATCTAGCAAAGCTAATCCTTTTTGGCCTATTGCAGAGTGTGTTAGTCAGTGGAGTAGCCTATCTGTGTTGCAAGATATACCACCTGTGTATAGAATACCAATTTTTTTACTGCACCTAGTGAAGTAAAATCTTTTGGGCATAGCATCATTCTATTAGTCCATCTATACTGACCTCCATCAGGTTGCAAACTGAATATAATTTTTTTCTGCATCTAGCTCTGAAAAAATATTTGGGCTTCTAGCAGTGTGTGGGACTTGGTCTATTAGTCCATCTATACTGACCTCCATCAGGTTGCAAATTAAAAATAATTTTTTTCTTCATTTAGCTCTGAAAAAATATTTGGGCTTCTAGCAGTGTGTGGGACTTGTTCTATTAGTCCTTCTATACTGACCTCCAGCAGGTTGCAAATTGAATATAATTTTTTTCTGCATCTAGCTCTGAAAAAATATTTGGGCTTCTAGCGGTGTGTGGGACTTGGTCTATTAGTCCATCTATACTGACCTCCATCAGGTTGCAAATTAAAAATAATTTTTTTCTGCATTTAGCTCTGAAAAAATATTTGGGCTTCTAGCAGTGTGTGGGACTTGGTCTATTAGTCCATCTATACTGACCTCCATCAGGTTGCAAATTAAAAATAATTTTTTTCTTCATTTATCTCTGAAAAAATATTTGGGCTTCTAGCAGCGTGTGGGACTTGTTCTATTAGTCCATCTATACTGACCTCCATCAGGTTGCAAATTAAAAATAATTTTTTTCTGCATCTAGCTCTGAAAAAATATTTGGGCTTCTAGCAGTGTGTGGGACTTGGTCTATTAGTCCATCTATACTGACCTCCATCAGGTTGCAAATTAAAAATAAATTTTTTCTGCATCTAGCTCTGAAAAAATATTTGGGCTTCTAGCAGTGTGTGGGACTTGGTCTATTAGTCCATCTATACTGACCTCCATCAGGTTGCAAATTGAATAAAAAAAATTTCTGCATCTAGCTCTGAAAAAATATTTGGGCTTCTAGCGGTGTGTGGGACTTGGTCTATTAGTCCATCTATACTGACCTCCATCAGGTTGCAAATTAAAAATAATTTTTTTCTTCATTTAGCTCTGAAAAAATATTTGGGCTTCTAGCAGTGTGTGGGACTTGTTCTATTAGTCCTTCTATACTGACGTCCAGCAGGTTGCAAATTGAATATAATTTTTTTCTGCATCTAGCTCTGAAAAAATATTTGGGCTTCTAGCGGTGTGTGGGACTTGGTCTATTAGTCCATCTATACTGACCTCCATCAGGTTGCAAATTAAAAATAATTTTTTTCTGCATCTAGCTCTGAAAAAATATTTGGGCTTCTAGCAGTGTGTGGGACTTGGTCTATTAGTCCATCTATACTGACCTCCATCAGGTTGCAAATTAAAAATAATTTTTTTCTGCATCTAGCTCTGAAAAAATATTTGGGCTTCTAGCAGTGTGTGGGACTTGGTCTATTAGTCCATCTATACTGACCTCCATCAGGTTGCAAATTAAAAATAATTTTTTTCTTCATTTAGCTCTGAAAAAATATTTGGGCTTCTAGCAGTGTGTGGGACTTGTTCTATTAGTCCTTCTATACTGACCTCCAGCAGGTTGCAAATTGAATATAATTTTTTTCTGCATCTAGCTCTGAAAAAATATTTGGGCTTCTAGCGGTGTGTGGGACTTGGTCTATTAGTCCATCTATACTGACCTCCATCAGGTTGCAAATTAAAAATAATTTTTTTCTGCATCTAGCTCTGAAAAAATATTTGGGCTTCTAGCGGTGTGTGGGACTTGGTCTATTAGTCCATCTATACTGACCTCCATCAGGTTGCAAATTAAAAATAATTTTTTTCTGCATCTAGCTCTGAAAAAATATTTGGGCTTCTAGCAGTGTGTGGGACTTGGTCTATTAGTCCATCTATACTGACCTCCATCAGGTTGCAAATTGAATAAAAAAATTTTCTGCATCTAGCTCTGAAAAAATATTTGGGCTTCTAGCGGTGTGTGGGACTTGGTCTATTAGTCCATCTATACTGACCTCCATCAGGTTGCAAATTAAAATTAATTTTTTTCTGCATCTAACCCAGCCAATAGTTTTGGCCTAATACCACAGTTTGGCCACTCAGCTCTGCTCGGTTACCATCCATTGTTTTTTTGTGCAAACAACTCCAGAGTTGTGAATTAGTTAACCACCAAAATGAGTGGAAAAAGGCCTGCTGCTGGTGGAAAGGGGAATAGGCGTGTTGGGAAGGGGAAAAAAGGTTGTGTCCGTGGGGTAGGTGCAGAAGAAAGACCATCTTCCAGCCAAACTAAAATGTCTACTTCTTTTAGCGGACAATGTGATAAGATCCCTTTCTTACGGCCACGCCAATCGCTACAAATTCCAGATGAGGCACAAAAACAGCAGGTGTTTCAACGGATATCAAGTGCTCCTTTAAGTGGGCTCTCCTCCACATCAACTTCAACATCACAAATACTCCAGTCCTCAAAGGTGTCACCCAAATCGCACTTGCTTCCTCACAGCTCCCAAATCTCCAGCTGCCCGTCTGAGTATGAGGTAGAACAGATGGTTGAGTCTGCAGAGCTGTTTACTCATACTATAGCCTGGGAATCAGAGGTCGACTCCAGCGCTTCTGTGAATCCAGACGAGGAAATGATCTGCACTGATGCCCAGAATCTTTATGAGTCGGATCCAGGACCAGACGCAGAAGGTTCTGACCATAATGTAGACCCTCATTCCCAAACTGTAACTCCTGTTGGTGGAGACAATGAGGAAGACGATGATAAGACTCAAATACCTGATTGGAGCGACAACTTTAGTTTTTTGTCAGGGCAGGAACAGGTTGGCTCTGAGGACGACGGGTGTGATAACGCACAGGGTGATGATGATGAGGTCGGAGATCCCACTTACTGTCAACCCACAGTCAGCCAAGAGATGAGGTCAGCAGAGGAGGTGGAGGAAGATGCTAGTGACGACGAGGTCAGGTTGCGCCTTCCTGGACAGAGACGTAGTACTGGAAGCACGTCAACAACTGCATCCTCAAACACAACTCTGCCTCTCACCACAAGTCGTGGTGGCTCTTCAGGTCGCATGGGTGCTAAGCCTTGCATAGCCTGGGCATTTTTTCAGATCGATAAAGATGACCCAACTCGTGTTATCTGTAACATTTGTCAGCAAAAGCTAAGTAGAGGCCAAAAAATACATAGTTTGAGTACTTCATGCATGAACCGGCACATGGACATGAAGCATAAGTTGCAGTGGGAAGCTCAGTGTGCTACAATGCGGTCTAGCCGGCCGGGCCAACCACCGTCTGCCATATCTTGTGCATCCGCGGCCTCTTCATCCTCTGTGACTGGGGGGACAGCAGTCACACCTGTTTTGGGGCGCAGACCTGCCACCTCTTTACCCGCAACAGCCAGCGTGATTGGCAGGTCATCATTTTCTTTGGAGGTGGTAACACCAGCTGGTCTTGAGCGCTGTCCGACATCGATAGCACCACCTTTGGATCAAGGCAACCTAACATGTCCGCCTGCATCTTCCTCACAGACCGGCAGTTTTCCGGGGACACCCTTATCAACCCCGTCTAAGCACAATAGCCAGCCCTCCGTCCCTCAGATGTGGACAAGTAAAAGACCATTTCCTCCTAGCCATGAGAAAGCTAAGAGGTTGAATTTCACCATCTGCAAGCTCTTGGCTACAGAAATGCTGCCTTTCCGCCTGGTGGACACAGAGGATTTTCGAGACCTTATGTCCGTCGCAGTGCCCCAGTACCAGATGCCCAGTCGGCACTACTTCTCAAAGAATGGTGTGCCTGCGCTCCACCAGCATGTCGCACACAACATCACCGCTTCTTTGAGAAACTCTGTGTGTGACAGGGTGCATTTCACCACAGACACTTGGACGAGTAGGCATGGACAGGGGCGTTACATGTCGCTGACTGGGCACTGGGTAACTATGGTGACAGCAGGACAAGGGGCTGCTGTCCAAGTCTTGCCGTCCCCACGAGTTGTGCGTCAATCCTCTTTATGTCATTTTTCCTCCACTGCTTCTGCCTCCTCAACCTCCTCTCGGTCTTCCACCTGCACCCAAAGCCTGTCTGGTCATGCCACAAGCTTTCTAACTGCGCAGAAGGGATCCTGCACACCTCCTTACTATGCTGGCAGTAGGGCTCAACGTCATCAGGCGGTTTTTACATTGAAATGTCTGGGAAATGTGAGTCACACAGCTGAGGAGTTGTGGTCAGCTCTGGAGAACCAATTTCATGAATGGTTGTCTCCACTGGACCTGAAACCAGGGAAGGCCGTGTGCGACAATGCTGCAAACCTGGGTGCGGCCCTTCGCCGGGGCAATGTCACACACGTGCCTTGTATGGCTCACGTGTTGAACCTGGTTGTCCAGCAATTTTTAGCCCACTATCCCAGACTAGATGGCCTTCTGCAGAGGGCACGGTCGCTGTGTGCTCACTTCCGCCGTTCGCATCCCGCAGCTCAGCGACTTACATCTCTACAGAAGTCGTTGGGCCTGCCACTTCACCGGCTAAAATGCGATGTGCCTACCCGGTGGAATTCAACTCTGCACATGTTGCAGCGACTGTGGCAGCACCGACAAGCCCTGGTGCAATACGTTCTGACGTATAGCCTGGGCCAACGAGATTCAGAGGTGGGGCAAATCACGCTGGAGGAGTGGTCTCAGATCAGGGACCTATGCACCCTTCTGCACAGTTTTGAAATGGCGACGAAGATGTTTAGTGCTGACGATGCCATTATCAGCAAGACTATTCCGGTGATTTACATGCTGGAGCACATGTTAAACAGAATTCGGAGTCAGGTGGTGGCACAAGAGGAGGTGGAGGAAGTAGAGGAGGAGGAGTTGTATGCGGAAGGGCTAACATCTGCAAGGTCCAGACGGTCGGCAGCACCAGGGCGGCAGGCATGTGAGGGTGGGGGAGATGATTTTACCAGGGCGCATGGTAGCAGCCAAACTAGTGAGGAAGGTGCAGGAGCCCAGGAAGAAGTGGAGGACGAACTGATGGAAGACTCATCAGATGAGGGAGACCTTGATCACATTTCTGTTGTGCGAGGTTGGGGGGAGAGGACAGAGGAAGGAAGCATCATTGTTACCTCGCCACCAACACAACAGGGACTTGGTGCTCCTGGATGTGCAACACACATGAGTGCCTTCTTGCTGCACTACCTGCAACATGACCCTCGAATTGTGAGAATTAGAAATAATCCTGACTACTGTGTTGCCACACTGTTAGATCCCCGGTACAAAAGTAAATTTGCAGAAATTATTCCTGCCATAGAAAGGGATGCACGCATGCAGGAGTATCAGCAGAGACTGTTGCAGAATCTTACATGTGCTTTTCCACAAAATACCAGTGGTGCACGTAGTGAATCTCACAGTTCCAACTTGCCAACCGTGGTCTGTATGGAATTGTTCAATAAAGGGCCCAAAATTAAGATAACATAGATGGGAGAGGTCTCTATGAATAGGAATTCCTAAGTATTTGATACCCTGTGAGGGCCAGGCAAAGGGAAAGTTGGACTGGATGGAATCCTATATGGATTTAGGGAGGGAGACATCGAGGGCCTCAGACTTCGCTGCATTGATTTTAAAATTTTACCATGTAACAAAGTGATCTATTTCAGCCATAACAGCAGGGATGGATATATGTGATTGAGTGATATATACTAGGACATCATCAGCAAATAGAGAGCACTTGTACTCGGTGCCTCCCACCTCAATCCACCTAATATTGGGGTTATGGCGAATTGATGAGAGCAGGTGCTCCGTCACTAGGATGTATAAGAGAGGCGACAGAGGACATCCCTGCCTTGTCCCATTGGTGATTGTGAAAGGTGATGAAAATGTTCTGACGCACCCCCTGGGCCTTGGGACACCCGGAGCCGGACCCTTTTTGGTGGATGCTGGTGGTTGTAGTCTTCGTGGCGGCGATCCGGTTCCGTGGCTCAGGGCAGTCAAACCAGTGGCGGAACTATTTATGTGGTTTTGATGTTTAAATGTCCGACTACGCCACCCGTGGATTGCGGTCAGAGTGAACCGCCGCTACAGGGCAGACCGCTAAGGCTGGTGTTGTGGGTGCAGCAGAGCGTATCATAACTCCCCACGGGAGGAGTATAGCCTCAGGGCAGTGTATGCGGAGGATGGGGGTGATGGTGCAGGGCAGCAGCAGTAACGACACGGAGTCAGTGCTGCAGTTCAGGGCCTTTACTCACAGTCCTTATTATCCAGACCACGTCTGCAGGTAACGGCTGCCCACGTCGTACTGTGCTCACCAGGTGAGGGGCTCAGACAACTCCCAGATAACTTTGGAGCGCTTCACAGGACCCCCTTTGTGTGTCCTTTGTCTGGCCTTTCTTACCAACACTTCTGTCCGGCTGCCTCGGGCCTCCTCTTGGTAAACTTGGCGCCAGTTTCCCTGACCCTATGTGGTGCCTTCCTAGCGGGTGGAGCAAGGGGCTGCGCCACATAAAATGTCAGAGCCTCCGGTTTCTAGCTGAGGGTCGTTTCCTGCCTCCACTAGTTCGGGGACCGGTCTCCCCCTTTGGCCTGACCCCTCCACGCAGGTGTATTCGGGTGTGCGGTGGCGACTCGCCCGTCCGCACCCCTGGGATCCCTTCATTCCTCGTTCCTGGAGCCTTCTCCGCTCCTCTTCCTTCCTTCTCCCTCTTGCAGGCCTGGGCCTCTGTTACTAGGCCCGCCTCCGGAGCAGAGCTCATGCAGAGCCCCTGCTCCCTGCCACTTCTGCTCAGACTTCTCTGCACTGAACTAAGATGGTGCCCACCTTTTATACTCCCTTCTCAATGCACCCAGGAACTGCTTCCTCCCTGCTCCTGCACTGCAGGGTTCCCCTTCCTCAGTGTTCCCTCCCCCCACTCCAGCCAGGGACAGGGACTGTCGTGCCCATCTCAGGGGCATATTGGTCGCCCTGCCCCACGGCAATGTGGTGTAATGCATGCAGGTGTCGGGTCCTGATCCACACTCCATCCTTATCTGAGAGTGAGATATCACACCTCTGGGTGAGGTGCAATACGTCTGTAGCAACGGAGCCCTCGGTGCTACAGTTCCATTTATCTTCAGCCTAGGTGACGTATTGTGATACAGGGCCGTGATTTTGGCTATAAAAGGGTCCCCTAGACCCCTACCCCAAGCTTTTTAAGAGAATCATATATGGCGTGCCAGGAGACTCTATGGAATGCTTTCTCAGCATCCAACGAGAGTATCTACTTACAAATTTTTAACTGCATCTAGCCCAGGAAATACTTTGTGCCTAGTAGCAGTGTCTGCTAGTCAGCGGATTATCCCGGCTGTTAAGCAAGCTACACCACCTGTAGTTTGGACACTTAATTTTTTCAAAGGAAATGCTTCGGGACCACGGGATACTTAGTGAAGAGCATCAGGAGGCACCCCAAGGCATAGGGGCTGGGACTGGCACTAGGATGCCTTGCGGTGGACAGCCGAGCTCGATCCTTATAAAAGCTTTTTAACTGCAGCAGCTTTAGTGGACGCTACTGGAGCTGGAATTACGCGGCTGCTGGCATGAGACTTGCCCTCCAATAGATCCTTGTAAATGGATTTAAAGTGTATTCATTCAAATTAGAGGGACAATTTATATTAAAAAGCTTAGAGCTGCCTCCACCACAGGGGGGCTCTCTCGACCCACCAGCGGACAGGCACCAGTATTGGGAGAGGGGGGCTTGCCGTCAGGGTTCACCGCGGCTCTGGCACAAACCCGGCGACACGGAGGTGGCACGGGCAGGAGCGGACTGGCCGTCTCGGCTTCTCACTTTTTGGATTTTAGAAGGGCATGACATGCCTATATCTGTGTCTCCCCCTCCTTTTACTCCTCCACCTCTTTTCTTTTCGCATGACTATATGTACTTGTCACTTTTCCATGTGTTAGTTGTGTCTTCTGAGCAGTTTGTCAGCTTTTGGACACCTTTGAAGGTGTTTTCTATGTGTTTCTATGTGTTTTTGTTTGCCTGCCATTGGTTTTAACGGTGTTCGAAGGTGTTCGACGAACAGTTCGACGAACAGTTCGGCGAACACACGGGTGTTCGACGAACCGAACCGAACTCGAACACTACGGGGGTGGCTCAACACTATCTGTCACCTCCAGAGACAGAGTCTGCATTTGTTTTGCAAGCACTGGATCCATTTTAGGATCTAGGAAAATATGGTGGGCCAGCCATAATGTCACGCCAGGGCAGGGAGATGGCTGGTGTGTGATGCAAAGGGAGAGGGTGAGGGAGCTGGTAAAGGATGACCCTAACAATAGGGAGAAAAGGAAGATGGTGACCCCTCAACACTCACCTTTTGCTGAAACCTGCGCTACCTGTCACCCTAGATAGGTTTTTCCCCCAATCTGCCGTCATGTGACTAAGCCCTGACTGACCCAGGACCTTGCCCTGGCTGGTGTGAAGGACAGCAAGATACTACAGGGTAGGCCATTTATATGGATACACCTAAATAAAATGGGAATGGTTGGTGATATAAACTTCCTGGTTGTGGCACATTAGTATATGGGAGGGGGAAACTTTTCTAGATGGATGTTGACCATAGCGGCCATTTTGAAGTTGGCCATTTTGGATCCAACTTTTTTTTTTTCAACGGGAAGAGGGTCATGTGACAACACAAACTTGTTGATAATTTCATAAGAAAAACAATGGTGTGCTTGGTTTTGACGTAACTTTATTCTTTCATGAGTTATTTACAAGTTTATGACAACTTATAAAATGTGTTCAAAGTGCTGCTCATTGTGTTGGATTGTCAATGCAACCCTCTTCTCCCACTCTTGACACACTGATAGCAACACTGCAGAAGAAATGCTAGCACAGGCTTCCAGTATCCTTTGTTCCAGAAGCTGCACATCTCATATCTTCACAGTATAGACAATTGCCTTCAGATGACCCCAAAGATAAAAGTCTAAGGGGGTCAGATCGGGAGACCATTCAACTGGCCCACGACGATCAATCCACTTTCCAGGAAACTGTTTATGTAGGAATGCTCAGACCTGACACCATAATGTGGTGGTGCACCATCTTGTTGGAAAAACTCAGGGAACATGCCATCTTCAGTGCATAAAGAGGGCAACACATCATCATGTAGCAATTTCAGATATCCAGCGGCATTGAGGTTTCCATTGATGAAGAATGGCCCCACTATCTTTGTACCCCATATACCACACCATACCATCAATTTTTGTGTTCCAACAGTCTTGGAGGGATCTATCCACTGTGGGTTAGTGTCAGACCAATAGCGGTGGTTTTGTTTGTTAACTTCACCATTCACAAAAAAGTTTGCCTCCTCACTGAACATAATGTTCTGTGCAAACTGTGGGTCTTGTTCCAATTTTTGTTTTGCCCATTCTGCAAATTCAGTGCGCCGATCTGGGTCATCTTCATTGAGATTCTGCAGCAGCTGGATTTTGTAAGGGTGCCATTTGTGAGCAGCTAATCTCGGCCGAAGGGATGTTCGACTGATGCCACTCTCCAGTGACATGCGGCCAGTGCTACGCTGTGGGCTCTTGCTGAATGAAGCTAGGACAGCCACTGATGTTTCTTCATTAGTGACAGTTTTCTTGCGTCCACACTGAACCTGTTTCAAGAAAATTGTCAAGCAGTTTCCTAACTGTACCATGGGAGATGCGTGGTCTCGTAGGGTGTCTTGCATCTGCTGCAATGACCCGGTACTGCATTCACCAACATCAACACAATTTCTATCTGCTCCTCACGTGTTAACCTCTGCGACATGTCAATGGCTGTAAACAAAGAGAAACTTGTAAATAACTCATGAAAGAATAAAGTTACGCTAAAACCAAGCACACCATTGTTTTTCTTATGAAATTCTCAATAAGTTTGATGTGTCACATGACCCTCTTCCCATTGAAAAAAATAAAGTTGGATCCAAAATAGCCGACTTCAAAATGGCCACCATGGTCACCACCCATCTGGAAAAGTTTTCCCTCTCCCATATACTAATGTGCCACAAACAGAAAGTTGATATCACCAACCATTCCCATTTTATTTAGGTGTATCCATATAAATGGCCCACCCTGTAGTTTTACTACTACGGTAAAGACAACACAGGAAATGAAACAGACAGGGGAAAACACACAAACAAATGGAAATCCACAAGCTTCAAAAAGGCACAACAGTTTCTCCTAAAACACGTTCTCCAAAGAAGTCAGGCACAGGATAGTAATACTATAGCTGACATGGGAGAAAGCCAGGAGCAGGTTTAAATAATGAAAGGGGTGTAATTCCAACAAGCAGGAGCTGACAGAAGAGCCAATAGAAAACTCAGCAGAGTTAAAACAAGGAACTCTTAACCCCTATCATAAAACTGTTTAACTCATGAATGGCTGTGTATATTTCAAAGAGGACTTGTGCTCAGCTAATCGCTGACATCTTCTAATCTTTAACCCACTGCAGGTCCCAGCAGGGTGTGGCACATTCGTAATGCAGGGTCACTGTCTCTACATTATAATGCTTTCAGGTTAGGTGGCAAAAACCTGGTCCTGACAAACTCCCTTTAAAATCTTCCCTCTCTATTTATCAGCTTCTTCTTACATTTTTTTTGACCCTTGATGACTGTGTTTCCTGTGCTCCTCTTGTAATCAGGAAAATGGCCATGAGCAGGTGAATTGTCTATGGAACTGTGACTTTCCTTGGGAAGACCTAGGAGGTCGATAAAATTTGGAAAACTTCATTCAAAAGAGAAGAAAAGTGGTGAAACACATGATTTTACTTGTACTAAAATCAAAATATCTTGCATTGTTTATGTGCCTGGATCATGGAAAAGAGGATACTTTGTCATTTCCTATTTTTTTTTATTTGTAAAGTGTCTTTCTTCCATTGTATAAAGATTCATTAAAATTCCATTTTCTATAAGGGTACACTGAAGAGTTTATACAGCTCATTCTGTACATATTGTTGCAGACTCCACATACAGTATATGTTAGTTGTAATAATGTAATTTTTTTATTTAAACCTTTTTTTTGTAATATGTTATAAAAAAACAATTCTGTACATATTGTTGCAGACTCTACATACAGTATATGTTAGTTGTAATAATGTAATTTTTTTATTTAAACTTTTTTTTTGTAATATGTTATAAAAAAAACAGTTGTATAACAATATGTGAATTTTGAAAATAAAGAAATTGATAATCATAAAATATGTTCACATTTTATTCAGTGATATGAAAACCTAGTAATTAGGAAAAATAGAAATAAACATATGGACAGGATCTCATTAAGGGGAAAATGATTGAGATGTTTCTATGTGCCAGGTCTTCTTTTTGTCCAACTGTCTGGAATTGTATCTTATTACACTGTACTGTACATAATTCAGATCAGTTAAATGCATTTTTTACCATTTTTACAGTAATGAATGTTACACCTATGCTCTCATTTAAAAAAAATGTTTGCTAATGTACAATTTAAGAGACAATGTACATTATATGAATTAATATATGTGTCTGCCAAGATTGCGCTGTATAAACTGTTCTTACTAAATTAATGTACTTAGTACACAAATAGGCCAATTGTTTGTGCCCATCATCCATGACAAGGCGAACCTTTGATTGACTTGAATCTATTCTTTTCAATGGAACCTAACACCTAGAAAGCTGCTATTTACCTGCAGATATAGTGGTAGACTGCAAGCAACTAACATTTTAATTATGTTTGATAGTGTAACTGGCACTGCGACTACAGGGAGAAAATGAAGCTATATTCTCCCTGTAGGCACTTGCTTCCAGTCACAGGTGGCAAGGGCTGTAACACCAATCGCTCACTAAATAATGAGTGCACTGTAATCACTCCCCCTGCACCATGAGTGATAGACAGCCCTGTAGCAAATACGTGCAGAAAAGGCTGTCAATTAATGTGCGGGGGAGTGATTGAAGTGATTACAGCATGCTCACTGTGTAATCAGCAGTGAATGCATCATCCACCTGCAGTCCAATGGCTGGAAGTGATCGGCTGCAGGGAGAATATAATTAAATTTTCTCATTATTGCCATGCAACCAGTAAACCTGCAGACATGATTTAAATGCTATTAATTACAGATTACTCCATATTTGCAGTTAAATAGCATTTTTGTAGGTGACAAGTTCCTCTTAACTTTTGTAAATGCACCATATAATTTGCCAGCTTTTTAAACAGAACTTTACGAATTGCGTATCTATCACAGGCAGTGCAGAGAATATTTTTGAGCTTTATTACAGCAGTTATCTCTTTTGTTTAGGCTCGTTAAAGGGTCACTATTGACTTTTAGGATTGCTACTTCCTGTAGGTGGCACTAGAATTCTGGTCCTCTTCCTCTCTGAAGAGACAATTTGCATATTTCCAAGAGGAGCATTGCGGCTTTAAAAGTCTCCTCACTGTAACGTGCTTAGCATTTCGCTCTCCTCAAGGAAAAATGTTACCCCTTAGATACCGGTCTGACGCCTCTCACCCAACCAAACCAGAACTCACGCTTTGCACAGATGAGGGGCAGTACCCTGAAGCACAGTGTCTGCAAATTGAGTTTCTGGTTATGGTTTATATCCTAAGTAATGAAATAAGGCTCGTTAAAGGGTCACTATTGACTTTTAGGATTGCTACTTTCTGTAGGTAGCACTAGAGTTCTGGTCCTCTTCCTCTCTGAAGAGACAATTTGCTCTGCACAGAATCTCTAGGTGCCCTCTGTATGAGAAACTGATGCATCTGTCAATGATTATTGAAGAGGGATATTCTTTCTAAACCTGTTTCTCTTGGGGGTGCCCTAGTTCCAGGTGAAAAAAAACATGGAAGTAATGGCATAGAAAAGCTAAAAATGAACAATTAAATGCACACTGTGCTACTGATAACTAAATCTAGTTGTAACTGAGTTGACTTTGCTGTTAAAGGGAATCGCTCAGCAGTTTTTTGCTACCTCATCTGAAAGCAGCATGATGTAGTGAAAGAAACTCTCAATCAAACAATGTATCACTTAGATTACTGGGTGCAGCCGTTCTCATTTTAGATTTAGCAAAGCAGCAGTGCTGAGAAAGCTGCCCACGCCCACACCACAGCTCTTTATGTATATTGTCTATAGACAATGAGCTGCTTACCACACTAGGGGGCAGAGTCGGACTAGAGCTCGGTGTCCCATGGATGCATGGCTGAGTGGTTGTTTTTATTTTGAAAATAATAAATAGGTAAAAGAGGGTGGAGAGTGTTTATTTCAAATAAAGGACTTTACTCTCTGTCTTTAATACACTTGACTATGGGGTCAGTAATGGGGGGGTGTTACTAACCACTGGGCTTGATGTCAGCAGCCATAAAACAGCTGACATCAGCTCTCCAACTAATACTTCACATGACACTGCACCAGACCAAGTGAGAAGAGTGAGGCTAAGTGTCAAATTTGGTGCATCTTTTGGATGTACAATTTTTGGGTGGCTGAGGGCTGATGTTCTTAGTCTGGGAAGGGGGCCAATATCCATGGCCCCTTCCCTGGCTATTAATAGCAGCCCACAGCTGTCTGCTTAGCTTTTGCTGGTTAGTAATTAAAGGGGGACCCTACATAATTTTTTTGTGGGATCCTCCATAAACTAACCAATAAAGGCTAAAAAAACAGCTGTGCGCTGTTATTAATAGCCTGGGGACATTTATTGCTTTTGGCCCCTTTCCAATAATATTAACATCAGTCCCCAGCGGTCAGCTTTCTCTAAGCTGGTTATGAAAATTATGAGAGACCCCGAGCCGTTGTTTTTTTTAAATTAATTATTTTATACATGACGCTCAAACACAAAGGTAAAAAAGATAAGTGAAAAAGCGCTAGTGGGTTCCCCCTATTGACCAGTAGCTAGTATTAGCAGCAACCAAAAAAATGCTCAGTGTATAAATGATATAACCAGCGCTGGTTCCTTGGAGTTTGACATTTAGATTGGAGAGTAAATAGAGGATTTAGTTAAAATTGTAATATTTTATTGAAAAGTTTTTACTTATAAAATACACTTTTAAAAGTACTCTTTTAAAGTAGGGTTGAGACGCATAAATACAAGTGGGTATATGATCCACAGCAGAGGTATGTCCAAATTCGTCTTAGGTTGTTGTGGGTTCCTTAAGGTCTCCTGTGGAGAAAGGGATAAGCGTAAGTATCTGGAATGGTCAAATAGTAGATTCAGTCCTACTGTTCCTGTGGATAGGAAGCGGGTACCTTGAGTGGTGGTATCCTGGGGAAGATGTTGAGTTGGTGAGATGCTTAGGATCCGGCGATGTGCCGTATGGACAAATAAAAGGAAAATGCACACAGTTAGAAGCTTTGGTATAGATAAAGATAAATGGCAGGTCTATACCCTTTTTTAGCCCCTTTTTAGGGTTTACCTGGTAATAAAGGGGTATCTATATAGGTATCCAGATAATTGGTACCTGTATTTGATAAGCAGGTGCTAATGGTAGAGGTATGCCTCGACTCTGCAGGTAAAAGAAGATTTATGGTGAGCTCCAACCCTTGTGGTCTAGGTGAGATAAGTTAGGTGAGAGATGGCAATTAGCTCCAGACACCCAACTTTATGTAGATCAGTACTAATATGCGAAAATAGTACTAACAAGGCAGTACTATGGCAGGCAGCAGGTAGACGGCAGGTAGATTCTGGCTCTCCTTTGTGTTAGGAGTGGAGACGCCAGACACAGTAATTTCTTAAAGCTGTTTGGAAGATCATGCTGTTTTGGTCATCAGAAGCTGCTGTTAGTAGGATCTGTGCGGCTGGCGGTTTTAGCGCTAGTTCACTGATCTTACATTGGGCTAGCTGGAGCTGGAGCATACCTTCTGTGGATAAGGTCTGTATGATGGTTTCTGGTGGAGTTGCTGTTTGGGCTACTCACCGCTCTGGTTGCAGCTAAAATAGCTGACAGGCAGCGGGCTGTGCAGAGTCCTGGCCGGAGGTTCCCAACGTGTTGACCGCTGTTCCGGTGGCATGCTTGCTGGTAGAGCAGGAAGGACCTGCGTAACATCAATCCACATGTTGAACACGTGGGGGAGGACCCGACAGAGAGCAGAGAGGACCAGTTCCATTCCTGGAACCTCCTCAAGTCGGGACTCCGCATGGCCCGCTACCTGTCAGCTAAGTGTATTTTATAAGTGAAAATTTTTCAATAAAAAAAATAAAATTTTAACTAAATCCTCTATTTACTCTTCAATCTAAATGCTAAATCCCAAGGAACCAGTGCTGGTTATACCATTTATACATGATGTACAAGCATGGTGCTGAATACAACTTCAATGAGAGTCAACTTGTCGCGCTGCTGTCAGGGAGACCAAGCGACAATGATAAGAGCTGCCTTCAGCACTTGGCACCTAGGAACAGCATGAACTATATGGCTTTTCCCAGGCACCAGTACGTATCATACTTATGACACACGGATGTCATCTGTGTGTTACAAGTGTGCACATGTGCGGCACACATTTCGTCTGTGGTGCTGGTAAAAACGGACATGTCTGTGGGTTTTTCACAGGGACACACAGTCCGTGTGAAAAACCTGACATGTGCACACCGCCATTGAATACAATGGGTGTGCGTGTGTACGTATTTGAGGTCCTTAAATAACGGACCGCATACAGACATGAAAAACGAACGTATGAAGGGGGCCTTAAAATGATAAAAGAATGAACCGTCGCTAGATGTATTTATCTTACTTGCTTATATCAATTTCTCAGCCCCTTACTAATATACTATCCCACAATCTAAACTTCCTATCAGTACTGTATGTTTTTGGAGTGTGAGAGGAAACCTATACAGACATAGAGAGAATGTTAGAACTCTCCTGTTAGATTTCTTCTATTTTGCTGGTCACATGACCTTTTTGCCTATTTAATCCTGCTCCCCCCTTCTGGCCTTGCTGGACTTCATTGTAATTTCTACTCTTAAGGTAGCCAGGTGCTTTGTAACCTTTCTCAGTCAGTTTAGCTAAGTCTTTTGACCTTTATGTTGCATGTTTGTCTTTTTACTGCTACAATTTCTGCTAGGAGGTTTCCATCTTTCTCCCAGTCCCTAGTTCTTGTAGGGATCCCTCCCTCACATCTATAGGTCTTCGTTCAGACTAGCTGAGGACTTTAGCGGGTCTGATCGCAGGATCAGGTTCCCCGTTACATCGTAGGGATCTAGCTTAGTTCTATTGTAGGGACAGATCTCCTGTCTTTCCTTAGTGCTTGTAGCCTATCATAACAGTAAGTCCAGCCCAAAAATATCTCTAAGGAAAGACCTCCAGTTTCCATCATGATGTCGGTTCAGGATTTGGCTCAACGCCTGCAGGGACTCTCTCTGGAGGTGGCCGAGCTCCAACAACACGTGAGTAGCTGTTCTGGAGCGCATTTTGTGGAGCCAAAGGTACGATTGCCTGATTTATTTTTTGGTGAACAACAAGATTTTTTTTCCTTTAAAAATGCTTGTTTATTGTATTTCCGTTTGAGACCCAGATCCTCTGGGGATGAATCACAGCGCATAGGGTTCATAATGTCACTTTTGCGCAAAGAACCTCAGGGATGGGCCTTTTCTCTCCAACCTGGTGGATAGTTTTTTTTCTGCTTTGGGGTTGTTGTATGATGATCCTGATCGTGTCTCATCAGCTGAGACGGAATTGAGACTTTTGAGACATGGATCACGTAATGTGGAAAATTATTGTACTCACTTCCGTCGGTGGTCTGCTCATGTGGGGTGGAATGATTCAGCTCTGAAAAGTTTGCTTCTTGTTGGGCTAGGTGAAAGGGTTAAAGATCTGCTCATTGCTTATCCTACACCTGGGAACTTGCAGGAGGCAATGCAATTAGCTATATGGGTGGACAGGAGACTGCGTGCAAGGGTTAATGAGAGTAAATCCTTTGCCATGTCAGCTCCTAGTCTTGAGAGGGTCTGTACTGACATTGGAGAGCCGATGGAGATTGGGGCGATGTCACCCCGCTCTAAGGAAAAAGACCGCAGGTTTTCTGAACGTTTGTGCTTTTATTGCGGAAAATCTGACCATTTTATTAAGAACTGTGAGCTTCGTTTGAACAAAGAAAAAAAAAAGGTCAGTTACGCCCGTATTGCCTGTTTAAATTCTAAGGGGGTATTTCTTTCTGGAAGCACCTCAGTCCAGGAGGAATTGAATGAATTTCAGGTATTTGTGGATTGTGGTTCTACACTCAATGTGATTGACAAGGGATTTTTGGAAAAACTTAAATTAAAACCCAAACCTTTGTCATCCCCTATTGCCGTGGTTTCTGTCAATGGCTCTCCCTTGAAATGTGTTACTCACAAGGTTTATGAATTTCCCCTCACTATTAATGGTATTCACCAAGAAAATTTGGATTTGGTAGTATTAAATAATTTGCCATCTCCAGTAATTTTGGGGTTATCCTGGTTAAAATTGCACAATCCGGTACTGGATTGGTCTACTAATGAAATTAAGTCCTGGAGCCCTAAGTGTTATGACAAGTGTTGTAACGGGCGCATTGCTGCTGTGGATAAAGGGGAATTACCTGTACCTATTCAGGATTTTTGGAAAGTTTTTTCTGAGGAGGAGTTGCAAATTTTGCCTCCCCATAGAGACTATGATTGTACCATTGAATTTGTCCCTGGAGCGACTCTTCCTAAAAGTCGTTTATTTAATCTTACTATTCCTGAGAGAAAGGCTTTGGAGGAATACATACAGACGAGTTTGGCCGCTGGTCATATCAGACCCTCTAAGTCACCTGTGGCTGTTGGATTTTTTTTGTTAAAAAAAAGGACGGCGGTTTACGTCCTTGTCTGGACTTTCGCGAGATTAATAAAATTACTGTACGTAATCCCTACGCACAGCCATTGATTCCTGATTTGTTTAACCAGTTAGTGGGGGCCAAGTGGTTCTCTAAAATTGATCTCCGGGGGGCATACAATTTGTTGCGCATGAAGGAGGGTGATGAATGGAAGACTGCTTTTAACACTCCTGTGGGTCATTTTGAGAATCTGGTTATGCCTTTTGGTCTTACCAATGCACCAGCATTTTTTCAGAATCTTATTAATGACATCCTTAGACCTTTGATCGGCAAAAATGTGGTTGTGTATTTGGATGACATTTTGATTTATTCGCCTGATCTGGAGTCTCATTGGCGGAGCATACGTGAGGTATTACAGTTATTAATTGACAATTCGCTTTTTGCTAAGCTAGAGAAATGTGAGTTCGCTGTACAGAGAATTAGTTTTTTGGGCTACATTATCTCCAGTGAGGGCTTTGAGATGGACCCGGTGAAAGTTCAAGCTGTGCAGGAATGGCCTAGGCCTATTGGTTTGAAATCGATACAGAGGTTTTTGGGTTTCACCAATAATTACAGAAAATTCATTAAAAATGTTTCTATTATTGTTAAACCACTGACCGATCTCACCAGGAAAGGTGCTAATATGGTTCAGTGGACTACTGAGGCCATTGAGGCATTTGTGTTTCTAAAGGAGAGGTTCAGCTCTGCCCCATCCTTATGCAGCCTGATGTGACTAAGCCGTTTTTGGTTGAGGTTGATGCTTCTTCTGTGGGGGTCGGTGCGGTGTTGTCTCAGGAAAACAAGGATGTAGTACATCCCTGTGCCTTTTTTTCAAAAAAATTTCTGAGACTGAACTTAATTACGATATTGGTAATCGGGAATTGCTGGCTATTAAACTCGCATTTGAACACTGGCGTCATCTCTTGGAAGGTGCTGAATTTCCCATTCAGGTTTTCACTGATCATAAAAATCTGATCTATCTTGATGCTGCCAAGCGCTTGAATGACAGTCAGGCTAGGTGGGCACTTTTTTTTTCGCGGTTTAATTTTTCCGTTACTTACATCCCGGGTACCAAGAATGTTAAAGCTGATGCGTTGTCTCGCAGCTTTTCTCCCATGGTCAGTGCTGAGGAGGAGGAGAGCATTTTACAAGAAGGTGTTGTGATTGCTGCATTGGACTCCGTTTTGGAAGATGAGATTCTTAAAGCACAGGAGAATGCCCCATCTAACACTCCCCATGGGAGGTTGTTTGTGCCTAGGACCTATAGAAGAGATTTGTTTGTTGAGTGTCATGAGTCTCGGTTGACAGGTCATCCAGGAATTTCTGAGACCAAGAGACTTGTGGGTCGCAGTTTTTGGTGGCCTGGATGGCAGAAGGAAGTCTTTAAGTGGGTGCGTCAATGTACTGTGTGTGCTAGATCTAAGTCTTCTCATACTCCTGCTGCGTGGTTGCTTTGCCCTCTAGAGGTTCCTAGTGCACCTTGGACACATCTGGCTATGGACTTTATTACTGACCTTCCCTCCTCTGAGGCTTTCACCGTCATCTGGGTGGTCGTGGACCGTTTTAGCAAGATGTGTCACTTGGTTCCCTTCATCAAACTGCCCTGCGCTAAGACGATCGCTAAGGCCTTTGTCAAGGAAATTGTCAGAGTCCATGGTGTTCCTACTGACATTGTTTCTGATAGGGGACCTCAGTTTGTGGCTCGTTTTGGGCGTGTCTTTTGTGACAGGTTGGGAGTTCATTTGTCGGTTTCATCTGGATATCATCCTGAGTCTAATGGCCAGACAGAAAGGAAAAATCAGGATGTTGAGCAGTTCTTGCGTTGTTTTGTGGCAGACAATCAAGAGGTGTGGTCTGAGTTTCTGCCGCTTGCTGAATTTGCTCTTAACAACCATACATCCTCTTCTGCTGGGTGTTCGCCTTTTTTTTGTTGTTCTGGGAGACATCCGTCTTTTGGGTCAGTCTCCAAATTGGTATCGGCTGTGCCTGAGGAGGAGAGTTTTTACGGTGATTTGGAGAGAGTTTTGACGGATGTGCGTGGTAATCTTCAGGAGGCTAACAAAAAATCTAAGAGGTACTTTGACAGGAAACGTCAAGAGGTTTTGTTTACGGTTGGTGACATGGTTTGGTTGTCCTCTAAGAATCTGCGGTTGAGGATTTCTTCTAAAAAATTGGGTCCAAAGTTTGTAGGGCCCTTTAAGGTGCTTCAGGTAGTTAACCAATCTGCTGTTAGGTTGGAGGTTCCTACCTCCTGGAAGATTAATCCGGTGTTTCATGTTTCTCTATTGAAAAAAGCTGATGTATCAGATAGAGACGCCACTGCCACTGTTCCTCTGGTGGTGGAGGACGGGGAATATGAAATTTCCCGCATCCCTAATTCTAGACGGTATAGGGGGAGTTTGCAGTATCTCGTCGCTTGGAAGGGTTTTGGTCCCGAGGATAACTCATGGGTGAGGGCGGATGATGTTTCTGCTTCCAGACTTGTCAGAGCGTTTCACAGGAGCTTTCCTGATAGGCCTGGTCTTAGGGGATCTGGAGGATCCTCTTAGAAGAGGGGGTACTGTTAGAACTCTCTTGTTAGGTTTTTTCTATTTTGCTGGTCACATGACCTTTTTGCCTATTTAATCCTGCTCCGCCCTTCTGGCCTTGCTGGACTTCATTGTAATTTCTACTCTTAAGCTAGCCAGGTGCTTTGTAACCTTTCTCAGTCAGTTTAGCTAGGTCTTTTGACCTTCATGTTCTATGTTGTGTGTTTGTCTTTTTACTGCTACAATTTCTGCTAGGAGGTGTCCATCTTTCTCCCAGTCCCTAGTTCTTGTAGGGATCCCTCCCTCTCATCTAGAGGTCTTTGTTCAGACTAGCTGAGGACTTTAGCGGGTCTGATCGCAGGATCAGGTTCCCCGTTACATCGTAGGGATCTAGCTTAGTTCTATTGAGTGACAGATCTCCTGTCTTTCCTTAGTGCTTGTAGCCTATCATAACAGAGAACATACAGTCCTGTTCATTGATTTTGGCACCCATGAAGTTTAAGTACATGAAAAAAAAATGAATCAAGTGAAATTGTTTTTTTGTATAGAGCACTTGTGTTAAATACAAAAAATCAAATGATAAACAATAATTTAAAATGAAAAAAAAATGGGGGGGGGGGTAAATAGAAAAACCTAAAGCTTGCTGTGTCACTGATATTGACACCCTTTACATTAATTTAGTATGAAAACACATTTTGACTCGCCTGTGGTAAATCACAAAAGAGATTCACCTGTGATTAATTGTCGGTGTCCATGTGACATGAATTAGCCAATGAATGATGACTTCAGTGTTTTAAAAAGCTATGTACATGGTAGACCATGTTTCTTTGTCACAATGGTGAAGACAAAGGAGCTGTCTGAGGACATCAGAACTGCTTTTATTAGCAATCACAAGACTTCCAAAGGGAATAAGGCCATCTCCAAAGAACTTGGTATCCCAGTTTCAACAGTGCACGATGTTATTAAGAAGTTTGCCAATTATGAAACTGTCAAGAACCTCCCTGGACGTGGGGCAGAAAGGAAAATTGACAAGAAATGTCTTCTAAGGTTGGTGCTAATAGAGGAAAAAGCACTGCGTCAAGCATCCAAAGACCTGAAGACCAACCTGGAACAGCCTAGGGTCATGGTTTCAACAAGTACCATATGCCGCACACTAAACCAAGCAGAGCTTTATGGGCAAAGTCCAAGGAAAAAAACATTGCTGAAGAAAAAACATAAAAATGAATGATTGATCTTTGCCAAAAATTACCTTGAAAAGCCTCAATCTTTCTGGGAAAATGTTCCATGGACAGATGGAGGAAAAATAGAGCAATTTGGCAATGCAAAACAACAGTAAGTTTACAGATGCTGCAATGAAGCTTATAAGGAAAAGAACACCTTAACAACAGCAAAGCATGGTGGAGGATCCATAATGCTATGGGTTTGCTTTGCTGTGTCTGGTACTGGAGGCCTTTACTGTATCACATGAATCATGAAATCAGACAATTATCAAGAGATTTTAGAGTGAAATGTTCTACCCAGTGTAAAAAAACTTGGTTTTGTCGAAGATCACGGGTCCTTCAGCAAGACATTGACCCAAGGCACACATCCAAAAGTACACAGGAATGGTTGAAAAAGAAAAAATGGACTGTTTTAAAATGGCCAGCAATGTGTTCTGACCTCAATCCCATTGAAAATCTCTAGGTTGATCTGAAATCTGCCATTGGGAAAGAGAACCCTGCAAGAGCTTGAACAAACTGCAAAGGAAGGGGGAGAAAATTCCAGCTGAGAAGTGCAAGAAGCCTATAGATGGCTACCAGAAATGTTTGGTGGCTGTCAGAAAATCCAAAGGGTGGTAGCCAAGTATTAATTAGGGGTGCCTTTATTGCTACACTTGCTGTTTAATGTTTTTTTCTTTTTTTACTGTTTTTTTCTTTGAAATTGAAACATGGAAGTTGAAAAATAATGTTTTGTAGCTGTATTACTTTGGACCACTAATTAAAAAATCTTGAGGATATAACTTTGGTACATTTCCATTTATTTCTGAAGATATTGTACAGTCTATGTGTGAAGAAACCGCACCAGAGGGACCGCATAGAATTTCACTGTTGCTGCTTCTTGTGATGGATCCACACCCCACCACCCGCTTGATGTCACCCTATGATAGATGGAGCAAGTGATATGGATCTACCCTTTGCACCAATGTGACATTCCGCACCCCCCTTAAGGTCGCGTAAGGTCAGATTGGTACAGTTCTACACAGTCACCTACTGTCCACAGGGGTACTGAGAGACACCAGGGAGCGAGAAATGGTGGTCCACTCAGTCACTGACTTGGCCCCACACTCACTCATACCCCTGGCAGGCTGGGAGGCTCTTCCACTAATTGAGTGAAGCAGAGCCTTGTCAGCCTGGTAGAGCTGCCACCAGTCCCTATTTGATATAGCAGACTTATATTGGGCTAGAAACCAGCCCGGTATTGTGTTCGTTGGACCAAACCACAGATATAAGGTTCGTGGATCGAGATAAAATAACAGCCCCAGATTAAATTATATATTTAATCGTCTTAGGGGCATACTAAAATATACACTATATACATAAGGGTTATACATACACAGTGGTCAGTTACAAATACAAAAGCATGGTACAACAAGTATAAGCAGATCTTAAAGTCAATTACCAGATAGTTGGAAGGCCTGGCTCAGGGGATGGGTGGCCACATGGGGAGGTTGTGGGCCCTCACTTGGTTGATGAACTTCTCCCACACGTCTTGATTTCATGAGCTCCCCAGAAGAAAGACCATGGGTGGAGACCAGCAGGAGTTTTTAAACTCTCTGGGTCACTCCCAGGGTTGGACCTAACTATCCACCCTCTGATCTAAGCTTGCTACATCTCCCGAAACCAAAATGGGCTACAATTCCTTACTGGATGCTCCTAGTGACCCAGTTCTGGAGTCATCGGATCCAGCGGGGCCCCTGCTACGCATAGAGAAAAAAACACAGGGATCCTAGGGGTTTCCAAAAGGCTGGGGCATGTATCTCCTAATCCCTACACGCTATATTGGGCTGGGATGGAGTCTGATATTCACTACCTCCCCCTGAGCTAGAAAATCCATTTTGTGAAGAGCTAGGACATATAGTTCTTCCACAACTCGTTATTGAAATATAGTACCTTAACAAAAGAGCACATGTTAGGGATCACTACAGGGGGTCCTTCCTGTCAGCTCAGCTCACAGCTACAGAGAGACATTCATATTGATGCCCCCTTCCCTCCTCTCTTACAGCTGTGCGGGTCGAATTACACTGTGCCTGGAGATCTCTATAAGATCTGGCAACCAGGGCACATGTGATTATTCTAGAATATTCTTCACACTATAAAAAAAATTAAGGGGTGCCAATAATGGCGAGCAGCACTGTATAAACTTCATTTTGTCCTTGATGGGATTTTAACTAAAGACCCCACTGCTGCAAAGCCACACTGCTAACCACTGAGCTACTGTGATTTCCTTCTGTCAAAATATTTTGCTGATCCTTTTATTAGACTGGAATACTTTCTGCAGAGACTGGGAATGCTTCATTTTTCCTCATTTAAATGTCAACATAAAGCACATTTAAATTTAATGGTAAGTCTAGAAAAATGTACCATGGTTTATGTTAAGATATGAGAAAAAGGCAAATAGTGAGCTTACCACGTCTGGTTTATTTTTTGGTAGTCCATATTTAGAATGGATGGTACCAGTCCTGTTGTGACTCTTCCACATACTACATCACAGAAAAATGGCATAAAATGGCAAATCCATAATTTTTGAAAGCATTGCTTTATTATTTATGATCTATAGAAAATAGACAATTAGTTAAAATCCACATGGCGTGACCGCAGTAGTGACTACAGTGGTCACATCATGTGGGTTTTAATGAATTGTTTAATTTCTAGAGATCATCAATAAAGAAATAATGCTTTCAAGAATTATTGATGTGCCATTCTCCTCTACTGTTCCATGGGTTATTAATTTAGCTTGAATTCAGTCAAAAACTTCAATTACTGATAAAAAATTCAAAACTGTATCACAATGTTTCCTTGATAGGATGCATTTTACATCACAACCAACAAATTATGTTATCTTATTTTTATTCTTGTACATACAGTATCTTATGATAATAGCAAAGAAAAGGTGTTTGATTACTTAGAAAATGTATGAAAAAAAATAATATAGTAATTAGTGAAAAGAATAATATGTTTGTCAACCAAAAAGGAGTATGAAGGCACTTACAGTTAGGTCCATATATATTTGGACAGAGACAACATTTTTCTAATTTTGCTTCTAGACATTAAAAAAATGAATTTTAAACAAAACAATTCAGATGCAGTTGAAGTTCAGACTTTCAGCTTTCATTTGAGGATATCCACATTAAAATTGGATGAAGGGTTTAGGAGTTTCAGCTCCTTAACATGTGCCACCCTGCTTTTAAAGGGACCAAAAGTAATTGGACAGATTAAATAAAATGTTAATTTCTAGTACTTGGTTGAAAACCCTTTGTTGGCAATGACTGCATGAAGTCTTGAACATCACCAGACGTTGTGTGTTAGGCATCAGTTTGGTGCAGAATTTGAAATGGGTCCAGGACCTTCTGTGGTCTCCTGTTTCAGTCCAGCCAGGGCTGATGCTGCTCAGCATTACCATCAGCCTCAACACCTAGCTGGTCCGCGAGCACTGCTTATCTCCCAGGTAGTTGTGCCAAGCAATGTTAAGCCTGGGTTGCAGAGGGAGACAGGGTTGTGGAATCTAAGTCCAGGATTTGCCGCACTGAGCATGTCCGTGACCTGGCGGATCATGATTGGTGGGTTGGCACCCACCTGACCCGGTGACCTGGCACCATCTGAATGGTCCATGGGTAACGTCACCAATGGCGCGTCGGTGGTCAGGGCTTAGTCTTTAAAAGGCCAGCCCACAAACATGGCGACGCGCTCAGATCATTTTTGCAAGTGTTGCTGTTGTGTGGACGAGTGTATTCCACGTGCTCCCTAGCTGCTCTCTCCTTGACCTGCCGATGCCAGAGTTCGCTCGGCTGATTAGCACAGGTCACTCAGGCAGGCTTAGATTTGCTTAGGCAGGTAGCTACGTCTTGCAGCCTGGCTCAGCCAAAGGGGTCGCCTAACACCTCGAGCAGTCTGCAGACGTCCTGTCCACGGCTATCGCCTGTCAGCCACGTGGAGTAGTACCCTTCAGTCCGGTGGCACGCCGGCTGGAGGCATGTGTACCCGTCGCGTAGTCACACACGCATCCTAGCGCCAACTCCTACTGTGTAGCGCCTGTATCGAAGACAGGGCTACTGCTTCTTCCACGGTCGCACGTCTCCCTGCGGTTCTTGGAGATTGTGTGAACCGCTGAAACCCGCTCCGTGTGCATTAACACGGAGTGGTTTATCAGTTCAGTAGGTGCTATCCTGGACGCTCTTCTCCCGTGCAGTTAACGGAGATAGAGCGTACCGCTATACCCGTTCCTGTGTGGAGAAACACGGAAGGGTTCAATATTTAAGTAGTCGCTTTCCTTTCCACCCGGAAAGTGTTCGACAGCAGCTCATCAGGCTGCATTACGGACCCCGAGGTCGGTTGCATTCCATTAAATTAAAGTTGTTTGCAACCGCCCTCCTAACACTGTGTTTCCTCCTTTTTGTTGCTCTGCCAGGCATTCACTGTAGTGGTTTTCAGTTGCCGTTTGTTTGTGGGCCTTTCTGTCTGAAGTTTAGTCTTTAACAAGTGAAATGCATGCTCAAATGAGTTGAGATCAGGTGACTGACTTAGCCATTCAAGAATATTCCACTTCTTTGCTTTAATAAACTCCTGGGTTGCTTTGGCTTTATGTTTTGGGTCATTGTCCATCTGTAGTATGAAACGACAACAAATCAGTTTGGCTGCATTCGGCTGGATCTGAGCACACAGTATGGCTCTGAATACATCAGAATTCATTCGGCTGCTCCTGTCCTGTGTCACATCATCAATAAACACAAGTGACCTAGTGGCACTGGCAGCAATGCATGCCCAAGCCATCACACTGCCTCCGCCATGTTTTACAGATGATGTGGTATGCTTTGGATCATGAGCTGTACCACACCTTCGCCATACTTTTCTCTTTCCATCATTCCGGTAGAAGTTGATCTTGGTCCCATCTGTCCAAAGAATGTTCTTCCAGAACTGTGCTGGCTATTTTACATGATTTTTAGCAAAGTCCAGTCTAGCCGTTTTATTCTTGATGCTTATGAGTGGCTTGCACCGTGCAGTGAACCCTCTGTATTTACTTTCATGCAGTCTTCTCTTTATGGTAGATTTGGATATTGATACGCCTACCTCCTGGAGAGTGTTGTTAACTTGGTTGGCTGTTGTGAAGGGGTTTCTCTTCACCATGGAGATTATTCTGCGATCATCCACCACTGTTGTCTTCCTTGGGCGCCCAGGTCATTTGCATTGATGAGTACACCAGTGCTTTCTTTCCCAGGATGTACCAAACTGTAGATTTTGCCACTCCTAATATTGTAGCAATTTCTCGGATGGGTTTTTTCTGTTTTTGCAGCTTAAGGATGGCTTGTTTCACCTGCATGGAGAGCTCCTTTGACCGCATGTTTACTTCACAGCAAAACCTTCCAAATGCAAGCACCATACCTCAAATCAAATCCAGGCCTTTTATCTGCTTAATTGAGAATGACATAACGAAGGGATTGCCCACACCAGTCCATGGAATAGCCTTGCAGTCAATTGACCAATTACTTTTGGTCCCTTTAAAAACAGGGTGGCACATGTTAAGGAGCTTAAACTCCTAAAACCTTCATCCAATTTTAATGTGGATACCTTCAAATGAAAGCTGAAAGTCTGAATTTCAACTGCATCTGAATTGTTTTGTTTAAAATTCATTGTAGTAATGTCTAGAACCAAAATTAGAAAAATGTTGTCTCTGTCCAAATATACAGTACAGACCAAAAGTTTGGACACACCTTCTCATTTAAAGATTTTTCTGTATTTTCATGACTATGAAAATTCTACATTCACACTGAAGGCATCAAAATTATGAATTAACACATGTGGAATTATATACTTAACAAAAAAGTGTGAAACATCTGAAAATGTCTTATATTCTAGGTTCTTCAATGTAGCCACCTTTTGCTTTGATGACTGCTTTGCACACTCTTGGCATTCTCTTGATGAGCTTCAAGAGGTAGTCACCGGAAATGGTTTTCACTTCACAGGTGTGCCCTGTCAGGTTTAATAAGTGGGATTTCTTGCCTTATAAAAGGGTTGGGACCATCAGTTGTGTTGTGCAGAAGACTGGTGGATACACAGCTGATAGTCCTACTGAATAGACTGTCAGAATTTGCATTATGGCAAGAAAAAAACAGCCAAGTAAAGAAAAACGAGAGGCCATCATTACTTTAAGAAATGAAGGTCAGTCAGTGCGAAAAATTGGGACAACTTTGAATGTATCCCCAAGTGCAGTTGAAAAAACCATCAGGCACTACAAAGAAACTGGCTCACATGAGGACCGCCCCAGGAAAGGAACACCAAGAGTCACCTCTGCTTCTGAGGATAAGTTTATCCGAGTCACCAGCCTCAGAAATCGCAGGTTAATAGCAACTCAGATTAGAGACCAGGTCAATGCCACACAGACTTCTAGCAGCAGACACATCTCTACAACAACTGTTAAGAGGAGACTTTGTGCAGCAGGCCTTCATGGTAAAATAGCTGCTAGAAAACCACTGCTAAGGACAGGCAACAAGCAGAAGAGACAATTTTGGGCTAAAGAACACAAGGAATGGACATTAGACCAGTGGAAATCTGTGCTTTGGTCTGATGAGTCCAAATTTGAGATATTTGGTTCCAACCACCGTGTCTTTGTGTGACGCAGAAAAGGTGAACGGATGGACTCTACATGCCTGGTTCCCACCGTGAAGCATGGAGTAGGAGGTGTGATGGTGTGGGGTTGCTTTGCTGGTGACACTGTTGGGGATTTATTCAAAATTGAAGGCATACTGAACCAGCATGGCTACCACAGCATCTTGCAGCGGCATATTATTCCATCCGGTTTGGGTTTAGTTGGACCATCATTTATTTTTCAACAGGACAATGACCTCAAACACACCTCCTGGCTGTGTAAGGGCTATTTGACCAAGCAGGAGAGTGATGGGGTGCTACACCAGATGACCTGGCCTCCACAGTCACCAGACCTGAACCCAATCGAGATGGTTTTGGGTGAGCTGAACTGCCGAGTGAAGGCAAAAGGGCCAACAAGTCCTAAGCATCTCTGGGAACTCCTTCAAGATTGTTGGAAGACCATTTTTGGTGACTACCTCTTGAAGCTCATCAAGAGAAGGCCCAGAGTGTGCAAAGCAGTCATCAAAGCAAAAGGTGGCTACTTTGAAGAACCTAGAATATAAGACATATTTTCAGTTGTTTCACATTTTTTTGTTAAGTATATAATTCCACATGTGTTAATTCATAGTTTTGATGCCTTCAGTGTGAATGTACAATTTTCATAGTCATGAAAATACAGAAAAATCTTTAAATGAGAAGGTGTGTTCAAACTTTTGGTCTGTTCTGTATATGGACCTAACTGTATAACCCGAAAATGATGCAGAACACCTCAGAGCAGTACCATTCCTTAAAACAAGTCAAAATGAGGCTCAGAATTGTCTGTGGCCTCCACGTGCCAGAAAGACCTCCCTACAACGCCTGGGCATGCTCCTGATGAGGTTGCGGATGGTCTCCTGTGGGATCTCCTCCCAGACGTGGACTAAAGCATCCACCAACTCCTGGATAGTCTGTGGTGCAAACTGACATTGGTGGATGGAGCTAGACATGATGTCCCAGATGTGCTCAATTGGATTCAGGTCTGGGGAACGGGCGGGCCAGTCCATAGCTTCAATGCCTTCTTCTTGCAGGAACTGCTGACACACTCCAGCCACATGAGTTCTGGTATTGTCCTGCATTAGGAGGAGCCCAGGGCCAACCGCACCAGCCTATGGTCTCACACGGGGTCTGAGGATCTCATCTCGGTGCCTAATGTCAGTCTTGCTACCTCTGACGAGCACATGGAGGGCTGTGCGGCCCTCCAAAGAAATGCCACCCCACACCATTACTGACCCACTGCCAAACCGGTCATGCTGAAGGATGTTGTAGGCAGCAGATGGCTCTCCATGGCGTCTCCAGACTTTGCCACGTCTGTCATATATGCTCAGTGTGAACCTGCTTTCAACTGTGAAGAGCAGAGGGTGCCAGTGACGACTTTTAAAATCCTGGTGTTCTGTGGCAAATGTCAAGCATCCTCCACAGTGTTGGGCTGTGAGCACAAACCCATCTGTGGACGTCGGGCCCTCCTACCACCCTCATGGAGTCAGTTTCTATCCATTTGTACAGACACATGCACATTTGTGGCCTGCTGGAGGTCATTTTGCAGGGCTCTGGCAGTGCTCCTCCTGTTCCTCCTTGCACAAAGGCGGAGGTAGCAGTCCTGTTGCTGGGTTCTTGCCCTCCTATGGCCCCCTTCACGTCTCCTAGTGTACTGGCCTGTCTCCTGGTAGCGCCTCCAGCCTCTGGTCACTACGCTGACAGACACAGCAAACCTTCTTGCCAGAGCTCGCATTGATGTGCCATCCTGGGTGAGCTGCACTACTTGAGCAACTTCTGTGGGTTGTAGAGTCTGTCTCATGCTACCACAAGTGTGAAAACACAACCAAAATTCAAAAGTGACCAAAAAATCAGCCAGAAAGCATTGGTACTGAGATGTGGTCTGTGGTCCCCACCTGCAGAACCACTCCTTTATTGAGGGTGTCTTGATAATTGCCAATAATTTCCATCTAATGTCTATTCCAGTTGCACAATAGCATGTGAAATTGATTGTCAATCTGTGTTGCTTCCTAAGTGGATAGTTTAATTTCGCAGAAGTTTGATTTACTTGGAGTTATATTCTATTGTTTAAGCGTTCCCTTTATTTTTTTGAGCAGTGTATTTTGTGAGTGGTGGGAAATAGGATCTCCATGGTGTGAGCCACAGTCATATGTGGTGAAATAATGGAAGGGGGTAAAATAAATAAAAAGGTGCTATGTGAAAACAATGGAAGAGAAAAAATATGTGTACGTGCCAACAAAAAAGATAGTGGATAGTTTAATTTCACAGAAGTTTGATTTACTTGGAGTTATATTCTATTGTTTAAGTGTTCCCTTTTATTTTTTTGAGCAGTGTATTTTGTGAGTGGTGGGAAATAGGATCTCCATGGTGTGAGCCACAGTCATATGTGGTGAAATAATGGAAAGGGGTAAAATAAATAAAAAGGTGCTATGTGAAAACAATGGAAGAGAAAAAATATGTGTACGTGCCAAAAAAAAAGATGCATATATCTCTGGGGAAAATGGAGAAAAGAAAAAAGAAAGGAAAAGAAAAAAAAAAGAGTGAAAGAAAGAGAAAAAAGAAGAAAAAAAAGAAAAAATGAAGAAAAAGGGAAAAAAAGAAAAAAGTGGGAAAAAAGGAAAGAAAAGCAGAAAAAAGGAGGGGGGAGAAAATGTTTTAAAGGAAAAAATTTGAGTTGGCAAAAGGATGTAAAGTAATAATGAAGTGGAAAATAAACTGCAATGTTAAGTATACATGGGAAAGAACTATGTGTGTTATGGGCAGTTCACTACAATGGTTTCTATGATGGGAATGGAATTCCCCATCCGCAGAGTTAACTGCGGTGCATGAGAGAGCAATCAACATAAAATAAAAAGTAGGTCAGTGGGTAAAATACTTGCTGGCTGAGAGAGAAGTAGGTCAATGTTCTGACCGAGGGTATAACGTTCAAAAGGAGAAGAGAAAAGGGTTTGAGACATAATAGAGATAGGTAGGGTGACTCGCCCCCTGGGCCGTGGGGCACGCGGATCCGGGCGATAGGGGAATGATGGGGGTAGTAGTGACGGCCCGGTCCCGCGGCTCAGGGTGGTCAGACTAATGGTAGTCTGCTACGTGCTTCAGATAATGTCCGACTACGCCACCCGTGGATTGCGGTTATTAGGAACCGCCGCTACAAGGCAGTCCGCTGGGGCTGATGATGAATGCAGCTGGGATGGTGTGACTCCCCAGGGGAAGAGTGCGGCCCCAGGGCAGTGTAGTGGATGGTGGGAGTGATGGTGGTGAGAGTCCCAGTACCAGTAGTGCCAGAGGAGCGAAAAAGCACACAGACAACGTAATGCAGTCCAGGGTCTTTACTCACGGTTAATATCCAAGTCACTTCTGCAGGGAATGACTGCCCGAGCCGTGCTGCGTCCACCAGGTGAGGGGCTCGGTCAACTCCCAGGCAGTTCAGGAGCATGGCACAGGAACCCCTTTAGTCCTTTCTCTGGCCTGCCTCACCAGTGACCCACTTTTGTCCAGCTGCCGCGGACTTGTGCGGGTAAACGTGGGCCCCGTCCTCCGCTGTCCTATATGGTGCCTTCCTAGCAGGTTTGATGAGGTGTCGCACCAATAAATGATCACGACGACCGGTCTTTGGCTGAGGGTAGTTTCTCCTCCACCAACTTGGGATCCGGTACCCTTAATCTGCCTGACCCTTCACCCTGGATTCTCGTGGGTTCTTAGGGTCCCTTCCACCTTCTTGTTCCTGAGCCCTTGTGTTTCTCTCTCTCTTCTCCTTCTTTCCTGTTCTGTCTTCTCCTCCTTCCCTTGGCCTCTTCTCCAGGCCCACTTCTCCTTCTCCTCTCAGGCTCCGGCCTCTTCTCTAGGCCTGCCTCTGGAGCAGCACTCAGCCTGAGCTGCTGCTCCCTGTCAGCTCTCCTCTCCTCACAGACTGAACACAGTTCTAAGATGGTGCCCACCTTTTATACCTCCCTCTGACCATGAGCCCAAGTGACCAGCAACCAATGAGCTCCTATCTACGCTCAGGAACCAACCCCTATCTGCCCCTACAGCACTGGGTGTTCCACCCCCCTCCCCACTCCAGGCAGGGACATAGTCGGTCGTGCCTGCACTTCTGTCTAGTGGGAGCACCGTTGAGCTGTCCCTCGGAAATGGGGTGTGTGTGCTGTATGCAGCTAACTGAGCCCTGGTCCATACTCCATCCTTACCCGGGAGTGGAATATCACACCTCTGGACTGAGGTGCAATACCTCTGTAGCGGCCGAACCCTCGGGGCGCTACATTCCCCCCTGGTAAAGCACAGCACGTCCTCGGGCTGGAAAAGAGCAAAAGCAGTCGATTACAGGACATGCAAAACTTTTTAAAACTTTTTACATTTAGAAACGGACGACATTGTTCAACTCCCTTTATGGGACACACTTTTCTTTTCTTGTCACACTATTATAAAACACATACTAATACTTCTGGAACTCTTTTGTCACTTATCATATAAAACGGTCTCAAAATTATGTAAAACATTTTCTAGCAGCATATTAAACTCTTCATATAAAACATTTTTTAAATAAGACACATTCTTGTATCCTTGGATCATGGCCGCGGTGCAACTTGTGACCAGGTGTTCTTTCTTCTTCTAAGTGCAACAGTCCAGCAAATTTGCCTTGAGGTAGACGTTGCATTTTTTTTTTATAAAACCAGTAGGGGGCGCTTTAAGAAGCACAACTATATACAAAGGGGTGGCCGCTCTCAGTCCTCGGCCAGTTCTGGGAAGGGAAATGGCTGCTCACAGTCCTCAGCCTGGTAGGGGATGTAGGGGATAACTTTCAGACAGTCCTATATCAGTCCCAACGGGGACCACACTCAATTTGAAACAGTCCCACACAGTTCTCTGTAACCTGACGGGTAACTATGTACAATTCCACTTTACCGGTCACTGGTAACGGTGTCCTCCTGATGCTCCTTCTTCCTCATGATCTTCAGGCCGATCCGGGCCCTCTGGGTACTCAGAGTCCGAGTAGTGCTGCTCCTCCTCCTCTACTACTCTGTGGACGTGGAGGGCGTACCATCCCTTCACGCCTTGGTGTCGGGTGTAAGACACCACATCCCCTGGAAACAGATCTCGCCCTCGATGACCCTCCGGCAGGTGGCTCTCCACATCTCTCCTCGTCACAAACACATCGCTGATGGTCTCAGGGTCTCGGATGAAACCGCAGCCATGTTCCATGTGAAATTTCACGACAGTCCCGGTGACTCGGGGACCGCGGGCAGCTCGGGGATCTCGTCGGGCCTTCATCTTCTGCTCCGCACTTTGGGCCTGCAGCTTCTCCTGTTTCATGCGCCGCTCCCGCTGCTCCCTCTCGAACACCTCCAGCTGTTGGTGGCAGTACTCCCGTCGACGGGCGGCGTACGGGGGCGCTAGGCCTTGCGACCGGGCCTGCGATTGTGGTCTGCTGATCACGCCCGGGGTCAGAGGGCACGGCGTGGGGCGCGGCTCGCTGGTGGTGTCGATGGCCTGGGAACCGGTTGGTAGTGGTGGAGGCACGGTGTCGATGGCGGGTTCAGGTACGTTGGGCTCCGCAACAGGGTGCAGGGGCAGGTCGGCGGCCCCAGGGTTCGGGGTAGGGGCGTCTCCGTTACCTGCCTCTGCTGTTGCGGCCTCCTCCGTGGCATCGTCCTCGGCCTCTGCTCTGCTTTCACTGCCCTCGGTGGCTGGTGAGCAGCTGGATGTCGACGGCGCTTCCTGCTGCAGGATAACGGCCCGCCGGGCCATTTCTTCTTTCCACCCGGCAATCACGTCCCGCTGCGCCCGGACCATCCTCCGGTCCAGCTCCTCCAGCGCAGCCCGCACATACTCGGGGTCTTCCTTGGGGAGGTGTGCTAGCAGCTCCGTGAAGCTGCATGGGGATTCGGCCTGCAGCAGGCCATGCGCCAGGGCGCTGGAGCTGGTTCCTGTCTCTATCTTTGGGTGCGGCCTGGCCAGACTGATCCAGACCACCCCCTGCCCCGCAGTTTTCTTCTCTTTCCGCCCCCATTGGGGGTGGTCCAGGGGCATTCTGCTGACAATCACTCTCAGGGGCAGCCCCCCCACGTTGACGGACATTTCTACCTCCGTGCTCATGGTTGTTGGGGGCGGGCTTCCTCTTTGACGCCATTCTGGGACCCGGCCCACGATGGGAGGCGGCCTCCTGTGGTCTTTTGGCGCGCACATTATGGCGCTCGTTCTTCTGGGGCGGGCGCCATCTTTAGTACAATGAAACAGTCTCTTTTCAGGCGCGCAGTACCCGTTGTTAGCGGGCACGAAATCCTGCCGACTACGCCAAGGCTGACTCGCCCCCTGGACCGTGGGGCACGCGGATCCGGGCGATAGGGGAATGATGGGGGTAGTAGTGGCGGCCCTGTCCCGCGGCTCAGGGTGGTCAGACCAATGGTAGTCTGCTACGTGCTTCAGAAAATGTCTGACTACGCCACCCGTGGATTGCGGTTATTAGGAGCCGCCGCTGCAAGGCAGTCCGCTGGGGCTGATGATGAATGCAGCTGGGATGGTGTGACTCCACACGGGAAGAGTGCGGCCCCAGGGCAGTGTAGTGGATGGTGGGAGTGATGGTGGTGAGAGTCCCAGTACCGGTAGTGCCGGAGGAGCAAAAAAGCACACAGACAACGTACTGCAGTCCAGGGTCTTTACTCACGGTTAATATCCAAGTCACTTCTGCAGGGAATGACTGCCCGAGCCGTGCTGCGTCCACCAGGTGAGGGGCTCGGTCAACTCCCAGGCAGTTCAGGAGCATGGCACAGGACCCCCTTTAGTCCTTTCTCTGGCCTGCCTCACCAGTGACCCACTATTGTCCAGCTGCCGCGGACTTGTGCGGGTAAACGTGGGCCCCGTCCTCCGCTGTCCTATATGGTGCCTTCCTAGCAGGTTTGATGAGGTGTCGCACCAATAAATGATCACGACGACCGGTCTTTGGCTGAGGGTAGTTTCTCCTCCACCAACTTGGGATCCGGTACCCTTAATCTGCCTGACCCTTCACCCTGGATTCTCGTGGGTTCTTAGGGTCCCTTCCACCTTCTTGTTCCTGAGCCCTTGTGTTTCTCTCTCTCTTCTCCTTCTTTCCTGTTCTGTCTTCTCCTCCTTCCCTTGGCCTCTTCTCCAGGCCCACTTCTCCTTCTCCTCTCAGGCTCCGGCCTCTTTTCTAGGCCTGCCTCTGGAGCAGCACTCAGCCTGAGCTGCTGCTCCCTGTCAGCTCTCCTCTCCTCACAGACTGAACACTGTTCTAAGATGGTGCCCACCTTTTATACCTCCCTCTGACCTTGAGCCCAGGTGACCAGCAACCAATGAGCTCCTATCTACGCTCAGGAACCAACCCCTATCTGCCCCTACAGCACTGGTTGTTCCACCCCCCTCCCCACTCCAGGCAGGGACATAGTCGGTCGTGCCTGAACTTCTGTCTAGTGGGAGCACCGTTGTGCTGTCCCTCGGAAATGGGGTGTGTGTGCTGTATGCAGCTAACTGAGCCCTGGTCCATACTCCATCCTTACCCGGGAGTGGAATATCACACCTCTGGACTGAGGTGCAATACCCCTGTAGCGGCCGAACCCTCGGGGCGCTACAAGGGTATATATCATGTACTCGTTAATTGAATAGAACAAATCGTAATGGTCGGGTGTCCAACCTAAGTAACAAGTGTAATAGATGTGAAATGGGAAACTCGAGCAATTTTTCATCACCCCCCATCCCCGGATGTCTGAAGTTGTCTAAAAATTGCTCAGATCGATGGAAACAGCGCTGAAATGGCATGGGAACAGCATGGGGAAGATACCTGGAAGCATCTCTGAATCCCAGGTCGCTGCTGGGAACAATGTTGTCAGACTACTACGGCACTTTTAGGGACTGACAATAGAAAAATTCACAACCGAAGAAAAAATGGATTTTATTGGAAAAAAACATTCTTTCCTTGAAAATTATTATTATTTATTATTATTATGCCATTTATTCCATGGCTCTTATAATGACTTGTATATAAGGCAAAATAAATAAAAAAAAAAAATGCTCCTCGACACCTTGGGCTAAGTTCACATGTAGTGTTTTTGCTGCGTTTTTGCACTTTCGCAATGCTTTCTATGGTGAAATAAATATTCACCAGTAAATGTAATTTTAACCTATTTTACACTTTTTCTGGCCATGTGGTGTGTGAGACATGATCAGACACATCCTGTTTAATTCATATGAAGGATGGACTCTGAAAGTCCCACTTTATTTTTTAGGACCTTCAGGCGGCCTTCACTACTTGGAGAGGGCCATCAGATGACCGTCACTATTGTCAGTGCGCCATTCGGCGGTCCGCACTCAAATTTTAGAGGTCCTGCAGCCGGCCCTCACTCAACATTTTTAGAGAGCCAGCAGTCAGCTCTCACTAAGCATTTTTGGAGGGCCAGCAGCCGGCTATGCTTTACATAGCCGTATATTGCTACTGCAATAAAATGTATCCATCTCAGGTGGTCAAATTTTCTTTTTCGGATATATTCTGTAAAATTTGAAACTTGGATTGCCAGCAGGCAGTCTTGTGGACAGATGAGACCAAGATAGAGCTTTTTGTTAAAATAAATTCAAATGTTTACTGTAAATGGAATGAGGCCTACAAATAAATGCACTGGGTGCCTTGACTGTGTGCGAGGAAAAATGAAATGTGAAGACTCCCAGAGGATTTTGGGTCTCAATGTATTGCCCATTGTTAGAAAGCTGCATTTGCGTTATGGACAGTGGAAGAGATTTATGTGATCACAATCAACACTCATTTCCAGCAGATGATACCTAGCACCTGTCCCTATCCTAAATGCAATTGCAAATTTTTCATTCCATCCACCCAAAAACTGTCTGAAAACTCCAGACCACTAGGGGTTCTCACTAGTCCACTGCCTGCTAGGCATGGTCCTTTTCTAGCAGCAAAAGCAGGCATGATAAGGGGTTGTCCGATCCAAACCGAAAACTGAGAACACTCTGTGTGACTTCAGACTTATGAATTCCCCCTAGTGGTCTGGAGTTTTCAGCCAGTTCTTGGGTGGATGGAAAGAAAAAAAATTACAATAAAGAAATTTGATCATTAGACATTTTCCAAAGAAATTATGCAAACGTACAGTCATTTGGAAATTGATATATAGTAAATTAGTGCCTCTCAATTTACTTTGACTATGTGATTTGCCAAGCAAATAGACAGCGTGTCTGAAACTCTTTCTTAACACGGCTGGATGACAATCAGAATGTTAGATATTACAAGTAAAACATGACTGTAGTTTTTGTGCTAACCATCATAATTGAAAAAATGCTATTCGTGCACCTGGGATTTGAACTCAGAAGCTCGATGCTATGAATCTGAAGCTTTAGCATTCTGCCATAGGGTTAAGTGATGGTGGCTAGCAGTTTTTCTTGGCTTATGAGGTCAATCATGAAAATACTCAGGGTGTCCAAAAGTCATTGTGATTCTGATTCTGATGTTTGAAGAAAGTCAGATATCAGACTCATATATCAAAGTCACACATCATTTGAATTTGGCTTGGAGGAGGTCTGTGTGAGAGTCTCAATGAGTTTCAGACAGGTTTGCACTGAAAATCACATAACCAAATAGAACACCTAGGTTTCTTCAACTGAGTTTATAGCTCAATGGTAAGTACACTGGCTTCTAGAAATAGTTTGGGGTTCAAGTCCCATCAGTGAACAGTGATTTTTTTTATTATTATCAGGTGTATAAGTCACATGTCAAAGTCACTTATCAAAGTCACTTGTCAAAGTCACATGTCAAAGATATGTTCTTTTGATATCTGACTTTGATATTTGACTTTGACATGTGACTTTGATAAGTGACTTTGATATGTGAATTTTAAAACTGATAATAATAATAAAAAAAGTAACTGTTCGTTGCTGGGACTGGAACCCAAAAGTCTACGTCTAGAAACCACTGCACTTACCATTGACCTATGAATGAATAACTGGCATAGTTTAACCCCTTAATTACATTTGACGTACTAATACGAGTCTGTGCCCTGGGACTTAAGAGCCAGACCTGTATTAGTACGTCATGGCGATCGCGCGCGCACACAGGCTGTGCGGGTGCGATCACCGCCGGGTGTCAGCTGATTGTCACAGCTGACACCCGACACTATGTGCATGGAGCGGTCCTGCACCGCTCCCAGCACATTAACCCCCGCGATGCTGCGATCGAAGTCGATCGCAGCATTGCGGGGGCAAGGGGAGGTGATCGCAGATACTCACCTCCTCTTCCGGCTTCCAGCGCTGTCTGACGCGGCTTCCCGGGTGTTGCCATGATGACCAGATGTCGTCATGACAACATCCGGGTCACCAGACAAGCAGGAAGATTGTTTGGACATGCGCAGTGCATCTCCAAACAATCTCCCTGTCCAGCGCTGACAGCCTGCATGGCACACGGATGGTGCTGCATTCCTGTGCCATGCAGGCGATCAGAGAAAAAAAAGTGAAAGTCCCATAGTGGGACAAAGTGATAAAGTATAAAAACTGTCTGAAAGAGAAAAAAAAAATAAAAAAAATATTGTAAAAATATTTAAAAAAAAATAAAAAAAATAATCCACTAAAAATCAAAATATAATGTACCCATCAATACATATTATTATAAAAAAACAAAAAAAAAACAATAAAAGTACACATATTTGGTATCGCCGCGTCCGGAGCAACCTGCCCTATAAAACTTTCCCACTAGTTAACCCTTTCAGTGAACACAGTAAAAAAAAAAAAATAAAAACGAAGCAAAAAACAATGCTTTATCACAATACTGCCAAACAAAAAATAGAATAACACGCGATCAAAAAGACAAATATAAATAAAAATGGTACCGCTGAAAACGTCATCTCGTCCCGCAAAAAACAAGCTGACATACAGCTTCATCAGCTGAAAAATAAAAAAGTTATAGCTCTCAGAATAAAGGGATGCTAAAAAATATTTTTTTCTATAAAATTGCTTTTATTATGTAAAAGCGCCAAAACCATAGAAAAACAATATAAATGTGGTAACGCTGTAAACGTACTGACCCGAAGAATAAAGCTGCCTTATCAATTTTACCACACGCGGAACAGAATAAAAAAAAACAAAAAAAACATTTCCTGAATTGTTGGTTTTTGTTTATTCTGCCTCCCAAAAATCGGAATAGAAAGCGATCAAAAAATGTCACGTGCCTGAAAATGGCACCAATAACAACGTCAAAACATCCCGCAAAAAACGAGCCGTCACATGACTGTCTGCCAAAAACTGGAAAAATTATAGTTCTCAAAATATGGCGATGCAAAAACTAGATTTTACAAAAAATGCGTCTTTTAGTGTGTGACAGCTGTCAGTCATAAAAACCCCATATGATTCTGGTATTGCTGTAATCACACCGACCCGAAGAATAAAGTCATCTAATCACTTATACCGCACAAGGAACGGCGTCAAAAATAAACTCTTGGGTTAGGATTGGGCTAGGGTTAGGGCTGGGTTTGGGGTTAGGGTTGTGCTAGGCTTAGGGTTGTGCTAGGGCTAGGGTTGTGCTAGGGTTAGGTTTGTGCTAGGTTTAGGGTTGTGCTAGGGTTAGGGCTGGGGTTGGGGTTAGGGCTGGGGTTAGGGTTGTGATGGGGTTGGGATTTTTTTCAAAAGAAAGAAAAAAAGATGACGATATGGTGACTAGAGTTGAGCGCAAGTGCTCGCTACTTGAGCTTGCATCGGGTGCTCTGGTATGCATTGAGTATAATGGGTATTTGAGTGACATGCTCGAGTCTCTGCCCCATATGCTTCGCGGCCAAAAAAACTTTACGGGGATTGCCTGCCATGCACGAGCGATCCCCGCATGTTTTTTTTTGGGTGTCTAATAACCGTGAAACATGCGGAGCAGGGACTCGAGCATGTCACTCGAGCACACGCTGTACATGGTGCATACCTGAGTACCCGATGCAAACTCAATTAGCGAGCACTTGCGCTCAAGACTAATGACAACTTATTCAATATGATTGTTAGCGGACACCATGTTGCATTTGAAGAGTCCCTGTGTGCCCAAACATTGGAGCTCACCCACAAGTGACCCCATTTTGGAAACTAGACCCCCCAAGGCACCTATCTAGATGCATAGTGAGCACTTTGAACACCCAGTAGCTTCACAAATTGATTCGTAAAAATGAAAAAGTGTTTTTTTTTTTCACTTTTTCATTTTTACAAATCAATTTGTGAAGCACCTGGGGGTTCCAAGTGCTCACTATGCATCTAGATAGGTGCCTTGGGGGGTCTAGCTTCCAAAATAGGGTCACTTGTGTGGGAGCTTCAATGGTTGGGCACACAGGGCCTCTCCTAACGCAACATGGTATCCGCTAACAATTTGAGCCGACAATTTGTTAGCGGACACCAAGTTGCATTTGAAGAGTCCCTGTGTGCCCAAACATTGGAGCTCCCGCACAAGTGACCCCATTTTGGAAACTAGACCCCCAAGGCACCTATCTAGATGCATAGTGAGCACTTGGAACCCCAGGTGCTTCACAAATTGATTCATAAAAATGAAAAAGTGTTTTTTTTTTCACTTTTTCATTTTTACGAATCAATTTGTGAAGCACCTGGGGGTTCCAAGTGCTCACTATGCATCTAGATAGGTGCCTTGGGGGGTCTAGTTTCCAAAATGGGGTCACTTGTGGGGGAGCTCCAAAGTTTGGGCACGCAGGGGCTCTCCAAACGCGACATGGTGTCCGCTAACAATTTGAGCCGATTTTCCATTCAATTTGTTAGCGGATACCATGTTGCATTTGGAGAGTCCCTGTGTGCCCAAACATTGAAGCTCCCGCACAAGTGACCCCATTTTGGAAACTAGACCCCCCAAGGCACTTATTTAGATGCATAGTGAGTACTTGGAACCCCCAGGTGCTTCACAAATTGATTTGTAAAAATGAAAAAGTGTTTTTTTTTTCACTTTTTCATTTTTACGAATCAATTTGTGAAGCACCTGGGGGTTCCAAGTGCTCACTATGCATCTAGATAGGTGCCTTGGGGGGTCTAGTTTCCAAAATGGGGTCACTTGTGGGGGAGCTCCAGTGTTTGGGCACACAGGGGCTCTCAAAACGCAACATGGTGTCCGCTAACAATTTGAGCCGATTTTCCATTCAATTTGTTAGCGGATACCATGTTGCATTTGGAGAGCCCCTGTATGCCCAAACATTGGAGCTCCCCCACAAGTGACCGCATTTTGGAAGCTAGACCCCCCAAGGCACCTATCTAGATGCATAGTGAGCACTTGGAACCCCCAGGTGCTTCACAAATTGATTCATAAAAATGAAAAAGTGTTTTTTTTTTTCACTTTTTTATTTTTATGAATCATTTTGTGAAGCACCTGGGGGTTCCAAGTGCTCACTATGCATCTAGATAGGTGCCTTGGGGGGGTCTATTTTCAAAAATGGGGTCACTTGTGGGGGAGCTCCAATGTTTGGGCACACAGGGGCTCTCAAAACGCAACATGGTGTCCGCTAACAATTTGAGACGATTTTCCATTCAATTTGTTAGCGGATACCATGTTGCATTTGGAGAGTCCCTGTTTGCCCAATCATTAGAGCTCCCCCACAAGTGACCCCATTTTGGAAACTAGACTCCCCAAGGCACCTATCTAGATGCATAGTGAGCACTTGGAACCCCTAGGTGCTTCACAAATTGATTCGTAAAAATGAAAAAGTGAAAAAAAAAACACTTTTTCATTTTTACAAATCAATTTGTGAAGCACCTGGGGGTTCCAAGTGCTCACTATGCATCTAAATAGGTGCCTTGGGGTGTCTAGTTTCCAAAATGGGGTCACTTGTGGGGGAGCTCCAATGTTTGGGCACACAGGGGCTCTCCAAACACAACATGGCGTCCGCTAATTATTCAAGCAAATTTTACAATCAAAAAGTCAAATGGCCCTCCTTCCCTTCCGAGCCCTGCCGTGCACCCAAACAGTGTTTTTTCCCCAAATATTGGGTATCTTCGTGCCCAGGGGAAATTGCACAACAAATTTTGGGGTCCATTTTTTCTTGTTACCCCTGTGAAAATAATAAAAATTTGGTCTAAAGTAACATTTTTGTGAAAAAAGTTAAATGTTCATTTTTTTCTTCCACATTCAAAAAATTCCTGTGAAGCACCTGAAGGGTTAATAAAGTTCTTGAATGTTGTTTTGAGCACCTTGAGGGGTGAAGTTTTTAGAATGGTGTCACTTTTGGGTATTTTCTGTCATAAAGACCTCTCAAAGTGACTTCAAATGTGATGTGGTCCCTAAAAAAATGGTTTTGTAAATTTTGTTGGAAAAATGAGAAATCGCTGGTCAACTTTTAATCCTTATAGCTCCCTAACAAAAAAAAATTTTGGTTCCAAAATTGTGCTGATGTAAAGTAGACATGTGGGAAATGTTATTTATTAACTCTTTTGTGTGACATATCTCTCTGATTTAAGGGCATAAAAATTCAAAATTGCAAAATTTTCAAAATTTTCGCCAAATTTCCATTTTTTTCGCAAATAAACGCAAGTGATATTGAAGAAATTTTACCACAGTCATGAAGTACAATATGTCACGAAAAAACATTCTCAGAATCAGGGGGATCGGTTGAAGCGTTCCAGAGTAATTACCTCATAAATTGACAGTGGTCAGAATTGTAAAAATTGGCCTGGTCATTAACGTGCAAACCACCCTCGGGGCTTAAGGGGTTAAATAGCGTAGAATTTTTTGGTGCTGAGAAAACTGCAGTATTTGTATCACAGAAAATTTAGCACATCTCAAATAGACTGTTTTAACTGCTTGCACTATTTAGCAATGCTATTGCAACCAAACAAGTCTACCTGTATACTTTTAATGAACAAATGGAGAATTATTTTTTGCGTAGAAGATTTTGATGCTGAGAAAAGTTTGCAGCATTTTTATCAGAGAATATTTAGACCTTCTCAGATGGACTCTTTTCACTCTTTGCACTATGTAGTGATGTCATGGCAACCAAACAAGTCTGCCTGTATGCTTTTAATGAACAAATGGAGTTTTTTTTTTTCGTAGAAGATTTTGATGCTGAGAAAAGTTTGCAGTATTTTATAACAGAAAATGCAGCACACCTCAGATAGAATCTTTTTCACTCTTTGCACTATATAGTGTACATGGTGTGTAATATGTCTGTTCACAAAAATTTGCAGGATTAAGAGCAAAAAGATTTTTAATTTCCCTCAGAAGGGCTATTAGAAATGAGAAAGGATGTGCACTGAACCCTATTCCTCCTACACTCTACCTCCAGCATAATTTCTTTCTAACTACTGCTAACAGCAGTTTTAATATTCATTAGAATTAGCCCTTATAAGAGGTGTTCTTGCAGATATCAGAAATAATAGTGGTGTTGAATCCCTGCCAAAACGCACCTAAAATTCTCTCCCTCGCTCAGCAGCAACCCTCCCTACTATGCCTGTTTGCAGGGTAGACTGTGATGAGCATAGGGTCCCAGATCTTTCATAGACCCAATGACGCTATGCGGCCAGCCAATCACAGTAATGCCATTATCAACATGGCTATGTCATTACAGTGACTGGTGGGCAATCCCATGCTGGGACTCGAGCTTCTGCCCAAGCTTTAAAAAAATGCTCACCAAGTAACGAGCATTTTGAGCACCGTGATGCTCAGATGAGTAACGAGTAGTGAGGAGCATGCTCACTCATTACTAATGTACACTATTTTACCAATAAGAAAAGTGTAATAATACTGGAAACAATGCTAAAAAACTTTTATTGCATATAAAAGGAAATAAAAAAATTAAAATAAAATAAATCAACCCCCCAAAAATATATTGTTTAAATATTTTTATTAAAAAATGCCTGCTACTTCATTCAGACCCCACGGCTTCAGTGTATGTATTAAGTTTTTAGATCCAGAAAACTTCTTTACTATTCAGGTGCTCATTACGGTTGGGGATGTTAGGGGGTATGTGTTCAATCGGGTGATTTTTTGAATGTTTAAGTTTCTATCATGAGCTATAGCACAATGTTTTAACAGTCTGTGAAAAAGAAAACCTTTTAGAACATTTGATCTATATGTATTTATTCTGTAATTTGGAGTTTATATCATCATCCCAATGTATTGTTTTTCTTATGGACATTTTATAAGATAGTTAACAAAATTTGTCTGACATGAAACTATTTTTTAGGGAATGTTTCTTCCTCATTCATGGAAGAAAAAATAGTTTTTTTGTGACATATGGAAAGGCAACAGAGACAGTTTTGTGTCTTACATTTCAACACTCCTTTTGGGCAATCTGGAAAAACAAAATGATTTTTAGGATCCATATTTTGAGATTTTGTGCCTGATCTCAACCTGCCTGCAGTCAAAATGTTTCAAATAGTAGGTGCCCTCCAAAAAGTGACACCAGGATTTCAAAGCAAATATTTTCCCAAAATAGGGTCGCTTAGAAGCATGTGCCAGTATTCCTGCCAAATGTTTCTGATGGTGGTGTTTACCAAATAGTAAGTAGTAATGACATTAATATTTGTAAGGTTATTGGGATTCTGTTTATTTAAGTGTTTGGGCAATGATGATTGTTGCACATTTTTGTTATCATAGTAGGCTATTGATTCATTTGTTGGGATAATGTCTGAAACTTTAGAAGCTTACCTAGAAAAGCCTCTACAGAGACTTTATCTATAGAAAGAAATTATTTTACATTTAAGACAGTACAGAAAAGGAACCTGGGCATCCACCCAACTTTTCCAAACATTTAATTATTAATGACAGCAGAGCGGCAGCAAAGACGTTTTATAGTTCGCCAGAGTTCTGATGAAAAAAAGAACGGCTTAAAAAAACTAAAGATAAATTGACTTTACAGAATGAGGGTTCAGTTCACACAAAGAATACTAAAAATATATTATTGCAACTTCAAGTTTATTATGCCAAGAGTAAGATTACAACTCAAGGATTAACAAGAAAGGGCAATAGAAATTATTGATGTCTACATCATTTCTATGAGTTTAGACACAAAATGTTAATGCTTACCTCATTCAGTCTATTTAAAATTATAATTTGCCAAACAGAGAATATTAATAGTTTTTTTCCTTACAAATGTTTGCACTAAAATATGCATGACAGTAAATTATTTGTTTTGTGAGAAAAATACATAAAATTCACAAATGATGTGTTACTTGCAGTACAATATTTTAAAAACAGTTAAAGGGAAACTGTCGCATCCCTAAATGCTATTAATTTACAGACATAGGGTTAATTTGCAGGTTAATAGCATTCTAAAGCTATATGGCCACCACACTGAAGGCTCGGCTGCCCTGAGGAAATGAATTCTAGCTTTCAGTCATTGAGGCTCAGCCAGTGGGGCTTCAGGCACAGCTCAGTAAATATTGAACTGCGGCAGTGACTGACAGCCTCTGCAGTGCATCATTGCTGAGCCAGCTGTCAGTCAGTGCCAAGCCAAGGCTACACCTGCCACTCACTATGTATTGACCGGTGATTGAAGCCGTACTGACCTTGTCTCTCTGGCTGAAAGCCGGAAGCTGCCAGGAGGAATAAAGTTAATTTCCACCCTGTAGCCAAGCTTTCATTGCGGTGGCCACTAGTGTTGAGCGAGTATGTTCTGTTAACCCTTTCGCCGAGTGCGCACGGGCCGGAAAACCGAGTATTTATAGCTGCTCGGTGATATGCTTGAATCACTCCCGTGTGCATGATTTGTGACTGTTTGACAGTTTTATTACATGTGAGGAATAGCTATTTCTTACACATTCCTCACATGTAATGAGCTGCCAAACAGTTGCAAATCATGCACACGGGAGCGATTTAACCTTATTACCGAGTAGCTATAAATACTCGGAGCTCGGCACGAGCGTACTCGGACAGAACATACTCGCTCAACACTAGTGGCCACTCATCTTTAGAATACTATTGTCCTGCAGATTACCACATGTCTACAGGGTTTTTGGACATGACAGGTTCCCATTAAACATTTTGGACCACATGACATGTGCCAGCAGCATCACCTTTCGCATTTTTTGATTTATGTAGTCTGATTAAAAAACATTCAAGTCACATTTCTGATTTTCTAACTTTATTTATAGTCCTTATCAATGGCACTATGATTGTTCATAGCTAGAATATGACTGCACATTTCATTTTCAGATATTTTTTATAAAATAAAACAATACATATTTTTTCCTTGTGATCAGTGTTTACAAAATAAATCAATAAATCTATCAGGAAAGTCTTTCCAAAAGAATTCTGTTTTCATGATTGGTACTATACTGTACATATACCGTATTAAATTATTATATTTCAAAGTTAAATAGTAGTTCCTAGTTGGTTTCACATATTTTGACAGTTTCAAATTGATTATCATTTTGAGATATTACGCATATTGACAATAGCCATTCTCTTTTCTTGTATATGTCATCAATGAAATTATTTCACGTAAGTTAAAGAAAATGTTTCTATAAGTTTTTCTTTTAAGTTTGTAATATGGATTTACATAACAATTCTAGGATTCATACCCATTCAATCTCTTATATTAGGTACTGCAGAACTTCAGGATTTGGGCTCATGCTGAAGTCCGTGGATATCGGTCTGATATCGGACTGCAACACATGGACTGGCTGAGGGTCTCCTGACCCGAGTGTGACAGCCTCATAGAAATATATAAATCTGTCAAACTTCAGGAAGCTGTCAGGAGACATATGGCCAGTCGGTGCATTAGCGGTCCATGCTAAGACCGATTAGCATGGATGTCTGAATCAGCCTTTACAGTGTATTATGCATGTCAGTGCATCATTAACAGGCTTCATCTTAAAACCTTAAGGTAGCATTTAATGCACATGGCAAATCTTTTGACAATTGCAAAACTCATGGCTGCCAAAACAACGCATCCACACCCAACAATTGTGTCATAAGGGAAAATGGTGATTACAGGGTGTCTGTCCCATGCTATTTCCAACAACATATTTAAGAAATCATTATATTTAACCTAGTCTCCTGTGCATAGAGTACATAATCACAGAAGATGCCCGTTTATCCCCTGCCCACAAATCATTCATACATGCGGGGTTATCATTCATTCTAAGTAATAATTTTTTCAACTTCCTCCATCGCACATACCACCAAATTAAAGGGACTGCGATGGGGTCAAAGGTCGCACCCACTTTTGCTAACATCTTTATGGGAGTGTTTGAACTTGTGTTCATATATGGAGGCCCCTTTTGGAAGGGGATTGTTTTTTATCAAAGGTACATTGACGATTTGATTTTTATTATCAATAGGAGCGTTATAGAACCATTACTCTTCACAGAGTTCCTCAACAACAATCGATGGGGCATTACTTTCAACTCTGAACTCGGCGAAGACAGTATTAACTTTCTAGATCTCACACTGTTTGTAGAGCATCAAAACATCCACACTAAAACATTCTTCAGTTATATCCACTACAATAGTGGACACTACAATAAATGGCTGCGCAATATACCATATAACCAATTCCAGAGAATTAGGAGGAACTGTAGCTCAGAATCAGACTTCAAAGGCTCAATATCCCCTCTTACTTGTTAAGATGTTGCAGTACAGCGCCTTGTCAACACTTATTACATTAACAATATTATGGTGGCTCAACATTCCCTTTCATCTCCTGGGGTGTTGCATCACAGCGCCTCCCATCACAATGGGTCCCACCTCCAATTCCACTTTAGCTAGCTCCCTTCCAGCACTCTCAAAAAGATATCCGTCTATTCCATTCAGCAAGTGATCTCCCACACCTAGCCACAATGCTCCCGTGTGGTCATAGGCTTTCTTCCCACTCAGGATCGAAACACGCCAGTGCGATCCGCAATCATCAAAAACATAGAAGAGAGCAGCCCATGTCAGTTCAATTCTTCATTTGCCGGGTTATCACCCCCCAATGGAGCAAAACTATTTTCGACTGTACTGCTACATGCTTTGCACAAGAGGAGATTCCGTCGTATATCCAACTGACTTACGGGATCATCGAATACCCATTTTCATTATCCCTACTATCCAGGATAGTAAACCATGTGAAATTAGATCTTAGGAGGAGCACAAAATACTATCATACTCTTTCCTCTTGATGCGGTTAATTTAATTGAATCACTGCTTTGGCTTTATTGGTGACATGAAGCATATTTATATATCATCCTGACAATAGGGACACGGAACAGATAGTAAGCATATGCATAAACTGGTCAGGGTTACACCATGAACATACACTTTAATTATGCTAATCCTTGTTAATGCGTTCATACAGTTGTATCCTTCCTAAAAAATGAAAATAATGACTAAATAATGTCGACCAACTATCAGATACCTCCGTAGTCTAGAGGCACTAACCATGAACGTTGTCTGGATATGGCATATAATTCCAAGGAACGATGGATTCGAATTACTATATATATATATACGAAAAACTCTTTTATATATTTTTTTACTCTTTATATATATATATTTTTTTACTCTTTATAACTTATGTGGAAGATATTTTAAGTCTATTTCAATTTTATACAACTCTCATTACTTTTTTATGAGTGTCATTCTAATGACACTATCAGACACACTGTTTTAAGGAATATGTAAAGTTTTGTTTAAAAAAAAAAGAAATGCTGCTGGCATTTTGGCGCCAGTTTTTTTGCACTTACCATGGTATATATGTTCCCTGCTGCTAACCTCTCTTAAGCTATACACTTGAAGAAGTGGACGGGACGTCCACGAAACACGTCTGTTTTTAGCTTGTCAAAGGAATAAATCTATCACAAAAGGACTGGATCCTGTATAATCTAATTTAACGGAGGAGCGATGAATTACTGACACCTTTCATCATTCTTCTACATTGCTAACCACCAAGGTTTGGTGTCTCCAGCAGCCCTCTTTCACGCTTAATACATCAGTTGTGCATGTCACAACCCCGCAAGGTAAGCACATTCTCATTTAATAATTTTGTTTGCCTGGGTAACAGCACTATTGCGCCCCCACCGTTCTTATTTCTTTGTAGAATCATTTTCCTATTTGAAATTTTTAAAATGTAAAAAATGAATATATATATATAAATATATACAGTTAGGTCCATATATATTTGGACAGAGACAACATTTTTCTAATTTTGGTTCTAGACATTACCACAATGAATATTAAACAAAACAATTCAGATGCTGTTCTTTCAGCTTTCATTTGAGGGTATCCACATTAAAATTGGATGAAGGGTTTAGGAGTTTCAGCTCCTTACCATATGCCACCCTGTTTTTAAAGGGACCAAAAGTAATTGGACAGATTAAATAATTATAAATAAAATGTTCATTTCTAGCACTTGGTTGAAAACCCTTTTTTGGCAATGACTGTCTGAAGTCTTGAACTCATGGACATCACCAGATGCTGTGCTTCCTCCTTTTTGATGCTCTGCCAGGCCTTCACTGTGGTGGATTTCAGTTGCTGTTTGTTTGTGGGCTTTTCTGTCTGAACTTTAGTCTTTAACAAGTGAAATGCATGCTCAATTGAGTTGAGATCAGGTGACTGACTTGGCCATTCAAGAATATTCCAATTCTTTGCTTTAATAAACTCCTGGGTGGCTTTGGCTTTATGTTTTGGGTCATTGTCCATCTGTAGTAGGAAACGACGACCAATCAGTTTGGCTGCATTTGGCTGGATCTGAGCACACAGTAAGGCTCTGAATACATCAGAATTAATTCGGCTGCTTCTGTCCTGTGTCACATCATCAATAAACACAAGTGACCCAGTGCCACTGGCAGCCATGCATGCCCAAGCCATCACACTGCCTCCGCCGTGTTTTACAGATGATGTGGTATGCTTTGGATCATGAGCTGTACCACACCATCGCCATACTTTTCTTTTTCCATCATTCTGGTAGAGGTTGATTTTGGTTTCATCTGTCCAAAGAATGTTCTTCCAGAACTGTGCTGTCTTTTTTAGATGTTTTTAAGCAAAGTCCAGTCTAGCCTTTTTATTCTTGATGCTTATGAGTGGCTTGCACCGTGCAGTGAACCCTCTGTATTTACTTTCATGCAGTCTTCTCTTTATGGTAGATTTGGATATTGATACGCCTACCTCCTGGAGAGTGTTGTTCACTTGGTTGGCTGTTGTGAAGGGATTTCTCTTCACCATGGAGATTACTCTGCGATCATCCACCACTGTTGTCTTCCGTGGGCGCCCAGGTCTTTTTGCATATATGAGTTCACCAGTGCGTTCTTTCTTTTTCAGGATGCACCAAACTGTAGATTTTGCCACCCCTAACATTGTAGCAATTTTTCGGATGGGTTTTTTCTGTTTTTGCAGATTAAGGATGGCTTGTTTCACCTGCATGGAGAGCTCCTTTGACTGCATGTTTACTTCACAGCAAAACCTTCCAAATGCAAGCACCACACCTCAAATCAACTCCAGGCCTTTTATCTGCTTAATTGAGAGTGACATAACGAAGGGATTGCCCACACCTGTCCATGAAATAGCCTTGGAGTCAATTGTCCAATTACTTTTGGTCCCTTTAAAAACAGGGTGGCACATGTTAAGGAGCTTAAACTCCTAAACCCTTCATCCAATTTTAATGTGGATACCCTCAAATCAAAGCTGAAACTCTGAACTTCAACTGCATCTGAATTGTTTTGTTTAAAATTCATTGTGGTAATGTCAAGAAGCAAAATTAGAAAAATGTTGTCTCTGTCCAAATATATATGGACCTAACTGTATATATATATATATATATATACACTACAGACCAAAGTTTGGACACACCTTCTCATTTAAATTTTTTTCTGTATTTTCATGACTATGAAAATTGTACATTCACACTGAAGGCATCAAAACTATGAATTAACACGTGGAATTATATACTTAACAAAAAAAAGTGTGAAACTACTGAAAATAGGTCTTATATTCTAGGTTCTTCAAAGTAGCCACCTTTTGCTTTGATGACTGCTTTGCACACTCTTGGCATTCTCTTGATGAGCTTCAAGAGGTAGTCATCGGAAATGGTTTTCACTTCACCGGTGTGCCCTGTCAGGTTTAATAAGTGGGATTTCTTGCCTTATATATGGGGTTGGGACCATCAGTTGTGTTGTGCAGAAGTCTGGTGGATACACAGCTGATAGTCCTACTGAATAGACTGTTAGAATTTGTATTATGGCAAGAAAAAATCAGCTAAGTAAAGAAAAACGAGTGGCCATCATTACTTTAAGAAATTAAGGTCAGTCAGTCTGAAAAATTGGGCAAACTTTGAAAGTGTCCCCAAGTGCAGTTGCAAAAACCATCAAGCTCTACAAAGAAACTGGCTCACATGAGGACCGCCCCAGGAAAGGAAGACCAAGAGTCACCTCTGCTTCTGAGGATAAGTTTATCCAAGTCACCAGCTTCAGAAATTGCAGGTTAATGCCACACAGAGTTCTAGCAGCAGACTCATCTCTTCAACAACTGTTAAGAGGAGACTTTGTGCAGCAGACCTTCATGGTAAAATAGCTGCTAGGAAACCACTGCTAAGAACAGGCAACAAGCAGAAGAGACTTGTTTGGGCTAAAGAACACAAGGAATAGACATTAGACCAGTCGAAATCTGAGCTTTGGTCTTATGAGTCCAAATTTGAGATCTTTGGTTCCAACCACCGTGTCTTTGAGCAACGCAGAAAAGGTGAACGGATGCACTCTACGTGCCTGGTTCCCACCGTGAAGCATGGAGGAGGAGGTGTGATGGTGTAGAGGTGCTTTGCTGGTGACACTGTTGGGGATTTGTTCAAAATTGAAGGCATACTGAACCAGCATGGCTACCACAGCATCTTGCAGCGGCATGCTATTCCATACGATTTGCGTTTAGATGGACCATCATTTGTTTTTCAACACGACAATGACTCCAAACACACCTCCAGGCTGTGTAAGGGCTATTTGACCAAGAGAGAGAGTGATGGGGTGCTACGCCAGATGACCTGGCCTCCACAGTCACCAGACCTGAACCCAATCGAGATGGTTTGGGGCGAGCTGGACCGCAGCGTGAAGGCAAAAGGGCCAACAAGTGCTAAGCATCTCTGGGAACTCCTTCAAGATTGTTGGAAGACCATTTCCGATGACTACCTCGTGAAGCTCATCAAGAGAATGCCAACAGTGTGCAAAGAAGTCATCAAAGCAAAAGGTGGCTACTTTGAAGAACCTAGAATACAAGATATATTTTCAGTTGTTTCACACTTTTTTGTTAAGCATATAATTCCACATGTGTTAATTCATAGTTTTGATGCCTTCAGTGTGAATGTACAATTTTCATAGTCATGAAAATACAGAAAAATCTTTAAATGAGAAGGTGTGTCCAACCTTTTGGTCTGTACTGTATATTTTATTATTACTTATTTATTTATTTATTTTTTGCCTAAGATACAAAGGAAATGTGTCATCATTAACTTTAGGCCTTTTAGAGATCTTTTCATATCTTTTCATCCATCTTCAGCTTGCTTAACTGTACACAATACCAGCAATTTTGACCAGTGGTGCCCAAACTTTTACATGCAACTGTATATAGCAAAAACCTTAAAGCAAATTTGTGGGTCACAGAAAGTATGCTTCCTAGATTGTGACACAGGCAAGTCATATACTGTATATTTAAATTTATATATAATCTGAGAGCAACATAATAAAGGGCTAGAGAGCTTGATTACAGGTATTTTTCACTTATTAGGCAGTGTTTTGTAGCTTCAGTACAATCAGTGTTTTATCAGCAGGAGAGTATCACTGCAGGACTAGATCTCTCATGCATGGCATTCAGGCTTATCTGTGCAACTCCTCCCCCACCACTGACTAGCAGCTTGCTGACAATGCACAGTGTACACCTGCGTGGAGGCGACCTCCAGAAGGCTTCAACTCGGAAGTATCCTGAGACCTGCTGGAGTAAGTGATGGAGCACAGAATGTAAGCTCAGTCATAGCAGGTAACAGTACCGGCATCCTGAATATGTCGATATCATTAACAGAGTTACAATCGGTGTGGCCCATGTCCTGGCCGGCCCATCTGGCATTTTCCAAAATTGCCAGATGGCCACTCCGGCCCTGCTCTTAAGTGAGAAGCTATTACTTTTTCACTTTAAAAACAGGACATTGTTTTTTGCTTATAGATTATAAGCTTGCAAGCAGGGCCCTCACTCCACTTCGTATGTGTTGAATTATGCATTATTCTGTCATGTCTGATATTGTCTATTCATGTCCCCTATGAATTCTAAAGTTCTGCAGAATATGTTGGAGCTAATATTTTTATTTAAAAAAATATTATTGCTCCTTATATTAGCTATATAAGCCATCACTTCTTCATTTAGCAAAAAAAAGGCTCTTGATAGTGCCCAAACAAAAATAATTTTTGCATCCCTCCTCAACTTCTTCCATTTGCCTGTGTATAAACACCTGCAAGGCAAACTTCAGCCCCCAAATTGAGGTAATCTTTGAACTATTTTCACAATTTAGGGCATCCTAAAAAGAATTTTACTGTAGTTTATTGTTAAAGGTGTTGTCTACTTGAACAACCCCGTCTCAATAAGCACATTTGCCCCAAGTAAAATAACAAAACTTATACTCACTTTCTAATCAGACATTAAGAGGAAGTTAGTGGCAAGCTGCAGCTCTCACTTCCTCTTGATGTCTTGATCTATCCGAAGACAGGCAGAGTGAACGCAATGCTAATTAAGAGCCTGTGCTGACACCATCAGAACTATTTTACAAGGGGCAAGCATGTTGATTGAGAAGTAGTTGTCTGAGTAGTGGACAACCTCTTTAAATAGGCTGGCAACACAAAGAAAATGAAAACCGGCACTCACCACATCCTGAAATTTAAGTCCTTTATATCGAGTTACAGAACCTGGACCGTAGAAGCATTGTGGGAGCATGAAATGGCCTTCGTCAACATCTCTTACGCACACCATCTGCATACTGCACAGATGTCTTGTAACTCAGATAAAGGACTTTTAAATTTCAGGATATGATTAGTGCCACTTTTCATTTTCTTCCTGTTGTCATACAGTTTGACTCCAGTAGAACACCACTGAAATTCCTGTTGCATTGTATAAGCTCATAATAGAGGGAGGTCCAAAAACTCCATAAATTAAGCTGGTGCCTGTTAAGCTTCGTTCTTTAAACAGGCTGTTGGTTACCACCTTTCACCACCTTTTTCCCCTAGCCAAATATGTTGAAGTCACTTAAATATTAATAAGGTTATGTTTGCATTAAAGATCACCAAACAGGATTAATAGGAGACTTTGAAATGTTATATCTGAATTAGCCAGGCAACTAAATGCATTGCTAAGATTTGCAGAAAATTAAAAATAAAATAGTGAAGCTGGCAATTTCAAATTTCAACAATCCACTTATTTCTAATTATTATGAATATACAGCATTATAGCATAGAATATTCCTATATTTCACCATCCAAAATAATATAAGTTAAGCACCCTTTGCTAAATGTACTAAATGCATATTCAGACAATTATAATTGTTAGGATACTATGATAAAGAAATAATAAATATTGTAAAAAAAAGCAATTAAAAATGTTTTAAGCATTTAAAAAAATAAGAATATGAAACTAAAATTCCAGATATTTAAAAAATGGATTGATTTGAAAAAAAAAATTCTGCAAAATACATATTGATATAGCTACATCTGTAATGACCCATGCTATAAAACTATTTAATTATTTAACTGCTGAGTAAGTGCTGTACAGAAAACAGAAACAGTAAAATAATGGCAGAATTGCTGGTTTCGTTAAACCTACCTCAAATTTTTTTTATAAAAAAGGAAAAGAACGCATAAAGATAAAATTTATGGTAAATAAAAAGTGATCAAACTTTCTATGAATACTTAACCAGTAAAAGCGATAGCTAGTTGCACAATAAGTAATACCCTCACATTGCTCTGTAAAGAAAATTAGAAAGTCATGTCTCTCAGAAAACAACTAAAGAAAATTTATTTTTTTAAAATATTTTTTGTGTGAAAAACTAGTAAAAGATTGATAGACATTGGGAATCTCCATAATCGTATCATCCTATAGGCTGAACTTAGCATTTCAATTATATTGCATGGTTATATCCAGAAAAAATAAAAAACAATTTCAGATTTATTGTTTTTGTTAATCCATCCTATCATAAAAATAAATTGCAAATTCTGTTCATTGAGCAATGAAAATGTTATACGACTAAGAATATGCTGACCCCCCCCCCAAATTTTTTTTTCTTAAAGGTGATTTTTTTATGCAAATATAGTGAAACATAAGAAAAGGATATACTCTAAGTTTGGTATCATCGTAATTATATCATCTTGTAGAATAAAGTTAATATGTTGATTATTTACATACTGATTATCTGGGTCTTTTTTAGCTCACTCAAGCTCTCAAAAAGTGCGGAAAAAAGTTTATTAGTTGCATGTGATGCAAAAAGGTACTGCTGACAAATGCAACTGACAAAATTAAAACTGCCATACAGCCATGCTGACTACTTAAATAAAAAAAAAGTTTGTTTCATGTAATGAGACAATGAGAAAGAACAAAAATAAATAAATACAAGTTTGGTCATTAAGCCAATATAGGCCTGGTCCTTAAAATGTTGTTCAGGATTAGAAACAATATTTTCTTTCTGTTAGTAGCTGCACCAACCTGGACTATGAGTTAAGTTTGGTATTGCAACTCAACCCTATAAATGTGCACTGAGCCATATGCAATACCACTCACAACTGATGCTCAGGCTAGTGCAGATTCTGCTCCCTTATAATTTCTAATGAGATAAACGTCTTACAGTTTAATCACATTCATACTATCAAGAGTAAGCATTGTAAAGAAAAGAGACCCTCAGAGAGCAGGCAAAGCAAAAATAAAGGTTCCAAAAATAATCCAAACAAGCTTAAAATTGTAGCTGCTTGGGAAAGAGAATGCAAATTACCTTTTTGGATGCTGAAAAAATTATGTAGGTTGTTCTGGATTTAGGAAAATGATTATAAATCCCTCATGTGGTACATAACCTTAGTGAAATTACACCACGTTTTTGCTAACTTTAGTAATACTTTTCAGAAATACAGTATAAAGATGAGGAGGCTCATGCATTCATCTCTGGTAGACAAGTTGCTTTGTCAAACATAAGTTAACCTTAAAATACAATAGACACATAAAACATTTCTATACTCCAAACTGAATGTTTTTATTCTACATCTGCTTCTTAGGGATCACATCAAAGAGGTTCCAACTGATACGCATCTTGTTGGCAACAGCGGGTCTCCTTGTGCCACTGATTTCAAATTTTCAATCTTCATCTTTTAAAAACTAGACAATTGAGAATTGAGACATTACGATTAGAGATGAGTGAATCTTTTGAAATCTAATATCAACAGATTCATTAAATTTTCCAAGGACAATTCATTTGCGACAAATCATTTTGTCGAGATTCAAAAGTACTTCAAATGACCTGAAAAACATGTATAACACTATTCTATTTTTGTCACATAATAATCTTCTTCACTTTTGTGCTGCTACACACTATTTGTACAGCTTCTCAAGTGTTTTAAGGTTTTCTCTCTCTCTATGGATAAGATATGAGCTGTGATGTCTTCTCATTGCTTCTGCCCTCCCTGGCTCTGCTTTTATACTGGCTATTATAGCCAGTCCTGATTTGCTATGCTATACAGTATGATGTTATAGTTTCAAGGCATTACTGGGAAGCCTGGCTGACTGATCAATGGGTCATACGAAGCTTCCCTGGCTGATGCAATCTTCTGAAATGTTTAAAATAGCAGGTGCAATTTTAGGTGATTCGCAAAGTAGAAATTCTTCAGATTCACCGAATATAGCAAATTACTAAAATTTTTACACAAATTCGATTTGCATTGAATTGATTTGTTCATCAATAAATACCATAATTTTATTAAAATTTAGTTCTAATCTAATTTTCAATTTTTGGGGGTTTGTAAAAAATTTAACTTTTACGTTTATTTTTTATGATAGTCATTACAGTGTTTATTATGATCAATAAAAAAGTTCAAGAAAGAACAGATTGCTTTTTTTCTCTTTCCATGATGTAGTATTCCATGATGTAGTATTGAATTTGAATACTCTGTCATAGTCATGCATTTTTCTCTTGTATGCTAAATACTGTATTAAGTTACACAAGAATAGTAAAGGAGTCTGAGCTACATCTGGATTGATTATTCTGTATTAGGAATATTTCTGTAAGTCTTTATTTTTTGGTAAAATGTTCAATTTCCCATAGGATGCTGTTTGTACAGATTTATTTTTCACCAGAGACTCTAGCTTGAAGCCACAGGGATTCTGCGTATCTATGCAAAGGGACTGTTCATGCATCACTGATGTGTGCATGAAGTAGTAAAAGCTATTTAGGAATTAGTGTATTTTAGTATTGGCCTTGATTGTTAGCAAATGTGTTGTCTATTTAATTGTGCAGCTCCATAATGATATTTATGTCATTTTTAACAAATACCAGATGGAATATAAGCATTTAGTCCGTAACAGTTAGCTGTGCAATTCATTCTATTAAATGTACATGTTTCTTACTTTTAAAAGATAAACATTTTGACAAGACAGCATTGTAGGTACTTTGTTTAGTGATGCATATTATTGATTTTAATAATAAGCTCAGGAAGGTGAGTTTTTAGTCTAAATTTGAAAAGGAATGTCCCTTAGTAAAGGGCAGATATAGTGGATGTGATATAATACGTTAGTTTACATATGTTGTTTAAAGTAGGAATTAAATTTTTCAATGCCTGAGGGAACAACCATGTCCATTTTTCCTGTTTTAGTTTATACATGGGACTACAAGTGAATTATTTGTTTTCAAACCCTTAATTTGATCACATTCTACTTTAAATATAGTGATCCCCAAATAATGTATTTTTCTTCTAAGTAATTTTAAAAATATAATAGCCTTTGAAAACTTATGTACTCAAGATTCTAAAGGGAGGGACATAAAATAATAACAATAATAATAATAATAATAATAATAATAATAATAATAATGGTAGTAATATAAAAAACACAATTGAGTTAATCTTCAGGCTACAATCAGACCCTAGCACTTTGGCTAATAGCCTTCCACCAGTATGTGTGTTTGCAGAGTGAGCTGTCATTCAAAGTGCCTAGCCTTTATTACAGCTGTGTTCTCAATATACTGAGGGATGATGTAATCACTTTCAGGCACTGCCCCGGTGACTCAAAGTGAGCCGTCGTACATATTTTACCATGATTAAAACTGAATTTTCTCTGTGTAGCAGCACTTCCAGTTAGCCAACTATATAGGGTTTTAATGCTATTTTAGTCCAATATCTGAAGGTGAATAGTGTCTCTGGTGATGACAGAATTCTTTTAGGTCACCAATCAGTTAGATTTTTGGCCATGATACCCGTTTTCTGTCTGGCCTTGCATTGACTCTGTTTTCTGGCGTCCTCCCCTACCAATAAACCCACTCCTTTCTTAACATGTAGTGTAGAAAATTGTCAGAGAAGATGTCAGAACTAGAAATTCTGGACAGCCGCAGACTCTGTCCAGCCACTAAGGTTAGAAGGGCTGGGACGTGCAGTGCTGTCTAGTCTGACAGTGTGGTGTATGTGTGGGTGTCCAGCTGATGTTATCAGTTTCCTGCTCCAGCCACTTGGAGAGCATCACACCCTACTAAAGCTTTGCTGCTGGAAGCTATCAGATATAGCTTTGGGCTTCCTTGGTTTAGGTATGTATTCTCAGCTCCTGTTTAGCATTGTGTTTTCTTGTTTGGACCATGGCTTATTTTTGATGTTCCTCATGCCTATCATGCAATTATATGTGATCCGTGTGACGGACAAACCACAGTTTTAAATAGCTGGATTTTTAGTGCTTTAATATGGAAAGGGCCTGGCTGTATTCTGCAGTGCCAACAAGCAAATGGCGCAGAAAAACTGTGTTCTCTGGATTGCTTTTTAAGCAAATAGTGAGGATTAAGATAAAAAAAAAATATTCCTGGCCCCTGAGATATGGGCCTTTGTCTAGAAATATCTAACAGCAGCAGAAGGCAGTACTGGAATGGAGCCTCTTGTGCTATATGCACTGCAGTCTGCTATATACACTGCCTGCCTGCCTATATACACTGCCTGCCTGATATCTCTGCACATGGATTAGTCCTTAGAAGGACTGTTTGTTAAGATGTATATGTGTTATATATTTGTTTTATCCCTACACTACCTAATACACAAGCAAATCTCTCCCTAGCTCAGTAGCACCTCTCCCTACTCTGCCTGATTGCAGAGTAGACTGACGAGCACGGCGGTGCCAGGTCTGATATAGACCTGATGATGCTGTGCGGCCAGCCAATCACTGTAATGCCACAACCACCAAGGCTGCAGCATTACAATGAGTGGCAGGCAATCCCTGCATGTTGATTGGCGCTCTAAAGAGCGCCAAACATGCAGGGAGGGGACCTGAGCATCCGCCCGAGTATCTCGCAAGTTCTCAACGAGCTCCGAGTATCTTGAGTACTGAGATGCTTGGGCGAGTACCGAGTACTTGCGAGTATGCTCGCTCATCACTGGTGATCATTGATCCGAATAAGCTGAAGTCCTTTACAACTTCCAGTTCATCGCCTTCCATCTAAAAATGTGTCTTGGTCGGACCTGGCAATAGTCATTTTTTTGTCTTCTTTGTATTGAGTAGCAGTCCCATGTTTGAGCCCTCCATTTGACACTCCATAATAAGTATTTCATTAAATCCACACTTGTTGCTATCAATGTTGTATTGTCTGCATTTTTTAAGATTGTTGATGATTCATCTAGCAATTTTGATTCCTTCTTCTTTTTCGGCAAGTCCAGCCTTCCTGAAAATAGCTTCAGCATATAAATTGAGGAGAAATGGTGACATAATGCAGCCCTGTCTGACTCCTTGCTCTACTTTGAACCATGCCATGTCACTGTGTTCCGTTTGGACTGTTGCATCTTGGGCAACATCGACCAAGCCTATTGCATGTAAGTCTATTATGTGTAAGTTTATAAATGTACACTTATATCTGTATAATATAAGTAAGATTAGCTTGTGCAATACAGTCACTCTGTATTTATGCCTATACTATGTGATTATTTGGTGCCCAAGTGTGATAGTCTATGAGCTTATATAATGCTGTTTTGCTGTATCTAACCATAACTGTTAAAATAATCTGATATATTACAGCTGTATTTAAGGCCAGTCGTGTAAGCCTAGCATGTATAACTGTAATGCTGTGTCTAAAAATATTGTGTGTTTTTTTAGCACATTCAAATCAATTCTGCATTGTTTGGTAACCTTACATGTAAACTTAGCATAATATGTATTATATTATGATACAGTAACTAACTTTGTCCTGCTTAATTACAAGCTGATTGTTATGTGTATTAAAGATTTTGCAGTTTAGACTTTGTAAGTCTATTATGTATAATACCTGTAATGCTGTATCTAACCCTATCCTCTTTGAATGTTTTACATAATAAGTGTATCTAAGATATTTCACTGATAGTCTATGCAATTCTAGCATATACAGTGGGGAAAAAAAGTATTTAGTCAGCCACAAATTGTGCAAGTTCTCCCACTTAAAAAGATGAGAGAGGCCTGTAATTGACATCATAGGTAGACCTCAACTATGAGAGAAAAAATGAGAAAACAAATCCTGAAAATCACATTGTCTGATTTGGAAAGAATTTTTTTTCAATAAAGCATACAAAAATGAAACAAAAATAGATTTTCCTGGGAAATATGTTAAGGAACATCCTTTCCAGAGTAATGACTAGTATATAAGGCAAAATAAATAACCAAAAACAAAAATACTCCTCCACACCTTGGGCTATGTGCACACGCAGCGTTTTTGATGCGTTTTTGCACTTTTGCATTGCTTTCAACCAAGACAAATACATTCACCAGAAATGTCATTTTAACATTTTACAACCTTATCTGGCCATGTGGTGTGTGACACATCATCAGACACATGCATACAGTGCTGAAAAGACATGAGAACAGCATGGGGAAGACCTCTGGAAGCATCTCTGACTCGCAGGTCACTGCCTAAAAGTGTGCCCATCATAGGTGATCCTTGGCGCATGCGAAGATGCCTCCCGCCATGCACCTGTCATTGCAGACTTGCAACAATCACCATCCATGTCCTTGTCCCAATGCAGCATTCAGTTGTCCCTACCCCATTCCTTGGAATGCAAACGCAAGTATGCAGCCAGCCACCCACCAACCCACAGGCTGCAATACTACACTGCCAAATTTTTGACACCTCCTTGAACTTGAAATGTGTCCTTTTAAGCTTGTGGAAGCGGAAGCTTTTCATAACCTCATGCTGGCAGCGGCCGTGTGTCCATACTCGGTCCCCAGCCACACCTGTTTCTCCCAGTGTCGTCTCCACCTTCCACAAGCACGGGTCCCACAACATTACCTGTGCCCTCCCCAGTGCACTTACAAGGAAGGACCGTCTAACCACAAATACGTGGACAGGTGAATGTGGCCAGGGACGGTACGGAGCCAGTCCATAGCTTTTTTTGCTGAGTTGTATTTCACCACAGCCATATTCTTTAGCTTGGTAAAAGGACTTGGGAAACCATATATACCCAGCTGTTATTTCTCCCAGGAAGTCCTCTAAAGCTGCTTTCACTTGAAATGTGGCCTTTTAGGCTCGTGGAGGTGGAAGCTTTTCATAACCTCATGCCGGCGGCGGCCGGGTGTCCATACTCGGTCCCCAACTGCCACTGTTTCTCCCGGTGTCATCTCCGCCTTCCACAAGCACAGGTCCCACAACATTACCCGTGCCCTCCCCAGTGCACTCCAGTGCACTTACTGGGAAGGATCGCCTAACCACAAACACGTGGACAGGTAAATGTGGCCATGGACTTTACGGAGCCAGTCCACAGCTTTTTTTGCTAAGAGTTGTATTTCACCACAGCCATGTTCTTTAGCACAGTGAAAGGACTGGCATAGAGGGAAACCGTATCTACTCTGGGTGTCATTTCTCCCAGGTAATCCTCTAAAGCAGCTTTATCTGAAGCAATGGCAGCCCATCCAACATCAACTCGCACTTCTCGGTGGTGCTTTGACACACAAACATCTTTCTTTGCGCATTTAATTTCATGACTACAGAGTTGGGCAATGGCCTGATCTGCAATCCGGTTTGAGAAATAACATGCATAAGCATGTCCGATCCACATAAAAAAAAAACAGCCATAGAGTGTCCGGGAACCTTCCCCCACACTTTACTTAGCCAGGGCAGCTTCTCGGCAGGGATGGACGGCCCCACCAGAAAACCGGACACTCGTCCGGTGGGCCCTGGCTTCTCTTTCAGGAGAGTTCATAGCACCGAGGTGAGGCCATGATGATGATAGAGGCCACCATCTGCTTAGTTTTCTGTTAATTGGAATGCAAGTGCAAGTGCAAGTATGCAGCCAGCCACCCGCCCACAGGCTGCAATACTAAACTGCCAGATTTCTGGGCAGCTGCTTGCACTTGAAATGTGGCCTTTTAGGATCGTGGAGGCGGAAGCTTTTCACAACCTCATGCCTCATGTCCATACTCTGTCCCCAGCCGTCACAATTTCTCCCGGTGTTGTCTCCGCCTTCTACAAGCGCGAGTCCCTGAACATTACTGCTGGTACTTTTCTGTGCGAATTTGCTTGCCTCCTACCAGCCTGGATTATTTCCAGTAAACTATGGTACGATGCCATGGTATTAGCACTGCCCCCAGTAACAGTAGTGAAGCCATCCCCAATTTCCTTCTCAGGAATTTTAATTGGTAGACTGAGTGGCTGCCCAAATACATTATTTTCCCACAAAGGAGCTGAAGATAGAGTGGCAGTAGGTGCAAGTTTCTCCAGCCTGTTAGATTTTAGAGGGTGAACGGCAGCACATTGGATCAGTGGTTAGCACTGAAGCCTTGCAGTGCTGGGATCCTGGGTTCAAATACCAGCAAGGACAACATCTGCAAGGACTTTGTATGTTCTCCCCATGTTTGTGTGGGTTTCCACCTCAGTAAAAAAGCAGCCATAGAGTGTCCGAGAACCTTCCCACACACTTTTCTTAGCCAGGACTGCTTCTAAGCAGGGTTGGACAGTCCCTGGCTTCTACATCTGGAGAGTTCATGATAGCGCTAACTCTGCAGCTGCTATGGGGCTCTTGAGCAGGGGAGAAAGGTGAGCCCTCAGAATCAAATCCTCTGGAGGGCATAATGTTGTTCAATCTGAAACAGCTTCTCAGTGGGAGTTGTATTTCACCATAGCCATATTCTTTAGCTCGGTGAAAGGACTGGCATAGAGGGAAACCGTATCTGCTTCGGCTGTCATTTGTCCGTCACCAGGTTCCGCCCATTGACACACATGACCATGCCTGGCTGTGTGTTCAGCTGTTTGAGCCACAGATCAAGCTGCTATGTTACAGCTTTCAACAACTCTGCAGCGCTGAGCAGTTTGTCACCTAAGCATTAAGCATGTTATCTTCAGCACAGTCTGTTGCCGCTTGGCGAAGGCAGTGCTGCAGTGCTTTCAGCTTGTGACTAATGTGGTCATTTCGGAGATGGAGGAAGAGGTTCAGGAGCTGAACAAAGTCATTACATTGAGGTTACATTGGCGACTCTGTTTGCATACTAAAGAAATATACTACTGGTTTTTTTTACGTTATTTTTTAAGGCAAATGCATTCACCCGGAAATGTCATTTTAACATTTTACAACCTTATCTGGCAATGTGATGTGTGGCACATCATCAGACACATCCTGTTTCATTGATGATGGAGGGACTCTGAAAGTCACATAGAGTAGGGCCACAGTAACGAGTACGACATGTTCCCATTAGAAAGGAGAGAGTCTGCTATGCAGTTATAGAGTACGCAGTGAGTCCAACGGCTGACCAAATTTAGGAAAAACCCCACTAAGAAATTAAAGACACATAGAGCAGGGCCACAGTAACGACAAATTCCCATTAGAAAGGAGAGAGTCTGCTATACAGTTATACAGTATGCAGTGAGTCTAACGGCTGACCAAATTTAGGAAAAACCCCACTAAGAATTTAAAGACACATAGAGCAGTGCCACAGTAACAAGTACGACATGTTCCCATTAGAAAGGAGAGGGTCTGCTATACAGTTATAGTGTATACAGTGAGTCCAAGGGCTGACTAAATTTAGGAAAAACCCCACTAACAATTTAAAGAGACATAGAGCAGGGCCACAGCAATGACAAATTCCCATTAGAAAGGAGAGAGTCTGCCATGCTGTTCCCATCTAGTGGCCAGATCTGGTGAGTGGGGACTGAATGGTGATCTCGTTTAAAATGTTCAGTCTGCCATCAGATCCATGATTAATATGCACTGCTTTGTGTCAAAATGAGTATGTTTTTAATGTCTGGACAGTGACTTAATGGATTCTATACCATTTTAAGTTATGAAATAAATGAAGAATTGATTTTTAATGGACTTATAGCGCTGGACTTATTCCTTTCTAAAGTCTGCTATACAATTATAAGGTATGCAGTGAGTCTAACGGCTGACCAAATTTAGGAAAAACCCCACTAACAATTTAAAGAGACATAGAGCAGGGCCACAGTAATGACAAATTCCCATTAGAAAGGAGAGAGTCTCCCATAGTGTTGGCCTATTCTGAGAATGCAAGGGCTGCCAAAAATTTGGAGGCACTTCAATGCCCCTTGGAAGAGACGTGGAGGAGGGCCTCATAAAAAATGTTCCCATTAGAAAGTAGCGGGCCTCCTATACTTGTAATGCCCATACACTAAGTGTATGGGCTGACAAACATTTACCCCTTGGGGGTATACATGAACATACTGTATAAAATTTTGTTTTTACTGGCATCATAAACACCCTTTAAAAAAATTATGTGGGTGTTGCATCACAGACCATGGTCATTATGGTGATATGGTGGTCGAGGATGAGGAGAAGGAGGAGGACAAGAGCAAATAGCCAAAATCAGGAAGCGTATACCCATGTCTGGGTGTGAAAAGGTGCATGGGAATACACCTCCCAAGAAAAGACACTGGATTTGAGTTTGTTCCGCTGCTATCATTCGGTAGAGTTAAGAAGTCTGGCCCAATCAAGCCCTTGTTCATTTTAATAAGAGTCAGCCTGTCAGCATTTTCAGTTGACAGGTGGATGCGTTTATCAGTTATAATTCCATCAGCGGCACTAAAAACCCAGTCTGATAAAATGCTGGCAGCAGGGCAGGCCAGGACCTCCAAGGCATAGAGAGCCAGTTCATTCCATGTATCCAGCTTGGATGCCCAATAATTATAAGGCACAGCGGAATCACGGAGGACATTGTTACAGTCTGCAAGGTACTCCCTCAGCATCTTCCCAAACTTTGCACTCCTTGTGAGAGTACCCCGCACCTCAGGGCCTGTGCGATGGGAGGGGCTGAGAAACATCTCCCAGAACTTTGACAGTGTTCCCCTGCCTCTGCTGAATAGAAGTTGTGTCTCTCTCGCCTGTACTACTTGGTTGTCCAAAGAAGTGTGCCTTCTGCCATCAGTGTTTTCAGATGGGAATTTTTTTAGTAGTTCCGCAACGAGGGCCTTCTGGTACAGCCCCATTTTTGTAGATCTGTCCACCTCAGGAATACGAGATATAAAGTTCTCCTTGTAGCGTGGGTCTTGAAGTGACACCAACCAGTAATGACTGTCACCCAAAATTTTGAGAATGGGAGGGTAATGGAAAAAGTAGCGTAACATAAACTCAGCCATGCGTGCCAGACTACTAACAGCCAAGACTTCCGTGTCCTCACCAAGAGGATGACTGACCATGCTCTCCTCCTCCTCCTCTCTGTCCTCTGGCCATCCACGCTGAACAGACGGTATGACAACTGTGCGGGTAGTACTGTCTTTAGTGCATGAAACTAGCTCCTGTCCCTCCTTCTCTTCCTCATTGTCACCCAATCCACGTTTTGATGAGATGAGGCTGGGCTGTGTGATATCACACTGTATGGTTCCTTGCTCCATCTCATCGTCTGAGGTCTTAAGTATGGAGTCTGAACTGAATACCGACGGCCTTGTTGATGCTGGTACTCAACAACTGCCCTCTTTTGATCACAAATCCTTCCCAACATCTACAGTGTAAAGTTCAAATGCGTGGGGACATCACACACCGTCTGTGGGCCGGAAGCTGCAAACACTGCTGAAACACGGCAAGGGCGGCGGAAGCTGTAGCTGACTTTCTAATATGGGTACACAGGCGGCGTACTTTAATAAGCAGATCCGGCAGCTCCGGGTAGGATTTGAGAAACCGCTGAACCACGAGGTTAAGCACATGGGCCAGGCATGGTACATGTGTGAGCTCGCCTCGCCTCAGAGCCACCACCACGTTCCGGCCATTGTCACACACGACCATGTCTGGCTGTAGGTTCAGCGGTGTGAGCCACAGATCTGCCTGCTATTTCAGAGCTGTCCACAGCTCTTCAGCATTGTGCGGTTTTTCACCTAAGCATATTAGCTTCAGCACAGCCTGTTGCCACTTGGCCGAGGCAGTGCTGCAGTGCTTCCATCTTGTGACTGATGAGGTCATTTCGGAGATGGAAGCTGAAGAGGAGGCTAAGGAGGATGAGGTGCAGGAGCTGTAGACCGTGGGGGAAACACTGATTGACCCAGGGCCTGCAATCCTTGGCGTCAGGAGGACGTGTTCTGTCCCAAGGTCCGACTGGGTTCCGGCTTCCACTATGTTAACCTAGTGTGCCATCAGCGAGATGTACCGTCCCTGCCCACAAGCACTTGTCCACGTGTCCGTTGTCAGGTGGAGTTTCCCGGTAACTGCGTTGTTGAAGGCACGGCTAATGTTTTGGCACATGCGCTTGTGTAATGCGGGGAAGGCACCCCGGGAAAAAGTGGCGGCTGGGGACTGGGTACCGAGGGACGGCCGCCGCCATGATGTTGCGGAATGTTTCCTTCTCCACGAGCCTAAAAGGTAACATTTCGAGCGAAAGCAGAAGTGAAATGTGAGAATTCAATAGTGTGGCCTGTGGGGCTTTGGCTGCATATTTGCGCTTGCGTTCCAAGGACTGGGTTATGGACAACTGAACGCTGTGCTGGGACAAGGACATGGACGTGCTTCCTGATGCTGCTACTTGAGAGTGCACAACGACAGGTGCAGGGCAGGAGGCATCTTTGCATGCACCATGGACAGGAATTGGCTTGCTCGCACAACAGCGGAAGAAGCAATGGTGCCACCTGCAGACTCTGTTCCTGGATCCTGGTGTTTGGCCCACAAAGTCGGGTCCTTTGCTGCCATGTGCCTGATCATGGTGGTGGTGGTCAGGCTGGTCGTTTTGCCACCCCTGCTGATGCTGGCCTGGCAGGTGGTGCAAATGGCCTTTTTGGGGTTATCAGCAGAGTCAATTAAAAAACACCCAGACTCGGGAAGACCTAACAGTTTTACTGGCAACTTCTTTCATTTTGGTGTTAAGGGGAACGGTTGCCTTCCTTTTGTCTGCGGCCACCACACTGGTTCTTCCTGCCTGTTGGGGTGCTCTGCCTCCCTCCCCCTGTGTGCTGCTGTCCTTGCTCTGCATGTCCTCCTGCCAGGTTGGGTCAGTTACTATATCATCCACCACCTCGTCTTCCATTTCCGCACCCTGGTCCTCCTCCTAACTTTCTGGCAATTGTGTCTCATCATCATCCACCTCTTGTGACACTTTCCCATCGTCACCTTCGTGTGACCGTGGCTGCTCAAATATTTGGGCATCGCTACATGCGATCTCCTCTTGCCCCACTTCAAATGGACCGGGCGAAAGGCCCGAATTTATAAATGGAAAAGTGAACAGCTCTTCAGGGTGTCCAAGTGTGGGATCAGTTGTATCCGGGCACTCAGCATGGTGGGAGGAAGGAGGATCAGGGTGAGGAATATGCGGTCCAGACTCTCGGCTACTGAGACTTGACCGTGTGGAAGACAGGTTGGTGGTGGTGGTGGTGGTGGCTAAGTGACTGGAAGCATTATCTTTTGACACTGTTCTGGGTTCAATAGTGTTGTGCTGCGGTCCCCTAGGAATTGGGACAGGAAGGTCAGGCGAGAAGATGTGGATGTTTGTTGTGGCACAATTTTAGCTTGCCCACTGCCTTGTCCTCGGCCTCTGCATGCACCATCACCATCACGTCCAGTTCCCCGTCCCTTGCCACATGCCTTGCCCATTTTAAATATAGGACAGTATCTTCCACGCTCACTACAAATGATTGAGTTTGGAGGGAACATTTATGTGATCCGTGTGACCTGGCCTGTAGGTAAGTAGTTTGAACAGCAAACTGGTGTGAATTGCTTCACTGACACAATGAAAGAAATTTTTAATGGAGGCCAGAAATGGCAGTATTTTCTGACAACGTATATGTGATCCCTGTGACAGAGAAAACAGAGTTTTAAATACCTGGCCTGTAGGTAAGTAGTTTGAACAGCAAACTGGTGTGAATTGCTTCACTGTCACACTAAAGGAAATTTTTAATGGAGGCCAGAAATGGCAGTATTTTCTGACAACGTATATGTGATCCGTGTGATGGAGAAAACAAAGTTTTAAATACCTGGCCTGTAGGTAACTAGTTTGAACAGCAAACCAGTGTCAAAAATGCTGCTGACACAGTGAAAAAAAATTGGAATGGAGGCCAAAAATGGCAGAATTTTCTGAAAACGTATATGTGATCCGTTTGACAGAGAAAACACAGTTTTAAATAGCAGAATTTCTAGCGCTGTAATATGGAGAGGACCTGGCTGTATTCTGCAGTGCCAGCAAGCAAATGGCCCAGAAAAATGGTGTTCTCTGGATTGCTTTTTAAGCAAATAATGAGGATTATGATCCAAAAAAAATATTCCTGGCCCCTGAGACCTGGGCCTTTGTATAGAAATATCTAACAGCAGCAGAAGGCTGAATTGGTATGAAGCCTCTTGTGCTATATGCACTGCAGTCTGCTATATACCCAGCCTGCCTGCCTATATACATTGCCTGCCTGATATCTCTGCAGATGGATTAGTTAGTCCTCAAAAGGACTGTTTGTTAAGATGGATATGTGTAATGTAAGTTTTTTCTCCCTACACTACCTAATACACAAGCAAATCTCTGCATTCAGTAGCAGCACCTCTCCCTACTGTGCCTGATTCCGGAGTGACTGTGATGAGCACAGCGGCGCTGGCTCTGATATAGACCTGATGACGCTGTACGGCCATCCAATCTATGTAATGCCACAACCACCATGGCTGTGGCATTACAATGAGTGGCAGGCAATCCCTGCATGTTGATTGGCGCTCTAAAGAGCGCCAAACATGCAGGGAGGGTACCCAAGCTCCCACCGAGCAACCCCGGAAATACTTGGCGAGCGCCGAGCATCTCGAGCAGTGAGATGCTTGGGCGAGCACCGGGCAGTAGCGAGCATGCTCACTCATCACTAAATGTTAGCGAGATCTGGTAAGAATTTCATGTCAATAGCACCTTTAGAAAAATACTTACTTAGAAAATTGGTGTCAATATACTTTTGTCTTTTTTCAACCTTAAAAACTATGAATCTATGAAACTATGATACCTCTAGTATTACAACCTTACTATATGTCAAATGATGTAAATGTGAATAAGGACCGAGTTGGGTGTACAATAGTCGAGGTTTCGGTTCTGCTCGGCCCTTATACATATTAACATATGGTAAGTAGTGATGAGCGAGCATGCTCGCCACTGCTCAGTACTCGCTCGAGCATCTCAGTAGTCGAGATGCTCAGAGCTCGTCGAGTACTTGCGTGATGCTCGGGCGGGAGCTAGGGTCTCCTCCCTGCATGTTTGGCGCTTTTTAGAGTGCCAATCAACATGCGGGGATTGCCTGCCACTCACTGTAATTCCGCAGCAATGTTGGTTGTGGTATTAAAGTAATTGCCCAAATCGATGGGAACAGTACTCAATGAAACATGAAAAGCCGGTAATTCATCAGCGGCATACAGTTATGACATCGGTACCCGACAATTTAGAACAGAAAGAATATAGCATCACACATAGATTAGATAGATAGAAACATGTCAGTCACATATATTAAAAGTACAGTGACAGTGTTGGTTACTGTACTTGTCATTTAGTGTTAAAATACAGGATTTATTAAAAAAAAAATTGGCGTGAGGTTCCCCATAAATTTTAGTCTCTAGCGGAGGTTAAGCAGATGGCTGGGGTAGATGTTTGAAGCCTGGGAAGGGGGTAATACCCACGGAGCTTCTCAGGCTACTAATATCAGCCCCCAGCTGAATACCTAGCCTTTACTAGCTATTAAAATGTTGGACCCAAAAAAAAATGACGTGGAATCCCCCTATTTTAATAGCTAACAAAGGCTAGGCAGACAGCTGGGGGCTGATATTAATAGCCCAGGAAGGGTGCCATGAATATTGGTCCCCTCCCAGGCTAGAAACACCAGCCCTCAGCTACCCCAGAAATGGCACATCCATAGGATGCGCCAATTCTGGCACTTAGCCTCGCTCTTCCCACTGCCCTGTAGCGATGGCAGTGGGGTAATAAGGCTGGGGTTGATGTCAGCTTATAATGTCAGCTGACATCAAGCCCAGGTTAGTAATGGGGAGGCGTCTATAAGACGCCCCCATTACTAACCCAATAGTGAAGGTGAAAAAAAACACCAACACCCAGAATAAAATCTTTTAATATAAATAAACACACAATACTTTAATACTCTAAATTAAACTCTACTTCCCATTACACCCATTCCAGCTGAAGCCAATGTCTCCTGCAATAAAAGTAAAATAATTAACCAACCTCATCCTTACCTTTCCATGGTTCCCACGACGGCTCCAGCTCTGCTACATTGAGATGGCAGGCTGGATCGTAGCAGATCGCTGCCATCCAGCTTGCTATGCCACAGAGACACTGAGATGCGCAAGCGTGCTTGCGCTCCTCAGTGTCTCACTGTGACCGGCATCCAGATGAACTCGGCTAATCTCATGCATGTCACTGACAGCGTGGGAGAAGTCTCCTGCGCATGCAATGCTGGCAAATGACGTCACCTCGTGAGCAGGAGAATTCTCCCATGCTGTCAGTAACGTGCTTGAGTTCGTTTGACATGAACTCGGCTCATCTGGATGCCGTTGCAGCGAGGCACTGTGGAGCGCAAGCATGCCTGCACTCCGCAGTTTCTCTGAAGGATGACAAGCTGGATGGCAGCGTTCTGCTACGATCCAGCCGGCCATCTCAATGCCATCCCAGCGTGAGAAAATTCTCCTTACATTGGACTCGTTGCTCCAGTCAAGCACCCGAGTATCACGATGTGCTCGGCCCAAGTTTCGAGCACACGAGCATTATAGTGCTCGATCAACACTAATGGTAAGGTTTTAATATCAGAAGTTAAGACCCGAGTAGGGTCATCTTGATGTAGTAGGATGGATGTTACTTTTTTTTATCAAAACAATGTTAACTAAGTAGCCTGTGTTATTTTCATGCACTATTGCTATTTACTTACTGTGGGATATTTGTTCATTTTGTTTTCTTGTTAAGTTTTGTCTGTATCTAAACCTATTCTGTGTAATAGTATTGCGCATTGTACAGTAAGTGTAAGTAAGAATAGGCCGTTAGGTTCAGTGATATGCCTACTGTATGTACAGTAAGCAGTAGTGTTGAGCCACCCCCGTAGTGTTCGGGTTCGGTTCGGTTCGTCGAACACCGGGATGTTCGAGGAACTGTTCGTCGAACACCTTAGAACACCGTCGAACACCATCAAACACCGTTAAAACCAATGGCAGGCAAACAAAAACACATAGAAACACATAGAAAACACCTTCAAAGGTGTCCAAAAGCTGACAAACTGCTAAGAAGACACTCTCTTTAAAAAAGCCGGCCGGCAATTCAGCAGCGGCATACACCGGTACCCGACAATTTAGACAAGAAGGAATAGAGCATCACACATAGTTTAGATAGATAGAAACATGTCAGTCACATATATAAGAAGTACAGTGATAGTGTTGGTTACTGTACTTGTCATTTAGTGTTAAAGGATTTATTAAAAAAAATATTAGTGTTTTCATGCACCGTCTCTTTAAAAAAGCCGGCCGGCAATTCAGCAGCGGTACCCAACAATTTATAACTGAAAGAATAGAGCATCACACATAGATTAGATAGATAGAAACATGTCAGTCACATTTATAAGAAGTACAGTGATAGTGTTGATTACTGTACTTGTCATTTAGTGTTAAAATAAAGGATTTATTAAAAAAAAAATTGGCGTTGGGTTCCCAGTAATTTTAGTCTTTAGCGGAGGTTGAGCAGACGGCTGGGGCAGATGTTTGAAGCCTGGGAAGGGGGTAATACCCACGGAGCTTCCCAGGCTACTAATATCAGCCCCCAGCTGAATACCTAGCCTTTACAAGCTATTAAAATGGAGGACCCCAAAAAAAATGACGTGGGGTCCCCCCTATTTTATTAGCTAGCAAAGGCAAGACAGACAGCTGGGGGCTGATATTAATAGCCCAGGAAGGGTGCCATGAATATTGGCCCCCTCCCAGGCTAGAAATACCAGCCCTCAGCCGCCCCAGAAATGGCGCATCCATAGGATGCGCCAATTCTGGCACTTAGCCTCGCTCTTCCCACTGCCCTGTAGCGGTGGCAGTGGGGTAATAGGGTTGGGGTTGATGTCAGCTTATAATGCCAGCTGACATCAAGCCCAGGTTAGTAATGGAGAGACGTCTATAAGACACCACCATTACTAACCCCATAGTCAACGTTACAAAAAAACACAAACACCCAGAATAAAGTCCTTTAATTGAAATAAAGACACAATTCTTTATTGTTCTACATTAAACCATACTTACCATCACGCCCATTCCAGCTGAAGCCAACGATCTCATGCAATAAAAGTAAAATAATAAAGTAACATCATCCTTACCTTTCCATGGTTCCCACGACAGCTTCAGCTCTGCTACATTCACATGACAGGCTGGACCGCAGCAGAACGCTGCCATCCAGCTTGCCATGCGGCAGACACTGAGAAGCACAGGCATGCTTGAGCTCCTCAGTGTCTGGCTGCGACGGCATCCAGATGAGCCGAGTTCATGTCCAATGAACTCAGCTCACCTCATGCACGTCACTGACAGCTTGGGAAAATTCTCAGCGCTCAGCGCATGAGCAGGAGAATTCTCCCACGCTGGGATGGCATTGAAATGACAGGCTGGATCACAGCTGAGCGCTGCCATCCAGCTTGCCATCCTTCAGAGACACTGCAGGGCACAAGAGGTGTCTTATAGACGCCTCTCCATTACTAACCTTGGCTTGATGTCAGCTGGCATTATAAGCTGACATCAACTCCAGCCCTATTACCCCACTGCTACCGCTACAGGGCAGTGGGAAGAGCGAGGCTAAGTGCCAGAATTGGCACATCCAGTGGATGCGCCATTTCTGGGGCGGCTGACGGTTGGTGGTTCTAGCCTGGGAGGGGGCCAATATTCATGGCACCCTTCCTGGGCTATTAATATCAGCCTCCAGCTGTCTGCCTAGCCTTTTCTAGCTATTAAAATAGGGGGGACCCCACATCATTTTTTGGGGGTCCCCCATTTTAATAGCTAGTAAAGGCTAGGTATTCAGCTGGGGGCTGATATTAGTAGCCTGGGAAGCTCCGTGGGTATTACCCCCTTCCCAGGCTTCAAACATCTGCCCCAGCCGTCTGCTTAGCCTCCGCTAGAGACTAAAATTACTGGGAACCCGACGCCAATTTTTTTTTAAATAAATCCTTTATTTTAACACTAAATGACAAGTACAATAATCAACACTATCACTGTACTTCTTATATGTGTGACTAACATGTTTCTATCTATCTAACCTATGTGTGATGCTCTATTCTTTCTGTTATAAATTGTCGGGTACCGCTGCTGAATTTCCGGCCGGCTTTTTTAAAGAGACGGTGCATGAAAACACTAATGTTTTTTTTAATAAATCCTTTACCCTAAATGACAAGTACAGTAACCAACACTGTCACTGTACTTCTTATATATGTGACTGGCATGTTTCGATCTATCTAATCTATGTGTGATACTCTATTCTTTCTGTTCTATATTGTCGGGTACCGGTGTATGCCGCTGCTGAATTGCCGGCTTTTCATGTTTCACTGTGAGCACTGTTCCCATCGATTTGGGCAATCACTGTAATGCCACAACCACCATGGCTGTGGCATTACAGTGAGTGGCAGACAATCCCTGCATGATTGGTGCTCTAAATAGCGCCAGACATGCAGGACACGCTTTTGGTGCGCGAACAGTTATCGAACATAACCTCGAACAGCCAAATTTTTTTGCAAATCGATCGCGTTCGTCGAACGACTCGAACACTGCCAAAAACAGCTCGAACTTGAGATTGGCGAACAGTTCAAGTCGAACACCGCTCATCTCTAGTAAGCAGTAAGCCTAGCTTGTATAAAATAGGGTGATGAGATATAAACCCATTATATTCTATAAGCATATACAGTATGTTTTTTTTACTGAATGGCTGAGGCCAATGTAATCTGAAGACCATACAGTACGTAAATACTACATTCCCATGTTAAATAAATGCATATGTTTATTGTTGTTTACCCCAGTTTCCAAGTAAGGCTATATTCACATCTGTGCTTCTGGGAACAGAAAAAGAGAATTCATGAAGGGTAAAGATCCACTAAATGTTGTTCACATAGGTAGACCAACAGACTTTATTGACTGTAAACTAAGTCAGTTGGTGTTTCATTATTTTACAGGGAAAAAAAGCCTAGCAACAGATCCCATTACAGGCAATAAAATTTGTCTGTCATCTACACTGATGAGCAAAAGGGTAACAATGTTTTGAACTTTTGACTTTCAGGCTCCATATCTCACCATCCACTACTGCTGCAAATGTGAGACTACCATCATTTTATACACAATCATCTTGGCGATATCTTCCATAAATTTGACTTGCAACTATTTAGCATATGATAAGTTATGCAGATTCTTGTCATGTCTCTGCATTGTTACTGTTTTGCTCCTGGTGGTGTAAAAGTCTTTGAGTACCTGTATACTATAAAATACAACCTGTTCTCACATTCCCTAATAGTTTAGTTATTAGGTTAATTTCCAGATGAAAGGTCACTGGCTTGAATTGAGGAGCAGCCATGAAGAATATTTCCCAAGAAAATAGAAACAGCATCATTCAGCTCATTTATAGCGGTCTGTCGGCCCAAAAAATGCCAAACTGCATCATGTGAGTGCCATGACCCTTGGAAAAATACGAAATGAAGTCCGTCCATCAATTCAAAAGCCAAGACGTGGACATCTAGGTATAATATCGAAGTCAATAAGTTGGCTCATCACAAGGTCTATCAGTTCTGGTGTGATAAACACGGCAGTGGAGGTGGCTTGTATGCTTCATAATAGTGAGATCACAGATGTCCATGCAGGCACCATGTGATGTACATTACACAAGTTTGGAATGGTGGCTCGAAAAAAAGGTGAAGAAGCCTCAATTTCAATATCGTCATGAGGAGCATCAGGTCAAGTTTGCAAAAAAGTATGAAAAGTGGACAGTAGTAGTTTGGAAATGGGTGATTTAGAGCGATGAGATAAAAGTCAATAGACTAGGCTCTGATGGGTACAAATGGGTCTCGAAGAAACAAGGGAAAAAGGAGCTAATAGATTGAGAAATTGAAGAGACTGTCAAGTTCGGTGGAGTAAACTTGATTATATGGGGTTGTTTCACAGTCAAAGGTGTTGAATACTTTACCAGAAGGTCTCAATGCTGAGCTATATGTGAGTATCCAACAAGATGAGTTACTTTGTACATTTGAGTACTATGGGTATGAAAAGGACGACGTAGTGTTCCAGCAGGACAACGACCCAAAGCATACATTGAGATTAGCGAAGAAATGGTTCAATGACAATGAAGTAAAGGTTATGGATTGTCCCCCACAGTCCCTTAATTAATTCTGTTTTTTTGTTCCTAAAATGGAAAGAAAAACAGAATTCTTGTAACACAGATGGGTATAGAGTCTTACTGATCACTAAGAAATTTTAATTTGTTGTTTAGCATGCTATTCAATGTCTTCTGCAAATTGTGATTTTAGATGATGAAAAGGAACAGATTCTGATGAAAATTGAAGAAAGGAGAACTGAGAACACTTAGATCACATAGGTAATGCTATAGGCATGTCCACAGATATGTTTTTAGGCCACTCTAAATTAACCATATAGAGGGGTGTAGAGCATTCCAGAAATGGTGCAGCACAAGAAAAGTCCCGAAGAATGGAGTGCAAGGATGTTAGTTTGGTGAACCCAATTTTTTGTGAAATGCAAAGCAAATTTGATTAATTTTAAATCGATTTACTTATATCTGTTTAGGATATTTTATAGAATAATGAAAAAATTGAATAGGATCTCCTCTGTAGGCAGCTTGAAAAATGGACAAAACGAAGAGATACGTATCACAAGAATTCCTTCCCCATTCCAACATTGCCCCTCCAACAGTCTTTACTATACCAGAAATGATGATGCCCTGAAAATCAGTGGCCTGAACTCTGATGTCACTGATTGTCTGCAAAGACAAGTAATTAGTAGTCAAGATATTATTGTGGAGAAGGCTGTTGGAATGACAGCGCAGCAAAGAGATACCATGGTATGTACTGTATGTCTTTTTTTTACTTTCTCCATGCTGGATTTCCCCTGTAAATTTTAAAAACATTGAACAGATTCCCTTTAATATAAACTGAATGCAAATTTATATACCAAAATAAAGTATAAAAATGAAAATACATGTATGTAACAAAATAAAACATGATTCAGTCCAATAGTACAAATTATAAAAGACGATCAAGTTGATCCTACAGAATAAAAACTCCTGAAACAGTCTCCTGTAGGATCAACTACATATATAATACACTGTTCAAAAAGATAAAGGGGACACTCAAATAACACATCCTAGATGTGAAAGAATGAAATATTCTCATTGAATACTTTGTTCTGTACAAAGTTGAATGTGCTGACAACAAAACCACACAAAAAAATCAATAGAAATCAAAGTTGAAAAACACAATACAGGTTGATCCAACTTTGATGTAATTTCCTTAAAACAAGTCAAAATGAGTCTCAGTATTGTGTGTGGCCTCCACGTGCCTGTATGACCTCCCTACAATGCCTGGGGATGCTCCTGATGAGATTGCGGATGCTCTCCTGTGGGATCTCCTCCCTGACATGGACTAAAGCATCCACCAACTTCTAGACTATCTGTGGTGCAACGTGACGTTGGTGGATGGAGCGAGACATGATGTCCCATATGTGCTCAATCGGATTCAGGTCTGGGGAACGGACGGGCCAGTCCATAGCTTCAATGCCTTCATCTTGTAGGAACTGCAGACACACTCCAGCCACATGAGGTCTGGCATTGTCCTGCATTAGGAGGAACCCAGGGCCAACTGCACCAGCATATGGTCTCACAATGGGTCTGAGGATCTCATCTTGGTACCTATTGGCAGTCAGGCTACCTCTGTCGAGCACATGGAGGGCTGTACGTCCCTCCAAAGAAATGCCACCCCACACCATTACTGACCCACTGCCAAACTGGTCATGCTGAAGGATGTTGCAGGCAGCAGATCGCTCTCCACGATGTCTCCAGACTCTGTCACGTCTGTCACATGTGCTCAGTGTGAACCTGCTTTCATCTGTGAAGAGCACAGGGCGCCAGTGGTGACTTTTCCAATCCTGATGTTCTGTGGCAAATGCCAAGCGTCCTGCACTGTGTTGGGCTGTGAGCACAACCCCCATCTGTGGACATCGTGCCCTCATACCACCCTCATGGAGTCGGTTTCTATCCATTTGTGCAGACACATGCACATTTGTGGCCTGCTGGAGGTCATTTTACAGGGCTCTGGCAGTGCTCCTCCTGTTCCTCCTTGCGCAAAGGCGGAGGTAGCGGTCCTGCTGCTGGGTTGTTTCCCTCCTACGGCCCACTCCACGTCTCCTGGTGTACTGGCCTGTCTCCTGGTAGCGCCTCCAGCCTCTGGACACTACACTGACAGACACAGCAAACCTTCTTGCCACAGCTCGCATTGATGTGCCATTCAGGATGAGCTGCATTACCTTAGCAACTTCTGTTTGTTGTAGTGTCCGTCTCATGCTACCATGAGTGTGAAAGCACAACCAACATTCAAAAGTGACCAAAACATCAGCCATAAAGCATTGGTACTGAGATGTCGTCTGTGGTCCCCACCGGCAGAATCACTCCTTTATTGAGTGTGCCTTGATTATTGCCAATAATTTTCATCTATTGCCTATTCCATTTGCACAACAGCATGTGAAATTGATTGTCAATCATTGTTGCTTCCTAAGTGGACAGTTTGATTTCACAGAAGTTTGATTTACTTGGAGTTATATTCTGTTGTTTAAGTGCTCCCTTTATTTTTTTGAGCAGTGTATATGTATATATTTGCCATACCTTAGTGTAATAGCTATTATTAGAATGCCTAGAGGAAAAAAAGTTTGACAAAACAAAAATGGATTTATACAAATGAAGTTATTTGGTGATAAAATTAAAACAGAAAGGGTGGGGAGACAAAAAAGAGGTGGCAGATTAAAGAATTGAAGAAAATAAAGATAATATTTAGAGGAGGAAGAGGAGGGTAGGCAAAGGGCATGGGGCATAGAGAAGGAGGGTGAGGTGGGTAGGTCAGGTAGGGCGAGTTGTGGGGAAGCATGTCTCCTTTATGTGAGAAAAGACTGTATTCTAACCATGGAACACAATCCAATCTGAGAAACATAATGTTTAGTGTGCAAGAGGACACTGGTTATTTGTAATATTACTTTCTGTTAGAATAATTTGGAGGTCTAAACAATAAAGCATCTGATATCTATGTGGCAGGATTAGCAATGTAGAAGGAATGGTGAGGTAGTTTGATTAGTTATGAATTACTAAGAGGTTTGAGATTGATAAAAGTCTAAAGAGAGTTTTTTAATAGTGTCCATGAAGACCAGCTTTTTTTGATCTGAGCACCTTCTAGAGCAAGGTGAAAAGTTTCATTCGAGCAGCTCTGTGATTAAATGGTTAGCACTTTTGCTTTGCAGCTCCGGGATCCTGCATTCAAATCCCACCAAGGACAACATATGCAAGGAGTTTGTATGTTCTCTCCGTGTTGAATAGGTTTCCTCTGGGTTCTCTGGTGTTCCTACCATACTCCAAAGACATACTGATTATTATTCAGTATAACATGTGTTTTAATCATTTAAACCTCTGATCTTTTGGGGATTTTTGGTCCAGTGAGAGGTCCTATCTGTGACTGGCAGCTATTTGTATTGTAGCAACGGCGTCTCTGCCTCATGCCGGGCAGATACGCTGTTCCCCTCACCGTCGCGGTCCCGTTTCGGCGTCTTCCTGCTCCACTGCTGCTAAGGCGCGCACTGCACGCAGCTTCCTGGGCACGCGCATGCTCCCTCCCTTTTAAAGGGACCGCACGCGCCATCCTAAAAAGTCCCCGGCTCTTTAGGATGGCCGGAGGACTGCCCCTTTATTAAGCATCTCCTCCAAAATTGAGGTGCCTGTGCAAGGTTGTTGTTTTTGTGCTAACACTCTCCTCAGCCCTCAGGTTCCTTGCTCACCAGTCTGTCTAACAGTCCTGCCTGCCAGTCTGTCTAACAGTCCTGCTCACCAGTCTGTCTATCAGTAGTGCCCGCCAGTCTACCTATCTGCTGTGTCCGCTTGCCAGCCTACCTGGAGCAACTTCCAGATTACCTGCCGTGTCCGCCTGCCTACCCGGAGCACCTGCCAAGTTACCTGCTGTGCCCGCCTGCCTACCCGGAGCACCTGCCAAGTTACCGGCCGTGTCCACCTGCTTGTTCACCCGGATCACCCGCCAGCCTACCAGCCGTGCACATCCGCTGTACCGGTCAGCTCCTGTCATCTGACCCGTGGGAGTCACCTGCTCTCACACAAGGTTGGTCCGAGAGTGGCACCTGGTTCACCTGCCCGGTCCTTCCTTGGTTCACAGAGTCGACTAAGCTGCCGTGTGACCTGAGTCGGTCCGAGTAGTCACTTAGTTACACCCCTCTGGTCCCTCCTTGCATCAAAGCACAGAGGTTCCACCACCTGGACCTGTAACATGTATCATATGTAGAAAAGATACAAAGGTGCATCTGCAGCACTTTTAATTATATTTGTTGTTAAAACTGTTATGTTTAAGTGTTGTGATCTTGTCTTGTACCCATTTTCTTCTAATCTGACATATCTGGAAACTATTTTTGGTTCTAGTAAAAGTTTCTGTTTCTCTAAGTCTATGAATCTCCTAATTAATTCATTCTTCCAGGCACATAGGAATAGGAGAGTCCAAGTGGCTTTCTTGTTCAGTATTGGTTTATGTGTCAGGGTGATCATCTTTTTCTCCATCTTAGTTTGAGACAAAACAGTTTGGAACAATTTATAGGTCTGTCTTTGGAATGATAGATGTGAGATAAAAAAAATTATAATGCAACTGGCTGACACTTATTTAACAACAGTTTCAGTTTGAAAAGAAGGTAAGGTCTCCATGTTCGGATTATATATTAAGTGGGACTGAGACATTATAGTCTGGGAATGAAGATTAGAAGAGGTCTCTTATGTGCAACCACTAATAAGTGCAAAGCAGCGGCTTGCTTGGCATTACGGTAATGGTCCAGGATGTGTTTTGGGCTGACCATGTACCTTCTCCCCTCAGGTGACTGGTCACATGACTGTGACATAGCACAGATCCTGTATGGACAGAATTTCTGATCACATGACTGTGACATCAGCACAGGTCCTATGGGTTTGTACTACAGGATATATAAACCCTGTTAGTCTTGACACAGTGGTGTGTGTGTGTGTAAGGCGTGAGGCCTGTTCCTGTGTGGGACACCGCTAGAGTGTGAGGCCTAGTGAGACCTATTGAAGCCTGGTGGAGCCTGAAAGGCGGAGGCTGGATCCTTAGCGGTGTAAGCGATCCCAGTAGCCTTGGAGGGCCAGAGACTTGGAAGGCAAGAGCCTGAAAGGCGGAGGCTGGATGTTGGCTGTGTAAGCATACCAGTAGCCTTGGATAATACGAGGGCTGGAGACCCCCATCGGGGAAGCCATAAAGCCACAGGAGTGGCAGAATAAACCTGAAGCAGCTAAAAACCCGCCAAAAGTAAAAACACTGCGTTATATGGACATTTATGTTGTTGCCTAGCTGAGGGCTGTAACTGGAGCCAAGTGGACGTGTCTGTCGCTGGAAAGGCTCCCGAATGTCATGTGTGTAATATGCCAGTGAACCACTAAGATGAACTGTGTGATAAGCAGTTATGAAGTGCAATAAAGTGCTGAAGTGTGAAAACTGAAAAACGTGGCTGGTGTGCTTTAATTGACCCGGTGCAGCGAGTGTCCCCCAGTATGATGACTAGCGCTGCCTTAAATGTGGTGGAGAATGCGGGCATCCGCAGCCCGGTTGCTAGGGGCAATGACAGCCTTGTTGCTAGAGGTAACGGCATTGAACGACGAGTGTGGATGCAAGCATCTTGCTGTGGCTCGGCGGGGTCATGAAGATTAAAGCATCTGGCTGCAACTTGGTGGGGTTGCGAAGATTGTCGTCGCACTCAAACCTGGTTTTGCTGTGGCTTGGCGGGGTAACAAAGATTAAAGCATCTTGCGGTAACTCGGCAGGGGTTACGAAAATTGTCGTCACACTCAAACCTGGTTTGCTGTGGCTCGGTGGGGCCACGAAAATTTTCTGGGGAGAGCGGTGTGTGTGAATAGTGCACCGCGATGGCTGTGAACGGAGCAGCAAGAGAAAATGAAGCTATTGAGCGATTAAAGTGCCGGTTAAAACCGCAGCAGGTATTTGGGAAACTTCTACTGGACATGGTGCAGGAACCGCAGGAGCGGTGGGCACCGTATGGAATGGCAGCAGTGGACCATTCTGTGAACTCTCTGGGGGTGCCATTGTTGTCCCAGAGTGCCCGGGGAGGTGGTAAGAGCTGTTGTGAACTGAGTCCTAAGACTATTGTTGATTTTTCTTGTAAAAATTCCCCTACCGGTGTGGTTGTTAAAAAAGTGGCGGAGTCTAAAAATGGGCGGTTGTTCAAAACAGCATGGAGTATAGAAAATCAAAAAAATTTACTGGTGGTGGGTTGGTACCGCCTAAAAATGACAATGTGACCGTTGATAATGGAGTAGCTGCAGTAGAAGGGGGTGACGTCAAGGTGGGAGGTGACTTGTTGGTCCACGACACCATAGGGAGTGACGCAGACCCCACAACTGACGGTGACACTACAAAAGTAGAAAGAGAGGTCAGTCAGGAGCGGCTAGACGAGGGGAGAGAGTCCCCCTCTCATCGTCGACGGCGCAAGGGCCACAAAAATGTTGCTCCTGTAGTCTTTGCTGAAAGTGAAAATAAAGAAAATGTAGTACTGTGTGCCTTTGTTTCAAGTGTGGATCCTCCTTTAGAGGCAGAAGAGGAGGTGACGTTGCCAGTAGCAACCTCCGGTAGAGTACTGAGTCAGAAGGATCTGACAGCCCTGAAAGAGGAGACGGCCAGTCATGACCAAGAGCTGGAGCCTATTAGGCAGCAGTATCAGAGTGACGTGCAGCAACTAAGGGAAAACCTGGGGAACGTGTCCTCAGATCAGCTGAACCTGGAGTTTGAACAGCAGAAAATATACCAGGTTGTGAGGAACTGGCAGAGAGACCTCGAGGGAAGCGACGGGGAGGTTAACCAATGGAAGGAAGCATTCTACGAAATAGAGGAGGACTGCCGCAAAATCAAGGAGGAGGTTTTTCAATTGGAGATTGACAAAGCAGAGTGTGAAGATGAGTTGTGCGAGGTGAAAGGTCGCTTCTCTCTGGTACAGTAAGAGCTGTCTGCCCTCAAGGAGGTGCTGCAGGATGAAGTTTCTGGGCGTGAACAAAACCTAGAACCACTGCGCGAACAGTTCAACCGGGAGCTGTGTGACTCCAAGAAGGCATATGCTGAACTCATGAGGGAGCTGCAGCAATTCCAGGACCAAGTACAGCCTCTAATGCAGGAGAAGGAGTGGCTGGTGGACTCTCTGTACCAGCGAGACCGGGAGCTATCCGCCCTGAAAGAGGCAATAAAAGATGAAGTGTCTGGTCACGATCGTGAGGCAGAAAAGAGGCATGAAAAGTTCAATAGGGAACTGCAACAAATCAAGAGAGACTATGAGGATCTCCTCAAGGTTAAAGAAAAATTAGAGGATGATAAGGCGGATGCAGAGCACATGCACCAAGTGGTTGAGACCACTCTGCAAGACACCCGTGATGAAAATGGTGATCTCCGCAGAAAGAACCTAGGTCTGGAAGCTCAGGGTGAAGGAGCTGCAGATGTTCTGTGATAATCTCTAGAGGGCAGAGACGTGCCTTAAGGAAAGAATCAGCAAGATGGAAGCTGAGCGGAAACAGATGGAGGAGTCTATCGGAGAAGCCACAGACCAGGGCCAGGAGTTGGCCACTGGAGATGGGAGGTATGAAACAGATACCTCCTTGAATAATACGAGCTCGGGTGATTCGGTGGATGTAGGAGCCGAGATCAAAGAGCTCAAGGAGTCGCTACAAGCCCATTTGAAGCAAGAGAAGCTTGAGAGACTGGCTGTTGTGTGCCGAGTGGGCGCATTGGAGACAGAGAGGTCTGAGAGAACTCTACTGTTAAAGGAGCAGCTGAAGCAGGAAGAGATTCAGAGATGGGGTGCTGAGAGGCGAGTAGCCGAGCTAGAGGAAGAAGTTTTCAAGCTCAAAAGTCACCTGGCAAGGTATCATTCAGTGAACGAGACCTCCATGGAGAAGGAAAAGGAAAAACAAGTTGCACTCACTCCCTTATACCATGAGAAGGTGGACCTGAGAAGAGCTAAGAGAGTGTTAACAGAAGATAAATATGAAATGGAAGTGGTCAAGATGGAAATTCTTGAGTTTGCAGCTGTTATGTTCTGCTACCAGAGCTAAGGAAAGAGAGGAGATCTGTCCCTACGATAGAACTCAGCTGAATCCCTACGATGTAACAGGGAACCTGATCCTGCGATCAGACCTGCTAAAGTCCTAAGCTAGTCTGTACGGAGACCTATAGATGTGGGGAAGGAATCCCTACAAGTACTAAGGACTGGGAGGAAAATGGGACACCTCCTAACAGAAATAGTAGCAGACAGACGAACAAACAAAATATATAGAACATAGAGGTCCGTAGACCAAGCAAACTAACAGAGTTAGATACAGAGCACAGGCTAGCTAGAAAGTAGTTATACAGCAAAGCCAGAAGGGCGGAGCAGGATTAAATAGGCCAACAAGGTCATGTGACCAGCAAAGGAAAAAACCTAAGAGCAAGGTTCTAACAGTACCCCCCTTCTAAGAGGATCCTCCGGATCCCCTAGGACCAGGCTTATCAGGAAATCTCCTGTGAAACGCTCTGATAAGTCTGGACGCGGAAACATCATCTGACCTCACCCAAGAGTTATCCTCGGGTCCGAAACCTTTCCAGGCCACAAGATACTGCAAACTACCTCTATACCGTCTAGAGTTAAGGATGCGAGAAATTTCATATTCCCCGTCCTCCACCACCGGAGGAACAGAGGCAGAGGCGTCACCATCCGACACAACAGCTTTTTTTAACAGAGAGACATGAAATACCGGATTAATTCTCCAGGAGGTAGGAACCTCCAACCTAACAGCAGATTGGTTGACAACCTGAAGCACCTTAAAGGGCCCTACAAACTTGGGATCCAATTTCTTAGAAGGAATCCTCAACCGCAGATTCCTAGAGGACAACCAGACCATGTCACCAACAGCGAACAAAACCTCCTGTCGTTTCCTATCAAAGTAGTCTTTAGATTTTCTGTTGGCCTCCTGAAGATTACCACGCACATCCGTCCAAACTCTCTCCAAATCACCGGAAAAATTCTCCTCCTCAGGCACGGCAGATCCCAACTTGGAGAACGACCCAAACGACGGATGTCTCCCAGAACAACAAAAAAAAGGCGAACAACCAGCAGAAGAAGATGTATGATTGTTCAGAGCAAATTCAGCAAGTGGCAGAAACTCAGACCACCCCTCTTGATTGTCTGCCACAAAACAACGCAAGAACTGCTCAACATCCTGGTTTTTCCTTTCTGTCTGGCCATTAGATTCAGGATGATATCCGGACGAGAACGACAAATGAACTCCCAACCTGTCACAAAAGGCACGCCAAAAACGAGCCACAAACTGAGGACCCCTATCAGAAACAATGTCAGTAGGAACGCCATGAAGTCTGACAATTTCCTTGACAAAGGCCTTAGCGAGAGTTTTAGCGCAGGGCAGTTTGACGAAGGGAACCAAGTGACACATCTTGCTAAAACGGTCCACGACCACCCAGATGACAGTAAAACCCTCAGAGGGGGGAAGGTCAGTTATAAAGTCCATAGCCAAATGTGTCCAAGGAGCACTGGGAACCTCCAAAGGACAAAGCAACCCCGCAGCAGGAGTATGTGAGGACTTAGATCTAGCACATATAGTACATTGACGCACCCACTTAATGACTTCCTTCTGCCATCCAGGCCACCAAAAACTGCGACCCACCAGTCTCTTGGTCTCAGAGATTCCGGGATGACCTGCCAACCGAGATTCGTGACACTCAACAAGCAAATCTCTCCTAAAGGTCCCAGGCACAAACAACCTCCCATGAGGAGTGTTAGATGGGGCATTCTCCTGTGCTTTTAGAATCTCATCTTCCAAAACGGAGTCCAAAGCAGCTATCACAACACCTTCTTGTAAAATGTTCTCCTCTTTCTCAGCACCGACTATGGGAGAAAAACTGCGAGACAAGGCATCCGCCTTAACATTCTTAGTACCAGGGATGTAAGTAGCGAAGAAATTAAACCGCGAGAAAAACAGTGCCCACCTAGCCTGACGGGCATTCAGGCGCTTGGCAGCATCAAGATATATCAGATTTTTATGATCCGTAAGAACCTGAACGGGAAATTCCGCACCTTCCAAGAAGTGGCGCCAGTGTTCAAATGCGAGTTTAATAGCCAATAATTCCCGATTACCAATATCGTAATTCAGTTCAGTCTCCGAAAATTTTTTTGAAAAAAAGCACAGGGATGTAATCCATCCCTGTTATCCTGAGACAATACTGCGCCAACCCCCACAGAGGAAGCATCAACCTCAACCAAAAACGGCTTAGTCACATCAGGCTGCATAAGGATGGGAGCAGAGGTGAACCTCTCCTTGAGATACACAAAAGCTTCAATGGCCTCAGAAGACCACTGAACCGCATCAGCACCTTTCCTGGTGAGATCGGTCAGAGGTTTGACAATACTAGAAAAAATTTTTAGGAATTTTCTGTAATAATTGGCGAAACCCAAAAACCTCTGTATCGATTTCAAACCAATAGGCCTAGGCCATTCCTGCTCAGCTTGAACTTTAACCGGGTCCATCTCAAAACCTTCGCTGGAGATAATGTAACCCAAAAAACTAATTCTCTGTACAGCGAACTCACATTTCTCCAGCTTAGCAAAAAGCGAATTGTCCATTAATAACTGTAATACCTCACATATGCTCCGCCAATGAGACTCCAGATCCGGCGAATAAATCAAAATGTCATCCAAATACACAACCACATTTTTGCCGATCAAAGGTCTAAGGATGTCATTAATAAGATTCTGAAAAAATGCAGGAGCATTAGTAAGACCAAAAGGCATAACCAGGTTCTCAAAATGACCCACAGGAGTGTTAAAAGCAGTCTTCCATTCATCACCCTCCTTCATGCGCAACAGATTGTATGCCCCCTTAAGGTCAATTTTAGAGAACCACTTGGCCCCCATTAACTGGTTAAACTGATCAGGAATCAATGGCAGTGGGTAAGGATTGCGTACAGTAATTTTGTTAATCTCACGAAAATCCAGACAAGGACGTAAACCGCCGTCCTTTTTTTTTTACAAAAAAAAATCCAACCGCCACAGGAGACTTAGAGGGCCTAATGTGACCGGCGGCCAAACTTGTCTGTATGTATTCCTCCAAAGCCTTCCTCTCAGGAATAGTAAGGTTAAATAATCGACTTTTAGGAAGAGTCGCTCCAGGGACAAATTCAATAGAACAATCATAGTCTCTATGGGGAGGCAAAACCTGCGATTCCTTCTCAGAAAAAACTCTCCAAAAATCCTGAATAGGAACAGGCAATTCTCCCCTATCCAAAGCTGCAATACGCCCGTTACAACACTTGTCAAAACATTTATGGCTCCAGGATTTAATTTCACTGGTAGACCAATCCAGTACAGGATTGTGATATTTTAACCAGGGCAATCCCAATATTACTGGAGAAGGCAAGTTATTCAAAACTACCAAATCCAATTTCTCATGGTGAACCCCATTAATAGTGAGAAGAAATTCACAGACCTTGAGAGTAATATTCTTCAAAGGGGAACCATCCACAGAAACCACAGCAATGGGGGATGATAAAGGTTCGGGTTTTAAATTGAGTCTTTCCAAGAATCCCCCATCAATTACATTCAGAGTAGACCCACAATCAACAAACACCCGAAATTCCATTAATTTTTCCTGAGCAATCGTGGAAGCAGCTAAAAATACACCCTTGGAATTTAAACAGGCAATACGGGCATGACTGACCATTTTTTTTTCTTTCTTCATACGAAGCTCACAGCCTTTAATCAAATGACCAGATTTTCCGCAATAGAAACACAAGCCTTCAGAAAATCGACGGTCTTTTTCTTGAGAGCAAGGTGCCACCGATCCAATCTCCATCGGTTCACCACTGTTAGTACACACATTCTCATAACCAGAAACTGACATAGCAGAAGATTTGCTCTCATTAACCCTTGCACGCAGTCTCCTATCCACCCGTATAGCTAATTGCATAGCCTGTTGCAAATCTTCAGGTGTAGGATAAGCAATTAGCAGGTCTTTAACCCTTTCATTGAGCCCAGCAAGAAATAGACTTTTCAGAGCAGAATCGTTCCACCCTGTTTGAGTAGACCATCGACGGAAATGAGTACAATATTTTTCCACATTACCTGATCCCTGTTTCAAACGTCTCAACTCAGTCTCAGCTGATGCGACACGGTCAGGATCATCATATAATAGTCCCAAAGCAGAAAAAAAACTATCCACTGATCTAAAGCATGTATCACTAGGTTGCAAAGAAAAGGCCCACTCCTGAGGCTCTTTGCGCAAAAGTGACATTATGAACCCTATGCGCTGGGATTCATCCCCAGAGGACTTGGGTCTCAAACGAAAATACAATAAGCAAGCATTTTTAAATGAAAAAAATTCTCGGTGTTCACCAAAAAATAAATCCGGCAAACATACCTTAGGCTCCAAGAAATGTGCTCCAGGACAGTTACTCACGTGCTGACGGAGCTCGGCCACCTCCAGAGAGAGTCCCTGCAGGCGATGAGCCAAATCCTGAACCGACACCATGATGGAACAGAAAAATCTTTCCTTAGAGAATTTGCAGGCTGGACTTACTGTTATGTTCTGCTACCAGAGCTAAGGAAAGAGAGGAGATCTGTCCCTACGATAGAACTCAGCTGAATCCCTACGATGTAACAGGGAACCTGATCCTGCGATCAGACCTGCTAAAGTCCTAAGCTAGTCTGTACGGAGACCTATAGATGTGGGGAAGGAATCCCTACAAGTACTAAGGACTGGGAGGAAAATGGGACACCTCCTAACAGAAATAGTAGCAGACAGACGAACAAACAAAATATATAGAACATAGAGGTCCGTAGACCAAGCAAACTAACAGAGTTAGATACAGAGCACAGGCTAGCTAGAAAGTAGTTATACAATGAAGTCCAGCAAAGCCAGAAGGGCGGAGCAGGATTAAATAGGCCAACAAGGTCATGTGACCAGCAAAGGAAAAAACCTAAGAGCAAGGTTCTAACAGCAGCTGTGAGTCAGCTCAGGGGAAGCATACAGGGTGAAGAAGCTGAAAGTCAGTTGCCCCTGAAACCTGAGCTAGATGATCTTTTGGGGACCACTGGTGAGACAGAAACATCCCGGTACAAATGCCTCATAGATGTACCCGAGGATTTGAGGGAAGAATGCGCCAGTGAGTCCGTGTATGAAGAGTTTAATAAGGCCGTGGGAGCCTGTAAGGTGTACTCGACCTCAGGAGCTAAACAGCTGGTGGTCCTGTCCACGACCGAAGTCACAGTGAAGAGGGTGGCGATCCTAACTGACGTGCACTGGCGATGTATTCGCACGAAGCGGTTTCTACGGTTGAAGACGGAACAAGCCGTTAGACAACTGGAGCTTATGAGAAAAGCACACAGTCTACGGGAAGAGGTCATCCGGGTGCCTCATGTTCTGGTGAAAAAGCTCATTGGGAGAAATGGCCGAGCCATGCAGATGATGGTAAAGAAGTCTGGGGTGGTGAAAGTAAGCAGTCCACGTGATCGTCAGGACTGAATACCAGATGAAGACGGCATGGTGTCATTCTCCGCTGTAGGAGCGGAAGAAAGCCTGGAATATATGCGCATGCTGATGGAGTACCGAGTGACCTACCTGCGAGAGGTAGAACAGTTGAATCTCGCCACACTACAAATGGAAAGGCAGCATCGCCTGAGCAGCAGAAAGTGGCAGCCGTTTAGAAATTGTGAGACCAGACAGAGAAAGGGCCCCCTAACTAACAGAACAGCTACAGCTGAAGTTAGGGACCTTTCAAGATGTCCTGAGAGTAGTGGGCGTGGGTTTAGAGGTAGTGAGACCTCCAGTAACTCAGGTTTGAGTGGCCCATACAAACGACCCAATAGAGGACGAGACAGTACTGAGTCGAACCGGACCTTAGATACCAGGGCATGTGAGTCACACTGCTGTATTGACCGCTGGGAGCAGGGGAGGTCTGACAAGGTTATGACTGACCGCTGGGAGCGGGGGAGGTCTGACAAGGTTACGACTGATCGCTGGGCGCGGGGGAGGTCTGACAAAGTTACGACCCGGAAATGTGACTTGACGAGGTCAGTGACAATGACGAATGGTAGGTCCCTAAGGAATGGGCTAATATCGATGACTAATGTTCCAGGCGCTGAACAGCGCAATTGTCAAGTACATGGTCTCGGTGGGAACTGTGGCTTGTGAGGTAATTGTGTATACTATGTGTTCAACCCCACAAGTTTGAACAGAGGGGGGGATATGTAATGCAGCGGCTTGCTTGGCATTATAGTAATGGTCCAGGATGTGTTTTAAGCTGACCATGTATCTTCCCCCTCAGGTGACTGGTCACATGACTGTGACATAGCACAGGTCCTGTATGCACAGAATGTCAGATCACATGACTGTGACATCAGCAAAGGTCCTATGGGTGTGTACTACAGGATATATAAACCCTGGTAGTCTTGACACAGTGGTGTGTGTGTGTAAGGCGTGAGGCCTGTTCTTGTGTGGGACACCGCTAGAGTGTGAGGCCTAGTGAGGCCTATTGAAGCCTGGTGGCTTAGGCTGGATCCTTAGCGGTGTAAGCGATCCCAGTAGCCTTGGACGGCCAGAGACTTGGAAGGCAATAGCCTGAAAGGCGGAGGCTGGATATTGGCTGTGTAAGCATACCAGTAGCCTTGGATGGTACGAGGGCTGGAGACCCCCTTTTGGGAAGCCATAAAGCCACAGGAGTGGCAGAATAAACCTGAAGCAGCAAAAAACCCGCCAAAGGTAAAAATACTGCGTTATATGGACATTTATGTTGTTGCCTAGCTGAGGGCTGTAACTGGAGCCAAGTGGTCGTGTCTGTCACTGGAAAGGCTCCCGAATGTTATGTGTGTAATATGCCAGTGAGCCACTAAGACGAACTGTGTGATAAGCCGTTATGAAGTGCAATAAACTGCTGAAGTGTGAAAACTGAAAAACGTGGCTGGTGTGCTTTAATTGACCCGGTGCAGTGAGTGTCCCCCAGTTTGATGACTAGCGCTGCCTTACATAAGGAAAGAGTGAGCACTTTTCTGTACTATGGTGAAGGGATCAGATTTTGTATATTGTCATTGAGAATGGGTTAGTGAATTTGATTTTGGAATATTCTTGGGGTAAGATAAAATAATCTGTTTTAACAGTAGAGAGAGATTCCTCTTCTACAATGATTATAAAGGCAAGTGAGTTAAGGCCAGATAATACATTCATTCATTAGATTGGTACAGACATGCCCCCAAATATTTGCAGCATAATTGCAGAGAAAGTGGTCCTATAAAGTATTTACTTAGGGGGGGGGGGGGGGCTGAATACAAATGCACTTCACAATTTTCAGATTTATATTTTTAAAATACTTAGAAAACCATGCATAATTTCCTTAACACTTCATAAATACTTGCTACTTTGTATTGGTATATCACATACAATCCCAATAAATACCTTTAAGTTTGCTGGTGTAACATGAAAAAATGTGGAAAACTTCATGAAGTGTGGTAGATCAGCTCACTCGACAACACACGGAGGTAAAAACAGATACTCTGTTTCTTTAAATCTCTTTATTGGTTTATTTAGGTGCAGCATAAACTAATAAAAAAGTACAGAAAAATAAACATGGCTCTTCTGGCAAAAATGGCAAAGTAAAAAGAAAAAAAACTGCACAGTCCTCACGTCTGTCAGGGTCCGGCCACTCAGGGTTTGCAGATAAAAAACACACGGTCCAGGTTAGCACAAACACACGCTCCTCTATCTGGAGCTAGCTTCTCCATATACACTGAACACCATATGACTCAACAGGCTGGCTAATTATATCCCAGACCACATCTTGGGGTGGAGATATGGTGAACAGGCTCCCACGCACTGTAGAACTGTTCACGTAAAAACCTAGCCCACTAAAACTAGATGATTAACCCTTTCAGCACATATCATGCTGGAGCAGAGGCGTAGCTAGGGTTTTGGTTCGGGGGGGCGAAACTTCTGAGTGGCTCCTTACCAGGTAACCCTGATTACAACTATGGCGCACCCAGATAGTGGATGTAGGAAAACCGCAGCAAATGATGGCGCTGTTACTAAAAATAATATCTATACAAAGACCAGCACTGATACTACCACCATATGGTGACATATATTGATAGATGCCAGTCCTGCAGAACATATAAGAGATCACAGCACGGTTATATATTGTAACTTACAGCTGACATTCTTTCTGATTAAATTGTTCATTTTTCCCGTCTTTTCCATCTGGCCCAGACCGACACGACAACTCCTCCATCCAGGACTCAGTCTCAGGTCTGCAGAGATCACAACACAGACACATTTGACTCCTTACATTTTAGGCCCCATCCCCATCTATTCCCAACCTGCACAAACTCCTCATCCTGCTGATACCCCAATACTGAGCTGCTGTCATATGTGTTCCTATTTCTGCACCTGCTGTGCGCCCTCTAGATGGTTAGCCAAACCTCTAGAATATAGTAATGCTGTGTGCAAGTACCCTAGAAAACAGTGCCCACATTTTGCCCCCTAGAAAGTAATAATGCCCTCTGTCTGCCCCCTTGACAGTCATAATAACGTGAGTTCTCCTATAAAGATAACTGCCCACTTAACATTAACCCCTTAAGGACCCTGGGATTTTCCGTTTTGGCATTTTCGTTTTTTGCTCCCCTTGTTCCCAGAGCCATAGCGTTTTTATTTTTTTGTCAATATGGCCGTGTGAGGGCTTATTTTTTGTGGGATGAGTTTTACTTTTGAACGACATTACTGGTTTTACCATATAGTGTACGGGAAAACGGGAAAAAAATTCCAAGTGCGGTGAAATTGCAAAAAAAAGTGCAATACCACAGATTTTTTTTTATGTTTTTTTTACCACGTTCACTGAATGCATTACGAGTTTGTAGACATAAATCATGTATAGGCTCTTTTTTAATTAAGTGGTGAAAAAAAAATTCCAAAATTTGCTAAAAAAAAAATGGGGCCATTTTCCAAGACCAGTAGCGTCTCTATTTTTCGGGATCTGGGGTCAGGTGTGGGCTTATTTTTTTGCGCGCCGAGCTGAAGTTTATATTGATACCATTTTGGGGTACATCCGATGTTTTGATCGCCCATTATTGCATTTTATTGTATTAATATTTCTCGTTACGCCGTTTACCGATAGGATTAATACTTTTTTATATTTATAGATCAGGCGATTCTGAACACGGCGATACCAAATACGTGTATGTGGGTTTTTTTTATTATTTTATTTTGAATGGGGCGAAAGGGGGGTGATTTAAACTTTTATATTTTTTAATATTTTTAAAAATATTTTTTTTCACTTTTTGCTTGCTTCTATAGTCTCCATAGAAGACTAAATTCAGCAATTACCTGATCGCCTCTGCAACATAGAGGTGATGAGCAGATCACCTCTATGTAGTAGAAATGCTCCTGTGCTATGAGAGCCGACCACTAGGTGGCGCTCATAGCGATCAGTGCATGACAACCACTGGGGTCTGCTGCAGACCCAGGGTGGTCATGCCCACCCATCAGTGACCCGCAATCATGTGACGGGGTCACCGATGGGCGGGGTAAGTGACGCGCTTCCGGAGCGGCAATGTTAAATGCCGCTGTCAGAGACTGACAGCGGCATTTAACATGTCAACAGCCGCGGGTGGATCGCAATTCCACGCCTGGCTGTTGCGGGCACATGTCAGCTGTAATAATCAGCTGACATGTGCCCGGTTCAGTGTGGGCTCACCGCCGGAGCCTGCGCTGAACAGGGGGTGACAGCCTGGTGAGTACTATTATGCCCCAGGCTGTAAAGGGGTTAAAAAATGTCTTGAGTCTCCCCCCATGTACAGCTCCCCTCTACGCAGTATGATGCTCTCCTATTCACAGTATAATGCTCCCTCACTCTATAGTACCCCACACAGTATACTGACCCCATAGTAGCCTCCAAACTGATAGCTCCAACACTGTATGATCGCCCCCACACTGTGCCAAGACCCCACATTATCTCCCACACTGTATGATGGCCCCCACACTATACAAAGACCCCACATTATCTACCACACTGTATGAAAGCCACCACACTGTGTAAAGACCCAACATAATCTCCCACATTGTATGATGGCCCCCACACTGTGCAAAGACCCCACATTATCTCCCACACTGTATGACCCTAACTGTAATCCCCACACTGTATAAATAGCCTACATATAGTGTAATGCACCAGATAGTCCTTCATATAGTATAATTCCCCCCCTGGCAGTGTGTAGCATAATCCCTCCATAGGAAGTCTGTAGTATAATATCCCCCCATAGGCAGTCTGTAGCATAATCCCCCATAGGCAATCTGTAGCATAATCCCCCCCATAGGCAGTCTGTAGCATAATCCCCCCATAGGCAGTCTGTAATATAATCCCCCCCATAGGCAGTCTGTTGTATAATTTCCTCGCTCCTATAGGCAGTCTGCAGCATAATCTCCCCCCCATAGGCAGTCTGTAGCATAATCTCCTCCCCCATAAGCAGTCTGTAGTATAATCTCCTCCCCCACATAGGCAGTCTGTAGCATAATCCCCCCCATAGGCAGTCTGTAGCATAATCTCCTCCCCCATAAGCAGTCTGTAGTATAATCTCCTCCCCCACAGAGGCAGTCTGTAGCATAATCCCCCCCATAGGCAATCTGTAGTATAATCTCCCCTCATAGGCTGTTTGTAGTATAATCACCCCCCATGGGCAGTCTGCAGCATAATCTCCCCCCCATAGGCAGTTTGTAGTATAATCTCCCCCCCATAGACAGTCTGTAGTATTATCTCCTCCCCCCATAAGAAAAGTATATAGCATAATATCCCCCCAATAGTAAAAATAAATAAATAAACCCAGTACTCACCTCTCCTCCTTGTTCCCTTGCTGCTCCGAGTGCCCAACCTGCACACATCTTCAGCACAGCGGCCGGGCTCCGGGTGATGACGTCATTGATGTCAGACGCAGAGGAGGGACTGATGGGAGAGGGAGCATCGCTCTTCTTCTCTCATCAGTTAACTTGCAGCGGTGACGGGCAGGGGAGCAGGGGGCAGGGGAGCCTGATGCTGGCACCAGGGCCCCCCTCCTGCTCAAAGGCCGCTTATCGGCTGCCAGCCAGTGCAGGGACATCCAGTCTCCCTGCTCTGCCCAGAATGTAACTGTAAAGTCATGCTGCGCACGCCGATACAGTTACAGTAGCGTGGTTCTGGGTGGGCCCCCTCAGAGTGTGGAGCCCAGGGCGACCCCCTCTGCCCCCCCGGAAGCTATGCTACTGTTCTGGAGGAGACTTCCAGGTTTAACATCACTGAAGCTAATAACCTCAGTGAAATATATCTCCCTTCCAGTACTTTTCCAGTGACTTTGTCACAGGGGTATGAATACTTTTTTAAGGCACTGTATATACTTATTTAAAAAAAAATAAGAAAAAAAAAATATATATATATCGCATATACTCGAGTATAAGCCGACTTTTTCAGCCTATTTTTTAGTCTGAAAAAGCCCCCCTCGGCTTATACTCGGGTATATACTTTATTGTATATACATTCTGGTGATGGATAGTGGTGGGGGGGTGGTTTCGGCGGCGAAGGAGCGGGGCACACAGTAGCTGCTGCTGTTGCTACCACGTGTGCCCGCAGCTAGAGGAAAATGAATATTCACCCTTCTCCATGCCCATGGGAGTGAATATTCATTTCTTTAATAGCGTGCACACAGTGTCAGCAGCACCGCAGTGGTAGCTGCGGCTCAGTGATCCTCCATGCCTGCTCGTAAAGAGAATAGATATTCACCCTTCTCCACTCCCATGGGCATGGACAAGGGTGAATATTAATTCTCTTTAGTAGTGGGCATGGAGGATCACTGAGCCGCAGCATTATCTGTGGCGCTGCTGACACTGTGCACACGCTATTAAAGAACAGGAATATTCACTCCTCTCCACTACCATAGTCCCGGCGTGGAGAGGAGTAAATTTCCAGGCAGCTCACCTCGGCGTCTGAGGGCCCATGGCAGTGACGTCATGCCTGCTCAGATGCGGAGGTGAGCTGCTGGCAGAACAGGAGCAGCGCTGGAGTAGATGGAAGAAAGTTGAGTAGAAGTTTTTATTTTTTTAATGTGTGCAGTGATGGGGGGCTATACATACTAGGATTGGGATGAGGGGTATCATGCATACCAGGATTGGGGATGATGGGGCCATGCATACCAGGAATGGGGATGAGTTGGCCATGCATACCAGGATTGGGGATAAGGTAGCCATGCATACCAGGATTGGGATGAGGGGTGCCATGCATACCAGGATTGGGGATGATGGGGCCATGCACACCAGGATCGGGGATGAGTGGGCCATGCATACCAGGATAGGGGTTGGGGGGGCCATGCATACCAGGATTGGTGATGAGTGGGCAATACTTACTGGGATGGGAAAATATACCAGTAGCTGCTGCATTTCCCACCCTAGGCTTATACTCGAGTCAATAAGTTTTCCCAGTTTTTTGTGGTAAAATTAGATGCCTCAGCTTATATTCGGGTTGGCCTTTACTCGAGTACATATGGTATATATACTGTATATATATCATTGTATGATAATGTTGTTGCCCCTATATTAATCACTTTCTGTTCACCATATTATTGCTTGACAAAGGCCCAGCTGCCTCTGCTGAGCCGAAATGTTGCTCTTTTACACATGGGCAAATAAAACAACTACTTTTTTCATCTGAAATCTTTGGAGTGCTACCTGCATATTAGATAGATAGATAGATAGTTTTTTTTATCTATCTGTCTATTATCTCTTATTTACTTCTTTAATTACAAAGTAACCTTGAAATCCCTTTAGACAGTAGTATACCTGCATTTATTTACTGTACAATTCAATCTGCAACTTGGAGTATTGCCATAGAGACTAACCTTGGAAAGCTTTTTAAAAATCAAATCTTAAATTATGTAAAAAGCTGTTTAAGATATGAGAGTGTTATATGCTTGAGTAGCTTCTCCTTATTGCAGTTTCAATATATCTTACTAAGTGAGAACACTGCCTAATTCATTAATTGCTAAATGGTTGCTACGATACACCTAAGACGTTATGCAAAAGAGAGAAGATGTATTAAGAATGCTTATGACTTGATGGAGTGACTTTACAGCTAAACAACATAATTAATGTGTTCATCAATGATTATATCTTATTTAAAGTGTATTTCTTATATTATATACTTTAGCCAGTTTGGTCACTCGGCAGCTTCTTACTTTTTGTATAATGTGAAGTAATGATATGGATAACGATTTCTGAAATCTTTGAACTAAAGCATGATAATTAGCTCTAGACAGTAATTTACTGTACCCTGTGTAGCGGGCTTTATTGTTATTGAAAATCTTTAACTATAGTGTGCCACCAATGCAATACTAATAAATGAAACTGAAATCATTAGTTCTCATTTAATGACAAATGAGAATTAATTAAAACAAAAATAAAAAATTACAGAATTACACTTTTAGTTAAATAGTTGTCATATCAAGCGTCAACTGAAATAGAATATATACATATTACTGCTTTAACAACTTAAAAGTTTTGTCTCATATTAAATAGAAATGTCATATCACTAAGCTATGCCATCACTTTGTAACTGGTGTAGGTACGACCTCTGAGACCACCACTATTACTGAAAATAAAGGGGCAGCATACACTTCAACCCAGAAGAAAAGATAACTTATTTGTCATACATCTTCCCAACGGGGCCATAATAGCATTGTGATACAAGTTCCTGTAACATGCTATATTATGACAGCATTGATATGGTGCATGCTAAGAAGCTTGACAAGTGCTATCAGCAGAGAGTACCAACAGTAACATACAGCGAATGATCTGCACTGAAACCAAAAATGTATAGGGTTTTCCACAGGAATACAGGTATATTGGGTTAATGCAACACAAGAGGAGGCAATGCATCGGACAAGATGTAGTGGTCACCATACTTGAATTGCACCTTATTGGTAGCCATGGAACACCACTGTGCTTCAGCTTCTAAACTTAACACAGACAATCATGAAAGGAAGCTATGACATGTCCTCGACTCTCAGACTGACTTGTCTGTTTAAAAGGAACCTGTCATATAAAATAATGCTATTAACCTGCATATATGGGGTTAATCTGCAGGTTAATAGCGTTCTGATACCATGCAACCCCCTCACTGAGAGCCCCGCTGACAGTTGGAAATGAACTTTATTTCTCCAAGCAGGCTCGCTCTTTCAGTCATAGGAGTAGCGCTGGCACAGTTTCAGTCACCGCTCAGTCTATAGACCGCACTCCTGGCACTGACCTACAGCAGGCTCAGCATTTAAGCTGGCTGTCAGTCAGTGTTAGGGGCATGGTAACAGCCATCACTCTCACTGCACTGAGCGGTGACTGAACCCACGCCGATTCTACTCCTATGACTGAAAGAACGAGGTTGCTAGGAGGAATAAAGTTAATTTCCTCCCGGCAGTGGGGCTCTCGGTGTGGGCACCGCACAGTATCAGAATGCCTTTAACCTACAGATTAAGCCAATATCTACAGGTTAATAGTGTTATTTACATGACTGTTCCAAAGGGCTTCTCACAATGATAGGCGGTTCAGCCCCTGCGGAGTTGCCCGCTTCTAATATGGCAGTAGTAATGGCACAGGAAAATTAAAAGGGTAGAAAAATATCAGGATGTATCATAAATTCATATTGCCTCCATTAAAAACTGTCAACGTATGCTAGGATTCATACTTTAGTCACAGGGGGGGTACTCCTTCTCCAGCAGATCTATTATAGTATGCCAGAATTCTCTGCACTGTGTGTTAGAAAATGAATAATGCCTTTATAGTTATGTTTTTACACTAAGATTGTACTAATGTGCAATATGCTGTAAACTTTGCTGCCATCTCCAGGCTAATGTATACATATGAGAGTTAGATTTTCACAATCATCACACAATAAGCTTCTTCAATAAGGTTCCAGAAAAATGTAGGAGGAATCTCCCAAATCAGTGCACTCACCCTTGTAGTGCTCTCACACTCCAAGGGCTGGAACAAATCAGTCCAGTCCAGTCCTGGTCTAGCCAGGGAAGAGGAAACTTTGCTTTTGTCACAGGTGTTCAATAAAGAGGTCAAGAGGTCCTTTTATCCATGTTTTCATTTTAAACTGGATATGGAATAAAAACAGGAAAGCGCAATCCATGTAACCCTTTTTTGAGGGGAATGTAGTGTACTCTGTATACCTCCTCTCTTATGCAATTTTAAAAAGAAAATATCATGAACATTGAACTAAATCTTACTTTGCCTTTAAGAAATAAACTGAAATCTGTTTGTTAGTTATTTGCTGGTGCGTAATTTTCCTTCTGTAAAGAAGATTTATGTTTGCAATTTTCTGCATCTATGCAGTTGCTTTCAATTGTATTAGCACCACGAGCACTCCAACACCTGCTCTGGGCATCACCTCTCCCATATATGAGTTTCCCCTTAGGGGTCATAAAATGTTTCCAAAAGTACAACCTCCCCCTAGTGGCAAATGTTGTGGTCACAAGTGAAGTGTTTAGGATTCCAGCACTCTCACTCCGGCTACTATAACACTTTCATCTGCTGCCAGTGGATTACATGATGACCTCTCTGCAAAATCTGGAGCCTCACTTGCAAAATATGACAATTTGCCAACTTCTTCATTGTAAGGAACATATAATCATTCCCATGTCAAATGCAAAAAGAAGGAAGTGACATCATGTTATTTGAAAGGAGATGCAGCCAGTCACAGTACTACTTGACCTTTTAACTACAGAGCTTCCTGCTTCTGCTATTGCAGTAGTGTTAGCATAGAGATCTTTAAAAGATACAGAAAACATATAATCAGGTTATAAGGTAGGATGGGTTTAAATCTATGAGCAAGGTGAAAATCAATATTAAGTGGGTGGCCAGGTATAAGAGTTCTTAAAACAATCGACTGTGTGAAAACTGGGAGAGCTGACATTTGGCCAGGTATAAGAGTTCTTAAAACAATCGACTGTGTGAAAACTGGGAGAGCTGACATTTCTGCAGCATTTTTTTGTGTGAAAAATGCTCATAAATAATTTATTAATGTATTAAGATGTTATTTAGTACTAAGGGTCTCAAATAGTGATGAGCGAGTATGTTCGGTTAACCCTTTCGTCGAGTATCTTCAGCGTACTCGGTGATATGTTTGAATCACTCCCGTGGGCATGATTTGCGACTGTTTGACTGCTTTAATACATGTGAGGAATGTTTGCTTCTTAAGCATTCCTCACATGTATTAAAGCTGTCAAACAGTCGCAAATCATGCACATGGGAGTGATTCAAACATATCACCTAGTACACTGAAGATACTCGATACTCGCCCGAGCATACTCGCCGAAAGGGTTAACCGAACATATTCGCTCATCACTAGTCTCAAACTGATGTAAAAAAATTCAGTGAGAATAAGTATCTGTATAGTCTGCTGAGAATGTCTTTACACTATATGTTCCTTTCTGAACCGTTCTGTATTATTTTGCTTGATAAGTGAGAGATTGAAAGAAAACTAATACAAATTAAAGGGAACCTGTTATCTGTTTCATGGTTTGGGCACCATGAACCAAAAGCTAGCTGCAATACTGCAACCTTGTATATTTAGCGCTCATTTTTATGTAAATTTTTTACGTACAGTTCTATCTGTGTTTGTGGACTGAGTGTTCTGAATCAAAATACGGAGTCAGGTCCGTATTTATCCAAGTCATGGATCAAAATCACCAAAGCAAATCCATAGCTCTGTGAAAAATTGGACAGCTCTCAGATGTCATCCATGAACCCTCCATGTGCTATCCATTTTTAACAGATTCTATAGGGAGGAAGAAGAAGGATAGCATGTGAATAAAAATATAGCTTTTATTAATTCAATTTCACATATATAAAAACAACCTGCAATACCACTATATATTCAAATTGTCTGAAAATATACGAGACCACTACTGTTTGCTAGAGAGAATTAACAGATTTTCCCACAGTAGTGAGACACTAGAAAATCCCAGATTGTACTGGCAGAGAGTTATAAATTGTGCCATGTAAAACAAAATTAGCCTACACAGCAATAGTGCTACGCAAGAGAGACTAAATTCCGCTGATGCTCAATTTGATATATTTGTAATCTGTGGCAGAATAATTTATTGTAACCCGTTCATGACCTTGGACGTAAACATACTTCCAGGTTGCCAAGTACTTACCGACCTTGGAAGTATGGATACATCCAGTTGATTTTCAATGCATGAGCTGTGCGCGAGTGTTCAGCACCGGATGTTCATCTGATATGACAGCTGACACCTGGCACTAACAGCCAGGAGCAGTGCCTGCACCACTCCCCGCATTTTAATCCTTTAAATGCTGCGATTGACATCGATTGCTGAATTTAGAAGGCAGGCAGATGGAAGAAAGGGGCTCCCCCTGCTCCCTGATTGTCACCCCACAATATCATTGTGGGGCCCGATTGTTACCATGATGACCCGATGTCGCCATGACAACATTTGGGTCACCAAAGCTAACAAGCTTGTTACACCATGCTCAGATCATGGTGTAACAAGCTTGTGTGAGAGCAAAAGAGACAGTTTCTAAAGTATAGCAATGCTCATGCATTACTATGGTTTATAAGTGATCAGAGTGAAAAAAAATGAAAGTCCCATAAAGGGACTAGGCAAAAAAAGTAAAAAAAGAATAATAATAAAAAAAAAAATATATATATATATATATATATATATATATATATACACTGCTCAAAAAAATAAAGGGAACACTCAAATAACACATTCTAGATCTGAATGAATGAAATATGTGCATTGAATACTTTGTTCTGTACAAAGTTGAATGTGCTGACAACAAAATCACACAAAAATCATCAATGGAAATCAAATCTATTAACCAATGGAGGCCTGGATTTGGAGTCACCCCCAAAATTAAAGTGGAAAAACACACTACAGGCTGATTTAACTTTGATGTAATGTCCTTAAAACAAGTCAAAATGAGGTTCAGTATTGTGTGTGACCTCCACTGGCCTGTATGACCTCCCTACAACGCCTGGGCATACTCCTGATGAGGTTGCGGATGGTCTCCTGTGGGATCTCCTCCCAGACCTGGACTAAAGCATCCGCCAACTCCTGGACAGTCTGTGGTGCAAAGTGACGTTGATGGATGGAGCGAGACATGATGTCCCAGATGTGCTTAATTGGATTCAGGTCTGGGGAACGGGTGGGCCAGTCCATAGCTTCAATGCCTTCATCTTTCAGGAACTGCTGACACACTCCAACCACATGAGGTCTGGCATTGTCCTGCATAAGGAGGAACCCAAGGCCAACTGCACCAGCATATGGTCTCACAAGGGGTCTAAGGATCTCATCTCAGTACCTAATGGCAGTCAGCTTACCTCTGGCGAGCACATGGAGGGCTGTGTGGCCCTCCAAAGAAATGCCACCCCACACCATTACTGACCCACTGCCAAACTGGTCATGCTGAAGGATGTTGCAGGCAGCAGATCGCTCTCCACGGCGTCTTCAGACTCTGTCACGTCTGTCACATGTGCTCAGTGTGAACCTGCTTTCATCTGTGAGGAGCACAGGGCGCCAGTGGAGACTTTGCCAATCCTGGTGTTCTGTGGCAAATGCCAAGCTTCCTGCACGGTATTGGACTGTGAGCACAACCCCCCATCTGTGGATGTCGGGCCCTCATACCACCCTCATGGAGTCGGTTTCTAACCATTTGTGCAGACACATGCACATTTGTGGCCTGCTGGAGGTCATTTTGCAGGGCTCTGGCAGTGCTCCTCCTGTTCCCCCTTGCACAAAGGTGGAGGTAGCGGTCCTGATGCTGGGTTGTTTCCCTCCTACGGCCCCCTCCACGTCTCCTGGTGTACTGGCCTGTCTCCTGGTAGTGCCTCCAGCCTCTGGACACTACGATGACAGACACAGCAAACCTTCTTGCCACAGCTCGCATTGATGTGCCTTCCTGGATGAGCTGCACTACCTGAGCAACTTCTGTGAGTTGTAGAGTCCGTCTCATGCTACCACGAGTGTGAAAGCACAACCAACATTCAAAAGTGACTAAAACATCAGCCAGAAAGTATTGGTACTGAGATGTCGCATGTGGTCCCCACCTGCAGATACACTCCTTTATTGAGTGTGTATTGATAATTGCCAATAATTTCCATCTATTCTCTATTCCATTTGCACAACAGCATGTGAAATTGATAGTCAATAAGTGTTGCTTCCTAAGTGGACAGTTTAATTTAACAGAAGTTTGATTTACTTGGAGTTATATTCTGTTGTTTAAGTGTTCCCTTTATTTTTTTGAGCAGTGTATATACAGCACAGACCAAAAGTTTGGGCACACCTTATCATTTTAAGATTTTTCTGTATTTTTATGACTATGAAAATTGTACATTCACCCTGAAGGCATCAAAACTATGAATTAACTCATGTGGAATTATATACTTAACAAAAAAGTGTGAAACAACTGAAAATACGTCTTATATTCTAGGTTATTTCCAAAATGGGGTCACTTGTGGCGGGTCTCCACTGTTTAGGCACACAGGGGCTCTCCAAACGCGACATGGTGTCCGCTAACAAATTGAATGGAAAATCGGCTCAAATTGTTAGCGGACACCATGTTGGGTTTGGAGAGCCCCTGTGTGCCTAAACATTCGAGCTCCCCCACAAGTGACCCCATTTTGGAAACTAGACCCCAGATGGCACCTATCTAGATGCATAGTGAGCATTTGGAACACCCAGGTGCTTCACAAATTGATTCGTAAAAATGAAAATGTGGAAAAAAAAACACTTTTTCATTTTTATGAATCAATTTGTGAAGCACCTAGGGGTTCCAAGTGCTCACTATGCATCTAGATAGGTACCTTGGGGGGTCTAGTTTCCAAAATGGGGTCACTTATGGGGGATCTCCAATGTTTAGACACACAGGGGCTCTCCAAACGCAACATGGTGTCCGCTAACAATTTGAGCCAATTTTCCATTCAATTTGTTAGCAAACACCATGTCGCGTTTGGAGAGCCCCTGTGTGCCTAAACATTGGAGCTCCCCCACAAGTAACCCCATTTTGAAAACTAGACCCCCCAAGGCACCTATCTAGATGCATAGTGAGCACTTGGAATCCCCAGATGCTTCACAAATTGATTCGTAAAAATGAAAAACTGGAAAAAAAAAATACTTTTTCATTTTTACGGATTAATTTGTGAAGCACCTGGGGGTTCAAAATGCTCACCACCCATCTAAATAAGTTCCCTGGGGGGTATAGTTTCCAAAATGGGGTCACTTGTGGGGGGTTTCCACTGTTTAGGCACATCAGGGGCTCTCCAAATGCAACATGGTGTCCGCTAATTATTCAAGCAAATTTTACAATCGAAAATTCAAATGGCGCTCCTTCCCTTCCGAGCCCTGCCGTGCACCCAAACAGTGGTTTTTCCCCACATTTGGGGTATCTGCGTGCCCAGGGGAAATGGCACAACAAATTTTGGGGTCCTTTTTTCCTGTTACCCCTGCAAAAATTAAAAAAAATAGGGTTTAAATTAACATTTTTGTGTTCATTTTTTTCTTCCACATTCCAAAAATTCCTGTGAAGCACCTGAAGGATTAATAAAGATCTTGAATGTGGTTTTGAACACCTTGAGTGGTGCAGTTTTTAGAATGGTGTCACTTTTGGGTATTTTCTGTCATAAAGACCTCTCAAAGTGACTTCAAATGTGATGTGGTCCCTAGAAAAATGGTTTTGTAAATTTTGTTGGAAAAATGAGAAATTGCTGGTCAACTTTTAACCCTTATAGCTCCATAACAAAAAAAAATTTTGGTTCCAAAATTGTGCTGATGTAAAGTAAACATGTGGGAAATGTTATTTATTAACTATTTTGTGTGACATATCTCTCTGATTTAAGGGCATAAAATTAAAATTTTGAAAATTGCAAAATTTTCTAAATTTTTGCCAAATTTTTGTTTTTTTCACAAATAAACGCAAGTGATATCGAAGAAATTTTACCACAATCATGAAGTACAATATGTCACGAAAAAACAGTCTTGGAATCAGGGGGATCCGTTGAAGCGTTAAACAGTAATTGCCTCATAAAGTGACAGTGGTCAGAATTGTAAAAATTGGCCTGGTCATTAACGTGCAAACCACCTTGGGTTGTAAAGGGGTTAAACAACTGAATGAACATCCTCCGAACCCGGTGATTGCATAATTTTTGCCATGGGTTGTATATATATATGTATGTGTATTGTACCCATAAATAATTATTTTTATGTAAAAAAAAAAAAAAAAAGTACACATATTTGGCATTTCCACGTCCAGAACAACCTGACCCACAAAACTGTCACACCAGTTAAACCCTTCAGTGAACAGCATAAATAAAAACAGGACAAAAAATTATGATTTATCATAATACCGCAAAACAAAATGTGGAATAAAACGCCTTAAAATAACAAATGTAACAAAAAGTAGTATCTCTGAAAATTTCATCTTTTCCTGGAAGAAACAAGCCCCACCATACAGCTCCATCAGCGGAAAAATAAAAAAGTTATAGCTCTCAGAATAATGCAATGCAAAAATAATTATTTTTTCTATTAAATAGTTTTATTGTGTATAAGCGCCAAATCATAAAAAAATATATAAATGTGCTGTCACTGTAATTGTACTCACCCAAAAAATAAAGCTGCCTTATCAATTTTACCACATGTGTAATGGCATAAAAAAAAAACAAAAAAAAAACAATTCTTCAATTGCTGGTTTTTGTTCATTCTGCCTCCCAAAAATCAGAATAGAAAGTGATCAAAAAATGTCATGTGACCAAAAATGGTACTAATAAAAGCATCAACTCATCCCTTAAAAAATAAGCTCTAACATGACTATGTCGGCCAATACAGTGGGGAAAAAAAGTATTTAGTCAACCTCCAATGGTACAAGTTTTCCCACTTAAAAAGATGAGAGAGGCCTGTAATTGACATCATAGGTAGAACTCAACTATGAGAGACAAATGAGAAAACAAATACTGAAAATCACATTGTCTGATTTGGAAGAATTTTTTTCCAAATTTTGGTGGAAAACAATTTTGGTCACCTACAAACAAGCAAGATTTCTGTCTCTCACAGACCTGTAGCTTCTTCTTTAAGAGGCTCCTCTGTACTCCACTCATAACCTGCATTACTGGCACCTGTTTGGACTTGTTATCAGCATAAAAGACACCTGTCCACAAACTCAAACAGTCACACGCCAAACTCCACTAATTGAAGACCAAAGAGCTGTCGAAGAACACCAGAAACAAAACTGTAGCCCTGCACCAGGCTGAGAAAACTGAATTTGCAATAGGCAAACAGCTTGGTGTGAAGAAATCAACAGTGGGAGCAATAGTTAGAAAATGGAAGACATACAAGACCACTGATAATCTCCCTCGATCTGGGGCTCCACACAAGATCTCACCCCATGGAGTCAAAATGATCTCAAGAACGGTGAGCAAAAATCCCAGAACCACACGGGAGGGGTGGGGGCTAGTGAATGAACTGCAGAGAGCTGGGACCAACATTACACAGGCTACCATCTGTAACACACTATGCTGCCAGGGACTCAGATCCTGCAGTGCCAGACATGTCCCCCTGCTTAAGCCATTACATGTCCGGGCCCATCTGAAGTTTGCTAGAGAGCATTTGGATGATCCATAAGAGAATTGGGAGAATGTTATCTGGTCAGATGAAACCAAAGTAGAACTGTTTGGTAGAAACACAGCTCGTCGTGTTTAGAGGAGAAAGAATGATGAGTTGCATCCAAAGAATACCATACTAACTGTGAAGCATGGGGGTGGCAACATCATGCTTTGGGGCTGTTTCTCTGCTAAGGGACATGGATGTGAATAAACATTGGCCTTCATATTAATGATCGGGATACTAAGCAACCAGTCAGTGCATTGAGCATGTAACCCATATGCCTACTCAGAAATGGCATAGTAAAAACCAAGAGAAACAAAGAGTAAATATGGCATAAAATAGAATTTTTTATTTAATACAAATATAAAATTTTCAAGTGTTCAATCAGAAAGTTTGTATCATAACAGAAAAAGGTGCAATGTGCTGGGAAGGAAAGCTGCAGTGCTCTAACACAATTCCCCCAATAGCGTTTACCACAACACAGCTGAAAGATGCAAGACCAATTGGAATCCCTAGTCCAAGTCATAAAAATAGTACAAATATTTGGTTCCAAGGTCATGATGCAACGTATGAGTCAGATAAGCAATGCTTACGTATGAGTCAGACTGGCAATGCTTACCGCTGGGTGTGAAGGGAGGTAGTGTGGAGGGCCACAGCAAGATGGTGTGTCACAGAAAAAGAATGCCCTGATGCGCATTTCACCGCTATAACTGCTGGTTTTTTCAAGAGGCGTGCTCAGAACTGTGTAGCAGGACCTTAAAAACACCCTCCCACAAATCACATGACAGAATTGAGGTCATGTGACTGGAAAGTTCTTCACAGTAAGTGCTCCATGGTGCATGCGTATGCCCCCCCTGAAGTCCCGCGGCACGGGCACTGGCCGTCAACCGGCAGCGCGCACCCAGGAGTGCGAGAATGCACAATAAGCATAGATACAAGATGACATTTTAAAACACAAATTAAAAAGGGGTCGAGATTTAAATAATGGGACTGACAGGAGAGCAGCCAAATCATATTATTCATAGTGTTGAGTGAGCACTAAAATGCTCGGGTGCTCGAAGCTCGGCCCGTGTGTTCATCAATGATTATATCTTATTTAAAGTGTATTTCTTATATTATATACTTTAGCCAGTTTGGTCACTCGGCAGCTTCTTACTTTTTGTATAATGTGAAGTAATGATATGGATAACGATTTCTGAAATCTTTGAACTAAAGCATGATAATTAGCTCTAGACAGTAATTTACTGTACCCTGTGTAGCGGGCTTTATTGTTATTGAAAATCTTTAACTATAGTGTGCCACCAATGCAATACTAATAAATGAAACTGAAATCATTAGTTCTCATTTAATGACAAATGAGAATTAATTAAAAAAAAAAATAAAAATTACAGAATTACACTTTTAGTTAAATAGTTGTCATATCAAGCGTCAACTGAAATAGAATATATACATATTACTGCTTTAACAACTTAAAAGTTTTGTCTCATATTAAATAGAAATGTCATATCACTAAGCTATGCCATCACTTTGTAACTGGTGTAGGTACGACCTCTGAGACCACCACTATTACTGAAAATAAAGGGGCAGCATACACTTCAACCCAGAAGAAAAGATAACTTATTTGTCATACATCTTCCCAACGGGGCCATAATAGCATTGTGATACAAGTTCCTGTAACATGCTATATTATGACAGCATTGATATGGTGCATGCTAAGAAGCTTGACAAGTGCTATCAGCAGAGAGTACCAACAGTAACATACAGCGAATGATCTGCACTGAAACCAAAAATGTATAGGGTTTTCCACAGGAATACAGGAATATTGTGTTAATGCAACACAAGAGGAGGCAATGCATCGGACAAGATGTAGTGGTCACCATACTTGAATTGCACCTTATTGGTAGCCATGGAACACCACTGTGCTTCAGCTTCTAAACTTAACACAGACAATCATGAAAGGAAGCTATGACATGTCCTCGACTCTCAGACTGACTTGTCTGTTTAAAAGGAACCTGTCATATAAAATAATGCTATTAACCTGCATATATGGGGTTAATCTGCAGGTTAATAGCGTTCTGATACCATGCAACCCCCTCACTGAGAGCCCCGCTGACAGTTGGAAATGAACTTTATTTCTCCAAGCAGGCTCGCTCTTTCAGTCATAGGAGTAGCGCTGGCACAGTTTCAGTCACCGCTCAGTCTATAGACCGCACTCCTGGCACTGACCTACAGCAGGCTCAGCATTTAAGCTGGCTGTCAGTCAGTGTTAGGGGCATGGTAACAGCCATCACTCTCACTGCACTGAGCGGTGACTGAACCCACGCCGATTCTACTCCTATGACTGAAAGAACGAGGTTGCTAGGAGGAGTAAAGTTAATTTCCTCCCGGCAGTGGGGCTCTCGGTGTGGGCACCGCACAGTATCAGAATGCCTTTAACCTACAGATTAAGCCAATATCTACAGGTTAATAGTGTTATTTACATGACTGTTCCAAAGGGCTTCTCACAATGATAGGCGGTTCAGCCCCTGCGGAGTTGCCCGCTTCTAATATGGCAGTAGTAATGGCACAGGAAAATTAAAAGGGTAGAAAAATATCAGGATGTATCATAAATTCATATTGCCTCCATTAAAAACTGTCAACGTATGCTAGGATTCATACTTTAGTCACAGGGGGGGTACTCCTTCTCCAGCAGATCTGTTATAGTATGCCAGAATTCTCTGCACTGTGAGTTAGAAAATGAATAATGCCTTTATAGTTATGTTTTTACACTAAGATTGTACTAATGTGCAATATGCTGTATACTTTGCTGCCATCTCCAGGCTAATGTATACATATGAGAGTTAGATTTTCACAATCATCACACAATAAGCTTCTTCAATAAGGTTCCAGAAAAATGTAGGAGGAATCTCCCAAATCAGTGCACTCACCCTTGTAGTGCTCTCACACTCCAAGGGCTGGAACAAATCAGTCCAGTCCAGTCCTGGTCTAGCCAGGGAAGAGGAAACTTTGCTTTTGTCACAGGTGTTCAATAAAGAGGTCAAGAGGTCCTTTTATCCATGTTTTCATTTTAAACTGGATATGGAATAAAAACAGGAAAGCGCAATCCATGTAACCCTTTTTTGAGGGGAATGTAGTGTACTCTGTATACCTCCTCTCTTATGCAATTTTAAAAAGAAAATATCATGAACATTGAACTAAATCTTACTTTGCCTTTAAGAAATAAACTGAAATCTGTTTGTTAGTTATTTGCTGGTGCGTAATTTTCCTTCTGTAAAGAAGATTTATGTTTGCAATTTTCTGCATCTATGCAGTTGCTTTCAATTGTATTAGCACCACGAGCACTCCAACACCTGCTCTGGGCATCACCTCTCCCATATATGAGTTTCCCCTTAGGGGTCATAAAATGTTTCCAAAAGTACAACCTCCCCCTAGTGGCAAATGTTGTGGTCACAAGTGAAGTGTTTAGGATTCCAGCACTCTCACTCCGGCTACTATAACACTTTCATCTGCTGCCTATGTGTTACATGATGACCTCTCTGCAAAATCTGGAGCCTCCCTTGCAAAATATGACAATTTGCCAACTTCTTCATTGTAAGGAACATATAATCATTCCCATGTCAAATGCAAAAAGAAGGAAGTGACATCATGTTATTTGAAAGGAGATGCAGCCAGTCACAGTACTACTTGACCTTTTAACTACAGAGCTTCCTGCTTCTGCTATTGCAGTAGTGTTAGCATAGAGATCTTTAAAAGATACAGAAAACATATAATCAGGTTATAAGGTAGGATGGGTTTAAATCTATGAGCAAGGTGAAAATCAATATTAAGTGGGTGGCCAGGTATAAGAGTTCTTAAAACAATCGACTGTGTGAAAACTGGGAGAGCTGACATTTCTGCAGCATTTTTTTGTGTGAAAAATGCTCATAAATAATTTATTAATGTATTAAGATGTTATTTAGTACTAAGGGTCTCAAATAGTGATGAGCGAGTATGTTCGGTTAACCCTTTCGTCGAGTATCTTCAGCGTACTCGGTGATATGTTTGAATCACTCCCGTGGGCATGATTTGCGACTGTTTGACAGCTTTAATACATGTGAGGAATGTTTGCTTCTTAAGCATTCCTCACATGTATTAAAGCTGTCAAACAGTCGCAAATCATGCACATGGGAGTGATTCAAACATATCACCTAGTACGCTGAAGATACTCGATACTCGCCCGAGCATACTCGCCGAAAGGGTTAACCGAACATATTCGCTCATCACTAGTCTCAAACTGATGTAAAAAAAATCAGTGAGAATAAGTATCTGTATAGTCTGCTGAGAATGTCTTTACACTATATGTTCCTTTCTGAACCGTTCTGTATTATTTTGCTTGATAAGTGAGAGATTGAAAGAAAACTAATGCAAATTAAAGGGAACCTGTTATCTGTTTCATGGTTTGGGCACCATGAACCAAAAGCTAGCTGCAATACTGCAACCTTGTATATTTAGCGCTCATTTTTATGTAAATTTTTTACGTACAGTTCTATCTGTGTTTGTGGACTGAGTGTTCTGAATCAAAATACGGAGTCAGGTCCGTATTTATCCAAGTCATGGATCAAAATCACCAAAGCAAATCCATAGCTCTGTGAAAAATTGGACAGCTCTCGGATGTCATCCATGAACCCTCCATGTGCTATCCATTTTTAACAGATTCTATAGGGAGGAAGAAGAAGGATAGCATGTGAATAAAAATATAGCTTTTATTAATTCAATTTCACATATATAAAAACAACCTGCAATACCACTATATATTCAAATTGTCTGAAAATATACGAGACCACTACTGTTTGCTAGAGAGAATTAACAGATTTTCCCACAGTAGTGAGACACTAGAAAATCCCAGATTGTACTGGCAGAGAGTTATAAATTGTGCCATGTAAAACAAAATTAGCCTACACAGCAATAGTGCTACGCAAGAGAGACTAAATTCCGCTGATGCCCAATTTGATATATTTGTAATCTGTGGCAGAATAATTTATTGTAACCCGTTCATGACCTTGGACGTAAACATACTTCCAGGTTGCCAAGTACTTACCGACCTTGGAAGTATGGATACATCCAGTCGATTTTCAATGCATGAGCTGTGCGCGAGTGTTCAGCACCGGATGTTCATCTGATATGACAGCTGACACCTGGCACTAACAGCCAGGAGCAGTGCCTGCACCACTCCCCGCAGTTTAATCCTTTAAATGCTGCGATTGACATCGATTGCTGAATTTAGAAGGCAGGCAGATGGAAGAAAGGGGCTCCCCCTGCTCCCTGATTGTCGCCCCACAATATCATTGTGGGGCCCGATTGTTACCATGACCCGATGTCGCCATGACAACATTTGGGTCACCAAAGCTAACAAGCTTGTTACACCATGCTCAGATCATGGTGTAACAAGCTTGTGTGAGAGCAAAAGAGACAGTTTCTAAAGTATAGCAATGCTCATGCATTACTATGGTTTATAAGTGATCAGAGTGAAAAAAAATGAAAGTCCCATAAAGGGACTAGGCAAAAAAAGTAAAAAAAGAATAATAATAAAAAATATATATATATATATATATATATATATATATATATATATATATATATATATACACTGCTCAAAAAAATAAAGGGAACACTCAAATAACACATTCTAGATCTGAATGAATGAAATATGCGCATTGAATACTTTGTTCTGTACAAAGTTGAATGTGCTGACAACAAAATCACACAAAAATCATCAATGGAAATCAAATCTATTAACCAATGGAGGCCTGGATTTGGAGTCACCCCCAAAATTAAAGTGGAAAAACACACTACAGGCTGATTTAACTTTGATGTAATGTCCTTAAAACAAGTCAAAATGAGGTTCAGTATTGTGTGTGACCTCCACTGGCCTGTATGACCTCCCTACAACGCCTGGGCATACTCCTGATGAGGTTGCGGATGGTCTCCTGTGGGATCTCCTCCCAGACCTGGACTAAAGCATCCGCCAACTCCTGGACAGTCTGTGGTGCAAAGTGACGTTGATGGATGGAGCGAGACATGATGTCCCAGATGTGCTTAATTGGATTCAGGTCTGGGGAACGGGTGGGCCAGTCCATAGCTTCAATGCCTTCATCTTTCAGGAACTGCTGACACACTCCAACCACATGAGGTCTGGCATTGTCCTGCATAAGGAGGAACCCAAGGCCAACTGCACCAGCATATGGTCTCACAAGGGGTCTAAGGATCTCATCTCGGTACCTAATGGCAGTCAGCTTACCTCTGGCGAGCACATGGAGGGCTGTGTGGCCCTCCAAAGAAATGCCACCCCACACCATTACTGACCCACTGCCAAACTGGTCATGCTGAAGGATGTTGCAGGCAGCAGATCGCTCTCCACGGCGTCTTCAGACTCTGTCACGTCTGTCACATGTGCTCAGTGTGAACCTGCTTTCATCTGTGAGGAGCACAGGAAGCCAGTGGAGACTTTGCCAATCCTGGTGTTCTGTGGCAAATGCCAAGCTTCTGCACGGTGTTGGACTGTGAGCACAACCCCCCATCTGTGGATGTCGGGCCCTCATACCACCCTCATGGAGTCGGTTTCTAACCATTTGTGCAGACACATGCACATTTGTGGCCTGCTGGAGGTCATTTTGCAGGGCTCTGGCAGTGCTCCTCCTGTTCCCCCTTGCACAAAGGTGGAGGTAGCGGTCCTGATGCTGGGTTGTTTCCCTCCTACGGCCCCCTCCACGTCTCCTGGTGTACTGGCCTGTCTCCTGGTAGTGCCTCCAGCCTCTGGACACTACGATGACAGACACAGCAAACCTTCTTGCCACAGCTCGCATTGATGTGCCTTCCTGGATGAGCTGCACTACCTGAGCAACTTCTGTGAGTTGTAGAGTCCGTCTCATGCTGCCTCGAGTGTGAAAGCACAACCAACATTCAAAAGTGACTAAAACATCAGCCAGAAAGTATTGGTACTGAGATGTCGCATGTGGTCCCCACCTGCAGATACACTCCTTTATTGAGTGTGTATTGATAATTGCCAATAATTTCCATCTATTCTCTATTCCATTTGCACAACAGCATGTGAAATTGATAGTCAATAAGTGTTGCTTCCTAAGTGGACAGTTTAATTTAACAGAAGTTTGATTTACTTGGAGTTATATTCTGTTGTTTAAGTGTTCCCTTTATTTTTTTGAGCAGTGTATATACAGCACAGACCAAAAGTTTGGGCACACCTTATCATTTTAAGATTTTTCTGTATTTTTATGACTATGAAAATTGTACATTCACCCTGAAGGCATCAAAACTATGAATTAACTCATGTGGAATTATATACTTAACAAAAAAGTGTGAAACAAATGAAAATATGTCTTATATTCTAGGTTCTTTCCAAAATGGGGTCACTTGTGGCGGGTCTCCACTGTTTAGGCACACAGGGGCTCTCCAAACGTGACATGGTGTCCGCTAACAAATTGAATGGAAAATTGGCTCAAATTGTTAGCAGACACCATGTTGGGTTTGGAGAGCCCCTGTGTGCCTAAACATTCGAGCTCCCCCACAAGTGACCCCATTTTGGAAACTAGACCCCAGATGGCACCTATCTAGATGCATAGTGAGCATTTGGAACACCCAGGTGCTTCACAAATTGATTCGTAAAAATGAAAATGTGGAAAAAAAAACACTTTTTCATTTTTATGAATCAATTTGTGAAGCACCTACGGGTTCCAAGTGCTCACTATGCATCTAGATAGGTACCTTGGGGGGTCTAGTTTCCAAAATGGGGTCACTTATGGGGGATCTCCAATGTTTAGACACAAAGGGGCTCTCCAAATGCAACATGGTGTCCGCTAACAATTTGAGCCAATTTTCCATTCAATTTGTTAGCAAACACCATGTCGTGTTTGGAGAGCCCCTGTGTGCCTAAACATTGGAGCTCCCCCACAAGTAACCCCATTTTGAAAACTAGACCCCCCAAGGCACCTATCTAGATGCATAGTGAGCACTTGGAATCCCCAGATGCTTCACAAATTGATTCGTAAAAATGAAAAACTGGAAAAAAAAAATACTTTTTCATTTTTACGGATTAATTTGTGAAGCACCTGGGGGTTCAAAATGCTCACCACCCATCTAAATAAGTTCCCAGGGGGGGTATAGTTTCCAAAATGGGGTCACTTGTGGGGGGTTTCCACTGTTTAGGCACATCAGGGGCTCTCCAAACGCAACATGGTGTCCGCTAATTATTCAAGCAAATTTTACAATCGAAAATTCAAATGGCGCTCCTTCCCTTCCGAGCCCTGCCGTGCACCCAAACAGTGGTTTTTCCCCACATATGGGGTATCTGCGTGCCCAGGGGAAATGGCACAACAAATTTTGGGGTCCTTTTTTCCTGTTACCCCTGCAAAAATTAAAAAAAATAGGGTTTAAATTAACATTTTTGTGTTCATTTTTTTCTTCCACATTCCAAAAATTCCTGTGAAGCACCTGAAGGGTTAATAAAGATCTTGAATGTGGTTTTGAACACCTTGAGTGGTGCAGTTTTTAGAATGGTGTCACTTTTGGGTATTTTCTGTCATAAAGACCTCTCAAAGTGACTTCAAATGTGATGTGGTCCCTAGAAAAATGGTTTTGTAAATTTTGTTGGAAAAATGAGAAATTGCTGGTCAACTTTTAACCCTTATAGCTCCATAACAAAAAAAAATTTTGGTTCCAAAATTGTGCTGATGTAAAGTAAACATGTGGGAAATTTTATTTATTAACTATTTTGTGTGACATATCTCTCTGATTTAAGGGCATAAAATTAAAACTTTGAAAATTGCAAAATTTTCTAAATTTTTGCCAAATTTTCGTTTTTTTCACAAATAAACGCAAGTGATATCGAAGAAATTTTACCACAATCATGAAGTACAATATGTCACGAAAAAACAGTCTTGGAATCAGGGGGATCCGTTGAAGCGTTAAACAGTAATTGCCTCATAAAGTGACAGTGGTCAGAATTGTAAAAATTGGCCTGGTCATTAACGTGCAAACCACCTTGGGTTGTAAAGGGGTTAAACAACTGAATGAACATCCTCCGAACCCGGTGATTGCATAATTTTTGCCATGGGTTGTATATATATATGTATGTGTATTGTACCCATAAATAATTATTTTTATGTAAAAAAAAAAAAAAAGTACACATATTTGGCATTTCCACGTCCAGAACAACCTGACCCACAAAACTGTCACACCAGTTAACCCCTTCAGTGAACAGCATAAATAAAAACAGGACAAAAAATTATGATTTATCATAATACCGCAAAACAAAATGTGGAATAAAACGCCTTAAAATAACAAATGTAACAAAAAGTAGTATCTCTGAAAATTTCATCTTTTCCTGGAAGAAACAAGCCCCACCATACAGCTCCATCAGCGGAAAAATAAAAAAGTTATAGCTCTCAGAATAATGCAATGCAAAAATAATTATTTTTTCTATTAAATAGTTTTAATGTGTATAAGCGCCAAATCATAAAAAAATATATAAATGTGCTGTCACTGTAATTGTACTCACCCAAAAAATAAAGCTGCCTTATCAATTTTACCACATGTGGAATGGCATAAAAAAAAACAAAAAAAAAACAATTCTTCAATTGCTGGTTTTTGTTCATTCTGCCTCCCAAAAATCAGAATAGAAAGTGATCAAAAAGTGTCATGTGACCAAAAATGGTACTAATAAAAGCATCAACTCATCCCTCAAAAAATAAGCTCTAACATGACTATGTCGGCCAATACAGTGAGGAAAAAAAGTATTTAGTCAACCTCCAATGGTACAAGTTTTCCCACTTAAAAAGATGAGAGAGGCCTGTAATTGACATCATAGGTAGAACTCAACTATGAGAGACAAATGAGAAAACAAATACTGAAAATCACATTGTCTGATTTGGAAGAATTTTTTTCCAAATTTTGGTGGAAAACAATTTTGGTCACCTACAAACAAGCAAGATTTCTGTCTCTCACAGACCTGTAGCTTCTTCTTTAAGAGGCTCCTCTGTACTCCACTCATAACCTGCATTACTGGCACCTGTTTGGACATGTTATCAGCATAAAAGACACCTGTCCACAAACTCAAACAGTCACACGCCAAACTCCACTAATTGAAGACCAAAGAGCCGTCGAAGAACACCAGAAACAAAACTGTAGCCCTGCACCAGGCTGAGAAAACTGAATTTGCAATAGGCAAACAGCTTGGTGTGAAGAAATCAACAGTGGGAGCAATAGTTAGAAAATGGAAGACATACAAGACCACTGATAATCTCCCTCGATCTGGGGCTCCACACAAGATCTCATCCCATGGAGTCAAAATGATCTCAAGAACGGTGAGCAAAAATCCCAGAACCACACGGGAGGGGGGGGGGGGCTAGTGAATGAACTGCAGAGAGCTGGGACCAACATTACACAGGCTACCATCTGTAACACACTATGCTACCAGGGACTCAGATCCTGCAGTGCCAGACATGTCCCCCTGCTTAAGCCATTACATGTCCGGGCCCATCTGAAGTTTGCTAGAGAGCATTTGGATGATCCATAAGAGAATTGGGAGAATGTTATCTGGTCAGATGAAACCAAAGTAGAACTGTTTGGTAGAAACACAACTCGTCGTGTTTAGAGGAGAAAGAATGATGAGTTGCATCCAAAGAATACCATACTAACTGTGAAGCATGGGGGTGGCAACATCATGCTTTGGGGCTGTTTCTCTGCTAAGGGACATGGATGTGAATAAACATTGGCCTTCATATTAATGATCGGGATACTAAGCAACCAGTCAGTGCATTGAGCATGTAACCCATATGCCTACTCAGAAATGGCATAGTAAAAACCAAGAGGAACAAAGAGTAAATATGGCATAAAATAGAATTTTTTATTTAATACAAATATAAAATTTTCAAGTGTTCAATCAGAAAGTTTGTATCATAACAGAAAAAGGTGCAATGTGCTGGGAAGGAAAGCTGCAGTGCTCTAACACAATTTCCCCAATAGCGTTTACCACAACACAGCTGAAAGATGCAAGACCAATTGGAATCCCTAGTCCAAGTCATAAAAATAGTACAAATATTTGGTTCCAAGGTCATGATGCAACGTATGAGTCAGATAAGCAATGCTTACGTATGAGTCAGACTGGCAATGCTTACCGCTGGGTGTGAAGGGAGGTAGTGTGGAGGGCCACAGCAAGATGGTGTGTCACAGAAAAAGAATGCCCTGATGCGCATTTCACCGCTATAACTGCTGGTTTTTTCAAGAGGCGTGCTCAGAACTGTGTAGCAGGACCTTAAAAACACCCTCCCACAAATCACATGACAGAATTGAGGTCATGTGACTGGAAAGTTCTTCACAGTAAGTGCTCCATGGTGCATGCGTATGCCCCCCCTGAAGTCCCGCGGCACGGGCACTGGCCGTCAACTGGCAGCGCGCACCCAGGAGTGCGAGAATGCACAATAAGCATAGATACAAGATGACATTTTAAAACACAAATTAAAAAGGGGTCGAGATTTAAATAATGGGACTGACAGGAGAGCAGCCAAATCATATTATTCATAGTGTTGAGTGAGCACTAAAATGCTCGGGTGCTCGAAGCTCGGCCCGAGCTCGCCGTGATACTCGGGTGGTCGACCCGAGCAAAGAGCCCAATGTTATTCTATGGGAGACCCGAGCATTCTTGCGGCGGCACCCCCGGTTGTCTTTTAAAAGCCTAACAAGTGCCCAAAACGATAGTGACAGTGCTCAAATGACATGGAGACAGCATGGGGATTGCCCCAGGAAGCATTTCTGACCCCCAGGTCACTGCTGTCAACAACGTGGTCAGAGGTATTAAGCCACTTTTAAGGGGTTCACAATAAAATGTTCAAAAACAAAACTGAAACTCCTTTCCTGTGAAATATGTTAAGGAAGTTCCTTTCCAGGGTAAAGACTTGTGTATAAGGTAAAATAAATAACCCCCCCAAAAAATTCTCATCCACACCTTGGGCTATGTTCACAAGTAGCATTTTTTATTTGTTTTTGCACTTTTGTATTGCTTTCAACCGTGACAAATGCATTCACCGGGAAATGTCATTTTAGCATTTTACAACCTTATCTAGCCATGTGCTGTGGGAAACATGCATATAGTGCTGAAAAGACATGGGAACAGCATGGGGAAGACCCCTGGAAGCATCTCTGACACCCAGGTCACTGCCTAAAAGTTTGCCCATCAGAAGTCATCCTTGCCGCATCAGAAGATGCAAACTTGCAACTATCCCCGTGCAAGTTCTTGTCCCCGGGCACTGTTCAATTGTACCTCCCGATTCCTTGCAATGCAAGCACAAATATGCAGCCAACCACCCACCCGCCCCCAGGCTGCAATATAATACTGCTAGCTTGCTTGCACTTGAAATTGGGCCTTATAGGCATGTGGAGGCGGAATCTGGCCACCACGTCATGGCTGCGTTGACTGCCTGGAATCCATTCTCGGTCCCCAACTGCCCGGCCGCCGGGTGTCCGCACTCGGTCCCCAGCCGCCAGGGGGCGGACAGGTGTCCATACTCGGTCCCCAGCCGCCAGGGGGCGGAGAGGTGTCCATACTCGGTCCCCAGCCGCCCCGCGGCCGGGTGTCCACACACTGTCCCCAGCCGCCTTTGGGCAGCCGGGTGTCCATAAACGGTCCGAAGCCGCCCCTATTTCTCCTTGGAACTTCCCCCCACACACTTTTCTTAGCCCAGCCTGCTTTAGGGCAGCATTGGACAAGCCCACCACAGAACCAGACTCCTCCTGTGGGCCCTGGCTTCTCCATCAGGGGAATTGAGAGTGCCAAGGTGAGGACTATGATTATGATGATACAAGTTAGCATCTGCTTTGTTTTCTTGGAATGCAAGCTTAAGTGTGCAGCCTGCCACCCACCCACCCCCAGGCTGCAATACAATACTGCTTACTTGCACTTGAAATTGGGCCTTTTGGGCATGTGGAGGCGGAATCTGGCCACCACGTCATGGCTGCATTGGTGGCCTGGAATCCATACTCAGTCCCCCGCCGCCCGGCGGCCGGGTGTCCACACTCGGTCTCCAACCACCAGGGGGCGGCCGGGTGTCCATACTCGGTCCCCAGATGCCCAGCGGCCTGGTGTCCACACTCGGTCCCCAGCCGCCAGGGGGCGGCCGGGTTTCCATACTCGGTCCCCAACCGCCCCAAGGCCGGGTGTCCACACATGGTCCCCAGCAGCCTGGGGGCAGCCAGGTGTCCATAAACGGTCCCCAGCCGCCCCTATTTCTCCTTGGAACTTCCCCCACACACTTTCTTAGCCCGGCCTGCTTTAGGGCAGCATTGGACGAGCCCACCAGAGAACTAGACTCCTCCGGTGGGCCCTGGCTTCTCCATCAGGGGAGTTGAGAGTGCCAAGGTGAGGACCATGCTGATGATGACACAAGTTCGCATCTGCTTTGTTTTCTTGGATTGCAAGCGTAAGTGTGCAGCCTGCCACCCACCCTCCCCCAGGCTGCAATGCCATACTGCTAGCTTGCACTTGAAATGGGACCTTTTAGTTTGGAGGAGGCCGAAGCTGGCCACTATCTCATGGCTGCTTCGGCAGCGAGGTATCCATACTCAGTCCCCAGCCGCCCCTATTTGTCTTGGTGTGCCTTATACATAAGAATAAGCGCGCATACCATAACATTACCTGTGCCCTCCCCAGTGCATTTAGTGGGAAGGACAGCCTATTCCACTGTAGTGTGTGCATGCCAAACCACTGTTCATGGTACATGCGAAGATGCCTCCCACCCTGCACCTGTCATTGCAGACTTGCAACTATCCACGTTAAAGTCCTTGTCTCAGGGCAGTGTTCAATTGTACCTCTCCCATTCCTTGCAATGCACGCGCAATTATGCAGCCTGCCACCCACCCATCCCCAGGCTGCAATACCATACTGCTTGCTTGCTTGCACTTGAAATTGGGCCTTTTAGGCATGTGAAAGCGGAATCTGGCCACCACGTCATGGCTGCTTTGGTGGCCTGGAATCCATACTCAGTCCCCTGCCGCCCGGCGGCCGGGTGTCCACACTTGGTCTCCAGCCACGAGGGGGCGGCCGGGTGTCCACACTCGGTCCCCAGCCGCAAGGGGTGGCCGGGTTTCCATACTCGGTCCCCAGCCGCCCCGCGGCCGGGTGTCCACACACGGTCCCCAGCAGCCAGGGGGCAGCCGGGTGTCCATAAACGGTCCCCAGCTGCCTCTATTTCTCCTTGGAACTTCCCCCACACACTTTTCTTATCCCGGCCTGCTTTAGGGCAGCATTGGACGAGCCCACCAGAGAGCCAGACTCCTCCGGTGGGCCCTGGCTTCTCCATCAGGTGAGTTGAGAGTGCCAAGGTGAGGACCATGATGATGATGACACAAGTTCGCATCTGCTTTGTTTTCTTGGAATGCAAGCGTAAGTGTGCAGCCTGCCTCCCACCCACCCCCAGGCTGCAATGCCATACTGCTAGCTTGCACTTGAAATGGGGCCTTTTAGTTTGGAGGAGGCCGAAGCTGGCCACTATCTCATGGCTGCTTCGGCAGCGAGGTATCCATACTCAGTCCCCAGCCGCCCTATTTGTCTCGGTGTGCCTTATACATAAGATTAAGCGCGCATACCAAAACTTTACCTGTGCCCGCCGCAGGGCATTTAGTGGGAAGGACAGCCTATTCCACTGTAGTGTGTGCATGCCAAACCCCTGTTCATGGTACATGCGAAGATGCCTCCCACCCTGCACCTGTTGTTGCAGACTTGCAACTATCCCCGTTCAAGTCCTTGTCTCAGGGCAGTGTTCAATTGTACCTCTCTCATTCCTTGCAATGCAAGTGCAAGTATGCAGCCTGCCACCCACCCATCCCCAGGCTGCAATACCATACTGCTTGCTTGCTTGCACTTGAAATTGGGCCTTTTAGGCATGTGAAAGCGGAATCTGGCCACCACGTCATGCCTGCGTTGGTGGCCTGGAATCCATACTCAGTCCCCTGCCGCCGGGCGGCCGGGTGTCCACACTCGGTCCCCAGCCGCCAGGGGGCAGCCGGGTGTCCATACTCGGTCCCCAGCTGCCCCGGCGGCCGGGTGTCCACACATGGTCCCCAGCCGCCTGTGGGCAGCCGGGTGTCCAAAAACGGTCCCCAGCCGCCCCTATTTCTCCTGTCAACTTCCCACCACACACTTTTCTTAGCCCGGCCTGCTTTAGGGCAGCATTGGACGAGCCCACCAGAGAACCAGACTCCTCCGGTGGTCTCTGGCTTCTCCATCAGGGGAGTTGAGAGCCAAGGTTAGGAGCATGATGAGGATGATAGAAGTTAGCATCTGCTTTGTTTTCAAGGAATGCAAGTGCATGTATGTAGTAGCAGCTAGGCCTGAGGTGGTCAGCGTTTTGGCGCATATCCTACCTCCTCCGAGGATTGCTGGATGTTTTCCTGCTACTATCCAAGTTTTGTGACTCCTGTTAAAACAAAGCTTCAGGTGATAAATCATGGATGAGGTAGTGGCAAAGGAGAAAGAGCAGGAGGAACAGGGACCATTCACATCAATATCAGGTCAGTCAACCACATATGTCTTGTAGGATATGTTTCTGTAACAAAAGGAGCGGTTCGGCTACACAGTTATAGGGCATACAGTGAGTGCAATGCCTACTAGAGATGAGCGGTGCTCGACTCGAACTGTTCGCCAATCTCAAATTCGAGCTGTTTTGGGCGGTGTTTGAGCCGCTCGGTGAACACGAAAAAAATTTGGCTGTTCAAGGTTATGTTCGATAACTGTGTGTGCACCAAAATCATAACTAGATTTTTTCTCAGTAATGCTGAAAATTAATGTTAATACGCAGTTTGAGTGTAGAGCGGGGCGGGGGGAGGGGCAGGGGATGGATCTCTGCTTAAATAATGAAGATCTCCATTTTTTTTTCTCTTTCCCGCATTTACAGTGGGGAGGTGCAATCTGTCAGCCTATCAGCAGCACACACACGGAGCGAACTGCTTTTTTTCACACAAGCAAGGGCATGTGTCATTGGCAGTGTATGTCACATGTCCTTGCCCTATAAGACCCAGCCATTTTCCCCATCGCCACCATTTTCTCACTGCTGCAGCTGCGTGTTAGACGGCACCGCTGTTGCTGTTTGCGCTATACTTTGTTAATTTCAAGCCAATTTAAGCACAAATCTACAGATAGCTTGGGAGTAGGGAATAGTTGTGATTGCAGACCTTTTAAGGACTAGGTTACATCATTTCCTACGACTTTAATCAGGCAGATCTGTGCTCTCAAATAGATAGGTTGGGAGTAAAGACTAATTGCAATTGCAGTCCTTTTCAGGGCTAGGTTACATCAGTTCCTATCACTTTTATCAGGCAGGTCTGTGCTCTTAAATAGATAGGTTGGGAGTAAAGACTAATTGTAATTGCAGTCCTTTTGAGGGCTAGGTTACATCAGTTCGTATCAATTTTTGCCAGGAAGGTCTGTGCCAGCGCTGTGCAAGCTTTTTTCACAGCATTTGGCTAAATCAAGCAAAGCAAATCCTTTTGTCCTCTTGCAGTGTGTGTTAGTCAGTGGAGAAGCCTATGTGTGTTGCAAGCTACACCACCTGTGTATAGAAAAATTTTTTTTCCTGCAACTAGTGAAGAAAAACTTTTTGACATAGCATCATTCTATTAGTCCATCTATACTAACCTCCACCAGGCTGCAAATTCAATATAATTTTTATCTGCATCTAGCTCTGAAAAAATATTTCGGCTTGAAGCAGTGTGTGGGACATGTTCTATTAGTCCATCTATACTAACCTCCACTAGGTTGCAAACTCAATATAATTTTAATCTGCATCTAGCTCTGAAAAAATATTTCGGCTTGTAGCAGTGTGTGGGACTTGTTCTATTAGTCCATCTATACTAACCTCCACCAGGTTACAAATTCAATATAATTTTTTTCTGCATCTAGCTCTGAAAAAATATTTCGGCTTGTCTCAGTGTGTGGGACTTGTTCTATTAGTCCATCTATACTAACCTCCACCAGGTTGCAAATTCAATAAAAAAATTTACTGCATCTAGCTCTGAAAAAATATTTCGGCTTGTAGCAGTGTGTGGGACTTGTTCTATTAGTCCATCTATACTAACCTCCATCAGGTTAAAAATTCAATATAATTTTTTTCTGCATCTAGCGCTGAAAAAATATTTCAGCTTGTAGCATTGTGTGGGACTTGTTCTATTAATCCATCTATACTAACCTCCACCAGGTTGCAAATTCAATATAATTTTTTTCTGCATCTAGCTCTGAAAAAATATTTCAGCTTTTAGCAGTGTGTGGGACTTGTTCTATTAGTCCATCTATACTAACCTCCACCAGGTTGCAAATTCACTATAATTTTTTTCTGCATCTACCTCTGAAAAAATATTTCGGCTTGTAGCAGTGTTTGGGACTTGTTCTATTAGTCCATCTATACTAACCTCCACCAGGTTGCAAATTCAATATAATTTTTTTCTGCATATAGCTCTGAAAAAATATTTCGGCTTGTAGCAGTGTGTGGGACTTGTTCTATTAGTCCATCTATATTAACCTCCACCAGGTTGCAAATTCAATATAATTTTTATCTGCATCTAACCCAGCCAATACTTTTGGGCTAATACCACAGTTTGGCCACTCAGCTCTGCTCGGTTTCCATCCATTGTATTTTGCGCAAACAACTCCAGAGTTGTGAATTAGTTAACCACCAAAATGAGTGGAAAATGGCCTGCTGCTGGTGGAAAGGGGAATAGGCATGTTGGGAAGGGAAAAAAAGGTTGTGTCCGTGGGGTAGGTGTTAAAGCAACAGTAACATCTGCAGAAGAAAGACCATCTTCCAGCCAAACTAAGATGTCTACTTCTTTTAGCGGACAATGTGATAAGATCCCTTTCTTACAGCCACGCCAATCGCTACAAATTCCAGATGAGGCACAAAAACAGCAGGTGCTTCAATTGATATCAAGTGCTCATTTAAGTGGGCTCTCCTCCACCTCAACTTCAACATCACAAATACTCCTGTCCTCAGAGGTGTCACCCCAATCGCACTTGCTTCCTCACAGCTCCCAAGTCTCCAGCTGCCCGTCTGAGTATGGGGTAGAACAGATGGTTGAGTCTGCAGAGCTGTTTACTCATACTATAGCCTGGGAATCAGAGGTCGGCTCCAGAGCATCTGTGAATCCAGACGAGGAAATGATCTGCACTGATGCCCAGAATCTTTATGAGTCGGATCCAGGACCAGACGCAGAAGGTTCTGACCATAATTTAGACCCTCGTTCCCAAACTGTAACTCCTGTTGGTGGAGACAATGAGGAAGACGATGATGAGACTCAAATACCTGATTGGAGCGACAACTTGAGTATTTTGTCAGGGCAGGAAGAGGTTGGCTCTGAGGACGACGGGTGTGATAACACACAGGGTGATGATGACGAGGTTGGAGATCCCATTTACTGTAAACCCACATTGAGCCAGTCGATGAGGTCAGCAGAGGAGGTGGAGGAGGATGCTAGTGACGAAGAGGTCAGGTTGCGCCTTCCTGGACAGAGACGTAGTACTGGAAGCACGTCAACAACTGCATCCTCAAACACAACTCTGCCTCTGACCACAAGTCGTGGTGGCTCTTCAGGTCGCATGGGTGCTAAGCCTTGCATAGCCTGGGCATTTTTTCAGATCGATAAAGATGACCCAACTCGTGTTATCTGTAACATTTGTCAGCAAAAGCTAAGTAGAGGCCAAAAAATACATAATTTGAGTACTTCATGCATGAACCGGCACATGGATATGAAGCATAAGTTGCAGTGGGAAGCTCAGTGTGCTACAATGCGGCCTAGCCGGCCGGGCCAACAACCGTCTGCCACATCCTGTGCATCTGTGTCACCCTGGCCTGGATGCCACAAAATGTAATAAAGCTGTGTCTGAGAGCAAGGGGGAGGTTCTCTAGTCATGGGAACATTAGCATGCAGTACCTCCTGTCTCAGGCCAGTAGGTGGAGCTGGCTGCCCCTATAAAAGCTGGTACTGGGGGCAGGGTTAGGGAGAACTGGATGGCCTGTCTCAGCACTGAGACGTGTCCCGGAGCAGAGCAGGGACAGAAAGTTGTATTGCACCTAAGAGGAAGTGTGGCAGGAGGAGAGCCACAAGCCAGAGACAAGAGGCGAAGTGAGCCTGTCTTGGCAGATAAAGGACTTACTTTACCAGACTTTGGTGTCTGAGGCTGGGAGGATTCCACATCCTACAGCAGATAACCAGTCCGCAGGGGACTGTATGTTCCTTGGCCTAAGAAGCCTGGAGGCTCTGCCACAACAGAAGGGACCAGTAAAGCCGTACCATGCCGGGAGCAGAAAGGAACCCACATCGCAGGCCATACTGGCGAGAGTACACGGAGAGCTCGGAAGCATAGGCTGTTATCCTATAAGGAGGAGATAGTCAGATGGAGTGCAGAAAGCACGGTAGGCCTACACCCTCACCCTGAACAGGGCCAATTTCCCCATTGCTCTCAGACATCCAGGTCCCCTCCTAGCCGGGACCGTTTATGGGTCAGTTTACCTGTTTTAGTAAAGACCCTGGACTACAACCTGTTGTCTGTGTGCTCCTTCGCGCCTCCAGCACAACCGGTACTGGGACTCTCACCACCATCACTCCCACCATCCACTACACTGCCCTGGGGCCGCACTCTTCCCGTGGGGAGTCACACCATCCCAGCTGCATACATCATCAGCCCCAGCATTCTGCCTTGCAGCGGCGGTTCCTAATGATCGCAAATCCACGGGTGGGGTAGTCAGACATAATCATCAGCACATAACGGACTACCACTGGCCTGACCACCCTGAGCCATGGAACCGGGTTGCCACTACTACTCCCATCGTTCCCCTACTGCCCGGATCCGAGTGCCCCACGGCCCAGGGGGCGAGTCAGCTTTGGCATAGTCGGCAGGATTTCGTGCCCGCAACCACCGGGTACTGCGTGCCTTCAAAAGACTGTCATACCTGCCGTGGTGAAGGTTCCCGCCATCCGGAGCCGTTTCCCGCCATCTTCAGTCGGTTCCCGCCATCTTCAGCTGTTTTCCCGCCATCCAAAGTTGTTTTCCTGCCATCGGACGCCATCTTCAGGACGTTGCGCGGGAAGAAGAGGGGCGTGGACGCCGAAAGCGCGCGAGACCTGAAGCTCCGCCCCACGCACCGACGCTGCGCATGGTCCTGGAAGGGAGAGAGAGCGACGCTGACGTCACCAGGACGCGACTCAAGGTCCTCGTCCAGAGCAGCACCAGCGGAGCCACGGCCTACAGAAGAGGATCGTCGGAAGGTAGGCCATGCTTGGCTAGGGGGGAGGAAGATGTCAGACACGGAGGCGCCCACTACCACCAGCGCAGCTGCAGCAGCGGTGATGCCATTTTCCCTGCCCTACGTCCCTGGAGCGGCCTGGCTGCCTAAGTACTCAGGGGAGCCCCATGCCCTGACTGATTTAAAGGAAAGGCTGTACAGTTTGTTCCAAGTTTACCCCCTGACAGAGGAACAGAAGGTCAGCATACTAACGGGGCAGTTAACTGGCGCAGCCCAAAGGGAGGTAAAGTCATGGCCCACTGAGGAGAAAAGGACTGTGAAGGACATTCTGGCCCGGCTGCGAGGTACCTTTGATACCCGTACCTCCGCTGAAATTAAAATGCGGTTCTATGGATGTAAGCAGCGGGCACAGGACAGCATCAGAGACTATGCCCTAAACTTGCAGGAAGCCTTGAGGGCCATAAAACAAGCTGACCCTGGCAGCGTGCAGGATACGGATAAGCTACTAACAGAACAGTTCATAGAAAGTCTGCTGTCTAGCGCCCACAGGACCCAGCTGCGCCTCATGTTCTTTCAGAACCCTGACCTGACCTTTGCCCAATTCAAGGACAGGGCCATAAGGGTGCTCCGTGAATCCGCAACAAGTGGCGCTATAAACCCCCGGCGCCCTGCTCTCACCTACCACCAGGAGGCGGCGCCCTCCTCTATGGACTCCGTGGGGGCTGATGCACAGGCCCTGAACCAAGCCCCGTCGAAAGATCTGCACCACCAAGTCCATGAGCTGACCAGGAGCGTCGCGGCGTTGACCAGGACCGTCCAGGCGTTACAAGTGGACCCGTCAAGACCCATCGAGCTGGCTTCAAGTCCAGAGGATGTCCCGTGGCGTTGACAGAGGAGGATCCCGTCGTTCCGAGGGAGGCCCACAGACCACTAAGCAGAGTATGGACAGCCCATTTGCCGCCGATGCAACCAGCCCGGACACATTTCCAGGTACTGTAATTTAAATGGGTCCAACCTGGGGCAGAGGGCCAACCCCCAGGCATAAGATCACCAGGCCCTTATAATTGGCGCGATAAGTACGTTGGGGGGTGCCCGGTTTTACCCATGGTGCTGGATGGTATCCCCTTGAGCGCCTTGCTGGATACTGGGTCGCAAGTAACCACTATCCCTTATGTACTTTTTAAGCAGTATTGGACTGATGCTGATATCACACGGTATCCAGACAGTAACATGAGCATCATCGCCAGTAATGGCTTGCCCGTGCTGCAGATGGGGTTCAAGGAGATGACCATTAAAATTGGTAAAGTTGAACTACCGGCACAGGGAGTAATTATTGTGGACATTGACCGTTGTGAAAGTCACCCTAAAATAACTGTGGGTACTAACGTGATTGAAAATTGTCTTTCAGAGGTAATTGTAATTCTACAACAGGTGGCGGTGAATGCTAGTTCCAGCCAACAGAGAGTCCTCAACAAGGAGATAAAAGCCCTGATGAGACGGCAGCAGGTAGAACTGTCTGGTGGTGAGATCGGTAGCGTAAGACTGAGTGACCCATTCCCCATTTCCATGCCTCTCAAAAGCGAAATGATGATCTGGTGTCGGACTGCAATCGGGTTGAGAGGTAGAGACTACCAAGCCATGGTAGAACCCGTGTACTCGGACAGCAGGCCCACCATTTTGACAGCCAGGGGGGTGGTTGATGTCCGCCATGGGAGCGTGCCCGCTCGCATTCTCAACATTGGGGAGAGAGAGGTACACTTACCCAGGTACGCTACACTTGCCAAACTGTTTGTTGTCAAACACAAAGCTATCAGGGCCGTGGAACCCTTGCCTCCATCTCCTCAGGTGGAGGGTAATGGCTCCCAGAAACAAAAGGAGGACTGGTGCCAGAAACTCCATGTGGGTGCTGACTCCACTCCCCTGCACCAAAAACAAGGAGTCTACCGGGTGGTACAGGAGTACGAGAGAGTCTTTAGTAAGCACCCGCTAGACTTCGGCAGAGTAAAGGGGATAGAACACCACATCCCCACCGGGAGCCACCCACCAATAAAAGAGAGACACAGGCCTGTACCCCCTGCACATTATCAGAACGCCAAGGGTATGCTGAGAGAAATGAAAGAAGCTGGGGTCATTAGAGATAGTTGTAGCCCCTGGGCAGCCCCCTTGGTTCTGGTAAAAAAGAAAGATGGCACCATGAGAATGTGCGTGGACTATAGACAAATCAACCGTATCACCCACAAAGACGCATATCCGCTGCCTAGAATAGAAGAGTCTTTAGCCGCACTAAAATCAGCTAACTTCTTTTCTACTTTGGACCTTACTAGCGGGTACTGGCAGGTTCCTGTGGCAGAGGCTGACAATGAGAAGACCGCCTTCACCACCCCGATGGGACTGAGTGAGTTCAACTGTATGCCTTTCGGGCTCTGCAACGCACCAGGGACCTTCCAGCGTCTGATGGAATGCTGTCTAGGGCACCGAAACTTCGAGACGGTCCTCCTTTACCTGGACGACGTGATCGTCTATTCGAAGACCTACGAGGACCATCTCAAACACCTGGCTGAGGTGTTCGAAGCCCTGGCAGGCTATGGCCTGAAGGTGAAACCATCGAAGTGTCACCTGCTGAAACCAAAGGTCCAGTACCTAGGGCACGTGGTAAGTGCGGAAGGAGTAGCCCCCGACCCTGACAAGGTCACGGCAAACAAGAGTTGGCCAAGCCCCTCGAATATCAAAGAGGTGAGACAGTTCCTCGGGTTGGTAGGCTACTACCGAAGGTTCATCCCCGGGTTCACTAAGATGGCAGCTCCTATGAAGGACCTCCTGATCGGACAGTCTAAGTCCAGAAGTCAAAAGCCACCCTTCAAGAGGGATAATCCGGAAGAGGAGTCCTTCCGCCAGTTGAAGATGGCCCTCACGGGGGATGAGATCCTGGCCTACCCTGACTATGGCCAGCCTTTTATTCTCCACACAGACGCCAGTAATGTGGGACTGGGAGCCGTACTGTCCCAAAACCAACAGGGCAGAGAAAGGGTGATCGCGTACGCCAGCCGGAAGCTCAGGCCCACCGAGAGAGAGGAACCCGGAGAATTACAGCTCCCTCAAGCTAGAATTCTTGGCTGTGGTGTGGGCCGTAATGGAACGCTTCAAGCATTACCTGGCCTCCGCAAAATTCACCGTGTACACTGACAACAACCCGTTGACACATCTGGACAATGCGAGACTGGGTGCCCTGGAACAGTGGTGGATGGTCCGTCTCTCCAACTATGACTTTGTGATCAAGTACCGGGCAGGCAAAACCAATGCCAACGCTGACGCCCTATCGAGAATGCCTCACTTACCTGAAGGTGACGAAGACCCAGAAGTGCTGGAGGAGGTAGAACTCCCCGCGTTTCACGGTTTCATGGTATGGAGCCGCTCAATACTCCCACCGCGTGAAGGAGGAGGATCTAACAACCGTGATGATCAATCCCCTACCTCACCACAGCTGGGCCGAGACCCAAGATAGTGACCCTGCCATCCGCCTGGTGAAAGATCTGCCGACCCAGGAAGACGCCCGCATGGATCCGGATGCCCCAGAGGAAGCCAAGCAGCTATGCAAAGAGAAGAGCAAGCTGTTCCTCTACGAAGGCAAGCTGTGCCGAAGGATTGTCAACCACCGGACGCACGAGCTGACCTGGCAAGTCGTGGTTCCAAGGCGGGATGCAGCTATGGTCATGGGGGCTTACCATGATGGACCGGGGCACTTCGGTTGGAAGAAACTGGAGTTTCTGCTAAGAGGACAGTTCTTTTGGGTCGGCATGAGAGGAGCTGTAGAAAAATGGTGCAGAGACTGTGGCCCTTGTCACCTAAGGAGGAAGGACCGTGCCAGCCAGAAGACACCCTTGAGGCCCATCGTCACCACGCAGCCTCTTGAGCTGGTAGCTCTGGACCATGTCAAATTGGCTCCCAGCCGGTCAGGATACATCTATGCCCTGACAATCGTGGACCACTATTCCCGTTTTCTCGTGGTGGTCCCGGTAAAAGACTTGACAGCCCAAACAGCGGCCAGAGCCTTCCAGCAATACTTCTGCTGTCCACACGAGTATCCGGAACAGGTCCTGACAGACCAGGGCCCAGCGTTCGAGGCTGAAATCTTCCAAGAGTTCTGCAACCTCTATGGCTGTAAGAAGATTCGTACAACGCCTTACCACCCACAAACCAACGGGATGTGTGAGAAAATGAACAACATAGTCATTGATCTCCTAAAGACGTTACCCCTGGAGGAACGCAGCCTGTGGCCAGAAAAACTGCCGGACCTGATAGACTTATACAATCATATCCCAGTGAATGCTACCAACTGCACCCCGGCTTACCTGATGCGAGCCAGACCAGGTTAGCTGCCCGTAGACCTGGAGATGGGAGTCCTAACGCCTGAGGACACCTCCCCGGATGTGGACTGGGATGAGGAAAGGCAACTGCAGTACAAGAAGATACAGGAGAGTGTGGAGAAGAGCCTGGCCCAGGTGAGAGAGAGGCAAGAAAAACTCTTCAACCAACACGCCCCTGCTGGTCCCCTAGAACCTGGTGAGCAGGTCCTGAAGCGAAAGAGAAAGCTTCACAAGTTGGACAACCAGTGGGAAAGGGAACCCTACACCGTACTGCAGTCTGATCACGACAACCCGAAGGTGTGCGCGATCACCAAGGACGGAGGAGAAACCACTAGTATGGTCTCCAGGGACCACCTCAAAAGATGCCCCGAGCAACTCCGTAGTGCAGAAGAGGATAAAAGTGACCTTGAACCCACAGAGGACAAGGAAGAAATGATCAGCACCATTCTCGGAGAGTTCCCTCAGTCCTGGACTCGGATAAACGATGCCATAGTGGTACCTGCATTTCCTGCAACCGGCACAGCAACAACCAACACCAGAGCCGGAAGGTGAAGAGGAGCAAGCAGTTCCAGAGGCAGAAGAGCCTGTACCAGCAGCCCAGGAGAGTCAACCCTCTGCTGACAGTGAGCCTGCCATGCCTGCGGTAAGCCAAAGGACCCGCTGACAGCTGCCTGCCCTACCTGTAAGTCCAGCTGGTAGATGTACCCCTAACGCTAGTGGGGAAAGCCAGGTTGGTCCACCACCAGAGAGTGGGCTACATAGGTCAACCAGGAGCACAAAGGGACAGATACCCGCTCGCTGGAAAATATAGGGCACACTAAAAGTGTAAATAACCCTGTTGCCAAATGTTGAAATGTTTGCAAAGTTACATGCATGTTTGGTAATTCTGTGTTTCAGTTTCTTGCAGTTGCCGTAAGGACTCAAAGGTTATGGACTTTTTAATAACTGGGACCTTGTATGGACTGCGTTCGGAGCCTAACCAAACAATGAACTAAGACTGTAAAGGACTTGGGGTAGGACAGACCCCCACCTGGTTAAGGCTCCCCGTTGTATTGGTGATATGGACACCCGGTCACAGACCACACTGTGACCTTAAGAATCTGTGCGTCACTTGTATACTAATGTTTTATGGTCATGCATATTTTTCTTGTTACTGTTTAGTCCCGGAGTACTAAATTTTACTAGGGGGGAATGTGTCACCCTGGTCTGGAAGCCACAAAATGTAATAAAGCTGTGCCTGAGAGCAAGGGGGAGGTTCTCTAGTCAGGGGAACAATAGCATGCAGTACCTCCTGTCTCAGGCCAGTAGGGGGAGCTGGCTGCCCCTATAAAAGCTGGTACTGGGGGCAGGGTTAGGAAGAACTGGATGGCCTGTCTCAGCACTGAGACGTGTCCCAGAGCAGAGCAGGGACAGAAAGTTGTATTGCACCTAAGAGGAAGTGTGGCAGGAGGAGAGCCACAAGCCAGAGACAAGAGGCAAAGTGAGCCTGTCTTGGCAGATAAAGGACTTACTTTACCAGACTTTGGTGTCTGAGGCTGGGAGGATTCCACATCCTACAGCAGATAACCAGTCCGCATGGGACTGTATGTTCCTTGGCCTAAGAAGCCTGGAGGCTTTGCCACAACAGAAGGGACCAGTAAAGCCGTACCAGACCGGGAGCAGAAAGGAACCCACGTCGCAGGCCATACAGGCGAGAGTACACGGAGAGCTCGGAAGCGTGGGCTGTTATCCTATAAGGAGGAGATAGTCAGAAGGAGCGCAGAAAGCACGGTAGGCCTATACCCTCACCCTGACCAGGGCCTATTTCCCCATTGCTCTCAGACATCCAGGTCCCCTCCTAGCCGGGACCGTTTATGGGTCAGTTTACCTGTTTTAGTAAAGACCCTGGACAGCAGCCTGTTGTCTGTGTGCTCCTTCGCCCCTCCAGCACTACCGGTACTGGGACTCTCACCATCATCACTCCCACCATCCACTACACTGCCCTGAGGCGGCACTCTTCCCGTGGGGAGTCGCACCATCCCAGCTGCATACATCATCAGCCCCAGCGGTCTGCCTTGCAGCGGTGGTTCCTAATGACCGCAAATCCACGGGTGGCGCAGTCGGACATAATCATCAGCGCATAACGGACTACCACTGGCCTGACCACCCTGAGCCACGGAACCGGGTTGCCACTACTACTCCCATCGTTGCCATACTGCCCGGATCCGAGTGCCCCAAGGCTCAGGGGGCGAGTCACATCCACGGCCTCTTCATCCTCTGTGACTGGGGGGACAGCAGTCACACCTGTTTTGGGACGCAGACCTGTCACCTCTTTACCCGCAACAGCCAGCGTGATTGGCAGGTCATCATTTTCTTTGGAGGTGGAAACACCAGCTGGTGTTCAGTGCTGTCCGACATCGATAGCACCACCTTTGGATCAAGGCAACCTATTATGTCCGCCTGCATCTTCCTCACAGACCGGCAGTTTGCCGGGGACACCCTTCTCAACCCCGTCTAAGCACAACAGCTAGCCCTCGGTCCCTCAGATGTGGACAAGTGAAAGACCATTTCCTCCTAGCCATGAGAAAGCTAAGAGGTTGAATTTCACCATCTGCAAGCTCTTGGCTACAGAAATGCTGCCCTACCGCCTGGTGGACAGAGAGGATTTTCGAGACCTTACGTCCGTCGCAGTGCCCCAGTACCAGATGCCCAGTCGGCACTACTTCTCAAAGAAAGGTGTGCCTGCGCTCCACCAGCATGTCGCACACAACATCACCGCTTCTTTGAGAAACTCTTTGTGTGACAGGGTGCATTTCACCACAGACACTTGGACGAGTAGGCATGGACAGGGGCGTTACATGTCGCTGACTGGGCACTGGGTAACTATGGTGACAGCAGGACAAGGGGCTGCTGTCCAAGTCTTGCCGTCCCCACGAGTTGTGCGTCAATCCTCTTTATCTCAAAGTTCCTCCACTGCTTTTGCCTCCTCAACCTACTCTCGGTCCTCCACCTGCACCCAAAGCCTGTCTGGTCATGCCACAAGCTTTCTAACTGTGCAGAAGGGATCCTGCACACCTCCTTACTATGCTGGCAGCAGGGCTCAACGTCATCAGGCGGTTTTTACTTTGAAATGTCTTGGAAATATGAGTCACACAGCTGAGGAGCTGTGGTCAGCTCTGGAGAACCAGTTTCATGAATGGTTGTCTCCTCTGGACCTGAAACCAGGGATGGCCATGTGCGACAATGCTGCAAACCTCGGTGGGGACATTCACCGGGGCAATGTCACACACATGCCTTGTATGGCTCATGTGTTGAACCTGGTTGTCCAGCAATTTTTAGCCCACTATCGCGGACTAGATGGCCTTCTGCAGAGGGCACGGTCGCTGTGTGCTCACTTCCACCGTTCGCATCCCGCAGCTCAGCGGCTTACATCTCTACAGAAGTCGTTGGGCCTGCCACTTTACTGGCTAAAATGCGATGTGCCTACCCGGTGGAATTCAACTCTGCACATGTTGCAGCGACTGTGGCAGCACCGACAAGCCCTGGTGCAATACGTTGTGACTGTGAATCAGCTGAATACTTCTTGATTGTGCAATGATCAGGATGAAGTGTCTTGGCAATGTTGATTGTAGTCATGCCTTGACCTAAACACTCTACAATTTCTTGCTTCTCAGCAGCCGACACATCCTTTTTCTTTCCCATTTTGGCAGAAAATGTAGGCTGCTTAATAATGTCGGACAGCCTTCTTAAGTAGTCTTGCCTTTCATTGGACACACCTGCCAATCTAATTAGCACAGGTGTCTGCAATTGCTTACAGTGATATAAAGAGCCCTGACACACATCACCATCAATGAGTTTAACTGACAAACAAACAAATTCTTCCCTTATCACTCCTAAACACTTTTTGCATAATAATTTGGAACACAGTGTACATGTGCTTTTCCACAAAACACCAGTGGTTCACGTAGTGAATCTTACAGTTCTAACTTGCCAACTGTGGTCTGTGTGGAGTTGTTCAATAAAGGGCCCAAAATTAAGATAACATAGACGGGAGAGATCTCTATGAATACGAATTCCTAAGTATTTGATACCCTGTGAGGGCCAGGCAAAGGGAAAGTTGGACTGGATGGAATCCTGTATGGATTTGGGGAGGGAGATATCGAGGGCCTCAGACTTCGCTGCATTGATTTTAAAATTTGACCATGTAACAAAGTGATCTATTTCAGCCATAACAGCAGGGATGGATATATGTGATTGAGTGATATATACTAGGACTTCATCAGCAAATGCAGAGCACTTGTACTCGGTGCCTCCCACCTCAATCCACCTAATATTGGGGTTATGGCGAATTGATGAGAGCAGGTGCTCCGTCACTAGGATGTATAAGAGAGGGGACAGAGGACATCCCTGCCTTGTCCCATTGGTGATTAAGAAAGGTGATGAAAATGTTCCATTTATCTTCAGCCTAGGTGACGTATTGCGATACAGGGCCGTGATTTTGCCTATTAAAGGGTCCCCTAGACCTGTACCCCAAGCTTTTTAAGAGAATAATATATGGCGTGCCAGGAGACTCTATGGAATGCTTTCTCAGCATCCAACGAGAGTATCTAATTACAAATTTTTAACTGCATCTAGCCCAGGAAATACTTTGTGCCTAGTAGCAGTGTCTGCTAGTCAACGGATTATCCCAGCAGTAAAGCAAGCTACACCACCTGTAGTTTGGACACTTAATTTTTTCAAATGAAATGCTTCGGGCTCCAGGGACACTCAGTGAAGAGCATCGGGAGGCACCCCAAGGCACAGGGGCTGGGACTGGTGGTAGGATGCCTTGCGGTGGACCGCCAAGCTCGTTCCTTATAAAAGCTTTTTAACTGCAGCAGCTTTAGTGGACGCTACTGGAGCTGGAATTCCTGCAGCTGCTGGCATCAGACTTGCCCTCCAAAAGATCCTTGTAAAAGGATTTAAAGTGACCCACCAGCGGACAGGCACCAGTATTGGGGGAGGGGGGCAGGCCGTCAGGGTCCGCCGCAGCTCTGGCACAAACCGGCGACACGGAGGTCACACGGGCAGGAACGGACTGGCCGTGTCGGCTTCGCACTTCTTTGGATTTTAGAAGGGAATGACATGCCTATATCTGTGTCTCCCCCTCCTTTTACTCCTCCACCTCTTGTCTTTTCGCATGACTATATGTACTTGTCACTTTTCCATGTGTTAGTTGTGTCTTCTGAGCAGTTTGTCAGGTTTTGGACACCTTTGAAGGTGTTTTCTATGTGTTTCTATGTGTTTTTCTTTGCCTGCCATTGGTTTTAACGGTGTTCGACGGTGTTCGTCGAACAGTTTGACAAACAGTTCGGTGAACATACGCGTGTTCGACGAACCGAACCGAACTCGAACACTACGGAGGTGGCTCAACACTAATGCCTACCAAAAATTTTGAGGCACTCCAATGCCCCTTGGAAATGACATGGAGGTCAGAGGGCCTTAACTTAACCTTTTTTTCCATTTATAGCAACTGGGTCTCCTGTTCACTGTTGGCCTAAGCAGTGAATGGAAGGCTTTCCAAAAATTATGAGGAACTGCAATGCCCCTTGAAACAGACGTGGATTACAGCGTACTAAAAATCTTCTACCCATTCTTGGGGAGTGTGTCTCCCTTAGTTTTCACCTTTGCATTGAAAAGCAAAAGCTGACTAAAATTAGGAGGAAATGCAATGCCCGTTGGAAGAGTCGTGGAGATTAGAGGTAATTAAAAACAACATTTCAATGCCCCTTGGAAGAGCTGTGGAGTACAGAGTGGCTTAAGAAGACACTTTTAATGCCCCTTGGAAGAGACGTGGAGGTCACAGTAGCTTAACAAGATGGTCTTAATGCCCCTTGGTAGAGTGATGGAGGTCGCAGTGGAATAAAAAGACAATATCAATGCCCCGTGGAAGAAACCTGGAGGTCACCGTAGCTTATCAAGACGGTTTTAATGCCCCTTGGAAGAGCTGTGTAGTTCAGAGTGGTTTAATAAGACGGTTTTAATGCCCCTTGGAAGAGACGTGAAGGTCACAGTAGCTTAACAAGATGGTTTTAATGCCCCTTGGAAGAGTTGTGGAGTTTAGAGTGGTTTAACAAGACTGTGTTAATGCCCCTTGGAAGAGACATGGAGGTCACTGTAACTTAACAAGATGGTTTTAATGCCGCTTGGAAGAGCTGTGGAGTTCAGAGTGGTTTAACAAGACGGTGTTAATGCCCCTTGTAAGAGACGTGGAGGTCACTGTAGCTTAACAAGATGGTTTTAATACCCCTTGGTAGAGTCGTGGAGGTCGCAGTGGAATAAAAAGACAATATTAATGCCCCGTGAAAGAGACGTGAATGGTCACAGTAGCTTAACAAGACGGTTTTAATGCCCCTTGGAAGAGTGGTGGAGGTAGCAGTGGAATAAAAAGACAATATCAATGCCCCGTGGAAGAGACGTGGAGGTCACAGTATCTTAACAAGACGGTTTTAATGCTCCTTATAAGAGTGGTGGAGGTTGCAGTGGAATAAAAAGACAATATCAATGCCCCGTGGAAGAGACATGGAGGTCACAGTAGCTTAACAAGATGGTTTTAATGCCCCTTGGAAGAGTGGTGGAGGTCGCAGTGGAATAAAAAGACAATATCAATGCCCCGTGGAAGAGACGTGGAGGTTAGAGGTAATTAAAAACAACATTTAAATGCCCTTTGGAAGAGCTGTGGAGTTCAGAGTGGTTTATCAAGACGGTGTTAATTCCCCTTGGAAGAGACGTGGAGGTCACGGTAGCTTATCAAGATGGTTTTAATGCCCCTTGGAAGAGCTGTGGAGTTCACAGTGGTTTAATAAGACAGTTTTAATGCCCCTTGGAAGAGACGTGGAAGTCACAGTAGCTTAACAAGACGGTTTTATTGCCCCTTGGAAGAGCTGTGGAGTTCAGAGTGGTTTAACAAGACGGTGTTAATGCCCCTTGGAAGAGACGTGGAGGTCACAGTAGCTTAACAAGACAGTTTTAATGCCCCTTGGTAGAGTGGTGGAGGTCGCAGTGGAATAAAAAGACAATATCAATGCCCCGTGGAAGAGACATGGAGGTCACCGTAGCTTATCAAGACGATTTTAATGCCCCTTGGAAGAGCTGTGGAGTTGAGAGTGGTTTAATAAGACGGTTTTAATGCCCCCTGGAAGAGACGTGGAGGTCACGGTAGCTTAACAAGACGGTTTTAATACCCCTTGGTAGAGTGGTGGAGGTAGCAGTGGAATAAAAAGACAATATCAATGCCCCGTGGAAGAGACGTGGAGGTCACAGTAACTTAACAAGATGGTTTTAATGCCCCTTGGAAGAGATGTGGAGGTCACAGAAGCTTAACAAGACGGTTTTAATGCCCCTTGGAAGAGTGGTGGAGGTCGCAGTGGAATAAAAAGACAATATCAATGCCCCGTGGAAGAGACGTGGAGGTTAGAGGTAATTAAAAACAACATTTAAAAGCCCCTTGGAAGAGCTGTGGAGTTCAGAGTGGTTTAACAAGATGGTGTTAATGCCCCTTGGAAGAGACGTGGAGGTCACGGTATCTTATCAAGACGGTTTTAATGCCCCTTGGAAGAGCTGTGGAGTTCAGAGTCGTTTAATAAGACAGTTTTAATGCCCCTTGGAAGAGACGTGGAGGTCACAGTAGCTTAACAAGACGGTTTTATTGCCCCTTGGAAGAGCTGTGGAGTTCAGAGTGGTTTAACAAGACGGTTTTAATGCCGCTTGGAAGAGACGTGGAGGTCACAGTAGCTTAACAAGACTGTTTTAAGGCCCCTTGGTAGAGTGGTGGAGGTCGCAGTGGAATAAAAAGACAATATCAATGCCCCGTGGAAGAGATGTGGAGGTCACAGTAGCTTAACAAGACGCTTTTAATGCCCCTTGGAAGAGTGGTGGAGGTCGCAGTGGAATAAAAAGACAATATCAATGCCCCTTGGAAGAGACGTGGAGGTCATAGTAGCTTAACAAGATGGTTTTAATGCCCCTTGGAGGAGTGGTGGAGGTCGCAGTTGAATAAAAAGACAATATCAATGCCTGGTGGAAGAGACATTGAGGTCACAGTAGCTTAAAAAGACGGTTTTAATGCCCCTTGGAAGAGTGATGGAGGTCGCAGTGGAATAAAAAGACAATATCAATGCCCCTTGGAAGAGACGTGGAGGTCACAGTAGATAAACAAGACAGTTTTAATGCCCCTTGGATAAGCTGTGGAGTTCAGAGTGGTTTAACAAGACGGTTTTAATGCCCCTTGGAGGAGACGTGAAAGTCACAGTAGCTTAACAAGATGGTTTTAATGCCCCTTGGAAGAGTGGTGGAGGTCGCAGTGGAATAAAAAGACAATATCAATGCCCCGTGGAAGAGATGTGGATGTCACAGTAGCTTAACAAGATGGTTTTAATGCCCATTGGAAGAGCTGTGGAGTTCAGAGTGGTTTAACAAGACGGTTTTAATGCCCTTTGGAAGAGACGTGGAGGTCACAGTAGCTTAACAAGACGGTTTTAATGCCCCTTACAATAGCCATATAGTACAGCATCTTAAAAACATTATTCCCATTATTGGGGAGTGGGTCTCCCATAGTATTTGCTTATGCCTTCCAAGCAAAAGCTTCCAAAAATTAGGATGGAGCAACTTGCAATGCCTCTTACAAGAGCCATGCAGTACAGCATATAACAAACATTAGTCCCATTATTGGGGAGTGGGTCTCCCATAGTATTTGCTTATGCCTTCCAAGCCAAAGCTTCCAAAAATTAGGACGGAGCAACTTGCAATGCCCCTTACAAGAGCCATGCAGTACAGCATATTACAAACATTAGTGTCATTAATGGGGAGTGGGTCTCCCATAGTATTTGCTTATGCCTTCCAAGCAAAAGCTTCCAAAAATTAGGACTGAGCAACTTGCAATGCCTCTTACAAGAGCCATGCAGTACAGCATATTACAAACATTATTCCCATTATAGGGGAGTGGGCCTCCCATAGTATTTGCTTATGCCTTCCAAGCAAAAACTTCCAAAAATTAGGACGGAGCAACTTGCAATGCCCCTTACAAGAGCCATGCAGTACAGCATATTACAAACATTAGTCCCATTATTGGGGAGTGGGTCTCCCATAGTATTTGCTTATGCCTTCGAAGCAAAAGCTTCCAAATAGTATGAGGAAATGCAATGCCCGTTCGAAGAGTCGTGGAGGTCCCAGTAGCTTAACAAGACGCTTTTAATGCCCCTCAGAAGAGACATGGAGGTCAAAATGGTATAACAAGATGCTTTTAATGCCCCTCAGAAGACACGTGGAGGTCAGAGTGGAATAAGAAGACGGTTTTAATGCCCATTGGAAGAGACGTGGAGGTCAGAGTGGTATAACAAGACGCTTTTAATGCGCCTCAGAAGTGACGTGGAGGTCAGAGTGGTATAACAAGATGGATTTAATGCCCCTTGGAAGAACCATACAGTACAGCATCTAAAAAATATTATTCCCATTATTGGGGAGTGGGTCTCCCACAGTCTTTGCTTATGCCTTCCAAGCAAAAGCTGACAAAAATCAGGATGGAGGAATTTTCAATAATGGCAACACGGACCACGGTCACCCTGGTGGTATAGTGGTGGTGGAGGCTGAGGATAAGGAGAAGAGCATAAAAAAGCTGAAATGAGAAAGCATATACCCATGTGTGGGTGTGAAGCGGTGCATGGGAATACACCTCCTGAAATAACACAGTGGATTTGACTTTATGTTACTCTGCTGTCATTTGGTGGTGATGAGAAGTCTGGCCCAATCCAGCCCTTGTTCATTTTGAAAAGGGTCAGCTTGTCAGCATTGTCAGTTGACAGGTGAGTGCGCTTATCAGTTATAATTCCCCCAGCGGCACTAAAAGCAAGCTCCGATAACACGCTAGCGGCAGGGCAGGCCAGGACCTCCAAGGCATACAGAGCGAGTTCATTCCAAGTGTCCAGCTTGGATACCCAATAATTAAAAGGCACAGAGGAATCACGGAGGACACTGGTACGGTCGGCAAGGTACTCCCTCACCATCTTTTGAAACTTTCCACTCCTTGTGAGAGTACCCCGCGCCTCAGGGTTTGTCCGAAGGGAGGGTCTGAGAAAACTGTCCCAGAACGTTGACAGTGTTCCCCTGCCTCTGCTGGATTGGAGTTGCGTCTCTCTCGCATGTACGCCTTGGTTGGGCAACGAACTGTGACCTCTGCCGCTAGAGTGTTCAGATGGGAATTTTTTTAACAGTTCTGCAGCAAGGGCCTTCTGGTACTGCCCCATTTTTGTAGACCTCTCCACCTCAGGAATAAGAGAGTGAAAGTTCTCTTTGTAGCGGGGGTCTACAAGTGTCACTAACCAGTAATGACAGTCACCCAACATTTTGACAATGCGACGGTCACGGTTAAGGCAGCATTACATAAAGTCAGCCATGCGTGCCAGACTGGTAACGGGCAAGATTGCCATGTCCTCAACAAGATGACAACTGACCATGCTCTCCTTCTCCCCCCCCCTGTCCTCAGGCCGCCTACGCTGAACCGATGGTATGACACTTGTACAGGTACTACCATCTGCAGCGCATGATACCAGCTCCTGTTCTACCTCCTCCTCTCCCTCATTGTCCCCCAATGCACGTTGGGAGGAGATGAGGTTGGGCTGTGTTTAATTGCCCGCTAAGGCTTCTTGATCCATCTCATCATACTCTGGCTGCAATGCCTCCTCTTTAATTCTCTGCAGAGAGCATTGCAAAAGACAGACAAGTGGGATGCTGATACTAATGATGGCATCATCGCCACTCACCATCTTGGTGGCCTCCTCAAAGTTTGTCAGGATGGTACATAAGTCAGACATCCAGGTCCACTCCCGAGGTCTTATGTGTGGAGTCTGACCTGAATATCGATGGCCTTGTTGCAGCTGGTACTCCACAACTGCTCTCTTCTGCTCACAAATCCTTAGCATCATGTGGAGGGTAGAGTTCCAATGTGTGGGGACATCACACACCAGTCGGTGTGCGGCAGAAGCTGTAGCCGACTTGTGAAAATGAGCTGACAGGCGGCGTACTTTACGAGCAGATCTGGCAACTCGGGGTATGATTTAAGAGACCACTGAACCACGAGGTTAAGCACATGAGTCAGGCATGGTACGTGTGTGCTCTCGCCTCGCCTCAGAGCCGCCACCAGGTTACAGCCATTGTCACACACGACCATGCCTGGATGTAGGTTCAGAGGTCTCAGCCACAGATCTGCCTGCTCTTTCACTGCTTTCCACAACTCACAAGCAGTGTGAGGTTTCTCGCCTAAGCTTATGAGTTTCAGCACAGACTGTTGCCGCTTGGCGGAGGCAGTACTGCAGTGCTTCCAGCTTGTAACTGATGTGGTGATATCTGAGATGGAGGCTGAACATGAGGAGGAGGAGGAGGAGGATGATGCGCAGGAGCTGTACACTGTGGGGTAACTCTGACGGACATAGGGCCCGTAATCCTCGGTGTGGGGAGGATGTGTTCCGTCCCAAGGTCCGACTGGGTCCCGGCTTCCACTATGTTTACCCAGTGTGCCGTCAGGGAGATGTACCATCACTGGCCACAAGCACATGTCCACGCGTCCATTGTCAGGTGTACTCTCCCAGTAACTGCATTGTTGAGGGCACGGCAGATGTTTTGGGACACGTGCTTGTGTAGTGCGGTGATGGCACACCGGGCAAAATAGTGTCGGCTGGGGACCAAGTACCGAGGGACGGCCACCGCCATAAGGTTGCGGAAGGATTCCGTCTCCACCAGCCTAAAAGGCAGCATTTCCAATGCAAGCAGTCAAGAAATGTGCGAATTTAGGACTGTGGCCTGTGGGGCGTTAGCTGCGAATTTCCGCTTTCGTTCAAAGGTCTTGGATATGGACAATTGAACGCTGCGGTGGGACGTGGATGTGGACGTTGATGCTGTTTCTTGAGAAACTGCCATAACAAGTGAAGACTGAGAGGAGGGGGCATCTTTACATGCAGTATGGACAGGGGATTGCCTTGCACACACAACAGGGAATTCTATTGCACGCACAAGAGCGGAAGAAGCAGTGGTGACACCCGCTGACACTGTTCATGGACCCTGGGGTTCGCCCCACAAAGTCGGGTGCTTTGCTGCCATGTGCCTGATCATGCTGGTGGTGGTCAGCCTGGTATTTTTGTCACCCCTGCTAATGCTGGCATGGCAGGTGGTACAAATGGCCTTTTTGGGGTTATCAGCGGAGTCTTTAAAAAAATTCCAGACTCTGGAAGACCTACTGCTTTTACTGGCAACGTCCCTTGTATTGGTGTTACGGGGATCGGTTGCCCGCCTTCTGTCTGTGGCCACAACACTGCTTCTTCCTGCCTGTTGGGGTACTTGACTCCCTCCTCCTGTGTGCTGCTGGCCTCACTCTGCATGTCTTCCTGCCACGTTTGGTTAGTTACTAGGTCATCCACCACCTCCTCCTCTTCCACTTGCGCACCACGATGCTCCTCCTCACTTCCTGGCAATTGTGTCTTGTCATCGTCCATCTCTTGTGACAAACTGCCAGCGTCGACATCCTGTGGCCATGGCTGTACAAATATTTGGGCATCGCTACATGGGATCTCCTCTTCCACCACTTCAAGCGGAGCAGGCGAGGGGCACAAATATGGAAATGGACCAGTGAACAGCTCTTCAGAGTGTCCAAGTGTGGGATCAGTTGCTGTCTGACGACACTCGGCATGGTGGGAGGAAGGAGCATCAGGGTGAGGAGGAGTATACAGTCGAGACTGACGGCTACTAAGAGTTGACCGTGTGGAAGACAGACCGGAGGTGGTGGTGCCCAGGTAACAGGAAGTATTATCTGCTATCGAATTAATAACCTGTTCACACTGATCAGTTCGCAATACTGGTGTTGTTCTGTGCTTCCCTAGTAATTCGGTCAAGAAGTGGGAGCGAGAAGATGTGGCTGTTGGTTGTGGCACATTTTCACCTTGTCCACGGCCCCATCCTCTGCACGCACCATCACCAGAACGTCCACTTCCACTTCCCTTGCCACGCGTCTTGCCCATTGTAAAGGAAGTAAAATAGCTTACACTTGCACTATCAATGGAAAAAGTGTAATAAAAAGTAGATTAGAACTGTGGAAGAGGAAAACCACAGTTCTATTTCTCTGGCCTACACCTGACTCTTTTAAACAATCAGAACAATCAGGGAGAAACTATTACTGTTTTTCTTTACGGAAAAAATACCAAAATCTGAATAATAGAGATTTTTTACCGTGGAATGGCAAAACCACAGTTATTGTTTACTGGGGTATACCATAAAATTTTAAATATATATATTTGCTGTTGAACAGTGAGCAAAACATTCAAACTGTTTATTTTTTTTAGATAAAAACTACCCAAAAATGGATAATGCCGAGATTTGACCCGTGGAACTGCAAAACCACACTTGGATTTGTCGGGCCTACAACAGACTATTTTCAACAGATATATTTTTGTGTCAGAACAGTCAGGAGACACTACTGGATTTTTTTAAGGCAAAAAATGCGAAAAACAGGATAATAGAGATTTTTTACCGTGGAACAGCAAAACCACAGTTATAATTTACTGGTGTATACCAGACTTTTTAAAATATATATATTTGCGGCTGAATAGTGAGCGATGCACTCAAACTGTTTTTTTTTAGATATAAAAGGCCCAAAACTTAATAATACAGAGATTTGACCCATGGAACTGAAAAACCACACTTGGATTTGTCGGGCCTACAACAGACTATTTTCAACTGATATATTTTTGTGTCTGGACAATCAGGGAGACACGATTAATTTTTTTTTTTTACGGCAGAAAATGCGAAAAGAAGGATAATAGAGATTTTTTACAGTGGAATAGCAAACCCACAGTTATAATTTACTGGTGTATACCAGACTTTTTTAAATATATATATTTGTGGCTGAACAGTGAGCGACACACTCAAACTGTTTTTTTTTAGATACAAAAGGCCCAAAACTGGATAATACAGAGATTTGACCCTTGGAACTGCAAAACCACACTTCTGTTTCTGTGGCCTATACCAGACTCTTTTCAACAGATATATTTGTGTCTGAAAAATCTGAGACACACTTTTTTTTTTGGGGCGGACACCAATAGGTTAATAAGATGGGTATTTGTACAGTGTGAAGGGGAAAAAAAAGAGGATTTAGATGAAAAAAAAGGATTTTTACTGGCCCCCGAGACCTGGAGCTAAGTCTAGCAATTTCAGAAACAGGAGCACACATGACTGTAATGCAGCGTTTGCTGGTATAACCACTACGTCTCCTATATAGCCTGCCTGCCTGCCTGCCTGATATCTGGGATGGATATTAGTCCTGAGAAGGACTGTTTGTTTGATCTGGAAGCCTTTAAAGATCATACACTAACTGTTTCACAGGATAAATCTCTCCCTAGCTCAGCAGCGCTGTTCCTACACTGTCTAATCCGGAGCAACTGTGTCCAAGATGGCGGCGCCCGGTTTTAAATACTAGAGTTGACGCTGTGCGGCCAGCCAATCACTGTAATGCCCACAAACAACATGGCTGCAGCATTACAGTGACTGGCTGGCAATCCCTGCATGTTCATTGGCTCTGTAAAGAGCGCTAAACATGCAGGGTGGAGACCCGAGCTCCTGCGCGAGTAACCCGGAAATGCTCGGTGCTCGCCGAACATCCCGAGTAGCGTGATGCTCGAGCGAGTACCGAGCAGTGTCAAGCATGCTCGCTTAACACTAATTATTCATAGAAAGGAAGAAAAACCCAATGACTCATTCAAACCTCACAAAGCCATGGTGTCAAGGTTGAAGATCCATCTGGCCTCTTTCTGGGCCAGAATTTTCCCCCCATTTCCTCCACGGGATCCTAATTGGAGGATATCTATCCCACTCACCCTCAGAGATTTTGGATCGCAATTTTGTTTGCGCCGAAAGTGACGTGGGAGAGTCCTAAGTTCCTGGAGGTCGGTCACTGACCTGGCTGCACAAATGTCACGCACTTGCTCCCGTACTCTCACCCTCAGCTCTCTAGTGGTCAAGCCAATGTAAATTAATTGGCAAGCACACGTGGCATAGTAGATTAAATATGTGGAGCCGCATGAGATGTAACTGCGGATCTCAAATTCACGGGAGCCATCAGATGAGGTGAAGGAAACAGAGCGCACAACATTCGCGCACGCCAGGCAGTGACCGCATGGGATGAACCCCTCCACGGGTCCGCGGGATCGGAAGGGATTAGTAGGTGGGGGGACATAGTGGCTGGAAACCAATAGGTCCCCCAAATTGTTGGCTTTGCCAGGAGTCATTAAAGGATAATCTCCAATGTGGTCACGCAGGGAGGGCTCCGCACTGAGGACCCCCCAATTTCGGGAGAAGATCTGCCGCATCGCCTCCCACTCATGGTTGAAGGTGTAGATGTAGCGGACCTACCCCGAATTGTTCTTCTTGTCCTTGGGAATGGGGTAGAACAAGCGGTTACGCGAGGTATCTCGTGCCCTCCAATAGCCACGGCCGATGCACCTGTTGCTGTACCTTTGGTTTTTAAGGCAGTAAGATCAGCCGCCTGTTTTTCAAATTGAGAATCAGAGGAGCAGATACTCCTCATCCTCAGGAACTGTCCGATTGGGACTGCCCTAATAGTCGATATATGATGTGCAGAGGAGGCATGAACCAGGGAGTTGACTGCCGTTGGTTTACGGAATACATCAGTCTGGATGCAACAATCATTGTCAACCTGCAGAGAGATGTCCACAAAGGGCATTGTTTGTTGATAGTAAGTATACGTCAACTTAATACCCCATTCATTAAGGTTTAACCTCCTCATGAATTCATCGAGCTCCTCCACTGTACCCTGCCAAAGAAATAAAACATCATCTATGTACCTGAGCCACGTCACGAACCGGTCCACGTCCTGCACGCCCTCGCAGCCAAAAATTTTCCTCTTCCAAGTGCCCAGGAAGAGGTCGGCATATGAGGGCCGCAGGCCACCCCCATTGCCATGCCGCGCCTCTGTAGGTATACCACATCTTTAAAAAGAAAATAATTGTGATGGAGGACAAAGTAGAGGAGCTCGAGGAGAAAATCACGTGATGGGCCGTCCCACCGCCAAAACGAGATTATGCTTAATGCAGGCATACAGGCTATCAACATCGGCCGTGACCATGAGAGTGCTCTCATCCACAAGGACAGCATCGACCCACCTAAGGACATCTGTCATGTCTTTAATGTAGGAGGACGACTTATCCGTGTACATGAAAGAATGAATGGGGCCATGTATCGTGAGATTTTGAATACAAAACTCCTTCCATCAGCAAGGGCATTGAAGATGAAACATGGCTGAGTCTTTCAGCATGACAATGATCCCAAGGACACCACCAGGGCAACGAAGGAGTGGCTTCGTAAGCAGCATTTCAAGGTCCTGGAGAAGCCTAGCCAGTCTCCAGATCCAAACTATAGAAAACCTTTGGAGGGAGTTGAAAGTCCCTGTTGCCCAGCGACAGCCCCAAAACATCACAGCTCTAGAGGAGATCTGCATGGAGGAATGGGCCAACATACCAGCAACAGTGTGTGCCAACCTAGTGAAGACTTTGACCTATGTCATTGCCAGCAAAGGATATATAAAAAATTATTGAGATGAACTTTTGTAATTGACCAAATACTTATTTTCCACCAAAATTTAAAAAAAAAATTCTTTCCAAAACAGACAATGCAATTTTCAGGATTTAGTTTTCTCATTTTGTATCTCATAGTTGAGGTCTACCTATGATGACAATTACTGGCCCCTCTCATCTTTTTAAGTGTGAGAACTTGCACAATTGGTGGCTGACTAAATACTTTTTTCCCCACTGTATATGGAAAAATTATGGCTATCAAAATATGGGGATGCAAGAACTTCTTTTTGAAATACAAGGAGTCTTTTAGTGAGTGGCAGCAGCCAAACAAAAGAAATAATATAAATCTGGTATAGCTGTTATCGCACCGACCTGAATAATAAAGTCGCCTAAATACTAGTGATGAGCGAGCACTAAAATGCTTGGGTACTCGTTGCTCTGGTCAAGCAAATTGGAATGCTCGAGTGCTCGGTCAGAGTAACGAGCCCAATGTAAGTCTATGGGAAACTTGAACATTTTTCTGACCCCCCCCCCCCGGCGGGAACAGTGCTCAACTGACAAGGGAACAGCATGAGGAAGACCCCTGAAAGTATTTCTGACTCCCAGGTCAATGATGTTTTCAGAGGTATTACGCCACTTTTGTGGACACAATAAAACATACAGAAACAAAACCAAAATGGATTTTCCGGGGAAAAATGTTGAGGAACATCCTTTCCAGGGTAATGACTTGAATATAAACCAAAATAAATAACTAAAAACAAAAATGCTCCTCCACACCTTGGACTATGTCACACATAGCTTTTTGATGTGCTTTTGCACTTTTTGCATTGCTTTCAATTGTGACAAATGCATTAAACGGGAAATGTCATTTTAACATTTTACAACCTTATCTGGCCATGTGGTGTGTGAAACATCATCAAACACATCCTGTTTCATTTATGAAGGAGGGATTGTGAAAGTCACAAACACTATTTTTACAGCCTTATTATTCTTAAAGGGCCAGCAGTCGGCTAAGCTTCATTGTTCCCATTATTAAAGAGTGGGTCTCCTCTACTGTTATTGCGTATGCAGTGACTGCAGGGGCTGCCAAAAATTTGGATGCACCCCAATACCCCTCTGAACCGACATAGAGGAGGGTCTCAGTAAAAAAAGTGTTCCCATTATAAAGGAGTGGGTCTCCTATAGTGGTAATGCCCATGCTGTGACTGCAAGGGCTGCAAAATTTGGGAAAAACCCCACTAACCATTTAAAGACACATAGTGCTGGGCCACAGTAACGAGTATGACATTTCCCATTGGAAAGGAGAGGGTCTGCTATACAGTTATAGGGTATGCAGTGAGTTCAACGGCTGCCAAAATTTAGGAAAAACCCCACTAACAATTTAAAGACACATAGAGCTGGGCCATAGTAATGACATGTTTCCATTAGGGTCTGCTATCCAGTTATAGGGTATGGAGTGAGTCCAACGGCTGACAAAATTTAGGAGAAACCCCAGTAACATTTAAAGACAAATAGAGCTGTGGCCACAGTAACGACATGTTCCCATTAGAAAGAATAGGGTCTGCTATACAGTTAGAGGGTATACGGTGAGTCCAACGGCTGCCAAAATTTAGAAAAAAAAACACTAACAATTTAAAGACACATAGAACTGGGCCACAGTAATGACATGTTCCCATTAGAAAGGAGAGAGTCTGCTATACAGTTAGAGGGTATGCAGTAAGTCCAACAGCTGCCAACATTTTTGACAAACCCTACCAAAAATTTAAAGACACATAGAGCTAGGCCACAGTAATGATATGATCCCATTAGAAAGGAGAGGGTTTGCTATCCAGTTATAGAGTATGCAGTGAGTTCAACGACTGCCAAAATTTATGAAAAACCCCACTAACAGTTTAAAGACACATGGAGATGGGCTACAGTAAGGAGTAAGACATGTTCCAATTAAAGAGGAGTGATTCTTCCATACTGTTTGCCTATGGAGTGAATGCAATGGCTGCCAAAAATGTGGAGGAATTCCAGTGTCCCTTGCAAGAGACGTAGAGGTCGGATGGTCTCTTGAAATCAATGTTCCCATTATGAGGAAGTGGGTCTCCTATACTGTTTGCCTATGTTGTGAATGCAATGGCTGCCAAAATTTGGAGGAACTCCAATGCCCCTTGCAAAAGATGTAGAGGTCGGAGGGCCTCCTGAAAACAATGTTCCCATTATTAAGAAGTGGGTCTACTAAACGTTTTGCCTATGCAGTGAATGCACCGGCTGCCAAAAATTTGGAGGAACTCCAATGCCCCTTGCAAGAGACGTAGAGGTTGGAGGGCCTCCTGAAAACAATGTTCCCATTAGTAGGAAGTGGGACTCCCATACTGTTTGCCTATGCAGTGAATGCAACGGCTGCGAAAAATTTGGAGGAGCTTCAATATCCCTTGCAAGAGATGTAGATATGGTGATATGGTAGATATGGTGGTGATAAGGAGGATGTGGAGGATGAGGAGAAGGAGGAAGACAAGTGCAAATAGACAAAATCAGGAAGCATATAGCCATGTCTGGGTGTGAAGACAGAGGTGCAAGGGAATAAATGTAGACCTCCCAAAAAAAACAGTATATTTGAGTTTATGTTATGCTGCTATCATTCGTTTGTGTTGAGGGCTGGTCCAATCGAGCCCTTGTTCATTTTTATAAGAGTCAGCCTGTCAGCATTTTAAGCTGACAGGCAGATGCGCCTATCGGTTATAATTCCACTGGCTCTGACAAAACGCTAGCAGAAGGGCAGTAGAGAGGTGGAGAGAGCCAGTTCATGCTACATTTCCAGCTTGGATACCCAATAATTATAAGGCATGGAGGATGTTGCTGCGGTCGGCAAGGTACTCCCTCACCATCTTATGAAACTTTTCCCTCCTTGGGAGAATACCCCACCCCTAAGGGCCTGTGCAATGGGAGGGTTTGAGAAAACTGTCCCAGAACTTTGACAGTGTTCCCCTGCCTCTGCTGGATTGCATTTGTGTATCTCTCACCTGTACTCCTTGGTTGTCCAATGAACTGTGATCTCTGCCACCAACATTCTCAGAATTTTTTAAATAATTCTGCCACAAGGGCCTTCTCTTACTGCACCTTTTTATTAGGCCTGTCCTGCAAGGGAAACAGAGAAAGAAAATTCTCCTTGTATCGTGGGTCTAAAAGTGTCACCAACCAGTAATGACTGTCACCTAAAATTTGGACAACGCGATGGTCACGGGAAAGGCAGCGTAAAATAAACTCAGCCATGTGTGCCAGACTGCAAAGAGGCAAGATTTCAGTGTCCTCACTAAGAGGACGACTGACCATGATCTCCTCATTCTCCAGCTCCTCCTCTTCCTTCTTCTATCTGTCCTCAGGTCATCCACGCTGAACAGATGGTATGACAGTTGTGCAGGTAGTACCATCTAGAGCGCAGGAAACTAGCACCTGTTCTTCCCTCTCCTCCTCCTCCTCTTCCTCATTGTCACCCAATCCACATTGGGATGAGATGAGGCTGGGCTGTGTGTAATCACCCTGTATGGTTCCTTGCTCCATCTCATCCTGCTCCGCCTGCAATGAATTCTCTTTAATTGCGAGCAAGGAGCATTTCAGAAGATGGAGAAATGGGATGGTGATGCTAATTATGGCATCATCACTGCTCCCCATCTTGGTGGAGTCCTCAAAGTTTTGGAGAATGGTACATATGTGTGACATCGATGTCCACTCCTGAGGTCTTATGTGTGGAGTCTAAACTGAATATTGACAGCCTTGTTGATGCTGGAAGTCAACAACTGTCCTGTTCTGCTCACAAATCCTCCCCAACATCTGCGATGTAGAGTTCCAACACGTGGGACATTGCAGAACAGTCGATGAACTGGAAGCTGCAAATGCTGCTGAAGCACTGCAAGGGCGGCGGTAGCTGTGGCTGACTTTCTAAAATGGGCACACAGACGGCGTTCTTTGACAAGCAGATACATCATATCTGGGTAGGTTTTGAGAAACTGCTGAACCACGAGGTTAAGCACATGGGTCAGGCATGGTATGTGTGTGAGCTCGCCTCACCTCAAAGCCGCCACCAGGTTATGGCCATTGTCACACACGACCATGCTTGGCTGTAGGGTCAGCGGTGTCAGCCACAGATATTCCTGCTCTTTCAGAGCTGTCCACAACTCTTCAGCGTTGTGTGGTTTGTCACTTAAGCATATTAGCTTCAGCACAGCCTGTTGCCGCTTGGCCGAGTCAGTGCTGCAGTGCTTCCAGCTTGCGACTGACGTGGTCATTTCAGAGATGGAGGCTGAAGAGGAGGAGGAAGAGGAGGTGCAGGAGTTGTAGACTGTGGGGGCAACCCTGAATGACCCAGGGTCCGCAATCCTCGGCGTCATGAGGACGTGTTCCATCCCAAGGTCCGACTGGGTCCCGGCTTCCACTATGTTAACCCAGTGTGCCGTCAGTGAGATGTAGCATATAGTGTTGAGCAACCCCAATAGTGTTAGGGTTCGGTTCGTTGAACACCGGCATGTTCGCCGAACGCTTCGTCTAACGGTTCGTCGAACACCGTTAAAACCAATGGCAGGCAAACAAAAACACATAGAAAACACCTTCAAACATGTCCAAAAGCTGACAAACTGCTCAGAAGACACAACTAACACGTGGAAAAGAGACAAGTACATATAGTCATGCGAAAAGAAAAGAGGTGGAGGAGTAAAAGGAGGAGGAGACACAGATATAGGCATGTCATGCCCTTCTGATATCAAGAAAGTCTGGAGTAAAAATCTAAAATCAGCCTACCAACACCCAGATGTCGTGACAAGAAAATTAAAAAAAGAAATATCTTTAGGTAGAATGGCGGTTCCATTCAGAAAACTTTCCTTACAAGACTTGGTGGTATCCCCATTGGGAGTCGTGCCAAAAATGGAACCCAATACATTCAGACTAATCCACCATTTGTCAAATCCAAGGTGCAGGTCAGTAAACGACAACATCGACACGGAACCAAGTACAGTTGTATATACTGTACCTCCTTTGACAAGGCAATCAGGCGGGTCAAGAAGTTGGGAAGGGGCACCCTAATGGACAAAACAGACATTGAGGGGGCGTTCCAGTTACTTACCACCTGTGCCTCTGAATAGTGTCGGCCTATTGGGCCGCTTCTGGGAAGGAGTATACTATATAGATTGCTGTTTGCCCATGGGGTGCTCCAGATCCTGCTCACTATTTGAGGTGTTTAGTTGCTTCCTCGAATGGGTCGTCATGGACGTTTCTAAGGGGGCACATATTATCCATTACCTCGACGACTTCTTATGCCTGGGCCCAAAAGATTCGCCACAGTGTGAATACACTCGATAGTCCACCTGTGAGAAGGAGAGAGCTGGAGGGAGAGTGGACACCACAAAGCCAAGGGGTTAGATGGAGAACGGAAGAAGGAAAGAGGGCGAGACAGGTAAGGGAGTACGGTGGAAGGCCGAACTGAGCTCCCCCACATTCCTGCTGGGCGGGGAACAGCCCTGGGAAGAAAAGCCGCTTGCTCAACCCTTTGAGGTTACGAGTGGAAGCGGGCAAAGGGACTACGCTGGAGTGCAAAGCCGACACGGCCAGGCCGCTCCTGCCCGTGCAAGCTCCGTGTCGCCGGGTTTGTGCCAGAGCCATGGTGGACCCTGATGGCCAGCCCCCCTCTCCCAATGCTTGTGTCTGTTCGCTGGTGGGTCGAGACCCCCCCGCGGTGGAGGCAGGTCAAAGCTCTATAATTTAAATTGGCTATGTAATTTGAATGAGTACACTTTAAATCCTTTTACAAGGATCTAATGGAGGGCAAGTCTGGTGCCAGCAGCCGCGCTAATTCCAGATCCAGTAGCGTCCACTAAAGCTGCTGCATTTAAAAAGCTTTTATAAGCATCGAGTTTGGCGGTCCGCCGCAAGGCATGCTACCGCCAGTCCCAGCCCCTTTGCCTTGGGGTGCCTTCCCGATGCTCTTGACTGAGTGTCCCGGGGGCCCGAAGCGTTTCCTTTGAAAAAATTAAGTGTGCAAAGCACAGGTGGCATAGCTTGTTTAACAGCTGGGCTACTCCGCTGACTAGCAGACACTGCTACTAGACCCAAAGTATTGCCTGGGCTAGTTGCAGTTAAAAATTTGTAATTAGATCTACAGGCGGTGTAGCTTGCTTCAGATGGGCTACTCCACTGACTACGAGACAAAGCTACTAGCCCAAAAGGATTTCCTGAGTTAGATGTAGTAAAAAATTGTTATTAGATACACAGGTAGTGTAGCTTGCTTCAGATGGGCTACTCCGCTCACTACGAGACACTGCTACTAGCCCAAAATGATTGGCTGGGTTACATGAAGTAAAAAATTGTTCTTAGATAAACAGGCTGTGTAGCTTGCTTCACAGCTGGGCTACTACACTGACTAGCAGACACTGAAGCTTTGGAGCAGACCCCTGATTCCCAGGCTACAGTATGAGTAAATAGCTCTGCAGACTTAAAAATCTGTGTTACCCCAAGTCATAGTGTATGTAGTTTCTTACAGTTAAAAAGGGGGGGGGGTGACCCGACCCACCTGGAATTGATGATGCCAACGTCATGTAAAACACAGCAAGGGGTCTCCAAAAAGAGTCTCCATTTTTTCCAAAAATTGTGGCACAGACACCACTTAAGTGGCATCAATTGCCCCAGAGTTGCTTAAAATGGTTGGTGAGGTGATATTCCAAAATCCTCAAGCTTTTAGTCTCCCCAGGATGACACAGGGGTAGAAAAGTCCTTGCGGATCCATGATTTGTTCATCTTTATGAACGTGAGTCTGTCTGCATTCTCAGTGGACAACCGCATGCGCTTATCTGTCAGCACACCACCAGCAGCGCTGAACACACTTTCAGAGAGAACGCTGGCTGCGGGGCACGACAAGATCTCCAAGGTGTGAGCGGCGAGCTCAGGCCATTTTTCCAGATTGGAAGCCCAAAATGAGCAAGGGTCCAATGACACAGTCATGGCTTCGATGTTCACTTGGAGATACTCTTGTAGCATCCTCTCTAGGCGTTGACTATGTGTCAGACTTCTTGTCTCCTGTGGCCTTGCAAGGTATGGTCTAAAAAATTGGTGAAACGATTCCACAAAATTGCTGTTACCAGCAGATACAGTGTTACTGTTACGGTTTGAGTGATGAAGACTCAACAGTCCCACGGTTGGCAAGTTAGAACTGTGAGATTCACTACGTGCACCACTGGTGTTTTGTGGAAAAGTATATGTAAGATTCTGTAACAGCCTCTGCTGATACTCCAACATGCATGAATCCCTTTCTATGGCAGGAATTATTTCTGCAAATTTACTTTTGCACCGGGGATCTAAGAGTGTGGCAACCCAGTAGTCGGGATTATTTCGAATTCTGACAATCCGAGGGTCATGTTGCAAGTAGTGCAGCAAGAAGGCACTCATGTGTCTTGCGCATCCTGGAGGACCAAGTCCTTTTTGTGTTGGTGGCGAGGTAAGAATCATTCTTCCTTCTTCTGCCCTCTCCCCCCAACCTCGCACAACAGAAATGTGATCAAGGTCTCTCTCATCTGATGAGTCTTCCATGCCCATCGCCAGTTTGTCATCCACTTCTTCCTCGGCTCCTGCACCTTCCTCAACAGTTTGGCTGCTACCATGCACCCTCGTTAATCCCTCTCCCCCACCCTCCCATGCCTGCCGCTTTGGTGCTGCCGATCGTCTGGACCTTGGAGATGTTATCCCTTCCGCATACGACTCCTCCTGTACTTCCTCCCCCTCCTCTTGTCTCACCACCTGACTCCGAATACTGTTTAAAGTGTGCTCCAGCATGTTAATTACCGGAATAGGCATGCTGATAGTGGCATTGTCAGCACTAAAAATCTTTGTCGCCATTTCAATACTGTGCAGAAGGGTGCATAGGTCCCTGATCTGAGACCACTACTGCAGCGTGATTTGCCCCACCTCTGGATCTCGTTGGCCCAGGTTATACATCTTAACGTAATGTACCAGGGCTCGTCGGTGCTGCCACAGTCGCTGCAACATGTGCAGAGTTGAATTCCATAGTGTCGGCACATCGCATTTCAGCCTGTGAACTGGCAAGCCCAACGACTTCTAAAGAGATGTAAGTCGTTAAGCTGCGGGATGTGAACAGCGGAAGAGAGCACACAGGGACCGTGCCCTCTGCAGAAGGCCATCTAGTTCGGGATAGTTGGCTAAAAATTGCTGGACAACCGGGTTCAACACGTGAGCCATACAAGGCACGTGTGTGACATTGCCCCGGCGAAGGGCCGCACCCAGGTTTGCAGCATTGTCACACACGGCCTTCCCTGGCTGCAGGTTCAGTGGAGACAGCCATTCATGAAACTCGGTCTCCAGAGCAGACCACAACTCCTCAGCTGTGTGACTCACATTTCCCAGACATTTCAAAGTAAACACCGCCTGATGCTGTTGAGCCCTGCTGCCAGCATAGTAAGGAGGTGTGCAGGATTCCTTCTGTGCAGTTAGAACGTGGGTGGCATTACCAGACAGGCTTTGGATGCAAGGTGGAGGACAGAGAGGGGGTTGAGGAGGCTGAAGCAGTGAAGGAACTTCTAGATAAAGAGGATTGACGCACAACTCGCGGGGACGGCAAGACTTGTACAGCAGCCCCTTGTTCTTCGGTCACCATAGTTACCCAGTGCCCAGTCAGCGACATGTAACGCCCCTGTCCATGCCTACTCGTCCAAGTGTCTGTGGTGAAATGCACCCTGTCACACACAGAGTTTCTCAAGGAAGCGGTGATGTTGAGTGAGCATGCTGGTGTAGCACAGGCACAGCTTTCTTTGAAAAGTAGTGGCGACTGGGCATCTGGTACTGGGGCAATGCAATGGACATAAGGTCTCGAAAATCCTCCGTGTCTACCTGGCGGAAAAGCAGCATTTCTGTAGCCAACAGCTTGCAGATCGTGAAATTCAACCTCGTAGCTTTGTCATGGCTAGGAGGATATGTCTTTTACTTGTCCATATCTGAGGGACCGAGGGCTGGCTGTTGTGCTTAGACGGGGTTGAGTATGGTATCCCCGGAAAACTGCTGGTCTGTGAGGAAGATTCAGGCGGACATGTTATGTTGCCTTGATCCAAAGGTGGTGCTCTCGATGTCGGAGAGTGCTCAACACTAGCAGGTGTTTCCACTTCCAAATGAACTGACGACCTGCCAATCACTCTGGCTGTTGTGGGTAAAGAGGTGGCAGGTCTGCATCCAAAACATGAGTGACTGCTGTCCCCCCAGTCACAGAGGATAAAGAGGCCGCGGATGCACAAGATGGGGCAGACGGTGGTTGGCCCGGCCCGCTAGGCCGCATTGTAGCACAGTGAGCTTCCCACTGCAACTTATGCTTCATGTCCATGTGACGGTTCATGCATGAAGTACTCAAACTATGGATTTTTTTGCCTCTACTTAGCTTTTGGTGACAAATGTTACAGATAACAAAATGCCCAGTCTATGCAAGGCTTAGAGCCCATGCGACCTGAAGAGCAACCACGACTTGTGGTAAGAGGCAGAGTGGTGGTTGAGGATGCAGTTGTTGACGTGCTTCCAGTACTCCATCTCTGTCCAGGAAGGGGTAACTTAACCTCGTTGTCACTAGCATCCTCCTCCACCTCCTCTGCTGACCTCATCGACTGGCTGACTGTGGGTGGACAGTAAGTGGGATCTCCAACCTCGTCATCATCACCCTGTGTGTTCTCACACCCGTCATCCTCAGAGCCATCCTCTTCCTGTCCTGACAGAAAAGTCAAGTTGTCGCTCCAATCAGGTATCTGAGTCTCGTCATCTTCTTCCTCATTGTCTCCACCAACAGGAGTTACAGCTTGGGAATGAGGGTCTACATTATGCTCAGAACCTTCTTCATCTGGGCTTGGATCCGACTCATAAACATTCTGTGCATCAGTGCAGATCATTTCCTCATGTGGATTCACAGAAGCTCTGGAGCAGACCTCTGATTCCCAGGCAATAGTATGAGTAAACAGCTCTGCAGACTCAACCATCTGTGTTACCCCATACTCAGACGGGCAGCTGGAGACTTTGGAGCTGTGAGGAAGCAAGTGCGATTGGGTGACACCTCTGGGGACTGGAGTATTTGTGAAGTTGTAGTTGAGGTGGTGGAGAGCCCACTTGAAGGAGCACTTGATATCCGTTGAAGCACCTGCTGTTTTTGTGCCTCATCTGAATTTGTGGCGATGGGCGTGTCCGTAAGAAAGGGATCATATCACATTTTCCACGAACAGAAGTAGACATCTTAGTTTGGCTGGAAGATGGTCTTTCTTCTACAGATGTTACTGTTGCTTTAACACCTACCCTACGGACACAGCCATTTTTTCCCTTTCCAACACGCCTATTTCCCTTTCCACCAGCCGCAGGCCTTTTGCCACTCATTTTGGTGGTTAACTAATTGGCAACTCTGTAGTTGTTTTCACAAACAACGATGGATGAAAACCGAGCAGAGCTGAGTGGCCAAACTGTGGTACTAGCCCAAAAGGATTGGCTGTGTTAGATGCAATAAAACAATTTTATTAGATACACAGGCGGTGTAGCTTGCTTCACAGCTGGGCTACTCCAATGACTACCAGACACTGCTACTAGGCCCAAAAGGATTTCCTGGGTTAGATGCAGTAAAAAATTATAATTAGATACAGAAGCGGTGTAGCTTCCTTCACAGGTGGGCTACTCCGCTGACTACGAGACACTGCTACTTTGCCCAAAAGGATTTACTGGGTTAGATGCAGTAAAAAATTGATATTAGATACACAGGTGGTGAAGCTTGCTTCAGATGGGCTACTCCACTGACTATCAGACAATGCTACTAGGCCCAAAAGGATTTCCTGAGTTAGATGCAGTAAAAAATTAGAATTAGATACACAGGCGCTGTAGCTTCCTTCACAGGTGGGCTACTCCGCTGACTACCAGACACTGCTTCTAGGCCCAAAAAGATTTCCTGGGTTAGATGCACCAAAAAATTAGAATTAGATACATGAGCGGTGTAGCTTCTTTCACAGGTGGGCTACTCTGCTGACTACGAGACACTGCTACTAGGCCCAAAAGGATTTACTGGGTTAGATGCAGTAAAAAATTGTTATTAGATACACAGGTGGTGTAGCTTGCTTCAGATGGGCTACTCCACTGACTACCAGACACTACTACTAGGCCCAAAAGGATTTCCTGGGTTAGATGCAGTAAAAAATTAGAATTAGATACATAGGCGGTGTAGCTTCCTTCACAGGTGGGCTACTCCGCTGACTACCAGACACTGCTACTAGGCCCAAAAGGATTTCCTGGGTTATATGCAATAAAAAATTAGAAATAGATACACAGGCGGTGCAGCTTCCTTCACAGGTGGGCTACTCCGCTAACTACGAGACACTGCTACTATGCCCAAAAGGATTTACTGGGCTAGATGCAGTAAAAAATTGTTTTTAGTTACACAGGTGGTGTAGCTTGCATCTGATGGGCTACTCCACTGAATACCAGACACTGCTGCTAGGCCCAAAAAGAATTCCTGGGTTAGATGTAGTAAAAAATTAGAATTAGATACACAGGCGGTGTAGTTTCCTTCACAGGTGGACAACTCTGCTGACTACGAGACACTGTTACAAGGCTCTAAAGGATTTACTGGGTTAGATGCAGCAAAAACTTAGAATTAGATACACAAACGGTGTAGCTTCCTTCACAGGTGGGCTACTCTGCTGACTACGAGACACTGCTACTAGGCCCAAAAAGATTTCCTTGGTTAGATGCAGTAAAAAATTAGAATTAGATACAAAGGTTCTGTAGCTTCCTTCACAGGTGGGCTACTCCGCTGACTACCAGAAACTGCTACTAGGCCCAAAAGGATTTACTGGGTTAGATGCAGCAAAAAATTAGAATTAAATACACAAACGGTGTAGCTTCTTTCACAGGTGGGCTACTCTGCTGACTACGAGACACTGCTACTAGGCCCAAAAAGATTTCCTTGGTTAGCTGCAGTAAAAAATTAGAATTAGATACACAGGCGCTGTAGCTTCCTTCACAGGTGGGCTTCTCCGCTGACTACGGGACACTGCCATTATGCCCAAAAGGATTTACTGGGTTAGATGCAGTAAAAAATTGTTATTAGATACACAGGTGGTGTAGCTTGCTTCAGATGGGCTACTCCACTGACTGCCAGACACTGCTACTATGCCCAAAAGGATTTCCTGGGTTAGATACAGTAAAAAATTGTTATTGGATTCAAAGGTGGTGTAGTTTGCTTAAGATGGGCTACTCCACTGACTACCAGACACTACTACTAGGCCCAAAAAGATTTTCTGGGTTAGATGCAGTAAAACATTAGAATTAGATACACAGGTGGTGTAGCTTCATTCACAGGTGGGCTACTCCGCTGACTATGAGACACTGCTACTATGTCCAAAAGGATTTACTGGGTTAGATGCTACAGGTGGTGTAGCTTGCAACACAGATAGGCTATTTCAATGACTAACAGACAGGCCCAAAAGGATTGGCTGAGCTACATTTTACCAAATGCTGTGAAAAACACTTGCACAGCACTGGCACAGGCCTGCCTGGCACAAAGTGCTATGAACTGCTGTAACCTAGCCCTCAAAAGGGCTGCAATTAGAACTAGTCCCTACTCCCTAAACCTATCTCACTATGTAACTGGAAATTCACTCGCAGTTCACACAGTTATACTGTATAGCGCCCACAGCAGCAGCGGTGCCATCTAACACTCAGCTGCAGCAGTGAGAAAATGGTGGCGACAGGGAAAATGGCTGGGACTTATAGGACAAGGACATGTGACATACACACCCAATGACACATGCCCTTGCTTGTGTGAAAAAAAAGCACTTTGGTGCGTGTGTGCGCTGCTGATAGGCTGACAGACTGCACCGCCCTACTGTAAATGCGGGAAAGAAAAAAAAAATGGAGATCGGAATTATTTCTGCAGAGATCCATCCAATGCCCCTCCCCCCGCCCACTCTACACTGAAACTGTCTATTAACATTGATTAACAGTATTACTGTGAAAAAATCCAGTTACGCTTTTGGAGCACGAACAGTTATTGAACATAACCTCGAACAGCCGAATTATTTGCAAATCGTTCGAGTTCGTCGAACGAGTCGAACTCCGCCCAAAACTGCTCGAATTTGAGATTGGCGAACAGTTTGAGTCGAACACCGCTCATCTCTTTTACCATCCCTGCCCACAAGCACTTGTCCTCGTGTCCGTGGTTAGGTAGACTTTTCCAGTAACTGCGTTGTTGATGGCATAGCTAATGTTGTAGGACACGTGCTCGTGTAATGCGGGGACAGCACACTGGGAGAAATAGTGTCTGCTGGGGACCGAGTACCGAGGGATGGCCGCTGCCATCAGTCTGCGGAAAGATTCCATCTCCATGAGCCTAAAAGGCAACATTTTGTGTGCAAGCATTCGTGAAATGTGTGAATTTAGTAGTGTGGCCTGTGGGGCGTTGGCTGCATATTTGCACTTGTGTTCTAATGACTGAGGCATGGACAACTGAATGCTGCACTGGGACAAGGACGTGAACATGTCAGCTGATGGTGCTAGTTGAGAGTGTGCAACGACACGTGCAGGGCGGGAGGCATCTTGGCATGTGCCATGGACAGGGGATTGGCGAGCACACACAACAGGTTAAGAAGCAGTGGTGTCACCCGCAGTCACTGTTTCTGGACGTGATGCTGATGGCTGTGGTTGTGGGTCCGGCCCACTTAGTCGGGTGCTTTGCTGTCATGGGCCTGATCATGCTGGTGGTGGTCAGGCTGCTAGATTGGCTACCCCTGCTGATGCTGGCCTGGCAGGTGGAGCAAATGGCCTTTTTGGGGTTATCTGCTGAGTCTTTAAAAAAACAACCAGACTCGGCAAGACCTAACAGTTGTACTGGCAACTTCCGTCGTGTTGGCGTTACGAGGAATGCTTTCCCGCCTTGTGTCTGCGGCCACCACACTACTTCTTCCTGCCGGTTGTGGTGCTGCGCCTCCATCCCCCTGTGTGCTGCTGTCCTCGCTCTGTATGTCCCCCTGCCGGGTTGGGTCAGTTACTATGACATCCACTACCTTGTCTTCCACTTTCGCACCCGGGTTCTCCTCCTGACTTTCTGAAAATTGTGTCTCATCATCATCATCCACCTCTTGCGACAGTAATTGCACTTTTGCTTCACCGTGGTCTTCATGTGACTGTGGCTTCTCAAATATTTGGGCATTGCTATACTTGTTCTCCTCTTGACTCTGGCCGGGCGAGAGGCCCGAATCTACAAATGGAAAAGTGAACAGCTTTTCTGAGTGTCAAAGTGTGGGATCAGTTGTCTCCAGGTACTCGGCATAGTGGGAGGTAGAAGGAGCAGAGTGAGGAATATGCGGTCCAGACTCACAGCTACTGACTTGACGATGTGGAAGACAGGGTGGTGGTGGTGGCAAAGTGACTGGAAGCATTATCTGCTATCCAACCAACAACCTTTTGACATTGCTCTGGGTTCAAGAGTGGTGTACTATGGTCCCCTAGTAATTGAGACTGGAAGGTCGAGCGACAAGATGTGGGTGTTTGTTGTGGCACAATTTCAGCTTGCCCACGGCCACGTCCTCGGCCACAGCCTCTGCATGCACCATCACCATCACGTCTACTTCCCCGTCCCTTGCCATGCACCTTGCCCATTTTAAATGGAGGATGATATTTTCCATGTTCACGAGAAATGCCTGAGTTTGGAACGCAGTTTTATGGGATACGTCTGACAGAGAACCACAGTTTTAAATAACAGGCCTGTAATTTACTAACATTATTCTACACAGAGACCTAGTGTGAATAGCTTGACCGACACACTACATCAAAATGAAAATGGAAGAAATGGCTGATTTTGGAACACTGTTATAGGTGATATGTCTGACAGAGAACCACAGTTTTAAATAGCAGGCCTGTAATTTACTAATATTATTCTACACAGAGACCTTGTGTGAATAGCTTGACCAATACACTGCAACAAAATGAAAATGGAAGGAATGGCTGATTTTGGAACACTGTTATAGGTGATATGTCTGACAGAGAACCACAGTTTTAAATATCAGGCCTGTAATTTACTAATATTATTCTACACAGAGACCTAGTGTGACTAGCTTAACCGATACACTGCAACAAAATGAAAATGGAAGGAATGGCTGATTTTGGAACACTGTTATAGGTGATATGTCTGACAGAGAACCACGGTTTTAAATATCAGGCCTGCAATTTACTAATACTATTCTTCACAGACACCTAGTGTGAATAGCTTGACCGACATACTGTATCAGAATGGAATACGAGGCCAATATTTTCCACGTTCAGTTCAAATTTCTGGATTTTTATAGCTGAAATATGGAACAGATCTGGCTGTATTCTGCAGTGCTAACAAGCAAATGGGTTCAAGTTGCTCAGCACACATCTGGATACATTCATTGAGGGGTGTAGTTTCCAAAATGGGGTCACTTGTGGGGGATTTCCAATGTTTAGGCACATCAGGGGTTATGCAAATGCAACATATTGTCCGCTAATGATTCCAGCAAGTTTTACATTCAAAAAGTCAAATGATGCTCCTTTACTTCCAAGCCCTGCATGGGCAAAAACAGTAGTTTTCCCCCACTTATGGCGTATCGGCGTACTAAGGATAAATTGCACAACAACTTTTATGGTGCATTTTCTCCTGTTACCCTTGTGAAAATTTGGGGCTAAATGAACATTTTTGGGTGAAAAATGTGATTTTTTATTTTCATGGCTCAAAGTTATAAACTTCTCTGAAGCACTTGAAGGTTTAAAGTGCTCACCATACATTTAGATAAGTTACATAAGGGGTCTAGTTTCCGATTTGTGGTCACATGTGGGGGGTTTCCACTGTTTAGACACATCAGGGGCTATCCAAATGCGACATGGCATCCAGTAATTATTCCAGTAAATTTTTCATTTAAAAATGTCAAATGATGCCTCCTCCTTTCTGAGCCCTGCCATGCACTCAAACAGTAGTTTGCCCCCACATATGGGGTATCAATTGCTCAACAAATTATGTGGTGCAATTTCTCCTGTTACCCTTGTGAAAATTTGGGGCTAAATGAACATTTTTGTGTGAAAAATGGGATTTTTTATTTTCACGGCTCAAAGTTATAATCTTCTGTGATGCACGTGGGGCTCAAAGTGCTCACCACAAATCTAGATAAGTTCCTTGAGGGCAACAAAAATCCAAAAGGCATATTGCCCAGAAACACAATCAGTGCCACTAAACTGCTTTACTTTCTATTTTTGGCGCTGTCCCCACCCAGGGTAAGCTTTGTGTACTTCTCTTTAATTCTATGTTGTTTTTATCACTGCTACTACAAACATGGGCCACAAGTGACTAAACTGCAATTTACCATGGCCAATATGGATTTAGCCATGCTATGCACTTGAACTATTTATGTCACTTGTGCCTGCTGTTCTTTGCTGCTTTTGAACATCTTTTACATCATATGATGCCTTGAAGCTTCCCCTGGTGTGGCCAGCGCCATCCTGCTATTCTCCTAACCTTCCGATTCACGTCTCTTTTTACTTGTATTGTCTTGTCTGAATTAATTGTCAATAAAGTTTACATATTTTTATATATATTTCCTGAAAAAACTCTCCTTTTCTTCTGGTGTTCTAAGTTCCTTGAGGGGTCTAATTTCCAAATTTGGGTCATTTGTGTGGGGTTTACACTGTTTAGGCACATCAGTGGTTCTGCAAACGCGACATGGCGTCCTCTAATTATTCCATCAAATTTTACATTCAAAAAGTCAAATGGCACTCCTTCCCTTCCGAGCTCTGCCTTGTGCCTAAACAGTAGTTTTCCCCCACGTATGGGATATCAGCTTACTCAGGAGAAATTGCACAACAAATTGTATGGTGCAATTTCTCCTGTTACCGTTGTGAAAATAAAAAAATTGTGGCCAAATTAACAGTTTTATGGGAAAAATGTGATTTTTTATTTTCCTTGTTCAACGTTATAAACTTTTGTGAAGCACATGGGGGTTTAAGGTGCTCACACATCTCCTTGAGGGGTCTAGTTTCCAAAATGAGGTCATTTGTGTGGGGTTTACACTATTCAGGCACATCATGGGCTCTCCAAATGCAACATGGAATTTGCTAATTATTCCAGCAAATTTTGCATTCAAAAAGTCAAATGACTATCCCCCCGAGCCCAGCCGTGCACTCAAACAGTAGTTTTCCCCCACATACGGAGTATTGGCATGCTCAGGAGAATATTCACAACAAACTTTGGGGTTCATTTTCTCCTGATACTCTTGGGAAAATAAAAAAAATTGGGTCTAAAGCAAACTTTTTGTGAAAAAAAGTTAAATGTTCATTTTTTTTTCCCTCATTTCATTAATTCATGTGAAGCACTTAAAGGTTTAACAAACTTCTTGAACATGGTTTTGAGCACCTTGAGGGGTACAATTTTTAGAGTGGTGTCACTTTTTGGTATTTTCTGTCATATAAATCCCTCTCACTTCAAATGTTATGTGGTTCCTAAAAAAATGGTTTGGTAAATTTTATTGTAAAAATGAGAAATCTCTAGCCAACTTTTAACTCTTCTCTCTTCCTAACAAAAAATATGATTCAAACATTGGGCTAATGTAAAGTATACATGTGGATAATGTTATTTATTAACTATTTGTGTGACATAACTTTCTGATTTAAGGGCATAAAAATAAAAATTTTGAAAATTGCAAATTCTGATTTTTTCAAAAATAAACGCAAGTTATATCGAACAATTTTTACCACTATTATGAAGTACATCATGTCAGGGAAAAATATTCTTAGAATCTGCAGGATCTATTGAAGCATTCAAGAGTCATTTCCATATAAAGTTACACTGGTCAAAATTTTTAAATTTGACCTGGTCATGTAGGTGAAAACCAACTTGGGGGTGAAAGAGTTAAATGATAGTTATGGAGCAGAAATAATTAATTATATTTATGTATTATTTCTGCATATGTTTATTTATTACTATTGACTTTTTCCTCATGGTTTAAAGGGGTTGTATAGTACTTTATATTGATGGCATATCTTTTGAAACGTACTGGATCTACAGTACCAATCTGCATCCCTATACAGTACATTTGACATAGCTGTGTAGTTATGCTCCACAACTGATCATATTTAGCAGCCAGCACTGCCAACAGCTGATAGGTGGGGTAATCTGACATTGATGACTTATCCTGAGGATAAGTCAGCAATAAAAAATAATGGACAACCCATTTAAATGTGATTATTATCTACTGAAGAATTGATTAGCAAAAGTTTTTTGTTTTTTGCAAACATGACAAATATCACAAGTATAATATGTAAATTGAGCCACCTCCTTCATAGCAAACCTTAAATTCAATTCAAAATGATAGTGATTAGGTAATTGATAGATTAAAGGTTAAATGGAATTTGTCAGAAGAATCAACTCTCCTAAGCTATCTATATGGTCATGCAGGTCATAGGAAGCTATATAAAATGTTACCTTGATATCTGTGATGTCTTATTCCAGAGAAATACACATTTTTCTTAAATGTAAATTACCTCTTCCAGGCTATGGGAAGGATGTTGCCTGAAAGATAGCTCTGCCTCCAGAGCTTATTTTAACTAAAAGAGGGAGTTACCAGTGTGAGACCAGTAACTAATACAGAACAGGAGAAATTGAATTTGCTTCTTGCAAACACATTTTTGCAGCTTTCTGAGCTCTGCTGTATTACAACAATATTGCAACATTTTCTGCTTGTGAGATAGAAGCTGAAGCTGAGAGGAACCTGCAGATAAGTAAGGTATAATCACACACAGCTCTGCAGTGATATTAGAAGAGTGGTCATTACATATCACACTGGAAGCTGCCCCTTCATGTAAAATAAGCTCTGGATGCAGAATTATCTTTCAGGCAACATCCTTCCCATAGCCTGTAAGAAGTCATTTACATAAAGTGATAAATGATTATTTATCAACAATAAGGCATTTGATATAATGCATACAGGTAGGACTTTTTTCATCAATTTAAAACTTGTATGCCCATATTAATAGTTTAGATAGGTCAAATATTATGACAGATTACCTTTAAAGGGTTTCTCTGAGAATGAGATAAAATAGTGTCTCTGAAATAACTCAAGCTGAAGCCTGTCTTAATCATGCATCAGTTCAGGATGCTTACAGAAGACATAAGCTGTATCAAACATACCTCAGTCATTGCCAGGTGCAGGGTGTGATATGTGAAAAATATATATATTCCTCTCTAAGGACAGTAGAGACTATCTTTAGCTTCATCCTCCTCAATGTTTTTTTGCTTTCCAGTTGGATGTAGTCAATCTCTGTGCACTGCTATAAAGCTGTCAGACTGACAGAGGAGGAGGATGAAGCTTGAGATCTCCTCGGTGAGCACAATGTGGCTGAAAACATATTTCTTCATACAACACAGCCATGTGCTCCAAGATGCTGACTGAATTATGCGTGATACAGCTCTTGTTAGTTGAGACATACAGTGGGGAAATAAGTATTTGATACAATGCTGATTTTGCAAGTTTTCCTTACAAAGAATGGAGAGGTCTGTAATTTTTATTGTAGATACACTTCAACTCTGAGAGACAGAATTTTAAAAAAATCCATAAAATCACATTGTATGATTTTTACATAATTAATTAGCATTTTATTGCATGAAATAAGCATTTGATACAATAGAAAAACATAACTTAATATTTGGTACGGAAACCTTTGTTTGCAATAACAGAAGTTAGACGTTTCCTGTTGTTCTTGACCAAGTTTTCACACACTGGAAGAGGGATTTTGGCCCACTCCTCCAAACAGATCTTCTCCAGATCTTTCAGGTTTTGGGGCTGTTGCTGGGCAACATTGAGTTTCAGTTCCCTCCAAAGATTTTCTATTGGGTTCAGGTCTGGAGACTGGCTAGGCCACTCCAGGACCTTGAAATACTTATTACAGAGCCAAGTTCTATTTTGGTCTCAGTTGACCAAATGGCCTTCTCCCATGCCGCCTTTGAATCATCCTGATGATCATTGACGAACTTCAAAGGGCCTGGTCATGTGCTGGAATGAGCAGTAGGACCTTGCATGCCCTGCAGGATTTTAATCTAGGAAGACGTAATGTGTTACTAGTGTGTTAATAACAGTAATGTTTGAAACTCCGGTTCCAGCTCTCTTCAAGTGATTGACCAGGTCCTCCATTTTCTAATAATTGTGTCAATGGTTGTTGCCTTCTCACCAAGCTGCTTGCCTATTGTCCTGTAGCCTATCCAAGCATTGTGCAGGTCTACAATTTTGTCCCTAATATCCTTTGACAGCTTTTTGGTCTTGACCATGGTGGAGACTTTGGAGAGTGTTTGATTGTGTGGACATGTGTCTTTTATACAGGTAACAAGTTCAAACAGGTGCAATTAATACAAGTAATGAGTAGTGTTTAGCCACCCCCGTAGTGTTCGAGTTCGGTTTGGTTCGTCGAACACCCGAATGTTCGCCGAACTGTTCGTCGAACTGTTCGTCGAACACCGTCGAACACCGTTAAAACCAATCGCAGGCAAACAAAAACACATAGAAACACATAGAAAACACATAGAAAACACCTTCAAAGGTGTCCAAAAGCTGACAAACTGCTCATAAGACACAACTAACACATGGAAAAGTGACAAGTACATATAGTCATGCGAAAAGAAAAGAGGTCGAGGAGCAAAAGGAGGGGGAGACACAGATATAGGCATGTCATGCCCTTCTAAAATCAGGAAAGGCTGGAGTAAAAATCAAAAATCAGCCTACCAACACCCAGACGTCGTGACAAGAAAATTAAAAAAAGAAATATCTTTAGGTAGAATGGTGGTTCCATTCAGAACACTTTCCTTACAAGATGTAGTGGTATCCCCGTTGTGAGTTGTGCCAAAAACGGAACCCAATACATTCGGACTAATCCACCATTTGTCATATCCAAGGAGCAGGTCCGTAAACGACAACATCGACTCGGAGCCAAGTACAGTAGTATATAATGTATATCCTTTGACAAGGCAATCAGGCGGATCAAGAAGTTGGGAAAGGTCACCCTAATGGTCAAAACAGACATTGATGCGGCGTTCCGGTTACTTACTACCTGTGCCTCCGAATAGTGTCCACCTATTGGGCTGCTTCTGGGAAGGAGCATACTATATAGATCGCTGTTTGCCCTTGGGGTGCTCCAGATCCTGCTCATGATTTGAGGCGTTTAGTTGCTTCCTCGAATGGATTGTAATGGACATTTCTAAGGGGGCACATATTATCCATTACCTCGACAACTTCTTATGCCTGGGCCCAAAAGATTCGCCACAGTGTGAATACATGCAGTAGTCCACCTGTGAGAAGGAGAGAGCTGGAGGGAGAGTGGACACCACAGAGCCGAGGGGTTAGATGGAGAACAGAAGAAGGAAAGAGGGCGAGGGAGGTAAGGGAGTACAGTGGAAGGCCGATCTGAGCTCCCCCACGCTCCTGCTGGGCAGGGAACAGCCTTGGGAAGAAAAGCTGCTTGCGCATCCCTTTGAGGTTACGGGCGCGAGCGGGCAGAGGGACTACACTGGAGTGTGAAGCCGACACGACCTGTCCGTTCCTGCCCGTGCGACCTCCGTGTCGCCGGGTTTGTGCCAGAGCCGCGGTGGACCCTGACGGCCAGCCACCCTCTCCCAATACTGGTGCCTGTCTGCTGGTGGGTCGAGCCCCCCCCACGGTGGGTGGGAGTAACATCTTCAGAAGAATGACCATCTTCCAGCCAAACTAAGATGTCTACTTCTTTTCGTGGACAATGTGATACGATCCCTTTCTTACGGCCACGCCCATCGCTACAAATTCCATATGAGGCACAAAAACAGCAGGTGCTTCAACAGATATCAAGTGCTTCTTCAAGTGGGCTCTCCTCCACCTCAACTTCAACATCACAAACACTCCAGTCCTCAGAGGTGTCACCCCAATCGCACTTGCTTCCTCACAGCTCCCAAGTCTCCAGCTGCCCGTCTGAGTATGGGGTAACACAGATGGTTGAGTCTGCACAGCTGTTTACTCATACTATAGCCTGGGAAACGGAGGTCTACTCCAGAGCTTCTGTTAATCCAGACGAGGAAATGATCTGCACTGATGCCCAGAATCTTTATGAGTCAGATCCAGGACCAGATGAAGAAGGTTCGGAGCATAATGTAGACCCTTGTTCCCAAACTGTAACTCCTGTTGGTGGAGACAATGATGAAGACAATGATGAGACTCAAATACCTGATTGGAGCGACAACTTGACTTTTCGGTCAGGGCAGGAAGAGGTTGGTTCTGAGGACAACGGGTGTGAGAACACACAGGGTGATGATGACGAGGTTAGAGATCCCACTTACTGTCAACCCACATTCAGCCAGTCGATGAGGTCAGCAGAGGAGGTGGAGGAGGATGTGACTAGCCCAGGCGATGGGGATGACTCGGTACCCGGGCCTTTGCCTGGCCTTTGGGATGTCGCGGTGGTCGGCTCCCGGGCCCGTACCCTGGGGTCACTATTTAAAAGGGTGGATAATTGTTCATTTTATAAGAGTTCGTGATGCCACCTGTGGTATCTGGTGAGAAGCACCAGCGCTGCAGCAGTCCACTGAGGCCGGTGATAAGGCAGCTCGATGGTATAGCTTCCCACAGGTGGAGCTAGGCCTCAGAAAAGCGTAAGCAGTGGGAATGCAGGACAGGCAAGACCCGGCTGGGTCAGAGTAAGAACGGGAATGGACACGGTAGTTACTTCAGTACCTTTTACTGGTGGAAATTCAGGCACATCCCGTAGCACTGTAGGGTGCATATCAGGATCCTCCCCAATGAGCGGGCATAGGGCCTCCTGTTTCTTGCCTCTGCGTAGTAAGTTTCTTACCTGCCTGGAGCTAGGTCTAACTTTGTCTCTGTCCTGCGCTGGCTGACCATGTGGTAGGGCCTTGTCTTGGAGTTCACGCTCCCAGTATGTGGGGCCTAAGCGTCTCCTGGCTCTGTTACAGATCAGCCCCTTAGCGATCCTGGGACTTGTAGTTCTCCAGGGATACCGGTTATGCCTTACTAGGTCATAGAGATCCCGGTAAGCTCGGATCCGGTGTCCGGTAAATGCTTCTGGGTGAGCTGATAAAGCTCCTCTGCCCCATATGTACTAACTCTCCACTTTCCTTCGGCCTACTCGGGCCCTAACTAGGCTATACACACTAACGGCAGCTTGCCGCGCTTCACCGATCTTATGGCGCCGGCACACCTTAAGCTCTAACTGGGCTCCCTGAATCTAGCTAACAGGAGCCTCGTGCTCCACTGCTGAAATATTAACTGAGTTCTCTAGACTAGACTGAGCTCCACTGCAGACTGACCTCTCTTAGGCTTCTCTACTGCAGGAACTCTTCAGAGGAACTGAACTGCCAAGCTCCACCTTCCCTATTTATATCCCTAACGGGCTACCTCTGCTGGTCTGAGGTGGAAGGTGGAGATGTGTGAATGTTTATGGGGGCCTCTTGTGGAGGATTCCATCAATGCACTCTTCTAGGATCTGTGATACCAAGCGCAGCGGGGCATCACAGATGCTATTGACGACGAGGTTAGGTTGCGCCTTCCTGGACAGAGACGGAGTACTGGAAGCACGTCAACAACTGCATCCTCAACCACAACTCTGCCTCTGACCACAAGTCATAGTGGCTCTTCAGGACGCATGGGCTCTTAGCCTTGCATAGCATGGGCATTTTTTCTGATCGATAAGGATGACCCAACTCGTGTTATCTGTAATATTTGTCACCAAAAGCTAAGCAGAGGCCAAAAAATCCATAGCTTGAGTACTTCATGCATGAACCGTCACATGGATATGAAGCATAAGTTGCAGTGGGAAGCTCACTTCAGTACAATGCGGCTTAGCGGGCTGGGCCAACCACCGTCTGCCCCATCTTGTGCATCCGCGGCCTCTTCATCCTCTGTGACTGGGGGGACAGAAGTCACACATGTTTTTGGACGCAGACCTGCCACCTCTTTACCCGCAACAGCCAGTGTGATTGGCAGGTCATCATTTCATTTGGAGGTGGAAACACCAGGTGGTGTTGAGCGCTCTCCGACATCGAGAGCACCACCTTTGGATCAAGGCAACCTAACTTTTCCGCCTGCATCTTCCTCACAGACCGGCAAGTTTGCCGGGGACACCCTACTGAACCCCGTCTAAGCACAACAGCCAGCCTTCGGTCCCTCAGATGTGGACAAGTAAAAGACCATTTCTTCCTTGTCATGACAAAGCTAAGAGGTTGAATTTCACCATCTGCAAGCTGTTGGCTACAGAAATGCTGCCTTTTCGCCTGGTGGACACATAGGATTTTCGAGACCTTTCGTCCGTCATAGTGCCCCAGTACCAGATGCCCAGTCGGCACTGCTTCTCAAAGAAAGGTGTGCCTGCGCTCCAACAGCTGGTCGCACACAACATCACCGCTTCTTTGAGAAACTCTGTGTGTGACAGGGTGCATTTCACCACAGACATTTGGGCGAGTAGGCATGGACAGGGGCATTACATGTCGCTGACTGGGCACTGGCTAACTATGGTGACAGCAGGACAAGGGGCTGCTGTCCAAGTCTTGCCGTCCCCACGAGTTGTACGTCAATCCTCTTTATCTAGAAGTTCCTCCACTGCTTCTGCCTCCTCAACCTCCTCTCGGTCCTCCACCTGAACCCAATGCCTGTCTTTTCATGCCACCCGCTTTCTAACTGCGCAGAAGGAATCCTGCACACCTCCTTACTATGCTGGCAGCAGGTCTCAATGGCATCAGGCGGTGTTTACTTTGAAATGTCTTGGAAATGTGAGTCACACAGCTGAGAAGTTGTGGTCAACTCTGGAGACCCAGTTTCATGAATGGTTGTCTCCACTGGACCTGCAACCAGGGAAGTCCGTGCGCAACAATGCTGCAAATAAGGGTGCGGCCCTTAGCCAGGGCAATGTCACACATGTGCCTTGTATGGCTCACGTGTTGAACCTGGTTGTCCAGCAATTTTTAGCCCACTGTCCCGGAATAGATGGCCTTCTGCAGAGGGCACGGTCGCTGTGTGCTCACTTCCGCCGTTCGCATCCTGCAGCTCAACGACTTACATCTCTACAGAAGTCGTTGGGCCTGCCAGTTCACCGGTTGAAATGCGATGTGCCGACATGGTGGAATTCAACTCTGCACATGTTGCAGCGACTGTGGCAGCACCGACAAGCCCTGGTGCAATACGTTCTGACGTATAGCCTGGGCCAACGAGATCCAGAGGTGAGGCAAATCACGCTGCAGGAGTGGTCTCAGATCAGGGACCTATGAAGTTGACGCGCCCCCTGGGCCGTGGGGTACCCGGAGCAGGGCCGGTAGACGCTGGGGGTTGTAGTCACTGTGGCGGTGACCCGGTCCGTGATCCAGGGCGGTCATTTCAAGGGTAATTTGTATATATGGGTTTTATAATGTCCGACTACGCCACCTGTGGAGTACAGCCAAAGTGGCCGCAGCTGCGGAACAGTCCTCTGAAGCTGGTGGTTTTGCAGCAATGGTATTATTACTCCCCACAGGAAGAGTGTAGCTTCAGGGCAGTGTGGGTGGATGATGGTGGTTGTAGTGCAGGGAGTCAGTAATGAACACAGAGTCCGTGTGAGGCAGTCCCAAGATCTCTCACAATTGTTGCAGTCCAGATTACAGGTACCAGAGCAATCTCCCCTGTCTTTCTGTGCGTTCTCCATAGGGGCTCAGTTCACCCCCAGATAGCTCTGGAGTACTTAGCAGGACGCCCTTCTGTGTGTCCTTTCTCTGGCCTTCTCCCTGCACCTCACACCCAGTGACACTTCTATCCAGTATCCTTGGGCCTTGGCGGGCAATGTGTGTTCCGTCCCCAGGGTCCTATGTGGCTACCTTCTTAGTGAGACTGGTGTGGACTTTGGCCTGCAGTACATGAAATGCTGCAGCCTCCTGTTTCTAGTTGAGCCTTGCTGTTTCTCCGCTAGTTGAGGGACTGGTTCCCCTTATCTGGCCTGACCCCTCTACCTCCTGGTAGCAGCGGGCGTACGGGTGGCCTTCTGAACGGCCCCTACCCCTAGGGTCCCTTCGGTTCCTGGAGCCTTCCTGCTCCCTCTCCTCTCTTCTCTCCTTCAGTCCTGGGCCTCCCAGGCTAGGCCCGCCTCCGGAACAGAGCTCATGCAGAGCCTCTGCTCCTGTCACTTCTCCTCCTCTGACTGGCATGCTCTTTCTAAGATGGCTTCCTATTTATACTCTCCATGTCATGTGCTCCCCTAAGCTGATTTCTCCACCCACACCCACTACATAGGACCCTCCCAACAGCTAAGGACCTGGGACTGTGCTCTCCCTTAGGAGCAATCTCGCCCTACCCCGAATGCGGGTATGTGTTGGATGCAGGTGTCAGGGTCCTGAGCCATACTCCTTCCTTACCTGAGGGTGAGATACCACACCTCTGGGTGAGATGCAGTATCTCTGTGGCGACTGAACCCTCAGGGGTGCTACACACCCTTCTGCACAGTTTTGAAATGGCGACGAAGATGTTTAGTGCTGACGCCGATGCCATTATCAGCATGACTATTCCGGTGATTTACATGCTGGAGCACATGTTAAACAGAATTCAGAGTCAGGTGGTGGGACAAGTGGAGGTGGAGGAAGTAGGGGAGGAGTCGTATGCGGAAGGGATAACATCTCCAAGGTCCAGACGGTCGACAGCACCAAGGCGGCAGGCATGGGAGGGTGGGGGAGAGGGATTAACCAGGGCGCATTGTAGCAGCCAAACTGTTGAGGAAGGTGCAGGAGCCAAGGAAGAAGTGGAGGACGAACTGGCGATGGGCATGTAAGACTCATCAGATGAGGGAGACCTTGATCACATTTCTGTTGTGTGAGGTTGGGGGCAGAGGGCAGAGGAAGGTAGCATGATTCTTACCTTGCTACCAACACAGCAAGGACTTGGTCCTCCTGGATGCGCAAGACACATGAGTGCCTTCTTGCTGCACTACCTGCAACATGACCCTTGGATTGTCAGAATTCAAAGTAATCCCGACTGCTGGGTTGCCACACTCTTAGATCTCCGGTACAAAAGTAAATTTGCCAAAATAATTCCTGCGATAGAAAGGGATTCACGCATGTTGGAGTATCAGCAGAGGCTGTTGCAGAATCTTACATGTGCTTTTCCGCAAAACACCAGTGGTGCACGTAATGAATCTCACAGTTCCAACTTGCCAACCGTGGGACTGTCGAGTCTTCATCACTCAAACCGTATCAGTAACACAGTATATTCTGGTAACAGCAATTTTGTGGAATCGTTTCACCACTTTTTTAGACCATCCTTTGCAAGGCCACAGGAGACAAGAAGTCTGACACATAGTCAACGCCTAGAGAGGATGGTACAGGAGTATCTCCAAGTGAGCATCGAAGCCATGACTGTGTCACTGGACCCTTGCTCATTTTGGGATTCCACTCTGGAAAAATGTCCAGAGCTCGCCACTCACGGCTTGGAAATCTTGTCATGCCCTGCAACCAGCGTTCTCTTTTAATGTGTGTTCAGCGCTGCTGGTGGTGTGCTGACAGATAAGTGCACGCGGCTGTCAATTGAGAATGTAGACAGACTCACGTTCATAAAGATGAACAAATCATGGATCCGCGAGGACTTTTCTACCCCTGTGTCATCCTGGGGAGACTAAAAGCATGAGGATTTGGTAAAATCACCTCACCAACCGTTTTAAGCAACTCTGGGGCAATTGATGCCACTTAAGTGGTGTCTGTGCCACAATTTTTGGAAAAAATGGAGACTCTTTTTGGAGTCCCCTTGCTGTGTTTTAGATGATGTTGGCATCGTCAATTCCAGGTGGGTTGGGTCGCTCCCCCCCCCCTTTTAACTGTAAGAAATAGTGTTGAGCCACCCCCGTAGTGTTCGAGTTCGGTTCGGTTCGTCGAACACCCGTGTGTTCGCCGAACTGTTCGTCGAACTGTTCGTCGAACACCTTCGAACACCGTTAAAACCAATGGCAGGCAAAGAAAAACACATAGAAACACATAGAAAACACCTTCAAAGGTGTCCAAAAGCTGACAAACTGCTCAGAAGACACAACTAACACATGGAAAAGTGACAAGTACATATAGTCATGCGAAAAGAAAAGAGGTGGAGTAGTAAAAGGAGGGGGAGACACAGATATAGGCATGTCATGCCCTTCTAAAATCCAAAAAGTGAGAAGCCGACACGGCCAGTCCGCTCCTGCCCGTGCCACCTCCGTGTCGCCGGGTTTGTGCCAGAGCCGCGGTGAACCCTGACGGCCAGCCCCCCTCTCCCAATACTGGTGCCTGTCCGCTGGTGGGTCGAGCGAGCCCCCCTGAGGTGGAGGCAGCTCTAAGCTTTTTAATTTAAATTGTCTCTCTAATTTGAATGAATACACTTTAAATCCATTTATAAGGATCTATTGGAGGGCAAGTCTCATGCCAGCAGCCGCGTAATTCCAGCTCCAGAAGCGTCCACTAAAGCTGCTGCAGTTAAAAAGCTTTTATAAGGATCGAGCTCGGCTGTCCACCACAAGGCATCCTACTGCCAGTCCCAGCCCCTATGCCTTGCTGTGCCTCCTGATGCTCTTCACTGAGTATCCCATGGTCCCGAAGCATTTCCTTTGAAAAAATTAAGTGTCCAAACTACAGGTGGTGTAGCTTGCTTAACAGCCGGGATAATCCGTTGACTAGCAGACACTGCTACTAGGCACAAAGTATTTCCTGGGCTAGATGCAGTTAAAAATTTGAAATTAGATACTCTCGTTGGATGCTGAGAAAGCATTCCATAGAGTCTCCTGGCACGCCATATATGATTCTCTTAAAAAGCTTGGGGTAGGGGTCTAGGGGACCCTTTTATAGCCAAAATCATGGCCCTGTATCGCAATACGTCACCTAGGCTGAAGATAAATGGAACTGTAGCACCCTGAGGGCTCGGTTGCTACAGAGGTATTGCACCTCACCCAGAGGTGTGATATCTCACTCTCAGGTAAGGATGAAGTGTGGATCAGGACCCAACACCTGCATGCATTACACCACATTGCCGTGGGACAGGACGACCAATATGCCCCTGAGATGGGCACGACAGTCCCTGTCCCTGGCTGGAGTGGGGGGAGGGAACATTGAGGAAGGGGAACCCTGTAGTGCAGGAGCAGGGAGGAAGCAGTTCCTGGGTGCATTGAGAAGGGAGTATAAAAGGTGGGCACCATCTTAGTTCAGTGCAGAGAAGTCTGAGCAGAAGTGACAGGGAGCAGGGGCTCTGCATGAGCTCTGCTCCGGAGGCGGGCCTAGTAACAGAGGCCCAGGCCTGGAAGAGGGAGAAGGAAGGAAGAGGAGCGGAGAAGTCTACAGGAATGAGGAACGAAGGGATCCCAGGGGTGCGGACGGGCGAGTCGCCACCGCACGCTCGAATCCACCTGCGTGGAGGGGTCAGGCCAAAGGGGGAGACCGGTCCCCGAAACTAGTGGAGGCAGGAAACGACCCTCAGCTAGAAACCGGAGGCTGTGACATTTTATGTGGCGCAGCCCCTCGCTACACCCGCTAGGAAGGCACCACATAGGGTCAGGGAAACTGGCGCCAAGTTTACCAAGAGGTGGCCCGAGGCAGCCGGACAGAAGGGTTGGTAAGAAAGGCCAGCCAAGGACGCACAAAGGTGGTCCTGTGAAGCGCTCCAAAGTTATCTGGGAGTTGTCTGAGCCCCTCACCTGGAGAGCACAGTACGACGTGGGCAGCCGTTACCTGCAGACGTGGTCTGGATAATAAGAACTGTGAGTAAAGGCCCTGGACTGCATCACTGACTCCGTGTTGTTACTGCTGCTGCCCTGCACCATCACCCCCATCCTCCGCATACACTGCCCTGAGGCTATACTAGTTATGCTACGCTCTGCTGCACCCACAACACCAGCCTCAGTGGTCTGCCCTGCAGCGGCAGTTCACTCTGACCGCAATCCACGGGTGGCGTAGTCGGACATTTAAACATCAAAACCACATAAATAGTTCCGCCACTGGTTTGACCGCCCTGAGCCACGGAACCGGGTCGCCGCCACAGAGACTACAACCACCAGTATCCACCAAAAAGGGTCCGGCTCCTGGTGTTCCAAGGCCCAGGGGGTGCATCAGAACATTTTCATCACCTTTCTCAATCACCAATGGGACATGGCAGGGATGTCCTCTGTCCCCTCTCTTATACATCCTAGTGACGGAGCACCTGCTCTCATCAATTCGCCATAACCCCAATATTAGGTGGATTGAGGTGGGAGGCACCGAGTACAAGTGCTCTCTATTTGCTGATGATGTCCTAGTATATATTACTCAATCACATATATCCACCCATGCTGTTATGGCTGAAATAGATCACTTTGTTACATGGTCAAATTTTAAAATCAATGCAGCGAAGTCTGAGGCCCTCGATGTCTCCCTCCCCAAATCCATACAGGATTCCATCCAGTCCAACTTTCCCTTTGCATGGCCCTCACAGGGTATCAAATACTTAGGAATTCCTATTCATAGAGACCTCTCCCATCTATGTTATCTTAATTTTGGGCCCTTTATTGAACAACTCCATACAGACCACGGTTGGCAAGTTAGAACTGTAAGATTCACTACGTGAACCACTGGTGTTTTGTGGAAAAGCACATGTACACTGTGTTCCAAATTATTATGTAAAAAGTGTTTAGGAGTGATAAGGGAAGAATTTGTTTGTTTGTCAGTTAAACTCATTGATGGTGATGTGTGTCAGGGCTCTTTATATCACTGTAAGCAATTGCAGACACCTGTGCTAATTAGTTTGGCAGGCGTATCCAATGAAAGGCAAGACTACTTAAGAAGGCTGTCCCACATTATTAAGCAGCCTACATTTTCTGACAAAATGGGAAAGAAAAAGGATGTGTCGGCTGCTGAGAAGCAACAAATTCTGGAGTGTTTAGGTCAAGGCATGACTACAATCAACATTGTGCGATGCTCAGGATGAAGTGTCTTGGTGTTAGAACCTTGCTGTTAGGTTTTTTTTTCCTTTGCTGGTCACATGACCTTGTTGGCCTATTTAATCCTGCTCCGCCCTTCTGGCTTTGCTGGACTTCATTGTATATCTACTTTCTAGCTAGCCTGTGCTCTGTATCTAACTCTGTTAGTTTGCTTGGTCTACGGACCTCTATGTTCTATCTATTTTGTTTGTTCGTCTGTCTGCTACTATTTCTGTTAGGAGGTGTCCCATATTCCTCCCAGTCCTTAGTACTTGTAGGGATTCCCTCCCCAAATCTATAGGTCTCCGTACAGACTAGATTAGGACTTTAGCAGGTCTGATCGCAGAATCAGGTTCCCTGTTACATCGTAGGGATTCAGCTGAGTCTTATAGTAGGGACAGATCTCCTCTCTTTCCTTAGCTTTGGTAGCAGAACATAACAGTAAGTCCAGCCTGTAAATTCTCTAAGGAAAGATTTTTTTTTTTTTTTTTTTTTTTTGTTCCATCATGGTGTCGGTTCAGGATTTGGCTAAACACCTGCAGGGACTCTCTCTGGAAGTGGCCGAGCTCCGTCAGCACGTGAGTAACTGTCCTGGAGCATATTTCTTGGAGCCTAAGGTATGTTTGCCGGATTTATTTTTTGGTGAACATCGAGAATTTTTTTCATTTAAAAATGCTTGCTTATTGTATTTTCGTTTGAGACCCAAGTCCTCTGGGGATGAATCCCAGCGCGTAGGGTTCATAATGTCACTTTTGCGCAAAGAGCCTCAGGAGTGGGCCTTTTCTTTGCAACCTAGTGATACATGCTTCAGATCAGTGGATAGTTTTTTTTCTGCTTTAGGACTATTATATGATGATCCTGACCGTGTCGCATCAGCTGAGACTGAGTTGAGACGTTTAAAACAAGGATCAGGTAATATGGAAAAATATTGTACACATTTTCGTCGTTGGTCCACTCAAACAGGGTGGAACGATTCTGCTCTGAAAAGTCTATTTCTTGCTGGGCTCAGTGAAAGGGTTAAAGACCTGCTAATTGCTTATCCTACACCTGAGGATTTGCAACAGGCTATGCAATTAGCTATACGGGTGGATAGAAGACTGCGTGCTAGGGTTAATGAGAGCAAATCCTCTGCTATGTCAGTTTCTGGTTATGATAATGTGTGTACTAACAGTGGTGAACCGATGGAGATTGGATCGGTGGCACCTCGCTCTCAAGAAAAACACCGTCGTTTTTCAGAAGGCTTGTGTTTCTATTGCGGGAAATCTGGTCATTTGATTAAAGGCTGTGAGCTTCGTATGAAGAAAGAAAAAAAAATGGTCAGTCATGCCCGTATTGCCTGTTTAAATTCCAAGGGTATATTTTTAGCTGCTTCCACGATTGCTCAGGAAAAATTAATGGAATTTCGGGTGTTTGTTGATTGCGGGTCTACACTGAATGTTATTGATGGGGGATTCGTGGAAAAACTCAATTTAAAACCTGAACCTTTATCATCCCCCATTGCTGTGGTTTCTGTGGATGGCTCCCCTTTGAAGAATATTACTCTCAAGGTCTGTGAATTTCCTCTCACTATTAATGGTGTTCACCATGAGAAATTGGATTTGGTAGTGTTGAATAACTTGCCTTCTCCAGTAATATTGGGTTTGCCCTGGTTAAAATTTCACAATCCTGTACTGGATTGGTCTACCAGTGAAATTAAATCCTGGAGCCATAAATGTTATGACAAGTGTTGTAACGGGCGTATTGCAGCTTTGGATAGGGGAGAATTGCCTGTTCCTATTCAGGATTTTTGGAGAGTTTTTTCTGAGAAAGAATCGCAGGTTTTGCCTCCCCATAGAGACTATGATTGTTCTATTGAATTTGTCCCTGGAGCGACTCTTCCTAAGAGTCGTTTATTTAACCTTACTATTCCTGAGAGGAAGGCTTTGGAGGAATACATACAGACAAGTTTGGCCGCCGGTCACATTAGGCCCTCTAAGTCTCCTGTGGCGGTTGGATTTTTTTTTGTAAAAAAAAAGGACGGCGGTTTACGTCCTTGTCTGGATTTTCGTGAGATTAACAAAATTACGGTACGCAATCCTTACCCACTGCCATTGATTCCTGATCTGTTTAACCAGTTATTGGGGGCCAAGTGGTTCTCTAAAATTGACCTTAAGGGGGCATACAATCTGTTGCGCATGAAGGAGGGTGATGAATGGAAGACTGCTTTTAACACTCCTGTGGGTCATTTTGAGAATCTGGTTATGCCTTTTGGTCTTACTAATGCTCCTGCATTTTTTCAGAATCTGATTAATGACATCCTTAGACCTTTGATCGGTAAAAATGTGGTTGTGTATTTGGATGACATTTTGATTTATTCGCCAGATCTGGAGTCTCATTGGCGGAGCGTGCGTGAGGTATTACAGTTATTAATGGACAATTCGCTTTTTGCTAAGCTGGAGAAATGTGAGTTCGCTGTACAGAGAATTAGTTTTTTGGGCTACATTATCTCCAGCAAAGGTTTTGAGATGGATCCGGTTAAGGTTCAGGCTGTGCAGGAATGGCCTAGGCCTATTGGTTTGAAATCGATACAGAGGTTTTTGGGTTTCGCCAATTACTATAGAAAATTCATAAAAAATTTTTCTAGTATTGTCAAACCTCTGACTGATCTCACCAGGAAAGGTGCTGATGCGGTTCAATGGTCTTCTGAGGCCATTGAAGCTTTTGTGTATCTCAAGGAGAGGTTCACCTCTGCTCCCATCCTTATGCAGCCTGATGTTACTAGGCCGTTTTTGGTTGAGGTTGATGCTTCCTCTGTGGGGGTTGGCGCAGTATTGTCTCAGGATAACGGGGATGGATTACATCCCTGTGCATTTTTTTCAAAAAAATTTTCGGAGACTGAATTGAATTACGATATTGGTAATCGGGAATTATTGGCTATTAAACTCTCATTTGAACACTGGCGCCACTTCTTGGAAGGTGCGGAATTTCCCGTTCAGGTTCTTACGGATCATAAAAATCTGATATATCTTGACGCTGCCAAGCGCCTGAATGCCCGTCAGGCTAGGTGGGCACTGTTTTTCTCGCGGTTTAATTTCTCCGTTACTTACATCCCTGGTACTAAGAACGTTAAGGCGGATGCCTTGTCTCGCAGTTTTTCTCCCATAGTCGGTGCTGAGAAAGAGGAAAACATCTTACAAGAAGGTGTTGTGATAGCTGCTTTAGACTCCGTTTTGGAAGATGAGATTCTTAAAGCTCAGGAGAATGCCCCATCTAACACTCCTCATGGGAGGTTGTTTGTGCCTGGGACCTTTAGGAGAGATTTGTTTGTTGAGTGTCACGAATCTCGGTTGGCAGGTCATCCCGGAATCTCTGAGACCAAGAGACTGGTGGGTCGCAGTTTTTGGTGGCCTGGATGGCAGAAGGAAGTCATTAAGTGGGTGCGCCAATGTACTATATGTGCTAGATCTAAGTCCTCACATACTCCTGCTGCGGGGTTGCTTTGTCCTTTGGAGGTCCCCAGTGCTCCTTGGACACATTTGGCTATGGACTTTATAACTGACCTTCCCCCCTCTGAGGGTTTTACTGTCATCTGGGTGGTCGTGGACCGTTTTAGCAAGATGTGTCACTTGGTTCCCTTCGTCAAACTGCCCTGCGCTAAAACTCTCGCTAAGGCCTTTGTCAAGGAAATTGTCAGACTTCATGGCGTTCCTACTGACATTGTTTCTGATAGGGGTCCTCAGTTCGTGGCTCGTTTTTGGCGTGCCTTTTGTGACAGGTTGGGAATTCATTTGTCGTTTTCGTCCGGATATCATCCTGAATCTAATGGCCAGACAGAAAGGAAAAACCAGGATGTTGAGCAGTTCTTGCGTTGTTTTGTGGCAGACAATCAAGAGGGGTGGTCTGAGTTTCTGCCACTTGCCGAATTTGCTCTGAACAATCATACATCTTCTTCTGCTGGTTGTTCGCCTTTTTTTTGTTGTTCTGGGAGACATCCGTCGTTTGGGTCGTTCTCCAAGTTGGGATCTGCCGTGCCTGAGGAGGAGAATTTTTCCGGTGATTTGGAAAGAGTTTGGACGGATGTGCGTGGTAATCTTCAGGAGGCCAACAGAAAATCTAAAGACTACTTTGATAGGAAACGACAGGAGGTTTTGTTCGCTGTTGGTGACATGGTTTGGTTGTCCTCTAGGAATCTGCGGTTGAGGATTCCTTCTAAGAAATTGGGTCCCAAGTTTGTAGGGCCCTTTAAGGTGCTTCAGGTTGTCAACCAATCTGCTGTTAGGTTGGAGGTTCCTACCTCCTGGAGAATTAATCCGGTCTTTCATGTCTCTCTGTTAAAAAAAGCTGTTGTGTCGGATGGTGACGCCTCTGCCTCTGTTCCTCCGGTGGTGGAGGACGGGGAATATGAAATTTCTCGCATCCTTGACTCTAGACGGTATAGAGGTAGTTTGCAGTATCTTGTGGCCTGGAAAGGTTTCGGACCCGAGGATAACTCTTGGGTGAGGTCAGATGATGTTTCCGCGTCCAGACTTATCAGAGCGTTTCACAGGAGATTTCCTGATAAGCCTGGTCCTAGGGGATCCGGAGGATCCTCTTAGAAGGGGGGGTACTGTTAGAACCTTGCTGTTAGGTTTTTTTTTCCTTTGCTGGTCACATGACCTTGTTGGCCTATTTAATCCTGCTCCGCCCTTCTGGCTTTGCTGGACTTCATTGTATATCTACTTTCTAGCTAGCCTGTGCTCTGTATCTAACTCTGTTAGTTTGCTTGGTCTACGGACCTCTATGTTCTATCTATTTTGTTTGTTCGTCTGTCTGCTACTATTTCTGTTAGGAGGTGTCCCATATTCCTCCCAGTCCTTAGTACTTGTAGGGATTCCCTCCCCAAATCTATAGGTCTCCGTACAGACTAGATTAGGACTTTAGCAGGTCTGATCGCAGAATCAGGTTCCCTGTTACATCGTAGGGATTCAGCTGAGTCTTATAGTAGGGACAGATCTCCTCTCTTTCCTTAGCTTTGGTAGCAGAACATAACACTTGGCAATCAAGAAGTATGTAGCTGATTCACAGTACACACGTGTGCGTGCTGATAAGGGCAAATTGAGGACTCTTTCCTACAGGCAATTACGTCAGGTTAAAAGAGCAGCGGCAAAAAAGCCTTGTCATAGCAGCAGACAAGTTTTTGAAGCTGCTGGTGCCTCCAACGTCCCCTGAACAACAAGATGCAGGGTCCTTCAGAGGTTTGCAGCTCTGCATACGCCATCCTGTCGACCTCCTCTATCCACTTCACACAAGCAGAAATGGCTCCAGTGGGCCAAACATTACATGAAGACTGATTTCCAAACTGTTTTGTTCACGGATGAGTGCCGTGCAACGCTCGATGGTCCAGATGGATGGAGTGGAGGATGGCTGGTTGATGGACACCCCACGCAAACACGGCTACAGCGCCAACAAGGAGGAGGTGGAGTAATGTTTTGGGCTGGAATCATGGGGAGAGAGATTGTCGGCCCCTTTAGGATCCCTGAAGGGGTAAAGATGAACTCCATAATGTATGTGGAGTTTCTAAAACAGCACTTCCTGCCATGGTTCAAGAAGAACCGTGTATTCCACAGCAAGATCATTTTTATGCATGATAATGCACCATCTCATGCTGCACATAAAACATCTGCATCTCTGGCTGATATGGGCATAAAAGGGGACAAACTTATGGAGTGACCCCTATGCTCCCCTGACCTCTACCCCATTCAGAACCTCTGGAGCATCATCAAAAGGAGTGTCTAAGATGGCGGGAGGCAGTTCACATCTAAGCAACAGCTCTGGGAGGGTATTCTGTCCTCATGCAAAACAATTGAAGCAGAAACCATCCAAAACCTGACAAACTCAATGGACGAGAGAGTTCAGAAGCTCCTTTCGAACAAGGGGTCCTATGTGCAAATGTAACATCACCTAGAATAAAGTTTTGAGTTGAAAACTGTTTGATTTCAGTTTCTAATGACCTGCTAATGCTTATAATTTCAAAAATGACCATTTTTTGGTCTTTATTAAAATAAAAAGGTTGATCGAAAAGTTTGGGGGATCTAAGAGTGTGGCAACCCAGTAGTCAGTATTACTTCGAATTCTGACAATATGAGGGTCATGTTGCAGGTAGTGCAGCAAGAAGGCACTTATGTGTCTTGCGCATCTCGGAGCCCCAAAATTATTTTCCGGGCTAGATGCAGCTAAAAATTATTATTAATTTTAAATCTGGTGGAGCTTAGTATAGATGGCCTAATAGAATCAGTGCTGCACACTGCTACAAAGCCCAAATTATTTTCCAGCCAAGGTACAGATAAACATGATTAGTAATTTTAAATCTGGTGGAGCTTAGTATAGATGGCCTAATAGAATCAGTACTGCACACTGCTACAAAGCCCAAATTATTTTCCAGCCAAGATACAGATAAACATGATTAGTAATTTTAAATCTGGTGGAGCTTATTATAGACGGCCTAATAGAATCAGTGCTGCACACTGCTACAAAGCCCAAATTATTTTCCAGCCAAGATACAGATAAACATGATTAGTAATTTGAAAGCTTAAAACGGTTGGTGAGGTGATTTTAACCAATCATCAAGCTTTTACTCTCCCCAGGATGACACAGGGGTAGAAAAGTTGTTTCGGATCCATGATTTGTTCATCTTTATGAACGTGAGTCTGTCTACATTATCAGTGGAGAGCCATGTGCGCTTATCTGTCAGCACACCACCAGCAGCGCTGAACACACGTTCAGACAGAACGCTGGCTGCGGGGCATGACAAGATCTCCAAGGCGTAAGTGGCTAGCTCCGGCCATTTATCCAGATTGGAAGCCCAAAAAGAGCAAGGGTCCAGTGACACAGTCATGGCTTCAATGTTTACTTGGAGATACTCCTGTACCATCGTCTCTAGGAGTTGACTATGTGTCAGACTTCTTGTCTCCTGTGGCCTTGCAAAGGATGGGCTAAAAAAGTGGTGAAATGATTCCGCAAAATTGATGTTACCAGCAGATACTGTGGTTCTGGTATGGTTTGAGTGCTGAACACTCGACGGTCCCACGGTTGGCAAGTTGGAACTGTGAGATTCACTACGTGCACCACTGGTGTTTTGTGGAAAAGCACAGGTAAGATTCTGCAACAGTCTCTGCTGATACTCCTGCATGCGTGCATCCCTTTCTATGGCAGGAATAATTTCTGCAAATTTACTTTTGTACCGGGGATCTAACAGTGTGGCAACCCAGTAGTCAGGATTATTTCTAATTCTCACAATTCGAGGGTCATGTTGCAGGTAGTGCAGCAAGAAGGCACTCATGTGTGTTGCGCATCCAGGAGCACCAAGTCCCTGTTGTGTTGGTGGTGAGGTAACAATCATGCTTCCTTCCTCTGTCCTCTCCCCCCAACCTCGCACAACAGAAATGTGATCAAGGTCTCCCTCATCTGATGAGTCTTCCAACAGTTCGTCCTCCACTTCTTCCTGGGCTCCTGCACCTTCCTCACTAGTTTGGCTGCTACCATGCGCCCTGGTAAAACCATCTCCCCCACCCTCACATGCCTGCCGCCTTGGTGCTGCCGACCGTCTGGACCTTGCAGATGTTAGCTTTTTCGCATACAACTCCTCCTCCTCTACTTCCTCCTCCTCCTCTTGTGCCACCACCTGACTCCGAATTCTGTTTAACATGTGCTCCAGCAAGTAAATCACCGGAATAGTCATGCTGATAATGGCATCGTCAGCACTAAACATCTTCGTCGCCATTTCAAAACTGTGCAGAAGGGTGCATAGGTTCCTGATCTGAGACCACTCCTCCAGCGTGATTTGCCCCACCTCTGGATCTCGTTAGCCCAGACTATACGTCAGAACGTATTGCACCAGGGCTTGTCGGTGCTGCCACAGTCGCTGCAACATGTGCAGAGTTGAATTTCTTTGGATAGGCACATCGCATTTTAGCCGGTGAAGAGGCAGGCCCAACTACTTCTGTAGAGATGTAAGTCGCTGAGCTGCGGGATGCGAACGGTAGAAGGGAGCACACAGCGACCGTGCCCTCTGCAGAAGGCCATCAAGTCTGCGATAGTGGGCTAAAAATTGCTGGACAACCAGGTTCAACACGTGAGCCATACAAGGCACGTGTGTGACATTGCCCCGGCGAAGGGCCGTACCCAGGTTTGCAGCATTGTCGCACACGGCCTTCCCTGGTTTCAGGTCCAGTGGAGACAACCATTCATGAAATTGGTTCTCCAGAGCTGACCAAAACTCCTCAGCTGTGTGACTCACATTTCCCAGACATTTCAAAGTAAAAACCGCCTGATGACGTTGAGCCCTACTGCCAGCATAGTAAGGAGGTATGCAGGATCACTTCTGCGCAGTTAGAAAGCTTGTGGCATGACCAGACAGGCTTTGGGTGCAGGTGGAGGACCGAGAGGAGGTTGAGGAGGCAGAAGCAGTGGAGGAACTTTGAGATAAAGAGGATTGACGCACAACTCGTGGGGACGGCAAGACTTGGACAGCAGCCCCTTGTCCTGCTGTCACCATAGTTACCCAGTGCCCAGTCAGCGACATGTAACGCCCCTGTCCATGCCTACTCGTCCAAGTGTCTGTGGTGAAATGCACCCTGTCACACACAGAGTTTCTCAAAGTAGCGGTGATGTTGTGTGCGACATGCTGGTGGAGCGCAGGCACACCTTTCTTTTGAGAAGTAGTGCCGACTGGGCATCTGGTACTGGGGCACTGCGACGGACAAAAGGTCTCGAAAATCCTCTGTGTCCACCAGGCGGAAAGGCAGCATTTCTGTAGCCAAGAGCTTGCAGATAGTGAAATTCAACCTCTTAGCTTTCTCATGGCTAGAAGGAAATGGTCTTTTACTTGTCCACATCTGAGGGACCGAGGGCTGGCTATTGTGCTTAGACGGGGTGTCCCCGGCAAACTGCCGGTCTGTGAGGAAGATGCAGGCGGACATGTTAGGTTGCCTTGATCCAAAGGTGGTGCTATCGATGTCGGACAGCGCTCAACACCAGCTGGTGTTACCACCTCCAAAGAAAATGATGACCTGCCAATCACGCTGGCTGTTGCGGGTAAAGAGGTGGCAGGTCTGCGCCCCAAAACAGGTGTGACTGCTGTCCCCCCAGTCACATAGGATGAAGAGGCCGCGGATGCACAAGATATGGCAGACGGTGGCTGGCCCGGCTGGCTAGGCCGCATTGTAGCACAGTGAGCTTCCCACTGCAACTTATGCTTCATGTCCATGTTCCGGTTCATGCATGAAGTACTCAAACTATGTATTTTTGGCATCTACTTAGCTTTTGCTGACAAATGTTACAGATAACACGAGTTGGGTCATCTTTATCGATCTGAAAACATGCCCAGGCTATGCAAGGCTTAGCACCCATGCGACCTGAAGAGCCACCACGACTTGTGGTGAGAGGCAGAGTTGTGTTTGAGGATGCAGTTGTTGATGTGCTTCCAGTACTACGTCTCTGTCCAGGAAGGTGCAACCTGACTTCGTCGTCACTAGCATCCTCCTCCACCTCCTCTGCTGACCTCATCTCTTGGCTGACTGTGGGTTGACAGTAAATGGGATCTCCAACCTCATCATCATCACCCCGTGCGTTATCACACCCGTCGTCCTCAGAGCCAACCTGTTCCTGCCCTGACAAAAAACTAAAGTTGTCGCTCCAATAGGGTATTTGAGTCTCATCATCGTCTTCCTCATTGTCTCCACCAACAGGAGTTACAGTTTGGGAATGAGGGTCTACATTATGGTCAGAACCTTCTGCGTCTGGTCCTGGATCCGACTCATAAAGATTCTGGGCATCAGTGCAGATCATTTCCTCGTCTGGATTCACAGAAGTGCTGGAGTCGACCTCTGATTCCCAGGCTATAGTATGAGTAAACAGCTCTGCAGACTCAACCATTTGTTCTACCTCATACTCAGACGGGCAGCTGGAGATTTGGGAGCTGTGAGGAAGCAAGTGCGATTGGGGTGACATCTTTGAGGACTGGAGTATTTGTGATGTTGAAGTTGATGTAGAGGAGAGCCCACTTAAAGGAACACTTGATATCCATTGAACCACCTGCTGTTTTTGTGCCTCATCTGGAATTTGTAGCGATTGGCATGGCCGTAAGAAAGGGATCTTATCACATTGTCCGCTAAAAGAAGTAGACATTTTAGTTTGGCTGGAAGATGGTCTTTCTTCTGCAGATGTTACTCTTGCTTTAACACCTACCCCATGGACACAACCTTTTTTCCCCTTCCTAACATGCCTATTCCCCTTTCCACCAGCAGCAGGCCTTTTTCCACTCATTTTGGTGGTTAACTAATTCACAACTCTGGAGTTGTTTGCACAAAAAAACAATGGATGGGAACCGAGCAGAGCTGAGTGGCCAAACTGTGGTATTAGGCCAAAACTATTGGCTGGGTTAGATGCTGAAAAAAATTATATTCAATTTGCAACCTGATAGATGTCAGTATAGATGGACTAATAAAACAAGTCCCACACACAGCTAGACGCCCAAATATTTTTTCAGAGGTAGATGCAGAAAAAAATTGTATTCAGTTTGCAACCTGATGAAGGTCAGTATGGATGGACTAATAGAGAAAGTCCCACACACTGCTAGAAGGCCAAATATTTTTTCAGAGCTAGATGCAGATAAAAATTATTTTTAATTTGCAACCTGATGGAGGTCAGTATAGATGGACTAATAGAGAAAGTCCCACACACTGCTAGAAGGCCAAATATTTTTTCCAGAGCTAGATGCAGAAAAAAATTATATTCAGTTTGCAACCTGATGGAGGTCAGTATAGATGGACTAATAGAACAAGTCCCACACACAGCTAGAAGCCCAAATATTTTTTCAGAGCTAGATGCAGATAAAAATTATTTTTAATTTGCAACCTGATGGAGGTCAGTATAGATGGACTAATAGAGAAAGTCCCACACACTGCTAGAAGTCCAAATATATTTTCAGAGCTATATGCAGACAAAAAATTATTTTGAATTTGCAACGTGATGGAGGTCAGTATAGATGGACTAATAGAACAAGTTCCACACACTGCTAGAAGGCCAAATATTTTTTCAGAGCTAGATGCAGAAAAAAATTATAATCAATTTGCAACCTGATGGAGGTCAGTATAGATGGACTAATAGAACAAGTCCCACACACTGCTAGAAGCCCACATTTTTTTTCAGAGCTAGATGCAGAAAAAAATTATATTCAATTTGCAACCTGATGGAGGTCAGTATAGATGGACTAATAGAGAAAGTCCCACACACTGCTAGAAGGCCAAATATTTTTTCAGAGCTAGATGCAGACAAAAAATTATTTAGAATTTGTAACCTGATGGAGGTCAGTATAGGTGGACTAATAGAACAAGTTCCACACACTGCTAGAAGGCCAAATATTTTTTCAGAGCTAGATGCAGAAAAAAATTATATTCAGTTTGCAAACTGATGGAGATCAGTATAGATGGACTAATAGAACAAGTCCCACACACAGCTAGAAGCCCAAATATTTTTTCAGAGGTAGATGCAGAAAAAAATTATATTCAGTTTGCAACCTTATGGAGGTCAGCATAGATGGACTAATAGAACAAGTCCCACACACAGCTTGAAGCCCAAATATTTTTTAAGAGGTAGATACAGAAAAAAAATATATTCAGTTTGCAACCTGATGGAGGTCAGTATAGATGGACTAATAGAGAAAGTCCCACACACTGCTAGAAGGCCAAATATTTTTTCAGAGCTAGATGAAGACAAAAAATTATATTCAATTTGCAACCTGATGGAGGTCAGTATAGATGGACTAATAGAGAAAGTCCCACACACTGCTAGAAGGCCAAATATTTTTTCAGAGCTAAATGCAGAAAAAATTATATTCAGTTTGCAACCTGATGGAGGTCAGTATAGATGGACTAATAGAACAAGTCCCACACACAGCTAGAAGCCCAAATATTTTTTCAGAGGTAGATGCAGTTAAAAATTATATTCAATTTGCAACCTAATGGAGATCAGTATAGATGGACTAATAGAACAAGTACCACAGACTGCTAGAAGCCCAAATATTTTTTCAGAGGTAGATGCAGAAAAAATATATATTCAGTTTGCAACCTGATGGAGGTCAGTATAGATGGACTAAGAGAGAAAGTCCCACACACTGCTAGAAGGCCAAATATTTTTTCAGAGCTAGATGCAGACAAAAAATTATTTTTCATTTGCAACCTGATGGAGGTCAGTATAGATGGACTAATAGAGAAAGTCCCACACACTGCTAGAAGGCCAAATATTTTTTCAGAGCTGGATGCAGACAAAAAATTATTTTGAATTTGCAACGTGATGGAGGTCAGTATAGACGGACTAATAGAACAAGCCCCACACACAGCTAGAAGGCCAAATATTTTTTCAGAGCTAGATGCAGAAAAAAATGATATTCAGTTTGCAACCTGATGGAGGTCTGTATAGATGGACTAGTAGAACAAGTCCCACACACAGCTAGAAGCCCAAATATTTTTTCAGAGGTAGATGCAGAAAAAAAATATATTCAGTTTGCAACCTGATGGAGGTCAGTATAGATGGACTAATAGAGAAAGTCCCACACACTGCTAGAAGGCCAAATATTTTTTCAGAGCTACATGCAGACAAAAAAATATTTTTAATTTGCAACCTGATGGAGGTCAGTATAGATGGACTAATAGAGAAAGTTCCACACACTGCTAGAAGGTCAAATATTTTTTCAGAGCTAGATGCAGATAAAAATTATTTTTAATTTGCAACCTTATGGAGGTCTGTATAGATGGACTAATAGAGAAAGTCCCACACACTGCTAGAAGGCCAAACATTTTTTCAGAGCTAGATGCAGACAAAAAATTATTTTGAATTTGCAACGTGATGGAGGTCAGTATAGATGGACTAATAGAACAAGTCCCACACACTGCTAGAAGGCCAAATATTTTTTCAGAGCTAGATGCAGATAAAAATTATTTTTAATTTGCAACCTGATGGAGGTCAGTATAGATGGACTAATAGAACAAGTCCCACACACTGCTAGAAGCCCAAATATTTTTTCAGAGCTAGATGCAGAAAAATATTATATTCAATTTGCAACCTGATGGAGGTCAGTATAGATGGACTAATAGAGAAAGTCCCACACACTGCTAGAAGGCCAAATATTTTTTCAGAGCTAGATGCAGACAAAAAGTTATTTTGAATTTGCAACCTGATGGAGGTCAGTATAGGTGGACTAATAGAACAAGTCCCACACACTGCTAGAAGGCCAAATATTTTTTCAGAGCTAGATGCAGAAAAAAATTATATTCAGTTTGCAACCTGATGGAGGTCAGTATAGATGGACTAATAGAAAAAGTCCCACACACAGCTAGAAGCCCAAATATTTTTTCAGAGGTAGATGCAGAAAAAATATATATTCAGTTTGCAACCTGATGGAGGTCAGTATAGATGGACTAATAGAGAAAGTCCCACACACTGCTAGAAGGCCAAATATTTTTTCAGAGCAAGATGCAGACAAAAAATTATTTTGAATTTGCAACGTGATGGAGGTCAGTATAGATGGACTAATAGAACAAGTCCCACACACTGCCAGAAGGCCAAATATTTTTTCAGAGCTAGATGCAGACAAAAAAATATTTTTAATTTGCAACCTGATGGAGGTCAGTATTGATGGACTAATAGAGAAAGTCCCACACACTGCTAGAAGGCCAAATATTTTTTCAGAGCAAGATGCAGACAAAAAATTATTTTGAATTTGCAACGTGATGGAGGTCAGTATAGATGGACTAATAGAACAAGTCTCACACACTGCTAGAAGCCCACATTTTTTTTCAGAGCTAGATGCAGAAAAAAATTATATTCAATTTGCAACCTGATGGAGGTCAGTATAGATGGACTAATAGAACAAGTCCCACATACAGCTAGAAGCCCAAATATTTTTTCAGAGCTAGATGCAGAAAAAAATTATTTTTAATTTGCAACCTGATGGAGGTCAGTATAGATGGACTAATAGAGAAAGTCCCACACACTGCTAGAAGGCTAAATATTTTTTCAGAGCTAGATGCAGACAAAAAATTATTTTGAATTTGCAACGTGATGGTGGTCAGTATAGATGGACTAATAGAACAAATCCCACACACTGCTAGAAGGCCGAATATTTTTTCAGAGCTAGATGCAGAAAAAAATTATATTCAGTTTGCAACCTGATGGAGGTCAGTATAGATGGACTAAAAGAACAAGTCCCACACACTGCTAGAAGCCCAAATATTTTTTCAGAGCTAGATGCAGAAAAATATTATATTCAATTTTCAACCTGATGGAGGTCAGTATAGATGGACTAATAGAGAAAGTCCCACACACTGCTAGAAGGCCAAATATTTTTTCAGAGCTAGATGCAGACAAAAAGTTATTTTGAATTTGCAACCTGATGGAGGTCAGTATAGGTGGACTAATAGAACAAGTCCCACACACTGCTAGAAGGCCAAATATTTTTTCAGAGCTAGATGCAGAAAAAAATTATATTCAGTTTGCAACCTGATGGAGGTCAGTATAGATGGACTAATAGAAAAAGTCCCACACACAGCTAGAAGCCCAAATATTTTTTCAGAGTTAGATGCAGAAAAAATATATATTCAGTTTGCAACCTGATGGAGGTCAGTATAGATGGACTAATAGAGAAAGTCCCACACACTGCTAGAAGGCCAAATATTTTCTCAGAGCTAGATGCAGACAAAAAAATATTTTTAATTTGCAACCTGATGGAGGTCAGTATTGATGGACTAATAGAGAAAGTCCCACACACTGCTAGAAGGCCAAATATTTTTTCAGAGCAAGATGCAGACAAAAAATTATTTTGAATTTGCAACGTGATGGAGGTCAGTATAGATGGACTAATAGAACAAGTCCCACACACTGCCAGAAGGCCAAATATTTTTTCAGAGCTAGATGCAGACAAAAAAATATTTTTAATTTGCAACCTGATGGAGGTCAGTATTGATGGACTAATAGAGAAATTCCCACACACTGCTAGAAGGCCACATATTTTTTCAGAGCAAGATGCAGACAAAAAATTATTTTGAATTTGCAACGTGATGGAGGTCAGTATAGATGGACTAATAGAACAAGTCCCACACACTGCTAGAAGCCCACATTTTTTTTCAGAGCTAGATGCAGAAAAAAATTATATTCAATTTGCAACCTGATGGAGGTCAGTATAGATGGACTAATAGAGAAAGTCCCACACACTGCTAGAAGGCCAAATATTTTTTCAGAGCTAGATGCAGACAAAAAATTATTTAGAATTTGTAACCTGATGGAGGTCAGTATAGGTGGACTAATAGAACAAGTTCCACACACTGCTAGAAGGCCAAATATTTTTCCAGAGCTAGATGCAGAAAAAAATTATATTCAGTTTGCAACCTGATGTAGGTCAGTATAGATGGACTAATAGAACAAGTCCCACACACAGCTAGAAGCCCAAATATTTTTTCAGAGGTAGATGCAGAAAAAAATTATATTCAGTTTGCAACCTTATGGAGGTCAGCATAGATGGACAAATAGAACAAGTCCCACACACAGCTTGAAGCCCAAATATTTTTTGAGAGGTAGATGCAGAAAAAAAATATATTCAGTTTGCAACCTGATGGAGGTCAGTATAGATGGACTAATAGAGAAAGTCCCACACACTGCTAGAAGGCCAAATATTTTTTCAGAGCTAGATGCAGACAAAAAATTATATTCAATTTGCAACCTGATGGATGTCAGTATAGATGGACTAATAGAGAAAGTCCCACACACTGCTAGAAGGCCAAATATTTTTTCAGAGCTAAATGCAGAAAAAAATTATATTCAGTTTGCAACCTGATGGAGGTCAGTATAGATGGACTAATAGAACAAGTCCCACACACAGCTAGAAGCCCAAATATTTTTTCAGAGGTAGATGCAGTTAAAAATTATTTTCAATTTGCAACCTAATGAAGGTCAGTATAGATGGACTAATAGAACAAGTCCCACAGACTGCTAGAAGCCCAAATATTTTTTCAGAGGTAGATGCAGAAAAAAAATATATTCAGTTTGCAACCTGATGGAGGTCAGTATAGATGGACTAATAGAGAAAGTCCCACACACTGCTAGAAGGCCAAATATTTTTTCAGAGCTAGATGCAGACAAAAAATTATTTTTCATTTGCAACCTGATGGAGGTCAGTATAGATGGACTAATAGAGAAAGTCCCACACACTGCTAGAAGGCCAAATATTTTTTCAGAGCTGGATGCAGACAAAAAATTATTTTGAATTTGCAACGTGATGGAGGTCAGTATAGACGGACTAATAGAACAAGTCCCACACACAGCTAGAAGGCCAAATATTTTTTCAGAGCTAGATGCAGAAAAAAATGATATTCAGTTTGCAACCTGATGGAGGTCTGTATAGATGGACTAGTAGAACAAGTCCCACACACAGCTAGAAGCCCAAATATTTTTTCAGAGGTAGATGCAGAAAAAAAATATATTCAGTTTGCAACCTGATGGAGGTCAGTATAGATGGACTAATAGAGAAAGTCCCACACACTGCTAGAAGGCCAAATATTTTTTCAGAGCTACATGCAGACAAAAAAATATTTTTCATTTGCAACCTGATGGAGGTCAGTATAGATGGACTAATAGAGAAAGTCCCACACACTGCTAGAAGGCCAAATATTTTTTCAGAGCTGGATGCAGACAAAAAATTATTTTGAATTTGCAACGTGATGGAGGTCAGTATAGACGGACTAATAGAACAAGTCCCACACACAGCTAGAAGGCCAAATATTTTTTCAGAGCTAGATGCAGAAAAAAATGATATTCAGTTTGCAACCTGATGGAGGTCTGTATAGATGGACTAGTAGAACAAGTCCCACACACAGCTAGAAGCCCAAATATTTTTTCAGAGGTAGATGCAGAAAAAAAATATATTCAGTTTGCAACCTGATGGAGGTCAGTATAGATGGACTAATAGAGAAAGTCCCACACACTGCTAGAAGGCCAAATATTTTTTCAGAGCTACACGCAGACAAAGAAATATTTTTAATTTGCAACCTGATGGAGGTCAGTATAGATGGACTAATAGAGAAAGTTCCACACACTGCTAGAAGGTCAAATATTTTTTCAGTGCTAGATGCAGATAAAAATTATTTTTAATTTGCAACCTTATGGAGGTCAGTACAGATGGACTAATAGAGAAAGTCCCACACACTGCTAGAAGGCCAAATATTTTAACAGAGCAAGATGCAGATAAAAATTATTTTTAATTTGCAACCTGATGGAGGTCAGTATAGATGGACTAATAGAGAAAGTCACACACACTGCTAGAAGGCCAAATATATTTTCAGAGCTAGATGCAAAAAAAAATTATATTCAGTTTGCAACCTGATGGAGGTCAGTATAGATGGACTAATAGAACAAGTCCCACACACAGCTAGAAGCCCAAATATTTTTTCAGAGGTAGATGCAGATAAAAATTATTTTTAATTTGCAACCTGATGGAGGTCTGTATAGATGGACTAATAGAGAAAGTCCCACACACTGCTAGAAGGCCAAATATTTTTTCAGAGCTAGATGCAGAAAAAAATTATATCCAGTTTGCAACCTGATGGAGGTCAGTATAGATGGACTAATAGAGAAAGTCCCACACACTGCTAGAAGGCCAAATATTTTTTCAGAGCTAGATGCAGACAAAAAGTTATTTTGAATTTGCAACCTGATGGAGGTCAGTATAGGTGGACTAATAGAACAAGTCCCACACACTGCTAGAAGGCCAAATATTTTTTCAGAGCTAGATGCAGAAAAAAATTATATTCAGTTTGCAACCTGATGGAGGTCAGTATAGATGGACTAATAGAAAAAGTCCCACACACAGCTAGAAGCCCAAATATTTTTTCAGAGGTAGATGCAGAAAAAATATATATTCAGTTTGCAACCTGATGGAGGTCAGTATAGATGGACTAATAGAGAAAGTCCCACACACTGCTAGAAGGCCAAATATTTTTTCAGAGCTAGATGCAGACAAAAAAATATTTTTAATTTGCAACCTGATGGAGGTCAGTATTGATGGACTAATAGAGAAAGTCCCACACACTGCTAGAAGGCCAAATATTTTTTCAGAGCAAGATGCAGACAAAAAATTATTTTGAATTTGCAACGTGATGGAGGTCAGTATAGATGGACTAATAGAACAAGTCCCACACACTGCCAGAAGGCCAAATATTTTTTCAGAGCTAGATGCAGACAAAAAAATATTTTTAATTTGCAACCTGATGGAGGTCAGTATTGATGGACTAATAGAGAAAGTCCCACACACTGCTAGAAGGTCAAATATTTTTTCAGAGCAAGATGCAGACAAAAAATTATTTTGAATTTGCAACGTGATGGAGGTCAGTATAGATGGACTAATAGAACAAGTCCCACACACTGCTATAAGCCCACATTTTTTTTCAGAGCTAGATGCAGAAAAAAATTATATTCAATTTGCAACCTGATGGAGGTCAGTATAGATGGACTAATAGAGAAAGTCCCACACACTGCTAGAAGGCCAAATATTTTTTCAGAGCTAGATGCAGAAAAAAATTATATTCAGTTTGCAACCTGATGTAGGTCAGTATAGATGGACTAATAGAACAAGTCCCACACACAGCTAGAAGCCCAAATATTTTTTCAGAGGTAGATGCAGAAAAAAAATATATTCAGTTTGCAACCTGATGGAGGTCAGTATAGATGGACTAATAGAGAAAGTCCCACACACTGCTAGAAGGCCAAATATTTTTTCAGAGCTACATGCAGACAAAAAAATATTTTTCATTTGCAACCTGATGGAGGTCAGTATAGATGGACTAATAGAGAAAGTCCCACACACTGCTAGAAGGCCAAATATTTTTTCAGAGCTGGATGCAGACAAAAAATTATTTTGAATTTGCAACGTGATGGAGGTCAGTATAGACGGACTAATAGAACAAGTCCCACACACAGCTAGAAGGCCAAATATTTTTTCAGAGCTAGATGCAGAAAAAAATGATATTCAGTTTGCAACCTGATGGAGGTCTGTATAGATGGACTAGTAGAACAAGTCCCACACACAGCTAGAAGCCCAAATATTTTTTCAGAGGTAGATGCAGAAAAAAAATATATTCAGTTTGCAACCTGATGGAGGTCAGTATAGATGGACTAATAGAGAAAGTCCCACACACTGCTAGAAGGCCAAATGTTTTTTCAGAGCTACACGCAGACAAAGAAATATTTTTAATTTGCAACCTGATGGAGGTCAGTATAGATGGACTAATAGAGAAAGTTCCACACACTGCTAGAAGGTCAAATATTTTTTCAGAGCTAGATGCAGATAAAAATTATTTTTAATTTGCAACCTTATGGAGGTCAGTACAGATGGACTAATAGAGAAAGTCCCACACACTGCTAAAAGGCCAAATATTTTAACAGAGCAAGATGCAGATAAAAATTATTTTTAATTTGCAACCTGATGGAGGTCAGTATAGATGGACTAATAGAGAAAGTCACACACACTGCTAGAAGGCCAAATATATTTTCAGAGCTAGATGCAAAAAAAAATTATATTCAGTTTGCAACCTGATGGAGGTCAGTATAGATGGACTAATAGAACAAGTCCCACACACAGCTAGAAGCCCAAATATTTTTTCAGAGGTAGATGCAGATAAAAATTATTTTTAATTTGCAACCTGATGGAGGTCTGTATAGATGGACTAATAGAGAAAGTCCCACACACTGCTAGAAGGCCAAACATTTTTTCAGAGCTAGATGCAGTCAAAAAATTATTTTGAATTTGCAACGTGATGGAGGTCAGTATAGGTGGACTAATAGAACAAGTCCCACACACTGCTAGAAGGCCAAATATTTTTTCAGAGCTAGATGCAGATAAAAATTATTTTTAATTTGCAACCTGATGGAGGTCAGTATAGATGGACTAATAGAACAAGTCCCACATACAGCTAGAAGCCCAAATATTTTTTCAGAGCTAAATGCAGATAAAAATTATTTTTAATTTGCAACCTGATGGAGGTCAGTATAGATGGACTAATAGAGAAAGTCCCACACACTGCTAGAAGGCTAAATATTTTTTCAGAGCTAGATGCAGACAAAAAATTATTTTGAATTTGCAACGTGATGGAGGTCAGTATAGATGGACTAATAGAACAAATCCCACACACTGCTAGAAGGCCAAATATTTTTTCAGAGCTAGATGCAGAAAAAAATTATATCCAGTTTGCAACCTGATGGAGGTCAGTATAGATGGACTAAAAGAACAAGTCCCACACACTGCTGGAAGCCCAAATATTTTTTCAGAGCTAGATGCAGAAAAATATTATATTCAATTTGCAACCTGATGGAGGTCAGTATAGATGGACTAATAGAGAAAGTCCCACACACTGCTAGAAGGCCAAATATTTTTTCAGAGCTAGATGCAGACAAAAAGTTATTTTGAATTTGCAACCTGATGGAGGTCAGTATAGGTGGACTAATAGAACAAGTCCCACACACTGCTAGAAGGCCAAATATTTTTTCAGAGCTAGATGCAGAAAAAAATTATATTCAGTTTGCAACCTGATGGAGGTCAGTATAGATGGACTAATAGAAAAAGTCCCACACACAGCTAGAAGCCCAAATATTTTTTCAGAGGTAGATGCAGAAAAAATATATATTCAGTTTGCAACCTGATGGAGGTCAGTATAGATGGACTAATAGAGAAAGTCCCACACACTGCTAGAAGGCCAAATATTTTTTCAGAGCTAGATGCAGACAAAAAAATATTTTTAATTTGCAACCTGATGGAGGTCAGTATTGATGGACTAATAGAGAAAGTCCCACACACTGCTAGAAGGCCAAATATTTTTTCAGAGCAAGATGCAGACAAAAAATTATTTTGAATTTGCAACGTGATGGAGGTCAGTATAGATGGACTAATAGAACAAGTCCCACACACTGCCAGAAGGCCAAATATTTTTTCAGAGCTAGATGCAGAAAAAAATTATATTCAATTTGCAACCTGATGGAGGTCAGTATAGATGGACTAATAGAGAAAGTCCCACACACTGCTAGAAGGCCAAATATTTTTTCAGAGCTAGATGCAGACAAAAAATTATTTAGAATTTGTAACCTGATGGAGGTCAGTATAAGTGGACTAATAGAACAAGTTCCACACACTGCTAGAAGGCCAAATATTTTTTCAGAGCTAGATGCAGAAAAAAATTATATTCAGTTTGCAACCTGATGTAGGTCAGTATAGATGGACTAATAGAACAAGTCCCACACACAGCTAGAAGCCCAAATATTTTTTCAGAGGTAGATGCAGAAAAAAATTATATTCAGTTTGCAACCTTATGGAGGTCAGCATAGATGGACTAATAGAACAAGTCCCACACACAGCTTGAAGCCCAAATATTTTTTGTGAGGTAGATGCAGAAAAAAAATATATTCAGTTTGCAACCTGATGGAGGTCAGTATAGATGGACTAATAGAGAAAGTCCCACACACTGCTAGAAGGCCAAATATTTTTTCAGAGCTAGATGCAGACAAAAAATTATATTCAATTTGCAACCTGATGTAGGTCAGTATAGATGGACTAATAGAGAAAGTCCCACACACTGCTAGAAGGCCAAATATTTTTTCAGAGCTAAATGCAGAAAAAATTATATTCAGTTTGCAACCTGATGGAGGTCAGTATAGATGGACTAATAGAACAAGTCCCACACACAGCTAGAAGCCCAAATATTTTTTCAGAGGTAGATGCAGTTAAAAATTATTTTCAATTTGCAACCTAATGGAGGTCAGTATAGATGGACTAATAGAACAAGTCCCACAGACTGCTAGAAGCCCAAATATTTTTTCAGAGGTAGATGCAGAAAAAAAATATATTCAGTTTGCAACCTGATGGAGGTCAGTATAGATGGACTAATAGAGAAAGTCCCACACACTGCTAGAAGGCCAAATATTTTTTCAGAGCTAGATGCAGACAAAAAATTATTTTTCATTTGCAACCTGATGGAGGTCAGTATAGATGGACTAATAGAGAAAGTCCCACACACTGCTAGAAGGCCAAATATTTTTTCAGAGCTAGATGCAGACAAAAAAATATTTTTAATTTGCAACCTGATGGAGGTCAGTATTGATGGACTAATAGAGAAAGTCCCACACACTGCTAGAAGGCCAAATATTTTTTCAGAGCAAGATGCAGACAAAAAATTATTTTGAATTTGCAACGTGATGGAGGTCAGTATAGATGGACTAATAGAACAAGTCCCACACACTGCCAGAAGGCCAAATATTTTTTCAGAGCTAGATGCAGAAAAAAATTATATTCAGTTTGCAACCTGATGGAGGTCAGTATAGATGGACTAATAGAACAAGTCCCACACACTGCTAGAAGCCCAAATATTTTTTCAGAGCTAGATGCAGAAAAAAATTATATTCAATTTGCAACCTGATGGAGGTCAGTATACATGGACTAATAGAATGATGCTATGCCCAAAAGATTTTACTTCACTAGGTGCAGTAAAAAAATTGGTATTCTATACAGAGGTGGTATATCTTGCAACACAGATAGGCTACTCCACTGACTAACACACTCTGCAATAGGCCAAAAAGGATTAGCTTTGCTAGATTCAGCCAAATGCTGTGAAAAAAACTTGCACAGCACTGGCACAGACCTGCCTGGTAAAAGTCATAGGAAATGCTGTAACCCAGTCCTTAAAAGGACTGCAATCACAACTATTCCCTACTCCCAAGCTATCTGTAGATTTGTGCGAAAATTGGCTTGAAATTAACAAGGTATAGCGCACACAGCAACAGCGGTGCCGTCTAACACGCAGCTGCAGCAGTGAGAAAATGGTGGCGACTGGGAAAATGGCTTGGTCTTATAGGGCAAGGACATGTGACATACACTGCCAATGACACATGCCCTTGCTTGTGTGAAAAAAAGCACTTCGCTCCGTGTGTGCGCTGCTGATAGGCTGACAGATTGCACCTCCCCACTGTAAATGCGGGAAAGAGAAAAAAAATGGAGATCTTCATTATTCCTACAGAGATCCATCCCCTGCCCCTCCCCCCGCCCCACTGTACACTCAAACTGCGTATTAACATTAATTTTCATCATTACTGAGAAAAAATCCAGTTATGATTTTGGTGCACGAACAGTTATCGAACAGAACCTCGAACAGCCGAATTTTTCTCAAATCGTTCGTGTTCGCCGAACGGCTCGAACACCGCCCAAAACAGCTCGAATTTGAGATTGGCGAACAGTTCGAGTCGAACAACGCTCATCTCTAGTAAGAACCTACATACACTATGGCTTGGGGTAACACAGATGGTTGAGTCTGAAGAGCTGTTTACTCAGAGGTCTGCTCCAAAGCTTCAGTGTCTGCTAGTCAGCGTAGAATTTTTAACTGCATCTAGCTTAGGCAATGCTTTGGGCGCAGTAGCTCAGCTGCGAAGCAAGCTGCACCGCCTGTGTATCTAATAAGAATTTTTAAATGCATCTAGCCTAGGCAGACTGTGGGGAACCCCAACCAAACCCAGACGCTCAGCCCTCCTACCGCCTCCCTTTCCTTGACAATACAATAATGTAACTCTTACAACTGGATGGGTGAGGATCGGTCACAGCTTTATTAACTCTTTATACTCATTGCATTAGAAAGGCATTTTAATTCTAAATTAATTCAGCTTGTTGCAGCATGCCCTGGGTCTCCACACCGACAAGTTGGCCAACAAGTGTAACTCTCCAACATGTCCTTTCTATTTCCAGGCCACGGAGGATCCTGCATACTCGTATGCAGGACTCTGACCCCCATCCATCACTCTTATCGCTTCTTCCACTCCATCCTGGATCCTGACAGGAATATGTCCAGTCCAATATCCATTAAGTGAACACCGTCGGGCCGTATGAGGCCTGCTTTATCTCCTTCCAGTTGTCGGTGTTGTATCACTACACCGCCTCTGTCTCTTCTAAATTTTGCCATCCGAATATTTATTACCCGCCTTGTCCGTTCGATGGCCGTGATGTCTCGCGCACCTTGCCATACCGCTGTCGGCACAATCTCTGACCATACTATAGTTAGTTTTGTGAAAAATTCTCTGAAGCGCTCAGTGTCTAGTTTCATTATTGCCATTAGTTATGCGCTCTTGTGATGACCTAGGTCATTTCCCCCTGCCTGTATAACTAAGATGACTGGACCTCTTGCCTCTCTCCCTACCTTGATTACCTCCATTAGTACCTGTGGCCATAGCAGGCCTCTAATACCTCTCCAGTTGAAATATGTGTTATGAAACTCTATTTTCCTCCCGCCTGAGCGGACTTTCTCCCTTTTTTCTGCCCAATATATTTACGAGTGGCCTATCACCCACACTGTTGGGTTAGTGTCACCTGTAAAAGAAACAAACCACGTTAGGATAACAAGTCCGGTCTTATGCATCTCGCCAAACACGTGGATCGCCATCTCCCTATCCTCTGAACTTCCGTTTCTGACAGTCCTGCTCTTGCTGCTTCCATGGCCGCGCCTATGCGGAATGAGTGTGTCCCGTAATCTTTGGGGTGGTTACCTGCCGATGTTAGGCATTTATTAAATATAGCTTGGAACTGGTATCTTGATAATGGCGTTCCATCAATGTGTGATAGGAAGAAATTACTTTGTGATCTTATGGTTATATATGTTTTTACTATTGTTACCTGACTCAGTGTACCGTTTGTGGGTTGTAGAAGTACCCAAGTGCCCCTGCCCGCTGGAACCGTTTTCGATTTGCGTATGCGTAGACGTATTGCATTATTGGCTATGACTACGTCCTGGTGTAATAAGCCTCCACTGGTGGTAATTTTGGATTGAGGGACTAATTCGCTTATGCATAGCGCCCCGAAGAAGGCGATCTCAAATGCAGTAGACAGTAGTGTTGCTTCAAATTGTGAGTGTCATGTTAATGGTGTTAGGGATATGATGCGAGAAATCAGTTTTAGTGACTTTGTCACATCTCCCCAATTCAGTAGTTGAAAGTGAAATGCTACTCCGGTCAGACACCGCTGCGCTGACGCCCCTGATATGCCCCTCATCATTAGCGGGTGGAGAAATTCTATGGTGACTTGTAATCTGGCTTGGTCAACCCGTCTGCCTGCTACTAGTCGTGTCCACTCTTCCCATGCCTTACCGTATGCTTGCCACGTCGACGGGGCAACTGACGCTCTGATTAATGGCATCAACTATTCGCCACTAGATCCCATAGGGAGGGTGGGCAACTGTTGCCCGATGGGTGGGCGTTGGGGAGGAGCTCTGTGACAATCTGCCAATTGAATTGTGATAAAGCGTTAGCAGCAGCGTTAGACCCCTCAGCATCGTGGCTAGCTCGGACCCATACATTGTGTTTTAGGCACAGTAATGCTAGCCGGCGTAGTAGGCCTATCACTGGGAGAGACGATGATGCCATCTTATTAATGCAATGCGCTAGGCTGGTGTTTTTTGTTATGAAGCGTATATTTTTGTTAGCCAGGCGTGCGCCCCATATTTCTATTGCTACTACTATTGGGAAGAAAAATTATTTTCCGGGCTAGATGCAGCTAAAAATTATTATTAATTTCAAAGCTTGTGGAGCTTGGTATAGATGGCCTAATACAATGAGTACCACACACTGCTACAAGCCCAAATATTTTTTCAGAGCTAGATGCAGATAAAAATTATTTTGAATTTGCAACCTGGTGGAGGTTAGTATAGATGGACTAATAGAACAAATCCCACACAATGTTACAAGCCCAAATATTTTTTCAGAGCTAGATGCAGATAAAAATTATTTTGAATTTGCAACCTGGTGGAGGTTACTATAGATGGACTAATAGAACAATTCCCACACACTGCTACAAGCCAAAATATTTTTTCAGAGCTAGATGCAGATAAAAATTATTTTGAATTTGCAACCTGGTGGAGGTTAGTATAGATGGACTAATAGAACAAGTCCCACACACTGCTTCAAGCCCAAATATTTTTTCAGAGCTAGATGCAGATAAAAATTATTTTGAATTTGAAACCTGATCGAGGTTAGTTTAGATGGACTAATAGAATGATGCTATGCCCAAAAGGTTTTACTTGGCTAGGTGCAGTAAAATAATTTGTATTCTATGCACAGGTGGTGTAGCTTGCAACACAGATAGGCTACTCCACTGACTAACACACACTTAAAGAGGCCAAAAAGGATTTGCTAAGCTAGATTTAGCCAAATGCTGTGAAAAAAAACTTGCCCAGCACTGACACAGACCTGCCTGGCAAAAAGTGATAGGAACTGATGTAACCTAGCCCTCAAAAAGACTGCAATTACAATTAGTCTTTACTCCCAACCTATCTATTTAAGAGCACAGACCTGCCTGATAAAAGTCATAGGAAATGATGTAACCTAGTCCTCAAAAGGACTGCAATCACAACTGTTCCCTACTCCGAAGCTATCTGTAGATTTGTGCGAAAATTGGCTGGAAATTAACACTCAAAGTATAGCGCACACAGCAACAGCGGTGGCGTCTAACACGCAGCTGCAGCAGTGAGAAAATGGTGGCTATGTGGAAAATGGCTGGGTCTTATAGGGCAAGGACATGTGACATACACTGCCAATGACACATGCCCTTGCTTGTGTGAAAAAAAGCAGTTCGCTCCGTGTGTGCGCTGCTGATAGGCTGACAGATTGCACCTCCCCACTGTAAATGCGGGAAAGAGAAAAAAAAATGGAAATCTTCATTATTTATGCAGAGATCCATCCCCTGCCCCTCCCCCTGCCCTGCTGAACACTCAAACTGCGTATTAACATTAATTTTCAGTATTACTGAGAAAAATCCAGTTATGATTTTGGTGCACGAACAGTTATCGAGCATAATCTCGAACAGCCAAATTTTTTTCAAATTGTTCGTGTTCGCCGAACAGCTCGAACACCGCCCAAAACAGCTCGAATTTGAGATTGGCGAGCAGTTTGAGTCGAACACCGCTCATGTCTAGTAATGAGTGCAGAGTAGGAGGGCTTCTTATAGAAAAACTAACAGATCTGTGATAGCCAGAATTCTTGCTGGTTGGTAGATGATTATATGACTTGTTCATGTAATAAACTGCAATTTAATTATTTACATAATCATACAATGTGATTTTCTGTTTTTTATTTTTAGATTCTGTCTCTTACAGTTGACGTGTACACACAATAAAAATTACAGACCTCTCCATTCTTTGTAGGTGGAAAAACTTGCAAAATCATCAGTGTATCAAATACTTATTTTTCCCACAATAGGTCTTTGGAGTTGTATGTATTCAATCTGCAACCGGTAGTGACATGCGACTAGGATTGGTTATAGTTTGAATTATATCAGGGACACTATTTTATCTGGTTCTTAGAGATCCCTTTTTAATGGAAAGATGATTGCTAGTCTACATAAAGGAAAGGGTTACTTTTTAGTGAAATACAGGGTTTACTTACCTTATAAGACTACAAGAAAGTCTGGTACCACAATAATTTGTCTATAACTAGGGTAAGAGTATCTAAGTACAGAAATCCTTTTTATGTGGAGAATTAGTTTTGAAAGGTGACATGAAATTCTGAGATTCCAATAAGTGTCATTAGCATTTTACATAATGTTTGTAATATTTGCCAATCACTTACACAGGTATGCCACCAAACACTGCTAACCTATTGAGTTTAAATTCCATGTATATATCCTTAATCACATCGCAACATTTATAAACCCGAAGCCAGACTCTAAGATAAAGACCTCAGAGCAGAATGCATTGTAATTTATTATAGAACAACGAGCCTGTGAATAAATATTGACTCAGATGAAGCTCCTAAATAAAGATTCAGACGAAATCCTAAAAGAAAGTCGGACACCAGAGAAGACCTCTGAATAAATGCTGTTCCTCAAAAAATACATTCCTTAGAAAAGACCCCAGAAGATAGACCACACAGTAACTATGGACTCAACAAACCAAACAAATGCCAGTATAAATACAAAATTCAAGAATAAATTCAGGCCTCCCAACAATAATTAAAGATACTCAATTGATCAGTTAAATATCAACTATCTGCAAAAAAAATGAAAACGTATTGCTCTGTGTGCGTACGACATCTGGGAACCCCACCAATCGGCGAAATGGTACATTTTTCATCATTCTAACAAAATAGAGTGGCAGGTTGAATGTCTCACAGCTACACAATTCGTTCTCTAGAGGGCTGCCAGAAAATGTTTTTGGGTTAAAAAAGCATCAATTCTATGTACAATTGCAAACAGTTTTTGAATGAACACGGTAAGGAGTTTTTCCCAAAGATTTTGGAGAACTAGCCACAGGTCTGCTTGTAGGCTTGCACAAATCCTTCTGTCTCTTCATGAAATTCCAGACAGACTTAATGATGTTGAGATCAGGGCTCTTTGAGAGCCATGTAATCATTTCCAGGACTCCTTTTTCCACTTTAGTCTGTCAATAGTTATTAATTACAATTGCTTTTCGTTGTCCTGTGGCAGAATACATTTGGAGCCAATAAGACACCTGCCTCATAATATTACATGATGGATTAGTATCTGCCTGTATTTCTCTGAACTGTGGAAATTATTGATCCAACTGCATTTGCTTATATGCAGCACCGTACTTTCAAGGTACCACCACCATGCTTCACTGTTGGCTGCAGACATTCATTATTGTATCCAGTTCAGAGCACCTGCTACAATTGCTACACCTTAGTTCATAGGTATTTGTGCATAACTGAGTTTCTGGGCCCTGTTTCCATGTCGATAGTGAGGCTTCAATGAAGAACACTTGTTGGCGTGGTGTGTGACCTTGGATATGAAACTGTGTTTCACAGTCTCATCTTTGTAGCAGAGTTTTGCACCCAGTTTTAAGCCTCCTCCAACCTACAGTGCATTGTGAAAGTATTTGGCCCCCTCGAACTTTTCTAACTTTTGCCACATTTCTGGCTTCAAACATAAAGATATAAAATTCTAATTTTTTTGGGAAGAATCAACAACAAGTGGGACACAATCATGAAGTAGAATGAAATTTATTGGATATTTTAAACTTTTTTAACAAATTAAAAACTGAAAAGTGGGACGTGCAATATTATTTGGCCCCCTTGAGTTAATACTTTGTAGCGCCACCTTTTGCTGTGATTACAGCTGCAAGTCGCTTGGGGTATGTCTCTATCAGTTTTGCACATCGAGAGGATGAAATTATTGCCCATTCTTTCTTGCATAACAGCTCGAGTTCATTGAGGTTGGATGGAGGGCGTTTTTGAACAGCAGTTTTCAGCTCTTTCCACAGATTCTCGTTTGGATTCAGGTCTGGACTTTGACTTGGCCATTCTAACACCTGGATATGTTTATTTTTTATCCATTCCATTGTAGATTTTGCTTTATGCTTGAGATCATTGTCTTGTTGGAAGATAAATCTCCATCCCAGTCTCAGGTCTTTTGCAGACTCCAACAGGTTTTCTTCCAGAATGGTCCTGTATTTGGCTCCGTCCATCTTGCCATCAATTTTAACCATCTTCCCTGTCCCTGCTGAAGAAAAGCAGGCCCAAATCATGATGTTGCCACCACCATGTTTGACAGTGGAGATGGTGTTTTGAGGGTGATAAGCTGTGTTGCTTTTACACCAAACATAACATTTTGCATTGTGGCCAAAAAGTTTAATTTTAGTTTCATCTGACCAGAGCACCTTATTCCACATGTTTGGTGTGTCTCCCAGGTGGCTGGTGGCAAACTTCAAATTACACTTTTTATGGATATCTTTGAGAAATGGCTTTCTTCTTGCCACTCTTTCATAAAGGCCAGATTTGTGCAGTGTATGACTGATTGTTGTCCTATGGACAGACTCTCCCACCTCAGCTGTAGATCTCTGCAGTTCATCCAGAGTGATCATGGGCCTTTTGGCGGCATCTCTGATCAGTCTTCTTGTTCGAGATGAAAGTTTAGAGGGACGGCCGGTTCTTGGTAGATTTACAGTGGTCTGATACTCCTTCCATTTCAATATGATCGCTTGCACAATGCTCCTTGAGATGTTTAAAACTTGGGAAATCTTTTTGTATCCAAATCCGGCTTTAAACTTTGTCACAACAGTATCTCGGACCGGCCTGGTGTGTTCCTTGGTCTTCATGATGCTCTCTGCACTTGAAACAGAACCCTGAGACTATCACAGAGCAGGTGCATTTATACGGAGACTTGATTACACACAGGTGTATTCTATTTATTATTACCAGTCATTTAGGACAACATTGGATCATTCAGAGATCCTCACTGAACTTCTGGAGTGAGTTTGCTGCACTGAAAGTAAAGGGGCCGAGTAATATTGCACGCCCCACTTTTCAGGTTTTAATTTGTTAAAAAAGTTTAAAATATCCAATAAATTTTGTTCCACTACACGATTATGTCCCACTTGTTGTTGAGTCTTCCCCCAAAAAATAGAATTTTATATCTTTATGTTTGAAGCCAGAAATCTGGCAAAAGGTAGAAAAGTTTGAGGGGGCCAAATACTTTCACAATGCACTGTACATATGAAAATGATGATTAGTATCACCTGTTTGGTATAACTGGTTATTCTTACACTTGACTATAATCCTAAAAAATCCCTGACTTTGTGCAAATGTACTTTAAAGACTTTGAAGACAAAGCATAATCACATCAAATACATATTTGATTTAGAGCTCACTTTTTGCTTATTTCCTCTGCAGATTGATAACTTAAAAATAATTTACAGTTTTTAAAAAGTATGGAAAAAATATTTAAACCTTGTTAAAAAATGTTTTGAACTGTTAAATTTCATAAAGCAACTAATCTATATTAGCAGTTAATGGGTACTGACATTTAAAATGTTCCTTTATCTTCTGTGACCGACTTTGTAGATAGATCTACTAATATACACTACAGACCAAAAGTTAGGACACACCTTCTCATTTAAAGATTTTTCTGTATTTTCATGACTTTGAAAATTGTACATTCACACTGAAGGCATCAAAACTATGAATTAACACATGTGGAATTATATACTTAACAAAAAAGTGTGAAACAACTGAAAATATGTCTTATTTTCTAGGTTCTTCAAAGTAGCCACCTTTTGCTTTGATGACTGCTTTGCACACTGTTGGCATTCTCTTGATGAGCTTAAAGAGGTAGTCACCGGAAATGGTTTTCACTTCACAGGTGTGCCCTGTCAGGTTTAATAAGTGGGATTTCTTGCCTTATAAATGGGGTTGGGACCATCAGTTGTGTTGTGCAGAAGTCACGTGGATACACAGCTGATAGTCCTACTGAATAGACTGTTAGAATTTGTATTATGGCAAGAAAAAAGCAGCTAAGTAAAGAAAAACGAGTGGCCATCATTACTTTAAGAAATGAAGGTCAGTCAGTCCAAAAAATTGGTCAAACTTTGAAAGTGTCCCAAAGTGCAGTTGCAAAAACCATCAAGCGCTACAAAGAAACTGGCTCACATGAGGACCGCCCCAGGAAAGAAAAACCAAGAGTCACCTCTGCTTCTGAGGATAAGTTTATCTGAGTCACCAGCTTCAGAAATCGCAGGTTAACAGCAGCTCAGATTAGAGACCAGGTCAATGCCACACAGAGTTCTAGCAGCAGACACATCTCTTCAACAACTGTCAAGAGGAGACTTTGTGCAGCAGGCCTTCATGGTAAAATAGCTGCTAGGAAACCACTGCTAAGGACAGGCAACAAGCAGAAGAGACTTGTTTGGGAAAAAGAACACAAGGAATGGACATTAGACCAGTGGAAATCTGTGCTTTGGTCTGATGAGTCCAAATTTGAGATCTTTGGTTCCAATCGTGTCTTTGTGCAATGCAGAAAAGGTGAACGGATGGACTCTACATGCCTGGTTCCCACCGTGAAGCATGGAGGTGTGATGATGTGGGGGTGCTTTTCTGGTGACACTGTTGGGTATTTATTCAAAATTGAAGGCATACTGAACCAGCATGGCTACCACAGCATCTTGCAGCGGCATGCTATTCCATCCGGTTTGCGTTTAGTTGGACCATCATTTATTTTTCAACAGGACAATGACCCCAAACACACCTACAGGCTGTGTAAGGGCTATTTGACCAAGAAGGAGAGTGATGGGGTGCTACGCCAGATGACTTGGCCTCCACAGTCACCATACCTGAACCCAAACGAGATGGTTTGGGGTAAGCTGGACCGCAGACTGAAGGCAAAAGGGCCAACAAGTGCTAAGCATCTCTGGGAACTCCTTCAAGATTGTTGGAAGACCATTTCCGGAGACTACCTCTTGAAGCTCATCAAGAGAATGCCAAGAGTGTGCAAAGCAGTCATCAAAGCAAAAGGTGGCTACTTTGAAGAACCTGGAATATAAGCCATATTTTCAGTTGTTTCACACTTTTTTGTTGAGTATATAATTCCACATGTGTTAATTCATAGTTTTGATGCCTTCAGTGTGAATGTACAATTTTCATAGTCATGAAAATACAGAAAAATATTTAAATGAAAAGGTGTGTCCAAACTTTTGGTCTGTACTGTACATGGTAAATTAAAAAAACAGTCTTATTTGTATTTTCATACTTGTGGTGTGAAGTGATTATTGTCAACCATTTTTGTACTAGCACCTAGTTAATTTTATTCAATTGCTTAATTAAGAATAAAAAGAACTGGACTGAACCAAAGCTTTGTTTATTTAAATGGAATTTGTCATCAGGTTCTTGCTATGTATTCTGACAGCAGTATGAGGTAGGAATATAGACACTGATTCCAGTAATGTTTCACTTACTTTGCTGGGTGCAGCAATTATGATAGGGTCACAGTTTTCTCTACTGCAGATCTATCAGATCTCAATTGTTGAGCTGTGTATAAATTTGTTTATGTTGTATAGTAACAGAGAGCTGCTAATCATTGCTGTGGGCAGGGTTGGACTACAAGGCACAAGGCAGTGTAGTGATAAAGATAAAGCACTGATTGCATTGAAACAGCAAAACACAGCCCAGTAAGTGACACATCACTTGTATCTGGGTCTCTTCCCCTCCTTCATGATTCTCTTAGATTACATAACAAAAACCTTCTGACAGGTTCCCTTTAATGTATTTTAAACATCTGCAAACAGAACAATGATAAACTTTTTTTTCCCATTTTTTTAAGCTGACCATCATTCGCTATATCTTTTACAGATATGTCAAAGAAGAGAAAATGTAAGAAAGGACACATCTGTGTATATATGGGCTCTCATTGTTTGTGATGTATATTACAGGCTATTGGGCTCTTGCTAATATATTGCGATATTGTATTTGCATGTTGAGAAAATGGAGTTTTTAATGAAATTGATAGGAAGGTAAAGGTGAATATCTGTATGCATCAAAGTTATCTTCATGTTGATTCTATCTGGCCTTGAGGATAGCAAAGATTATATTATAGAAAGAAAAATAATTGTCAAGTAACTGAAACATAAGCTGTAGATTTCATTGTAGTAAACTGTCCTCTTAATGGTATTGGGTGAAGGAGGTGCTGTAAGGCTAGTCACTAGCAATGGCAGCTAATTGGTGGACAGGGAACCAAGGGTGTCCGAATTGTGTTAAACTATGGTTAAAAAGTATAAATTCGCGCTAGTGGTAGTGAGAAGAGAGAAAGCAGGAGAGGTTTTTGTTAAAAAGAAAAACTTTTATTGATACAGACAAGTGGAGTACTTAAAATATTATTTTGGGAGTAGTCTAAAACAGTGATATATAGTGATATCACGGGATTGGATACATAGATAAAATTAGATAAAATTAAGTATTAAAATTGGTAGATAAATAAATAGATAAATAAATATGTGCTTTCTAGTTCCTCAGGGTCTTGAAGTACTCGAATGGAGTTGATGGTTTGGGGGACAGAGGTTCGTATACCTAGTAGGAGAAATATGAGGTGTATTAGTTTGAAATCATGAAAACAATAAAAGACTCACTAAGAACCCTCGAACAATTATTACTAAAAGAAATGAGAGACCTATGTGAAGTTGCCACCCTCGAACACTACCTAGTCTTTAATATCGTACCATCTGGCTTGGTAGTGACTAAGGCACTATCAGGAGACATAGGGGATCCAACCACCCTGGAGGAATGGAACTCTATGTTCAATGAATTCTCTAAACAAACCGTCCAGTTCATAATAAGCAAAAGGAAAAAGCAACTACTGAAAACAAAAGCAAATCAACGCACTGTTCAATGAAATCAAACCATACAAAAACTACCCTGAAATCCTGAGCATGACAAATAGCATCTAGAACAGGATCAACCAAAAAAGAAACAGAAATAGTAAAAGAAAAAGAGCGAAATTTGGCAGAGATGCAGTACCCCTTCCGGACCAATGACCGGGGAAGGATCAATTAAACTTCTTTGAGACCCTGGATGAAGTAGTCGGAAGTCCAACCAACTCTATTACCTCTATCGACAACATCTCTATTTACCCAACGTCCAACACTGAATCCCCCCCAACCCAAAACGAACCAGACCCAAGACAACACAACCCAACACAAAATGACCACGATACCCCAATCCACACACAGAATAGGTTCCTACCCCTTATAACCACCACTGAAGAAACAGATAACTCACCAACCACACCACTCCTAATAAGGAGGCCATCTCCTCAAACCAAAACACCCCCCACCTACTACCAACAACCCCTGTTCTAGCCACTACCTCGCGCCCACTAATACGAAAACATACCAGCAATGTTGATTTTTTTCAAATGGCCAAAAGAAAAAATGTAAAAGAGGCACTAGGGGAGGGAAACTCGCCCAAAAGAAAAAAAGCAAACCAAAGGAAATAAACAGCCAAAAATCTATCTTCAACCTCAGTAGACACCAATTATCTAAGAATGAAACTGCCATACTGAATAAAGGCCTCAAATATGCTCCCTCGACACAACTGGATAAATTCCAAACATATATAGGTATCCAAAAATTCATGCGCCAACTGGCTTTAAAAAAATGCTACACCAAGAAAGAAGGCAATACAAAAATATCAGACCAAACAGACCAACCTAAATATACACACACTGACCGAAAGAATAAATCTATGTTTCATCCTCTCCAAGAGTACTCAGAGGCCTTCAACACCTTTGAAAAAAATGTTACGGATGACATCCATAGTCTAAATAATAAAAAATGCCGAAAATTTAGGAATAACCTCACAAAATCAGAAACCAATGCCATGAAACAATTACAAACAAACAAAAATATAATAATCAGGACAGCAGACAAAGGGGGAGGTATAGTCATCCTCTATCGAGACTATTATCACAAAGAGTCATTGAGACTCCTGGGCGACTCTAGAACTTACCAAACCATCCCTTCCGATCCAACGAACATCTACCAAGAAGAACTACGTACATTAACTAAGAAAGGACTTCAGGAGGGTTACCTTAACAAAAACGAATATGACTATGTCAACATCCAATATCCCACACTAGCCGCCTTCTACCACCTACCCAAAATACATAAGGACCAAAATAACCCACCAGGGAGACCAGTCATCTCTGGCATACAATGCCTGACAGCTAACCTCTCTAGGCTGGTAGACCACCACCTACAGGACCTAGTCCCAAACCTTCCTTCCCACCTGAAAGATAGCAAACACACTATCCAGTTACTGAATAATATTCCGTGGAAGAACCACTATATCATGGGAACAATGGACATAACATCCCTATACACAAATATCCAACACACAAAAGGTTGTGAAGCTGCCCTCCATTTCCTTAATCAAAATATACCCCAAGAACAAAGTAAGTTCATTACTAGAGATGAGCGTTGTTCTACTCGAACTGTTCGCCAATCTCAAATTCGAGCTGTTTTGGGCGGTGTTCGAGCCGTTCGGCGAACACGAACAATTTGAGAAAAATTCGGCTGTTCGAGGTTATGTTCGATAACGGTTCGTGCACCAAAATCATAACTGGATTTTTTCTCAGTAATGATGAAAATTAATGTTAATACGCAGTTTGAGTGTACAGCGGGGTGGGGGGAGGGGCAGGGGATGAATCTCTGCAGGAACAATGAAGATCTCCATTTTTTTTTTCTCTTTCCCGCATTTACAGTGGGGAGGTGCAATCTGTCAGCCTATCAGCAGCGCACACACGGAGCGAAGTGCTTTTTTTCACACAAGCAAGGGCATGTGTCATTGGCAGTGTATGTCACATGTCCTTGCACTATAAGACCAAGCCATTTTCCCCGTCGCCACCATTTTCTCACTGCTGCAGCTGCGTGTTAAACGGCACCGCTGTTGCTGTGTGCACTATACCTTGTTAATTTCAAGCCAATTTTCGCACAAATCTACAGATAGCTTGGGAGTAGGGAATAGTTGTGATTGCAGTCCTTTTAAGGACTAGGTTACAGCATTTCCTATGACTTTTATCAGGCAGGTCTGTGCTCTTAAATAGATAGGTTGTGGGAGTAAAGACTAATTGTAATTGGAGTCCTTTTCAGGACTAGGTTACATCAGTTCCTATCAGTTTTTTCCAGGCAGGTCTGTGCCAGTGCTGTGCAAGTTTTTTTCACAGCATTTGGCTGAATCTAGCAAAGCTAATCCTTTTTGGCCTATTGCAGAGTGTGTTAGTCAGTGGAGTAGCCTATCTGTGTTGCAAGATATACCAACTGTGTATAGAATACGAATTTTTTTACTGCACCTAGTGAAGTAAAATCTTTTGGGCATAGCATCATTCTATTAGTCCATCTATACTGACCTCCATCAGGTTGCAAATTGAATATAATTTTTTTCTGCATCTAGCTCTGAAAAAATATTGGGCTTCTAGCTGTGTGTGGGACTTGTTGTATTAGTCCATCTATACTGACCTCCATCAGGTTGCAAACTGAATATATTTTTTTCTGCATCTACCTCTGAAAAAATATTGGGCTTTTAGCTGTGTGTGGGACTTGTTCTACTAATCCATCTATACAGACCTCCATCAGGTTGCAAACTGAATATATTTTTTTCTGCATCTACCTCTGAAAAAATATTAGGCTTCTAGCTGTGTGTGGGACTTGTATTAGTCCATCTATACTGACCTCCATCAGGTTGCAAATTAAAAATAATTTTTATCTGCATCTACAGTACCTCTGAAAAAATATTTGGGCTTCTAGCTGTGTGTGGGACTTGTTCTATTAGTCCATCTATACTGACCTCCATCAGGTTGCAAATTGAATATAATTTTTATCTGCATCTAGCTCTGAAAAAATATTTGGCCTTCTAGCAGTGTGTGGGACTTTCTCTATTAGTCCATCTATACTGACCTCCATCAGGTTGCAAATTAAAAATAATTTTTATCTGCATCTACCTCTGAAAAAATATTTGGGCTTCTAGCTGTGTGTGGGACTTGTTCTATTAATCCATCTATACAGACCTCCATCAGGTTGCAAACTGAATATATTTTTTTCTGCATCTACCTCTGAAAAAAGATTGGGCTTCTAGCTGTGTGTGGGACTTGTTGTATTAGTCCATCTATACTGACCTCCATCAGGTTGCAAACTGAATATATTTTTTTCTGCATCTACCTCTGAAAAAATATTGGGCTTCTAGCTGTGTGTGGGACTTGTTCTATTAATCCATCTATACAGACCTCCATCAGGTTGCAAACTGAATATATTTTTTTCTGCATCTACCTCTGAAAAAATATGTGGCCTTCTAGCAGTGTGTGGAACTTTCTCTATTAGTCCATCTATACTGACCTCCATCAGGTTGCAAATTGAATATAATTTTTTGTCTGCATCTAGCTCTGAAAAAATATTGGGCTTCTAGCTGTGTGTGGGACTTGTTGTATTAGTCCATCTATACTGACCTCCATCAGGTTGCAAACTGAATATATTTTTTTCTGCATCTACCTCTGAAAAAATATTGGGCTTCTAGCTGTGTGTGGGACTTGTTCTATTAATCCATCTATACAGACCTCCATCAGGTTGCAAACTGAATATATTTTATTCTGCACCTACAACTGAAAAAATATTGGGCTTCTAGCTGTGTGTGGGACTTGTTCTATTAATCCATCTATACAGACCTCCATCAGGTTGCAAACTGAATATATTTTTTTCTGCATCTACCTCTGAAAAAATATTGGGCTTCTAGCTGTGTGTGGGACTTGTTCTATTAATCCATCTATACAGACCTCCATCAGGTTGCAAACTGAATATATTTTTTTCTGCATCTACCTGTGAAAAAATATTGGGCTTCTAGCTGTGTGTGGGACTTGTTGTATTAGTCCATCTATACTGACCTCCATCAGATTGCAAACTGAATATATTTTTTTCTGCATCTACCCCTGAAAAAATATTGGGCCTTCTAGCAGTGTGTGGGACTTTCTCTATTAGTCCATCTATACTGACCTCCATCAGGTTGCAAATTCAAAATAATTTTTTGTCTGCATCTAGCTCTGAAAAAATATTGGCCTTCTAGCTGTGTGTGGGACTTGTTGTATTAGTCCATCTATACTGACCTCCATCAGGTTGCAAATGAAAAATAATTTTTATCTGCATCTAGCTCTGAAAAAATATTTGGCCTTCTAGCAGTGTGTGGGACTTTCTCTATTAGTCCATCTATACTGACCTCCATCAGGTTGCAAATTAAAAATAATTTTTATCTGCATCTACCTCTGAAAAAATATTTGGGCTTCTAGCAGTGTGTGGGACTCATTGTATTAGGCCATCTATGCCAAGCTCCACCAGCTTTGAAATTAATAATAATTTTTAGCTGCATCTAGCCCTGAAAATAATTTTTCCCAATAGTGGTAGCAATAGAAATATGGGACGCGCGCCTGGCTAACAAAAATATACGCTTCATAACACAAAACACCAGCCTAGCGCACTGCATTAATAAGATGGCATCATCGTCTCTCCCAGTGCTAGGCCTACTACGCAGGCTAGTATTCCTGTGCCTAAAACACAATGTATGGGTCCGCGCTAGCCACTATGCTGAGGGGTATAAAGCTGCCCGCTAACGCTTTATAACAATTCAATTGGCAGATTTTCACAGAGCTCTTCCACAACGCCCACCCATCTGGCAACAGTTGCCCACCCTCCCTATGGGATCTAGTGGCGAATAGTTGATGCCATTAATCAGAGCGTCAGTTGCCCCGTCAACGTGGCAAGCATACGGTAAGGCATGGGAAGAGTGGACACGACTAGTAGCAGGCAGACGGGTTGACCAATGTGAACAAGCCAGATCACAATTCACCATAGAATTTCTCCACCAGCTAATGATGAGGGGCATATCAGGGGCGTCAGCGCAGCGGTGTCTGACCGGAGTAGCATTTCACTTCCAACTACTGAATTGGGGAGATGTGACAAAGATTCATCATCAGACAATCCATAAAAGGGTGGAAAAGGGGTCAGCCAAGTCAGGAATGTAGACGTCCCGTCCCGTGTCACTAAAACTGATTTCTCATATCTTATCCCTAACACCATTAACATGACACTCACAATTTGAAGCAACACTAATGTCTACTGCATTTGTGATCGCCTTCTTCGGGGCGCTATGTATAAGCGAATTAGTCCCTCAATCCAAAATTACCACCAGTGGACGCTTATTACACCAGTAAGTAGTCATAGCCAATAATGCAATACGTGTACGCATACACCAATCGAAAACGGTTCCAGCGGGCAGGGGTACTTGGGTACTTCTACAACCCACAAACGGTACACTGAGTCGGGTAACAATAGTAAAAACATATCTAACCATCAGATCACAAAGTAATTTCTTCGTATCACACATTGATGGAACGCCATTATCAAGATACCTGTTCCAAGCTATATATAATAAATGCATAACATCGGCAGGGAACCACCCCAAAGATTACGGGACACACTCATTCCGCATAGGTGCGGCCACGGAAGCAGCAAGAGCAGGACTGTCAGAAACGGAAGTTCAGAGGATAGGGAGATGGCGATCCACGTGTTTGGCGAGATACATAAGACCGGACTTGTTATCCTAACGTGGTTTGTTTCTTTTACAGGTGACGCTAAGCCAACAGTGTGAGTGATAGGCCACTCGTATATATATTGGGCACAAAAAAGGGCGAAAGTCCGCCCAGGTGGGAGGAAATTAGAGTTTCATAACACATATTTCAACTGGAGAGGTATTAGAGGCCTGCTATGGCCACAGGTACTAATGGAGGTAATCAAGGTAGGGAGAGAGGCAAGAGGTCCGGTCATCTTAGTTATACAGGCCGGGGGAAACAACCTAGGTCATCACAAGAGCGCATAACTAATGGCAATAATGAAACTAGACACTGAGCGCTTCAGAGAATTTTTCACAAAATTAGCTATAGTATGGTCAGAGATTGTGCCGATAGCGGTATGGCAAGGTGCGCGAGACATCACGGCCATCGAATGGACAAGGCGGGTAATAAATATTCGGATGGAAAAATTTAGAAGAGACAGAGGCGGTGTAGTGATACGACACCGACAACTGGAAGGAGATAAAGCAGGCCTCATACGGCCCGACGGTGTTCACTTAATAGATATTGGACTGGACATATTCCTGTCAGGACTCCAGGACGGAGTGGAACAAGCGTTAAGAGTGATGGGTGGGGGTCAGAGTCCTGCATACGAGTACACTGGATCCTCCGTGGCCTGGAAATAGAAAGGACATGTTGGAGAGTTACACTTGTTGGCCAACTTGCCGGAGTGGGGACCCAGGGAATGCTGCAACAAGCTGAATTATTTTAGAAATAAAATGCCTTTCTAATGGAATGAGTATAAAGAGTTAATAAAGCTGTGACCGATCCTCACCCATCCAGTTGTAAGAGTTACATTATTGGGTTGTCCATGAAAGGGGGGCGGTAGGGGGACTGAGCATCTGGGTTTGGTTGGGGGTCCCCACAGTCTGCCTAGGCTAGATTAATTTAAAAATTCTTATTAGATACACAGGCGGTGCAGCTTGCTTCGCAGCTGGGCTACTACGCCCAAAGTATTGCCTAGGCTAGATGCAGTTAAAAATTCTACGCTGACTAGCAGACACTGAAGATTTGGAGCAGACCTCTGAGTAAACAGCTCTTCAGACTCAACCATCTGTGTTACCCCAAGCCATAGTGTATGTAGTTTCTTACAGTTAAAAGGGGGGGGTGCGACCCAACCCACCTGGAATTGACGATGCCAACGTCACGTAAGACACAGCAAGGGGACTCCCAAAATTGTGGCACAGACACCACTTAACCCTAGAACGCATACCTGTGGCCTTGCAGGCCCACCCAGTTAATTGTTTTCTATTTTCTGCAAGATTGCTTTAGTTAGAATTTTGAAACTCTAGGTATTCTTCATGTATATAGTTGTTTGTCATTTGAGTTTGAGTTTTTACATGTTATTTGCACACGGGCCTAAAGGGCCCCAGGTATGTGAAAGTGTAGATTTTTATGGTCATGCGTTCTAGCGTTAATTGGCATCAATTGCTCCACTGTTGCCTAAAACGGTTGGTGAGGTGATTTTACCAAATCCCCAAGCTTTTAGTCTCCCAAGGATGACACAGGGGTAGAAATGTCCTTGCGAATCCATGATTTGATCATCTTTATGAACGTGAGTCTGTCTACATTCTCAGTGGACAGCCGCGTGCGCTTATCTGTCAGCAAACCACCAGCAGCGCTGAACACACGTTCAGAGAGAACGCTGGCTGCATGTCATGACAAGATCTCCAAGGCGTGAGTGGCGAGCTCCGGCGATTTTTCAAGATTGGAATACCAAAATGAGCAAGGGTCCAGTGACACAGTCATGGCTTCGATGTTCACTTGGAGATTCTCCTGTACCATCCTCTCTAGGCATTGACTATGTGTCAGACTTCTTGTCTCCTGTGGCCTTGCAAAGGATGGTCTAAAAAAGTGGTGAAACGATTCCACAAAATTGCTGTTACCAGCAGATACTGTGTTACTGTTACTGTTTGAGTGATGAAGACTCGACAGTCCCACCGTTGGCAAGTTAGAACTGTGAGATTCACTACGTGCACCACTGGTGTTTTGTGGAAAAGCACATGTAAGATTCTGCAACAGATACTCCTGCATTCGTCAATACCTTTTTATGGCAGGAATTATTTCGGCAAATATACTTTTGTACCGGGGATCTAAGAGTGTGGCAACCCAGTAGTCGGGATTACTTCGAATTCTGACAATCCGGGGGTCATGTTGCAGGTAGTGCAGCAAGAAGGCACTCATGTGTCTTGCGCATCCAGAAGGACCAAGTCCTTGTTGTGTTGGTAGCGAGGTAAGAATCATGCTTCCTTCCTCTGCCCTCTCCCTCCAACCTCGCACAACAGAAATGTGATCAAGGTCTCCCTCATCTGATGAGTCTTCCATGCCCATTGCCAGTTCGTCCTCCACTTCTTCCTCGGCTCCTGCACCTTCCTCAACAGTTTGGCTGCTACCATGCGCCCTGGTTAATCCCTCTCCCCCACCCTCCCATGCCTGCCGCCTTGGTGCTGCCAACCGTCTGGACCTTGGAGATGTTATCCCTTCCGCATACGACTCCTCCTCTACTTCCTCCACCTCCTCTTGTCCCACCACCTGACTCCGAATTCTGTTTAACATGTGCTCCAGCATGTAAATCACCATAATAGTCATGCTGATAATGGCATCGTCAGCACTAAACATCTTCGTCGCCATTTCAAGACTGTGCAGAAGGGTGCATAGGTCCCTGATCTGAGACCACTCCTCCAGCGTGATTTGCCCCACCTCTGGATCTCGTTGGCCCAGGCTATACGTCAGAACGCATTGCACCAGGGCTTGTCGGTGCTGCCACAGTCGCTGCAACATGTGCAGAGTTGAATTCCACCGTGTCGGCACATCGCATTTCAGCCGGTGAACTGGCAGGCCCAACGACTTCTGTAGAGATGTAAGTCGTTGAACTGCGGGATGCGAACGGCGGAAGTGAGCACACAGCGACCGTGCACTCTGCAGAAGGCCATCTAGTCCGGGATAGTGGGCTAAAAATTGCTGGACAACCAGGTTCAACACGTGAGCCATACAAGGCACGTGTGTGACATTGCCCCAGCGAAGTGCCGCACCCAGGTTTGCAGCATTGTCGCACATGGCCTTCCCTGGTTGCAGGTCCAGTGGAGACAACCTTTCATGAAACTGGGTCTCCAGAGCTGACCAAAACTCCTCAGCTGTGTGACTCACATTTCCCAGACATTTCAAAGTAAACACTGATGCTTTGAGCCCTGCTGCCAGCAAAGTAAGGAGGTGTGCAGGATTCCTTCTGCGCAGTTAGAAAGCAGGTGGCATTACCAGACAGGCTTTGGGTGCAGGTGGAGGACCGAGAGGAGGTTGAGGAGGCAGAAGCAGTGGAGGAAGTTCGAGATAAAGAGGATTAACACACAACTCGTGGGGACGGTAAGACTTGGACAGCAGCCCCTTGTCCTGCTGTCACCATAGTTACCCAGTGCCCAGTCAGCGACATGTAACGCCCCTGTCCATGCCTTCTCGTCCAAGTGTCTGTGGTGAAGTGCACCCTGTCACACACAGAGTTTCTCAAAGAAGCGGTGATGTTGTGTGCGACATGCTAGTGGAGCGCAGGCACACCTTTCTTTGAGAAGTAGTGCCGACTGGGCATCTGGTACTGGGGCACTGTGACGGACATAAGGTCTTGAAAATCCTCTGTGTCCTCCAGGTGGAAAGGCAGCATTTCTGTAGCCAACAGCTTGCAGATGGTGAAATTCAACCTCTTAGCTTTCTCATGGCAAGGAGGAAATGGTCTTTTACTTTTCCACATCTGAGGGACCGAGGGCTGGCTGTTGTGCTTAGACGGTGTTGAGTAGGGTGTCCCCGGCAACTGCCGGTCTGTGAGGAAGATGCAGGCGGACATGTTAGGTTGCCTTGATCCAAAGGTGGTGCTCTCGATGTCGGAGAGCGCTCAACACTAGCAGGTTTTTTCACTTCCCAATGAACTGACGACCTGCCAATCACACTGGCTGTTGCGGGTAAACAGGTGGCAGGTCTGCGTCCAAAAACATGTGTGACTGCTGTCCCCCCAGTCACAGAGGATGAAGAGGCTGCGGATGCACAAGATGGGGCAGACGGTGGTTGGCCCAGCCGGCTAGGCCGCATTGTAGCACAGTGAGCTTCCCACTGCAACTTATGCTTCATATCCATGTGACGGTACATGCATGAAGTACTCAAACTATGTATTTTTTGGCCTCAACTTAGCTTTTGCTGACAAATATTACAGATAACATGAGTTGGGTCATCCTTATCGATCTGAATAAATGCCCAGGCTATGCAAGGCTTAGAGCCCATGTGACCTGAAGAGCCACTACGACTTGTGGTCAGAGGCAGAGTTGTGGTTGAGGATGCAGTTGTTGACGTGCTTCCAGTACTCCGTCTCTGTTGAGGAAGGCGCAACCTAACCTCGTCGTTAATAGCATCTGTGATGCCCCGCTGCGCTTGGTATCACAGATCCTACAAGAGTGCATTGATGGAATCCTCCACAAGAGGCCCCCATAAACATTCACACATCTCCACCTTCCACCTCAGACCAGCAGAGGGAGCCCGTTAGGGATATAAATAGGGAAGGTGGAGCTAGGCAGTTCAGTTCCTCTGAAGAGTTCCTGCAGTAGAGAAGCCTAAGAGAGGTCAGTCTGCAGTGGAGCTCAGTCTAGTCTAGAGAACGCAGTTAATAGTTCAGCAGTGGAGCACGAGGCTCCTGCTTGCTAGATTAAGGGAGCCCAGATAGAGCTTAAGGTGTGCCGGTGCCGTAAGATCAGTGAAGCGCGGCAAGCTGCCGTTAGTGTGAATAGCCTAGTGAGGGCCCGAGTAGGCCGAAGGCGAGTGGCGAGTTAGTACATAAGGGGCAGAGGAGCTTAACCAGCTCACCCCGAAGCATTTACCGGACACAGGATCCGAGCTTACCGGTATCTCTATGACCCAGTAAGGCATAACCGGAATCACTGGAGAACTACAAGTCCCAGGATCGCTAAGGTGCTGATATGTAACAGAGCCAGGAGATGCTTAGGCCCCGCCTACTGGGAGCGTGAACTCCAAGAGAAGGCCCTACCACAAGGTCAGCCAGCGCAGGACAGAGACAAAGTTAGGCCTAGCTCCAGGCAGGTCAGAAACTTACTACGCAGAGGCAAGAAACAGGAGGCCCTACACCCGCTCATTGGGGAGGATAATGATATGCACCCTTCACCCTACAGTGCTCCGGGATGTGCCTGAATTTCCACCAGTAAAAGGTACTGAAGTGACTACCGTGTCCATTCCCGTTCTTGCTCTGACCCAGCTGGGTCTCGCCTGTCCTGCATTCCCCCTGCATACGCTGCCCTGAGACCTAGCTCCACCTGTGGGGAGCTATACCATTGAGCTGCCTTATCACCGGCCTCAGTGGACTGCTGCAGCGCTGGTGCTTGTCACCAGATACCACAGGTGGCGTCATGAACTCTTATAAAATTAACAATTATCCACCCTTTTAAAGAGAGACCCCAGGGTACGGGCCAGGGAGCCGACCACCGTGACATCCCCAAGGCCAGGCAAATGCCCGGGTACCGAGTCATCCCCATCCCCAGGGCTAGTCACATCCTCCTCCACCTCCTCTGCTGACCTCATCGACTGTCTGACTGTGGGTTGACAGTAAGTGGGATCTCCAACCTCGTCATCATCACCCTGTGTGTTATCACACCCGTCGCCCTCAGAGCCAACCTCTTCCTGCCCTGACCGAAAAGTCAAGTTGTCGCTCCAATCAGGCATTTGAGTCTCATCATCGTCTTCATCATTGTCTCCACCAACAGGAGTTACAGTTTGGGAACAAGGGTCTACATTATGCTCAGAACCTTCTTCATCTGGTCCTGGATCCAACTTATAAAGATTCTGGGCATCGGATCAGATCATTTCCTCATCTGGATTAACAGAAGCTCTGGAGCAGACCTCCGTTTCCCAGGCTATAGTATGAGTAAACAGCTGGGCAGACTCAGC